>NC_088604.1:61795546-63075546 GCF_036013475.1 Columba livia
CCCATTATTCAAAGAATGAGTAACAGCTTACAGATTACGTGTTGTGTTTCCTTTTTTCCTTTTTTTTCTTTTTTTTTGTTAAGAAATGCTTGGAAGAAATGCCAACATCTTCTTTGCAGAAAACACTGGAGAAGTGGAAACATTTTCAGGTTGTGGATAGGTTTGTGTTTTGCAACTCCCCACAAAACAGGTATTTTTCACAGAAGCATGATATTCCCTTGGAAAATCTGTGCACTGCCTGTCATCTCAGCAGTAACTATGTGAAATGGTTATAATTTCTTTTAACTTCATCACCTACCCACTTCTGAATAGCAGCAGTGAAAGTAAAAACTGCCACCAATTTTTCCTCAGTATTTGCAAAATTTTGAAGGTACTGCTATGGAACTGAAGCTCCCAGGACTTGAAAAATACTCAGGGCTTTGCAAGAGTCTGCATTCAGCCACTTGCCACAAATAATTTCTGAGCTGAGAAGCTCACTTTTTCTGATTAAACCACTTTCCCCTGCAAAATTCACTGACCAACTGTGACGAGAACAGCCTGCTTGCCATTATTCCACATTAAGGACAGAGAAAGATGCATCGGGAAACCCAGCTTTTATTGACTTAAAAACTGGAAGGATTCGTATAACATTACTTAGGAAAAAATCTTAAGTGACTTGTAGGACCAAAACTACTTAGAGAGAGTGGGCTGAGGAAGCAAAGCCACTTCATCCCTCGCTTTCTGAGTTTCAGCCAAAGCCATTGAGGATCGGGAAGCTGCAGCAGATGTTCCCGGGAACTCAGCTCAGGGATATAGTAACAGGGGACGGGAGGTGAGACACCATTGCAGCACCAGGTGAAACCACAGATGGGGACCAGAGATGGAGGGGACACAGGACTCATCTGTCTTCTAAGAAGCTATTTTTGAAAGACAAGGGGAGCCTAGAGGTGAGTTTTTAGTCATCTTAAGTAGCTGGGTGCTATCTGGAGAAGTGACAGTAATAACTAGCTATAAAATAAACTAGTCAAAGTACTCTATTTTGTCTCCCACAAAGGATGTTTTATTTTTATTTCTTGGTTATGGGTAGTTCTATTTGATCAGCCTGAAATTGGATTTGAATGAAATGTTTTAAAGTTGTGCAGGAGAACTGCAGAAGTCTGAGTTTGAGTTTTCACTGTTTTAATAAAAGTATTTCTTTTTAACCCTACACTTCCGTAAAAGTACCTAAATAGAAAGTTTATAATACACGGTATTTGTATTAAATATTTCAGAAGGGAAGATCCCAAAATTATTCATACCCTCCCTCTCGTACTTTTTGACAGCCAGGGAGTGGAATATGGCTTGCACTCTGTCAGCTATTTAAGTAAAATGGCACTATTTTATCTACATAAATTTCTTGTCAATTTAGTCTCTTTTCAGAATACGACCCTGATTTCAAGTGTCTAGTCTGTATCTATCGAGAAAGTCTTGTTTGTTCCTATACCATCACACTACTAAAGTGCAGTCATTTATTTCTGTTATTGGTCTTTAAAAGCTCATTTTTTAACCTCAAAGGAGATTATACCAAGAATTAAATACTGGCCAATACCTGTAAACCCAAACTATATTGCTTATGTGAACTTTTCTTCCCTGTGTAAAACTGTCTTTGTGCATTTTCTCAAAGTCTCTTGATCCTTTCTGTGTGCATCTCTTTTGAAGTACACAAATGTGACACTGTTTATGCTACTACAGCTGGGTGTTAAGGTGCCTTTATATTCCAAATCAAAATTCAGTGAGACTGAACAAATCGTGATTGCCTGCAAATCAAGTAAGCCAAGGTCAGCTTTCTGGGACTGTTGCTAGCCCTTTGTATAGGGAATGGAATAAAATACCAAAAAATACAAACAAGAATAAAAGGCTGTGAAAGTTGGCTTGTTTTGTTAACATCTTCCTTGTTTATTTATTAAAGGAGGAGATCATATCTATTCTGAGAAAGGCACTCCTGAGAAAGTATGATAAATAGAAAAGATCCAAGCATGAACAGAAATCCGGTTAAGTTTTTCAAAATTTGTGTCAATACTGTAACTACTTACCTGGCTTTTAAAATAATTTCAGAGTGAAGTGGTCACAACTACTCTGTGCACTACATATAGAAAGAAATAGAGATGCTTATTTTTGAGTTATGAAAAACAAGTCTTCTGCAAAAGATTGGACTGTGGAGAGAGAATTAGCAGTACTGGTTGGTGTGCAGTGACTGCACTTGTCAGAAAGATGCATCTCCAGGACAAGTGCTGGCTGATGATGTGCAGAAAGGACCTGCAGACCCAAGCAGAGCCACCTTGCTTCCATGGGATGGGGAATGGGATAGGGAAAAGCCTTTCTGGAGAGGCTGGTGTAGACCCCTCACCCCAAGGGATTCTCATGACCCCAGAAAAAAACACAGATCTAAGTAGGAAAATGGACATACCAGGGGACTGTGGCAGTCTGGTTTCCCTGCCAGACCAGGCAAGGGAAATTAGGCAGCATACAGGGTAGTATGAAGACAGCTGAGATGAGTTTCCCGATCCAAAACTAATAGGTACCTTGAGCCTTTTCCTGACCGGAATGCCTGCTCTTACTCACTGCTCTGCCAAAAACTTGTCCTAGGTCACAAACCTGCCTCACAGCTGGCTCAGGGCTGTGGGAATCCCTGAATCCCCTAGACGAAGGCCGCTATCTGTGCACTTTTTCAGTGCTGACCACAGACATACCATTAATGACGACCAGTTTCTTTGAGTCAGCTTGGAGACATCCTACCACTTCAGAAAGGAAATTTCACCTTGGTGTGATTAGCAAGAACCCCCTTTCAGTCCTCCTGCTGCTGCTTACAAGCCTTCTGCCTTTTGTCACAGACCTTTGGTTCAGTAAGTTTTGCCACAAAATTACATATCTGTCCTCACAAGAGGCCTTTCATCCAGATATACATTTAATAATGGTGCTTTGTACCTACACAGAGCTTGTTACTACTCCATTAAGTAGATCTGAACAAGGAAAGCCCGAGAGGCAGACACTTCTTCTGCATGAGCCAGCAGGTACTTGCCACACTTGCAGAAGACTTTTTTCACCCCACTGAACAGTAAGGTAGATCTCCACGACTACTGACCTGCCATGAATTACTTGATCTCCACACATATTTCTGTGATTTCACCCCGAGAAGGTCTCACCTACACATCATAACCCTCATAGAGTGTAAAAGCTGACCGGACATCACCAAGATTTGACCTTGTAAACCAGGAAGATTAAATTTTGCAAAAATCATGTTTGAGATGTGATACTCTTGCATCCAGCCATGGCATCCCCTGATGCATCATGGTAAGGAGCTGCTTTCTTGGCTCAAACTGGACCATTTAATCCAACAGTCCACACCTACTCCAGATATGAGCATCAGTCGCCTATTTTGCATCCATGAGGTTTTGACTGTTTTATAGGAACATGAAGACTTTAAAGGATTTTCCTAGAGGTTTGACCCCTGTTACTGCAGGTAAGGACATTTTTGAGCTTCTGAGCATGGTAGTGGAAAGGAATCTTTTTTTTTTTTTTTTGTCTTGGAAACCTAAAGAATGAGGGATGAAATCTAGTCTTGCCAAAACCAATGGAAATTCTGTGCTTGAAATGGCTGGGATGAGGATTTGCCCAAACTCGTTGCCTCAGAAATCGGCCACTCTTTCTCTGTTCCTCTGGTTTCTAGAAAGAAATGCAATGTAGAAGCTTCAAAGCTGTGAACTAAGGTAGGTAGGACATTTAGCTATGGGAATGAAACACACTTGAAAAGCACATAATTTCAGAAGGTTTACGCCAACACAAGAAACTGCTTTAAAATCTCTCTAAAATGTTGATGTCTGGAGGCAAAGAATCTAGGCCGTGTGACTTGAAACTTCTTGTGATAGCTGCTTCAAGAGTATTTGAGAATACAGCGGCTAATTTTATTGGAAAACTAAGGCCTTGGAGACAGGTACAAGACGACCCAGGACCTATATCCAGTTTCCAGTAAGAGGAAATTTGGGAACAATTTGGCCAACAGTTTGGCCAGTTGCTATAGATAAACTATAACTTGCAAAATGTGGCACCTCTCCATCAGATAGACCTCACCAATTACAGGTTTTGACCTTCCCACTTTGACTTGACCTCTAGAGCCCAGACAGCTCATGTAAGCTGTTGTCCTCCCGGCTTGGACCAGTCACAGACCACTAACTATAGCTGCTCTATGAAGGCGCATTCTTGCACGCCTGTGTCCTTCTTGCATAAGGAAATCATGGAAACCTAATCAGCAGGATCTGGGTCAGAAGGAAAAAAAGTAATTTACGTGCAAGGAAAAGCTTGCCAGGCTTAGAATAACCGCTCAGGCTGGAAGTTGGTGTGCCAACACGACAGGTTGTATTTTTTATTCTCAAGTTGGATAAACTCATAGGTACCAAGGTGAACACACCAGCAGGAACACTTATGAGTGGGGAGCCGCTGCTGGGGGAGGCAAAGGCACGTCACGACTGCTGCTGTTTCGCAGCCCACTGTCAGCACCTCGCCTCCCTGGGTGCGGGAATCCCCTGAATATTTGTTACCAGTTTTCCAGTGCCCCCCACCGAGCCCTAACTCCTGCAGAAGCTGAGACCCTCCACAACGCCTCTGTCGAGGTGCAGTGCTTCCAGCTCTGCTCCAGGCGTGCGCAGCAGTTTGACAGACATCATCTAACTTGTGTCCTCAAGGTTCACCCCAGCTATCTGCCACTCACAGACCTACCCCTGCCAGTAACTACACGAGATGAAAAATCTCGAGTCAGAGCTGTAATGCTGCAAGGATTTTTGCTGCTTAACCCACCCCCAAAAACACGAGACTGTATTATTTTGATTACTTCCCCCCATCCCTTCTATTCCTGCACCCTCAGGTGACATTTTCCAGCTATTCCCCGCTCTTTGGACATCCACACCGCTCGAGATGCCGAGGAGGGAGCCCAGCCCTGACCGCACGGGCCGGGGCTCCGGCAAGAAGCGCGTACGGAAACCCCCTGACACCCGCGGGGCCCCGCGCTGCCCCCGCCCTACGCCCGGGGCGCGGTACGGCTCACAGCGGCAGCTTCCCGGCGCGGCCGCCCGCCCCGCCCTGGCTGCGGGGGGGGCGGCTCCAACTCCAGTTCCCGCTCCGGCTCCCGGTGACGGGGCGCGCTTTGCCGCCTCCCGGGAGGCGCTGCCGCCCTCCCGCCCCCGTGCCAGCGGTGGCGGCTCCTCGCCCGGTGCCTGCGGGAGCGGGGCTTTCCCGCTCCCGATAAGCCCCTCCCGCTCCTCCCGCCTGGCTCAGCCCCAGCTCCCCCCCCCCAACATACACTCCGCTTCCCGCTGCTGCCAGCGCCCGCGCCTGCTCCGGGAGGAAACGGGGCGGCGGCGACCGCCGGCCGAGCGGGACACGCCTTTCGCCCTCCCCGCCCCGGCCCCCCGGGCCCTACCGCCTACCGCGGGCGCGGCACAGCGCAGCGCGGCCCCGCCATGAGCCGGAGGTAGCGGCGGCGGCGCCTTCCGCAGCCGCCGCCGCCCGCCCGCTCCGCTGCGGCGGCGGCCGGGCCCGCGATGCCGAACCAGAAGGGCGGCAAGGGCAAGAAGAACAAGCGCGCCAACAGCAGCGGCGACGAGCAGGAGAACGGGGCGGCGGCGGGCGGTGGCGCCGCGGCGGCGGCAGGCGGCGGGGCCGCGGCTAGCGGCGGAGCCGGAGCGGCGGCGGCGGGCGGCGGCAGCGGGGCAGCCGGCGGAGCGGGCGGCGCGGCGGGCGCAGGCGGTGCGGCGCCCGGAGACGTCAAGAGCGGTGAGCGGCGGGCCGGGCCCCGCGGCCTCCCGGGGCCCGCGGTGGCGCAGGCGGCGGCTGGGGGGCGTGTGGGCGGTGCGGGGGGGCCCGGCGGGTCGGGGGAGCGCCCGGTGAGAGGGGCTGTGCGGGCGTGCGCCTGGGGGCGGCGGCGAGGCCGGGGATGAGGGGGGCGGCCGCTGCCCGCGGCTCTGCGCTGCCGGGATCTCCCCGAGATGCGCGGCGGGGCTGCTCGCCGGGGTGTCTCCGGCCGGTGACCCACCAGAGCGCGGGGGCCTCCGCCGCGGCGGTGCCGAAAGCGGCGTGAGCCTCCCTGGCCCGCAGCACCCGGCTGCCGTAGCTGCGGGCGGGGGGCGGCGGCCCGCCCGGGAGCGCGGTCAGGGGGCAGAGCGCATCTCCGGAGGCGGGCGGGAGGTGCAGCGCCCACCGGCTCCTGCCGCGTCTCGGCTTGTTCTGTGTTTCGTTGGAAAATCCCGGCTTTATTCCGGCACAATTAAACATGGAGTCCTACTTTTCGGTCCGTTTTATTTGTCGTTTTCCAGCAGTTGGTTTTGTGAGGGTAATACACTCGCTTTTCATCAACCATTTTATGTTGCCTTTGGTCGGTGGGCTGGTTTTTGGTTCAGAGCAATTTTGGTATGGGGTTTTCTTGCAGAAACCTACGTTTCTGCCCATGTTTGCAGGAAGTCTTGCTGCAAAATGGTATTTCGGGCTAAAACTAAAGGTGGACTAGTATTTTATTACACTTCTTGCTAAGCCAAAACCCTCCACATCTGAGGTGTGCTGCTAGATTTACAAGCTGCAGCGCAGACTCTTTACTTTTTTTCCCCTCCCAAGCTGGACTTCAGCTTTTTACTCTCCATGCTTTGGAAAAAGTGTGAGGGTAGCTACAACTGGTTTTATACTTTGTGACGATAGTTTTGCCTGGCTGCTGTTAGCCAAAGGTAGTTCATTTGGTTTTCAAGATGTCTGATGCCTGTGTATTATTTGATGGAAACTTTTCCTTAGAAATATTAGCAATTAATTGTGAATCCCTTTAGCTCATGAAGTGTTTGCCAGACTACTTTTATAAGAGTATTACTTACTCCAGAGAATCATGGGGAATGCTTAGAATTTCCTTTTGTTTTTGACTATTTGTTCTAAGTAAGTGAACAAGGAAAAAAAAAAAACAAACCAGATCAGGAGGAATTTTTAGAGCACTTTTATTATGACTTGAGTAATATGACATGCATGACATTTGCTTTGCAGGTGCATGGCACTGTTGGCTTGTATTTAATTTTTGAGGCAGGGAGAAAAAGTGTTTCCATTTTTTTTCAAGTGAAAGCAGAGGTGTGTTTCTGCTGTGGCTGTTTTGCATGGGGATAATGAAACGTTGTTCCTCCTGCGGATGCCACAGAAGGTGATTCCTGTGAGCGCTGGTAGCAATGCAGCTTGCTCGCTGGGCAGGTTGTCATTCTTCTTCAGCTGTAAGCCTGTGTGTCCCAGGTACCTTATGTGTCCTTCCCCTGTGCTGGTCGGCTTCCTCAGAAGCTGAGGCTGCCTTTCTGAGATGCTTCTTTCTTCTCTCCCTCCCTGCTTCCATATGACTTCAGTGGACAGAAATATCCTCACCTCTTTTGTCAACACCCCCTGCCACCCCCCTTTTTTTCTCCCCTCACAGTGGAGATACAACATTGGCTTTGGCATTTGCTGTAAGTGGCTGGTCAGCACACCTGATCTTTTTCTTGTCAGCATCATTGCATCTAGTCATATCTTTCATTTCAGATAACTATAAAGCCTGGAGGAGTGGATGTGGTTGCCAGCATTATTTTACACTGACTACGGCCCATCAGATAATCTTGAGCTGGAAGTTTCATAAATTGTGTTCTCACTGATAAGTCCAAAGCTTTCAACAGCTTTGCTTCAAGAGATGAAAGGAGAAACTGCTTCTGTCATGCTACAGAGCTGGGAATCCAGCTCTCGTGTGCAAGGAAAAGATGAGATGATGATAATAGAATTCCCCAAGTCTTCAAACCCGTAAAATCTGAAATTAGGCTATGCAGTATAGCCAGGGTCTTGGAGGCAAGTATCCCGTTACTAGACTCAAGATGTTTGTAAGAGTCCGTGCACTTATGGGTACTTGTTACTAAGCAGTTTATGGAGGACGTGGCCTGCTGCAGTGAGTTGTGAGGTTAATAGAGTTCTGCTGCACACAGTCAACTCTCGATTATTCATGGGAGATTATCTGGGTTACAGATTAAGTGTGCTGGGTGCAGGGAAGCACTTCACTGTGCTGCTTTCAGGCCGTGCAGCTGCATTCTGTGACTCGTGCTACCCAGGTTCCCTGGTCCTGTGGGTCTGTCGTCCCTGCGCTCTCTCTGCTCTCCTGCAGCATCACTGAGTGTTGTTCTAGAGTAATTTGCATGTGTCTGGTATTATCGCTCTCCTACTCTATCTTTACCCTGGAAAAGCAGTAGATGATTATAACAACATAACCTGTTTTCTTTCATTAATATGACAAGATAGAAGTATGCAGAGATGAAAGCAGCAGATTTAATAATTGCAAAATTAAGATTGTCTGTGCAAACCTTGGCTTTGCATCATGATGTCAGTATGACAGTCTAATTACGCAGGTCCATCAGGAATCTGCTGCATGCAGTGAAAGGATAGTGGTTCAAATTTTTTATTTTATTTTTTTTAAGTCTTCACAGTTCATTATGTGATCCATGTATTGTTTATGCCCCCCATCCACGTGCCATAATGAAACAGAATTTTTAATCTCCTCTGGGCTTCTCTGTGCAGCTCTGACTAGCGGTGCCATGTAATATGGAACTATCATTATAGCACTCCTTTACAGTGGAAAGATGTTGTTCCCTTTTACGTTTTGACAAATTTAGCTTCAATCCCTGCACAATTTTCCCTTGAAAGTGTCAGTCAATTTTTGGCATGATGATTGAGAAATGTAGTTTGATTTTTTTTTTTTCCCCTGTCCCCAAAGGGCATCTTTTTATGTTCTTTTTTTTTGGTGGGGTTCTAGACTCCCATGAGGGAACCATGGAAGTGGAGAGCACAACCACTGGCCAGATGTGATGGCTTTTCTCCATCTCGCACTGTCACTTTTCAGCAGGTATTGGGATGATGCTCACAAAGAGGATCCACATTCTGTAGCTGTGTCTTCCTTTCCTGTCTCTTCCATCAAAACAAGCAGGAATTCTGTATGTGATAGGTTAATCTTTCTTGGCCAAAGTGCATCCTTTTTCTACACTGAATAAGGCCCCACATGGGTGGGGCGGACTGACTAGTTTAAGAGTATGGCAGTGCACAGGGAAACTGAAATGTGATGTCACAGCCTCATTTCTGAGAGTCCCCGTCTTCAGTGTGGTTGAATGATATTCCTAATACATTTTATTTTTTTAGCTAATTTTCTGGATTACTTAACCAAACTGGAATATCTGCACTGTCGTCACTTAAAATTATACGAGCAGCTCCATGGAATTGTGCACTTAGAACCCACTGAGTCCAGCCTTGTGGATCACCAGTGTTCCTAGTGGTAGTAGTTGGTTATCTTTGCCTGCAGATGGGGCAAGACATTTTGTGCATACTTTGCCCGAGCAGCAGAAGAGGAATATCCACAGGGTTTACTTCAGGTATGAGGGCTCTGAGTGGCAAATTCCTTCTCTGTTTCTGCCTCGTTGAGCCTTGGTGCTTTTACACCATCAGCTCCAGCCATTTTATCCCTTTATCCTATAAATGTCTCACTCTGGTCTCCACATATAGTTCTTTCTGACCCTAAAATTCTTTCCTCCATCCATTTTCTTTGCCTTGTTTCCGTTCTTGGTCTCACTGTCCAGCAGACCCAAGTCCTCTTCCTGCTCTTGATAGTTGCTATCCCAGCATCTTGCTGCTTCATCCACTTGTTCTTGTTACTCTAATCCCTCCAGCATTGGTGCTGTGAGGAGATGAGAGGAAAGGAGAAGCTAACTCTCCTTATCTGTGCTTTTCTCCTTTAACGTGGGGTTCATTATAGCCAGCTAAATTGAGCTAAAAAAAATGGCATAGCTGTCTCTAAATTGCTCTCTTATGGTGTATTGGCCACTTGTTTTAAGACCATAGTTTTTCCATTCTGGCATAGGTGAGTCCTTGAACTGCAAAAATGGCAGAACTGGTGAGTTGGGGGTTGTCAGGTGGAGTTGCCGGAGGTCAGATTTGTACAGGGACATGAGAGTCTGGGGAGAAAAAGGCTGCAGGGGAGCTGGTGGAGGTAGTTGCTGTAGGTCTCAGTGGAGGGTGGTTTTGCAGGGGTGGAGTTCCCTGCCCCAGCAGCCGAGGGGCTGTGTGAGCGGTGCCCACCGCGCTGGCCGGGCTCTGAACTCCTCTGTAGTTACCAGGGTCTGAAATGGCCAGCTGTGCTTTTGCATGCTCTTCACCTGGGTTTCACAAATTCGTAAGACTGATTCACTTTCCAATAAAAATGCTAATGTAGGACAACTGTCTGAAGAAGAAAATCAGTCAGCACAACAGTGATTAACATACTGAAAGCTGTGACTGGCCAACAATTTAAGATTTACAGGAAAAAAAAAATATCCTGGAGGTGGGATAGTTAAAGAGGGCCAGAAAATTTGTCAGTGCAATATTTAATTTGAAAATGTATTTTTAGAGCATTAGTTGCCACAGTGTTTAAGCATGGATTTATATTTGCTGTCAAATGTTCCCTGTTGCATATAACATCCAATTCTAGTTTGGCACTCTAGTGATGTTCAGTATTGGCACCTTCTTATTACTTAGCTTGAAGAAGTCCCATTGATATCAGTGAGACCACCTGGAAAATTAAGTTTCTATTCTGTTCCAGTGAGTACAAAATTTAATACCTGTTAATTTTCTAAAGGAAAACCATTTTGCTTCATAACTCCATTGAGTTCTTCTAACAGCAGAAATCAATTGAATGCAAATTTCACTGTCTCTATCAATGCAAATCAGGTTTGAAAGGACTTTCATGTTTGTTTTAGGATTTTTAAAAGTATGCAATTACATGCTTTTGTAGCAAATGCAATCCATGTTCTGCAAATCTTTGCAAATGGAATCATGTCTGTGGTATTACTGAATAAAATAAATGCTATCCTTTCATGCATGCAAGTACACATTTGATTTTTTTTAAGTTATTTGCTATCAAAATGGTTATCTGTACCCTGATGGTATTCTGTGTTCATGTGATTAGTCATTTGCTTAAGTGTAGCGCCTGCATGAGTTGCAGTTGGGCTTGATGTTTTTGTATGAGGAAATACAGTTTTTGAACTGATTGCTTTACTTTGTCTGTACTCATCCTGTATCATCCTCCCTCTAACAAGTAGTGACAGAATGATTTCTAGTCCTTGGATACATGTGTAAGTTTTTTTCAACCTCGCGTACAGCCTTGCATACTGTGACATCCTTTGATACTAAAGTACTGTGGTGACTGGCAGATATCCATCCTCTGCTTTTCTTCCTGCAGTGTATGTGAGGGGAAAATACAGAGGTAAACCTTGAATCCAGCTCACGGTAAAATACTCGAGCTATTCTTCAGGATGTGTAAATTACAACGGCATTAGTAGGGCATGGGCTTCCTTTAAACAGTTTTGATAGAAATTCAAATAATTTCAAAGAGGCCTCTTGAAGCAGTAATCTAGTCACTGGAGTGGGTAATTCCGTTTTGAAAGCTTGCAGGATTTTGAGTGGAGCACTGGCATTTCCTGGTAGACTTCAGTGACATTTGTGTTGAGAACATTCACTTTAACCTTTATCTCTTTCCTTCTGTCTCTCCTGCAATGGTGAGTCTATCAGTCCTCTTTCTAGGGCTTGAGAGGGATATCGCTGTTGTTCCTGGCCAGCAAATATATTTCAGTCTTTTTAATTTATTCAAACTACCACACTGTGCTCAATATCTTTAAAAAAAGTATATTTAGGTAACTAGAGCACACTTTTACTATGTGTTTTTAGCAGGGCCTGTTACAACAGGACAAGGGGTTTTAAACTAAAGGAGATTCAGGCTAGACATGAGGAGGAAATTTTTTTTACAATGAGAGTGATGAAACACCGGCCCAGGTTGCCCAGAGAGGTGGTAGATGCCCCATCCCTGGAGACATTCCAGGCCAGGCTGGACGGTGCTCTGAGCAACCTGATCTAGTTGGAGATGTCCCTGCTCATTGCAGAGGGGCTCACTAGATGACCTTTGAAGGTCCCCTCCAACCCAAACTGTTCTGTCATTCTATGATTCTGTCATAGCCTGCTGGGAGAGGAGGGAGCTTCAATCACAGCCTGGCTGTTAAGTGTACCAGGCACTTCCTGTCTCCATTTCTGTGCTACCCATACCCATTTCAGGAGCCGTGCACATTTGAGGTCTCTGTGTTCTGCACAGATGCCAAAGGCGGCTCAGGGGCAGCAGGGCTGGGAGCCAGCACAGCATCGTGAGGGAGGTGTCCACTGGAACCGAGAGCTCCACACTCAGGAGCTGCTGTCTTGCAGAGATGCCAGGTACTGCAGCTGGGGGTGACTGCATCTCACCTTTCCCACTGAGTTTCTACCAGCTTCTCTAGTCTTTAGCACAGGAAATAAAAATACTGTCTGTCATATTGAAAATTGGGAAGGATAGACCAATCATACAAACATCGCTTGACTTGAAACTAAAAGAGGTGCTGATGCCACTTTTTTTTCTCTTCCCTTCTTGTGCTTTTGGACTGCGTCTGGTGGCTAGCTGGCTCTGAATCTGGCAAGTCCAGCCTGTAGTGTTTACATCTGTGTTTGGTATTAGGGCATCTACTGCTTGCCACAGTTATCTCTTTATTACCAGCATGATTTGGAATTTGCCACTGAAAACTTTGTGGGGCAGGTGCATTAGAGTCTGCTTTAGTTATTAGCACATCTGTTTCTTGAAGCACCAGGTTTAGTTTTCTGTAACAGTTCAAGGTATTAAAACTATTGGAAGTGGGATAATTGAATGGTAGAAGTGCTTTTCTGTGAAGATGATTTATGTGCAGACAAAGCAATAACCAGTGTTCAAAATGTGTTAATGCCCACCGATCTTGAGATAGTCGCTGATCTCTGCATTCACCGCAGTAGAGGTCATTAGAAAAATCCACCCCGCACCGAGGAGTGTGAGGAGTCTTCCTGGCCCAGGCGTGATTGCTTGTGGCACAGAGGACCCGTTGTTGCCTGATCTGGTTAAGCCAATTCAGAATTCACATGGGATTATCAGGAGTGTGTTGGAATTTGTTGTCCTGGTGCTGATACAGGTAGATGCTCAGGCCTGTTCTTTTTGGTGTGTTGAACTGGTGATGTTTTCAGTTGGACTGAGGGTATTACAGTGCAGCCATGGCAAGATTTCTTCAATGCAGGGAGGGTCTCTACATCCTAAGCAAAAGCCAAAGCTGGTGACTTGAGTTATTCTGTTAGGATGACAGATATTAAATGTAAAGAAGTTGGCTACATGATAACTGTACAGATTATGGTGACTTCTACATGAGTGTGTGAATTCTCATGACGGGTTTCAGCTGTGTAGGCAGTCAGTCCAGCTTGGTGCACAGATGGCTGTGTATACAAACCGTGAAGCTGCTGTGCACATGGAAGTGCCTGTCCCCCTTAGTTTGTACAGTTTTGCTCTTGACTTTCGGGCTTACTTCGGTGAGGTGATGGCTGAGCTGGGAGTGGGTGGTTGAGTGAGAGCCACAGATAACTGGCTGCATCACATGCTACTTGTCGATTTCATAAACAGGCACCAGCTCTGACTCTGCTGTAAGTTAGAAGGTGTTGGCAGGTATGAGTTAAGCCTTCATTATTTATATGGCATCTCCCCACTGCTGTGTAGTTGCTAGGCCTTTCTTGGTGTTGTGGTGGTGGTGGTGTTTTTTGTTTTGTTTTGGTTTTGTTTTTTGTGAACAAAGAGACTCCCTTAGAGGCCAAGTGTGAAGTCAGCTAAGTGAAAGTGCATGGAGATCGTTGTAGCACCTACTGAGCCCTCCAGGAGTCCTGCCATCTGAATTCCCAGGTAAACTATGGTTTAGCAGCTCCAAATTACCTGAAGTCTTTTCTAGGGAAAAATGATCACTTCATGTGACTACTCTCCTGATAAAACTGGTGACACCTTGCCCTTCTGAGCATAAACATTGACTGCAGCTACTTGGTCCTTGGAGGTAGGATTAGCACCAGACTGGCATGTAGGTGTCAATCTGTAGGTGCTCACATGTAGTGCCAGACTCCTGTTGTGATGAGGGATTGTTTGGAGTCAGTGGCTCCTCCAAGGTGGTTCAGGTAGGTCTGTGCTGGGTGTCATACCAGCCTGAGCTCTGTCCATGGCTCACTGATGATGGGTTACTGGTGTTGTCTTCTCTTTCCAAGAACATAATAGGGAGTCTCATGACGCAGGAGAAAACTTGTGTTTTATGCAGCTTACCAGGTAGGACTGTCTTGTTTTTTTTCCTCTGCCTTCTGGAGAATGACTGAAAACTTTCATCTTGAGCAGTCCATGAAGATTGCTTAAGAAGTTTTAGAGAGACATCAGTCATCATCAGTGAGTGTTATCAATATAAGCCATGAGCTGACGCTGAGCTGTTTTGAAAGATGTCTCTCACTGTTTGTCAGCTGTTATTTGTTGTTGTTGCTGCAGTGAAGATCCAGGCTTGCCTTTTGGATCCACTTCTGAAACATTTTTTTCTCATTGCATTCAGGCTCTCAGGAAGGTGGCTGATCATTTCTGTATTACCATATTTTTTGTACTGTTTAGCTAGATATGTGTATGGCAATACCATTTTGTCACATCTTAGTTATGTTTTGAATATTGGATTGTATTCCAAGGTTCACCAAAGTAAACACATTGGACAATTAACACAAGTTTTCAGTTCAGTCTGTTTTGTTGTGGCGGTGGTTAATTTTCTACAGCTGCGTTGCAGTATTAGCACAATAATATTGTATGATTTCAATTAAAATAAAGCTATGCTGATGGCAGAGGAAATTCAGAAGGTTCGTGCAGATGGTTGGTAGGGAGTCGCCTTCCACAGAGATGACTCAGCTCTGGTTCAAGGTGGCAGAGTGAACAATTCCTGGCTGTGTAGGGTTGTGAAGAGAGCGCTGTTCATGGGGAAGTGGTGGGAGAGGTTGAAGTGCTTGATTTACAAAGTATGTGTCCCACAGGTGCCCTTCTGGCTGAGGTAACAATGTGCTGGCAAGTAAAGTATCCTTGGCATAGATGATGAGATGGTAGATTAATGGTAGGCCAGAAGTAAGCCATAGTAAGTGTCTTACAGCCAATTCAGTATCAAGACCTCGCCTTTTTTGGTTTTAGATAATTTCTTTTTCCAGATACAAAACAACCTGCTGTCGCCTGACGGTTGTTTTAAGGTGAGAGTAGGGCTGCCTCTTCCGACAGCCGCCATGCTTCTCTGTCCTCTGCCCCCAGCCACATGTTTGACACCTCCCTCGAGCTTTAGCAGCGATTCCAAGTCTGTGTTGGGCTGAGACCTGTGCTGGTGAGTGCAGGAAATAATTATCTGTTACTGTCCACTGAAAAACTCTGGTGCTTAACACAATGGATGTTGTGGGAACGTGGTGGGGGAAGAGCGAATTTTGCTTTGGGCGTCCACATTGAGGACTTGGAACAAATGAGAGGAGTCACAAAGCAGACGTGGAGTCATTGCGTTTGGCTTGCTGGGTGCATCTTTTGTTTTATGGTGGGTGTGTAAACAGAAGTAAACAACATTCTCCTCCATTTACTTCACCAGAGGGAAGTTCCTCAGGCAGCTGTTGTTCTGCTGCTTTTGTTTGGGTCATAAAATGGGAAGGGTGGTCTTCATATACCCTCTTTCTTTTTTATCAAAATGTAGAAACCCATTAATGTGGGTTTTTTTGCTCTTGTTGTCATTGAAGGAAATTTATCTCAACAGTGTGTTTCTATTCCTGGCTTTTATTGATGTTTATAAACACGAACAGAAAAACTGAGAAAAAAATCCAAACACTCCACACAGCTTCCTTGCAGTCTTCAGTCATGTTCTCATTTTTGAAAGAAAAGTTAATTTTATGGTAGTTCCATCAAACATAAAACATAACCTTGTTTCAACAATGTGCTCTCTTTGCTCAAATGCATGTTTGGACTATTGTATGTTATTTCTGTCTTAGAGAACATTTATGTGCTGCCCCATGCAACTATTCAGAATTACTCATCAGAATCACTATGGTGGAATATGAGAAAACATGTATTTTTTTTTTTTATGTGGAAACATAACTTCTTGGAAGAAGCAGCGTGCAATTCTAGTTGCAATTTGACGGCCTGTCTGTTATGGGTGTGCACTTGTGTCTAAATGTTGAAGCTGTTCCGCTACACAAAACTGCACGCTGTCTTGTTTCATTCTCTTAGGGTGTGAAAACCATCTTGAAACTGAGAGAGAAAATAGAAGTACTTTTATGGTCATTTACACATTCTTTCAGCAGGATCTGTTGGGAGAATAGATGCTGTTCTGATACCTGTTAATCTTTTATTTTTGGTGAAGTTCAGTTTCATAACTTTGGAAAACAGAAATCCGGTGAGCTACTAGCTACTTGGAAGCAAATAATATTTAGGTGACAAACCAGCTGAGAGCTGCAGGTGTAGATGGGCACTTTGCCCAGTTGAATTTCTATTTACTCCTCTTTATTGTCTTTCTTGACAGTAATAGTTCTACTGTTATCATAAAATGTTAAGACAATGATTCTGGCTCTGACTTTTTGAAGAATAATCTCAAAATGCATTTTTAATTAGTGTAAAATAGAAGGGCTTGATAACAAGAATTTTTTAAGTTTTGTAATTCTGTAATAAGTGCTTTGTCTTGTTTATAAAATGATAATTAAATGACCTAGAGCAGTTTCAAGAGTTGATGGGAAGAGCTCTTCACATTTGCTAAGGTGGCTCCCATATTTAAGTGATCTGAACACTGTCTCTTTTGCTCATAAGGCATATCTGTTGCTGTGAACTGGGAAAGTTGCACAAAAAATTGTGGTTTTTTCTTCTTTTTTTTTTTAGATGTTTCTCATTTATTCTTTAAACATGCAGCATGATTCTGTTTGGCAGGAGATGTGAATGGAGAGAAGTCTGCAAGGGATGTTCAGTCCTGCAGTCTGTTTTGTACAGATAGACCTGCTGGAATTTGGCGTATTAGGCAGAACTGAATATTGTCTTGAGGTTTCTATAGGCTTTTCAGGTAGTGGAGTTTTCTGCTTTCTTAAACATGGGAATACTACAGAAGCGGCAGAACTTTCCATGGAGACAGCTTCCATTAGCCATGCCAGGCTCTTCAGTTTCCATTTTGGAGGTTTTATGGAGGCCTTCTCCAGATCAACAGACATTTTAATAACAAACCTGTGTCAGTGAAAGCAAGTGCTTTGACTAGCATGGCATTGACTTTGAGCCCTGTTAACTTTCTAGTATTTCCTGTGGTACTGCAGTGACAGTAGTGGAATGTCAGGTGAGCTCCCAGAAGAGGTGGCTAGGGACCAGCCTCTCCTCTTAGCAGTTGTATTTTCCAAAGCAATGTCAGTTCCACCATTTAACAATTCAGTGGAGTATTTTACCTGGGGGAAGGCTCTTGTTCACTCCATTGCTTTCTTCCAGATGCTCAAGGCCGAGTTTTGTTGTGGTAAGTGTGTGACCAGTCAATTCATACTGAGTAGATAAAAGATTTGATGAGGGAACTTCTGAAAACTTTTGAGTCATCTAGTTACCTTAAATGTTGAACAAGACATCACTGTCCAAAACTTCAAGCTTTTTCTTGCTCATAGTTATGCTATGTGGGAAGTTCCTAAGGTAATCTTGCATCTCTAAGTTCTCAAGGAGAAGCTGGAGAAGATCCCATTCCACAGTCCTTCCATTAACCACCCAAGGAAAAGGGTGGTTGACAATAGAGACTAGACACCCAGCACAACTCTCTACAGCTACCTGAAAGGAGGTTGTAGCAAGGAGGTAGTCAGTCTCTTTTCTCAAGATACTATGAAAAATTCACTGAAAGGGTTGTCAAGCATTGGAACAGGCTGCCCAGGGAAGTGGTTGAGTCACCATCCCTGCAGGTGCTTGAAAGATGCATGGATGATGTTCTTAGGGACATGGTTTAGAGGTGGACTTGGCAGTGTTAGGTTAACAGTTGGATTTCATGATCTTAAAGGTCTTTTCCAACCAAAGCAATTCCATGGTTCTATGATTCTACGATCATAAATAGTTGTGGATATGTCCTGTAGAATGAACGGGCTGTGGTGGTTTTTTTCCTGTATTTCAGCCACTTATTTTATTAATTTCATTTTTTGTCCACATAATGATGAGGCTGTAAACTTCTCAGGGGGCTAGAGATAATTTTTTTTTATCCAAAACCAAAAGCACGTTCAAAGGCTAATCAGGGGATCACTTTTCTTTTTTGGTCAGTTAACTATGCCAGTATGGATGAACTAGTCTAGTGTAAAGTCATTGTTTTAAAGTGGAGATCTCTAGAGTTGTCTGTATAGTAACTTTCTCAGCTGCCAGCTATAATTATACCTGTGACTGTTGGAACATTTACAATCCGAAGCACAGGGGCAGCATAAGTGGATTTTTGGCATGTTCTTTCTTCCTGCCTGCTGGCAGTGGTGGAAGGGAATATGTACCGAAATAGATGAATACAGGAAATGCATAAGTGAGAACTGTTTATATTGGTACCTCCAGTAACTTGCTGTACATTTGACTTCTGATGATTTGCCTTAAACGGTTTCAGTTTAATTGGCTTCTCTGAGATAAATTTCTTAAGGATGTTATAGTAGTGAACTGTGCTTTCAGACCCTAAATATAAAGAAAGAATGACTGACAATGAAGAAGAACTTTGCAGAGATGCTTGTTGTGATATAGTGTGACTTGAATCGAAGTCTGGGAGAATGGGTGGGAGAAATGTCTAAACTGGTAAACTGACAGATTTTATTTCAGAGCAGATAAATTATAGTTCAGTTTTGCTCTTGGCCAGGGACATTATACTCAATAACACATGGTAAAAACATGGAGAAAAGTTAGTCATTGGTAAACAATAAAAGTCATGCTTCTCAAAGACCTCTCAAAACCTGTATGTTCTTATTGGCTTTTCAGTGACCTGAGACAACTGGTAAGAATGTGTCACGTGTATAGAAGAAACTTCCAAAAAGTCCCTGGGGAAAGCCTCTCTTATCTCTGTTCTCTCCAGTTTGGTAATTTGTTTTTAATGACTTAATAGGTCCATATTTTGAAATTAAATAGTCTTTTTTACTTTAAGAGAATGCTTTTTGGGAATGTGCTTTGCTTGCTCTTTGTAGGCCAGTCCCTGAAGGAAATGTGTTGCAGAAAATTCTCCTTGTAACTGTGCTGCTTGTGGCATTTGAAACGGAGGCAGAGAAGCGGGGTGAAGGATGTGGCATCTTCCAGGGAACAGCTTGGGAAAATTTTGTCATGCTCTTTATGCCTGTCTCTTCTGGGTAAATAAGTCTTAGGAGCTACTATAATCTTGAATTTACTGAATGTAACCTTGAAGATTGTGTTTGTTTGCTTATAGCCTTTTAAGAAAAACTTGTTGGGAAGGGGCAAAACCACTAACAGGGCAAAGATCTGTTCTTGTAAATCCTCTGGTTTGTGAATTGCTGCTGTAGGACAGGTGATGATGGGTAGTGTGTCTGTGACTGAGAGTCTAAGTACAAGAGAATGCAGCAGCATAAAATCATCCCACTGCAAATTGTGTTCTATTATTTGTGCTAGCAGTGACAAGAATGGGATTAAAAGCAATGCAACAGAGTGTGGTTTTTATCCCAGCTTATGAGGTAGAAATTTGAAGTCCTGAAGGGAAAAAAATACCTGGATCAGGCAGCCTCTCTTCTCTAAGGCTCAATATACCTCTTCTGCAAGTCCTGGAGCTCTGGCTGAGACTGCGGAACTGCAGGGAGCAGTTTGCTCTGTTTTGCACGGGGTGAGACAGCACTTGACCGTGAAAGATCTGGAGAAGCCTGCTAGTATTGGAATGCAGCAATACAGAGGTTAAAAGGCAGCCTGCCAGCCCTGCTGGAGCAGGATTTTTTTGTGAAGTGGAGGAAGTAGGAAGTCAGAAATGCAGAGGAGAAATATTTGTGATACTTGAGTAAGCATCTAAAAACTTCATAATTGGAAACTCTTCAGATCCAATAGAAACTGAAAATTTCCTGTCCTTTTGGTGCCTCCCAGCTGCAACTGAGCAGCCAGAAATGGGAGTTGTATGTAGTTCATGGTACTTTGGTGAGGAAGGGGAAAATGTCATTAGTTCATAAATGCAGAACATTTTTTGTGTAACATTTTTGTGTAGAAGCTGACATTGTTGCAGGGAGAGAATTGAAATAAACTGTTATTTGCTCAAGGATGTGTGTATATATATATATATATATATATATATATATATAGCGCAGCAAAGGCTGCTGCTTTGCTAAGAGAAGACCTCTGAAAAAAGGCCATGTGGCATTTAGTTTTTTAACCTGTTTGTATTGCAGAAAGATTTGGTTTGTGAAATTTAGCTATCTGGTAGGTCAGTGATGGTGCTATAGTCTTTGTTTGCCTGAGCAATGTGATGAAGGCCTTCCCTGCTGCACTAGGAACATAAGCTCTTTGTCTTGCTTTTCAAACTCCTCTGCTTCCTCTTTCTCTCCCTAGCTGTTGTCTCTTGCTCAGTCCCAAAGAAAAGATCAGTTCCTACCTCTCCCTGTGATCACAAAGCTGGACTGTAGTGCCTACTTGTTTTTCAAACAAGAGTCTCTGTACATTCTCCCCATGTTGCCTCTCAGGCTTCAAAGCAACCTTGCGGAAACATCCACAAAGCTTTCTCCTTACTTCTTAAAGCGTTTGCAACAGTATCCACAAACCTTTGAGGAGGGCTAATGCTTCTGAGGTGCTTTGGCTTTGAATATTAAACAAACTGTAATGTCGTTTGTTTCTTTATTCCTTAATTTCCGTATCTCCTTTCACATACTTAACTTTTTTTGGCAAAGACTGCTCTTTGCCCTGACCCAGGGCTAGTGCACGTGGGCATGAGTAAGAGCTCGTGTGTGTATTTGGCACAATGTTTAAAGAAGTATTGGAATCAACAGGCCATTAAGTTATTCATTTATCTGCTTTATCTTCCACAGAAGCCCCTTGTGCTACTCCATTGATCTGCAGCTTTGGAAGGCCAGTGGACCTGGAGAAGGATGACTACCAGAAGGTCATATGCAACAACGAGCATTGTCCATACAGCAACTGGATGCACCTTCAGTGCTTCTATGAGTGGGAAAGCAGCATTCTTGTCCAGTTCAATTGCATTGGAAGAGCCAGGAGCTGGAATGAAAAGCAGTGTCGCCAAAACATGTGGACAAAGAAGGGATATGACCTGGCTTTTCGGTTTTGCTCCTGTCGTTGTGGGCAGGGTCATCTAAAGAAGGACACTGACTGGTACCAGGTGAAGCGAATGCAGGATGATAAGAAGAAAAAATCAGTGTTGGAGAAAAGCACAGGAAGGTCGATGGCAGAGTCAGCAGAGGAGGCTAAAAAGGGCAGGCCAGCCAACAAGCCGCAGAAAGGCTTGAGTCATGACCTCCAGCGAAGGCACTCAATGGACAGGCAGAACTCCCAGGAAAAGGGCGTCATGGGCGGCAGCTACGGTGTTCGTTCGCCTTGTGTCTCTCCCGGCCAGTCCCCGCCCACCGGCTACTCTATTCTTGCCCCCACGCATTTCAGCGGCCCTCGTTCCTCGCGATATTTAGGAGAGTTTTTGAAGAACGCCATTCATTTGGAGCCCCATAAGAAGAACATGGCTGGCGGGGGCATGTTCAGGAACGCACATTTTGATTATGGGGCAGCTGGCTTGCAAGCACATAGATCGGGACACTTCGATGCCCCTGTGCAGTTTTTGAGAAGGCTCGATCTATCCGAGCTGCTTACTCACATCCCCAGGCATAAATTGAATACTTTCCATGTGCGGATGGAAGACGATGCCCAGGTGGGCCAAGGGGAGGACCTTCGAAAGTTTATCCTTGCTGCTCTTAGTGCCAGCCACAGGAACGTTGTAAACTGTGCACTGTGCCACAGGGCGCTGCCAGTGTTTGAACAGTTTCCGCTGGTGGACGGGACCCTGTTCCTTAGCCCTTCGAGACACGATGAGATTGAATATGATGTTCCCTGTCACCTTCAAGGTACAGGTTGTCTGTCAGTCATGCTAGGTTTCATTAAATGGTGGAACTGCCTTTTCTGCCCTCTCCCTCTCATTATAGATTTTCATCCTGATTCTGCATTTTTAAGCAGTTCTGTAAAGCTGGAAGTCGCGTCCAAATTAATCATGTGGATCAGATTGAAATACTTAGAAGGAATTACAAAAAGTAAATGCCATGTAGAAAGATCCACGCCTTGTGTTTTGGTTTACAACTAAGAGATTTCTCATCCAGTTTCTAGGTAGACCACGAGAAGGTTTTCCAGCCAATCTTCTCTGCAGTGTGTGCGTGCTGATTTATCTGTTGTGAGCTTTACTCCAAGATATACATCAACCCTTCAAAGAATGTTTTAAATTTAAGCATGCTGTGCTGCAATATGGGTGAAAGTTACATTTGTACCACCGGTGAGATGAGATGCCTGTCATCTGCTTTCAGACTAGAGAATATCATTTTGGTTTATAGCAATCTTTATTTATTTTTTTTCTTTTAATATGGAAAGGACTAGTCTGGCCTGGAGAGGTTGAATGCAGTAAAAATAAGCTTTGATATGGTGCGTTGAAGCAGCAATGCTGTAGTGAGAGTTTTAGACTTATTTCCAGGCTCCCACCTGTTTGGACTGCATCCTGGTCATGTCCCAGCTCCGAGCTGAGTTGAGACCTAGGTATCTATTACTTTTCTCCTCCTAGAGAAACACATGGTTGTGGGCTAAGGATGAGCTTCAGCTCTTCCTGAAAGCTTTGCCCCTACATCAGCGATAAGGGTGGAACCAGGCAAAGCGCGCCTGTCCTGCGCCCTGCTGGCAGCCAGCACGGCTAAAATAAGTCAGAGAAAGTATTCGTAGTTTGGTTTTTGAAAACGTAGAATTGTATGTTGAAAAGTGTGTTGGGAAGGCATTAATGAGAGGTATTTTAACCTTTAAGTTTATATTATTTCAAAAAAAATTGTTATATCCCATGCATGGTCATGTTATATGTTAAATAACATTCCTTTGCTCAACAAACTTTGTATTTATTTTTTTTTTTCCTTAAATCACTGTGCACTGAGTCACTAAACTGTATGCATGCTGACATTGTTGTTTCTGTCTTGCCTAGTGTACTTTAAGGAGAAAAAATGATAGGCAAATATGCAATCTAAAAAGGCTCCAGGATCAACAGAATATACGTGTGTGAGATAACAATGCTCGTTTGCTTTGGTGGGGAGGTGTGCACAACGTGCTTGTGATTTTATCAGTACTAATAGCTGGTTTAGTAAGCGGGAAACTCATCACTTGTTAACACTTGCTGCTAAAAATGAAACTCTGCAGTTTTTTTTTTTAAATTAATTGCTCTTTGCCCTTTGGACAATACATCTGAACAATGTGCTCAGACAAGATACCTTGAATAATGAATTGTTAAAATTTTTACTTCTTTGTCCTGGGTCAAATGGTTTATTATCAGAAGTATGCTTTGAAATGAAATTAAGCTTACAAGGTGCTGTTCCAGGGTGTTATTTTCTCTTCAGTAAAGAAAATAATTTCTTTTATTTCAGACATGTTTAAGATACCAGGTGCCTCATTTCCTGTATAACAAGGATCCTGAAAATGAAGTGATGGCAGAATGCAGTATTTTAATGTGCAGGAGCAGTGCAGAATTTCAGACAAGGAAAATTGTTTTATCTTCCTGCAGAACATAAGGCTTTTGTGCATGGAATTCTTTGAAAGACTCCAATTTTAAGTGTTCGCTTTAGGAAGAGAGTTTATTATATTTGTACTTACAGTTTCACCCTATCACATTTTTTAATAGCTGAACACTCCAGTGTGCAGTAACTCAATTTTTATCAGCTCATACTAGCAAGTCGATTTTGTGTATCTGTTTTAAGAAGAATCTGGTTTGTCTTCTCATTTTTCTAAAATAGTTGGCCTAAAAACCATGACGAGTTAAAACCCAAACCATTATTTTTAAAGTATCTGGTATGGACTAATCATAAATGGTTAATGTTTTATTCTCTTTTATCTAAAAAGAGCACAATGTGTTATGTGTTCTTTAAATTACAGGTTGTGATGTGTTCATTATTTTACTAAAGAGGACAAATTGCCATCCAAAATAAATGCATATTATATGCAATTCTGTTTTGTAGCTGATCTGTAACTGCATCACTTCTTGACTTTGTCTTGTATAGCAGTGCAAAATAAGGTATATTACAGAATCACTACTCTCTGTCAGCCCATTTTTAATAGCCAACTCTTAAACTACAGATTCATTCAATCACTACAAATGAGGCTTACTCTTGATGTCAGTTGTTTATAATTTATATAGGAATTATTGTTTTGTGTTAAATTTGCATCTTGGATTTTGCATTGGTGAGTTTAGTCACCTTTATGTAAAGAAAATATTTCAAGTCTGAACCGCTTGATTTTTATGCAAGTCCTTATAACTCATTTTTTGAAAGTTGTCATACAAACAGACCTCAATAGACTCATAGTTCTGAATGGCATGTTAAAGTCACCGTGTAATGCACAATGTTTTTAAATGTACATGCTGTAATGAATGATCAGGCAAAAGTACATGAAAGAAAATTGCTCTTCTGGCTTTTGCTTTTTTTCCATCAGGTCCTCAGTTCCCTCTTTGCTGGAAGACTTTGGCAAGTTAAGAGGATCTGTACCCAGCTTCCTGATAAGCTTCAGCACTTCTCTACTTCTTTGAGGTGTGGATGAAGCTGGGGCACAGTCCTGGTTTTGGAAATGCTGCAGCTGATCATATAGCTTAACCTGGCATCTGTTCATTGAGCTTAAGCAACTTTTATAAAGTATTTTGCTAAGGTCTGCCAGCAAATGGAGCAAGGGAAGGTGGGCAGGGTGATGACTAATTCCTGAGTTTTGCATCTACGGAAAGTAGCTTCAGTTAAGCTCTATGTAATTCCTTTTTTTTACTTTATCATTCACCCTTTAAAAAAGTGTGATTTCTATCACTATAGGGCAGGTAATACATTGTGGGAAATGTCTGTTTCAGTTTTCTGTTCTGGTCTCCTTAAGAAGTGTCTTTCCTGTCCACAGGAAGGCTTATGCACCTCTATGCTGTTTGTGTAGACTGCTTAGAAGGAGTTCACAAAATTATCTGCATTAAGTGCAAGTCCCGATGGGATGGAAGCTGGCACCAGCTGGGAACTATGTATACCTACGATATTCTGGCAGCATCTCCCTGTTGTCAGGTTAGTACCGTAAATAAATAAGACTCATTAGGTGAAATTCCAACTGATTGTCAGCCAAGGTTTGTGTTTCTCTTATCTCTTCCCATCTTTCATCCTTTTCTAGTCTATAATTACAATACAAGAAAGCTGAGTGAGTCTATGTCCCTTTGTCTTAACTTGTGAGGCACAAGGGCTGATAGCTAGACGAAAAACAATGCAGTGGTCAATGGTTATTACTTATGTTTTTAAATAAAGCCCCTTTAAATGCATCTGCAATTAAATCTCATGCTTGGGGTGATCCCTAGCAGGTACCTTTGGCATCAGATATAATTCCAGTAGTGTTCTAATAACAATTGCACATTTTGAGCAGATGTTTAATGTGTTCAGTGTTCTTTTAGTTACTCGAATTGTGTTTTATCGTAACTGGGGGAAAAAAGCCAAGGGAATGGAAAGGTCTAAAAAGGCTTTGTGCTCGGGCATTACCCTGTTCTCCTTAATCTCCACTGTGCTGCTGGTACCCCACCACAGCCTGAAACATCTTAGTTTTCCTTAAATGCTCACCTCATCTATACCTTGGGTGAGAAAGATCCAAGGCCTGGGGTTATTCCAGAGTAGTCAGTTGTCTGAGGCAGCAGGGTCATCAGCAGCCAAAAGAATTGTCCCCGTGATGGGCAGAGCACTTTTTATGTATAGGTAGGGGTAGACAGCTGTGGAAAAAGCACTTGTTTGGGAATGGCTCAGTGGGGTGCTCAGGAGGGGGCTGTTGCCTTCGGACATGCAGGTGATGTTACTGACTGAGAACAGAGGCCTCACAGAGATCCATTCGTTCAAAGTACCATCACTTCATGGTATTGTGCGTGCTTAAGAGCAATCTAAAATGTAGTTTTGTCAATACACAAAATGGTATTTAATTTTAAATTTAACATATTTGCCAAAATGTGTTGCTCAAAAAACAAGTGGTGCTGCTGCTGCTGGATAAAGTGACATTGATAACTATAAAGACAGAGATATTACCTCTAAATTTAGTGCCTCTTGAGATTGTACCTTTTTTTAAATGTAGGGACTTTTTAAAGATAAAACACTTCTGGTTTGATAGCTCTGTAAAAGCCAGTGAATTTAAATCTGAATTGCTTCTGTTGAATGTAATAAGACAAGAATTAAGGCCTCATTATACAAGAGCCTTAATTATATGATTAATGGACAGTGTGACAGTACATGGTAAGTAATAGAACTGACTATGAAATCATTAGCTGCAGTGACTGTGATTGCCAGATCAAACGCATTATTGTTTCACTGTGGTTGTTAGAGATGATTCTGTGCATACAGAGCAATGACATTTAAATATGGTATGTAATTTGACTCTGAATTGCATTGCTAGTTTCTATTTTGAATGATTTCGCACCTTATTTCAAAATATTTAATTATACATGACAAAAGTGCGTGTAGGATAATGAACTGCAGCCACTGTCAGGTTACTAGCAGATAGCTCATGTACTGGACAGTGGCAAGAGGGAAAACACTTCAGTTAAGAAAATCATATGAATCCATGCCCTACTAGATTGTATTTCCTAGAATTTCTGCTTTTTAAGCAGAGTTGATGGCTGTGGAGCTGATTTGTTTCTTTTCAAATCTTGTCTCAACAGTAATAGTACTTTAATTTCTTCCTCTCCTCATGCCAGTAAAATTCCATAAATGAAGATTGCAGTAGAAAATCAGTTTTTGTTCTTTTCAGTGAAGAGCTAAAGCTTTCATTAGCGTGTTGGGCTGTGAGGTTAAGATGCAGTACAGCTCAGGCCCTCACTGCTCATTTGCCACCTTTACTCTGAAACTCCTTTACGGTCTCAAATCCCTCTGCTACTCTTGAGTGTTTCACACGGCTTGCTGAGCTTTCACACTGCCTGTTGCTTTCTTTACATCAAATGGACTGGGTTTCTCAGCTAAATTTCTTCTGAAGACTTCCTTTTTTTTGTTACTGCTGAACATTAATAGCTCTGTCTCTCCTCACCCTTGACCTTTAGTTATTTCTCATATCCACCCAGTTAATGTTGATCCTTTCTCAGTTGGATTTTGTAGAATAGTTTGTGTGCTTGAAGTGATGTTTAGTTTGTATAACCTGCCATGTATTATACATGTTTAAAACGATACTTAAAGTGTTACAATACTGTGCCATGCTGATCAAGTAGATCAAGTTATACATTTGTTAAGGTAAAAGATTAAAACGCTGATGTATTTCATAGATGGATCACATTCAAACGTCAGCCTAAATGCTTGAACTGCATGGCAGAAATGTAACGTTTCTCTCTTTGCTTTAGGGCTTCATTAATGATTTATTGAGATAGCAGTTCTTGTGCTAGGAATTGAGGAATTGGTTCAGAGATTAACTGACGCAAAACAATCGTGTGTATATAAACTTTGAAATTCTCCACCTCCTGTCAGTCAGAGGTTTAACCCCAACCAGCAACCAAGCACCACACAGCCACTCGCTCATCCTGCCCCCCCAGCTCAGTGGCGTTGGGGAGAGTATTGACACTGGGACACTTACTGTCCAGAATTTGGTGGTGGTGTTTCATGTGAAAAACATGGTGTGTGCCTGTGAGTTGCCAGTCTGGGTGAGGAGTGTCCTCACCAGCGGATCCCATTGCTGCCGGTTTCCTGACTTGCTTCTCTCCTGCCGGGGAGGGCAGGGGGCTGCGTGCGATGCTTTCTTTTCCAGAGGCAACGAACAGAGGTGAATTTGGTCATTTCAAAAGGGTTCTTTTTGTTTGTTTCTTTGTTTTTTGCAGGCTCGACTGAACTGTAAGCACTGTGGGAAGCCAGTAATAGACGTGCGGATTGGCATGCAGTATTTCTCTGAATACAGCAACGTCCAGCAGTGTCCTCACTGTGGAAATCTAGACTACCACTTCGTGAAGCCATTTTCTTCATTTAAAGTTTTGGAGGCGTATTGACGAAAGCTTTGCTTTAGTAATAGCTATTTTATGGGTATTTCAACTTTATTACATATCTTTTTATAGGATTCATTCTGTGATGAAATTTAATTTCTTTTCTAACTGAAAGAGCAGCTTCTTTGTCTGTGTACATATTAATATCTGTATATACATCTTGTTAAAAGGAGAATCCTCCTGACATGATTTCTGTGAAGGTTGGAGGCAAGCCAATTTAATGGCCTTTAAATATATCCCAAGTGTGGGGTAAAGTTCAGCTAAAAATGATTTTATTTTATTTTTTTGTATAATTGTAATACAGTTTATCGGAAGGGTGTGGGAAGACATACAGGACGGAGAAATATGTCTGGTTGGAAAGTGGGTGATTGTATAGGGTTGTTGTCCCTCCAGCTTGGTGGAAATGGGAAATCCTTGGAAAGAAATCATCCTGTTACTGTTGAATTCATTCAGACTTTCGCATCAGTTCCCGCAGGCGCAGGAACTGGCCCCATGCTACCAGTCACCTCAGCGGGCTTTCCTCCAGATTTCCCGAGATGGGGTAAACTAGGGTATCGTGACAAGTGAATGTAAATGTATGCCAGAAAATGGAATCTTGAAATGAAATTATTATTTTTTTTGGCATCGTGTCTTCCTGCCGTGTGTGTTTGATGTGTGTTGCCCTCACAGACAGACCGTATGGCAATAGTGCTGCTTCCACCAGGGTTGTCATGTGCCCCGTCGGGTCATCTGTTCATAGCAAAACAAGCTGGAGATCCTAATATGCTTTATTTAAAGGTGTTTTTCCATAGACGTTTTAGGGAAGGAACAGGCTGAGCTGAATGGGGATGTGTTTGTATGCGTCTGCCGGGACTGAGCCTTTGCTGTCTGCTGCAGGCTGGTGGGACTGGTGTGGAAGGACCGTGAAGTGGGATCTGGGCCATCAGACCTGTAAGAGCTGAGAAGTACTGAGTGTGAAACATGGCATTGCTTTTTAAAATAATTAATTGCTGCACCTTTGTCTTTCAAAATTGCTTTAAGTCCAGGATCTAAAAACTTGTAGACTTTTTAAGACAGCAAACTTAGCATATTTACTTTCTACATGCCTCTGTGCTGTACATAATAGACGATGGCTTAGGTCATGGATTTGTATCAGAGGGCTTGGTCCTGTAGACTCTGCAGTTGTTATTTCTTGGTTCCCATTTCTCCCTTCCTTAAATAAAAATTTTTAAATAGATCATTAATCTTTTGCTTGGTTTCTCAAGCCAATTGAGATTTAGGAGAGCGGTTTTTTTGCTTTTCTCCATAGTGTATTTACGGAGCGTTCGTTAACTCGAGAGGTGTGGGGTTTTTGTTTCTGTTTATGAGGTGGGACTATTTTTTGGTTCTTCTGAAGTTTTTTTGTTTTCCCAAGTTAGAATGATTTTAAAGAGTGTGTCTATTGAAATCATGATCTTGAAAATGACCCTGATACTCTGCCACCCTGGGAAATAAAACAGAAAGTCAGAAGCCAAGAGGCGTTTCATATGCTGTGCTGAGAATTATGCTTTCTGCTAAGTTAAGAAATTAATGTGCCCATAAAACTCAAACTGAATATCCATGTTTCTTTGTGCACAAAAATGCCAAGTTCACAGTTTTATTTCCTGGCTGTCTTCACTGCAGAATTAGCTCCTTTTAGCATTAGCCACACTTGGATAAATACTTGAGCTGCACAGAGGGCTTATGTTGGCAAAGAGACTTACTGTGAACTTGAGTGGTAATGTCCTTAGAAGCCAGCCAGCTCACGTTTAATAGTTTTCACATCTGGACTGTCTATCTTGTACAGTTACACTGGTGATCTGCTGCTGATCTGAAGGCTGTGGTAGTCTTCATCACTGGCTCTCCCCTGCTGCTGTCCTTGCTCTTGGGCTTGGTTTTGGGTCTGGAGCATATCCTTGGGGTTTTGTGTAATTGTTCCCTGTTTGTGACGGTTTTAGGAAAGCCTCTTTCCTTTTTAGAGATAATTATGGGAAGCAGCTTGGGAGACTTCTAACGCTGTCCTAGTGTGGTTACCGCAAACCAAGTTATACCGAGCCTAACTGAAGTGAGACTGGCACTGTGACTATTGCCCGCAGGAGCTGGCCCAGGCATACCTGGACTGGAAGAAGGTGTCTAGCAGATAAAATCTGTTTAGCTGTACAGCGTAGACTTCGCTTATGGAGAATAATCAAATTACTATTTGAATGAACTCCTCGGGGACGATGAGCCCTTTAACTTCGATGGTGTGTTGAGCAACCTGGTGGAGTTAGGGTGGCTAACAAGGTCTGGAGTTGCATTGCCTGGCAGAATCACATCAGAGAGACAACGGCTAGACCGTTCCAGCGGCCTGAAATCACACAGCAAAGACAAAGCTCCTGTAATGAGAAAAATTAAAGGATACACCTGTAACTGTAGTGTTTGGTCCTGAGTGCTAGTCACTCATGCCATGTGTCTAGGGTGTTAATTCCCACATAGGCTACGTGGTATTGTGGACCCACTTTTTCATGCACTCGGTGAGGGGGATTGTGACTGGCCAACACACATGGTAGGGGAGAAGTGCTATCTGGAGTTCTTCTAAATACTTGTTCATTTGCTTTCCTTGGAGTAGCTTAATTTATAATTCTGTTCTTTAAGTACTTAGATGCCTCTCCAGACACGTAAGTGTGACAATCGGGAATGAGTAGAAATGGAGAAAGGGGATTTGACTAGCTTTAAAAACACAAGTGGATGAAAGGTTGAACAGTGTATTTGAATCAAAACTGAGAATGCAGCAGACTGAGAAAACGGGAAGGGGAAAGCACATTTAAAGCCTTAACAGTGTCAAAGAGCTGGGTACAAATCTACCGAAGGAAACAATTTTGTTCTCCATCAGCTTTTCCTTTTAATTCTGATGCTGAGTCTTATCTACTGCTTGAGGAAATGCATATTTTCTTGCAAAACAATCTCTCAACTGGAGGCCTGCAGCAGTTGTGGCACTGTAAAAATGATCCTCAATGGAAACCAGCTGAGCCACAGAAAGATTCCTCTGAACTTCCACTCCAGAATAAATTGTCCCTGATTTGTAGAGAATGCTTTCCCCGCTTCTTGCTGTTACTGAAAACTGGTCTTGGGTTACTGCAAAATTCGGTATTTGCTGTAACATGTATCAGGTTCCAGTCGAGCAGTCGGGCCCACCCTTTGGCCGTGAGAGTTTCAGCTGGGCTTTGCATAAGAAGAAAGGCAGAGGTATCTTCTTTGTGACCTAATGGCTACTTCAGGGGTTAAACTACACCACTGTTGTTTTGCTTTCTGTCCTGACAAGCACTGGAAGTAGTTATGAGCTTTTAAACATGTCAAAAGGGAAACTATTTCCCTAGTTATGGAGCTGCTTGTTTTGCTTGTTTGTCTAAAGTTTATTCTTCATTACCTTTAATTTTTCTGATGCTCTGTTCTTTTTAATCTGGCCTGTGGTCAGATTAAATTGTGCCTGAAATGTTTTATAAATGAGAATACAGCCCCCTGGATTTGAAGGTTCATTCTACTCAAGTGCACGATACTCCTTGTGATAGTAATAGGAGTTGCATGTGCAAATGCTTTTCTTTCCAGTACTTAACTCTTATTTTCTGTAGGAGAGGCTTGCATTTAGATAGACTTCATCTTTTGGATGTGTAAAAATGAAGTCATCCATCAGTAGGATGTTTAAAATTAAATTTTGATAACCATAACTAACACAATGGATATCTTTTATGTGCTGATCTGTAATTTGACATCTACTGTGGTGAACAGCCTGAAATTATTGTTCTGTCTAATGCTGCGGAGTCATTAAAACTACGGTGTTCTGTAGCCAGCCCATAGACTATCCTGTAGTCTATTTGCATTAACATCTGCAGTAGTCAGCAGTGTATTCATAATGAATTTAGTTGGGAAAACAGGGAATATTCCTACGAGGGAGGCATCTAACCAATATTTTTTTTTCTTAACCCATGTAGTCTTCATTTTCCTGTACCAGGTAACCAAGGACAAACATGTTATCGTAAGGCCACTGGTGAGAAAACCTCACAAAAATATACTCGTCCATAAAGGTTTCTTGTTGAGACATACTTGGATTGCACTTTTGCAGATGGAAGAATATGTACATAGCAAATGAATGTTGATGAAACTAACGTAATTGGTTATGATATCATTTGCGTGTGTTGGTAGACAATATTTTGTTGTGACTTCTCTGTATTAAAAAGTAATAAATACCAGACAGCTAATGGTGTGGGTTCTTCTTTTCCCCTTGTTCTTTTGACTAGTTTCTTACACTTGCTCTTTATATTACTCTATAGTATTAAAGGGCACAGTGGAAACAGGTTTTCAGTGTCAATTAAAATGAAGCTTTGATGTAGTCGTTTTGAAGACTGCTATACTCAGAGGGTGATGGGGAGGGGGGATATGTCCCCATGCAAAAGAGAAGTCCCATTCGCTTTGTTGACACTGGAAATGCTCCTCCCATAGCATGGTGTGTCCTGTAGGAGCCGTTTTGGGAGCAACTTTGTGCTGCACTGGTTGTTGCCAGTGGGGATGAATAGAGGACACAGTGCTGAATCCTTCATTTCTGGTTGAGCCAGTTAATGGAAATATGCCCTCTGGTGTCTGAGAAATATCAGAAGGGCTTCTGCAGGGGAGAAGGGAATACAGTAGCATGAGGCAAAAGGCTTTCCCATGTTACAGCTGAACACTTCATCTCTGAAACCTCATTGCAAGGGAGGGATCCTGAAGTCCTTGCTTCCTGCATAGTGTTCTCAGCAGTCTGAATAATCATCTAATCATGCATGTTAGCAAACCTTGCTCTGTATGCCTACAGCATGGCTTTTCAGCCTTTGCATATTAATACTCCCACAGCAGAAGGAGAGCCATGGCTCGAGAGAGATAAGGTGTGATTCGGAGACTGGAAATGCTCTCTGAAGAGTCAGCCGTAGCTGTTCAGGTTTGATTTTGGAAGCAGATACAGTGGCTGGCTTGAGTAACCTTGAAGCGGAAAAACTGTGTTGTGTTAATTGTGAAATGCACTCTTCTAGATAGCTGTCTCTTAAAATAATGATCTGATTACGAGGTGGAAATCTAAAAAAGCTACCATCAAATAATTGGAAGTGAACACAGTGATTCCATATTGATATCTTGCTGAAGCACTTCATAGTTCATGGTTTACGCCTTAGGCCTATGGGGGAAATCTAAATGAGAACTATTAATAATATTTCAGGGAGACGTTTTCCCTAGTTTAATTACTGCAGTCTTTACCACTTTGGGGGAAGGCATATGGTACTAAGCACTAAACTGCAGAATTTCCAGTTTGAGCTGCTGTGGTATTATTGTGTTGCTAAAAGAAACTGAGTAGTGAGAATATGGAGGGAAGAAAAAGTTGCTGAAAAAAACCTTTTCAAGCTGCTACATGATATAATATATAGTTAAAATAGGGGTGGCATGGGCAAATTGGGTTAGGAGCAAGCCTTGGCTCATGTTCCTGCTGGAGGCAACCCTGATTTTGTCAGTGGAGGGAAGTGAACTCTTCAGGCTGCGTATGTGTGTGGGTGTGTGCACTTAAAAATACGTGTCCAGGTTTCACACAGCTATATTAGTATTTCATTTCTATTCTGACAGTACTCTGTGCAATAACTTCTGTTCATTCTGATGATGGTTTAACCTGGCCATATAAAACAAAACCTGCTTTCCTGTTAAGGCTGCAGCTGCTGTGCTTGACTTTGTACGTTAGTATTTTTTGGCCTCAAATGCATGTACTAGTCACTGTGTTTCCTGCACGTTTGCTTTTCATTCAGTGATGTCCAACCAACATCAATGGGATGTGCAGGGAAACCACAGCAGCTGGTGTAGATTCTTAACTCAGAGTACTTGATGAGATGCTCACGTGAGTGAAGCTGCAGGGCTGAACCAGCCGTGGTGGCATCCAGGAGCAGCTCTCAAGCCACATTCCAAGAAGAAATCTGCTCCTTCTTCCCATGAAGGAAAATACTTCATTTTTTCTAATGTACCAGCCTGGAGTGCCGTATATTCAAGAGTTTACATCTTGCTTCATTATCTAATATAACCCTGAAGCTACTCCCTTTTGTTAAACACGCATTGTGCTTGTTTTCTTGTGAGAAAAACACGTGTGGAGATCACATCCATCTTACTGCTTCTGTGTCCCATTTTCCTGGCTACATACTAATTTAACAAGCAGTTGAAAAAAAATAAGAAGCTCCCACAGGATCTTTTCAAAATAAAATTCTCCCAGGTTATCCAGATAGACTTACAGAATAACAAATCAATGCTGCCTTTGTGTGACGCCTGCATGACTCTTACTAATGTCAGAGTCATAACTGTGGAGTGGAGTCTTTGGAGACAGAAGGTAATCCAGCCATAAAATCAAGAAGACTTAAATAATAATATAGATTGCCAAATACTTATTTTTTTTTATTATTTTTTTTTTCCCCAATGCCTAAGCTTTTAAGTGAGTTTGGCTCCAACCTAATAGCTTGTTTGGAATGTCATTAATAGTAGGCTCAGTTTAATTGCTGGGGACTTGTTCTGAGAAACATCCCTGCTAGCGCATTACTTGTATAACGTTCACAAACCTCCCAGTCCCCACATGGCAGACCGATCCTTTCGTATTTGTATATTTAGGAAGAAGCATTCTGTTGGCATGAGACACAAATACTGGTTGAGGATACTTAGCATCTCTGGGCTGAGATCTTCCTTTCCTTTGTCTTCTGTAAGACCTGGAGGCAAACAGCACCTCTGAGACAAGAGGAAGGTCAAGAAACTGAGTCAGAATCAAGGAAAAATATTTTAATAATGGAGTATTTTCTTTAAAACTTTGTTTAAATAATTGCTATGGTTACAAGGTCTGTAACCAGGATACTCTAGTTACACAAATAGTAATTGAGTTTAGCCTGCTTTTTAATCTCAATTTTCTGCCAAAGCATATATTGAACTGTGTGGGAGTCTCCTCTCCATCGGGCAGCCTTTCCATTCTGTGCAGTCAGCGCTAGGCTGGCTGGCTGGACCGATGTTGGAAAGGGAGCGGGCTACAGAGTTTGGCATATGGCCAGGGAGAACTTGGGAACTGAATGGTCAGGAGCAAAATACCCCATAGGCTGTAATTCACTGCCAGAGAGGGTGCAGCAGCCAGGTTGGTTGGTGTATAGGTCCAGTGCAGATTAAGGGGTGTTTTGTGTCAGAAGGTTTATGGCAGTTTTTCCTCATGTTTTTGTAAGCAGTCCTCACTTAAAAATTGGCAGTGCTTGTACCTTGCTTGAATTTAACTTCCCATGGCTCTGGCTGGAAGAGTCCCTGTTCTGCTGCTTCACCTCTTCCCTCCCACCCGTGCTGGTGCTGAAGGGATGCTCACTGCCAGGGGAGCACAGACCCGGCTCCTGCCAAACCCACCGAGCTGGCTCTGCACCTCACTGCTTGCAGGTGCAGATCCAACTCAGGGAGACTGAATCCAGCCCTGGAAAGGGCCAGCATAGGTATGACTGAGCTGAATTATTTTGCTTCTGTGTTCTGCCTCCCTCGTCTGTAATCTGCTTCTGAGGACTATTTATCTTAAAGGTTTGCAGGGAAAAGGAAGGGAAAAAGGAATGACACTTAACTGCCCCTGTTGCTGCAGGGGAACTGCTGTCGGTGGCATAATAGCTGTTGCTCAGGGGAACATAAAGCACCGTGAGCTTGCTCATGATCCTTGTATCACACAGATGTGTCATGCGGCTCCTTGTTTCATTACTTCTGTGCTGGAGGAAGATCTGGGGGCTTGCTATTACTGCCGTGATGTGAATAGTGCGAGGCACTGTGCCCGTGGAGGTGCAGCAGGATTGCTCAGCCATCTTTCTGCTCACCGGGAAGATCCTAATGGCTTTCAGGAGCTGCCTATCTGTGGCCAAAACAAATGAGAAAGGAGTAGCTTGCAGCAGATGTGGGAAGCCAAGCCAGGATTTTGGCAGTGCAGCTGCCCTTTGTCTCCTGAAGGCCATGGAAATGGTGGTGTACCTCTTTATGCCAGGAGAGGATTTCTACTAGTGCTTTGGTTTGTTAATTGCTGGACACCAGAAATTCAGAGTACAGGTACTGCGAAGAATGAGCACTGAGCACTGAGTCTAGTCACGTAGTTGGTGGATGTCTCATTAAAAAAGAATTCTTATTAATGAGGAACTACCCTCTAAATCCTTTTCACAGAAAGAAAAGATTCAGAAATCTCACTCCTACGTGAGGGCATTTTGCTGAAGACATGAAGGAGGTAATGAGAGAATTGATGTTTTGCTTCCCCTCTCAAGACTGTGCAGCAGAGCAGAGTTGGAGGGAGGAGTGTCCTGACACAACAGACTAGGGCAAAGGTGGAATTCGCATTTTAGTGAAGACGAGGTGAACTTCAACCAAGGTGTTTGATTACTAGCTTAGTTTACTTGGGATAAATTGTTGTCAAGTACAAAGGGCTTCCTTTGGTCTTGTCAGTACAATCACTAAAGCTGGTAGGAGTTAATACCTGTAGCTTTGGGCATAACCCAATGCAAGAACTCCTGGAGAGGGGAGTCAGTGGGTTGCGCTTGGCTTTTGCCAAGGACAACATCTACATGCCAGCATTCTCCTCCACAGGGATGGTAATGTCGTGGCCTCACTGGAGATTTGTTCTTTGTGTGTATTTTGGCATGGTGCAAGCCTGACCTTCTCTGATGAAAATGTGCTGGCAGGAGAGGAGCGCTGGAGAGCCCAGCCCCACTCTGCCCCTGCACTGAGAGCACGGCTGCACTGTTGTCCCTTTGCCGCCCAGGTGCCACCCCTGTGCAAACACACGCACCTAAAGCAGCTGGACTTCCCAGGCCAGACTATTAATGAATCCTTTCTCCCCCCTGAGCTCAGCTGCTGATTAGTAGAAATGTAGTTTTGTGAGCTAAGCCAGAGACATTAGGCCAAATTTTAAAATGGGTGTTTATAATCCGCAGAAAAAGTACTATGTAACTGAACTCTCATTTTCTTCTGATTGTTTTGACAGAGGTCAGGGCATGATAAACTTGCATGCAGGAGCTTGCACCAGTTTAACCGCATCAATTTGAAACTGCACAAGCATGAACAAGACCCATAAACGTCTGTGTTGCATTTATGAAAACCCCGAAGTGTGGTCGTGAGGACTCCAAACTAAGCCTGACTTCCCCCCGAAGTACTGTCGCTCTCTCTGACTGCCATAGGTGCACGCTGCACTGACATGGTGGAAGATACTTCAGACAGGCTTTTGAGTCCTGGAGTCAATAGTGTGAGGGCATAAATGATGCGAACTTCATTGTGTTGTCTTAACCTTGCCCCTGACTTTCAGGACCAAGCAGTAGACACCTCACAGGTCTTAGCAGTTAAGTATTTAATGATCAGCTGTGACTGTGACTCTTAGCTAAGTTGTTATAGTGGAAGTGTTTAAACCAAAAATACATATCCAATAGATTTCAAAATAGTCATCGTGCATGTGATTTTCAGACTTTGCTGGTTGGCATATGCCAGGGAGATGCCCTGCAGTGTGAATTTCCTAAAGTGGCTTCTCTGTGGTTGGCTGGTATGACAAGACAAAATGTCTTTACAAGACTGACTTAAGCTTCTTAACCTTTAAGGATTAGAAAAGACTTTTGCTTGTTTTGTTTTCTCTGATTGAATGTAACACGCATGGGTGTGCTTTAGCCAGGTTCTCATGGTGCTGCATTTTTCTTCTTATTAATCTTTGTAACATTTTGCCTGGCAAGTAAGAACAGAACATGCAGAAAATTCATACACCTGTGTAAATGTTATTGTTAACAATTACTACTCTGCGGAGGACTTGGAAAGATTTGCCAAAACCTCAGGAGAACTTTATCAAGCATAGGAACCTGAGCTTATGGGAGGTAGGGCCCAAACAACTGATGCTGCGTCACACATCCCATTGGAGCTGCAGGGGGTGAGGATTCTTCATTCCCAGTGTATCTGGATGAACCCACACTTTTGCCAATGGTTGCTCCTCCACTCAGCTGGCACACCTGCCTACGTAGTCATCCCCTGAGCAAAGGCAGGTCAAAATGATCTGGTTTGCTTGAGCGTTTTCCTAAGTGAATCTACAGCTGCCTGATGCTTTTTCACCAGACTGGTTAGGAAATGATCACACCAGCTGGTACGAAGGCAAAATCGGTGAGGGCTTAAGCTGCGGTGGATTTCATGGCAACGTACCAGGAAGACTGAGGGCTGAATGGGGAGTGGTGGCTGCTTTGCTTGGATTGCAACAGTGCAGGTGGGCAGGGAACTCACTGCTGCAATTAGACATGTACATGGGCTCTCTCGCCATGAAATAAGGGCATCCCATGTCATCTCAACAAAAGATGAGCTGAGGGAGCTGGTTTGTTCATCCAGGGAAGACTCAGAGGGAATGAACTGCCATCCTCAACTAATGATGGGAGGCTATGGAGAAGAAAGTGGTGCAAGGTGGCAAGGCAAGAGGCCAAGGGCATGGGCTGCACCAAGGAGTAGTAGGCAGAAGGAAAAATAGTTCACTGTGGAGGTCATCAAACATGGGAAGAAGTACCCAGAGATGGGGGGGGTCTCTGTCCTTGGAAATATTCGAAACTGACAGGAATTGAGCAACCCTGATGTGACTTTGAAATAGTCCTGTTTCTCTTAGAAAGGGGAGGTGACCTCTAGAGGTCCCTACCAACATAAAATATTCTATAATTATAATTTTTATGGCATTTTGAATTACATAAAAGCAATTAATCTTACTGAGAAGTAAATGTTGATATGCAAGGCTGTACTCAAAATAACTCATAGCCATGTTCACTATCCCAATTTTACATGCAGGAAGATGAGGCAGAAAGATCATTCATTTGTCTGAGACACAGGGTCCCAAGAGCAGGGATTATAATGCAAAAATTGCAGTGGTATCAGGTGCACACCTGGTGTCAGCATTATATGTCTCTCCCTGCCAGACGGCAGTGCCGATGGGATTCTCCAGGGCTCAGCAAGGATCCCAGCCCCTCCCCGGGGGAGAAGGGCACCAAGTGGATCAGTGATGTTGCTGTGTGTCCCTGCAGCTGTGGTGTTACAAAGCTTACACCATTAAAATGCCTCACTACAGCTCTGCAGGTCTGTGTGCTTTATAGCTATAATAGAACATGCTGCATCATGCGATATGTTACATTAATTAAGATGTTAGTATAGTATATGTTAATTCACCAGTGACTGCAGATTAGCTGTGTTCCATCAAGAATCTCTGTTGGCATATGTATAGTAGAGACATAGAAACACATAATAACAAAGGTAAACTGAAGATGTGGAAGGCCTGGGTGGGTTAATGGCAGCCACTGTTCTGCACACACAAGGTAAATGTGATGTTTTATAGAAGTTCAATCTCCTTGCTGAGGAACCAGCTGAACCTATCATGCTGTTGTGTACCCTGCTTGTAAATTGTGATTATTTTAACCTATATTTTAAAGTGTTGTAAGTGTATTTAATGGTACAGAAAATGACAGGTGAAGAGGAATGGGTTGACCTAGGCAGGCTGCTATGACATCGCTTGTGGTGGCTGGTACATCTCTTCCTGACCCTATGTCAAGCTGCTGTTTCTGTTGTTAAGGCTTTTCTGAACAGCCTTTCTAGCTGTACAGAACAGTACCAGTCAAGAGTGCAGTTTTGTGCAATGATCTGGCACTTCAGCAAAGGTCTAGATCAAGGGTGTCAAACTCATTTTCACTGGGGGCCACATCAGCCACACAGTTGCCTTCAAAGGGCCAAATGTAATTTTAGGACTTTGAAGGACTTCGAAGGCAACCACAAGGCTGATGTGGCCCCCAGCAAAAATTAGTTTAACACCCATGGTCTAAAAGCACAAACTTAAGCCAAAACTGTCTCCAGTCGATGTAATTCAAACGTGACCCTGAATTTCAGGAGGTAACACTGCATTACCAACCCACAAAAAAAGGCTGCTTCTAATAAAAATGACATGGTCTACACTGTTCGTTTCCTTTCTTCAAAACAAATGCCTCATTTGCATTACATTCAGCCTCCAGTGTAATAGAAAGATGAGTCTTTTGTGTTTTGGGATGCTGTGGTCTGTAGGCATTGATTTAATAACATTTTGTGGTACAATAGGGAAAGCAAGAAAGAAACTCTGTACATTCATCTTGCTGAGGGGATTTTCCAGTTAGGATCTACCAGAATGAGTGGGAACACTTGATCCTTGAAGTGTGAGCAACCTTGTTGCTGGCACACGACCTGTTCTTGAATGTGAGAACCAATCATGTCCATAAGGAAACAGGAGAGCTTTCGTTTTCTTTGTGAGCGGAACATGCAACACACAGTTCCAAATGGTGGAGCTGGTCATTAGTGTTGCGTGTTGGGTATTGTGTCTTCCCCAGCTTTTGTGTAGAGGGTCAGACTGAGATTTAAAATTCAACTTTTCAAATTCTGTTTTCAGTTCAGGAGTTTTCTGCTAAAATAGTCAATGGAAAGGTTACTATTAACTCTGAGAGCAGCATTACGCTTCAGAGTTAACATCCAAATAAAATGAATGGGTTCTCATCACGCAGCTGTGTATTTGTCTCTCTGCTGTGTGGATTCCTTTATGAGTAAAGGATGGATGAAGTTCAATTAGCAGTTATTGTGACCAGAATTCAGGTCATAGTTTTATGAGGTGCTGTCACAAAAAACCACCCCAACTGGATCACTGCAGTGTGCTGAGTTAAAATTAGCTCTTCTTGGTGGTGGGGAGTGGATATTTTTAATCTGGATCATCTGAGCGACCCAGCTCAAGTGCAGTGAGTGCAGTGTGTGGGTGGGAGTGATGCCTTGAACGAGGGGATGGAGGAAGAAGCTGTAAGTCATGTTACTGCTCAAGCTGGCATTTTATTTTTAATTCTGTGAAAACTGGTGGAAACACCCTGGAAGAGATAACTGAGTAACATGATGAACAGGACAACTTGACTCTTCCCCTGGGATGTGCTTGAGGTCTTTTTCTGTGTATGATTGCTGTGACACTGGAGGTGTTCAGCTTGCGACTTTGTTTCTCAGAAACTAAACTAGCTGGCAGCTTGTAGGCTGAAGCTTTCTGGTGTGAGCTGTGGGGCACTGGGACCACCTAAAGTGACAAAACAAGAATTCTAGAAAACCAACATATCTCAGCAAATGCTGATTTTAAAAAAAAGCTATTGCTTTTTTTGTTCTTGTTTTCAGTAATACTCTCCAAAGGCATGGATAGAAAAGGGGACTGAGCATCACAGTGCCCACCTTCAATGCTGCTGACACTTGGCAAATCATGGAACGGTATAGCTAGGAGGCATCTTGAAAAGTTCCCTGTCTGGGTGAGGTCTGGTATGGTCCATGTGCCCAAGTCGCACAAGCCAGCTCTTCCAGCCCTGTTACCATTTTGGTAAGGTGCCCAGCCCTGTGTCCACAGCACACCTTGCTGAGCTGGCACATGGTGATGGGACCTCAGAGGCATCTCCAGTCCTCTGGTGCTTAGACCATAACCCTTTCTTTAAGGGGCCCACAGTGTTGTAAAGTGCACCTTTTCCCTCTGGGCTGCAAAGGCATATCCTGCCACAGCTTGTCATTCGAGGTAGCTTCTTTAGCTTAGAAAACTACCCACCTTTGCAAACTAGAAGTGATGTGAAATAAGAGGGATCTGCCAGAGGACCTTTTCATGGCCTGAGTGTTACTGATCTGTGGGGGCACATGGATGAAAAAAAGCCCTTGGCTCCTCTCAGCTTCCACACTGAGTGAAGCACTAGCATCCCAACCCTATAGGAAGCCAATTTTAGGAGACACACCAGCAAAAAATTATATTTTATTTTGCAGGGTTGGTTTCTGCCAGATTAAACCCCAAATCAGCCCACAACTATGTCAGAGGGGTGCCAGCACCCAAATAGGAGATGAGGACGTGATGCCCAGCACAAGTGGAGGGAGGAGGACTCCTTAAGTGGTAGCTAGTCTTTAAAAGCATACAAATTTCCCTGCTGCTCACAGCAGTCATCCATCTAGCCCTGTATTCTGTCTCCAGCTGTGGCAATCAGCAGATTGGCCTTCAGGTAGTGCTGCAATTAACTAGTAAGTGAGCAGGATTTTGGGACACCTGGGTTGACCTAGCAGCTTGCTGCTGCCAGAAGGACTTTTCCCACTTCATTTGTCAGCACTCTAACATGCTGGAAAATAACCCTTTTTTCCTTAGTTGGAATACTTTTCTGTTGGGCTAGTGAGTTAGATCAGTCCATCAGTGAGCCTGACAAGCCCGGGTGCAGAGGAGGGTCTGCAGAGCCGTAAGCTGGTGAGAGGAGCAGGACCTCCCCGGTCGTGGAGACAGAGAGCTGTTGTTGCAGCCGCTCAAACAGCGTTGTCAGCCCTGACCTAGATCTCGTGTGAAATGAAACCTGAATCTAATAATATTTTGTTCTATTTTTAACAAGGACTATCCAGCAAGCTGCAGCAAGCAGAATAGGTTTAGACCCGTCATTGAGTGGGAGAAGTGTGAGAAAGAGCGAAGAGCTGCAGGAAGTGGGTGAGGAAATGGTACTCTGCCTTTCATCCTTTCTGAGGAGAGGATGGGAGCTGGAGCATTGCGGCACTTGGTGTTTGGATGAGCTGCAAAGTGAAGGCTGTGGCCACTTGTGGTCAATGAAAATTGTGGTTTTGGCACTTTTCCTAAAAGTAGCTTAATGAAATGCAATGTGTTGGCCAAATTCTAATTGAGTAAATCCACTCTGTCTTTCTCAGGGCCCCTGAAGTACGGCTGGGTAGAATGTTTGCTTCATTGGAACAGAGGACTTGCTAATAGCCCAGTAGTTCAGACCCTTGGATGGGATTCTCATTGGACATCAATATGTGGTGCCCAGCTGGCTCCAAAGGAGCAACTCTGATTTACACCTGCAAAGAGCTGGACCTTTATTTCCACTGATGGCAGCACCAGAATTATCAGGGCGAGGTACAAAAAATATAAGCAATAAGGGAATAAGCTGGTCTTTGAAAAGGTTTCTTTCTATTACCACACAGTTGGCGATTGGATTCTTCTCTGCAGGTTTATACTTCCTGAGTGCTTTTGCCTTTACTCTCTGTATTTCTGCTGCGTATTGCTGTTGCATTACAACCCAGAGCAGGTGATCCTCATCCCAAAGTGAAGTCATAAGTCATTTTGTAACATTTATAGCTTGAAAAGCATCTTGGGATCCTCTGAACTCACCGTCTGTGGTGTATTTTGATAATCAGTTTATAAAATGATTCATGCAAACAAGAGGGCTTCCTGAACATCCCATCCTCCCCCCGCCTTTTTTTTTTTCCAGAAAAAAAGGAATATTCTACTAATACAAAACTTATTTTCTTGATTAGTGAACATGACATAGTTTCTTCATCACTTCTTTATTTCATGGCTTGTGGCTACAAGATGAGACATCTTATTCCAACTTTAGAATCTTTTTCTTTTTTTTTTTGTGATAAGCACAGAGTCTTTCGCTAAAGCTGCCTTTCTTTTGGACTCGATTGCAAGTATTTCAGCTGCACGTCAAAGCTGAAGCCTACTAACTTTGTCAGAGACAGGCTTGCACTTAAGCCTCTCCCTTTTTTTCTTTTAAGCATAAAAATATTTTCAATGGGAAAAACAGAGAAAGTAACCTCAAATCAGAGATGCATGGGAAAAAAAGCAAAACAAAACAAAAATAACCCAGGATCCAAATACAGAGAGAAATGTAAAGCCTTTTCCTAGTCTTCCAGTCATGGCTGCAAGCAGCTGTGGCAGGCAGGGAGGATGATGTGGTTGTTTCCTCCTTGTGGGACATCCTGATGGGACAGAGAGCACAATCCTCATTAGGCAACATGAATGAGTGTATATGCATGCCTTCGTCGCACCCTCAGGGTAAAGCCAGGACTGCCCAAGTCTGGATGCATGATTTCAGATGCTCTGCCTGGGCATGCTTACATTATGTGGCTCCTTTGAGTAGGGGCAAAGAGCAAAGACCATTCCCTTTAGACTGTTGTCGTTACACATGTGATGTAGCTATTGAAAAATACACTGTTCTGGGCTTACTTCTGAACCATTACCTCTTTTGGCCCTTCACATGCCCTTTCTTTTAGACCATCTTCAAATAGGAGCATGGAAGCTACTTTGCTGATGTAGAGAATTGCTCACAAATGGCATATGCTCTGGCATCTTTCTTTGCCACCCCTCTCCCAAGGCCAGGACTGAAATATAAGAAAGAACCTCCACCGCCTCTTGCTGTCCCTGTGAAGGGGGAGCTGGCCCATCATTTGCTCAGCTGTCTGCAGCCCATGAGCAATTACCTCTTGACTCTCTGTGTTGGGTCAAGTGTGATGAGCGATGGGGGCTGCGGGGTGATGGGAGCTGTCCATCATATGAAGCTGTGAGCCAGTGGGCACTGTGAATGTTGACATTTCTGGGTTTCCCTGGGGTTTGAGCACTGGCCCAGCACTGTCCTGCCACAGCCATTGTTTCCTCCTGCATCTTTGAAAGGGATGTGATAAATCTTTTCTAAGTAGAAAAAAACAGCACTGTACAGTAGTGAATGGTGCTAGTGCAAACAATTCAGGGGAAGGTGAGCCCAGCAGTGCAGCGAACACCCTTTCCCCGTGTCTGCCCTTCCTTGTCCTCATAACTCCTTTGTCCAGCTGTCATGGACTGCATTGCTGGGCAGACTAACTTGAGGGCAGGGTTGTCTCTGTTCCTTACGTTTGCCCCAAGGCTCAGCAAAGGTCATTGGTGAGCATTAGTATGGATGGCCATGCAGAGTAGTGTGTGGGCCCAGAAGAGGAATGGGTCCTGCTGCCATTTCCTAATAAAGTAATAAGAAAAGTCTAAATTCAACACTGATGAGCTCAGTGATGTTCATTGCAAGGAGAGAGGGGCGGTGTGAATCCGGAGATGACTGCATATGTGGTTGGTTGCAATCTGAATTTAAAGTTTCACTGGGTTTTACCATGCGTCAGTGTTCCAGGTCACTTGCAGAATTGCTGCAGTTCTGTCATCTGGATTGTATATTCCATGCCTGCATCTACTTCTGTTCAGTTTTGTGGGGAAAGTTAAGCTAAAACAGATCAGATGATTTTACTAATCTCTCATCAGCAAGATTTATCATTACTCTGGTATGCCACAGGGATCAGAAATTAGGTGAGAGGGTCATGTTAGCATCATGAATGTGATTTTAGCTGTCGTCATGAAAATCCCCTCACATTTGGAGAAACTCTGGGTTATTGAAAAATGTTGTGTTTTACCTGTTCAGCAGGGGAGCTGTTATATTTTTTGAGGTGACAAAGGTCAGACATGCAGAAAGTGAAAATATTTTTGTTCTTTCTTTGCAGCTTTTGTGAATAAAGGCTGTTGCTGGTTTGGAAGCGGTGCAGCAATGGATGGTTTTAGTAAGGAGGATATGGCTACCATCCCCACCTTTCCTTACCCCCCAGTCTGTGCCTGGTGGTATAGGAATAAATGTGTGAAATAAAAGCAAGACTGAAGGAGGCACACACCAGAATTAAAAGGGACTGGCAGTATCAGTAGGAGAATAATAATAAGGATGAACAGCAGGGAAGAGACACGTCTCACTGTTGCTCACTGTCTCTGAATGGTCACAGGAGTGTGGTGGGTTTCTGTGTCATGAGTGCAGACATACCTGAGGGAAGTGCAGCAGAGCTGATGTACAGACTGCAATCCCAGAGGCTTTTCACAAGGACACTGCAACCATGCAGAGACAATTTTGTATTGGGTACCAGCAAAAGAAGAGAGCAAGAGGAGGCCAGCAATTAATGTTGAAGAAGAATGGGAGAAAGTTGGTTGACACACAGAAATCTGCAGTGGCGATGGTGGTTTAAACTGCCAGTCTAACGCAATGGATCATGAACAGGTGCCTGGTTTAATTTTTTTAGCTTTTCTGCCTCTACTGAGGGTACTCCAGTCTCTCGCAGCAGTAGGACATGAGATTACACATAAACCATCCCTGTGGTTTGACTCTAAGTGTTCTATCCAGCCAGGTATACATCTGGGATCAGCCAGAATTTTCTCTACATTTTTTTCTCCTACCTCTTGCAAACACATGAGGCCAAATCCTGGAACTAAAAGCCAGGAGGGTCACTCTTCTGTGCTTTCAATGTTATATGTATGCACTGAGAACAAGGAGGAAACTGCTTGGGATAAAATGCGGTTGGTACATGCTATGGGAGAAGAGAAGCAACATGTATGTGGGTGAAAACTCATGGAGTAATAGGAATTTCAACATGTAAGTGCAGTTTTAGATGCAAGAATTAAAAGGGTGAAAATGAAGAAGGTGGAAGAGAGTGGGAGCAATTTTCCCAGAAGGCTGGGTAATTATTCATGAGGGATGATGCTGTAAGAATCAGTCATGACTATGTAGGAAGTTTTCATCTGTAGGATCCTCGTCTCCCTGCTTGCTGAGGTTGGAAGGTATGAGGCAACAATGATATAATTGAAGAGGTGACCATATGGCTATGCAAAATGGAACCAAGTTAAAGTTGCAAGGCCATGTCAACCATTATTATTATGTCATTGCAAATTCAAATGTATAAAAAAACTTAAACAATTAAAGGCATTCCAGGGGCCTACTTGAAGAAAAAGAAGTTGGTTTCATGCAGATAGGTACTAAAATGGGAACAGAATCAAACAAAACCAACAAAGGAAAAAGAACTTTAATGGGTATATAAATTGCACTAATTTTAAGTCACCCTAATGACAAACAAAACTTGTACTCTTAATTGAAACTATATTTCTACAGACTTAAGTCAATGGAAACTAAAAAAAAAAGTCAATCAGGTGAGTATAACGTTTTATCTTACAATACGGATTTGTTACAGATTAACATTTTCACAGGCACCTAGCTGGCTCGGTTTTCAGAGATGGCCATTCACTTAGGGCTTTGAATCTGAATATTTGATGGGATTCATCGTGTCTAATTTAGACACCTAATAACAGACATTTTAAATTTAAGCTTGTTTTCTTGAGCTAGCTCTAGAAATGGCATCTTCAGAGAGAAAGTAATTTATTCTCTCTTGGATGCCGGTCTTGTCCTCGAAAGATGCCTATTCTTCTCTACTGCTTATAAAAGAAGCTTAAGGTAACTAAGACTTGAAGGATCTACTTTCAGGTGATTAAAGACATTAAGTAAATCCCGTCAGTCTTGGCATCTAACATAGAGCATCCAAATTTGGAAAGTGTAACCATAATAGCTACTTGAAAGGCCATATCAAAACAACCTGTTGCAAATCACGCTCTGTGTACTCCAGCGGTTACCTCTAGAGAAGGCTGGACCAAACAGTGCAGACACAGACATACTTAACCAGGGTGCAGACCATGTTGGCTGTAAGCAAAGATTCACACCCCACTCTTGGAGGGTGGCATGCTGGAAGGACTCTGTGACCGCGGTCTCCCATGATCTGCCAAAGATGGCATCTTTTCTCTTGGCTCACCATTATTTCAACTCCGGCTTGACTGAGTCACTTTGTCTTGGGGGCTTCTTGGGATTTGTCTATAAATTCAGGTTTCTTTGATTGTAACATTTCCCTTTCCAGCCTCTGGACATCGTGTTTAATAGCCCTTTTCAAATTCTTGAGCTGTTCAGGTCAGACTCCAAAAGGCCTGGACTGAATTTGGAAGAAGGGGATGAGACACAAGAAATGTGCCAACAGGATTTTTTAAACTTTCTTTCAAATAACCTTAGCCTCCTTGCTTGAGACCATACAGCTGTCTGGCTAGGTGCCCTCTCTCGCTCCCTTCCTTCTTCATCTCTGTTCTCCGTGCCAGAATCAAGCAGTTTCTTTCATGGTGTCTACATTGTTGAGCAATGGTGTGTTGGCAGGCAGATGGGAAGAGAGGGGATGAGAATGTAGCCAGTCCATGAAGGTGTCTGTGAGAGGGACTCCTGTTTTCCTGGTACCTATTTTCTTCTGGGCTATTTACTTGTGCTGCACTCCAGTGAATGAGGTAACAGGCAAGTGTGCTCACCCTTCTCCTGGGAGCATCAGCGCCTGGGCCAGGAGGAAGCTGTGGAGAAGAGGTTTGTGTGGCTGTGACTGGGAGAGGTAGCATCATCAAGAGGCGTGATCTCAGGGGTATCTTCTGGAATACATCCTGGTACCTTCTAACAGCTCTACTATGCTTTCTGTTCCTGGTCTACAAGCTGGGATCTGCAACTGAATTTTGAACTTCTGACCTCATTTGTGAGCTGAAATCAGCCATAAGCCCCTGTTGGGCTCATGATCCCAAACAGTGTGACAAACTAGCAGGTTACTCTTAGATGCAGAAAGAGGGTTGTGACCCCTACCTTGGGAATAAACATCAATTTGGAAATTGCTCTTGTTTTCAGCCATTTTATAAGCAATCTAGAAAAGATCGCCCCTCCCCTGTAGTTCTGTTGAACACAGAACCTCTTTTAGAACACTAAGCAGAAAAGACTGATTCAAGGTAAGCCTAAGAGCTCATGGGTGTTCAAGCCACAGTGCTGACTGGTAGTTTGCTCATACAAAAATCACCTTTTGTTATTGCACCTCTTTGGATATGGCTGACCACATTGACAGTCTCACTATTTTACTTTGTCACTACAGATGTCTTTCACCTCATTTATTAAAATCACTATGTGTCCAAGTGGGCCATCTTTTATGCAACATCACAGCAAATAGATACAATTAATTATGAGTCTTCAAATACATGTATGTGAATTGCAATGATTTTTGAAACATGAAACTTCAACACTTTAAAATTATTTTGCTGAATGAGATGACTCATTATGCCTGAGAAGAAAGATCCTGTAATTTCATTGTATTTTCCTGTCATTAAGAAAATACTATGCTTCGAGCAGATGAAGGACAGCAAAATTTGCAGACCCGTTATTGCTGGATAGTGGGAGCAAAGAGAAGTGCATTACATTTGCCTGCAGATATGTGAGTGTGATTTAGCACCCACTTTTTGTTTCTTTAAAAAAAAAAAAGTATCAATTTAGAGGGTGAAGTAGGGCTGTGGTTTATAGAAGACAAGCCTTGGATACACCAAGTGTCTTCAATCCACTGCTTCCATGTCTGTGTCCCCTATTTGCTCTGCCAGCTGACCCTGAACAGACCGCTCCACTGGGTCATCCACACATTCTGCAGCTTTTGGTGCACTTTTTGTGGGTACTGGCATATTCCCAGGGGGAGTGAGCATGTTTTGTGTGGCTGTTGGCATGTTTTCAGGGGTTGCTGGCATGCTTTCAGTGGGGTTTGGCATATTCCCAGTGGGTACTGGCACGCTCTGGGGAGGTATTGGGGCACTTTCTGTGGGTGTTGGCACCCTTTCTGGGAGCGGGGACATGCTTTTGGTGGGCTTTGGCACATTCTCGGAGGGTGTTGTCATATTTTCAGTGGGCGCTGGTGTGCTCCTGGTGGGTGCTGGCATGTGTTCAACGGGTGCTGGTGTGCTCGTGCTGGGTGGCTCACAGCTATTCCCAGCCTCTGGCCGTGGGGTCAGAGGAGAAGGGAGCTCTGGCTCCAGGACAGCATTGCATGTTTGAGTGTGACAGGTCTCTGGGTTGCTGCTGTCGTTTGGGAGGGATTCCTCCACCTTGTGGGACACCCTGAAAGCTTCTGCCAGCTCCTTCAGCATCCTCTCATCAGCAGTGTGCAGCTCAATGCTCGCTTGCTCGGTGGAGGAAGGGCTCGTATCAGCCTCATCTTCTTCTTCTTCTAAGATGCCATTTCCATTCACCTCTTCAGGGAACTGTGCTTGCTTTATTTTTTTGTACAATTCATTCCTCTCTTCCTGCAGAGCCCGGCAAAGGTTCTCTAGCCTCTGGATCTTCAGCACAAAGCACTCATATTCCTTGGATCTCATGGCTTTCTGTGGTCAAAGACATCAGACAAAAGTGCAGACTGAGTTTGGGTGCATTAAATTCTTTGGTAGAACTGGCAGTTAGGGAACAATTTGAGATCTAGGCAGCTCTCACAGGATTCTGCCAGGTAGCTGGCTTTCACCAATTGCTCTACAATAGCTCTGATCTTTTGTACTGAAGCTTTAAAAGGAAATTCATCCCTGTTACTGTATTGTATTAGCATTCTCCATACAGATTCAGATCAATTTCACTCAAAAATATTTGCTGAAGTACCTGTTGATGATATCTAGAGATGGAAAACCACAGTGGATGTTCATACAGATAAGCAAGGACTACTGGGACTTCTGGTGGGTGTGGGTGTGAATTTCAGGGAAAACAAGCTGTATTATTTTTTTTGTTTAGTTTGCTTCTAAGTTCTGTGAGAAAGGCCTGAGTTGGAACATTTTCTTGCCTCTGCACCCAGTGAAGAATCAAGAAATACAGAAACCCATAGAAATAGCAATAGCACAGAGCTACAAAGCTAACTAGAAAGACCTGGTCCAAAGTCAGTAGAAGTTTGGGATGAAACTTCAGGCAGCCTCTTATCGTACTTGAATGAGTTCCAACATGCTCATGAGTTTCCTCTGTAATGCCTTTGTGACTGCATGTTTGCTATGGTGAGCTACCGTACTTTCTTTCAGCTCTTAAGAGTTTGCCCACACAGGAAGTTAATGAAAGGAGTGAATTTAAAGTTCATTAGCTAGAGCACATTAATTCCCTGGGTGGATGCTCCATGCAGAAAGAAAATAGAGTGAACTAATGCCAATTTGCTTCTATATGAGAACATTAACAATCATACATTTTTAGAGCACTTAAAATTCACAGTTACATAATTCAGTTTCTCATGGACGTAATGAATGTCTGCACAATCTGAAAGCCCCAGCAGTTGGGATTTTTGGTTTTTTGTCCTTTTTTTTTTTTTTAAAGACATCTAATTATCAAGTTAGTTTGAAAAACAAAAACAAAAACAAAACAAAACAAAACAAAACAACAAAAAAACCCCACCTTATATTCAAGAACAAATTTTTCATTGACTTTTGGAAGTTTCAGGTCACCTCATGTGCTAGTTAAGGCTTTACATGAGAGAAGAGGTGCATCCTGAGATGAAAAAGACCACTCACCTCTTCAATCATGTCCAATAATGCTCTGTTACAGCTCTCAAACCTGGATTTCCATGTAGCCGTATCCTTTTCCAACTTCTTCATTTTCTTTGTCATCTATGGAAGCAGGAGGAAAAGCTGAATCACAACAGGAATTCCATGCTGCAGATTAAATTAGGGCAGCCCTTTTATTTAGGTCTTTGACTGTACTCATAACACTGCTACTAGCAGCTGTAGTGGCTGTGCTAAGTAATAATTTATGTTAAGGGATACATTTAGTTTTAAGTAGCTGCCATATAAATTTCAGCCTCCAGTCTGCAGTCCTAAAGCAAGACCAATTGATTACATGTTTAAAAGTATGGCAAACTCCCAGAATACAAACTATCACAAAAACAAAAGCCAAAGAAGAAGTGACATTATTCTGTTTGTCTCTTTACAAAGACTGCAGTGCTGTATTGCTGGGAAGCTAAAGAAGGGCTTGTATCTCCTGAGCCAGCACTGTCAAGGAAGTTCCCTCTGGATTAGGCACCTCTATACCACCTCCAACATGGACGACTAGCTATATGGCACCACCTTTCCCTTTGGTTTTCTGATGGCTGAACTCTATGTGGGTCATTAGAGGTTGCCTGGATTAGAGTACCAGGATTTTGGGCCCTGGTGTCAGAGCAGAACATTGTTTATTACGACAGTGGGTGTTTTTGGTTTCCGATTCCCATTCATTACAGGAAATAAGTATACCAGTTGCAAGGAAACAGTCACTTGGGCTTAATGGTGGGAAGGCATTGGTGGGCTTCAGCACAGAGTTCAGGTGAGAGCTGCTACTCACTTTCTCCATCTCCTGTTTGAATGTGGCAAACACTTCATTGCTTTTGGTCAATGTTTTCTGAAATTCTTCAAACCTTTCAGAGTAGAGGGTGATCTGTATTTAAAACCAAAGCAAAACAGTAATTTCAGAGTCTCCAGGACAGTGAACTTCTACTTCGTTAGAAGATAATAAAATAAGCATTATGTTTGGACATGGAAATTAGCTCTGTTTCGAGACCACAAAGCACAAACATCAGGGAACTGAAACTCTCTGCATCTCTTTAAGGTTGCAAACTATTATGATATCTCTGTTGCAGAAAGGTAAACTGAGGTAGAACAGAAAGACCCAGGCCAGTGATTTTAAAAAGACCTAGAAATTATAGGTGCTCTGTTCTGAATGTTGCAGCTATGGTGTCTCCACATGGGGTACCCAGAAGCAAAATAATTTCCTAGAAGTTAACACTTCTGAAAACATTTCCCTTGGTAACTGTGGGGACTTCAAAAGGGCATCATTAAAGTCTGCAAAGATTTCCAGTGCATGCTTTTTCTCACAAGCCCTGTACACTGCTTTTCTCCTAGGATAACCTAGAGAATGGAAAATGATAATGTGATCCCTGGGCCGTCTCCATGGGCAGGCACTATCCTGAGCTGGTCCAACCACTGATGCTGTGCAGGACCAGGCAGAAGGATTAACTTAAGGTGAGAGTCAGAGTGGCCAGAGCTGTGCCTGAGCTCCAAGCCTTGCTTCGACACACAGACATTGCCAAACTCCAACTTTAAGCTGCGGGAGAAAGCTGTGTCAGGCTTTAGTGGAGGATTTCAGTACAGACCTGGCTGCCCAGCTGTTTACCTGCCTTCTTGACTACCAAACAGCCAGGCTGGGAGCTGGGTGCTGCCCTGACTATGCTGCTTCTGGTATCTGAGCAAGCCAGGGGAGAGGCATCCCCGCATCATGCTGCAGCCAGTTTCCCCTTTGCCATCTTCCCAATCCACACTCAGTGGCTCAGGCTGTGGGCAGGAGCTTGCAACAGGCAGCACTTGATGTGCTTGACTGGGTTCCACGATTGAAGAGGAGCATCACTGCTCCCTTCCCCTGTTACCTGGCACACGGGGTAACCCCACCAACCCACTGACACCCACCTTTCGCTTCATGCCACCATGATCCTGTACTGGGTTCCTTCAAGCTGCGTCCCTGCACCCTGGCTTGAGCGAGCTGAGAGGGCATCTTGTCAGCTCTGTTTTGTAGCCTGCATGTGTGCTGCAGCTGCGGGCAAGGCCAGCAAAGGCGAAGAAAATAATCCCCTGCCAGCCTACTCTGCCAGTTTCACTTCACTTCATGAAGCAGAGCAGAAAAAATATCTGTTGCAATGTGCCAGCATTTTAAGACTATTAGGGCTACATATTCTGCTATTCGTTTACACGTGTTAGCCACGTGAAACTTCATCTCTGGCTGTATTTCATCAGTAATCCATCTTTTTGTATCTAAAATCTGTGGACGTTTTTGAAAAAAAATTCTAAAGATCCGAGGTTAGTTTTTCTGCAAGATTTTCTTGTTTTCTGCTGCCACTTTTTTTTTTTTTTTTTTTCCTTTTCTCTTCTGGGCAGGAAAAGCACTTTCAAAGTTTGAAAATCATGCAGGATGCTATATAGATAATGCAGGATTATCTACTCTTTGGAAAAGAAGATCAGCTCCAACTTATTCACTGGAGCCAGAGCACCCCCAGAAGTGTTCAGGTGACTGGACATTTCATCTGTCTGGTCTGACAGCTCTTGTTAGAAGAAGGGTGATTGATGTAACACACCATGGCTGAGGTGTGATGGGTGCAGAGCTCTGGGAGGTTCCAGAGCAGCCTGCAGCATTCAGGCATCTGGCTGGAGGCAGGTGCCCTTTCCACACTGGCAGGGAGCTGACTAAATGATTAGCTAGGAGCTTCTATTCTGTGCAGTGTCAGCCAGCACACACCCTCCCCTGACACTACTCTTCTGTTACTGAGCAAAAGAATATTTAGAAAATGTTTCTAGTGGTGAGGGGGGTTTAATTCTGATTTTGAAATCAGATATGGTTGTATTATGTTTTGTGCTGGTTCTGGCTGGTTGTTATGATGCCCCTTGTCATGGCCATAGCTGCAGTGTAGTGCGGATGTGCCCGAACTGAGTTTAAACTAGGTAGTTAGGCTCTCGGTGGCTGTGAATACAGCACTAGCTGCAGCCCTTCCCCACTGAGCTGGATGCAAGCACAGGAGGTTAAACCCTTCAGAGCTCTGTGGTGCCAGTATTGGAGCTACCTGACAGGATGCTGACATGTGTGTGTTAACACTAGGCTGTAGCCAGACCTGTGACCTATGCACAAGCAGAAACTCAGAGGCATGTGTTTTAAGCAGCCGAGTGCCACAGCATGAGTGGGACACTGATACCAAGTGAGACATTTGGAACAGACATCATCGCTTTAAGGAGAAATTCCTGAGCACCCCTGAGCCAGGTGAGGGAGCAGGGGTGGGAGCCAGCAAGTCAAGGTGAAATGAAAGATCATATTTCATTGCACATGTAGGGCCCCGATTCTGGAAAAATAGTCAGGTGCTAACACAATCTGTTAGCTTCCGTATTAGGGTTATTAATGTGAGTAGGATGTGGGTTGAAGCTTTCAAAAGCTGTGTTTCAAGCAATGTTATGGGTAATAACTGATCTTTTATTATTTTGAAGCTTTTTACTTCTCAAATCCAATAGTGTTAGAAGCTATATCAATAAATTTACTTTGGAATTTAAATTTTAACAAATCTTCTAGCCCAGAGCTGTTGTCTTAAAAAAACTCACCTCAATTCTATCTCTGTTCTTCCCTTCGAACTTTCTCCTGTTGTTTAACTAGATCAAAAACCTTTCAGGTTTGAACAGGGCAAGCTCTGATCTCAGCTGGGGCCCTCAGCAGTACCATAGCACCACGAATAGCTTGTGCATTTTAAATTTGAATAATAAATGAATGTTTTCTTAGTGCCTGGGAACAGGCTGTGAGAGCTGTCTCTCACTAGGACCACGCACTCATACTCCTCAGTTAGGGAGATGAGGACCCCCTCGCTGCTGCCCACTGCCCTTCCAGTGCCCTGACAGCGCAGGCAGGGAGACTGGAGGTAGTGCTGCTGCCCGGTGACAACTTGTGTGTGCCAGGCTTTGGGAAATGGGGGTATCTCAGCATCACCATGCTGTGAGGGTGCTACTGTGAGGACATCTCTTTGGCCCTCTCATATTCCTTTCAGTTGCCATAGCCCAGTGGTTGCATCACGCCAGCTACCAAAAATGGGAGGCCTTGACTGACTTTTATCTTCTCATTTTGTTTCAAAACACAGACCTAAAACAAGTTGACCTAAGAAATGTGTCTGGGGAGGGCGTGCAGCATCCTGGGAAGCACCACCATGGTTTGGGTGTATCTCCTCAGCTGCTGCCAGATCCCTGTCGCCATTTGAAAGGCTGGATTTGGCTATCTCAGACACACTGTGCCACCCAGAGACAGGCTGGCATGAAGCTGATGTCCCCTGGTTCCTTACAGCTCAAGGAAGCAAGGGTGTTCATCACCTCCTCTAAACTGGCATGGTATCTCACTCACTACAGTAGGCAGTGAGGACTATATTATGGCTTGTCCTTATCTCAGTGACCAATGTCTTCTCATAATTTCCATGCAGCTGTTCTTAATATCTATTTGTTGTTTTGTGCTGTTTGCATCAAGGAGCTCTTTCTGCTCTGCGCTTGCACAACACCTTGCATGATGGCATCTGGTCCATGAGGGAGGCCTTTTAGTGCTAACATACTGGAAATAATATTAATAATATTAATATTGTTGTAATAATAATAATAATAATAATAATAATAATAATAATAATAATAATAATAATAATAATAATAATAATAATAATAATGATGTTACTATTCCCAGTAATTCCAAATGGAGGCTGCTGTGTGACAGGGCTCTCACATGAGCAGAACACCTAACGCATGTCTCATTTCAGCAAGCGAATCACTTAATTTTCATTTATGCAAGTCTGGAAAGGGCATATGTATTATCAATGCCTTTGCAGACTTGTTTAACTGGATTTTTCTAAAAGCAATTTTACCATTTCAAATGTGTGCTTAATATATTCTAGCTTTTATCAATACCTTCAGTTTCATTAAACTGGCTACAGAGGTCTGCCTGCATACAAAATTCTTTCTGGTTGAACATAAAAGTTTAATTAAACCTGAGAAAATTTGGAGCAAGTTTGCAGTTGGGATGGATTCAGCTGGGGGTCTTATTGTAGAACCTGTCAAACTAGTGTCAGCAGCAGTTTATGGGATATTCTTTGGTGCATTACTGGCTTATCTTAGCCTTTGAAAAAAACACATAAAGGAGCAAACCCCTCTTAGCATGTTTCCAGGTTATCGATTTAACACTAACCTTTCCTGACTGTTCAACAGGTAAGAATTAGACCATATGCAAGAGCAGAGCTGGAACAACTTATCAGTATGCTTAGCTGTGAGCAGGGGCTCAGAGTGGCTTCCTGATGGCAAAGGAGATGGGCAGCTGAAAGGGGGCTGAAGAACTGACACTCCAACCCCCCAAAGCTCTGCTGCAGGGAAACTCACAGAGAGGTCAAAGAAGATAAATCTACATGACTTTCTGTAAATCTAGGAAAATCTACTAATGGTGTCTCTTTTTGAGATGGAAGTCCAGCATGTCAGCAGTGTTCTTACTTGTCTTCGAGGCTCATGATTGCATTACTCTCGAAGTGTAGTACAGACTACCTGTTTCATGTTTTTACTTCCTTCCACTCCAGCCTGATTCTGAGTGTAATTTCAGCAAGTAATTATATTTTATTGAATGTTTAAAATTCCAACTAAACACTGAAATCCTAGAGACCTCTTTGTATAAGCCCTTAGTAGGCAGAGTTCCTGCTAAAGGTAATGAAATCTCTGCCTTCACACCTCAGTCTAGAAAAGCATATCAGCACATCAGCTGCAGTTTGATAAACATATTTCATGGTGTGTTTGTATTCCCATGCTTTGCTGGATTAGAAACCTGCCTGAAGGGTAGTTATGGTGAATAATCAAGCCAAGGCACCCACATTGTTGTGCAGTTGGATATTGTAAACCTTCATAAATCATAGCATCATAGAATGGTTTGTGTTGGAAGGGACCTTTGAAGACCATTTAGTCCAACACTCCCACCTAGGGCAGGGACACCTTCCACTTAGAGCAGGTTGCTCAAAGCTCCGTCCAACTTGGCCTTGAACACTCCCAGGGATGGGGCATCCACAGCTTCTCTGGGCAGCCTGTTCCAGTGCCTCACCACCTGCATGGTGAAGAATTTCTTCCTGATATCTAATTTAAATCTACCCTCCTTTAATTTAAAACCATTAACCCTTTTCCCGTCACTACAAGCCCTGGTAAAAAGTCTCTCTCCATCATTATTACAAGCCTCCTTAAATACTGAAAGGTTGCAATAACGTCTCTCTAGAGACTTCTGCAGACTAAACAACCCACATGTTGCAGTATGATTTGCAGTATAGGCATTACCTTACAGTTGGCTTGAAAATAAACTGTTTCCTTTGCAATCATCTATGGGACATAGAATGAGGCTAGAAGAAATACACAGAAAGTAGTTTGGATACTTTACCTGGAACGTGCCTCATGGGTTAAAAACTGGGAAACAAAGGCACACCATGCAATCACCTCTCCTACGTCACCTGTGCCTGTAGGACAGTCTCTTGCTCCTTTAACATTTTGGCCTGGAGCTTCCATTCTGCAGCTTGGTTCAGGAGCTGTGTTTTGGGCAACAGAGAGAATATTGTTAGGTCCGTAGTTTATCAGCTGGAAATCCTCATCCTCCAGCTACCTGTGCTTCTGCCACTGCTACCTTGATAAGGAGTGATCTAACTTTCAGATGAATGTAGTTAGAGGAGTTAGGCAAAACAGAGTATTTACTGCTATCCAGAGATGCAGGGCAGGGCATTTGGTCTCCAAAAGCATATTTGAATAGGAGTTCAAAACCTACATGGAATTAAGTGTGCAATACAGTGGCCTCTAAAAAGTGTGGTATTTAACCATATCTTCACTGGACTTCTAGAAAGTAGTTATGATACTTTCTGGCACTTTCATATCAGCACTGCTTTGTCCAAATTCCTGCTCTCCAGTAAATGGCAAACTCCCTTTTGCATCAATGATCAGGACTTAGCATACAGGTATGGTCACAGTCAGACATGCCGCAAAAAAATCTGTGAGCTTTCAGAAAGAGAATGCATAGTAAATGTCATACATTCACTGCTGCCTGCTATCTTTCGGCTCCATTTGTATTGACATGGCATCAGCAGAGAACCCCAGCTCAGGGGGTTCTCACTTAGATCACGGAACCATATAATAGTTTCAGTTGGAAGGGACATTCAAAGGTCACCTAGTCCAATTCCACACAATGAGCAGGGACATCTTCAACTAGATCAGGTTGCTCAGAGCCCCATCGAGCCTGGCCTTGAATGCTTCCAGGGATGGAACACCCACTACCTCTCTGGGCAACCTGTGCCTGTGTTTCTCCACCCTCATCGTAAAAAATTCCTTCCTTCTTAGATCAAGGAGGCAGCCCAGGAAAAGCCTGACTGCAGTTTCACGCCTGACTGTTCCTGGGAAGATGGGATTCCCTACTTGAAGGTATTTGGCAACGTGATGTTCTGACGTGCCCGCTGCATATAGGAGGGTTGATCGAGGCTGAATGAATTGTAGGAATGAGGTGTACAGAGGTTTTTCCAGGCTGCAGGTCTGAGTCAGCGCTTCCAAAGCACATAGCAATATTATAGCAATTGGTTTAATCTGAAAGCAGGAAACATTTACTGAAGTGTTAAAGACATGTGCCTATCACTTACTGAACATTTATAAAGTATTTTACTGGTTAGGCCAAATGTATTTTAGAAAAATAGTACTAATGATAGCTTGAGAAATGAGATATAAATAAATTATTTTACCACAGGATTTTTTCTGTTGGATTCAATTGTGCTGTTTAAAAATAGTTCAGTTGGGCCCTGAAAGTATATTGAAAAGTACTGTTTCAGTCAATAGATCCTACTCTCATATTGGAAGCAAAATGTGAGTATAACCACATGCAGAAAATGTATCTGCTTCTTAATAAAAACATTTCTTCTAGCCTTTTTCTTGGAAATAACACATGGAAACTTGAATACCACCTGGCAGATAGCTGAAGATGTACCCTATAAATGCTGACTGAACAACATAATGAATTCCCTCCCTGTCTGTAGCTATTTGTGGCACAAAGACTGCCTGCATTAGACTTGTTGCCGATATATATATATATATTAGCTCTAGAAAAAGATTTCTTCCATCAATTTGGCATTTTGATTTGGATTCACTGAATTTTTACCATCTACAGTTTCCTAGACAAGAATGTTTTACAGCTCAGGTGTGCATTCTATGAAGAAATACCATGTTCTGTGGGGTCTTTTGTTTGTGTTTTGTATTTTTTAAAAAACCCTCCTGCCTCTTAACGTTTATTTTGAGAATTTAATTTGATATTTGGTTCAATGGAGAAAAGTCTGGTCCCTGAATTTAGATATTGTTGACTAAAATTTCAATTAAGTTGTGTCATAGCCAGTAAAAAGAGATGGCATGAGTAGGCCTGGGTTAAACGAGCCTCAGTTTGTGCATTTGTTTTGTTGGGAGTGGTATATTTTAAACACACACTTTTTTTTTTTTTAAGTTCGGTTGAAATCTGGAATTTTAAGTTTCACATTTCTTTGATATCTACTTGTTTGGGTTTGTTTGTTTGTCTGTTTGTTTTTAGGAATCATGACGTGTCTGATTTGAATGATTCCATGAAAAATGCTTTGAAAACCTTCAGAGTTACCAAATCTCCAGGGCAGTCCTTACTTCCAAGAACTGGGCTTTTATCATTATTGCCTAAATCTTAACTAGAGTTACCTTCATACTCACTGTCCCTGGGATAATGAAAAGGTCCCACCTCCCACGCCATGTCTTCTGTTATAGCACGAGAGATGGACAGAGATGGCAAAGAAAAGTTGCTTCTTTTGCCTGTTAATGAAATCCTTCTCTCTTATTGACCCACATAGGTTCTTCAGCCAGTAAAAATCCAAGAGTTAATAAACTCTTCTGTAATGGAAACCACAGAAAGGCTTGCTCAAATTTGCATGCGCTTTTATGCAGCCTGAGGTCATCTGCAAACACCAAGCTGGGAGAAAACAAATGAGGAGAACTGATACATTTATTAATAGACTATGAAGTGGTAACAAGAAAGCTGAATTATAAAGAAATAAATAAATATTGCATGTGCTGTTTATGAAGTAGCACTTCAGTGAAGTGTGGTGATTTTACACTATATTATTAGAGCTATGATAGCTGCTGCAGGCTGAGGCAGTCACATCATGCTCAGGACAAAAAGAACCAGTGCCCAGGAACATACATTCCCATTTAATGACATCGGTCTAGGGACTGGCTTAGTGAAAATTAAGCTTTCCTTTTTGCTGCCAGGCTCTGCAAAGTCCAATTATGTAGAAATCTGATCAATACCTTCCAGTCATACACTTGAAAGCCACAGAGGCTTTAAACTGCAATTAATTGCACATCAAAGTTTCTCTTACAAGTGCTAAAAATGTATGTTATAGGTAGGAAGTCCAAGTAGTACTGACGAGTTATGGGCTGATTGTAAAATTGCATCCTTAGGTTAAGGTGACCCTTTGAGAAGGACACATGGTATGAACCATTGCTATTTATATAGGGAATTGAATTATTTGTTGCATGTGTAGAAGGAATGGTGCAAGCAGCGAGATGACCTGCCTGTTGAGATGTGATGTACAGAGGCTGCAGAAAGGGACACCTCTCCTTGTCTGAGGTAAAGAAGTTTTGTAGAGAGGCAAAGATTCCTACATGGAAGAACTACCTAGGAAGACATTAAAGTGAGTGTTCAAGGAGTAATCAGATAGATAAAAGAATACAAAAGTTGTCATTTAAAGACATTTTCAACATCCTGCAACAAAAGTCATGCACAGGGTTGTAAAAAATGGTGTAGAGAGAACTGGTATATAGTTCTGAAAGTCGTTCCCTCCAACGACAGAATGTTGAAATTCAGTAAGGCTCTGACTTTGCACATCACTGAGCTGGACAAACTTACAGCCAAATGAGAGGACTTCATCTAAAAGACCTTAATTTCATACATACATATATATACCTTACTCCCACAGACATCAGCACAATAGGGGGTGGGTGGGACTAGGAGCTCAGCAATAGGATTGAGGTGGGAGAGAAGTGTGGGCCAGCTCTCTGGGTGCTGGGCTACCTGTTATGAATCATGACATGCTAATCGTGCCTTGACTCATTGTATGGCTTTTGGCCAGTCACTTAAGTGACTTCAGCTAAATCTACCTCGCTCTGAGGTGACGTTAGCCATACCTCAAAGACAGGGTTTTTAAGGATTAATTTGGACAGTGTGAAAAATTTTCTTTGTATGTGGTACATATCATTATACACCCACTGCTTAAAGGCTTTGTAGCTTGGTTTTGAACCTGTTATTTCATAGGTGCTAGTCATACATACAGCAAAACCATAAATAAAATCTCCCACTCCCAAATGTAGAGGATAATGATTTTCACTGCTTTAAAAGAAAGGAAAATACCAAAACTGTGCATATCAGCTCTGGATAAAATGCACAAAGAATATTTGGCTAGAAATGGGCCAGTCACAGGCAACAGGCAGCCTGCAAACTCATATTCTGTGAGGCACAGCAAGAAAGGTCATTCATTGATACAAGTCTGTATATGTTCGTTTTCCACAGAGCAAATGCCCTGTCTTTTGCATCTCCTGTTTTTGTTTGTTTATGTTTAATTAATTTTTATTTTGTTTTGTTTATTTGTTTGTTTTCCCAGTATCTGAAACCTGGTACTCAGTAGCAAAACTCTCAGTGACAGCAGTAAAGTAAGCCCAAATCTGCTTTGTTATTGTAAGGCATTTCTTGGAAATATTTCTTGGGGTTTGAATCTGCCAAGAATCTGTGGTCATGAATGAAATTTTGGGGTTTGCCTTTACATATGGCTCACAGTGACAGGGAATAACTCAGTTGGACCACAAGCTGTCAGGCAGCAACATGCAGATGTGCACATGGAGAAGCCCCAGCTCCTCTCCCTCCTCAGTATTTAGCTGGGTGTAAAGCTGAGCAGGAGTGGGTCTTCCAGCCACAAGATCAGTGCTGAGAAGGGGGATAAACACTCTCATGGGTAATTTTTGGTAAGAGATGGCTGCTGTGTTTCCCTTGTGCTCTAGCCACGGGACTTAGAGCCTCACTTTTTCATCCGTATTTTATGATACTTCGGCCATGCTTGTGCTAAAAATGGGGAGGGGATAAATATCTTATCTTTAGAGCACTCTCATGCTGCTCCTGAGTTAGCTGGAGGACTGGTGAAAACCAAAGCTTTCTCCCAGCTGCTGAGAGCCTGTCGCTCCTCCTGGGTAGTCTCAGCTGCTGCCACCACTGAGAAGAGGGACTATGTGTCTGTGTTGAGCTTGGACCCTTTGTAGGTGTGAGGATTAGTGTGAAAATACCAGACAGCCTGAGAAAATGAATTTTGATCTGATTGGGTTGCAAAATGTATGAGACCATGGAGGAATGCCCTCCTCCTGTCCCAGCTGTATCTGTAGGGGATATCCTGCCTGGAGATGCTCTTCGCTGTCCCCCTGCTAGAGGTGTTCCCTCCACCAGGGAGGGAGGAACTGCAGACGAGGCTGCTGAATGGACCCAGATCCTTTTTACTTAAAAGAGACCGGTGTGGGCTGGGGAACCTCTGCAAAAGAGAAGGGCAGGCTCCATCACAGCAAGCAGCTCCTGTGCCCTCCTCTGCTGGCAAAACCAGACTCACAGGAGAAGGCCAGGGGAGGCTCTGCGCCTAGGGGGATAGCCGCCTTCAGCCATCTCACTTTAATCCCATGTTCTTGTTCTCCTCTCTGATTGTTTAAACACACTCATTTATCATGAGGGGAAATGAAGTATCAAATATCACAGTTGTTTCAAAACTAATGGCATCACCTGACCAAATGTCATGATCCATCAACTGTGTATTAACAGCGAGTTAGCTAGAGCAGTCTCTGCTCTAACCTACTGCTCTGCAGTTTGCTTCAAAACTGCAAATGCCAATGAAAGGAGCAGCCTTTCAGAGGCTGTTCCTTTACATCCAGCAGAGACAGTAGCAATAAAAAGGTCTCTGCTACTGCATCCCAGCTGTGACCCAAAGAACCAACATATCAGTGAAATAGTGTGCAGGGCTTGTTTTGGCCTAAAGTTAGCTAAAAGACAGACAGATTAAAAGGATATGTACGTATTCCTTTTCTTTCTGATGTCGCTCCTCAGCTTCCTTCATCATTTCCTGAGACTGCTCCAACTTGGCATCCACCAGTTTCTGTTGAAGTTCTCTGTGCTTAAATATTTTATCAAGGTGCTGTAAGGAAATAAATTCTGCTGAATGTGCAGGTTTAATTACACACACTCACAGACCTTCATGCTCATACATGCACAGCTATCTACCCAAACACCCATAAAACAAAAATATTGCAACACAGGAAGACTCCCAACCTATTGCAATCACTAAAAAGACACAGAGCTGATAAGAACAAACTGTGACAGAATTTGCATGGAAAGTTTAACATGTTTACATTATCTATTTTGATTTATTATAGCAAAAAAAAAAATTTAAAAATAGCGCCTTAGGATCTTTGCCAGTTCTATGGCCTGCATATGAAGTCATCAGTATAATGCAATATATTTGAAGATTAAATAATTGCTCATCAATAATAAATATGCAGGTGACAGACTTTTTTGGAGCTGTTATGTGGTGGCCCTAAGCCACTGTGTGGATAAATGTGTGAAGACACATTGCACCTGCAGTACTTGGGAGAATCTGCGTGGCTCCCACTGTCCTCTCAGTAAATACAAGCCCTGTACATCCCCTTTGCCATAGATGCACAATGTGGGCATGGAGGCCCTGGGTGAAAGTACGTGATTGGGGATGTGGAGAACCTCAGACCAGATGAACCAGAGGCCTCCTCTGGCCTATAAAACATCTGGCTCCATGGTGACCTTCAGGAGGTAAATGTTGCTGATAGTCCTCTTCACTCTTCCTGCATTTAGACAAAATTCACAGGAGCAAATATTATGAGTGCATCCCTCTGGCTTCACATTGTCTTCTCATCAAAACTACAAGACAGGGATGTACCTGTCCTTCATTCAGCATAAGACTTCATACACAATGCAACAGATTTGGAAATGGATGTATCGTGTTGGGCATTCCAGATTGTAAGGACAAATTACTTATATTTTATTCAGTATGATAATGTTGTCTAGTTGCACTGAGGCTCACATTTAGGTGTATTTAGAAACAATAAAAAGACTCATTGTGATATCTGCTAGCATTCACCATAAAGTAAAAAAAACAACAACAAAAAAAAGAGAAGGTAGTTTAGGGTTTCACTGAAGGGTGGTTATTTTTTGTTTCAAAAATTTCTGACCAACTGTAGTGTTTACAGAAAGAATAATTTCCCATCTGTATACTGTCTGCTAGATCTTATGGTGAGCATTGTGCCTTCAAAGAAGAATCTACTCCATTGCAAAGGGCCTTCTTTATCTGTCTTCTTAATTTACTGCTTCTGAGAAAGGGTCAGAGCATTCACATCAGACCCCTTCTCAGCTACCTGTGCCTGGACGGAATAAAAGTATACTTGGCATCACCAGCAGAACAGGCTTGTCCAAAGAGATGGGAGGTGGGAAGTGCTCAGTGGGGCCTTGGAGAGGGAAGCAGGAACAGGTGCTGGGGAGCTCCTTGGGGATTTGGGGGAGCGGCGAGGGAGTGGGGGGCAGCTCAGCAGGTGGCTGGCACACCTCAACATTGGGATAACCCGGCCTCTCTACCCACCATGGCCAGGCTGCCGCGGGTGCTGCAGGCAGGGTGTCTGCCTCAGCAGTTCCTTGGCTGCAGAGCTGGCCACACAGGGTCCGGCAGGCTCGCTGTGTGCCTGGTCATGCTTGGACAGCAAAGTGTGATGGACGCTGCCCTTGTTACCTCCACAAGACACCCTAATGATAGCTGTCAGGGGGAACAGGCTGGCGATGCTTCGTGCTGTCCCCTGGGGAAGCTGGATTTACTGCCCATCCCCACGGGCAGCCAGGGTGCTGCTCTCACCTCCTCCCGCAGCTCATACTGGTCAATGATGCTTTTCAGCTTCTCTGCCAGCTCCGTGTTCTCCTGGCAGAGCTTCATGTTCCTCTCGCTTTGCTGCTCGATCTGAGCCTGGATTTCACTCAGCGTGCCCTGGAAATGATTAGTTATTTCTTTCCTCTTCTCATCTTCCTCCCGTGCCCGCTGAATTGTTTCCTCCTGGTGTTAAATGGGAGAGAAGTCAGGCATGAAAGTGAGATGTATAATAAGTGGTTCCTGAAAGATACTGTTTCAGAGTAGCATCAGGCTTCCCTTTGAAGGATTATACATGTTTGCATTCCTCTTTGGAGATTTTCTTGCTTTCATCTGCTCCAACATTAGGCATGATTCTAAATTTACAGAGCAAATTATGCAGCGGCCTCAAAAAAATTAGGAACTAAGAATTTGCATTTATAAAGGTGGATGTAGAGCCAAATTTCAGATGAAAGCAAGCCTGGAAAAGGGACATACATGCATGTCTTGATTCATGGTACTGCAGCACAGCTTTTGCGTTGGAAGAAGATATTTAGTTGAAGCAGTTGAAAGCTCTTTTATCAAAATACTTTCTGATTGGATTAAAAACTCACCCTTTAGAATGCCTCCTTTTAACTACGAATCCTCATATCAAATTTATGGTCTCTGAGATTTTAATTTTTAAGACAAATACACCACTCTCTGTAGATTTTCTCCCAGTTCCTCAGTTTTCCTTCCCTTGCTTTTTAACTGACACCAACATTTGGACTAATTTATTGGATGGTGGAATCAAGGCAAGCTTATGGGCTGTTTTTCACAGAATCAAAGCAGAGAATGAGAACTTTGGGTTTTTTGTTTTGTTTTTTTTTTTAACCAATTGTTGAAATTCTGTTTTGGATTTGTTAATATAAAAGAGAGTGCAGAAAGAATCTGAATTCACTGCTTTGAATCAAGAAATATGGACTATATTTATACCCTACTCATTTGCTTCCAGGGTAGTCTGCCCTTCTGGGGAATATAATCCTGATATACAGTGGTCAGGACCATATCTGCTGTAGTTACAAATCATGCCAGAATCGTGTTTAAGAATCCACTCCACAGCATGCAAATGGCATACTCTAATAAGGTTTCGACTAGCATAGTCATTTATATAAAAAACTCTGATAACACTGCATATGTGTATTTTCTATAAATATGCTTGAATAAAGCCTTAGCTGACTCTAATGAGGTATAATCTATATCATAAATGTGACATAAAAGGTGTTGATTCAGGCCCTACTCTTAAAGTAAGACAAATACCAAATGACCCAATTTCTATTTAGCATGCACAACACAAGCCGGACCTTGGACAACTGTTGTTCAAGGTAGGGGACGTTTGTCCTTTTGCTGACCAGGGAGTGACAGAGATGACAACTCCTTGGATGATGGGAGGAAAGTATTGGAGCTATTAGTGCTAATAATACCTCAATGCACAGAAATCACCACGAAGCCCTACAGTGTTCTGCAGTTTACACGAGAACACGTGTGTGCACTCACAAACAGAATAAAACCACGTGTGAGCCCAGGACTCTCACTCTTAAGAGGAAGAAAGAATTTCAGACAGAGCTGGGCAAATGTCAGGGGGGAGGGCTGGTTCAGCACCTGACTTGGAAATTTGACATGCAAAAAATCTGCAGCAAGATGAAAATGAAGCTCTCTAATTATTATTATTTTTTTTTAATTTGTGAGGATGATTTTGAGTTAGCCTGAAAAATTTTGCTTGGTCAGAAATCAAGCTTTGTTCTGTTTGTAGTTACTTTTTGTTTAACTCTTTTTAGTACAATAGTGGAAAAGAAATGCTGTTCCAAAGTAGACTTAAAAATGCTACATTGCCAAAATGAAACATTTAATTTTCTTTTGAAAGGGGATGTTTACAAACAATGTCATCCTTTCTACTTTTGTTCAAAACTTTGCCAAATTTCACTTGAATTCCTAGATATTAATAGTTTTGGTCAAGTCAGATCTCCATTTTACATCTAATACACTCTTTAAAAAGCTGCTCTTAGTTCTCCATTGTATAGGTGCAGCCCTGAGCAGGGAGGAGAATGACCAAGTGTTTTCACTTCAAGAAGTCAGAGTGAGAAATTGAAATTGCATGTCTGGAATCATATTTCTATGGCTTCAAAACATCCTTCCTCAAAAATACTTTGTTGTTTCAGTGGACCAAATGGTGTTATAACATGTCACTGCTGTGATTTAAAGCTCTCTGGAGTAATAAATCCAATGGAATATAAAACAAAAACCTGGTGGATTGTGTGTTTATCACACTGAGCAGTTCTGTCACAAGGTGAAATGAGACATCCTGAGAATAGCAATCATGCAAATGTTAAAAAAAAAAAAAAAAGGCAAGTGTTATTCAGGATCTTATTTCCTGCTCATCCTCTCTTCTGAGGTAGAATAATTATACAGAGCACAGAAACAATACAAAGATTCATGGTTAAAGACACTGAGCCAGGAAGCATATAGTTGCAGGGCAAAGTATTTCTCTTGACCTCTTCTCCTTCAGAGAAAAAAAATATTTGAAGAAAAGGGGAGATGAGTTGTGTCCCAGAGAGCTCCTCAGAGTCCTTCGTGAAATAGCAATGATTTGTTAAATCCTTGAGATCCCAGCTACAGATTAAAGGTGGGTGTGGATGTGAGGAGCCGGCTGAGCAGAAAGGCGGCTGTGTAGCCTGGGCACTGTGCAGAGACCTGCAGGCATCACCTCTTCCCTGTGCCAAGGAACAACCCCTCTGTGTCTCAGTGCTCTGTCCCTCAGGTAATACAGTTTCATCCTCAGAGTCTTCTGGGTGCTACCGATAATACCATGTGAATAGTGAAGGGTCTTTGGAGGTGTCTGCTTTAAACCTGAACCTTTACCAGCTGTAAAAGTCAGGGTGGGGGCTGGATGCTCATGGTGCCACCAGCAGAGCCCTGTGTCCCTGCCAGCTCTGCTCCAGGGCTGTGGGGATGGCTGCCCTTCACCCATCTCACCTGGGCAGGCATAGTCTGGCAAACTTCAAATCATTGGCATCACCCAGATTTTATTATCACATGGCTACAGCCCCAACTCTTCACTTATGTACGTTCCCATAATCTGAGAAAATGTACTTTTTGCCTGTAGATTCCTTAGTCCTCCCCCCTTCATAACGTCATAGTACAAAGCAAGATCCTTAAGTTTCCTCCAAAATTGGAGGGCTGAAGACAGACTTCTATTTTGTGTTACTATTGTTACAGATGAAATAGCTGTGTGGAGTCCAAAGCTCCTGGTTTGCTTGGTTGAAGGGAGCAGAGCACAAGGTGTTTAGGATGGTGACATTTCAGGATTATCATGGTGAAATCATAGCATGCAAACCATGTTTTAAATTAAGTATTCAATTTTAATGAGAAAAATAAAGCACTGTAAATTATTTTTTAGATTTCCAGTTGTGGAAGACCAGCCATAAACTATTGTTCCCTTTCCTCTGCCCTTTCTTAATCTTTGTGCTCCATATCTACCCTATAAAAGACATATTCTTGTGTTCTCTTGCAATACTGCTATCACTCTCACGTTTTACTGCTAAAAATGCAAGAATGAATTGAATAAAAACTTGTAAAATTAAGATAAGGATATTCTGTAGTTTGGGATTTATCACTGGAATGTGAAATAATTTGCAAATAGAAGGGCAGGATCATCTCTGGTTCTCATGCCTCTCTGGCACAACTCAAAAAGACTTTTGGTCTGCTGAAGTCCTATCAGCCAAGATGACATGAGCAGGGACTCCTAATTTTCAATGAAGCATTCTTTTCTTTCAGGCATCATGGTCTGAGCCAGCTTGGAGCTGAGCCCATAATCAAAGCTGTTGGTTTATGTGACATTTGTATGAAAGTCATTGCATAATGCACAGTAGCAGAAAAGACAAGGGACCTGAGAGGTTCGTGTCACTACAAGATGCTAAGTAGCCACCAAACTATCAGATAATTGGCAGAACACAAACACCACGCAGAGAAATGCTGTTGGTCTGAGCAGAGCTGCTCTCTGTTGCAGTGGGAACACATTATGCTATTTCATGTACATTTATTCTGCTTTTCTTGGAGGGAGAATTAAACATCTGCTTTCTGCTGTGAAGTGTAACTGCAAGGATGATCTGCTCTGTGGATTTCACCCCAGCTCCTTATTGCATATTCATCACCACTTGGCTGTACCGATCTCTGCTTAATGGGAATTCCACACACCAGATGAGTGAAGATGACATTTACATGACGTGATGTGCGCATAACGTACCACGTGGCAAGTCAGAGGAGGTTCATGATCTGGACAGGACAGGTTTCTCCTGTGCTATTGAAACAACACAGTCTCCTACAGTTTTTAATTTCCATGCTTTGGAACATAATCAAAAGTGCTAATTCCAAGTGCTAAAAAATTATGAATCATCTTCTCTGTCCTGCCAAAACCAAAATAAAAATTACTTAAGCAGGAGATTTTAAAAATAACATTCAATTGATTCTCTCGTTTTGGGCCCTCTCAGTACAGTCATAAGTGAAAGAAATTTGCATTCATTTAAATAAGCACATGAGATTCTGGGGATTCACATATGTCCAGGAGCTAAAGCTTAAAGGCAAATATTCTAAGAATTATGTTAAAATTCTTAGAGAGACAAAACTGCATAAAGATATTTAACACCTTTGTTTATTAATTTAATCCTCATTCATTCTGCAAGGTTGTTTAGTCTTACTGTTTTATTTAACTTTGTCGTTTTTACACTGAAAGCACAGGAACCAGAGGAAAGCTATTATTCAGGATTTCTTAAAAGGTCTCCAAATTATTGGAAAGATGTGGCTGAAATGTGAACATTTGTTCCTACTACAAGATCAGCTCAGATACCTTTCCCGGCTTACCTTCATGGGTACAGGATAAAAATCAGAACTGAGTCTGAAATTAATAGGTTTATTTAGGGGACCTAATCTCAAAGTAAAACAGCCCAACAGGTGGAAAGACGTTGGAAAGAGACTTTGCTAAATTTGAAGATGAAATGCGTAATGAAGTATTTATATGCAAAGAGAAAGGAAAAATCATGCTCTCTATTAGAGAGATTAATAAGCATATCATAGCTGGGAAATTGTACGAAGAATTCAACAAAAGCTGTTCCAAATATAATTATTTTTCTCTATACCACCATTTCCACTGATTTGTTCCACTGATACAATTTGTTTGTTTGAGAAATCTCATTTAAGTCTATGCAAAGCACCATATACTGTACTCTTAAATCACTTTAAAATTAGCTTGTATTTATTTTGAAAGATTTTGCCCAAAGACAGCGTGGTAAATCAGTGTGGATCAATACTGAGGTGTAGCTCAGGTCTGTTACAAATGACAGGCACAAATACTATTTACACTGCCAGTTTCGTGCTACTATAACTGAGCACACAGAGATTTGCTTCTAGATTTTTCAATTATCTGTTAAACTGCTTTTGTCCATGTGCACATGTGCACAGTTTGAGTGTGTACATGGCCGTTTCCCCTCCCAGCTATATTCTTACCAATATACTATGAAAGTCAGTGATAGACCTTGAAGACCGGCTCCTGAGGTGGTGGAAATCAATGAAAATCTGTTACAGTTAGCAGAGGTTATATCAGGTGAAATTCTTGCTACTGAGAATTCATATGTATAATTCTATACATAACTATATCCCCATAAAGAAGGATTTTGAAAAGATCAAAGGAGAGGCTTTTTCTATTATAATAACATCACCATCATTAACATGTACTCAGGGAAAAGGAAGATCACAACAGAAATACAGCTCTTGAACACAAAAATTCTTAAGAAGCATAATTATATTATAAATTTCCCATTTACATGGCATGATGCACCAAACAGTAGGCAGACATCCACATGGATCCCAGCCTTTTGACACTCCTGAAAATTTCCTTTTTGAACTGATTCTTGTAATCCAAATGACTTCCACAAACAGTGTTGGCATTCTTCCTGTCTTGAGGTTCAATGTCTTGAGGCAAATGTCCTGATTGACTAACCCTCACAGATCACCCAGAAATGCCCAAGTGCTGAAACTGCATGAAAACACCCGCCAGCCTTCTGTGAGTCCCCTGGAGCAAGGCTGGTGCTCCTGTTATTCTGGCCATACATGCACATCTGCAGCCTCACGGACCTGGCCTGTCAGCACCACTGGTTTTATCTGCACTAAGCTTCCTGTTAATCCAAGGAGGGCTTACAGCTAATGTGTGCAAACTCAATGTCCAAAAATGCTTTGATATAGCCAAACGAGGAATAAAGGGGCCTTGGTATAAACAGGCCTAAGACTAGAGTGTATATGAAGTTATATATTGCACATGCAGATGCAAAGGTCTGTTAGATTTGGTACTAGAGCAAGATGGGAATGCATCAGCATCTTCTTCCCTCCCGACTGTCGGCTACCTTGATGAAGCCACCACTCACCTTGAGGTTTTTGTTGTGCCTCTGGAGCTCCCGGCAGAGGCTCTCGAGCTTGCTGCGGGCGAGGATGGCTCGGCTGTGCTCGCTCTGCAGCTGGTCCTTCTCCTTGGTGATCTGGGCCTGCCTCTTCTGCAGGTACTTGAGCTTTTTCTGCTCGGCACGATGTTCTTCAAGCTGAGCAGGGAACAGGGATTAAAATGAAAAAAAAAAAGAGGAAGAAAAGAGGAAACTAGTTCTTTTGATTTGGGGGAAGTCTTCACACTTTCTTAACCTCTTAGGAAATGTTTTCTATTTATCAGCATTAATGGGAGAGGCGCAAGCAACCTGGAGGAAGTCTCAAGCCTGCTCCCTGCAACAGTCACAAGTGTGCTTGTAGTGTGGCTGAACATAGTTTTTAACACTCTTTTCACATCGCTTCAGCCCTTCCTTCTTTGAGCTGAATTTCTCTGAAGGACATGTGTGAGGTTTTTATTTTTGTTTCAACATTAGGAACTGGAGCAGCCAGCAGTGCTTTACATGGTGAGATTTCTCCAGATCATGAAATAAAGCAATAGCTGCTCAATCTGTTTTGCAGCTTCCTGAAAAAGCAGCAGCTTCCTAGTTACCCAGGAACCTGCTGGAAAAAACAACAGCAAAAGAGGTGCTGGAGACCCGGGATGCCGTCTGTGTGGGGGTTTTGCTGCTGATGGAGGAGAATGCTCTTCAGAGAGGAGTCCCCCCAAAATGATCTGTAGGCACCTCCTCTTGCCAGGCTCCTCTTGCTCCCAGGAGCACATGGGAGAATCTGTCAGTTGTGTTTCTGGGGGTCCTGTCATCAACAGGGGTGGGTTACAGAGAATCAAACCTCTTTTGTGCTCCACGTAACTACCACAGAAAATATGGACAGTCAGTTCCTGACATTCACTTGGGAACCTGCTGTTGCTGTGGGTGGGTGGCTCCTGCCTCCCCAGAGGGCTGTGGAGGAATAACGGTGTATTTGGAGGAGGGATGAAGGTCAGCAACAGAATTACTAAGAGCAGTCACTGCACAGACTGGTCATTTCTTCTGACACGTGCCCATTACCGGCTGCTCTGAAAAAAAGAATTCCTGCACTGCAAATTAACACCATGACACATATGTCAAAGAGCATTTCACCTCTTAAGCTTTTAAAGATCTCGTCTCCCATTACGACGCACTCCTCGCTGCATTACAGGCAGGCATACATTGTGAGATATTTCTGAAGTCCAGATGTTTTCTGGTTGAAAACCAGCAGCATATGAGCTGCAATGGGTAACCCTTAATAATGATAGTTGCTATTAAGATTACATTATCTAATAATACGTACCACTAGTATTAATTATTAACCCAAATATGACTGGGAAAGTCTGTGAGTGCCAGGAAAAGATGTGCAGCTCAAACAAGACAGTCAACAGTCACTGCATTTTACACATTCTTTGCCTGAGGATCTGTTTTCTGCAGATGTTCTGTAATTTATGCTTACAGTACAGAGCTCTATGTACTATCAGTCAAATCAGGCACACCACAAAACAATGCAGTCATCAGCTTGGTGTATATTTACAGTTTATGCCCAACTTACGGCATGTGTATTGTGTGTTTTTACCCTAGTAGATCAGAATAGGAACTTTTGCATCTAATCAAGCTGCACTAGCTAAAATAATTTTTCTAGTATTGTAGGAAAAAAAATAGCCTCTTCGTAATTAAGGCTGAGATTTGTTTTCCTTTACAAGCTTGATTTTGGCCCTTTCTCCTTCCCTTTTAAAAACACAAAAAAGATTCGTTTTGCTTCACATTTTGCATGTGTAGCCTGTGCTGAGCGGATAATTATTATCCAAATTTTAGATGATTCACTCAAGCTGTGCTTGAGATAGCTGGCTTAGAATAAAATAGGTCTTAATCGTGATATGAAACATCTTCCAAGCAGTTTTTGCTCTCTCTTTCTCCACTCCTCCCCCCACCCAAAAAAAAATGGCTTGCACTAGAAACTAATATTTCAAAGTTCTCAGGAGTGCCTAAGATATGGTTTTATTCTTACACTGAAGAAGGGAATTTACTGGTAAACTGGAATGACAAAAGGGCCTCCAATGCTACATTTTTATGAATAATTAATTAAATATTATCTAAAATTGACTACAAATACAAGAAATCCTGATTTTGGAAGGCCGACCTAGAGAGAGAAACTCTCAATTTAGGAAAAAAAGTTTTATCTTGACCCCACTGCAGACAATAACGATACTAATTTATTTGTGTATACTTCTTGTGCTCAACACTTGTGAGACCCTCAGGACCTCTGAAAATAAACCAGTCTCAAGTAATTCTGCAACAGCTGTTTGTAGGCAAAAGCTGTAGTAAAGCAGAGTCTGCTTTACTAACACTCTGCCTACACCAGTATTAGTGAATGAAACATTCTCTAATGGCGAGTAATGTGGCATGGATTGTGCCAAAATGGCTAAACTGTCCTCTTCTCCTGTCCCTGCAGTCATGGCATCCGTCACACTAGCCCATGCTCTTCCCTGATGCCTTCCATTTTCTGGTGTTTTCTTTTCTATAGGCTGTGCCAGGGCATGTGCATAAATAGCACATGCATAAATACTTAAATAGCACATAGCTGGGTGGCTGTGGGGAAGTGCTGATGCTGTGTGGGGTCACAGCTGGGCACAGGTGGCAGCAGCAGCACTATTTAATGCAGCTGAAGCCATTGCCAGCACCCAGCTCAGCCTGGCACATGGCTGCACCTTCCCCTGAGCAGCAACAAGGGTTTGCCTCACTACGTGGTGGTTCACCAGGCCGGAGAGCTGAAGGCTGGAAAATAACTTAGCAAAAGCAAAAAGTGACCTAAAGTGTGTGATGGGGATGGACAAGAGGGAGCAGAGATAGTCATAATTACTACACCTGACTGCTGATAAGTTATTAGAATGATAGAAAGTCCTGAGTTGGAAGGGACCCACAAGGATCACACTACACCCCTCAGCTGTGCTGAGTGAGCAGTATAAGGCTTTTTACAATAAGCTTGCAGTTGTATTTATTAACTGATTACATTACACAGTGATGTACATTACACAGGATGTCAAAAACAAATGTTCAGTATTTTTTTGTCTTAGCACCTTTCTCCTGCATGGGCTATTTGCAATATTGCCCCTGTTTTATACAGTTGCTCCAATGATGCTTGAATGCATTGGAGAGTATATTATAGAGGAAGAAGATGACCTATTTCAGTTAATCTGTGGGTGTGAAGTCTCTTTAAGCACAAGCTAAACCATCATCAGCCCGAGCCAAATTTATGAAATCAGAGGATTTTACATGAAAAAAGAGAAAGCTGAACTTCACATTATGATGAGACATGGATGCATCTGCACATAAAACCAATTACAAAGTCATTGTTCTGCTTGGCAAATCTTTTAGCACTTCACAAAAAGTAAAATGCTGCAGCCCTTTCATTTGGAAGATTTTCACAGCTTATGGCCACAGAACCCTGTAATGACTTATTAGAAAAAATCACTTGATCTGAAAATAACCTTTCTTAAGTGTGGAAAGAACAGAGGTTGCTGGCATTGTTACAGGGGTGACATTATGGTGGCAGGGGCTTTGATTCTTCATTTCACTAAGCTGTGGTTTCTCTTACCATTAGCCTAAGGTCTCTAGTTCCTGGTTGTCTGCTTCCTAACTTTTAAACTAAGCCCTGCACTATTTTTTAAAATTATTATTAAATCACTCATATGTAATTTAAAGCAATACCTGCATATGGAGGTATGCAAAACTCCTTGCAGAAGACAAAGGCAAGAGCCCAGCTTGTTTTCCTCACTTTTTCTCTCCTTCTCATCTCTAACTGGTTATTTAACCCAGACAACTATTTTGGGATTCACTTAGCAGGACAGATGCTACTACTACATGAACTTTGACCATGCTGCATGGCATATGGTTTTTATATCTTACTGTATAGACAGTTTGCACAGAAGAGAACCAATGTTGTACTAACCAGCTCAGCATACTTCTTAAATAACAGATCCAGCTTCTCCTCTGGAGTATTCAGCTTGTTCAAGCTTTGCATCAGTAGGGTGCCTTCCTTTCCTTGAAAAAAAAAAAAAGAAGCAGAGATTTGATGGTAGAGGTAGTTTGTAACTGGTGTACTGTTACGAAATTGGTTGTCTGATGCATGAATCTGTAAAAACTCAGGGAGAAATGAGGCATTTTGGGACAAAACAATTTTTTCTTTGAATTCATGTTAGTTTCTTCTCCTCACAAGAACAAACGTGCTTGAATTTTCTTCTATTTCAGCCCTCAGTAATGTGCTGTCTTCTAGCAAAAGCCTTTTTTCTGTTTAGCCTAATTTTAATGTATTGTTTTTGTAATGTCACAGGATCACATATATGGCACATTTTGACTCCAGAGGCTCAAAAGCCAGATCTCTTAGCAGGCAAAAACTGATCAAAGCTGGTGTAATCAGCTCCTGCACTGCTCAAGCCATGCAAGACAGAAGGAAGATTAAGTCAGGTAAAGGGACTATAGTGCAGATGGAAAAATCAGAGAGTGGCGGGTACTGCCAGCCAGGTCTGGGCTACATGATCCTGATGTAAATCAGTTCTCTGACTTGGTAAAGAGAGAATGAATACCAGAGACAATGCTTTCACAGTTTAATAACTATCTGGGCATGCATAGCTAATTCACTGCGTAGCCATTTATATATTGCTTCCCTTCTGATACCTCTTGGTATTCATTTCAGCCCTGAGTATGAGCTGGAGCTTGAATACCACTTGTTCATCAAATACAAAATATCCCTGGTGTACCTGCAGATAAGGATGGCTGTGGTGCCAGGGGCTTGGCTGTGCTTTTCCAAATGCTTCTCTTTCCTGAGTTTGTGAGAGCAAATTTGCTTTCTGCTTTAGGCTGGACTTTTTCTACTTTAAGCCTAATGCAGTCCAGAAGTACTGCCTGTGGAGAAAGTCCACTATTTCACACTAAATTGTCTCTACAGTAACAATATAAATAAGTTCTCAAGAGCTAAAATCAAATCCTGGAGTGAAAACTGTTGAAAGTGCAACTGCAGAGCCGTGCTTTGGTACTTTCACTGATCTTGGAGAGGTACCAATAACTGCATCTAAGCCAGGGCAATAGAAAAGGGGGAGCTTTCTCCTGGATATTCAAGGCACTTGGAAAAAAAGCCCTGCACTGTTCTACGCTTAGTCCCCTGCCTGTCAGAACGTCCTGCAGTGATTTTTTCTATAGTGTTGATCTACGGCTGTGTTCTGGTTCTCACATAAAGGTGAAGCTTGAAGATCGGCGGGAGTTTAAAGTGGGAAGGGAAATAAATTACATGCTTATTAGATTGGGATGTAACTACATTGCTCTCTAGTGGCTGCCCAGCAGAAAGGACAACCTTCGCAAAAACTTGCTGACTTCTTTCTGGCTCAGCTAACAGAGCACTGCCATGGCCGAGAAGCTCTCTAAGCACTGTGCTTAGAGAGAAAGAGCACATTGCCTTATTTCACATAGTCCATCATGAGTCTGGAGGTCCGCTAGATGAAAAATAACCTGGGCATGTTAGTGAATTTGTTCTGCAAATTCCCACACCACATAATAGCACCATTAGCACTGTTAGGACTACTGAGAAATTGTAACTGAGGAAGCAGGGGAAGAAAAATTTACTGAGGCACAAATGAGAGATCAGGTTTTCTTTTCTCTAAGTAGCAACTTTCTGCAGTGTGCCGTCAGACTCACAGCTTTGGCTAATTAGTTTGAGTGGCCCAATAGCACATCAGAATTGTGTGATACAATCCTAAGCTTTTGTCTTTTTCAAAGAACTAATATCTGATACAGCCTATGTGTATCTATTTTGTAATTGTTGAAAATACTTATCAGTTAGAGAAAAGTTGTAACAGTCACCATAATTTTCAGTGATAACTAGAGGTCCCCATCATCCATTGCAGAGGCTTAACATGGGAAAGAGCAAGGAGCAGGGAGGTTTTATTTCTGTCCACAGAAGGGCTGGGTAAGTATGCAAGTACTTGCCTAGTCCTTTCAGGATTTTCTTCTCCAGCTTTTGCTCTTTGCTGCCACTGGGCTCCTTTGCTCTGGAAGCATCCCCAGGAGCCAGTTTCTCTTTCTCACCCTCCTCATTTGCATCCTCACACTCAGCATCCTCCACGCTGCCTGGCTCTCCCTTCTCAGGCCTGTTGGTTCCCGTAGTGGTGCTTTCCTTCTCCATCAGGCTCACGGCAGACCCGTAAGTTTTTATAATGTCCTCCAACTGCCGGCTCAGCTCCTCTGAGATGTCACACACGGCTCCTTCGGGCCAGGTGCTTGGCTGTTCTGTGGGGGCTGGAGCAGGGGGCTGCGAGCCTGGGGCAGCTTTGTCCCCACTCTGCCCCTGGATGTCCTGCCCGGGCAAGGTGGGAGACTGGTCATTCTCCATGCTTGGTGCAGTACCTGACAGAAAACACATGGAGGATTAATTTAAAAGCAGGCAAAATTAGTCTTATAACTGCTCCCGAAACTAAGCCAGTATGTGAGTGATTTTGTGCGGAATTTGGTATGGCACCTTATCGGTTGGCTCTGGCTTGATGAATATGTCACACTTAAATGAACAACCAAAGTGATTTGCCTGAGGGAGAAAAGCAAATTATCTACTTTCCAAGAGGAAAAATATGCCCAAACCTAATACTTAAAAATCAAACCCTTTTATTCCTGTTGCCAGCAATAACACACAAAATGACACCTGAGTCATTTCTATCACTTCCCTCCCTGAACATACTATTTGCCACTTGTTTACTTTTCTTGATCTGTTTATCTGCAAATGCTGGCTAGCAAGGTGGGCAGCTTTACTTCAGAGCTGCATCAGTTTCATTTCCTATTTCTCTCCTGCCAGCACATCTTAAGTCAATAATCATGAAAAATGAATATTTTAAATTAATCTGGTGCACTGAATACTGCACTATGCTCTTAGAGAGCCCAGCATGGTGCTTGATCTACAAATGGCCTGGCTTGGCACTGTCACAATAATGGCAAAGAATAAGATAAACAGCTATAAACTGCTCTTCTCTTGTATTTGCTGCATGCTGCTGACAGCTTGTTTAACAAAGTACAAAAACTGGAATAAATCACAATGAAGTAAAACTGACCAGAAGTACCATGGTCCATGGTGTTTTCTGGGGAAATTTCAGATAATCTGTTCCAAATTTGCAAAGAGAAGATTTTGTTTTCCCACCGCTTTGGGCAACTACACTCAGCCAGGTGAATCCAAAGCCCCCAGTATCTGTGTTCCTCTGGAGGCTGCTCTGGCTTACCCGGGACCTGGCAATGAGGTTGTCAGCAAGAGCATCCACACCAGCCTCTGCAGGTGTGTACCAGTAGAAATAGCATCTCTGACTGCATGTGGCTGGAAACCTCAGTGTAGAGAAAACTCCTGCCTTCTCAGAGTGCCAGCAGAGCTGCTGCCACCACTGCATTGCCCTCACGAGGTAGCACAGAGGTGCTGGATGCACAGCTGGGTGTCAGCCTGGAACCAGCCCCCACTTCTGCTTAACTACATGCTCCATACTCTTTATAGCCAATGAGTTCTTTCTTTCTTTTTTTCAGGCTGATTTTTGTTCCTCCTTTTAATGACACGATTTACAATGGTATCAATGGGGAACAAAGAGAGGAAAAAGATTGCTTTCTCAGTTCTGTTCTAGCATCTGAAGTGACTCTTATTTTCTGAAAAACAACTTGCTTTGAAAACATGGAGCTAACTGAGAAGCACTTTGTTCTCTGCTCAGTTGCCTGTAACCTTTATCTTCTATGGTGTCTAAATTTCTACAGCTTTCAAAATCATAAACTAACTTGGCCAAAGGCAGCATATGATAAGAAAGATGTAATTTATTGTCATACATGACTCAGTGTTTGTTATTAAACTTTCCCCAGTCAAAGTGATGTTTGGAAGTGCAGTGACAGCCATCACTTAGGCAACATTTTCAATATTTGATTGTCTAGCTATTTTATAAGATAGTCAAATATTATAGTTTATAATCTCTCAAGCATTTAATTGTGAACCTATAATTGAAAGATTTGAGTGAGGTTTAGGATGTGCTTGAAAACTGTTAGCTACAAATCCCTGCGCCTGCAGTCCACCCACAGGTACAACTTGCCAGTGGGAACAGCTTGGGAAGGCAGCTGGACCTGGTCCCATAGACCCTGTCAGACAGACACACCCCATTCTTTCCTTCCTGTATGTGGCATGGTCATTATATCACTGCAAAGTGATTGTAAAATTATATCTGTCTGATTTTATTTCATATTGAGTTTAATTTACATCAAAATATTAGACCCTACATGTGCAATTTAGGTAAATAATTCCAGATAGCATGAATGTTAGACTACAGTTTGTGATCTTGTTTTAACTAGAGATAATTGACTGCCAATTAATTCAAGGTCAGTTAGATTATTGTAAATGCTAAGCTAGAAGCTCCACAAAATATGTGTTTATCTCTGACATGGTCAGACTAGTGTTTACAATTGTATTCATTAATTTGAATTAACTGACAATTGGCAATCAATCAGCCAGAAATCCCAGGTTCACCAGCTTTTGTCTAGACAGAACAAAAGTCTCACAAAGTACATCCCTGATTTAAACTAGCTATTTTTGTAACATGTGCATCACAGAGGGAAAACAGGATTGCTAAATGCTCCACCTCCAAATATGAATTTCTCTTCTGACTACCTACTCTCTTTGTAAGAAGGCACAAGCTGACACGGTTCTCATTGCACCCTGACTCTCTCCGTTGTCTGCCTCCTGACTCCCAACTGCATCCCTCATGGAGCAGCTCCATTTTGCTAAAGGTTTCCTCCTACGTAAATCACAAAGCATGTCTGCAAACACAGTAGGCTTTAAATCATCAGCGGTGATTGATTTATGCACAGTGTTTCTAAGTAATTAGGAAAAACACAGGTGAATGAAAGATAAACTGGATGTTTAGAATCAAGGACACAAGGACACAAGATGTATAAACACTGGCCGCACAGGAAATCTTCCCTAACGTAGCTAGAAAGGGGTTAGTAACAATCAGTCTCTGAAACCATGGCAATTCACATCTGCTGAGGTTCAGTCCACCAGCCTGAGCATGCAGGAACCACAGAAATACCCAGCAAAAATCTTTAACCCTAGGGTAGCCACCTGATGGATCATACTGGGGATCATATTTACACATACAAATAAATATTTTAATGTTTTATTCTGTTGTCCTTCAGGCTGAACCATGGATCTGCTAACCACTTTCAGCACAAACACGGCACCTGTTAAGACTTCTACACCTTGTTTTGTGTAACAGCTTCCCCAGCGTCACAGAGTGCTGCTGAGAACAGCCTCCTTTTACAGCCTTTGATGCTGGGAAATTTTACTGCAGCTGGCCCCAGTCCTCCGCATGCTCCAGCTTGTTTAACCTTGATATACATCAGGAATTCTTCCTTATCGGGCCACAAAAGTCTTACAGTGCCAATATCAGCAAGACCCAAAGTGTTTACATTATGTGCTATCTTAGATACAGTAATGCCTAAAAATTAGGTGCCCAGAAGATAAATACCTTGGTTCCTTGGTTTGCCCGATTTTAGGCAATCCACCTTTTGACATTTGTGACTCCTACCACCGTTACCATTGCCTCCAGGCACCAGAATTTCCAACAGGGCCATATCCTATTTTATGGCGAAAGGGAGGACTGACTGGAGGATCTGACTGAGTCTGAGTGTTGGATCTTGTTTATTTTTTTCCTTCTGCCCTTCCAAATCTGGGACCTGTTCCATAGCCCTTTCATGGCCCTGGTGTTTTTGAATGGAAACTTGATCCCAAACATTTGTAGTTGCTGCCTATAGATAATCACTCTTGTCCTCCCCGCTCAGGGAAGCGGTTGAGTCACCATCCCTGAAGGTGTTCAAAAGACAAGTTGATGAGGTTCTTAGGAACATGGTTTAGTAAAAGTTGGACTCTATGATCTTGAGGCTCTTTTCCAACCAAAATTATTCTATAACTCTGTGGTTCCTCTCCTCCAGTTGGAAACACTAAGAGCCAGAGGGTGCTGCTTCCTCCCCACTGTGAGAGACCCTCTTCTCCATTCTCTTCCTTCCTCTGTTAAATGCTTGGGATAACCCAGGAGACCAATGGAGCCGCTTGGGGCACAGGTGACCCCCGGTCTCAGGTGGGAGGTAACAAACACTGGTCTCAGGCTGATGTCTTTCTGTAGGAGGACTCGTGGCCATGCCTGCTGTCCCACAGTGAGACTGATTCTTGGGAAAGCAGCAGTCTGTGGTTGTCCCCAAAGGCACAAAGCTGGGCTGAGCACACAGCACAGCCACAGACGCACCCCAAGGTAACCCTGGAGGTGTTTAAAAGGCATTTAGATGAGGTTCTTAGGGATGTGGTTTCTTACTAGAGTGCCGCTAAGATCAGTCTGGTAATGTGCTGAGTTTGTCTGTCTCCGACCGTATCCCTTAACATTTCACATTTATGCCACAATTTGCTTTCGCTGTGCTTTGAAATCAGCTAGTACTTCTAAAGTAAAAGGTCAATGGGAAAGAGCCAGTGCCTGATTTAGCAGAGGAGCAAAAGCCATCCCTCTGCTGCTGGGAGAACCATCCCCCATGCCGGGCTGCACCAGCCACCTCTCACGCCGCTGGAGCAGACACTGCTGCCGAGGCACCGTCCTGGCATGAGCAAAGCACAAATTAAATGTTGTCTTCTTAGCTTCTCTTGCAGACTGTCTTGCATACTGTCTCAGAGTTTTGTTTATCTTTTTTTAAACAGAGCGCTTCCCCTTCCTTCTCAAGGGATTTGCTTTCTCCTTCCCTTCTTGCAGTTTGAACTTCTAGAGGGTTTACAAACAGGTCTATATTTAGCTCTTGCCTCCCCATGTATCTAGCAGAAGGACACATGGCACCTGCTCTGCAGCCAAGAGTTATTTTAAGCACTTCTAAAATGGGTAATGATATTTAGCACTTTGTGCTCAAAATTCACATACATAGACATACTTCTCTAAAACGACACATTCCATATACTCACATGAGCTAGCATAAGCTGATAAAATCTGAATTTTTACCTCTACAGGACACCAGAATGAACTTTATTAACACCTCAAAGCAGCATACATTAAACTCTGGAATGGGCCACACTACTGTAGCTCCAATTGCCCTCCAGAAAAATACAATCACCTTCTTATAGCTTAGACAGTGTCCTATGTATTACTTCAGAAAGCGATGACAAAATCAGCTTTATCAACTACATGCTACATTTGAATAGCTTTATGATTTACGCACAATTTTCTAGCACAAAACTGAACAAAAGTGAGGAGGCTTCACAGTAGGTTTTCATACAAGCATGGAAAGAACCAGACTCAGAGACTTTCTGAAGTCCACTGCCTCACCTCTCACGCAGCACCTGAGTCTTGACCACTGACTGTTGTAGCAAACCAGCCGTGGCCCCTAGTCTCACTTAAAAGCAAGCTCTACCAAAGCCAGCTTAAAATTTTTGATCACTCTTTAGAGAAGCTTTTCTTACTTTTACCAACAGCCTTAGGTACTCGCCTGTTTTCCTCACACATTTCCTAGTGCCCAGGCTTTTCAGGCTATTCCTAGAAAACGTGGGCTGAAAGTCCCAAAGGGAAACACTTAGACTAAAGCCCTTGCGCCAAGCCACCACACAGTGACAGCAAGGAAGCCGTTCATCAGACTTACCGGAGCAAAAAGAAGAGGTGAGTGGAGAAAAAAAGTCAGGCAGAAAGCTCAGACAAGAGCACGCCAGCAACAGGACACTGGTGCTGTAATCCTGTCACCGAGGGAAGAGGGATGGGAAGACCAAACGAGAAGGGAAGGACAGAATGACACAGCAGGAGCAAACAGAGCAGAGACCGAATGCAGGGGACTGGCTCTGATAGGCGAGCAGGGAGGCTGCCTGCGAGCTGGCAGCTTAAGCCAGCTCTGCTGGCTATTCCCTGCTCTGACAGAGATAGCACAAGAGATTAGAGACTCAGGCCCACAGAAAGAGAAAATGAAGGAAGCATTCATACACAGCTGCTGCCCTTCAAAATTAAGTCCTAATCCTTCAATGACTTAATGTGCCGTGCTGTGTAAAATTTGTCAGTATTGACTATTGATCGGTCAAACTCAGTGTACATTTTCTGTCTGCACCAGAAAGACCAGGGTGGATTTCCATAATGTGGAATGGGATATGGGCAGGATTTGTTAAAAACCAGACTGATTCTTAATCATAGACTCACTGTCTGGAAGGGACCACAGGAGGTCTTTACTTCAGCCTCTTGTTCAAAGCAAGCTCAGCTGTGAGCTCAGACCAGGTCTCTCAGAGCTTTATATTAGTCTTTAAAACTTCCAAGGATGGAGACTGCATGACCTCTCTGGGAAGTCTGTTTTCCTGCCTGATTGTCCTCATGGTGAAAAAGTCTCTCCTTACATCCAGCCTGAACTTCCCTTGTTTCAGCTTGTGCCCATTGCCTCTTCTCCTCCCACTTTACAACCCTATGAAGAGCTTGTCTGTGTCTTCTTGATAATCTCCTCATAGGTATTGTGGGGCTGCAGCTAGGGGCCTCCAAAACTGTCTGTTCTCCAGGCTGAACATCCCACTTTCCCCAGCCTCAGGGGAAAGGGAAAAGTGCTCCAGCCTCAGTCATGGTGGTGCCTCTGCAGTGAATTGACCAGTTTCTCATTGGGGCAGCAGTGCTAATGGAGCTGGCTGGTGTAGCTGTCTCCCTGATCTCAATAGCTCCCAAACAAATGTTCTCACTGCTGCCAAGGTAATCTGTCTGACCTACTATTTCCATGTTACCTTGCTGCTCACATTGGCCCAGAGTTGTTTATACAAACAAGCAGAGCATTCCCTAGGGAGCTCAGCTGTATCTTGTTTATCCAGCAACCAGCATCTACCACTTCTGTAACCCACAAGCCACTCAGGCAGCATCTTGAGATGCCAGATGGCCTAAGGACCATCTGCTGCCCACTCCCTAGAGAGAGATGTAGGTCAGTTTAATGCACAAATACACAAACAACTGAGAAGCAATAGGGCTCATACTGGAAGTGGCAATCAGGGCTATGCGAAGAGAAATGGGACTTTGGCTCCAGTGAAAAATAATAAGGCTCAGAACAATGACAGGAGGAAAAATACAGGTATGCTACAATTATTTGGAGTAAGCCTTCAAACGGAATAATTGTTGCATGGGACTAGAGGATCTAGAAATGTTTTGCACCTCATTTACGAGGGGTACAAGAGTAAACAGTACTGGGCAGCTCAGTATGAAGAACTATTGGCTCAGGAATAGTCCATATGTGAGCAGCATCTCAGACTTACACTAGAGAAGACTATAAGTCCTGCTATATTTGTGGAGACAGTGTCTGTGGGGCAGAAAGAACATACTTGGGTTGATTTCTCATTATTTTTATTCATCTACTTGGAAAAGGCAGCTCATGTTATCTAAGGATGTGTGGGCATCATGGCTTAAGGAAAAATCAGTTCTTTGGACCTTCTTTAGGCACTGGTGGTGGCTCAGTAGTGCTCCTTAGGAAGTCACAGATTTAAGTATAATAATAACGAAAGGGAGCTTGCAAGGTCAGAGGCTTCTGTTAAGAATCTTTTGGAGGGCACTGGAAACCAGCTGGACGTGTTTTGAGAGAAGATAAAGCTCTGGAGTTGTTTGTGACAGTGCAGAGTGAGTGAGCAGAATACCAGTGAAGATAAGAGTGTTTGTGTGGGCTCCTTGTGCTCCTTCTGTTTTGACTGGAAAATTCTCCTGTTCTAGTCCCTTGTTCATTTTTCTTTTGAAATAAGACCAGCTCCAGGGTTTCTGAGACCAAAAAGCACAACTGAGCTACCAAGGAGCTAAGCAACAGCTGAGCTGCAGAAAGTTACTCCAGCATATCTGCACTCCTTGACAAACACAAGGAAACATGTTCAGCTTTGCTTTCTTTCACTGGGGTTAAAGCCATTACGTGTTAGCTCCTTCTTGCAACAGCCTGACAGCGTGCATGCAGGCTCTTATCACAGCTCAAATAACACTCAAGGATTCACTGGGTAGTGAGAAGTTGGTCACGTCCTTGAGACATCAGGGCGTACTGACAACAGTTATTTTTAGGGATTTTATGTATTCTTTTTGTGTGCTATGGGAAAGTTTCCGCAAAAGACTGTCAGTTAAACTCTCTCAAATGCTCAAAGGCTTTAAAAAAATGTAAGCTCTCTCTGAAGGCAATATCATGTTGGTTAAAGGTGATTTCACAAGGTTGTTTTCGTTTGTTTGTTTGTTTTCCCCACAAGTAATGGCAAGCTTTTATTTTTTTTTTCCACCTGAACAAAAGCTTAGTTTCTGCAGAAGCCCTAATATCCCCTGAAAGTGATACAGACTGATTTGGCCTGCAGGCCAGCCTCTTGACAGAAGGTGAAGAAGCTGGGAAGGGTCTCCTGCCTTTTGCACTGGCCAGAAACGAACCATCTGCACTCCTCTGTGAACTGTAGTTGCTCTGTTCCATGGGATCACACTTGCCAGCAGCACAAGAAAATCTGGAGACAACCAGTCCCCATCATGTCACACATGGGGATGCAGACTGCAGAGAACTGCCATGGCCTGACACAGCCTGCCACTTCAGTGCATTCTAGCAAGGAAATTCCACAAAGAACCTGAAGGAGTGCTTAACAGTTATCCTGCTGAGCAGTTTCTGGTTTATTTTTGGAAATATACAGGCCTTTCAAGTTATTGTACTCATGCAGAACCAATTCCTGCAATACCAGTACTTCAGATAACTATATTGGAAATAAAATTGATCCATTCTGTTTAAATATGTACCATAATATAGTTATGCCATTATATAATTATACAGCATGATAATATATAGTAACAAGCAGGTATGTAAGATATACAAAGTATAGCATGTATGAAGGATTTAGAAATACACATAATATAAACCATACAAGTAGAATCTAGAAAGAGCCCTCATAAAGGTCTTAAGATACAGAAGCATAGTGATGTGTGAGCAGGTGCTAGAAGTCAGAAGCTGACTGAACCAATGCTGGGAGAGTCCTATGAGGTCTCAGTGCAAAGCCCATCAAGACCAATCTCCACCTGGTTTAATTTACTTCTATAGAAATTTTGTAAACATCTAGACCAATCAGACATTTTGCATTATGATCTCTTGAGAATAATTTCTCTTGCTTAGTCCTATGCCAAGGAAAAAAAAAAAAAAAAAAAGCATTTATTTGCATACACAAAGCAGGTGTTCCACACTGCATCAATTTTCTACAAATTTCCTAGCTCCAAATCAATCTCTAAAGGGTTGGGAGGTTATGATTTGCCTTCTAATAAGATTTTATGGCCTGAAGGGTTTGTCGTATACCTGAGGTTTGCCAGGTTTTTTCTTCTACAGCTCAAAGATCCTGGCTACCAATGACAGTTAATAACACAACCAAATTAGCTGACACAGAAAATCCCAGTAGGCAACATACTTAACTATTTTAAGCAAATAATTTAATTCTTAATCTACATCACTAAGAATATAATTTCTGAAATTTAGCAAGGAAACCACTCTAAGAATCTGGAGGAATTCCCCATGGTTTGCTACTGAACAGTTTTTGATTTATTCTTGGAAAGATTAAAGTCTTTTGAAACCTTAAGAGCAAGCAAAATCAATTATCAGGGTTTCAATTTTCTCCAGGCAATTTCCACTGCTTCAGCTTGCCCAAGAGAGAGACTCTCCATAAATACGTTATGCTATTTGAAGAAGTTTGCAAAGTGGAGAATAGCTTCACCTGAAAATTCACACATAAGGTAAAAGAACCCCTCAGCTGAGGCATGCAGTCACACCTGAACGTATCTCTGCAGTTTGGAAATGACTCTTCTCCAGTATATACAGGTAATTTATTGGGAAGCAGAAGAGCAGTATTAGCTGTTTCCAGTTATTCTGGTACTGCAGTGAAGTTACAGCTGATTTACACCATTATAAACTATCATGAAAACTGGTATGAAGCTTCAAAAAGGTACTGAATCCTGAAACTGTCTAATTTTAATCTAATTTTAAAATTATGCCCCTCTAGCTAGAAATGACCTTCTGTAAGAATGACAATCTGTGAGAACAGAGTTGAGCCAAGTCAATCATCAACTTTGGACATTTTGTGAAACTGCCAGGGGAAATCTCTGGGCCTAATTCAGATATGACCATGCTGTAAATCACATATCAGGTGCAATTTGGAAGAAGTCTTTTAAATGCCAAAGGTACACTGGTCAAGGCTGAGCTGTAGAGAAGGAATTATCTATTCCAGCAAGACAATGTAAACTGACTTGCTTTGTATGAGGTGGCTTTTTGTCTTTCCCTTCCTTTTCTAGTCCTTTCCATTTGCAAGTAATGTTCACTTGCATCAGTTCCATTACCAATATGCAACATTTTTGTTCAGATTGCTGCTAGAGCTGCCTTATTAAAGGCTCAGTCCTGCAGCTGCGCCATGGGTGGAACTGCCATTGATTTCCCAAGCAGCGCCTGCTGGTGAGCAGCACAGAGAATAAAGCAAATTAGAAATGGTAGGTTTGCTGTCTCAGCTCTTTGGGCTGTACATGGGCAGTAAACTTCTTATAATGGGGGCCAAAAATCTTTCTCTGGAAAGGACAAGGTCCAAATTCTGCTGATAGTCATAAGTAAGCTGAGGCGTGCAAGGAGTCCAGCAACACTGAGGTTGTTCTAAGACTAGGGAAGGGAAGAATAGGGACTCACACAATGAGAATGACACAGATTGAGATAAAACTTAAAGTACGCTTAGAAATGAGGGGGACATTTGTGCTGAAAGATAAAGATGCTTAGAAAGAAGGGGCAAAATAACACAGACAATGACTGTGAAATAAGTCCTAATGAGAACCTTATTTGATAGGATAATGACAGGGTGGCTGATGAACTAGTAGTACAGAGGGAGCCACGTGGTGCTGTGCAGAGCTGGCAGCACTACTGTGTGATGCCTAAAACTGCTGCTGATGTAAACACCAATGACCTATTTTAAGACACACATGGGAAGAGAATCACTACTGCAAAAGGATGCAAAAAGAATATTGGCATTGACAGATCAAAACGGTGAAATGGTGTTAATTGGATTTTTTTTATAAGGGTTTTCTAGATGTCTAGGTTGTAAACATAATGTTTGGGGGACCAAATGAGTAAAGAAGAAAATAAAACCCAAGAGATGAAAGGAAGAATAAAGATCAGGTGAGAGTGAGTTTTGTATTTTACAAAGCTGAAAGACGAATACGAGAGGTGGCACCAATGTCACAAATTTGTTAGAATACAGTAAAACTTCATTTTGTGTACATTAAAAGCCTGTGCAAGTCATATTTACTGTGCAAGGCAAATTGTTTTCTAATTTAGATCCTGGACTTGAAAATCCAGATAGATATATGCATAATATTTAGTCTTAGGTATCTTCAGATGTGTCTCCAAAACTCTACTACTACTGTTAGGAATTTTAAAAGTATTTTTTCCTCTAACAGCACTCAAAAAGAGAGGATGGGTTAGATCGCAGTGCTTCTCAATAGCCTCAAAGCAGTTATGTGATTTGGATACTTCCAAACCAGTTGGAGTATGAGGAATTGCTGAACCATGGAAAAATCAACGGTTTAACACCCTGCTTGGAATCAGAGAGAACAATTCTACTTCACTCAGATACTCTGAAATTGTCATCAGCCAATCTGTAATGTCTGTGTTTCTATAGCATTGCAAGACACAATACTAGTTACTGTTTACCTTATTAATTATTTTTTTCTTTGGCTATTAGTTCTGTTCTCCGAGCCCAAAATGTATTTTGCTACAAATCAGGGTTATCTGTGGGTTATCTCAGATAAAACTTTTTGAATTAAAGACGTAGGAACAAACTTCTGTGGCAGTGATTTCCACTTGTGTAGTAGCTTGCATGCAAGGATCTAATATAATCTGTTAAGCAAGTTCAACATCAAGCAGCAATGAACTGCAAAGAGCACATTGTACTCATTATTTGAAAGGGCAAACTGAGACATAAAGTGTTACGTGTTAACACACACTAAATAATGACTTGCCCAAGGTCATACAGGCCGGAACAAGATGTGCTCAGATTATTTTCTACTTTAATTTTGGTATGCTTCCTTTATACATGAGGACCAGAGTTGCATGCTTAGAGTGAAGGGGAGGTCCAACTCACAAAAATGGTCATTGTCTTTACATAATGTATATGCCTTCACTTTCTGCAAAGGGTTTGTATCAGTTGTGAAATTCATAGGACCTGTCTAGTCAGCTTGAATAAAGATGGTCTAAAAACCAAACTGCTTTGCACGAAGGAAGGCTAAGTTAGGTAAATTACAGGACTGGAGAGCCTAAATTTTAGCCAGTATAAACTAATCATCCCTGTACAAAAGAGCTGTAATTCACATGGCGGAAAATTGAAATTCTGATTTTTTGTTAAATTGATAAGCTATCTGTGAGATCTCTGAGCCATTTTGGGGGTTGTGAATATGTCAACCCACACAGGACAATGTAAATAAAATTCCAGGGCTGTCATATTGTTGTTCTAATGGATAACAACTATTACCTTTTCTCACTTTGTTTTCTTATTTTTTTTTTCTTCTCTTCTGGTCATTTGGTCTCCCACCTGCCTTCCATGTCTTGTAAGATCACCAGTGGGCAAGTCCCCCAGAGCCACCTTCCTGTTGCATTCTTGTACCCTCCTGGCACAGCAAGTGCCTGCTTTCTGATTGGCTTTTTAGTGTCAGCTTCTATGCTGTAAATCTTTTCTCACTAGGAGATTGGCTAGCAGAGCAGGCTGGAACGATAGTCTCTATTTGTAAGTCTGTGGACTGTTTCACCAACCAGAATGAAAAAAAAAATAAAATCTCTGTAGTCCTATTCTTTCTCACTTACTTGCCAGTCACAACAAGGAGAAGCTACTGGAGGGCACACTGGGCAGTGTCTCCCCAAGAAACCTCCTATGTGCCATGTAAGAGCAAACAAGGAGAACATACAGTTCCTTTAAGTCTGGCTTGCTCTGTCTTGTCTTTCATGTCACCAACTAATGCTCGACTAGCTGGGTCCTTGTGAAGCTTTATCAGTTTCAAAGTCCTGTTTTGTCATCTCGTTTCTTCCTAGACTGTCAGGTGTCAAGGATACCACAGGTTATCAATCTTCCGGGTAACCTTCATCAAAAAGTGGAAGAAGAGAGAAATGAAGCATTTCAGCATGATCATCCATCTCAGGCCAAAAAACGCTGAGGAATCATGAACCTGGTAACTGCTGGCACAAGCAGGTATAAGCCGGAAACTTGCCTTTCTAAAGGAAAGTATGAAACCCTTCCGATAACAACAGATGGTTTACTGGCAATCTGTATTGGTTGGGCTCTTAAATACTATCCACACCCATCTCTTCACTGCTTTAGCAGAATAACCAGAAAGACTAAAGTGTCTATATCCCTAAGATGTGGCATACATGAAAATGAAATATGCATATACTTAAGTTTCCTTAAAAAGTAACATGCAATTTCCTTACAATGAAAAAGGCTGGCAAAAGCCACTGACCAAAAGCAGTTTGGAGCTGTTCATTTTTGTGGAGGAAAAAAGAAAAAAGGAAAATGTTAGTCAATCAGATTTAGCAGAAAACATCTAACTCAGCTTTCATCTACCCTCATTTCCTTTTCAGGTATTTAAAGGCCACTTGCTACCAGGGTGATACACAAATCAAAACAAAACTAAAAAATAAAAAATAAGACATTTTAACTTACTCTGTGGAAAAAAGTTCCATAAAGTTCCATTAAATTACATGTGTTCAGAGCACTTTCAGGCCCACTGACACTGGTGGGGTGACTTAGGGGAGACTGAAATAACTGTGTTAGAATATGAATACAGTTTTGGCATAAAGTATTGCCAATGCTCCAAAGGGATCCCAATGGTATGACTATACTAGGTAAGCCATCAGTCAGGCCTTGATTTTTGACTTGGACACCACTGGCCAAGCTGTTACCTAGGCCAGAACTAGACCCAGAGTATCACTGATCTAGATTTTGGTGATGAAGCTTATCTGGGAAAATCACAGGTGAATAATAAACTTAATACCTGTTAATCTTCACAATTCATAAATCAAGATCACTGCCTTTTGAAAGCTAAATGTAAGAAAACCAAACAAAATGGAGAACGGACCTCTTGAACATGGCTTATGCACCAGGATTTTCCTTATTTTGCCTTATCTTCAATCACAGCCATGAAGGTACCATTCAGGGCAAAGCTGTTATGTACAGAAAGACCTAGAGAGATCTGAAGGAGACAGAAGGAAGCAAAGTATTCTCCCTTTCTTTCTTAGGCCAAAATACTAATTGAGAGTTCAGCTTTGGAATTTAGAAGTGCTCTGCTTCATTGGTTTCTGTGGAGACAACCTCCCCTTCTAAATACAGCCCTTGGTAATAGAGCCTGGGGAAAAATCACACAGCCAAATTCAGGTACTCTATTAGAGGACTTCACCGCTTGTGATATTTACACGTAAAATGAACCATGTCAAAAAGACTCCTGGACTAGAAGGTCTGGACTAGAGGAACCAGAGTAAAGAGTCCCTGTGCATATTAACCTAATTTTTGTGATGGCATGTGGAATTGCTGAGTTGTAGTTCTTGCATTAGGTAAAGGCTCTGCTTCATAAGCATCCATCACTATTCACTCTGACTATGTTTCATTCCGTTAAAACGTATGCAATAAATCAAATTAAAAGGCCGCTCTTCTTAACAACTTTAATCAATAAGAAATGCAGGGCTTCAGCTACACCTAGTGGACAAGCTCCGAGTATCTCAGCCTTTCTCAGCCACTCCGATGTTTAGCTGTCGTGTTAAATTACTCCTGCCCTGTTTCAATATGTAAACTGTGAACTGACACGAAATCCCTTGAAGTAAGTACCGACAATTTAAACAGCTCCTTACAAAAACCTGTGTTATTATCTCTGCACTGCTGTCTTTCACGTAAAGCGTTTGATTAAAAAGCCAGGCGAGAGGTCCCCGTCTCAAAATATGAGAAAAGAAAAAGCAGCCACGGGATGGGACGGCGGCTGCCTTGCAGCACGTCCCCATCTGTGGAGCCAGGGACGGGGTGAAATGCCCGTCAGAGGTTGCTCTTGTCCTTATAGGGCAAAGTCACACACAAGGTGACTTGTGACAGACCAGCTGTCACCCTCCCCTGCCATCCTGGGGCATGGCTGCAATAAACCACCACACCGGCTGACGGGGCATCCCAGAGCGAACACACACCGCCTCAAAATACTTTCAGCGGCTTGTTTTCACACTGGTGAAAGTGAAGTGAGGGCAAGAGAAAATACGAGGTCTGTGGTGTGTCCTGGCCATTGAAAAATAAACCCGCCGGACGAGGCTGATACTGGATTACAGGAAGTTTAAAAAGAAGGAAGGTAGTTTTTAGAAGCAGAACTGAGCACAGGCTTCAAGTCCATGTTTTGGATGTGATGGTTTCCAGTGTGGTGACTGACTGGAGATGGGACTGTTCCCTGTTTGTCGTGTCTGTCCCCAAGAGCAGAGCAGCCGGCACACAGGACCGCAGGCTTCATCGGCTCCATCCGATGGCAGCTTTGCTCACTTACCTTTGCCAGGGCAAACTCAGGTTCATGTTGTAAATAATGGTCTGTGAACATGTCACGTTTTCTCAGATTCTCCAGTTCTTCAGCGTATAATGTTTTGCCCTGTCAGACATGACAGCAAAAACCAAACTGTTCCCATCACTCCACACAGACAGGCACCTGTGTATAGCTTGTGAGTTAGGGCTGGCTGGTTTTCAGACCTGTCCCCTAAAACCTTCTCAGAGATGATGGTAACTAATTCTGTTTTGCCTACTGCATCTCCATACCTGTGTTCATACCTTGCCCTTCATCTCCTTTTTGGAACATACCATAGCCTTACTGCAGCCTGCTGATAACCAACCCAGAAGCAACCCAAAATATAACTATTTAGCTTCTGTACAAAGCAGACGTGCAGAATCTTGGTGTCATTTCCTATTGCTGGAAAATCCCAGGAAGCCATTCCTGCCTTTAAACACATACTTTACTCCATACAAAGTTCATGGAGGACATATAGCTGTATGATGTTTGTAGACACAGATAAAATCAGTTATTAGACTAAATAACATAGCTGGAAGAAAACAGAAAACATTTTGAGTAACAAGCCCTTAAATACTTATCCCGGCAGAGAGAGAAAGTGAAATCTGAAATTCTCTGTGCTACTTCCATTTAAATAGCAGCAGATAAGACCTTTTATAGACTTTCAGAAACTTCACCCTCTCTTGCACAGTGCCTCAGCATGAGCAAAGCAGGCTGCAGTGGAAAAGTCACAGTGCAATTGTTAGGAGGCTCTTGGTCAATACTGCATGCATATAGGTGCATCTTTGGCATCTTATTGGGATGAGAATCTGCTAAATATTTAGGGTCTGAGCTTAAGAAATGCTGTGTACTCACACTAGTAACTTCAGCCACGGTTTTAGGAGCTTGACATTTCTGAAAGTTTATTTTATTTTACTTTATTGCTGATAAAATAAACACCACAATAGACAGAGATAACAAAATGGCCCGGTGGTAACAAAATGGTCCAGTGAAAGAAAAAGGTGAGAAAAGTGGTCGGCATTTTACAAAGCCTGACAAGCTAGAAAATCTTTTGCCTATTTTTAACACGGTAAACATGAGTCTTTCAAATTCTGTTTCAAGCTTGTGATCAAACTGCCCTTCTGTAATTTTTTAAGAGGGGGAAGGGCACAGCAGATGGAGAAGGACTGCAATACCTGAGCCAACTTTATTAAAAACCTGGTGTTGCAAATTTCTTTCTAAAATGAGCCAAACAGAATAACAGAGAGCTTACCATAACAGCAGCTTATCTGTTCAGTCATTTGATGTATCTCATTATTGTTGCAGTTACTACAACTCAGCTTTATCTTGTGCATGAACACAATAGTGGCACTATATTGAAATGTGTAAATACATTCTCAGAAACTATGTAAAATACCTCCTCTGTACTGACAAAATGATGCACTTAGGATACATGAAACCCTGAGAAAATGCTGCTAACTTGGGTCTCAAACTCCTTTGATTCCTCATCCTAGTTTTATTGGACATGCAGTGTTATCTGGACATGTTCCTGTGCGACGTCACCTAGGTGTTCCTGCTCCAGCAGGGGGATTGGACTAGATGATCTTCTGAGGTCCCTTCCAATCCCAAACATACTGTGATACTGTGATACTGTGATCTAACAAATAGATTTGTCCTGACTATTTAAAAAATACTTTGTCTTATCATTTAAACAGCTCCTGTCAATGTTACTTAGTCCTTGTTCACGCTGCTATCCCTTTGAGTGATGATACAAAAATAGATCAGGTTAAGGTCGGTGTGTGTAGCCCAGATCTGTAACACTGGCATTTCTCATTCCTGTCTGTGGTAGCACCGCAGCAAGTATTTTAGAGGAAATGAAGGCTTCAAAACACATAGCTGTTGGGCCAGGGACAAGAGCTGCTTTTTCTGACTTAATTTCCCTTCCCTTCATGCCCGTGCCCACTCTGGTTTTGGAAAGGCTTCTAATACAAGGGGGTATCAGTCTCTTGGGTACCAGCTCACACATTAAGCCCTGCTGTGCTGCACAGGCAGGAGGCAGTGGAGGCAGAAGGCAGGAGGAACAGGTCAGGAACAGGATGGCTCCTATAGCAAGACGTTGACACAGAAGCTACCCATGCCCCGGGGAAGTGTTATGTGGCTCCACAGACATGTGCCATAGCCTTCAGCTTAACAGCAGCGATCCATCGGTCTTCAAATCCAACTTCTCTAGCAGATCCGGAGTGTGCAAAACATCTCCTGGGAGAGAAAAGTTAAAAAAAAAAAAAAAAAAGTAAGTAAAAAAAGAAACAAATGAAAGGAACTCTGCAAATCCAGATGTTGGAATTTTCCAATCCCTGTAGCAAGACAAGATAAGTAGGGGATAATCCTCGTTTATATAACTTTTATTTTTTTTTTTCTTTTTTAATAAAACCTGAGACCAACAGGCGTGTTTTCACAAAGGTTCGCCAAGGAATTTCAGGAGGCCCCGCACCCCTGGAGCTACCATGCCGTGCAGGACCATGCGGCCAGGGTGCTGGGCAGCGCCGCCGCCCGCGGGCACCACCCGCCCGCCTGAGCCTCCGGGGCGCCTCGGGCAGGGCTGTGACGGGCACCGGCTCCCTTCACTGTGGGCTGCGACCCACCCCTCCCTCCCGCACACCTCGCACAGCCCAACACCGCAGCGCGGACAGAGCTTCCCGGCTCGAGAAGCCCCTCCCGGGCCCCGCGGACCCCTTCGCCCCCCGCACCCGGCGGCGGCTGCGCGGAGCCCGGAGGGCGGTGGCAGGGAGCGCGGTCGCCCACACGGGGGAGCCGTGGCGCCGCCGGCCGCCCGGCGCAGGTGGCTGCGACAGCGGCACCGGGCCGGGCCTCTCGCAGCGCTCCCGGCCCCGGCGTGCAGCGGTGGGCCCCCGTGGGTGAGGGGGCAGCTGCCCCCCCCCGCTCCGCCCTCCCCAGCGCCCACCCGTGCATTCTTTATTCCCAGGGAAAAAGGCAGAGGATTGCGTTAATCGGCGCCTAATTTTCCACCGAGCGCGTCTTGCGTGGCGGGGCGGCTTAAGGCTGATCTGCCTTCCAAATAAAGCAGCGCGTCTATTTACGGCCGCGGCTTAAAGAGGAGCAGATCTCATGTACCGCGTTGGAAGTTCTTGAAAAACAGCCAAAGTACAGAGGTCAAGTTTCCTGCGCTGAAAGCAACTTCATGGGACGCAACACGGCAACGTCCTTCGCAAGGATCTGGCGGTTGCTGGAAAACTGGGTCACTCTGCATTTTCCACTAATCTCTGGGTTCAAATAATAAATGACTTGAGTGTATTTCTAAACAGTGTGGAGGCTAGAGAGGATCTGCTTGAAGGCCTGTTACTGCTTCAGCAGTGGGAGCATTGCCAAGGGGTTCACATCGGGAAGATGAGGGTCAGGCCCCCAATATTGCTTGGTGGATGACATTATGAATAGGAAAATAGGTAGTTGTGCTGCCAATTGGGATCTGACTCCTCACTAGAAATTAAGGGACAAGGTAGGCAATATGATTGTTTTGCAAATTCCCTGGAGTGTGCTGTTAAGAGATGGTAAAAATCCTTGATGATGCCTTGCTCAAAGCCAGTGCTTTCAGTAGCTGCTCTTGTTTAGAGGCAGCAGCTCTTCAGGAGTTTCACAAGGAGTTGTATGCAAATATACCCAACCAGAGTGCCCGTGAAATGGTCTATTCTTGGAAAAACTTATAGAAGGATTCAATGTTGACAGACTTAAGCAGTGATGTCTCAACTGTGAAGAATCTGTTGTTTAACCAACTTCGTGAAGCAAAAGTGCTTTTCAAGGCAAGAGTATTCCCTTTTGTTTTAGATGATCGTGGAGGCTATGCAATTTGGCATGCACATAATTTGATAGTCTGTTTTATAAGAAGTTGATTAGAATCAGAAAAATCAAAGAGGGCAATGCAATGTGTACAGATCAAACAGCCTTACAATGGGAAAAGGACTTATATAGTGGCAAGCTGGGCAATGGCTCTTAAAACTACAGCAGTATTCTCCTAAACACCCTTTTACATTATTGGTGAGTTGATAAGTTATGATTCACTGCCACTTGATGTTAAATTTACTGTCACAAAACATTAGCAAACACTTGCTGAAACCAAACAGTAGTTTTTTTAAATTCTTGGGTGCTGTGAGTTGTCTAAGACCAGGCTGTTATCGCCTGCAGAGAGCACTTTATCATCGGGTTTTCCCAGAAGTGTACACCTCCTTTTTTCCAGTTTTGCTAATACTTTAATACAAGCATTGTTTTTTTTAATATTCATAAAACATATTAGCCGCCTCACATCTGTAATACCAAGAAGGCCAAGTATCACTTTTCTCACCAGCTGGGGCAATTTTAGCAATAGTAATCAGTTTAATTTCCCAGCTTGATGGAAAACACTGTTATTTACACTCCCATTGTGTGGTGTTATCTTCGTCCATTTATGTGCCCAGGTTTAAAATTTAACTACATCCACCATGCTGTTTTTCTTCCTAATAAATTCAGAAGATGAGGCTGGAAAAGTAGGCAAAAAGCATGGTGGTGTCGCTCCTGTATTTAACTTGGAAGCGCGGCTAAATGGGATTACATGTATTATTAGGGTCCTGATCCGGCAGTCCTCACCCAAGTAATAACTTAGATGGGAGCTTTGCCAAAGGCTGAGTGGGGGCAGAAGGCTGCAACAGTTGGCACTAAAGGAGAGAGATGTCAATTGCCTTGTAATAATGGGCATTTTTCTGCCAAATATTAAAGTAGACCTGTATGGATTTGTCTCAGTGTCTTTAGTTAGTGGCAATTTCTGGGAGAGAAGGGTCAGAGATGTACCATGGTGGAGTATTTTTGGGATACATGCCCCTTCTTCTAAGGCACTGGAAATGAAACACAGTTCTGGTGAATGCAGATCTGGATTGATGCAGCAATTTCCCGTGTTAACCATGTGAGGTGAGAGGGGCGGACCAGACCCACCACCCTCCCTTCCCAAGTTCCAAGTACTTGCATGTTAAGCACTTAGTCATTTACACAGCTCTTTCAGGTGAGATAATAAATATACAAAAAACAAAGTCTACTATATAAATGAAAGAAGATGTATAAAATTACAAGTTTAATAGATAAATATAATAAATACTTTATGCATCATAACTCTGGACAACTACATTTAAAGCAAGTATGTTGGCAAGTCACAAAAAAAGTTGCGCCTTGGCAACTTTATTTTTCATAAAACCACACTGACAGGCATATTACAATGTTATGTATGAGGCTTTATGCTGTAATTATGTTCAAATCCCGCTCACCTACCGAGTTCACCATGACATATATATGGGTGTAGTGTACTTTCTATTTTGGAATGTCTTTTTGCACACCAACACGGTTGTACAGATAGATGTTCTACTTACCAGGGACAGTGGGGAATTGTTTTGAAGAAAAATACTGGTAAATGACTTCTAGAAAAACTAAAGCATTTCTTAACTTTTTATTGACATTGGCAAATTAAAATAGAATAAATTAACAATATTTTCTCAAAAAAATGTTTTGTACAAAAATACTGTCAAAATTTCCTGAAAAGCTTTCAACACAGTAGTATCTTTTCATGTACTGAATAAACTATATTAGCACAGTGTCAAAATGCTGAAGACAGAAACAAAATAATAATTAAAAAAAAAATCTGTGAAATGGTTGCCACTAGTCAACATTCCATCCACACCATATTATTGTCTGTACATATGGGGGAGGGGGAATGGGTAGCAGACTTTTAAGTAACAGTATTACTTTTCCTGATCTGGAAAGGTTTGGCCCACATCTGTTAAGCTTCCAGTTTAAGCGTATTCAAAAAAAAAAATAGTCTGCACTGCAATGCATAGTTAAAAATTAAGCAAGATGGCAGCATTTGTGCAGTAGGATCTGCCCTTCAAAGTTCATGCAACCAACTAATGCAATTTTTTTCCCCTGTTCACTCAGAATTTGAATGCAGTTCAAGTAATTGGAAATAATCGTTTACAAAATCCACAAGATTAAGCAATTTGCCAAGATTAATATCTAACAGTTCAGCACTGTGGGAATTATGGGCACGTTACTGCGAGGAAATTAAAAGAGGAGGGGAGGGGGGCGACCAACAAAAAAAGGCAGACTTCGCTAGAAATTATTACTACGGGAGGGGACGTGAATGTCAAAGCTACAAAAAAAGTGGCAGCGATTTAAGAAAAAAAAAAAATATACAAGCGCATAGTTGACTCTGCTTTCCAGATTCTCACCTTTTCAAGCCCTGAAAAGTGAGACACCGTGTCTAGGGGAATGTTTTCATTCGCACCGATAGAAAGTCCTTTGTTTGTTTTAAATGAATCAGCAGCTTACCCTGCTGGGCTGCTGTTTGCAAACGAAGTCTGTCATGAAGTCAAACTCGTTCTGTCCCAACCACAGCTCGGGAAGCTCCTTGATGCGATCCAACCCCATTTCGATGACTAAGGACATGAGGACCTCCTCGTCGATGAAGTCAGTGTCTATGACATTGGGCGGCAGCATTGCCGCGGGGACGTGGGGGACGGCGGGCGGCAAGCCGCTGCCACCGCCGCCGTGCTTGGGGTTGCAGTCCCTGAAATGCTGCTGCTGGCTGCTGCCGTTCAGCTGGTGGCTGCCGGGGTGCAAGTCCGGCATGTAGTGGCTGTGGGGGTAAGGGTGGTGGCTGAAGTACTGGTTGTTCAGCTTCTGGAGCTGCATGCTGGCGCTCAGCTGCCCTCCCGGGCTGGCGACGGGGGGGGCCATGAACTGGGAGCCGCTGAAGCGGGCGGGGGGCGGCATACTGCCGGCCGGGTGCCCTCCGCTCACGCTGCCCGGCCCCATGGCGTGCCTCACCCCGGTGCTCGCGTTCATATTCCCAGCTCCGTAATGTATATGGTCGCCCATGAGGGCGCTGAAGGCGTGCTGCTGCGGCGGCTGCTGCTGCTGGTGGTGGTGATGGGGGGTGGGAAACTGCCCCATGCCCATCCGATGCGCGGGGTGGTGGTGAAGCCCGCCGGATCCGTCGGGGAATCGCCCGTGGTTCATGGCCATCATGTGGTCTGCCATTGCCCACCTGGAAAGTCAGCGTGCCAATACATTAGGAAAATACACCCTCGGACATCCAGCAGCCCTCGCCCGGACCGGCTGCATCTACCCGGCCCTGGGAGAAACGACCTGGCTGATCCCGCCGTCCTCTCTTCCACTGGGGAAGCGAGGAAAAAAAAAAAAAAAAAAAAAAGAAGAAAAAAAAAAGAAATATCCTACCGAGTACAAAGGAAAAAATAAAAGGGGAGCCTGCGGTACGACAATCCCAGTCCCTCCGCTAATCCGGGAAGCAACACGCCTTCCCACTCCAACTTGTGCATACCTATCAGCGGAAAGGGTTGCATACGGCAACAGCCGCCTCCTCCCCGCACGTTCAAAACGCGCCCGAGCCCCCCGGCTTCGCCAGGGAAGGCAGCGGATTTCCACGGCACACTCGCTAACTTGCGGGAAACAAGCAAAGAATCGGCAAGTCCCACCTAGCCGCTGTCAAGCAACTTTCGGACTGAGGTCCGAATTTTGGTAAAAATACAGTAATGCACAGATACGGAGGCAAAGCCAGGCAGCTGAGAAATACCTTTCCTCGCGTGTTTAAACAGTCACATTTTTTCCTGTTGCACACAAAAGGGACACCCGGCACCAGCCACAAGAACCGCCGCACTCACCTCCCGGCTTCTTTCTTCTTTTGCTTCAAAGGTGGCGGTGAAATCAGTCAGTAAAAGTCACCCAGCATAGAGAGGGCTTCCCCGGCTCTCTCCTCGGCGCTTACGTGACGGCGCTGTGATCGCTGCCGCAGCCCCAGAGCTGTTTTTCACTCCTCTGCGAGGCTCATCGGCACTTGCCAACAATGAGCTGTGTTTCTTACCCAGCTTTGGCCACAGCTAATATAGGATTTCAGAAGGGAGGAGCAAAACCCTTACAGGCAACCAGAAGTAAAACCTGGAGCAAGCGAGGGAAAAAAAAAAAAAGAGAGAGAGAGAAAAAAACCCACAGCACCCAGCGCGTACACACACGCGCGCGCACACGCACAGGGCACACGCGCGCACGGGGACACGCGTGAAGGGGCCAAACGGGTCTGGCAGGCATCCAAGCACCCCGCTCCCCATGGCTGGGCGACATGTGTGTGCCTGGGTCGCTTGCGCCCCGCTCCGCGCCTCCCGCGGGAACAAAGCGGGGCTTGGCGGCGGGGCGGCAGAGAGCGGCGCCCCGCGCACCGCGCTGCCGCTCACCCGCCCTCCTCCGGCGCGGCCGCGGAGGAGGGCGCCGTTCGCTGCTCACGGCCCCGGCCCCGGCCGGCTCGGCTCAGGCGTCGCCGGGCTCCCTCGCGTCCCGTCCGCTCGTGTCGCTGCAGCGCGGCCGCCGCGGACACGCGTGGAGCTGGGCGCTCCGGCAGCACTTCCCAGAAGGACGAGGTCCGCCCCTCCGGCGCTGGTTCCGCCGGCGTGGGACCCCGGACCTGCGTGGGTGCCCACGGGGCCGACCCCACTCCCGGAGACGAGATCCGAGATCCACCTTTTTCCACAGACACGGGCACCGCATGTGGGAGGTGTGCGTGGGGATGCCGGCATACTGTTCCCCACCTTCCCACCTCCCTCCACTCCCTCCTCGTGTTAGCGCCACAGCCACCTGGGGTGTATAGGGCAAGTGCCCACCCACTCTTGCCCTTGGCCGGTGTGGTGGGGTTTATTAGCATTATTTATGATTGTTGCTCTTGGAATGGCAAAGAAAAACAGAACCTGAAGAGCACGGGTGGGTACACGCTGTGCACAGGCGATCGGCCTGGCTGGGCATGTCCCCTGTCACCTCGCAGCACCACCCCAGCAGTGCCATGCGTTTGCAAGACCCCATGCCCACAAGACCAGCGCTCCTGCCTCTTGCTCCAGATTGGGCAGCTCCTTTCGAAGGGCACTCGTGCTGCAGTAGCAGGGAAGTGCTGAGGGGCCAAGGAAAGCCTGACGTGGGGAAGCTGTGGATCGTGACCTGTTTTCAACAGTGCCTTGGCTTTCTGCTTTCTGCTCACCCTGTCCACTTTCCCTCTGTCAGCTGCCCATGGGCATGCCGAGAGGGCAGTGGTAGGCAGGACACCCTCGCCAAACTCCTCTTTTGAGGTCAGAATGACCATCATGTAGGCTGAGCTGGGGTTTCTGCTCCTTCATGCACTCCACAAGGATGTAGTGATGCAGGAGGTCCTCCTTGGGGGTGGCACAGGAGAGGGCAAATTGGATGCTTCAAGATGCTGTCCATGTGGCAGCCCTCTTGCCCCCTTTTGGGTGGGCTAGACCCTTACCTGGCTGCAGTGAACTATGAAGGTGAAACTGAAAGTAGGGTTAGCTCCAGCTCATCTCCCCCTGGGATGGAGGCAGAGCTGGGTGACTGGGTGCAGTGAGGTGTGGTGGATGAGAGGAGAAGGGCAATTCCCTGTGTGGCTAGTGCAAGCCTTGGCAAAGCCATGCAGGCAGGCGGCAGTGGGTGGGGACATATAAAATGCCAGAAAAATGCCCTGCTGACACCCGAGCTGTGAGGGACAGCAGGGATGGAATCAACCTTGAGTTACCTTGAGGAAGTGACCTCATCCTGCCGCTCCATTTCCTGCAGCAATTAAGAAAGGTGCCCGCCATGATTTCATGTTTTTGCCTTCAAATGTGTGTGAGTAGGTGGACGTCTGGGAGTTGCCTTTGAATCAGGACCTCCGGGATGGTCAGAAAAGTGACAGTCCCTTTTTGGAGAGTTTTCCTTCTTGTGGTCATGCAGGTTTTGTAGAGCGAAACAATGAATAATAAGAAGATCCTGTTCCATTTGGCAAGTAGTCAGCTGAGTATCATGACAAGTGGTTTGTTTAATGTCACATATCCATGGTGATACTGGTATGCCTTTTTGCTCTCCACTGCCTTAAGTTTGTGATCCTTTTTAAAGCAAAGCACACATCATATCACCGCCCTGCAAATGCCCTTTCCTATTTTTGACTTTCAGATGCTGGAAGCTGCCAGCTTGCCAAAATGAGTTATGGAGAATTGGCATGAGACTGCCAGAAGCAATAGCAGGGAAGTTGCAGCCTCCCTGGCACCTCGCTCGTTCAAGACGTATCTTCAGGTATTTACAGCCCATATACAAAGAATTAGGCAGGATGGAGCTTTCTTCATCAAGGGTTGCAATGGGGTCCAGATAAGGTTCAGTAAAGCAGTGCCAAAAAAGCCAAGTTTTTCATTGTTTATGGCCATAGCAAAGTGGGAACACAATCAGTTGCTTTCCAGGAAACGGTGGGAAGACTGGTGACAGGCAGCTAAGAGAATGCAGGACAAAGCATGAGCCCATCACCACAGAGCTAGGAGGAAGCCTGGGATCTCAGCTGTTTGCCTCTCTTGACCTAAGGCACAGTTATTTAAAGAAATATTTTCACTCTTATTCTTCAAAGTCTTCTGCATACCCGAGTTGGTTCTTCAGTCAAACAGCAAGAAAGCGGGGCACTGCGTATTGGGAGAATGCCGAAGACGTCAGTGGAGGGAATGAAAGCAGCAGGTTCGCAGAGTTGCTGTTGAGTGAAGAATCTGAGTAGAGTTGAAAGCAGAACGTGACTGCTATGCCCATCTAGGAAGAATAACTGAGAAATATCAAACGCGAGGACAACAGAAAAGAAGGGAAAAGATGGATCCTCATTTGGGTATTAACATTTCGGATCAGAAGGTCAGGCATGCACTCAGGCTGGGTTTTGGATGCAGCCCTACTCACTCCTTCCAGACTGGAATGTCTGGAGAGAGTTGTGAAAGGAAGGAAAGGAAAATCAAAAAGGAGAATTGCAGATGGTGTTTTTCCAGGTATTTACTGGAAATGCTCAAGCTGGCTGAATACTTGTATTTCCAGGGGTATATCACAGGAACAAGATACACAGGGCAGTGGATTTCAGGGGGACTTGGATCTCTAAGTCCTTTTTTGCAACTCTGAAAATATAATCCCTAATTCTCTGTAACTTGTCTCTCTCAGATCACCCTGGAGGTGAGTTTCTATGTGTTCTCTCCCACGCTGACACAAAGCAGTCAGGAAAACCCAGTTCAGGATATCTGCAAGGGTTATCTGGTAGGAAATTTTATATTAGAATGATATCCTGGAAGAAATGCCCTTTCTGTAGAAATTATTAAGCTTTTCTATAGAGAATACAAGCCATGATTTTCTGGCTGCTCTCGCTTCTGACCTCCTCATAGCTTCCTTCAATCCCACCCTTTCCCGAGGCACCTGGTACTTGGGAGGGAAGAGGGAACTGTGGTGCAGGAGGTCCCCAGCTTTTTGCTTTACTGGCACCAAGCTGGATGGCTGCCACTGGTTTCATTGCCCACCCCGAGGAAAAGCAATGAACATGACAGGTTTGTTCCAGATGGACACACAAGAAGAAGACAAAACTGTTTGGATCTCTCAACATACACTACTCCCCCCCCGCCCCGAATTCCCTTTGTGAGAAGAACAGTAAGGATTTTGTTTGTTTTTTTTGTGTTTTTTTTTTGCCTGTGGGGTGAAAACACAGGGTTTTTTACTAGGAGGGAGTTCTGTTTTCTGAGATGCTTTACTGAGAGACCTATTATTCTTACATGGGGGGGAAAGAGTGGACACAAGTTTAGCCACGGATCTGGGCATGAGTTCCTCCGAGTATTCAGGTGGGAAGGAATAACCTTGGCAAATCTGACTGTTTGAACAGCATTGAAGCCCAGACCATGGCAGAAAACACAGGATTAACTCAGTTCAATTAGTTCAATACCAGGCACAGGCTTCCTGAAGCCATCACAGCTCCCCTCTGCCCGTCCAGACACCAACCAGCGCTGTGCATCTGCCCTCCCATTGCAACAGTGTGCTGTCCTCGGGAAAGCCACCGCTCAGTGAGGTAGTGCACCTGAAACAGGGGTAGGCAGCCCAAATGTGGGAGAGATGACCCACTGGGGATTTATTTCAGTGGTGGCGCATGTTACAAGGAGTTACTGGAGGGAGCAAACCCGTACTGCGTTCCTCACAGCTGCCTAGTGTGGGAGAGTTGGTGGAAATGCAGAGAGGCAGCGCATGTGCTAGATAGTCAGCATTAGTCAGCATTAGACAGTCCATTAGTCAGCACAGGACTAATTTTTTCTTTGCCAGGTTTCACAAGGTAATCCATCGCCTTGCTGACTGGAAGGGGTTACTCTGCTGAGGATGGGGGTTGCCAGTGTATTTGTTAGCAATAAATCTTTATGAAAAGCAAAGAGTTACCCACAGCAAGGAACTTCCTGAAGCATTTGGGGGTATGTTACAGAAGGACAGGGAACTGCTTGAAAGAGTCCAGCACAGGGCAACAAAGATGATTAAGGGAGTGGAGCATCTCCCTTATGAGAAAAGGCTGAGGGAGCTGGGGCTCTTTAGCTTGGAGAAGAGGAGACTGAGGGGTGACCTCATTAATGTTCATAAATATGTAAAGGGTGAGTGTCACGAGGATGGAGCCAGGCTCTTCTCCGTGACAACCAATGATAGGACAAGGGGCAATGGGTACAAACTGAAACACAGGAGGTTCCACTTAAATATGTGAAGAAACTTCTTCACAGTGAGGGTGACAGAGCACTGGAACAGGCTGCCCAGGGAAGTTGTGGAGTTTCCTTCTCTGAAGACATTCAAAACCCACCTGGACAGATTCCTGTGTAACCTCATCTAGGTGTTCCTGCTCCGGCAGGGGGATTGGACTAGATGATCTTTGAGGTCCCTTCCAATGCCTAACATTCTGTGATTCTGTGTGATTTCATGTGCTTTCATCCCTTGTTGGTGTCCAGAAACCAAAGATGTACCAATCAAATTGCTGTTCTAAATTAAGGAACACAGGCTATGCAAATTGTGTTCCTTTCTCTTCACCTACCTTTTCCTGTTTGTTTAGATGGCTCAAGACAGTAATATGTCAGTATATTTTATATTGGCAATAATTAATGTGGCTTTGCACTCTTCCTCTGCATTGTCTTATTCGTGTGAGAAAGTCTTGGGAAGGGTGACAAGCTCCATTGCTTTGCTGTTGTGCCCTCTCAGCACAGTGCTTCAAGACTGTGATCACAACTGAGGTTCTTTGTTATGTGCAATTTCACTGCAAGGTATATTCTTTTAAAACGTAACTCTGTAAAAATGGGAATACTTATTAAGAACATAATTTCTTGAAGAGGTTCAAGAGGATGTAAATATACATAAATATACATAAGTAAACCATTAATCAAGTATCGCTTCATTTGTATTCTGCTACACATGGACCTTTTTGCTATTCGTCACTTTTGGGTATCAGTGGGAACCAGAAATAATAAAAGGAAAATGCCCAGTTGCCTTTGAGAAAGTGCTAGTAGCTTCTGCAGTAAACCAAATAACACCAGATTCAAAGAGAGCACAGAGAGGGAAAGCAGTCACCAGCTAGGCTGGGCAAACAAGATTTTGTTCTGTTTGGGGACCGAGCCAAGTAATAATAATACTGTTTTGGGTCAACAAAGACTTTTTAAAGAATTTCAGGTAGGATGAAATGTTTTATTTAATTAAAAACTATTAGAAAGCAAAGTACATAATTCTAAGTATGTATTAGACCCGGATGATTACATCCAAAGTGTTCGTTGCATATATTCTGTAATTAATTGAACTGGCAGTTGACAAGTAATTTATTTGAAGTCCACTGAATAATTGAAGCTTATTATTAGAATGAATTTGAATGCTCCAAAAAAGAAAGATTTATGATTACAAATATAGGCCCCAATCCAGGATACATTTCTACACACGATTATCAGTGACATTTTTTAGGCAGATAATTTCACACAGTACCCTACTCTCTTGTATCTGCACACAAATACTCTATTTTAAATCACTGAGGCTATGCAGGAAGTAAGGTACTTCTCAGTATGAGTAAGGCTGAACAAAATCTTAACTTCTCAAACCACCAGCTGATCAAAATGACACAACTTAAATCCAAGAATGGTCTGTACTTGGGACTGGATTTCGAGGTGGTCATATCTTTACAGCACAAGAATCCACTTGAGACACTCATGTGTGTGAGTGTCTGGCCTGGAATTTAATAATACCCAATCTAGAATGTGATTATATTATTTGATTGATTAAGTCTACATTTTCCCTTTGCAGTTCCAATATTTCTCACATGAACAAAATGTTAGTAAAGTTAACATAATGGTAATGTAAGAGAAACGTTCTGTTGCTGTACTGAATGTCCATTTAGATTTCGGTAGGCACATACTTTGGACATGCTTATTGGACCAAATGGTATCATATGCAGCAGAATCTTTCTAAATCACATGAGAAGTGCTGACTTCCATGGGACCCTACAAGGCATCACTGTACAGCAAACAGGTGTGTGCCAAAAACAGTGTAGTTCTTCAGTATAATTATTGTGATCATTAAGCCTTCTCCAGTATCCCTGCCACTCTGAATTTTATTTAAATAAAGAGGGAAGCAGTTTAATCCTCCTCATGATGATAAAGGGTTACAAGCAGCTGTGGTCACGTGTCACGCGCTGTCAGCAGACAGTTGCAGTTTCAGTTATATTTTCTCCTTTGATTTGATTATGTTTTTCTCCTAAATCAAATAATTGTAATGTGTGTACGGTGTGGTAATGGCAGCAGCATTCATTCCAGGCCTTTATGAATGTGCTGTGGGTTCAGGAGAATTTGCAAGCAGTAAACCTCATCTCGTTCAGCATTTCAGGCAATGTATTTTGCTTACACCTTCTCCAGTGTGGTTTCCTTTTGCAAGTATGAAGGTTCCGGGAATCATTCCAGTCTGAGCTGTCTTCAGTAGATTTTCACTGCATTTCTGTAGTTGAGAACCTGTCACCCTTCCTACTGCAAACCTTGATTTTGAGGCTTTACATTTCAAGTTGGGTCTCATCTCAATCCAGTACTTCACATTGTGTTTCTCTGGAACACTGATATGTTATCTTTGTTCTCTGTGGCAAGGGTTAATCTCACTCAGACAGGCCATTCTCAGTGTAGAAGATTCCTATCTGTGCTTCTCCCTTCCTGAGCGCTTGCTGCAGAGGGGGCTTGCTGCTGTCCCTCTCAAGATGAGTTACACACTTTTCTATGTGGATTACTTCCTGTTTTCTCTCAGACTTTCATTTTGTTTTGCACCAGCCATGTGGTTTTTTCTACTAGTGTAAGTAGCTGTTTCGTTGGGCCATGGGATTCGGAAACAACAGATTCAATTTCACTAAGTTTCAGGGTGTGCTCTGAAATGTGTGCAGTAAGTCAGTTGGACCCTGAAAAAAATAATGAAATGTAAGCAAAATAAGTGTAAATAGTTCAAAATAATTCATATTTCCTGAAACTAGTTAAAACTCAAGTTTTGTGGCCCTTACTTGGAAACATGAAGATAAACCCTGTTGTCTTATCAGACATATCTTTGTGAGTGCTGCAAAACTACGATACACTGATTTTTGCAATTGATGAATTTCAGTTGAAGTTGTTTTTAGGAAGGCACAGCAGATGTATGTGATTTTTCACACTTTGCTGTTCTTGTGTGTCAGTCTGGTGATATCATACTCAAGCACTAATAATACTACTACTTGCCTTTTACATAAATTAGCACTTTACAGCTTCAGAGCATAATACCAACATTACCTAATTACTCTAGAATTGAGCATCCACTCTTTTCCTTTTAAAGGAGAAGCTGATGGGCTTAAATGGTGGTATGTAATCAGAAAAGAAAATACCTTATTTAACAGCCTATGTAGTGGTCTCATCAACAGGCCAGGAGCCAGGGTATTTGTTCTCCCCCATCTCTCAATTCCAGCAATGTAATGAAAATCAGACTTAGGCACCCAAATTCCTTTCTCCTTGTGACAGTCTCACACAGACCTCAGTTTCTCTTTCTGTAAAATGGATAAAAACCCTGATACTCTCCTCCTCAAAAGTGCCCAGCAGAGATATTTTTGGCTGAACGCCTAAGTATCATTACTGGGGCCACTGATGCTTGATCTCAAAAAGGTTTTAAAGCTATCCTAGTTTTCTGCTTGTGTTTCAGATCATGAGTGGGACCCTGGCCACCTTAGTGTGGGTAGAAAGAGTCATTATCATCATCAAGTTAAACGGAGGAAAGTTCCAACCTGTCACTTTTAATCTGACACAAAAGGTCCTTTCCAATAACCTCCTGGCAGTGGCTCCTTGCAGCGCTCACTTGCACCCAAGCAACAGGACAAAATCATATAATCATAGAACAGTTTGGGTTGTAAGGGACCTTCAAAGGTTGTTTAGTTCAACCCCCGTGCAATGAGCAGGGACATATTCAACTAGATCAGGTTGCTCGCCTCTCTTCTCTGCCTTCCCTGCATCCTAAATATTCCACTCTCACCACTTCTTACCAATTACCTCTGCAAGACTTTTTGGAGGCTCTTGTGTCCTTTCGGCTCCAGGATGAATCATCCCTGCAAACTTTCAATCTTCATAGCTTTTGCCCAGGAAGATCACTGCAATTTTCCTTCCAAATAGCCCATTTCCTGCAGCTACATTAAACACCCCCCACCAAATCTCTCACTGGGTGAACAGCAGTGGTCCAACAACTTATTATCCATCACAGTGAAGTTATGTTCTTTGACAACAACTTCTTTGCATAATCACAACCACAACTTCTTTCTTCTCTCTAGACTCTGACACCTCAATAAACCATTTCTATTCATGAAGAAAATGTTAAATCCAACACTTTAACTCACTGTAGTGCCCATGCACAATAAAACAAATATCCTGTATTTTGAACTGGAATGGAAGGTCTTCAGCAATAGCAAGAATGCGATTAAGTGCTCTTACATCCATCTGAAATTGTCTTCAAGATCTTTAGCAATATACTTCCTCCAAGTGTAAGGCTGGTGTACCCTTCTACCTTCTGAGGTTGCCTGGTCTTCCAGTTCTCCCTGCAAGTCCCATGCTGGGGTAGAAAGAGGATTATTACTACTCATAAACATGTACATATAGCTTTTAGTCCTCCAAGAATGAGAAATATCCACTACTCTGTATTTTCATTTACAGATTTTCAAAAAGTCTTCACATTTAAGGACAAAACTCCTGCCAGTTTGCAGTGTTTTATGAACATTTCATTCATTGTCTTTTGTATTAAATTCTCAAGGCTAGTTGATTGCTCAAGAATATTTATGTTGCTTGTGGAATAGAACAAACAGCTCTGTGACTAATACTGGCTTAAATTCAGTGTATAGCTCTGATTAATGCTATTTTTAACTGTAATATAAAGCTCATTGCTGCTCATGTATTATGGCTAGCTATCCCTGGCTCAGTTTTTGTTAGTGCAGCACAAGGGAACTTGATTTCAGTAAGAACAAATAGCTAAAAGGATATCTGAAATTCAGTCACATGTATTTTGCCTGAAGATAGGTATTCATAGCACAGAAAAAGCTGCTGGTACACTAAGTTCGGTATCTGCCTACTCGCAGTACCAACACTAACGTCTTCTAAGGAACTCATAATGCATCAGGCATTCAACAACACTATACCTGGGGAAGGATTCCCTTGTGGCCATACAACTGAGAAGACAAACCTCTAATATAAAGCATCTCGCCAGTTATATCATCACTGATGGAGACATAAATCTGAGGGATTTCTGTTTTAACCCTGCTGAATTTTGAACACTGGAAGTTGAAGGCTCTTGTCATTTTTATTTTCTGTACCACAACTGATGAAATGGTACCTCCCTGGCTTGTATAATCAGTTCTACTGATTACAGCAGTTAATGGACTGATTCAATTTACATGAGCTGAAAGACTGGGTTTCCTTTTTTTTTTTTTCTTTTTTTTTTTTTTTTCTTCCCCCCAATGTATGTTTAAGCCTTCTCTGTTTTGGTGGTAAATCAAGCTATTTACCTTAGTAACAGTTTATGACCAGTTTTCTACAGATTAGTTATATGCTGCATTGATATGTCCTTTGGCATATTTCCTTACCATTGAACAACGTACATAAACATGCCATGTGTCATGTCTGGTCTGTCCTTCATTGCATGAACTTTATCTTTAAAAGCCATCATTCTGCTCAGTTGAGGTGTTGAGAGCCCAGGATTCACTGTAGTCAGTAACAGGGGAGATAACTTGGCACTTGGCAGGACAGACCTCTACAAGGTTGTTCAGTTTATTCTGTAGGCAGGTTTCTCTTTGGCATGCCTCTAAGGCTGCTGAACTGAAACTATCAGTGTTTTATATAATCATATTACAATATTTTCTGCCATCCATTTTTTTAATTACAGCTTATTTTCTGTGTTCGACCACTGCGGCACACTGAGCCGACATCTTCATTAAGCTGTCCATGCTGATGCCTCAGTCTTTTTTGTTGAAAGGTTACAATTAATTCAGAACTCATCTGTGTATATGAGTAGTTTAAATCATGCCTTCCAAGGGACGCTATTCTCCACTTACCTACACCGCATTCCCTCTGCAGATGCATTACTCAGTTACTTAGTGTTGTCAAGGCTTATTGAGGTGCCTCATGATCCACCAGCGTTGTCTTGCCTGCCACTCTTACGTATCCAGCCTTTCTAGTAGGTCCTCAATAAGTACATTAAACAATGCCACTGTTTGTATTGATCCTTGAGGCACCCCACGACTTAAATGCTGTGAAGAGGACCGAGCAATTATTCCTGCTCTGCCCCTGCCTGCTATCCCCTAACTGGATTTGCATCCACGACTGGCAGGATGTTACCACCTCTTCTCCTCCTGGCAACTGACTTTCCTTAGTAGCCCTTTGTGAACAGCCTTTATTCAAAGCCTTTTGACTGTTTAAATAACTTCCTCTGCTTCCCCATTTTGCTATTGCTTCACAAAATTGCACAAAATCCAGAGATCTGACATCAAAGCCCTCTTTCTTCTCGCAAACTTTTGTTTGTTGACCCCGAAGTTTTTCTTGCTATGAGTTGTTATTTTGGCATCCCGTACAAGCAGGTGAGCTTCAGGCCTGTTTTACTGCAGTGCTGCTGCTGCAACGGGGAGCTACTTTATAAACTAAATCCATCCAGTGGCCTGATGGCTTTTCTAAGAGTAGCAATCTCTTCAGAAGCAATTCTCGTAGCCACTTGAGAGCTTCAAAAAATAAAATAAAATTGAGAAATCACACTTTCTCAGCAAGGGCTCACCCAAGTACCCACATGCCGGTTTGGGGCTGAGTGAGGGTTCACTTTTAAACCCCGGGGTCCCGTGCTTGTGCCACTAAATTTGATACAGGTGGGTCAGCAGCTATCACCTCTCTCATGAGAGCTGCTCACGGTTTTGGTTTGTCCACAGGAGAGGATTCTCTCAGACACCGCGCTTGCCAGCCAAGGCGATCAGCGCTCCCCTTCTCCTATCCCGGCCTCGCTCACCCCTTGCGTCCCTTCCCCTCGGGTCTCATACGGAACCCCCGCCCTTCGGCCGCCCTCCCGGCCGGCCCTTGTGCAACCGCGGCAGATGTTCCCGCCTCGGCGGCCGCGGCGCAGCGGGCGGCGGTGGGGCCGACACGTAGGGCACGTCGGGGGCCCGCAGGTGCCCGCGGGGAAGGGGCCGGGAGGGGTCGCTTTCTGGCGTTTGGGGGTTTGAGGCGGGTTTCCCTGTCACTGCGCTTTCTTGCTGTCCCTGTGGGGCAGGGTCCCACAGATCTGGGGAGGGAGAGTTGTGGTCCCGTGTGTCAGTCCCTGGTGGGGCTCAGGGAACCGCCCAGAACTGTGGACAGAAATCACCTGGCTTGCGGTTCGGCTTTGTATGGATCACCTTTTTCAAGCTCTTCTTCATAGGTATAAGGAACGGAAAATTACTTTGGGGGAAAAAAAAAAAAAAAAAAAGGAGGAGTTCAGTTCACCTGGTGCCAAAAAATAATGGCACAAATGCTCAAATGCTAGAGACGGTGTGTGGGCAGTGGCGCAGCACCAGAGAACAAAGCTGCTCCCAAATTGGAGCCTTTCACAGGAGGGGACAAACTTTCTTCCCTAAGGGGATTTTGGGTTTGTTGTCGTTGTTTTACTTAAAGGCTGTTAAGCACTCGTAATGGGTAGGGGGCACAGCTCCTTTTATAACTTTGTTTACTACTTGTTGGCTTTTGTGAGCAAAAAAATTTAACAGGTTTAAATGTGCAAGACCAGCTGTGATTCTGGTTAAGACGTGACCATCACGGCAGCTTAGCGCAGGAGGCAGAGATACCCGTGGATGGGGGAAAGGTTGAGCCGCCTATTTTGCTGGCTTATACAATGCGGAGCAACTGCATAGCAGGACTGCAGATCCCCTCAAGTGATGTGCAGCCGGAGACCTTTTTCATTATTCCAAGTAGCAGAAGGAGAAGCAGGAACTTGTACCCCGAGCAACTTGCACCCCGATTCTGTTCCCTCAGTAGAATATACCTTAGGGCACTTATACATACTCCATGGCTGGTACTGTTGATACCACTTTGTTTTCCTAAAGCTTTCAGTTCATGGTATGCCAGTTTGGCGAATAAAAAGCTTAAAATATTTTTACATTCACTTTCACATTAACCTCAGAGTAGACCTGCCAAATCTGACATGCTGAAAATAAGTGATACTCATTTTGGATTAATTTTAAGGCACTCTTAAAAAGCACTACCCTTCCCCCCTTCTGATAAAATAATTTTGCAGTTTGTTTCAATGATCCATTTAAAATCTCACTCTGCTTTTGAGGTTCTTTTTGTAATCTAATTTAAATTCCTACTGCTTGGAAGACCTGCTAAGAATTCTTAATTGGTATACAGAACGATAAATATAAAAACAAATGGCAAAGAATAGTGGAAGAGAACAAAACACTTAGTATACAATAGAAACAAGGAGTGACTTTGTTGCCACTGTTCCACCAATGTAAACCTTTTCCTTTAACAGCATGCTGAACACCAGTTCTCTTCCATAACCTTTTACCCTCTTCTGACACATACTTTTTTTTTTCCTGAATTATTTTGGGAATCATGCTTCTGCAAAAACTGTTTTCCTCTTTTCACCCCTCTATTCTTCTCCCAGCTTCCTTGAAACCAAGAAATTAATTTATTTCTTTAATAATTGCAGTGTGGAATTGAGATTATATCATAGAAATTAGCGATGCAAATGCGCAAGTTAGGTCATTCAGCAGTGCATCTGCACTGCGTATGCATGATGACTCCCCACACTGTAACATGTTCTCTAGTGTTTTGTCCAATCCAATTTTGTAAATTGGGTTGACTTCTATTTAAATTAGGAGGCTGTTTCATAGTACAGAGACATCACCAAGAGGAATGTCCTACATATGGCCCAGTTTAGGGACTTTTTTTTTTAAATCAAGCTTTTGCCATGTAAGTTTAAAAAACTTCTTGCTAACACCATATGGGGAAAATTACAGAAACCATAAAAGAACACTGGAATGGTGATGCAACTTGTAATCACTTTGAAGGAAAACTGAGGATTAATCTTGTCAATAAGTGCATTATGGGGACTGCTTCCACAGCAGTTCTTCCCACACAAGTGCCCATTGCCCCAAATAGGAGCTGCTCAAGTACAATAGCTGCAAAATCAATCCCACTTTATGCAGCATTCACTGAATAACAAACTAAAAGTGCAGTGTATTATTAGTTTATCTAGAGTCTGAAAGTCTCTGTTGTTTTTGCGTTTGAAGTCATGAAGTGCAAAATTATTATATAACTGCCTAAGCAGAGTTCCATTAATCTAGCCCCAGAAATTTTAAAACTATTTGCCCTAGTTTATTTGGTGGAGAAGGGGACAGGAGGCACAATATTATTTAGGCACCTCACTGGGCTTGAGTGATTTCAGTGTGAGTTGGCCATCTACCCAGTTGCTCTGTGCCTTAGACCTTTGTAGCTTTTGGCCTGAATATTTGGCCTCCAGTTTCCTCCTCTAAACACTGCTTAGGACTTCTAATTCAGTAATTTGTCATATGAGGCATTATAAAGAATAAATGAAGCTTCAATATTTCTTCTGTGCTTACCTATTTGTTTACTTATTTTTTAATTAATTGTCCATTGTTATGTAGCCTAATGTTATGTTTTTGTTTCCCAAGATAAACAGTCAGTGGGTACTGTTGGCACTTGGCTGCTTTGGAAATCAAGATTCTTTTCTGAAGTGCCTGAGGCTGTGCATGGTGTTCCAGGCTGGAGCAGCAGTGCAGTTTTGAAGTTAATTCCCCAATTGTCTCCACTTAGCGAGCTCTGGTTTTGTTTGCAAAGTGTTTTTGGTATGTGCTAACTAAATGTTGTTTCCTTTCAGAGAAACCAAACCAGAAGCTTTGCTCTGCTTGTACACCAAAACCACTTGGACAGCTGGTGATGTTCCAAGCCTGTAATGGGTTCCTTGAACAACTTGGATTCAGCTGGGTTAACACACACTCGGTTCAGGGGATTGGACTAAGCCTAAATTCCCGAGACTGCTTGAATTGCAGATAAGGGGTCTCAGTACCAACAGGTTCAACTGACTTATTTGCGCCTACAATATCAAATGACTGGCTAATTATAAGTTTAGCCCGAGATTTTAGGAACATAATTTTTGGCCCGTCTGTCTGGCAGTTTGGACCCTTGTGTGCATTAGGGGCTCCCTACGTGCCTCTTCCAGTTCCACTGGAAGAATAAGTCATCTTTCTCTCTGGCTTAATCACTTGGAAACTACATAATCTTGAATTAAAATAGCTTTTTCCTATTTACAAAACCAGGAATGGTTTCTGAGAGCTCTGTTCCTCCCACATTGCTTTCTTTGCCTCTTTTCCAGCTGGGTCCAGCATGATTCCAGTGCTCAGATAACAAAGCACCATCCACAGGGTGATGCGGGTGGAGGCGCGTTGAGAGGGTGTAACTGCCCACCACACATTTAGATCTCTTTTCACTGAATCAGGTGAAAAAGATAGTACTTAATGCCTTTAAGAAAGGTCTGCCTGCGTGACAAGTACAAATTATACTTCATGTTCCTGTAATTTGACCAGTCAACACCTGGTCTAAAACAAGTGATATACTGTTAAAAGAGAATTCCAAAGCCACATCTAACACACAGACATATAATTTTCCCTATGAAATAAACAGGCAGTTAAACCCCCATCTGCACCCAACCCTCCCCAGAAACCAGAAAGCCTAAACACTCAAAACTTTACAAACAAGATTTTAAAACATGAAGAAAAGGTAAGTAGCAGCACATCAGTTTATATTTACAGGTGTGTTCTCCTTTTTTTAAATATTAAAAAAATGGCTGTAGAAATAATTTTTCAGTTATTGAATAATTATAAAAATATAAACATTTTAAGATAAAACCCGGAAAATAAAAATTCACCGGAAAGGGTCTGTTTCAAAATATGTATGTTTTATCTTGGCTAGTAAATTCAAGTACTACTTTAGTTTTGTGTATATAAATAAGAAAACTGGAACGCTCAGATGACATTGGTTTAATAACTTCTTCTTAGAATTATTCTTTAAGTTCTGTTCACTGCCAGAACTGAGTGTAGGTGCCCAGCAGATCAAGCAAAAATAAAAACAAAACAGTAAATAATTGTTCAAGAAAATACTTTTGAATTGTGGCACTTGGAGTAATAACAGTTTGGCTCTCTGTAATACAATATATAATTGAACTAGCTTGGAAGAAAAAAATAACAACAAACCCAAACTTGCTGAGAAAGGAGGATGTCTCCATGCATCAGAAATATGTGGATAGAAAAGTACTTGAGAGAAAACAAGAGCTTAACACCAGGGCATGGAAGGAAGGAGAATGCAAGATTCAGTGGCCACCAAGGAAGAAAGGAGTTTGGGGCCTGGTAGTGAGGAAAGTGCACCTTAGTCTGCGCCAGGCAGAGTCAGCTGAGTGAGCTCAAACCCCTTTTCTTTGCTGCTAGACCAAAATCAGGAAAGCTTGATCAAGTTTGGGACTGACTCTTTTGAGCACCCCAGTTCTGTGAGGGCAGGGATATCTATCAGAAGAGGGAGTGATTAGTGGAGAACCTTTGTGCACTTTTGTCCAAACTGAACATCTGTCCACAGCACTGACTTTAAGAAAAGTACCTGAGAGTGTTTTATGTGTGGTTAAGTATATATTCTGAGGGTGTCTTGCGGCTGGAGCCATTGACTGAGGAATGTCTGACACTGTGTTACCCGAGAAGTAGCTCTCCCAAGAGGTACTGGGCATGAGCCATTCCTCCTGATACTGTTAGAGCTCCTACTGTGAATAAGGGCTTCTCTACACATAAAGCTATTCTGATTAATGCCATATGTGGATGCTCAGGCCACACATAACATTAATCAAGAACAATTAATCAGGAGCAACTCCACTTGTAGACAAGCCCAAATTTAATGTGAGGGTGGTCACAGAATGGTGCTCTGCACAAGAGAGACCTCAGAGCAGATGACTAATTGCCTGTCGTTTCCATGTGGACAATAAGGCTCTTGGCAGGGAACAAATAGACATTTGAGAATGATTTAATTTTTCATTACTGGGTACACACACGTACACCGTTGTCAGCAATACTCAGTCCCATGGACACTGGAGTGTGGATCATTACAACGAGCATCTCTCACTGGTGATGCCTGTTATGCTCAGCATTAGACTTTGTGTGCATTACTAGACACTTGCAAGCATAGCTGTCTTGGCCAAAGCTGCGACAAAGTCAATTTGTTCCATTATCTTAGGAAAAGATAAGCACATAGAACCTAACCCTTTGTTGCTAAATGGTTTGTTTTGCTCAGGACAAGCTTGGATTAAAATTTCTTGTTTACAACCAAATTATTGCTAGTGCAAAGCTGCTGACAAGTACTTGGGTGGGTAGCTTTTGAAGACTGGGAAGGCTCAATGTAGCACAGGATAACCGCCTCCTGTTACCAGCAGGGGAGTTGCCTGAGTTAGGGCTGATAGGAAGCAAGATTATTCTGGAGGTGGGTTAGTGTGCTCAGGGAATATTTATCCATACCTGAGCTGGTGCCCAAACTGGCTGCTACATTATTTTCTGCAAGCTCTTTTCTATAGCATTTTGTGAAGAGCCTACGCTTAGCGTGTTCTGGGTGTGACCAATACTTCTGTGTTGTTTTCTTCTCCCTGCCTTTTGGTTCTCAGACCAAGAAGTTGCCGCCCTGGTTCAGTCCCTGCTTGGGTTGATAGGACCCTGATTCCACACTGCTGGGATGATGTGCTTTTTCTATTCAGAATATTTAGTGGAGTTCACTCCAGTATATAATTTCTCATGAAGCAATATGAAATCCTTTGAACACCAGTGTGTTGCAGGTTAGGATAGAGAATTTTATTTTATGAGGGAGAATGCAAAATAGCAGGCCAGTATTCAGACCATGTTTGTATTTGGTCTGTTTTGGAGCCACATATGAACACAGGTTTCCAGTTTACGAGGCCATAGCATATTTTTGGGCAAGTATCTCCCGTTGAAGCTCTTCTACTTGATTGAGGAAGGGAGCCTGTGAGACTAACCTGCTGGTTAAAGCAGTCATATGGGTGACCCAGATTCACATGTGTATTCCAAGAAATGTACAAATGTTTATACAAAGTGGAGCAGCTATAGCCGGACAGATTGAGACAGATTTTTTCAAAACACCAAGTGGCTTTGACATTTGGCCACTTCCCAGAGAAAGAAGAGGATGGGTTCAAGTTCATTCAATGAATCAGGGAGAGGGAAGACTTTAGAATGTATTTCCCAATACACACGCATGTGCCATAATCCTGACAGATGAGTACCCTGACCCTGCCGCTCCCTCTTATCTCCCCCTAAAATGTGGAATGTGAGATTTCCAGCAGGCATTAGGCATGAGGTAGGGCTGTGAGCAGCTTTAGAGTCTGGCACGTGCCTACCTGTGGATCTCCTGCTTTGCCCTTGAATTTAAGCCGTGATTGAAAATGATCTGTGGATTGTGGTAATGCTGAAATGTTAACCTGTGGTACCTAAAGGTGGAGTTAGGCACCCAAGTAATTTGTAGATTTAGTTCATAAAATCTGAAGTGCGGTATAGCTTAATAATTGGTTTCTATAATAAGCACTTAATTTTAGCAATAAAAATGTGTTTCATGTATGTATAAATTGGCATTTTTAATTACCCATTTTTCTAATACTCTTGTGAGGATATAATCTATATTGTAATGTCATGGCACTCAGATGTAATTCTACGAATAGCATTTTTGGTATAAACTTTTTTTTTGTTACATTTTACTGAACAATTTGAAATTATAGTCAGCTGGGGAGTTTGTGCAGCTTTTATTACAGATCCCTTCCTATGTTGATTCTAAATGTCCAAGAAGCTGAAAAAAGGTGGCTTGACATTTTAAACCTTTCCTTTCAGTAGATTTATGCTTTTTAAACCTCAGCATTAGCTCATGGCAAAGTACTGTTGGTGGTGCTACACCTTAGAGGCCACGGAAAGCTCCAGCTGGAGCAGAACGTGCACATTCTCTTGTGTCCCTGACACAAGGGTGCTATGTCCCCGTGCTCTGATCTGTGCTGCCTTTTGAAACATTTAGGGTTGTGAGATAAAGACTTAGTTCTAAATCACAAAGCCGTAAGTATGTTTCTCCTAGTTAACAAAAACCCCAATCTCCTCACCATCTGTGATAACATGGAATTGGAGATACCTGCGAAACTTGAGCTAATAGTCAAAGGAGGGGTTGGATACAGGGCACATCTGAGTCAGGAATATATTATCATGGAGTTTGCTTCCTCTGTTTGTTGCCAGAGCGTGAATGTGTTGACCTCTTAAGTTGTGCTGCCTCTTCTACTCCATCTTCTTTGGGGAGGAGAAATGAGAGGATTAAAGACAAGCTTCTGGAAGACCATTTATTTATTTATTTATTTGGAGGGGTGAAGTAGGAAGGTCCAAGTGTTTGGACATGAATGCTATGCATTAGGACCTAGTGTTAAATGGATAGAATACAGATATTTTGACTACACTTAAATAAATAAACAATGTAATAAAGGAACACAGCCTTTAAAAATGTCAGCTGTCAAAAGTAACTGCGATTTTGGTCACTTTAGCTCATGGAACTGGCATTCAGATGACAGATACCCAAGGTTTTGCTGACCTTGGGAACATTACTGAGTAATCAGTCATTAAGTAAGCATGAAGTGTTCTTGAACAATTTAGTCAATGTCTTCAGCACTTAACATACTTTCCCTTGAAAACATGCATCTTCTTGCTCCATCTTCTATTCCAAGACACAGATTTGTTCTAATTTAAAGGGAACACCATTCTTCATTTTCTTGTTTTCTTTTTCCTGTCATATCTCTTCTTAATGGGAGTAACAGCCTTCTGTTCAGCTTTTGATTTTGCATATGCCTCTTAATGAAAGTATATCAAAACTCGAGTTTCCCATCTTCAGAGTGCAACATAATCTTGAGTGTCAAAGGGCTGAGTTCTGCCTTCAGATGAAAAAGCATAATTCCCATTGAAATAAGTAAAACTCAAGCATGTGTAGAGAGGCAATAAAATCTGGATGTCAAACTGCTTCTTGCAAAATCCTGTGACGAAGGCAAGCAAAGCGTTATTATACCAATCTTTGCAGATAATCTGAGACAAAGAGAATTAATGAATTGTCGGGATCCATTGAAAGAATCATTAGTTAAAGCTATTACTGGCACTCAGGAGTTTCTCGGCTTGCTGTTGTGTTGTATGTGCCATCCACTCGGCCATATTGCTGAAACTTGGGGCACCCTGGGGTGGTGAATAACTTACTCTGCCAAGAGGTTTTGTGGAAGATTGTTTACATTCTCCAACGTAGCATGGAGACGACCAAATGGGTAACTTGGACCCACACACTGTTTTGCAGTGTGTGGAAGCAAATCAGCAGTGAACAAAAGGCTCCAGAGGCCACGGCTGAAGGATGCAATGTGGTGGCTGGTGTACTGGGGTGGCTCAGGGCAAAGGAGGCAGGACAGGGTGGACAGAGGGGACGTGCGGGAGGGAACATCATGATGAGAGAGAACACAGTGTGAGTGGGAGGAAAATAAATTGGGAGGAGAATGAGAGAAAAAGCAGAATGAGATGGAAAGGGATCATAGAGCTAAAATAAACAAAAGCTTACTAATTGACGACATATCTCATCATTTAAAAAGTGCCTGTTATATATATCCATCCGCTTATTTTCTAGTCATCATGACAATGCTACTTTTGAATATGTGTTCCAGGAACTGATTGCTTCTGCAACACAAACAAATATGTATTTTAGCCACTGTTAATTTGATTTTCTGGGTTTAACAAAGTTGGTGTTCTATTTTGTGACAGATTAGAATCTGAATTGCTAGCTGAAGCACAATGATTCCTGATTCCTGAAAAAATAAGGGTTTGCACTTACTCCCACTGATATTAATGTCAGATTTCAAATTGACTTTAATTAAACCAGGATTGTGCCCTTACATGAAAGCCATAATTTTGTAAGCATTACATTTTCTATTAGAAGTGATGGGCATCCCTTTCATGGCTGGGAATGGAATATATATGCCCACATTTTGTCACTAAAACTCCAGTGTAAAATCTACCCAGGGCCACCTGACTGAATGCTTTTCCATTCTGAACTACTTGAAGTGACCCTCTTTAAAACTTCCTGGTTAGAAAAATACACTTTCCCATGAAGCACACTTAACTAATATACTCTGAATTATTAAAAAAATTATGGAAGTTTTTAATTCCCTGATGAAATGCATGAAATCGTTGAGTAAGGGAGAAATGAAAGCTTGAACATGCAAAACATGCCTATACCAGTTTATGTAGGATGGGCACATAATCAAGTGTCAGACATACAGATAGGCATTTCTCTGTTGTTTCTTTCAGTTGCAGTAGCCTTAAGTGTTATTTTTACTGTTGTGGATATCACATTTGATAGGCGTAACAAAAATGTGGTTTTCAAGCTGACCCTTTTAAGGCAGAATAGCCTGAAGGAAATGCACCCATTCTGTTTCAAAAAAGATCTGTCAGTAGGAAGGAGGAATAACATGCATGCATAAGTAATTAATAATGATCTGAAGCTTTGATATTTTGTAAGGCCCAGAAAATTACATTTTTACAGGATGTAATATATTGTTGGGCTAAAAACACATGGCTTAATTCCGTATCCTGTAACAAAATTTCTGTTGAGATAAATAGGAACTGAGCTTGAATAAGGACAGAAGTATCAAAAGCACTGTTTTGAGTGCTGTATGTGTCCTTTTATTACACCAGTGAATACAGTTGTGGGTATCACTGCAATCCTTAATAGGATAATATGGATGAGAAAGATCTTCAATACAGAGTATAATGAGGTGCTCAAATAGCCTGACTTTTCAGTTAATTTAAAGAATTCATTCCCCTGAAAAGCTCAATTTCTACATACCTAATAGTACAACATGAAATTCAGAGGCCAAATCTCATTGACTAGATTTTGTTTGAATATGTTTTAAAACAGCTGCTTTGACTTCATTAGATGTCTTTAATATAGCCATTTGTAAAGTCCTTTTCTTGTATAATAGATTAACTTGCAGAGAGGAACCAGCTGATACAGCGATGCCTTTTGACAGTCCTGTTTTTAGAAGCAGAGGGAGGTACAATCAAATAAAACATGCTGCAATTAATAAGCTAGATATCAAGCATGGATCATTATGGGGAAACTCCCTTTGTATTTTAACAGTCTTCTGGCGCTTCCTACCCCTCTTACAACCACAGAGAATCCTACAGGCAATTTTTACCTGGTGAGCAGGTACCTGTGCACTTACCCATTCATCTGTAATAAGTATATATATATATATGTGGGGTTTTTTTAGGGACAAAAGATGTTAACATGTCTATCAACTTTCACTATTCATTTATCTCTCCTCTCCTGTGTTGTTTCAGCAGGACATAAGGGCACTGAACTAACAGGTAATCACCCTATTATCTGCCATGGCTTCAGCAACACCACTCTGGTCCATTACATAACAGTGACAGATGATGGTTTGAAAGCCTGGGAAATCTGTTGTTATGATGTGTTTTGGAGGGGTTAAACTACTCAGGTTGCAAATGGTCAGTAATACAAAAACATGGAAAATTCCAGGAGATTTAATAGTAAACCCCAGAAGTTTGAGTAGAAGAAAAATTGCAATTCTGGTATCAGAGGAAATGGACTAAGCAAGGTTTAGCTTTTGCTGCACTATTAGCATGGGACCCTTCCTCAGGGGAAATATCGTCCTGATGCCAGACTTACTGGTTAATTTAATTCTGTGCTAGAGATGTGACTAACAGAGTTTAGGTGTTGCCTTAATCAAAACTTTACATTTAGAAATATTAGTAGCAAGCTGATGGAGTGCACAATTAAAAACACTTATGTATTTTTGTATAGATAAACTGTCTTTTGTATGCAAGTTGGGCACTGGTTGATTTAATATTGCCAGAATATGGTTATTGCTGTAGAGCAACTTTTCACTGAACAACTCTGCCCATTAAAGCTATCAGGAAAGAAGACATTCAAACCTTGGCTTCCTTGACTGGAAGCATGGATTGGCAAGGTGACGTTAGTTAACCTAATTTAGGAATCCATCCCCTTTGGTATATTGACAGCTGTCTGGTGAGAAAGGCTGAAGATCAAATCTATAAATGCCACTTCCCTGCAGGTCAGCTACACTCAAGTGCCTCTGTTCTTCCAGTGTCTTGTACATACCCCTTACCTTTTCCCACAGACACTGAGATAAACTGGCTCCCACAGATGCTTAGGTAAATTGGCTGTGCATTCCCACTGAGCACTGGAGAAGAATGTGTGAAGCAGTTTAGATTAATACAGGCTAATGGTGGAGGGGATGCACTCTCAGAAGTGCATCATGCATTGCATTATGGCATTAACTTTGTCAATGCAGGCACTTGAATGCTATTTTGTAGTGTGGCACATTCTTTAAGTATATGAGGCATTCATGATATTTCCAGTCACCACATCTTTTTGGCCACATTCAGACTGCTGTCTGAATGCTTTCAAGGTCATTAATCAACAACACAGAGCTAGACAGGCATCCCCAAGGAACCCAACTTGTTACTTCTGTCTTCTGCAATCCGTTGTCAGCACATTGACTTTTTGTTTATGCCTATTGGAACAGTTTGTTATCTAATTCTGTATACTTACATTCTACAAACAAGTTATCTATTCTAATGCTCTGTCTAGACAAAGACTTAAAGGTGTGATGTTAGTACGTGCAACCAACTTTAACCCATGCTAACCTGGTAGAGCCTAGGCTCCCCATGAGGCTTTAAAACAGTCTGTTTAGTGTGTGTTAAAGTAATGTGTCTTGTCTAAAGCTTAAGAAAAATATAGTTTGACAAAAGCTTTAGGAAGACAGCAGTGTACATTGCTAGTCTCTTTGTGTAGCAGTTTGATTCCATCCCCCGCTTCAAGTTGGCATTCTATATTTTTGTAAAACAATGTGTCTTTGTTTTATTTATAAACCTGCCTATCACTTTTGCCTTTGTGGAAGGCTCCACAGTTTTATCTTGGTCTGACTGAGGCTCTGTTCGCAATGAATTTTGAACTGATGTATTTGCAGTCGCATTTAATCTGCAGTGTAGACTTCTAGTTCTGCACTGAGCTAGACAGTTAACCCTCAGAGTAAGCTGTACTAATAATACTTGCTTTTTCACCAAGGTACTAGGTTTACATTAGGTAGTGTTGCCACCATTGTCCTGTCTAATAGAAGTTGTGCTGAATTATGTTGTCGAACTCAAGTGTCCTTTGAAATACATGTTGAAGTCAGCTTTTCCCAGAAGGCCCGTCACAATAGGTATCCAGAAAAGCAGATTTTCTGAATATAGAAATTACTTGTATATAGTTTGCCTGATTCTTCATTTATTAGAACAGTTAATTTATGTGCAGAGCACTTTATTCTTAATCAACTAAAACATGTGCATAACTTTTCTCTCTAAGACTATGTTGGATTTCCATATTTAAAATCTGACAGCTGAAACATGAGGGATTTTTACCAGTGTGTAACCACTGTACAGCTTAGTAATGCAAAATTAAAAAAAAAAAAAGAGAGAGAGGAGAAAAAATACTTTAATGTCCATTGACAACAACCAAAGATTTATCTCCCTGTGTTGCCTTGATGTTTCTCATTTTCCAAGTTTCATTGTTTTTTTACAGGTAAGGCAAAAAAAGGAGTAATTATTTAATACGCTGATACACACCTTATGATAGCGTATTTTTCTTATTTGTGCTAGTTTTCTTGATCATTGAGTATTGTCAGGTGTCAGCTATTTAGAACCAACAGTATTCCAAGGTCTTATTTATTTAGATTCACTTATGTCTTTATTGTTTGAGCCTGATAGTGGCAGATGGTATACCACCATCTTTATCTCTTATTCTCCAATATGCTTAAACCATAATTTAGGACATGTTCACTGTCTACTTATTTTAATGCTGGCCTTTGTAAAAGCCTATTTCAGATCCTCAGACATTCTTATGTCCTCTGTCAAGGTCTCCACTAGTTCAGTGTTCAGTATTCCTACATTGTATTATTTTTGCACTGCCGTGCCCTTTACACATTTTTTTCTCCAATGGTTCTTATACATGCCCTGTATAACTCACTGAGACCAGTCTCGGTTTCATCCTTTTGCCTGTCCTTTGCTACTCTTCCACTTTTTATAGTGATTTTTTCTTTTTTGATAGCATGATTTTAATCTGTTCAGTGAATTGATTTGTGTTCCTTCTTGCATTCTTAAAAGCACGGATAAACCTGCTCTGAGTGATATGTAGAATCAAATTCAGTATGTCCCCTCATGTCTTTCTTCCCTTACTGTTAAAATACTGCATTGTAATTCCACTCAAGCTTTTTGAGTGTGTAGAGTAAGATCTTTGCTTTTCCTTCACAACAGAGGAGTTCTGTCTGGCCTGTCCAGCAGCCAGGCAGCCACATCATCATGGACAGTGCTGGTGCTGCCAGCAGGTCCTCAAAATTCAGCATCCGCAGCAGTTCTGCAGGATCATTTAGGAAGTCCCAGGACCTCTGCAGACCTGCAAGGTAGTCTTTTTCTCACAGCTTGGTCAGTTGGAAACATCGTCTTCTTATAATCCATACTCTGATAAATGGTATTCTTCACTAGCATTGGTTTTATTCATGGATTAGATTTCATTAGGCAGCAGGATGATGAACACTCATTCTGCCTCATAAACGTAATTTCCACTAGCCTGTTGTCACAGTCTGATGTGAGTTACATGATCATTGCTCACATGTACATTTTTGAGGGAGGAGGTTGCATTTCAGGTACAGACAAAAGAAATATGACACCATTTTGACTTGAGGACAGAAGCATACAAGTGTCCTGTCATGGACTGGATGTTATACTTTCTCTTTTAGCAAAGAGATAGCATTCCATCCGTAATGCACACAAGCTGCTTCAAATGATAAGGCAGAATAAGAGACTTGTTAAAGAATGGTCCACTTTTGCCAAGGTGGGTATGAGACTCCTGCCTCAGTATTGTTTATCATTCCCCTGCCAACATATCAGCAACGAGCTAAGGAAAACAGTCCAGATCTTCATGTTATAAGATGACAAGTTCAAGTGGTAATTACTTGAATGTTCAAGAACTGGGCATTTTCTTTTGTGGCAGAGGCTTTCCCTTAGGTGGGAGGCGAGCGTAAGCCCACTTATTGGTTTTGCAGGTCTCGTCTCTTGCCTGTAGGGCCCCAGTATTCCTATGGAACAGTGGGAATACAGAATGATTTGTGCAACAGAGCTTTATTTTCCCTTGTACTGCTCTCCTGAGCAACATGACAGCAAGGAATAATTTTCTTTTGGAAAGAATACATCCATACAAAAAATTTCCCCCTTTCTGCACAAAATGTGGTCATGTGATCAGCCCAAGGTTATAGATGCCAATAGTGTCTAATCACTCTTGCTTTCTGTAAAGTTCTAAGAGCAGCTTTACATTCTTTCATTATCTTGAGACAGGTGGAAGCACTGTTCATTAAAAATTTAGCACTCTTCTTATTTATTCAGAATAGATTAATATCATGGTTCACTATGAGAGGTAGTTGCATATGAAGCCAGTGATGCCATTACCCTTGACCCAGACATTCAGCTTCTTCTTAAGAAGATGCTGTAAATGCACACAGTTCTCTATCAATCATGGTAAAGGTACATGGTTTTTCAGAAGTGTCTATTAGTTTCAGGTGCATCACTTCTGTGGTGCTTATCTTCATATAACTTAAGAGGAGCCTGATTTTCAAAGAGCAGGTGTCCATCATTTTGTAAAAATCCAGTTATATTAAAGTGTAACTCAACTTGAGGTATCCAGATGTACTAAAACATTTTTTGAAGTCTTGTTCAAACCAATGTCTTCTGCAAGACTTTGTAGTCTAATTCAGCCAAATACAATGTATAGAATAAAAACAAGATGAGGCTTGAGAAGAGAGAGAAACATCAAAGGGAATGGAATGAAAACACAGAATTTGTCATATCAGAGCAGACCATTGATCTGAGGAGGACTGTGTTCTGCTTCCAGCTGTGGCCAGTACCTTGTGATGTAACAGAAGGCCCAACAAATGTGATTCATAATGTGCCATACAAAAATCCCCCCAAAGGTTCTTGCCTGTGTTGTTCACTGTAAATAGATTGGTTAAGTTAGAATGAGATGGAACAAGAAGCCATGCATACCAGTTGAGAGTCGATGAAGGAAGCGTATCTGTGCCTAACATACAGGCAAAATGCTACAACACTAGCTCATCGTCAGGAAAATATTATCCCTGTACTACTGCCAAATTCAGTGCATACATGGGTTATGACCACCTTGAACAGAAACTGCTAGGTTTGCAAAGCGAATTTCTTCAGAATGATTTATCTCAGTTTTTTCCGATTACTCAGAAAACTTTTATGATATTTCATTCATTTCTCCTTTGTGCAGGAACTGTTGCTTAAGTTGGAAAACACAGCTCACCAGCTAAGGCATTACTTCCTCAAAATGCAGATTTGGGTGTTGGAGGTCAACTTGTGTGTCATATCCTACATGCTCTTGCATCAGTTTGAACTTGCATCTTCCTGATTATCATGTCACAAGAAGGTCTGAGCAGAATCATAGACTGGTGTAGGTTAGAGGGGATCTTTGGAGGTCTTTCCTGCTCCAAGCAGTGCTAACATTTGGTCAAATTGCTCAGGGCCTTGTCCACGAAAACTTTGCGTATTACCAAGGATGGAAGTTTCATGACCTGTCTGTGAGCCTGGTCCTTTACTTGACCACCCTTCTTATGAGTTTTTTCCCTTCATATGCAATTGGAGTCTCCCATGCTGTCGGTTTTGAGAATTGCCTCTTGTTCTGCTGTGCACTGCTGAGAAGAAGCTGTCTCTCTCTTCTCTTGCTCCTCTGCTCCCTTTAGGAGGCTGAAAATAGAAACTAGACTCACCATTAGCCTTTTCTCTGGGTTGAACAAATCCAGTTTCCTCAACTTCTTGTCATAGGTCATGTACTCTACCAACTTGATTGGACTTTTCAGTTTTTAAATGTCTGTTTTGTCCTGGGGAGCCCCAAGCTGCACACAATGCTCCAGCTGGGGTCTCTCAAGTACTAAGTTGATGGGAATAATTGTTCATTTATAAAATGGGTCATGATTTGTTTCCCCCTCATCTCTCTACATTAATACAAAATTAAGCAAAACAAAACAAAAAACAAAGTAAGAAAACAAGTTTCTGTGACTACAAGAAGGGAGAACAAGGGGTGCTGTGATGCTGTGCTTAATTTTTCCTTCTGGTTCTTTCAGTGTTGCTTTTCTTTCTGCATGGTGACAGAACTTCAAAAGAAACACCCTCTTGGGATGGAGGCGAGGGACAGGGGCTTCAGCCACTTCCAGCTTGGTCCTGTCAGTTGTTTGTGAGGGATACACCATCCATTCAGGGACGTCTGAGTATCAGGTTGAATGTCTTTTTGCATGCAAAATGTTATTGTTTTGGATTTTGAGGCTTTTCTGTATTTGCCCATATTGCAGACACTCCGCTACCCCTATAAATAGAATGTGCATGCAGTACCTTAGACTGAACTTTTACGCCTTTGGAAACACTGTATATGTTTTTTGCTTAGGTGATTTAGACATAGAAATTGCCTTTTTAGTTTCTAGGTTTCATTGCATCTTAGACTGGGGGAAAGCTTTGTGTTGGAGAAACAAGGCACTTTCAAGACAAAAGGACAGCTGCATCTCTCTGCTGTCGGGTGTATTGTTGAAAGTCCCATTTAATTGTCAAAGTCCTCTTTGGGGGTAATCTAACCTTAAGAGTCAAATTTTAGAAGTATTTAGGCAACTAAGTGAACAGATAAGACCATAATATGATTTAAGGAATTTTCAGCCCTGCCATGCCTTGGTTTCCTGTTTGTGACATGGGCATATTCTCTTCTTGCAAGGGTGTTGTGGAGATTAAATTACATATTCAAGTCTGCAGAGTTTTCAGACACTATGTGGTATATGGACTATATAGTTATTTCACCAGGTGTTATGATAAAGGGGTTTAATGCTCTTCCTATCTTGGTCCAGTCAATCTTCTGCTTTCCTTCTGCTTGTTTGCCTTTTCGCTCCTGTTTTATTGTGATATACTTGTGTTCTTAGAGAAGCATACATTGACGAATACTGATGGTTGAGTGAGTGTTGCGGAAGAGGTACATACTCGTGGATTTCTTTTTTCCTTGACACTTCTACAAAAAAATAACTGCAAAGCTGTTCATGAATAAAACCCAGGCACTTGGTATCACTGTGCAGAGTATAAATCAACAAAGAGGCAGCCTCATGTTTGACTTTATAATATGGAGCAGAAGCGCCTCCACATCGTCAGATGTTGATGCTATGGCTGCCATTCCTAAGTTGTTCCCCCCCCTCCCTCAAGCTGCTGCTAATAAATTACAAACACATTTGCTCTCATTAATCATTCTTTGAAATGGCAGAATAGTCTTTGCTGATTGAAAATAATTATTAGCTTCTCAAAAGGATTAAACAGCCTGTTTAGATTTTCATTTATATCACCATTTTGATGGAGTGATGTGGGGGTATGTACACAGCCTTTGTCTTAAAAGTAATAATAGTAATTAATGCTGTGTAACAAAGAGTTTCAGAAGGACTTCAGACAAAGAGAGAAAGAAAAGGCAGGCAAGGTGAGCTGTGGAATAAATGTAGGACACAGAACTGAACATAAGCTTGTGTTAGGCAGGAAGCCTCCTACCGTAGCAGAGCAGTGATAAACACAAAGGAAAATGCAGCATTCTCAACATAGCAGTGGAGAGACTTGAAATTTCTGGCTAACATTACAATCTGAGTAGTGTAATTAATCTGGAATTGAAAGAATACCACAGATGTTTAAAATTATTTTTTCTACTGAGTCAGTATCCTGCACATTTACAAATTGTAGGTTGTGGATTAATAATCCCTGAGGTTCATTACTCGATGGGCCTTGCTCCAAGCTTTGATTTTGTACTCAGCAAAGTGCATTTGAATTGAGATAATTTCCTAAAGTCAAACCCCAAGATTTTAAAATAAAGTATGTTTGCTTTTGAAGTGTTCTGTGGACACTGAGATGGGAGTGCTTGTTGGACTGTCAGAGGTATTAAAATAACAAAAAAGGAAGAATTAAAAAAAAACAGATTAGTGTTAGCTCATCTACATTTCAGAATGGGATGCCATGTGGAGGTGCCCAAATAGTATAACCCTATTAATGTTTTATACCCAAAGTGCAACACTGCTAATATGATATTATATTTGCCCTGCTGAAGGGCAGGACTTATTAACGAGATCCATGTGCTGCACTAATTTGATTGTGCTGTCTTGGGACCTAAGCTGATGTACCCATGGAGCTCAATACGGCTCTCTGTGGAGGTACTAGCTAGTTTGGGTTATATGGTACAGGCAAGTCTTATAAGATGCTGGATGGTACAGAAAGACTGTGGATCATATTCAGATAGTGTGAATTCCACTGAAGCTCCCATGTTTGAGATTTCCTATTGGCTGTCTCTAGGCAGATTTCTGTCTTGTGCCTCAGTTTTGTCCTTTAAGTCATCTCTGAGTCTGTCAGATGCCCAGTTCTCTAGACCTGGCACTTAGATATAAATGGGGCTGTTAAAATACATCCCTCTGTGACCTGTCCTGTTTCATGCATCCTCAGTGGTGTGCTTGCAGTGAGAGCACAAACACTGGGGCCCAGTAATGGATTTTCCTCTCCTGGGGAGATGTGAGATGTGGCATTCCAGTTTTTACTCAGAGAAATATTTATGTATTTTTTAGAAAATGGAAAAGCCCCAGCAAGAAAGGTGGACATGTGATTTCCTTGCTTTGGAAAATATGATGGTCATGCAACAGCTGAATTAAACCTTTGAAGAAGAGAAGACTTCTATAGCTGTCAAGTAGAGGAGGAGCCAGAATTGTTCTTGCGTGCTATTTACTGTTTTGGGTTCCTGCAATGGAAGTACAGCACCTTTGTGAATCTTTTTGAGAACAGGTTGTGGTTGGTGATGATTTAGATGGTTGTGCATCTGCTCAGCAGCACCTTTTTGGCTTTACCAGCCAAGGGAAGAAGGGCATGTTTTAAGTATTGGATGTTCAAATGGTGCCTCAAATGCTAGGCTCAGAAACCTAAAGAGGCATGTAGGTATCTTATGAACCTGACTCTGGTCAGCCCCAGCATTCATTTCCTTGTGTAAGCTTTGAAGATTACTTCTTTTCAACTAAGTTAGCAATCATATACAGATACACTGAAGTGGTGTATCTTTTATTCGCTATCACTATTTGCAATGAGAATCACAATACAAAAGCTTATCTGGATTTCTGGTTTTGTGACAGGGGTCAAGGAACCCTTGACTTAATTATTTAACTATCCTCTGGAGCATTAGTTCTCTGACTGTACAATGGGAATCTTAATTTCTCTTTCACTTTGTTATGCTTAATTACTGTGCAAGGTCTTTTTACAGGTCTCATTTCTTAAAATGTATGTAAGCATTTTAAAGACCTATGCACTGAGATCCCCATTTCCACTGAGTGCTGCAGTGAAACAGACAACTCTAAGATGGGCCACGTGACAGGGTGCATGGCATGGGGTGCACTTCATCCATAAAGTTACAGACGGTGTCTACTCCAGAGAGCTCGCAATCTAAATACCAGTGATTTATTGTAGCAGCTGTTTATATAGTAGTTGTATCAGTGTGAAAATTGCCTATGAAAATATTTAAAAGTAAATGTAATTTGTTCTTCCAAAGTCCAGTATCCAGTTCCTAAACCTGGAGCTCCAGATGGAGGTTTATTTACTAGAAGTGTGTCTGTTACATCATATGTGCAGGTTTCATTCTGATTGTACTCAATACCAAACATTGTATTTTTCAGTCACTTTTGAAGATGTTTCTTAGAGCTGTATATACTGAAACGGGGTCATGAGTTTCCTCTTTTTCTCACAGACCACTTAACCACTTTAATAAATACTTTTTTCTATATTATTTGCTATTATTATGTCCTTTTTTCAGACTTTTCCATGCACAGCTGTTACTTAAATGTACAGAGCTCAACAGGATAGATTAGGTCAGACCTGCTCGTATCTTGCATGCATAGATTACTTGATTTTACCAGGAGAAGGAACTGGTCTCACTTTAAAACTAATAGTTACAGATTGATTTGCATGGTTGATGTCAAATTTTTCCTTGCCAATGATGAAAAACCATATTGAATTCAAATTAACAAAGTTGTCAAGAACGGTAAATCAGAATACCCTGATCTTGGGAATTATGGCAATAAAATGTCTGTCTGCCACGTTAGTCTAATTCCTACTTTCTCTGGTCTCAGATCTCCTTTGCAAGTTGCTTTATGCACACAGTTAGGAAAGCATTTTCCTCACCTCCCAGCCCATGTGCAGTGAAGACCCTCACTCCAATGAAACCCCTTCAAGGCACAGCCACCTGAGGTGTAAGTGGAAGGACCCTTGACTGTGTATCTTCTGGCACCATTGGCATCATGTGGAATAGGAAGGAAGGTGTAAGAGGTATAGATTTGCTCCTACATATTTCCACTATGAGTCAAGAACTTTCTGAGCTTTACACCACGGAACTTATAAGTCAAATTTGTTTGCTTGTTAGTTCCCCTTGGTATTCTACTGTATGTTAGCACCCAGTTATGTATTTCTACAGATAGGTCTTAAAATTAGATAGTGCATGGTATATAATTTAAACCACTGAGATCTTTGGTTATAAACAATTCTACAATTACAAAGCAGAAACACAAAGGATGAAGAAAATGAGGGAACGGTAACTCGGAAGGGTCATTTTTTTAAAACCAACCTTGGCCTGTTTTATTAAAACATGGGTTTTTATAGAGCAAAATACTTTTCTGTCTGCTAGAGACACTGGGAAAGTGGAAATAGACAAGGTAGCATTGAACATTCATTCTCTGTTTATGCACTTTATTAACTTCGGTTATCATATCTATTTTATTATTAGCTCTGTTTTTATTTTTATACAGTTTGGGCATGATCCAGTATCTTCTTACCAGGAAAGAATATTATTTGAATAGGAAAGACAGGATTTTGTCCTTTTGTTTGTTGAGTTTGTTGCTCATTAGAATTCACTTTTGTTTTAGCTGTTAACAATCTATCACTAGAGTCTCCCTGGATTATTCCTTGATAATTGGGAGACTGTATAATACAAGAAATTATTAAAAAAATGTGTAGGGTGTAACAGAAGGTTGCTCTATAATTTGTTGTAAATGTTACTTTGACTCACTTCTCTATTCTAAACAAATTTTACTGTGCTATTGCAATTACTGTATGTCAAAAAACAGTAAAAGAAAAAATAAAAAATCATATAAGCTTTGTTTCAAGAGAGTTCTTAATAGGAAAACATGAACTTAACTGCTACATTAATAAACAATATCTGGCTCTGCCTTTTTAAATGCAACAAAAATCCAATAAATTGTATGGATGAAACTGAAGTGTATTTAGACTTTTATTTTGCTTGGTGCTAGGATAGAATGTGGAACTAAATATGTTCATCCAAAGATAACTGAAGTTTCTGCTCCTGTTTAGATTTCATCATCTGCTAGAAATCTCCTAGGTGATTAAACTAATGCACTGTAAAAGAATGAATCGGTCCTGCAGAGCTCTTCTCTATAAAGAGAATAATTTGCTCGGTTAAGTACTATTGGGGTTTTACTAAATTAAAATCCTAGGAATTTTTGTACATAATACACTTTATCTGTGAAAGCTGAGCAAAATTTTATATGTGACTCTCCAACTAAATTCCTATGGTAATTAATAAAGAAGATTTGAATACATTTCTGGTAGAGTCATCTTTGACCAATTTAATAACTTGATTTTCTTAACAGAGGAAAACCCTTATCTCTCAAGGCTTGTGGTAAAATTGGGATACACCATGAAATTGTTTAGAGAATCAGAGAGTCTCTTCTTTGTTGGAAGAAGATGAATTCAGACTGGAAACTTATATTTTACTGATCCAGGTGGAATACATTCTTAGTAATTATTTAATATTTATATTTCAGTTCCTGTGTAGGTTCTAGTAGATCCCTGAAACTCTTATCAGAAGGATCAAGTCTCCATTGACTACCAGCACATGAAAATACGATCCTCCCCCAAAACTTAACTCACTGGACCCTGATAATGCTGCTTACATATGCAAAGCAAGCTCATTTTAACAATTCTCTTGTTTACAGATAAACATGAATATTATTTTTGCATGTCTGGCAAAGATGGGCAAAAAAGTAGTCAAATGTCTATTCTTCTAACCTATATATACACACTTGCCTTTTTTAGTAGATTTATTAAATGTTAATTATCCCCACCCCCTCTTGGCCTATTTTTTTGTGACTGGTATGGCAAGGGGGAATGACAAGTGCTAAAACAGATAAGGAGATGATCTTATCAGTCAGCTCAGAGATGGCATTTCATGAGTGACATTTTGCGATTGTTGCATGGAACAGAAGTGCAGATATATCATAAATCTATGCTTTTTCAGTGGGTTTTTTTTTTGAACTCATGATCTCCAGCTGCAACTTACTCTTGTCCACTCCAATCAAGGCAGTCGTGGATACAGACTATATGAAATTCATTGTAATCCAACAAAAGCTTCCTTTTATTATAGGACACAGCATTTATGTGTTCATTCACTGTCTAATTCTAACACAATGTTTGATTTTTTATTGTAGTGAACAGAAATAATTAGCACAGCTTTTTTCCAAATGGTATGTGCTTTTCCAGTTTTTAAAGTTTTCTTTTAAAATTCCATGTAAACATCTTACTGTGCTGCACCCAGTAAGTACCTGCAAAATACTTCTGTAGATTGCTAAATCAGTGTTAAAAATCAGTGTTAAAAAAGATTGTATGCACTCATTTAAATTCAAGAGGAAATTTTAATTCAGTCATATCTGTTGCCCTTTTATACTTGCTGTTTGTGAACACTTAAGCTCTTGATTCTTGATGCTGAGAATATTCCAGGAATATTTAAGTCTGAATATTTAATGGAAAAAAAATATTTAATATAGTACTAACAGGTTGAGTTTCCTTTGGCCCTTTTGTAATAAAGCTTGTGATGGCATTGGGGAATAGTGCTTGTCTTTAGAAAGAACTGGTTGATGTGGACCTTGATTTGGATGAAGGCTTTCTTGCTTAAATTCAGTGTTGGGGAAGGCCACCATACTTAGGAAGTAAAAGCTGATAGTTTTCCATAGAAACATTACAAAGTGATGTAGATCTTTTTGATCTACTTGAAATGACCAGTATCTTTAAGAAAGGTTTTCTTGTGCAATAGCACTTGGCAGAATGAAAAGTATTGCACAGTCTGGAAGGAGTTGATAGCTCGGCATACAATGCTTTTCTTAGTTAGTTTGGAACAGTACATTTAGTTGGCTTTTGACCTGGTGTCCTCTTAAATCAACACTAAGGGTTGAACAGATAAATAAGAGAAATTTGATACATTTGGTAATCGAGAAGGTATCCTAGTTAAGGGCAGTAGCTTAGGGGAAATGAAGAATGCAAACAGCCAGATGCAAATAGAGGGAAGAGCCTTTCGTAGGCTACTCCAAAACCTTTGAGTTCTGCTTCTGCAGAGTACAGCACTTTGCCTGTTGTGGAGGGAAGGCTGATTTAATTCCCTCTTCTGCCTTGTTTTCAGTGCACAGTCACTGTGGTAGCATCTGTTAAAAAAAAAAAAAAAGTTAGGGACATGGCAGAAGTTGTTGCAAGTGAGAAGGATTACCCACATGATTTTCCATGTGTGGTTTCCATTTCCATGACACACATTGTCCCAAACAAGAGAGCAGTGGTAGCTAGCAGATTAAGTCATGGCAGATCCTGAAGGGAAGATCTCCTTTCAAAGGATGGCATCTTGACAACTGGCAGATCAAGGAATTTCATCTTCAATGGAAAGGAGACTTGGAAGCTCTTTGTACCAACTCAGAAAGGTGGCAGTCTAAATTTCTGAAGAGTCCAAAGGTAGCAAAGTAATGACCTAAGGAGAGCAGTAAGCTGGATGAAGCATAGACATGTTAATGAACTTAAGGGTAAAATGGCTGCTAATTAAAGTACATATTATCTTATTTAAGTCAGCAATAATACTGGCACATTGCAAATATTATCTTTATAAAAAGCTCCAATAATAACCTGGAGAATTTAAGACCAGTAAGGCTTACTTCAATTCTTGGCAACTTAACTGATAGGGTGATTAAAATACAGTTATATAAAACCCTCAGAAACACAGAGCTTGATGATATGGTAGGGAAAAAATGCACAAATTTTGTATAGGAATATTGCACCTTGCTAATTCTTTAAATGTATAAATGATACAGTAGGTGAATGAAAAACAGTTGATAAAGTATACTTGTGTATATAATCACTGATACTTCTTAAATTGACAGCTACAGAAACAAAAGCATGTAGATGTCCCTAAAAAGGAGGCAAGAAGAGGTATGAGCCTTAGAATCAAGTCTTCCTTCTGAATCAGTGCAGAAGACAGACATGATCTTATATTCCCTGTATTCAAAATAGCTGTTTGAATCCGTAGATTTCTGAGATCCCAAGGAGTGAATTTTTTGTTCCCTTTGTTCTGATAGGATTTACAGTCCCTGGCAGAATGCCTGTCTCAGCTGAACTGATGCCTAAACCCCACCCTTTTCCTCTGTTTTGTTGCTGACTTGCTTAGCCATGTCACATTCAGCCAGCTTTGGGAATCTCTTTAGCTGCATATTAATTGCATGCAAGTATGCCATTAGGCATCAGGGCATGTCTGAGTTAGGCATAGTAACGCTTTAGTATCTTTGATGTTCTGAGCAAAGTAATACTCTGAGAAAGTAATATCCTGTGTGGATAAAAAGAGTACAAAGCAGGAAAAAAAAAAAAAAAAAGAGTCCATTTTCTCAGGGGAAAAAATAACCTTTGGGGTATCTCAGGTCCTCACATATGGGTGGAAGTTGGTCTATTTATTAATCATTTGGAAAATGGAAGACCAATGAGGTATTAAATTATGAATATGCTCCAAAATAATTAATGTCAAAGAAATGTGGGCAAACTTCAGGAGCGACTAAGAAAGCTGGCAGCAAAGTTGCCACAATGGTGGGCTAAAATCAGTGTTGCCTTAAAGTGGTTGTCCTTAGATCATTTTATGCTAAGGGACTACTATCACACTTTCAATTTTGTCACAGATGACTTTTAAAAATGAGAGTGCAATGAAGAGAACATCTCACATGAGTAATGAGGTGCAGATGATATAATCAGAAGAATTCAGAATAAATTTAAGAATGAAATGACTACTAGTAAAAGCATGCACTTTCTCCTCATCAGACTTTTAATGGATGAATTATGGTACTGTTTGATGTGCTCCTGTGGACTGTCCACAATCTACTTTTCCTGGCTTAGCAGAACTCCATGGAAACCACAAGAATTTGGTTTGGGATCTCTTGGCCTAAGAAAAGCACTACATATTGGAAGGTACAATTTTAACTATTTTTACATCTTAATGGTTTTAAAAACCCAAGTACCTCTGCTTGTTGCTCACTGAAGTGCCTGAATTACCCATGCCTGGCGCTGAACTCGGGCTGCCTGCCTGCCCACCCACGGGCTCGGCAGTTCTCTCTGCCAAAGGTCTGCCTGCCTAATGGTGTTCAATCTTTTTTGATTTGTAATACCTTGAGAAGTTTCTTGTAGAGATGCAGGCTCCTGTGTAATAAGTACAAGTGTTCTGACATTAGGCTTGCTTTTTTTTTTTTTTTTTTTTTTTTTAAAAATTGCCACTTGCAGATGCCAGGCCTAGTGCACACAGATTCAGGAATCCATAGATGATAGGTAAAAAAAAGCCTTCCAGTTCAATTGGGGTTTTTAAAGGAGCCTTTAGTTGAAAACTCTGGTGATTAGGATTAGAACAATTGTACCTAAGCACATGCTGAAGTGTATTTTGCATTTCATGCCATAGCTATTTTTAGTATCCCTACTTTCTGTTTTTCAATTTGAAGAGAGGCCTTTTGTTTTCACTGATGTTGAAAAGGAAGACATTCTGGAGTAATTAGAACATTACTGCTCTTTTCAACCTTAGTGCTGCCTTTATTCTTACAGTTAAAAAAAACCTAATGGACTTCAGAGACTTGGTGGGTGCACGGGATTGGAGGAGCAGCAGGGAAGCAATATACTTAATGTGGCGAAAGGTGAGATAGCAAACTTTTATGTACCCTGGGTACCAGGTATTAATCTCTTGATAACTGCTTTCACATTTGAACCTTCTGTCTCATATGTGAGATCCAGCAATCTTTGCTTTTTTCTGTTCTGGGAGCAATTTTCCAAATCATTAATTTTCAGTGGCCAGGCTTCAATTAGCTTAATCAGGCATTGATTAGATTTCTCAAGTCTCTGGCATTTATTTTCCACCTTGCCTATATGGTTCCTTGACTCCATTACCTGATTGTTCACTTATTGCATATAAGGTTGATTCCTCTCCATTAACATTCCCTGATGAGAGGTCTCGTTAGCCATCCAGCTAGCCACTTTCATTAGTGATGGTGGCAATTTGTGGCGAAGGCCAGCTTCTACTGCACTTCCAAAGAAAGGTATTTTCTTCTAAGAATTGTTACTGAATCAGCAATCCACTTTTAGATGAAAGTGCTGCCTGTGAACAATTCTGACGCAAAGGGAAAACACTTTTTTTGGAGAATGCTTCATACTTCGTTTAAAAACTTGTGAGATTGTAGAAAATGAATGAGGTAAACCACTCCTTTTTTTTCAAAGCATACTTCGTGCAAGTTTAGGAGGTTTTTCCTTCTGCTTTTCTTAGTGTCTAGCCTGATGTATTAAAATACATTTTCATGGCCAGTACTCATTATTTCTGAGGGAGTTTGATGTGGTTTTGTAATCAAGGGTGATGTAAAGCACACGTAAGCTCCATGTCCCCATAGACCCGTGCCCTGTTCCTAGACACCAGTTGCTCAGCAGTAACAGCTCGTCTGTGGACTTGTTCCTCATGAGACGTTTTGGGGAGGTGTGAACATACAGGTGAAGGATGAGGCTGGAACTGAGGGACTGGACAGAGATGGAAAATGGGACTTAAGATTCAGGCAAATTTTTCTGGGTTGAAAAGCATTTATTTTCTCTAAATCCTGTTCAGGGTCTCCCATTGTCTGTGGTCAGATCTTTTCATTATGCTTTGTTTTTGCAAACAATGTCTTCTGAAGGCACAGACCTCTTTTCTAAATGATCTTTTTAAGGAATGTGCCTACACTAGATTGAGCTAGAAAGACCCGAACATAAAAGAGCTTGTGCCAAAATCAATAGCAGGGAAGTTCTGATAGCACAGAGTTTTGATTTTAAGAACTTCATGTAATATATGCTAATTAAAATCTGCAATAAAATGTTATTTTAACAATGAAATACAGTTTCCAATTAAAAATATAGAATCAGATCTTTCTGCAGTTTTTTCTATAGCTTCTTTATTTGGGATGGTTGCCAGCATTTCCCTTTCTTTGCAACCAAACCAAAGTTGCTCAACTTCAGTTTTGATGAGTCAACATTTCTGAAAAAAATGACCAGGAAGCTTCTAAACCACTCTAATTTTCACACACTTCTTTAATTAAATACATTATTTGTCTTCTCCCAGTCCTAGGACATATGCATGCCTCCTAATTTAAATGATAAAGGATAAAAAGGGATCCTCTCAAGGTTTAACATTTGTTTTCTTCAGATTGTTCTTAGAAATATTTTGAGCATCAGCTTCAGCTTTTGCTCAAAAAGGTTAGCACAACAAATTGTAAAAACCGCTTTTCATGATCCCTGTCTTAACAGCTAAGTGGAACAGAGATTAGATTCATTATGAGACTATTCTGAAGTTCATCTCCTTTTTCATACTCCCTGTTTTAAAGATTTGTTGTGATTTGTTGGATTTTTAGACAGAGAGACAGAAGTTCTCTTATTTTTCTCATTCACTTTGTTGTTTATGCTTCATGACCTTATTATGGCCCCCCCCCCAAACTGTAGCCATTCATGTGATAAATATAAAATGTGGGGTTTTTAATAGGTTTTCTGTCTTGAAATTCTTCTAAAATGTTCTTTCAGGGGCTTGCAATAGCACATATATGAGAAACATTCTTTGGTTTTCTTAAAACACCCCATCCCTGTTTTGAGTCTTCTCCTCCCTTTTGAATCAGAGGTCCCCTTCAGCAAAGAAATTTTCATGTGTCTAAAGCTGTCTTTCTGTAGAAATCATGGTCTTCTGTGATGAAAAAACCCTTTGAAAATATCTGTCAGTTCATCTCTGCAATTAGTAATTTTCAATTACTACATTCAGAATGGCAAGGAGCATTAACATAGAACTGTCTCAGAAGTCACATCCAGTGTCATCACTCCTTCAGTTTTGGTCATTAGTTGTCACTGAGGTTTTGGGCTTATTGGGACCATTTTGGGGGCACTGTAAATTTGGACCTTTGTCTCTTGGGACTAGTGAAAGCCATTGCTGATTCACTCTGTTACTTAGGCAGTTAATAATGCTCTATGGAGAACTGCTAGGAAGAAGTATTTTGTTAACCACAGAGGCAATCATGTGGAGCTCATGTTGCTCCAGAATCGATGGCACAACTCTGGCAATCTTGCCAGCTGTTCAAGCGTGTCTCATTTCCAGTTTTGCAGCTAGAGGTTATTGATAGAGAATGGGTAAATGGCCTGTTCAACAGCAATTCTTTCGGGCATAACTTTCCCTGGCTCACCCAGCCGAACTACCCTAGTGCATAGCACCCTGAGGTGCTTTTCCATCCTTCTTGGAATGTTTCCATCACTTTTGGATGTTATACTTCAGTACTCTTTCTAGAGTGGTATTTTAAGAATCTGTTTAGAAATCCTTCAATTCCAGCATATGTACAAAATAAGATGCTGGGTCTAGGGAGAAGTTATAGTCCTCAATGGAGTGTGCTTGTTAATACACCTTACCATGTCCTGTCTAGGCATGAAGCTGCTGTGGCAGGTTCCCTCATTTGTGTTTTTGCTGCTGGTAAAGAAAGTATACCTATGTATTTCAGATCCCCACCTTGCAACACTTTGTGTGTCCTTTTCAGCATCTGAGTGGTCCGTGGCAGTGTTCCTCTATGAAAAAGTACCTTGAGATCTCAAAACTGAGCTTAGCAAGGCTGCTTGAATTATTGAAGCGGGTTCTTAGACAAGTCCTGTGACATCCTGTTGCTGACAGCTCAAAGCTTCTAACTAAAGATGAAGTTATTGTTTTTAATTAGAGCTGATCTGGATAAAAGGAACAAGATCTCAACAAAATTCTCATAAAGTGTATTTCCATTTTTTATCAAAGCTTTCTTACCATTGAAATTTTCTTAGAGGCAGAGACTAGATTTATCTAAATTTAGGTGCTTAACTAAGTTCTCAAAGATCAGAGCTTAGTTTTCTAGATTATCTCTGCAGTCAAGGGAGAGAGATGGGCAAATCCAGAAGGACTGTAGCTCTGGTTTATGTGGGCTGGATTGCACACTGAAGCAACTTCTCTTTCTCCATTGAATACGGAGAACAGATACAACAGCCATGTGATTTTGGACCTTGAGAAAACAGGCTTGGATGAAGTGCAGAAACATACAGGGAAGAATCCGGACCTAAGCATCTCCACTGCAGTGTGAATGAGGTGTCTAGACTTCCACTTGTCCCATATGGTCTGTCTCAGGGAATGGGCCTGGCTTAGGGAAGTAGTGATGGAATGAGCAAAGCGAGCCATCCTCTCCACAAAGCTGTATGTTGAATAAATGGCCCAAGAAATATTTATGACTATCAAGCAAACCTGCTTCTGCTAGAGAGTAGAGAGGCTCAGCTGACTGAAAGGTCCCTTCTAACCCCAAAGGGCTGAAACAGACAGGTATATATGGAGAATTTTATTCTTTAATACTTTTTTTTTTCTTTTCTTTCAAGACACAAAATAAGAAAAAAGCCAAGAGCTAGTCAAAACCCTAGTATCCCCTTATCCTTAAACATTTTGAAGTATTTGAACACAAACTATGTGGCTGAAATTCAGCTTTGTACAAAATGAGATTTACAGTGTTAGTTTTTCATATACATTAGTTCTTATTTTGTCTTTCTAAAAAATAATAAAAGTCAGTATTGTAACTATGAGCATTAATGCTCTGAATAGAAATTACTGCATACTTCATTAACTTCTTCAACTTATGTGATGGTTAGAAATAAGAAGGCATATATTTATGCTAAAATTGAAAATAAATATGGTTCATTTTGTGCAGGATCTAAATGGAAAGAATATTTTTTTTGTTTTAGCTGGTGAACAGTAGAGTTGTGTATTTATTACACACACACATAGAAAGAATATGTTATATCATGATAGGGATGTTTTTTCATTGTGAATTTGGGACAGCCACATTATTATTGATAAAAATACCATGGGTCTTCTCAAGTTGTATCAATGTACTGTTATACCAAAGCACTCTGTACATGAAATGTGATGCATATGTTGTGCAAATGGAAAAAAAAATTCAAAGTAGTCAGCTTAAAAACTGTACTGGAAAAAAAAAATACTTTCTGCTTGTAAACTCTGGTAGTTTCTACCTGTATATCTATTCAAGGCCTCAGAGGGACCCATAAAAAAATCTCTGAAAATAACTTTAAAATATTGGGGACTTGAAATTTGATATTTCAAGAAGTTTTAAGAGCTAGATGCAAGCACAAGGACCTGTTGAGAAAGGAGGGGTTACTCCTTTCAATTACCTTTTCTACTTTACAAGGCTGGAAAAATTTCAGGCTTTAAGTTATGATTTTTATTAATACAAAATCTCTCTGGGACAGATTGTGTCTGCCTTTGTCCTTAGGAGTAATTTGGGGAAGAAGAAAAACAAAAATTTCTGGAACTTCTTATGACTCTGAAATATTAAACAAAGTCTCAGAGAGCAGAATTAATATGCAGAGGTCAAAGATGCTTGATAAAGTTTTCCTTTTTTTTTTTCTACACAGTTAATTTCTCACATGGCTCTTATTGAGTGTGCTATTTTGTTCTGTCACTCCACAATGACAGCTGGATAAATTTATTAGATGGTGAGCATAGGAATTTCTGCAGATGGAGGAAACATTTTTCCTGGCCGATTGATTTAAAAAGAAAATGGTTTGTCAGTGTGCAAATGCATCTGGAGGAAAAAGGGCAAAGGAACGAATTAGAGGTCAGTCAGTATAATCATAAGTGAATCATATAAATGTGTGCATGCGCTCAGGCTGTGCAGACCTGACTGCGTATTCATTGTTCTCATGAATATTATGCTGGACTGGGGCTTTTATTTGTAAAATATTGGAAAATGTTGATTTGGTAAAACCAAATATTTTTATAGACATATACTTAGTTCACCTGTATTTGGCTGGAAATGTTTTTAGGTTTTCTGAGAGAATTTGGGTGGCAGAAGAACACCAACCTTTCCCCTGGAACACTGAGGTGAGTGAGGTGGCACAGAGCCACCTGCCCCTGTGCTCTTCTCTCCACAGGGCGTGAACCTCCCTCCCCTTGCTGCTGGGGTAACGCCTCTCCCCACCCTACTGGCACTGCACAAGAAAAAGACCATTTTAACAGATTTTGGTGGGCTTTTTGTAATATAAAAACAAAATCCATGACTCTGAAATCTCAGATTTTCTGCAAGTTACCTTTGAATCCCTGTATTTGCTTTTGGTCCCATTGCATATTTAAGCTCCTTCACTTTAAAGGGTCCTTTTCAATAAGTAAATTTCCTCCTATATTCCTCTGAGTGTGCTGCTTCCTCCTTTTGACTCCTCCTTTTGCTTTTTTTCTTGTACTTCTGGCTTGTGCCATAGAGCCTCTGGACCTGAGGCAGCCTCCTCTTCCAATATCCCTGTTTTCCCTGCAACTCCCAATTCACAGAATGAATCACAGAATAGTTGGGGTTGGAAGTCCCCTCTGGAGATCATCTAGTCCAACCCACCTGCTAAAGCAGGTTCACCAGAGCAGGTCGCACAGGAATGTGTCCAAGCGGGTTTTGAATGTCTCCAGAGGAGACTCCACAACCTCTCTGAGCAGCCTGTTCCAGTGTTCTGGCACCCTCAAAGTAAAGAAGTTTCTCCTCATGTTCAGATGGAACCTCCTATACTTCAGTCTGTGCCTGTTGCCCCGCAGACCTCAAACTAACTTCTTAACACAGTCCTTCCTTCTTTTTTTCTTTCACCTCACTCGCAGTTATCCCCTCACGCTGCTGTCCTGTGTTGTACAGATGAGATCTCCAGGTTTGTAGCTGGGTCGTACCCTTTGCATTATTTTTTCAAAGGTGTTATTTTAAGAAATCCAAAAAGTTTTAAAGGTTTAAATGCCAAACTTGAGAGGAAGATCTGGTGAGGGTGCAAGGAACTTCGCTATTCTCTCCTTTACCCCACTTTTTCGATTTGCAGCCTTGGTCCATGAATAGCAGTTAAATCCTCCTGGGGCCTGTTTATCCGGTCACCCGCATTCTTACACATTTGGGGTGGAATAAAATGGAATGCAGATACCATCAGCTCCTGCTGTTGGACAAAAGTCTGCCTAATGTTATTTTGATTAAAAAAACAAAAACAAAACCAAGAAGCCACCCACCCCAAGGGATTCTGTATTTATTTTATGCTTTTAAATTGAACAGAAAGAAGCTATCATTTCATTTAGCATCTTCTCCTTCTAGCTAGTCTTTGGAAGACTGAAAAAGGTGGGGTGCACTGCTGGAGCACCCCATGTTTCCCATTGCTGATTCCCCGTGCCTTTCTTCCTCCCCAAGCACACACACGCAAACAGGCAAACAACTGTCTATCTGCAATCCCTTTAGCACTGCGAGCCACTACAGCTTTTTGTTTAACTGTATAATTGCTCTCTCAGGTTTTTTTTTTGGTGTGTGTGTGTCTCAATTTGTTTTCTTATTAACTAAGACCAGTATATTTAAATGGTCCTTTTTTTATTAAAAAAAAACAAAAACAGAAACAAAAACAACACAAGTACACTGGACATAACAAGATAGGCAGCTAAAAGCATCAATCATATTAAAACTAATTAAAAACTGAAAAGTTTCTGTGCATTCCAAGCAGTGGGGGTGGGAGGGGGCGGGGAGGGCTTTGGTCTGAGCACTGGCGTTTCCTGAGCACAGGCAAATGCCTGACACATGGACTTCACTGAATTCCAAAATGTAGCAAAACAGTGCCTGCGTATTTGGCAGGAATCGCCACCAGTTCAGGTCAGTGCCTGTTTCAGCAAAAGATGAAGCCCTGCATGTTAACTGAGGAAAAGAATTCAGGGGAAAACGGGAGGAACAATATGTGACATTTTGTAATCGCTGCACTTCTGTTACCCAAGGAGCACCGCTCTGCTGCTGCTCTGTAAACACTTCCTCCCATGCAACTGCCTCGGAACACATTTTTTCAAGGGGGGAGGCAGAGGGAGGGGTGAGGAGGAGGTCAGGGCTTTCAAGCTGTTAGGACATGAATGAGCTAGGCTTTTTTCACACACCCCCCCGCCCCCCTTATTTTTAACTTCTTATTTTAAATGTTGAGCGCAATAAATGTTTTAAGGAGACACCAGTGAATCCGTGGCCAGAAGGATGTGCGAGCAGCATGACAAGACACCAAAATCCCAACCAGGGAGTCGCAGACTCCAGTGGGAGCCTGGAGAAGGGAAGGGGCAAGGCTGTGGGCAACAGGGCAAAGGACGGGGCTCTGCAGTGCAATCCCAAAATGTTGGTGCAGGGGAGGTCACCTGGGAAGGTGGGCGACCCCTGGCAGCCCCAGCACCTCACCTGGCTTCCTCCTTGCTGCTCCATCAGCCTCTGCCGTGGTTCTCAGTGTCGGGATGGGACAACCCCCGTCCACTTAGGGGCACAGTCTGACCCCTGATTAATTTAGGAGCAAACCCGCCATTCAAGCCTTTCCCAGTAAATGCAAAAGTAGGTCATTATGATTTAAAATATAGTTCTGCCCATTGTCCTTCTACTTCTTTCTTGAATTTTGGCACCTTAAGCTGCCTTTGTTGTTGAGGAACTTGCTATTTCTTCAGAGATAGGGCTGGATCACTTGTTATTCTAGCACTTATTGGTGATAAAGTTCAGTCTAAAAATTAAGCAGCTGCAATGTTGCAGCACAAATTAGTTTAATGTAAGCAGTCAGGAGCAGCTGTTTGGCTCGGGACTCTGGTTCAGCAGTGGGGGAAGGGCCCTGTGATGCTGACAGTGTTTTTTTCTCTACATAAACATTTTCGGCTGTTGCAGCTTTTGTGCCGATCATGTGACAGTGTCCCTAGGCAGATAATTTATTTCTGTAGCTTTCATGAGCAATCATTAACCTTCAGACACTGAGCTTGCTTTCTGCTTTGTGGCATTTATTATTTTTTTGGTATCCTAACTAGTTTAATTCACAGAGTGTCAGGAGAAAATTACAACCAATTTATAATAGACTGTAATGCATAATACTTATGTTTCTATTAAAACAGACCTTGCTTACAAGACCATTCTTATGGCTGAGCTTGTGTTCATGGATCAGAATAATTATTTTCAGTGATGTAAGTGCAGCTGTCATCATGATACTCCCATAGTGTCTTATTCTGAATGCAAAGCCCTTCAGAGTCCTGATTTGGGACCACCCTTTTGAATTCCCCCTTTGCCAGAGACACTGCAGAGTTTATTGAGATGCAACAGGCTTGGGAGAAAGGGCGTAGCATTTATTCTGGCGATTGCTATTCTCCCACCATGGCCGGCTGCTGAACAGGTATTGACCGCTGCAGAAAGTGTGTCTAGAAGAGAGGCGAGGCATTACTGACAACAATTATGGCTCGAATCTGCTCTGACTTAGGCTAGGGTTTCAAAGCAGACTTACCAGATAGGGTTGGATCACAAAGCAGTTGTGAATGTTAGAAAAGGACTTCATTTTCATTCCTGTTCATTTTGTTACAGCAAGGGAAACAATAAATTAAGTGACTTTGTCAAGGTCACTGAAGAAATAAATGTCAGGATAGGAATTTCCCCTTCCCTGATCCTTTTCCCCAAGTCCTGTGCTTTTGTCTAGGGAAGATGACAAAGGAGTGAAAAATACCGTGTCTTGGGCAAAAGAACTAAAAAATAAGCAGTAAAAAGAGGGAAAAAAATCATGAAAAGAGCTGAAAGCCAGGATGGCTGCTAACTTACTGTGAACATAATTTTCCTTCAGATCTGAATGTAATTTTTGCTTTTGTTCACTGCCTCCTGGCCCTATCTTAATTCCCTTTTCTAACTGGTCATTCACCAGCACTAGAAAGTTTGTCTTTTTTTTGTACCAGAGAGCAAGATATTACATTCGTATACGCTTATGAATAGGTGTAATCTAGACATACGTATTCCTTAGTTTATTCTTTATAGCTTTTATTGCAGTGGAACCAGACACTTGTGACAGAAGTGCTACCAACATAATGTTGCAGATACAGTGGACATAACAGACATAAAGTAGAGAGGAACAGAGACAGAGAAGTTAAAAGGTTGTTCCAATGCCCCAAGGAGGAAAAGTGACATTATCATAATCTGGTCAATGGCAGAGCAGTAGCATCCATATAGCTCAACTATTGCCCTTCCCTCTTAGGACTCAAAGGATACTTTGGCTATCATGCTGTACCATCTCGTAAAATATAAAAATGGGGTGGGCAGATTTTGCTGTCGGTGTCAGTAAAAACTTTTCCTTTCTCATTAGTTAAAAATAATAATCGGAAATTGGTGTTTTTTGTGATGCTCGGTTTCTGTGTGGAAAGATGAATGAATGAGTAACTCACTGTTTGAAACCTCCATCTTTCAAAATGTTTAATGAAAGTGAAAGCACAACATATGGTAAATGTGAACTGAAATCAGGGATGAAAAAGCAGAAGCCTGGGACACTCACTGAAGGGCAAACGGGACTACAGAGAAGCTGGTGTTGTGTTACATATAGAAGTGGGTAACATTTTTGGATGCATTAGAGTGATTTAGGAGCTATCAGCCCATTGACTTTTGACTAGAGTCAGGATGTAACTGCCTAAGTCAATTCTGAAAATGGGAATTAGATTTCTAAGTCATTTTAAGGTGCTTTTGAAATTTTTACCCCTAATCCCAAGGTGATTAATTTGTAACAAGGTGATTCATTCGTATCTTGTCTTCAGACGTCTGAATGACACATTTGAGATGCACTCTAAAAGCACAGGTAATAGTCAGAGTGCTACCTCAGCTACTTTAAAAGACAATTGATTAATTTGAATTCATTCTTTTATTCACATGTTTAAAGGATTCTGAAAGAAGTAATAGCGCTTTGGAACTGCTTGGTTTGAACTGTCACTTCCATGCCTTTGCCTTCATTGGGGTTTTCCTTTTATTATTATTTTTTTGCCCTGAAAATTGTCCCCATCCTTCCCCATTGCTAACAGCAATGCAGTCCCTCAGGTCACAGCAAAAAACAGAAGGTCTAAGGTAGCTGCTTTGCTGCACAGAATGGCTGAGTAGCTTTAGACAAAACAGTGCCCAGGAACCTGCTGTGAACTTGTTTCTACTAGTTTGCACTGGGAAGTACAGGTACTTTTGCAGGAGCCGCTCCACTGTTAGTAATGCTGTGAGAAAGGGCTGCTCACCTACAGTTCATAAGATGAGGCTTTCTTTCAGTAAACTCAAGACACCTAACCTGCTTGTTTGTCCAAAGATTAAATAAGACTGATTGCTTTGGTATTTCTCCAGATTTTGTTAGAATCTTGCTAAGAATATACTGTAGTGTTTTATGAACTTTGTTGTTGTTGTTATTACTGTCTTAATCTACTGTTGAAAAGCTGGAACTGTAGTAGTATTTGTATAGATTTGGTCAAGACATTATATAAATCTCTATACACTGCTACCCTACGTCAGCAACATTATTGCAAAGGTCAGTTTCCATTGCTTCTGTGAGCCTGTGTGTCTTAGGGTGTAAATGATGACAGAAAAATCCTTTCTGGAGTAAAAAGAAGGCTGTGAAACTTACCCACAGGACTTCTCAAAAACATTAACGCTTACCAGAAATAGCAGACATCAGAAATACAGCTAAATATGTGAGTTGACTGTACTCTCAGAATCGAAGGATCTGGTGATAACAGCAACTTTACTTTTATCCCCTGGTACAACTGCAACCAGACCTCTTAAATAAACTTAAAAGGCAATGGCTGGTATTAACTTTACAGTTTGGAGTAAGGAAGACTGGGTTTGCTTGAATGTCTTCAAGGAGAAAAGTAGAGGAACTGAATGCAATACAGGTTTGATTTATGGACTAGCATCTCCAACTTTTGACTATGGAAGTTATTTTGTGGAATGATTTGTTTCATGCCATTTCAAAATAGTCTCCCAGAGGGCTAGAACATGACCTGAATTTTCTGTGCTGCAGGCTGGAGAGAGTCACGGTCCCAGGAAGCCCTCATGCACCTTCCAGTACATCGTCAGTCTCAACCACTACACACCTTTTGATGTAAAAAGCTCCTAAGGAAAACTGGGGACATCTGAGTAACAGGCAAGAAGATGCTTCTAAAAACATCCTCTAAAGCTCCCTGCTCTCATTCACACAAGAGTAAGAGAAGGGTGAAGCTTAATTTCAGTCTGGGCTGCAGCATCTGAGCTTTTCTTTCCTGGTTTCCTTGTCTGGAAGAAAGTGCTGCAAATCATTTGATCCTTGAGGAATGGAGCACCGTGCGTTGATAACAACCCTTGCAGGCATTCCTGGCTCACGTCCCTTTTTAAGACGTTCAGCACTAAGTTAATGAGTGACAGAGCTTTTCTGCTTGGTAGCCCAAAACTGTAGAGGGTTTATCCAGAAGAACTCAAGGCTACTGTAAATTTTACCACCATCAGTTCTTTGAACTTACCTTTTACAATGTAAACTGATACAATGTGAGTGTTTATGTAATACTTAAATATATTCTAAACCAGACCAACCCCTGACTGTCTGCAGTCCTTTCAGGAGAGAATGGTAAAGCAGATTGCTTTATGCAGTAATAGACAGAGCTCAGAAATGGTGATAAACACAAGGTAAGAATGTATATGGAGGATGGTAAACCTGCTCTTTGAGGGACATGAACTGGTGAATTTCTTTCCCTTGCATTTTTAATTGCTTCAAGAGCGCAAAAAAAACAACCAACACCCCTAAAAGGCAAAACAACAAAACAAAATGCTAACCCCAAACCCTGCAGAGGAAGTGAAACCATGAGAACATTTTTCACACTAGCTAAGTTCAAGGGTCTGGCATATACACAGCAAGCCTAGAAAGTTTACAGGTGCATTATACCTGTATGCATTGCAGAATGCAGATGCATTGGGCTTTCCTGTGAAGTACAGTACACATGTGCTTTAATGTAGTTTTAAGCATTTCTTTTTTTTCACTTTGATTTTTTTACCGCCTGTTATCTACTCATTCTTTTCACTACCATGCAGATGACTAGACTCAGAGGCTTCGCACTGGAGTAATCTCTCATCCCAGAACACGTGTGATGTAGGCAAGGTTGAGCAGGTGGAATTTATTTTCACAAGAACAAGGGACAGCTGGAGGGAACAAGTTTGTAGTTTGCAAATCAGAAACTATTTCACTTGTCTGAACTGCAAAACATAAAAGAAGGGAGGAGTTGGTCAGAAACAGGAAGGAAGGATCTAAAAACATATTTTTGACGGAGTTATTCCCCACTGAAAATTAGCAACATGGAAAAAGCAATGGCTTATTAACCAGAAGCACTGGATCTTTTGTATAAGTTTTAGTTTAGGGTGCCTGGCCACAGGTTTTGGAGTCTGGCTACAGGCTATTCTGTCCTTTTTTTTTTCTCTCTCAAGAAAAGTTGTCAACTTGAAAGAAGGTGATATGTAGAGACCAATGTCTTTTTATGGAAAATATGTTTCAAATAAAAGGATAAATATCTCAAAGAAACAGCAGGAAACATCTTTATAATTTCTTTAGTTCAATTTGAGGTTAATATTAAGCTTCTGAAATGTGTTTGTTTATTCATTTGCTGACAGTTTGGTTTAACTTTCTCATTGTTTAACATTGTTTTGAAGGCTGTTGTTTTTTTCATAATGGGTTTCCCTCCCTATTTTCTGAGGAAAAAAAAGGATTTTTTCGATAAAGCTTTCATTTTCTTTACAGAGGATTGAATGCTAAAGTTATTAGAAGCCTGAGAATGAGGGAAAAGAAAGAGGAGCAATGTGCATAATAATAGTTAACAATATTACTTAAGTGCCTTTCACTGTTTTCTCATGCTATACACTAGGAGGTCTGCCTCACACCATTATCGATAATGTTTAATTGACTCTTCTTACAACTGACTTCTCCAAGAGACAGTGAAATACTCAAAATCTGGCTAAATGGAGAAAAATTCCCAGAATCTCCCAATTACAGAAAGTTTCAGAGGAAGGTATAAATAGAACATAATTGAGACTTAAGTGGTACGTACCCCATTGTGACCTCCCGCATAGAGGACATATTCACCCTTGGCTAACTATTTGAGCAAAGATATGTCTGGTATTGGTCCTGTAGTAAATAAAAGACATTCCTTTCCTTTAAAAGTGAACTACTGTGTGATCTGCAGCTCCAGCATGTCCGTTCCGTTTTCTTGGATGGAAGAATCTGGTGTCTGCAAGACACTTTCTAAGTGCTTAAGTGGATTTCAGAAGCAGGCAGCCATATATGTAGAAAAGAAAAAAAGTGCTTGAAGAAAAAAATTGATTTTCAGATTTCCCATTCAGAATTTAAATAGAAATTCTCTTTGTTCATGTGCTCAATGTGGAGTAAAAATAGGACCTATTATAGCCAATTGCTACTCTGAGTTTACATCCGGTTTCTTCACTGAAGCTCAGATTTAGCCCGGTATCTGCCCTGGGAAAGAAATACATACATGAGATGAAATGATGGAATTTGATATAATATAGAAATGGTCCAACCAGGTATAACTAGAAGTAATGGGATGAAAGTGAATAAAGAAAAATCCACACAGATAATGAAGAAAAATTTCCTAGCAGTGAGGTCTGTTAGTCTGCTGTATGGTCTCCCAAGGGAACGAGTTGAACCCTCATTGCTTTAGTTATTTTTAAAAGGAACAAAACAGTCAAGATCCTTGTAGGGAAGCACTCTTAATTAACAAGAAAACAGAAGAAATGACCTAATGGGTCTTTTTTTTCCATCCCCACTGTTCATGACTATTATTGTAGGCAAAATCAGGTTTGGCAATAAAATTATGGATTTCCAGTTTTCAAAGCAATTTTGCAGCATTCTTTTTCCATAATAATACCAGTACTTTCCCACTCTTCTTTTCCCTCTATAAACTTTTGTGCCTTACTTTTCCTTCAAAGAGGGATGTTTTGTAGCCCTCTGACTAAGAAGAGCTGTCAGGTAGCATAATTTACTTTAAATAATACTACTTGTAAGTATAAGATAAATATTTGGACCTTGAGCCTCCTGATTTTCATCAAAAACTCTTCAGTCAGACTTAAGGGCCAGGGCAGCAGTACTGGACAAAATGTCATTCACTGCCTGTATCTGTGGGTCATCCTGTGAAATAAGGAACTCTGACATATACAGCGAAGTCTTGGGCTTGTGTTGACTTCCACAAAAGCAAACTATGAAGGTGTGAGATGCAGCATATCTCTGTGGTCAGTATTTAGGCCTTTTTATACAATTTCAGTGCTTTTCTTCTTTCCACAGAAACCAGTCTTTGACGTGGAGTGTTTTCACACTAGCAAGGGGATTGGGCAAACGTGACTCCTGCTCCTCTGGTCAGGCATCTCTGGTACCTGCCACTCACATCTGCCACTGCCCTCCATCTCCTCCCTTGTTCCCAGATGCCCCCCATTGACTTGGGTGGTGAACTGGCTCAGGCAGCTGGTAACTCAGCAAAAATAACAGATACAAAATAGTGCAATAGGAACAGCAATGGCATGTGGCTCTTTATGGGCCCGATTCTCAGCAGCTGGTTTTTAAGATGAGAGTGACATGAATTTTAATGGTTAATACTGACGTAAAACTGAAGTGATGCTGAGATGAGTCAGGTCCTACTTCTTCGAAGTGCTCTGCAAATATTTAGCAGTTACTCTTCCCAGTAGCCAGCAAGCTATGCAACCTCATTGCTGCTTTATCAGAAGACAGATTGGTTGAAGTAAAATGCAGGAAGTTCTGGTTGTTTTGTTACAGTTATACAGCAAGGATAGGCAACGGGTATTGAAGCCTGCACTACAAAAACAGTTCCAGGTAAACTGGTGAATAGTATGACCAAGATGACTGGAGTACAAAATGGAGAAAGACATAGTGCTAATGTATATTTATTAGTGATTTACTGAGATGAGCATTCATCCCAAGAGTTAATCCAGGAATATCCAAACCACTGTAATTATCCTTGCACAAAGGCTCTGTATTATTTGCCTGTTAAATAACAAAGCCTTTTCATTACCTGGCATTGACATAAGTTTAGCTGTGGTGGTAGGTAGGCAGCGAACAAGCTTCTTCTGTTTGTGGGGGATGGGATATCATGGGATGAAGCCCTCCTCCCCCAAGCCCTAGCAGAACATAAAACCAAAAAGCCCAAACTTTTCTTTAAATAAAAACGCCTATAATTGCTAACATGCCAAATTTCCTATGCCACAAGTAGCTGAAATCTTATGAATGGTAAAAGATGCACAAAGGAGCAAACTCCTATCACACGCAGAAGTGAAAATGCAGAAGTACCGGCCACAGGAATGTAACTGTATTAAAATTGGGAAATGATCCAAAATCCATAGTAGCTCTCTAATCTGCAACACAAGAGCAAGGATTTTCATTATGTTTTGCATTCCACATACGGCTTTGCTTTGGAGCTCTTATGCAATTGGTGATGCAGTAAAACCATTGTATTCATAATGATTTCAAAGATGTGGATGCTTCCAGGGTTTGACCTATTTTACCACTCATGCATTATACACTGGGTAAAGCTTCTCTCATAAGGCAGAGTCATTAGTACTTAAAATGTATCAGTCTCCTGCTGTCCCTTTTCTCTGCAAGGCTGCTGATTTTTTGGAATTCTAAATCAATTATTCTTTATGCAATAATTTATGTTTACATGCATCAATGCAAAATGCCCATGTACATTTTAATGCAGAGGTTAGCACATAAGGATAATGTAAGGGGTTACAACTGTTATTAGCCCAAAGCAAATACTTATCCGGTTAAGGGTTTCTTAACCTAAGGCAAAATATTCCCTTGCATTTTGTGATATTTTTTACTTCGGAGATACAAAAATATACCTGTGGTCATTATTTCCAGCACAACAATGCAACTCAGTTTTTTGGAAGCCTTGATTTCAGCAAAATTCCTAATCCCATGCTTTGCTTTCAGTGGAATGAAGTCTTACCCACTGAAGTATGTTTGAGACCTATTAATATCTATAGGACTCAAATTTTGCTCTGCTATGGGAAGGTGCAAATATCTTCTTGAACATCAGTGTAATGCTTCAGGACCTTACCACAAGCCAGACTGGAAACTTTGTGTGCTGTAGTCATCATTGCAAGGACAAACCTTCCGACTTCTTTTTTTAAATAGGCTAAATTGAACAAATTATTTAAATTAGCATCTGATCCCCCAACTTTATAGTTCAGGGCTCATTTTCTTTAGATCCCCAGAGCCATCCTGCCTTCTAATGACAGCAGACTTGAACTGCGAGGACAGCACTGATTTCTCCAGGCTCCAGTATGGGTTGACATAGTGAGAACAGGCCCCCAAACGCATTCTCCCACTGCTGAAGTGTTATCATGAGTGAGGCATACAGCAAGTATTGAAGATGCTGAGAGCAGGCTCAAGCCAAAAGTTTGCTTGCAGCAGTGGAGTAACCTAGCGAATACCACCCTTCCCCTCTCTCTCCACCACAGGGTCTTGTTTTCTTTGGATCAGAGTCTTCCCCTTTCTCCACAAAACCTGGATTCATCTCTGTGAAGCAGCTGCAGAACAAAAGCTTAGATACCCACAAAATCATCTGTCTGTACCAGCTGTACCAGTAGCACTGGGACACAGATCTTCCCTTTACCTGCTGGAGAGAGAGAAGATCTTCAGCATCGTGTCACTCCTTCTGACTCATCTGACTCTTTTTTCTTTGAGCTGTTGGGAGTGCAATGCCACTGCACTGCTGAAGACCATCCACCGGTCACTTCAGCACTAGGTGACCCAGGGCAAAGACCAGACCTGCTCCTGGGGATGAATTCAGGGCTGGACTGAGGATTTCCCCACTTCCCGGTTCTGGTGTTACACCTTGCCTCTGGTCTGAGATGGACACTGTTTCTCTGGCCAGCTCTGGGCTCTTGAGTGCTTTGGGGCCAAAGTGTGTTCCATAATGAGAAGTTAAATGAAACCTTCGCTGTTTCTCTGACCTCCACAAATAGGAGGAAAGTGAAAACAGAGGCAAGAGTCAATCAGCCAGTGATTACATTAAATAAAATGGTTCTCTGTGGAAAGCATGAAAGAGAAAACAGACTGGGTGCTGGGACTAAAGAAAGGAAAACAAGACTAGTGGGGTTTTGAGGTCTTTTACTTTATTTTGATCCTTTCATAGTGTATTTTAAATTCATAAATAATGGAATAAAAAAGAGCCCAACATAGCTAAATGATCTTGAGCCCTCAAGCCTCAATCAAAAAATAAACACTATAATACTTTTAAAAGGAATTAGTAATGCATAGTTAAAGTATTCCATGTTTAAAAATAAAGCTGTTGAATAAATGAACAATACCTTGGCTGAAAAGTATTTCAGCTGAAGAGTGAAATCCCTGCAGAGAGTGATCTCTGAGATTCTGCAGGAAATCTGCATTACAATACACCATTTCCATTTCCAGGGAGGGACTCACAGAAGGACACATCGAGGAGAAAAAAGAAATGAAAAAGCCCCAGTCCTTTATGCCTAGGTTGTAGGGGGCCTTGGCCCATCATTCTCATGCTAAACAGTTACTTTTTCTACAGGTACCCAACTGAAAGGGGAAAATTTTTTGAAGGAATAGTGAATGTGAAAAAGACTAACAGAACTGGTTCTTTAGTTAAAGTAAACTGTCTCCATAGCTCGCCTAGATACAGCAGACATGGATGTACCTCTCTGCCTTGCTGCAAATGAAGTAAGGAGTGTGTCAGGATGTGGTAAGCACTGGGCTAATGTGCTGCTCTTTTGTCATCTACTCCTCCATTCCAGCTACTCCACCTCTTGTTACTAATCTTTGCAGTGGAGCAAAAGTTTCTAGCTAGATCATTAGCCCACTAGTCAACCAGCTCATGTGGAATGTGGGAGATTGGGGTCCTAACCTGGTCCAGTGACAATCTGGTGCTGCTGTTCTCCGATGTGGGGGACTACAATTTGCCTGCCCTGGGTTTGAGTCTTCTGGCTGTAATTTAGGGGCTGGAGCAATGGCCATCCAGGGATGTCACATTCTGTGATTCTGTGACTTGGATAAAACAAAGTATTATGTCGTGGCTGACTGTCCCTGTCTGAAGGCTAGTATTCAGTGGACCAGCCTCACCTCTGTCTGGAAAAACTTACATAGGGCTCATTTCCTTTTGCTGCAGAGTGGGAAAATTTGTGAAATCTCAGTTAAATTTGTGGGATAGGAAAAAGAGAAAGCCAGCAAGTGGAAGAAAAAAAGAATAAAATTCCTGGCTTCTAGTTCCCATGTTATTAAGCAAGCCAGAGTGGAGTGTGACAAGGTCACTGGCATTAACGTGTTCATGTGGTTACGTTGGTGAAGAGTAACACTAAATGTATAGTGCTGTCTTTACCACACACAGTGTGCATAGAAAATCTGGCAGATGGAAGGAATGTCCCCATCAGCAGCATAAATCTATTTGTTGCAGTCTCTACCATAACTAATACAATGGGCTACTACCCTATTGTAGCAGATGAAGATGATCCAAGTAGATGTTATGTTTCTGCTTCCTTAACATATCATTACACAGAGATTCTTCTGCTTGGGCTTGTATTTAAAGGAAGAAAGCCACCAAGCAATCAACATCTGGTTATTTCTGCTAATCAGAGTTTTGTGGTGATCACAAACAGACACAAAATTTATCCATAACCTCTACTCATGAAAAGCATTGAAGGTCAGTCACAAGCATTTCCTATGTTTTCCCTTAGAGTGCCATCTTTTGCTAATATTTTGTTGCAGCTTTGCATAATACCAAAACATGATCTAATTAGGGATGTAATAATTTGAAATTTCTGCTTTCACACAAACACAAATATCTGCCGTCATACACGGTTTTATTCACATGCACAGCTGTAGCCTGTTGCATGTTTTTATGTATGTGCATGTATCTATGATTTTGTGTATTTATACTTGTGCAAGCGTGTGTATGAAGACAAGCATTTGAAATATGTGTGTTTGTGAGGAAGCAGATTTAAAGGCATACCTTACATGTTATAAAATATACTGCTACATAAATCAAAGAAAGAATTCCATCTCTAAATTAAAGTACACTCCAGAAAGAGCAATTATTGCCTCTCAAATGTTTCTGTTAAATTCATGAGACACCATACAATTTTATTCAAGTTATCATCTACGGTTGCCTGAAAGTGTAGAAAAAATCTTAGCCACTAGCAGAGAAATGTGCAAAATACTATCAAAGGAGTGGCAAAGGTCACTTCTATTGCCTGCCTTTTTATGAGTTTCATTTTTGTCTTTTTTTTTTTCTCATTGCAGTTTGTTTGTGTACATTGCTAAACTTTAATGGAAGAAAATATGAGGGGGCAAAATAAATATAAAGAAACAGACTGCTGTTCAACAGTGCTGAGCTGGTATTTCCATGAATGATGTTAGACTCGTGTTTAGAATAAAAATTCAGAAACAGAAGGTTGCAGCAGCGCTTTTCTCCTTTTCTCTCTTTTTTACACTTGATACATTTTAAAATTAACATCTATTTCTGTTTAGTTAGATAAATCTGTTATCATTAAGCACAGCAGTACTGATTCTGTGAGGCACAGAGAGGCCATAAAACAGCTGGACCGTATATTTCTTTGGTACTGTGGATGGCCCATTGCATGGAATCTTGTTTGTGCAAGTTCAAATTCCAAACTTTCTTGCTTGACCCCTGCAATAATAGTAACTGATTAAGGTTTAGCACAGCAAATAACAACATTTGCATATGCATGTGCCTAACATCAAGTGTGGAAGCCCCAGCTGGGATCCCAAGGAAAAAGCCACCATTTTCCAGAGGTAGCAGCAAGGGTTTGCAGTTCTTGTTGAATTCAGTTGTACTGGCAAGTCCTTCATATTGCTGAGAAGGAGAAGCCCTTAACTCTGGTTAATCACTTGAAATATTATCTTGATGTTCTCAGTAAAGTGCCTTAAATTCAGATGAGCTTTTCTTGCTCAGTACCAGGCTTAGCAAAGTATATAAATAAATGCTTAGGTAAAAGGCAAGACTGAAGATAATCAGATACTTAAGTGCTTTGCTGTATAAGGGCACAACTTGAGTATTTCTTTGAGTCAATCCCTAATTGTCTGTTACGCCTGCCTTGAGATGAGATTTACAGATGTTTTGGCAATGTTGAAAGGCTGGGTAGTTTCATAACTATTTCTATATCCAGCTTCTTTACTTTTTGCTGTAAGTTTGCTTTCTAACTTCCTACTGCAATATTGCTTCAAGAATAAAGAAAACTCCATGTGAAGTATGAGCACAGTCCCTGAAAGAACAGTTTATTCTTTGAGATAAGGAAAAACATTTTAAGATGTGATGGATAATTTGACCTCTGTAAGAAAGGAAGTGTTCCTGCTTCCGCACAAAATACCATTCAGTAGGTGATGGCGCAGCTTTTTCAATCCTCACAAGAGCCTGCGTAATTGCAAACCTACAAAAGTGAAAAAAGGTGGAGAAACAGTGACATTACAGTTAGTGGCTGCACCTCCTTCGCAGATACAGAGTTGACACCAAGTAAAGCTAGTGCAAAAACTGGACAAGCCTTTCCCACCTGTAGACATGGCGCTGCTGACGGCAGTACTGTCAGAAGCCACTGTAAGAGATGGGGGTCGGTAGCTGAAACAAAGGTGTCCCTGTTCCTGGACAGTGCTTGAGGGCCAGGCAGAACCGTAGGAGAGGCAGATAACAAGGTGTTGTATGCAAATATTTCCAAGGAGAAGCTAGAGATTCCTGAAATCTCCTTCTGTTGAACATTCTTAGGAGAGTTCCAGCATATTTTTTCAGACCAAAATGTTTAAACTTCCTGAGCTTTTAGATGTTTAGACTAACTGGACTGACGTTAGAACCTCTATGTTAATGTTAACAGACAAGAACAAAATACTGCAAAGTCCAGTTCAGTAATGTAGATCGCTTGTATTTCAAGACATCTTCATATTTATTCTACCTATAGAAAAGGTTAGATGTGAGCAGGGAACATTTTCCCAGCCCTGTGGAACTGTTTATGGTTGCAACAGTTTTTTTCCATTGGAACAAACCCAACACGCTTTTAAAGTTTTTCACAGAGAGAAGAGCATCACTGAATGTTCAAGAACCTTCCTGTAGTGAGTTAAACCAGAGACCTTACGTATCTCAGAATATGGATTATTTGGGCTGGAATTTGTGTATTTGCATTCTGGATAATCCATGAATGAACCTGTGGAAGTGATGTTTTCTGTTGCCAGAGCTTTAATGATTAAAAAGGCAGGGAGACAACCATACCTCCGTGAAAAATTACTGCAAATAACATCCTAAAAAGGGTTGAATCACTGTAGCTGAGACTAGCACATATCTCTCCAACTGTTCTGTGTCTACCCAGACTTCTGGCTTTATTACCCACCTACCTAGTCAGTAGATAGGACTGACACATTTTGTCACTGACCTAGAATAAAGGTATGAGAAAAGCCACATTTACTGAGTTCAGCTCTGATATCTGGCATGAACTAAGTCCCAAATTCCTTAAATCATCATTGGCATTTGACTCAGACACTTGTATCATCTCCCTGACCCACAAACACTAGCCTAGGCGAGGCAACTCACCTTCTTACCAATATATCTATAAGCATGCATCTGAAAAAAATAAATAATAATTTCTCTGTTTGCCCCCCAGTAAAATAGTCTACGTTTCTCAGGCCTGTTTGAAAGGGACTTTCCTTTAACTGTGACTTGTGCAAGCAACAACATGCATCATTTCTGTTTGATAAACAGTAAAAATAATGCTAAAATTAAAACATTCTTTTTGTCAACATATGTAGCTGGAATGCTGAAGGCTGTTCTGCTAGTAGGGAGAGAACTTGCACACATTTATTTATCTGGTTAAACTTTGTGGCTCATCTTTAAAGCCAGCAACTTCTCAACCCTAAGCAGTAGAACACAAGTAAAGGCAGATGGTCGAACAAAGTAGAAAGACTGACTATAAAAAGCTCAGCCTTCCAATAACACTGCTGCCTCCCGATTTTTTATACAAATCTCTCAATTTTGCCTTCCAGAGACTAACAATTAAAATTCTATTCTGCCTGTCTAATCAAGACAGCAAATCTATTGAATTGCATAATGCTGGGGATAATCAAGGAAGGATGTGACATGAATCCATTTTTCTTTACAGGTAGAAAATGAAATATTTTCTCTCCTCCCTTGAAAACAGATGGGCAGCTGAGGATTTTGTATTTGGCCTGTCTTCTCCCTCACGTTCCTTTCTACCTTTGGCACCAGCTGTGCACTGTTCAGCAGATCTGCTCACCAGGCACGAGTGGCATCAGGGCAAACAGGTTATGCTGTCTCAGTGGTGAGTGTCTCACTGGTGTGGGAGACGTACTGCATGTAGCTCTGGATTAGATTTAATTGGGGGTGTTAATTTCCTTACTGCCCACCCCTTTACAAAGTTTTTGCTTTTGTTTTGTTTTTTTTCTATTAGCTGGGGGAACTGAATAAAATGTGTATCTGCTCCCTAGTTGCCATAGCTAAGCCTTGTTTATTAATGTACTCTGAAATCCCTTCTGCATCTCCTCTAATTCATGTTTACATCCTTCAGGGCTGGTCTGGGCTATTGAGAAGGCACCAGGGGCCTGCAGGATTTGATCTGTGGGTTCTGGTAAAGCACACTCAGCTCAGGAGCCAAATGCAGCCCTGGAGCAAGGGCACATCGCTTCCCTTCAGCTGTTTTAAGAGGAGCTGCATGGGCTTACGCCATGACTGAAATTAGCACATAGCTTCCTATTTACCAGTAAAACCCTGTGCATCAAGGTGACCAGGCAGACTACTTTTGTGTAAAGTCAGAGAGAGAATCAGCCCAATTGGGCTGAATTGGTTTGTAACCCAATCAGACTTAATTTGGTTACAGGAAAAACAAGGCCCGTGGAGTTGCAACCTTGTTCCTGTGCAACATCAGGAATCTGATTTGTGCCGATCTCATAATAGGGTGCAGACAACAAGGAAAACAAGTCCTTGCAGTGGTTTCTTTACTGAGGCTAACAAACCACATCTGATAAGCTATATAATTTGCTACAGCAATTTGTGCCAAAAATAAAAGGCACAGTCCTACAGTGCAGCACGTTTCTGAGAAAAACAGAACCCCACCCCTTCCCTTTGTAGCATCTTTCTTTCTCTTGGTTTTGCTTTCTCAGAGGGAGACTGAGCTCATGCCTTCCATCCCCGCTGACTGGCTCCATGCTGCTGTTGGGGTACATCACCCATGCTGCTCCCCAAACTGCTTTTGCCTCCCCTACAGCTCCGGAGGATGAGCCAAAGCAATGGCACTGGCGGGGTTAGGAAATTATGACAGTAACGTGATGACTTAAACATGAGGGCTCTTTCTTGGCTGAGTAGCCCTGACGGGAGGGGAGAAACCTGAGTATCTTCTAAATTACCAAAGAATAAGCTATGCATCTTTTTCTAAAAACCAAGGGTTTTATTGTTGTTGTTGCTTTGACAGAGTTATTCTAAACTTGTAAGAAATGTGCCTCTTTTTAGTTCAGTGACCAGAAAAGGAACTAGGTCTTCATGTGTATTTTACATATCAGGCCCCCAATGGAGAAAAAAATTCCTATGCTTTTTTTTTCTTTTTTGGTCCTGCTGCTTACAGGGAGAGAGGGGAAGAAAAAAAACCAAACAACACAAAGTTCAGAAGAATGCAGGCTGTCAGCTATGCTGTGAAATAACTTGGAGGTTAAATGTGAATCACTGCAGTATGTTTTCTAATTTGGATTTTGCCAAGGTTACCTTAAAAACCTTAATGCTTTTTGCAGTGTTTATGGCAAAAGCTGCAGATGTGCTTCTTGGTTATTAAAGGGAAAGCGTATGAGAGGGAAGTGGGCTAAGAGGAAAGAAGAATGAAAGGTCAATGATTTTAATTCTACCTCACTGAATTCCAAAGTTTGAAGGGATATATTTGCTTGAAAGGTTATGCTATGGAAGGTAAGCACCCTGAAAGCAGCTTGTTCAGAGTTTTACAGTGGAATAAATAAAAAGGTAACTTCCTGGGATGTTTGTGTGCCAAAGGTGACAAAACCCCCTGCCATTCTTTTAAAACCTCTCAGCGCTCTGCAGACTCACTGGGATCAGGCTGGAGTTTAAAGGCAACAAACTGGTGTTTGCTTTAACTCCTTAGATAGTATCCTGATTCAGAAGCCAACAAGATTTCACTTCTTACTGAAAGCAACTAAAGGAGAGAGTAGCAGGCTTTGTATCAGAGGAGGGCTTAAAACCTTCAGTGCTTGTGCTTGAGTTCACATTATGTTCCCTTGAATATAAAAACCCTAGGAAAACAAGGGCTGGGCATGAAGATCTGCAACACTGCCTTTAATTTATAGAGAGTTATGAAAACCTTGCTGCTGATGATTTTGAAGCCAAATATATTGTATTTCGGTCCTTTGCTGGCACAGCACCTAGCACAATGGGTTCCTAATTTATGACTAGTGCCTCTGAGCACTGCTACAATACAACAGTGAATACTGATAATATTAGTTGTTCTTTAGTTAAAGTTACCTGGAAGGAAGCGATACCCTTAATGGTATCAAGAAAGTCTTCCTTTAACACCAACCCTGCCCCTCTGCTCCCCTCCCCCCCAGCCAATTCCTTCCTAGTGCATTAATGCATTTTAACTATATAGCACTACTGGAAGGAAGGAAAGTTCTCACAGTGGAGGATGACTGAGGCGCAGGGCAGAATAAGTGACTTATACAAGGTCATGCAGGAAACCTGATGCTGTGCCAAGAACAGAGCGTAAGTTCCTTAAGTTCTAGTCAAGCCACTTTGTCCACTTACCCGTCCTCCTGCCTGCTTGCCTAAGCCAAATAAACAACAGCAGCCGCACACATACGCACTCACATGCGCACACGTTGCAGGTCAGCGTGCCTGCAAACTCAAATGTTTGCAAGCAGCAAGCAAAGCATGCTCATGCACCTTCAGGTTTATCTGTGTGCACTTTGATGCATGGTGCCTAATCAAACCCAACAGTTTAAAGCTGCAGCCCTTTGAGCATATGAAAAGTGCAATCTTGAATGGGATTTTCATCCGACAACATTTTGGTGGCATATGGTTTATCCCAGAAATAAAGCACCCTGGGCTTGATGTTCCTTCCCCCAAGCTCATGGGCACAAGGGCTTTCAAAGGAATTGTCACTAGACTATTTTAACGTGAGAAACAGCCACTTTAGCTTTCACCTCAGTGTCAGACATCTTGACTTGAGGTTGAAAAGTAGCATGAGCAATGTCAGCCTGAACCATTACAGTCTGGCAGACACAAGCAATGGTAAACAGGATTGTGTAATGGTGTCAGCAGCTTCAGGAGTAGCTGGTGCTACCCAGCCTGCACTTAATCCTACAGTGAGTTTGGCTCTGTGGTTAGGCTCGACTCCTATACCCCTGCAAACAGTTGAAATTTGGTCTCTGCCTTAAATGAGAGCAGGATCAGGCCTTAAAGAAAGGGGCTTATTTTTTGCAAAGCTGTACTCAATGAGCATGTTTTGGAAATACATCAGCATGACCTTTCAGCAATGTGCCAAAAAATGGGAAAAAAAGGAAAGGCTTTGGGAACTGCCAACCAGGAAACATTGTTTTGTTTGTTTAAAAAAGAAAACCAGAAACCCGTCCAAGATTTTTTGTGTAAGTTAGAGGCTAAGTCACTCTCCTTTATAATCACTCTTCTTTTTCTGGATACTGTATTTTCAGTGAGGGTAGATAAAATCTGGCAACTTGCTCATTGGCTCTGCATTTGGATTCAGTCCCCTTGACACTCATCTGCCTCCATAAACTTTCATCTCCTAAACCCAAAGCAAGTTCACCCAGGAAAGGAAAAAGAAAGAAGGAAGGGGGATGGGAAGAAGGCTGGCAAGCTGCACAATAAAAATCCAAATTGCAGCTTCTGCCATTTCTCAATGAAGAAAACATTAGCAATGGCCAAGAAGTGCAATAAAAAGCCATAAATCACCCAGCTTTTGTTTCCTGTATAGGAACCCTTCATACAGATGAAGTTCTGGCAATTTCTAGATACACACAGGTTTTGCAAACGTGATTATTTCATCAGGTTTTGTTGCGCTAAGTCCTTTCATAACACTTGCAGAAAGTAAATTGAATAGAGACCAAAAGGTGAAAAGCTGTATATACTACTCCTTCACCCTCTCCCTGCTCCCTTCCCCCTGCGGTTCTGCAGCGTCAGCCCTCCATGCATCAGCAGCTTCCTACGAGCCACGGAAACCCCCTTCCCAGAAGTCAGAGGCCTTGCGCAAAGCCCTAGAATTTGGCTATCCCGAATGTGCTCCTGGTGCATTTCTTATTCTCTTGCTTCACCCTGTTTACATTTCAGCTCATTTCTCATGGGGAAGAAAGAGATACTAGCAGGTAACAAGGGGCCCTTTAAATATTTCCTGATTCCTGCTTGCTAATGTGATCCTGAAACATGCTGCGTTTCACAGGGAATTCTCAAGGCACTATGCTTTCAATAGCAGCATAGCTATTTTATTGAAGTGTTGTGTTAAAGTAGGGGAAAAAAACGTTCAAAGTAAATTATAAATTCTTTTATTGCTAATTGCTAGTGTAAAGTGGAATAACTACCGTTTTGTTAAATACAGGTCAGTCTGACGAACCCAGTCATCCAGTTTTACTTGGAGCTTGGTCATTTTTCTTGTGCAACTGTTCAAAAGGATACCGTCGTTTGGTTTAGACAAAATTTAATTCAATTTAAAGCTTATTCTCCTTTCATAGGGAATTGTAGATATTTTATTTTAAATGTACCTGACCTCACCGAGTAATAAAAAAAATCCCCAACAGCCAGTGTTTATATAGAATGTATTGAAATACTCCCCAACATTTTATGCCCCCTCTGGCTTTATAGCTGCAATTGGCTAACAAGCAGCAAGCCAAATTCTGCCTCAGTGACACATATGCAGACAGCCTCCCCCTGATGTTAATGAAAGCTCTGTGCCTATGTCTAAGGGCCGAATTTGACCCATTTTTCCCAGGATGGTAAGGGGCTCAGATGCATCTTCCTTCTCCTATTTTGCTTTGCTGATGGATGAGTGCAGTGCACCAGCACAAACAATCGCAGTATAGATCCTAAACATAAATGCAATGTTAATTTCAAGGTCTATTAGCAACACCACGAAAAAAAAATAAATGTTTGACAGGACAAAATCTGCAGGGGAAAAGAAAACATTATTCTCAAGCTTCAGGGAGGTTATTATTACCAACAATGGAGAATCGATAAATTATATTTAACACTATTAAAGGTAGTTGACAGTGTTCCTTTGAGTGAGCACACCAAGGTCCTGAACACTGTGTGACTGCAGCCTGCGCATCCGGCGCTTGCTGACTCGCCATCGGGTCACGTTGGGAACAACCCGCGCAGCATTCGTGGACGAGCTGCTGGCAAGAGCGCTGAACACACACACACACACACACACACACACGCACACATTAATAAATGAAACACAGCCTTTTAATTTTTGTTTTATTTTTTTAATCCCTCCCTCCAAGCTTTTTATGCTTGATTTCCGAGTTGGTGAAGTAGGCTGGTGCACAGTCTCAGGGTTGTGCTTTTTTTTTTTTTCCTTCTTCTTTCATTTGAAAGAGAGTGGAAAGACAAAAGCAAACAGGGTTTTGGCTACGAAAGGATGACCTTCCTTGTAAAGAATTTAAGTCTTTTAACTTCAGAGGGGAATGAGGCAGGAATGCTGTTTGTATCAGAAAACTAACATGGGGAAGGGAGGGGGGAAGGGAAGAGGCATCTTCTTCCTATCACTTCAGTGCTTTCAAAGGTCCCTGTTTCCCAGAGCTACCTCTGTAGCGGGATAATAGAATTATTAGCAGCTGTTAAAACAAACAACAAACAAAAACAAAAAGCACACACGAGGACTGGCATGTCTGCACATGCCTGAATGCTCTGACCGTTACGCTGAAAACTTAAATAGAGGCCCCTTTCCCCACACCGCTGCTCGGATTCAGGCCTGGTATTGCCAGAGCGTGGTACGGACGGACAAAAACAGCAGCCAGAGGCATTTATTTTTGTCCATTCATGTTATGAATGCCGAACACTCCTCCATTTGATGAGCAAAGCATTGATTCTTTTGCTTCTCAAACAGGCTTTCCCACAAACAAAGGGCAGAAGAGATGACTTATTTCAGATTTAGAGAAACACGGGGGAACAAATGAAAACAACAGAAGGAACAAATGCAAAAACTTCCATGCTGCGAGGAGAGAGGAAGAAAGAGGTTAAACTGATCGCCTGCTCTGGTGGGTTTAAAAATCTGATAAGTGGTACAATTTCTGATACACACCTTTCATATGTTGCATGGAGGAGATGCAGATCTTACTCTTTTTTCCCTTACTTTTTAATGGGAGCCTTTGGGGCCTTGTATTCTGGCTAAAAGTTTATAAACATGATCCTGGGAATCTATAAAATCCAAAAGCAAATAAAAGGAATCCCGTGTGAATTGTTTATTAAAATCACATGATTATTAAGTAGCTCTCATGATTCCTTGGGCCAGTTTCACGATTCTGGATGCTCAAAGCTGGCAGTATAATTTCTACCCGCTCCCTGGGACTACTTTTTCTGATTAGCTGGCTCTAGGCAGCTCCTTGCTCTGCAAATTCCTGTTCAGAAACCTCCATTCATTTATTAACAAGGCAGAGGGGCACAGGTAGAGTGTCAGGTCCATGAATATGAATGCCCTGACTGACTGATCCAAGTGGCAGGCACCAAAGCAGAGACTTACAGCAATTTAAAATCTGACTGCCCCCAGCAGTACGCACCCTCCCTCTCTGCTCAGAGGTTTCCATGCCTGGAACAGCAATCTGCTGTATTAGTCCAGAGCTACCTTTATCAGCCCTTTAGGCTGCGGACTGCGAAGGGCAGCGGCTGAGGCTTGGGCATATCTATTTGCTTTTTGTTGCCGGCACTCTATGAAGAGGCAACGGCTGCCACAGGGAGAGAGTGGGCAGGAGGGTTTTAAACCTCTGTAGCAAAATACGCCAGCTCTCATATCTCTGAGCCTGCTCACTCTCAGTCTGCAGCTAAAATGAATGCAAAATGGCACATATCGCATGCATGTCCCCTTTGTCTGGAAGGGAGAGACTTCACTCTTTAAAGGGGCAGTGCGATGTTTCTGATACTGCTAAGCTTGCTGGTAGCTTTCCAGTCTGTAGTAATTAGCAAATGTTAAAGTATAAAATGATATTTAGAGGTAATTAAAAATGTGACTAAACCCTGAAGGCTGTTGTGAAATCCAGGCAAATCCCTTTAATATATTGGGCCAAACCTGCTCTAACTGTTCCTGAAACTTTGCTGCTGGACCCCTCTCCGCTAATAAGGATGGTCAGTCTTGTTATCATAGACCTCTGCCTTTGTCCTTTCCCTGCCTGCCAGGCAAAGAAGCCATGCTGCATACATTTTCTTCTTGACCCTCCTTGTCCTTTTCTCAAGTGCCTCTTATGTTGGTTAGATAAAAGGTAGCAGTGTTCTAAAACGCTGCCTCTATAGTTTTGCTATGTAAAATGACATTCATTCTGAAAAGTGGTAAGAAAATAATGATCTCATTAGAAGAGAGTTTAGCTATGTAGTGGTTCCTCTCTGTAGTGGAGATTAAATAGCAGTTAACTACAAACAATAGTCATTTAAACAAAGAGCTGGCATCAAAGTTATTATCTCTCTTTCTGCTCTTCAAGAACATCATCAGAAATTGATCCTCTCACCACTGCACATTTTCATCAAAGGTCCTGAATTTTAAGTTTGAAACACTACTTGGTGTGTGTGTGTGTCTATATGTGTGTTCCTAAACTGCTTTCTCATGTTGGTGTTTCTAACTAATTATTGGTGACATTTCACTTTTCTTCACAATGAACTTCCTCAATTGTTGTTTGTTTTTTTTTTTTTAATTCTTTTTCAGAAAGAAAGAAAACAAATCCTGACTCAAAATGAGAAGTGAAGTAGCAGAAATAATTAAAGGAAATAACAGTGTAAACAGCTTTCTCTCTTCTGTGTCTGAGGAATGCCAGGAGTGCATGGCCACTGCACATTTGGGAAATGAAATAAAAGTGATGGTTCAAACAGAGTTGCAGATGCTACCCAGGCTGTACTCAGAATAAAAGAAGGATGGGAATGGTGAAACCAGGATCCCCAGTTTCACTCCCCATCTAGGAGAACACTAAAGCAGGCTTGCAGGACAAGTAGCAAAGAAGCCTTGAAAATCACGGCCACCCCTCTTTCCTCTGACCCAATAAACCCCACCTCCTTGGGTGATGGTACATAGTTTTCTTTCCTTTCTGAAACAAGGGCCTGCTTTCCTGGGCAGATGTCTGCTCTCAGCAGGTCTTCCTCTTTTTATCCTCATGCAATTTATAAGCTGTGGATGGGGAGAGGCATGGAAAGCAGATCATGTGGGAAGATGTTGCTGAAAACTGGAGATGTCTTGTTGCTGCTTATGCCATTGTAATTGCTGACATACAGCACCCCAGAGGGGCCTGTGTTTCAGGGATGGAAACAAGCCATGGGGTTGGGTATGATGATGATTGTGATGCTGATGCACATATGGATGCAGGCAGCAAATCGTAAGTTGCATGATTCATGGCTGACTCAATATCGGGCATTTTTTTTACATCGTTCAGGAAGAGACAGTTTATGAAAACCTTACACAAACTGTAGTCCATGAAAATGCTTCATTATTCTAGACATCTTTGTTCAATGTGAAGACCCAGATCAGTGGGGACCCAATATGGAGAGCTAGCACAGTTTTTTAAAAGCAAATGTGTCTATGCAGTCACCTACATTCATTATGACCTCCAAATGCCAATTACGTCCCCAGGAAATTTGAAAGAAAAATGTCAGACTTTTTTGTTAGAGTTTTCCTGTGAAAAGTGAAGCAATAGCTTGGTTAAAGCCTCAGACTGGTATGGGTTGGTCTCATCAGAATTGATTCCTTGCTGAACAATCCCCTTTGTCATGCAAAACACAAAACCATATTTTTTTTTCCTTAAAAATATGTTTTATTGAAAGGAATGATTTTGTCTTTTAAATGAAAAACATTTTGACCAACTCAGCTATGGACAGAAATGTGCCCAAATACTAGCAAGGCTAAATTCCTGACCTCTGATCTAGAGAAGTTACTGAATGCATGATGTTGAAGAACATCAGAGGGAACAAAGTGTAATAAAAGATAATAACATTGACTTCTACTGCCCACATACAGTCAAGAAAGAAGTTATCTAAGGACATTGTAACACTCACAGAAGCAGCTGAAAAGAAAGCAGGAAGAAAGAGAAAACAAATGATGATTAAATGGTGAAGTTCAAGATGCTGTTTGAAGTAAGCAAGATCCCCTGGAAAATGGAGAGACAGCAGGAATGAAGCCAACTCAGAAGAGTGCAAGCTATGATAAGGAAAAAGAAGATGGGAATTCTGAAGAATAGCAATTACTTGATAATGAGGGTTTATTTAAGTATGTGAGATACCGGAAGCCTGTCTGTCCAATGGATTTCAAGGATGCAAAGAAAGCAATTAAGGGGAACAGGGCTCTTCCACAGAGTTTTGACAAGTTCTTTGATTGCCAGCAGGGCAGATGGTACAGAGGAATTCAGTGGATTTGAGGAAGAGTCAAATTAGTTTCACATTGGTCCTGTGCAACAGTGCAAAAAAGCATTGCCTTGCATGTTGAGATCAGGCCCTCTGTGTGAGTTACCTGAGGTTGTGGCTGGAAACACCTCTGCCACAGCCAGCAGCAACCTGCAAGACAGGCACTTGCATGGATGGGCTGAGTCCATGGGTGCTGCCTCGGTTATTTCCAAAGACTTTTTTATGCTGTTACGAGCCTCTGGGAGTTCAGCTCTGCTGCTTTTCCTGCCTTCCTGGGGAACAAGGCAGTCAGGACAGCGCCAGCTAACAGGAGGTGCACAACAGCAGGAGGTTTTCCACCCTGGTTTATTAACTGTGGCCCCAGGTTTTACTTAGCAGAACTTCTTCACTCTCAATACAAGTTTAATGCTGCCTCTGATGCAGTGTATGGCAACTGTACCTTGACTTTCAATTACATTAAATCCTATTATAATCACTTTCTTTATAACAAATCCTCTTTAACACCTGAAAAGCTCAGTTCCCATGGGTGCAGTGCTGTGTTCTTGAAATCAAAAACAGAGGAATTCTAATGGAAATGCATTAACTGGGAGAATACTTTGAAAATGTGCCTGGCATGAAAGGCCTTCAACATGCAGCTTACATTCAAATAGCAGTGGAGGAAAAAAATTCTCAGAGCCAAGCACTTGTACACCAGCTGCCTTAAGATAGAGTATCTGAATCACTGTGTTATCACAGTAAAACATCTTGTATGGAAAATCATCACTATCCAAAGACAGGTCAAGTACAGGTTATCTAAGTACTATTATTATAGAACTGAATGTTTTCCATCAAAACAGGAGCAAGAATTTGAAGAGATTTACAATGATGGCCAAAGGGACAGTGGTATAGTTGAAAAACCATGAAGCTTCTTTGCAACTTTTTATTTTTATTGCTTCTTTTTTTCTGGCTGGCAGGAAGGCACTGTAAGTAGTATGCCATATTTTGTTACAATTCTTTTCATGGTTCTACCCTTCCTGGAAAAATAAGATATTTTGTGCATGATTCACATGATGTTTGGTTTTTCTTATATAAAAAGTTACCCTGCTGTTGTCTATTGAAATGAGAAATAATGACTCTGTTGCACTTCACTGGGGGAAGGAGAGGGGAAGAATATTTCTGATACAGATGCAAATCTGGTACCTCCATCCAAACAACTAGGACTTTGTCAATGCATATTACATATAGCTTGAGTAAGAAATGCTCACTTGGGAGTCCTAGAAGACAGGAAGTAAAATGAATGACATAATTCATGCCTTTAGCTTGCTATCCTTATCTTGGTTCTGTTTCACATGCTAGTGGAGTTTGCTGAGGGAACCTGAAAGCCTGAGCTACACCTGTTTGGTTATGAATTACTTGTGGGGTCTTCTCACGCACTGTTAATACTCTGAAGAGTAGATAACACCTTTGTGTACAGTTCTTAGTTGTAGAAAAATCCTGTTCTTATGTTGAGTACTGCTTCATCTCTATGCTTTCAGTACAAGACCTAAGCGGAAAAGACATTGTAGACACTGTAGTAGATGTTTTCTTGCATAAATCTTGCTTGTGAAATAATCAAACATATCCACTGTAACTTACGCAACCCCTCTGGTACATACGTGTGAGGTTACCTTCTTGAAATGCCAATTTTGTTTGCACTTCAAGAAGTACCTCTCTTCTGATTTCTAGCAATTGTGCTGTAAACACTTTGCTGAGCTGGGAAGACTTCCCACATGGTCCTTCTAGACGACATCAACAACAAAAAAATGAAATAATGATAATGGTTTTCCAACGTGGGCAACTGCCTTCTGGCCTACAGCTCTGAGTATGAGTAACACATCTATGAAATTGCTGAAGCCGCTCCAACTTGCGTGGACAAGGATGTCTACATTTTCTTCAAGTTTTGAACCTTCTGAGATGCTATGCTGCAGTATGTACTTGTATAGACTTGTACAGACCATGGGCTGTAAATAGGGTTATTGAATCCTCAGGGCATTATTACTCCTACTTTCTTGGCGACTTCGGCAGCTCTCGACCACCCCTCTAGCATTCCTAGTTAGTTTTCATCTTCCTTGCTCATGTACCTTCTCCTGCCATCTTCTCATCTGAAAATGGGTCTTGCAGAATCTCCATCTTCTTTTGGCTGAGCCACATCCCTTATTTGTCTGCACATGGGGCCACACAAGTATGCTGACAACAGGAGGTTGTGGGAATGCAGGGCAAGGGCCCAGGGGAAGAAGGGTGGTAGGGTCTGTATTGGTGACAGTGTGGCTCTAGATCAGCTTGTGATGACTGTGAACTTGCACCCTAAGGGGTTGAAGTCTGTCATCAAGTATGTACGGGCATTTCTCCTTGGTTTTCCAGGTAGGGAGACAGAAGTATATGCTAGCAGGTTCTGCTGTATACTGTGATGGCTTTGTTGAACGGTGAATGTGCACTGCAACATAAGGCAATACTCTCTTCCAAAGGAGAGAAACTCTTATTTTTTTTTCTGTATAGAAATCTTTTAATAGATTATTGTATGCATAATTCTGCGGAAGTAGCATACTTCTTTTTGCAAAGTGGAACTAAAAAAAATGTCTGGATTTTGTGGAAAGGTTATATAACTGTACTCTTTCTTTAAATAGTACTTTTCATTCAAACTGCTTACTTTCTCATCAGTAGAAAAAATAAAAAAGCATATTTTCCTAGCACAAAAGGTAATTTCCAAAGGACTGTAATTAGTTCATGAAAACTCTGCCTTTTGTCATATCTCTTCAGTAGAAATGGAAAAAAGGGTAGACCTTTTTCATTGTTAAAACAAAAACACTGCATATGAAGTAAGGGAGCCTAAAGGAATCATATGACAAGTTGTGTCTTAAGTCTACAGAAAATGATAGTGCAGCAATACGGTGGATTCATGAATTCTCACTTTGATTGCCAACTTTTGGAAAACCTAGAAGTGGCAACTGTCATCCATTTCTTTGCTCCTCTCTCCTGAGAGAGACCTTGGAGCCTTATAAGAAAGAGGTACAAGTGCTAATGGGGAGATAAGAAGAAAATTGTAAAAGCTGCAATCCTGCGAGGTGACTTTAGCAAAGTCATGTATACTTTTGCTATCTGAGATTCAGCTGAGTTCACCATTGTTTTTTGGCCCGAAACAGGAGGAAGGGATACTAACACAAGGAAAAAGATTGGCAGTGATTTGGGTAAAAGAGATGAGTAAGGAAGGAAAAAGAAAAGAGATAAGTTGAATGCAGTGCATAATAAAGAATGGTGCCTGTTGAAAAAGAATGGTCTGGTAAAAAAACATATTTACAAAAATAATTGTGATAGTTTCATTTTGGATTATATGTTTTTGAACACTGTATGAAAAAATGATAATTTGTAGCAATAGCCTCAAGTCTTTTTTCCAGTTTGGGAAATATGCAGTGAGGGCATGGGCTACTTTGCAATTAAACTTTATTCTAAATGTTTTATAATAAATTTATTTCAATGAAAGAGAAGAAAGAAAAGAAAGAAATTATGGGAATAGGAGAGAGTAACTAAAATCTTCTCACGCTCATCTTTCTTTTATGTTCTTCTAATGAAACACTGCCAATAAGCAATTTATTTATAATAATAAACACATGATGCAACCATTTCTGTTGCATCCCTTAGATTATGATAATGGATTAAGAAGGGAGAAATATCCTCTGAACAAAGGTTCCTCTTTACATAAAGATATATCTAATCCTAAAATCCTAAAAAATGATACTGTAAATAAATTTGGGGCATATAAATAGAACTTAATTTTAAAAGGCTTACTTAAATAGGCCCAAGCCACAAAATAGAAGTTTATTGAAATAGGGTTTTAAATAGAAGTTTATTTGAGTAGGCACAAGCCACAGATTTAAAATCCAGATTTAGAAACCCCCAAATTTTAGGAGTGTTTGGAGCTATGGTTTTTATTTCATCCCACTATAGTACTAGAGGTTACTTGTCATTCAAATTAGGGTTCACATTTCACATGTATCCAAAATCTGGAGTTTGATTATGTGCTCTGATTAAAAGCTATGAATGAACAAGAACCTCTGTTTTTTTTTGCCAGTTACATTTTAATCAAATACTATGATTTTCTTTAGTAGTACTGTTGTTGGTCTATACTTAACAATAATTAATTGTTAAGTATAACAATAATTAATTCTTAATTAATTAATAATTAATCTGAGGTTTTTCAATAACTCTAAAGACCTTGACCATTAAGGTAATGAAATTAGTGAAGGGACGAAAACTGCAAAAAACATTGCAAGGTATTGCTAAACATGCATCTAAGGAGACTGAGAATATTGTATGGTTTATTACTTGAGAAGCAATGTGGGATACTGTAACTAAAATCTGTTTCATAATTCATATACACAAGAGGGTAGACTTACGATTGCAAATGGTGTAACTCAGCATAAATTTAATGGAACAATGCCAGTTTATAACAGGAGGCTCTCTGTGTCTAACAGAGGGGTTGACTTTGGCTTCTGAAAAAGATTATCAATGCAATGACAGTCTCTTCCGCTGCAGCTGGCGCTGAGGAGCTTGGTGGCAAATGCTGGTGCTGCCCTTGATGGGACCTGGTTCTGAGAGCAAGCAACGGCCATGCTTTGCTTGAACGGTGATCTCAATGAGGCTAGTGAGGAAGAGATACGCTTTGATATTCTCTGAAGTAGGAGACAAAAGAAGGATGCTGCTGGATAAGCATGTTGCCAAACCCGCAGCAGCCCCTGTGTTGGTCTGCCTGGTTTCTCTGCTGGGAAGATGGGCATGAGTAAAAGGGAAGAAACACTAATGTAAGGAGGGCAAGGTAAATATAGCAGTTAATGATGAAACTATGTGTGACTGGAGGTTTTCAGTAGAGCTCTTGGCTAAATGTGGTGAATCATTATGCTTTGGGGAAGCAGAAGAACTTGTCATGTGAAATGCAGGATCATTTTCATAGGGAACTGCAAGTGTCTTTCCTGCTGCACCACAGGCTGCTACTGCAGCAGGTAAAAAGATGACTATTAAGAAATGATACCAGCTTGTTTGACATAGCTGCTCTTTGGGATCCGTTCTGTTTTAAAACAGCAAAGCCTGCTACTGGCTCATTAAGTGAAAGCCTGGCCCTGGTGAAGCCCACGAGTTTTTTGTTACGGTCTGCAGTAGAGTGGGGATTTTAGCCTTGAGTCATATCTGTTCTGAAAAAATAATATAAAAACCCCAGCCTAGGTCCTCTGAGACTGGAAGTGCCTAAAATTCCCTTACTAAGATTGCTCTCTTCTGCTCTTTGAATACTTTGCTTATACCTTTGAAGGCAGCTTGACTACACAAGAGAGCTAGAAACTTGAGTGGAGGGGTAGGACAGTATTAGCAGATATTTATTGATTATATAAAAAAAATAGACTAAGGGAAATACAGAGAAATTTCTTAATTTTTCTGAAACTACATGATCATCCTTACTGGACTTCTCATAGGCTCCCTGTCATTTTACTCATGTGATTCAGTATTTAGCCATGTCTGCCTTGAAATTGAGAACAAAAAAAAGAACTTTAGCTCACCAGTTCATTAATTCCTCTTTTACACCTGCTCAAAATCCTGATTCTCTAAGCTGTAGCATGCTCAGAGTTGAGAGCCTGCAGGATAAATACTAGTTAATACACTGGAAATAATGCAGTATCCCTGTGGAAGTAGAATTAAACACTTGATTTTGACCGGATGTATAGTGAGGCTGTTAGGAAAAAAAAAAAAAGATCGTGATGTAGTGTTTTAGAAATTTTATATACATATGTAGCTTTAGTAGGCTGCTAGAGACCTTAAAGGAAGCTCGGTTCAATTAATACAAGCCAGGCGAATCTTTTCAAATAGCAGATAGCCTTTGAGTTTTAGGAATGTATTTATCTTATGCTTTTGGCAAAGGTTGATGAGTCATATATATTCCTTGTGTGTTCAACATGAGGATCAGGCTAAAATTAACCCCATTCTGAGGCAGAAGGTAGCCAACTTGACACTGTGATCCATTATGCTAAAGAGAAATGTTTCTGTCTAAACCCAGAGGTAAACTGCACAGACAAGAAGTCATTGAAATGAATTATGTGGCCAATCTTGTTAGGCCTAGGTCAGAAGCAGAGATATCTCTCTATTTCTGTCCCTCCACCTCCTAAGTACATTTAGCCTTTACACTATTAGACTTCCCTGGGCCCTTTTTTAAAATGTCACCTGCACTACAAATTCCAGCATTTTGTATTTTTAGATGCTGGGGTCAGGATGAGTGCAAAAATAATGACATTTCTGCCCTTACAAGTAATTCCTTCATTTTATTGCTTGTAGGAATGAGCCATAATATGGAGTGAAGGAAACTGCTTAACCATTTTAACCTCTCACAGTCTGAGAAAGAAATTACAAAGAAAACGAGCCGCTTCCTAAGCTGATAACCCTTCTTGTACCTACCACCTTCATGAAAAAAGCTCTTACTGGTGTGCTTTTGAAGCTGCTTGCATGGTAGACAATGGGGGAGTGTATTGTCAGGTATTATGTTCCTCTAACCTTTCTGGAAAGCAGCCTCACCAGAAAGCCTGCTGATCTGATACTCTTATTCCACCAATAGTAATTTTTTAAAAATTTCATTTAGCACCTACTATTTTTTTCTTCCTTCAGAGCAAGGTCAAATGCTTGTTCTAGGCCTCTCTTTGTGTCTTTGAATTAAGATCCTTTTCTCCCCCTCTGCTCCCCCTTAATGTGCAAGGCTATGTCACCACTCCTGAACAAGGAAGGGAAGTAGTTTTATGTGGAATCGATTATAACTGGCAGACCCCAGCATGCAGTTTGCAAATGGGAAGCTCTGGCTTAAAATTTTTTTCTTCTAAGAGATGCTTCTGAATCCACAGTAATTTCCATTTTAAGTGTGGGGATATTTTCTCAAATTAGCATAAACTTTCTAAACATAAATTTAATAAGACTTAAAACCACATCTTGCATTTTTAACTAGAAGGTTCATTATATTCCAGACCTGGCTGTAAGTGTGGATAATAGTTTCCCAGTGTTGCCATATTTCAAGAATGGGATCAGTGAAACACTGCCTCTTACATACTTCAAGGAAAATAATAGATTTTCCCTTCTGTTAAGTGGGAAAAATAATTTTACATCTTCAGAGACAGAAAAAAATGATACTGAATGCGACATATACATGATTCTTGCCTTTAATTTCTAAGTAATTCTGATCTTTGGTTCTCTATTTTCTCAACGTCGTATTTTCTGTTCCTGCCTTTCACCAGCTGAACTTGCTTCCAAATATGAAGAGCAAGACTGTTGAAAAGGCATTCTCACAGAGGTATTCTCAGAAAGTGTATTAAATGGAATCTTCTGGGAATGCATTTTTAAAAACAGATCCAATTTACCATAAGGCTGCCTTGCAGTGGTTAACCTGGTGTAGTTTTCCACAAGGGAATACATCCAAATGTGATGGTGGAGTAAAGAAAAGCATGTGTTTTTTATTAAGAACTTTTAGCCCTTTACCATTTCTGTAAGGAAACACCACCACAGATGATAACTGAGCAAAGGAAAGATCATATTTTAAGTGAATTCCTATGCAATCAGTGATGATTTTTCATGCCTTTTCATCACTTTTATTAGTATTTTAAAGGAGCAATAAAGAATACATAGTTATTAAAACCATGAAACCCTCCACAAACCCTTCAATGCAAAAAAGAAAAAAAAATCTAAACCATTCATTATCATTTCAATGTTTGTCAAAAACATGATTTAAAAATAGAAAGGAAGGAGAAATTACATGTTGATCTATATTTAGTGTAATCAGGTTTTGAATGAAGTTTTGAGGCCCATGTTTTCATAATTGTGTGTGTGCAACTGATTGGAATTTTATGGCAGGCGAGTTTTCCTTGAGGGAGAGAGATAGATTACTGAGTCAATACTTGAGGGCTCTTTTGTTATGCTTTGTTTTAATGTTATAAAAGTCTGGGTGGCAGCCATGATAGGTGCTTTATAGTTCACAGATTAGAAAAAAAAAAAAAAGAAATAATTAGGCATAGTCAATGATCAATTGGTTGCACATGGTCTGTACTGGGGAGCAGCAGTTTAAAATATTCATCTTGTATGCTTTACATCCATGGAAATACCATATGGAGCCATACTACTGATCAGAATAATTTACTTGAGAAGAGACTTCTGAATCAAGCTAGTTTGTAATTCTTAGCATTTCAGATCTTTTTTGAATGCTACCTGTAAGGCATTTAGTGAAATGAAGGGACAAGGGAAGAAGGGTGCTGTGCTTTCTGCTAAATAACCAACAAAGCAGAAAGCTTTGTTTAGCACTTAGAGATTTTTGAGTATACTCCTCCGTGCTCTAAAATGTCCTAATGTCTCAACAGCTTTGCGTTATTCTCAAAAATGTGTTGAAAAAGAAAGGAGTACATCTATATGTAGGACTACCTACTTTTATCCGTGTATAGGTAAGGTTATTCCAGCAGGGTGCAGGTGACCCTTAGACCACTACTGCCTACATACAATATTTTAAGAATTCTGGGAAACACATTAAGAAGTTACACTTCTGGAAACAATACTCCTCTGTCAGATCTTGTAAAGCAATACAAACCAGAGAGATTCCATAAACTTTGCAAGTTTTGTACAGCCATGTTTCTTGAAAAAGGCAACTCCCCTGTTGCCCTTGGCTCTGAGTAAAATGTTTGACTTCTCTTTTGCCATGCACTTCGAATAAAATTAATCCCTCAACTTAATGAGATATTGTTAAAGTGGTTGAGAGGCCAGATTTTCTTTTTTTTTTTTTTTTTTAATTTCTTCTAAATGCTTTACAGAACCAAGCATTAATTAAAGTATATAGACAAACGTGTGCTCACACATAGACACACATGAACACATGCAGACATAGTCCTAAATGGAGCAGCATTTGATCTTCTGAAATGTCAACTAACGTAATTTAATATAAAATGAAACCACCGATTATTTGAAAAACTTTACTTGAAACATGTTTGGTTTAATTTTTCCACATTTCCAACCCTCTGTGTTTCCCAAAGTGGAATTGTTTATTCTTACTAAGGAAAACATGAAAAAATGCCCATCTAAACTGAACTTCATAAATCTGAGGTACCCTAAATCAATGACTGTTTTACAAAAAGATGCCCTGATACACTGTTATTTCTTTGTCTCGTTATACATAACAATTTTGTGCCAAACTGAACACTAAGTTATATTTTTAAAAGTTGTAGAGTTATCATTTCTGTTTTATTTCCACGTTAGCCTAGGCTGTTCAGAATAATAACACTATCTCTCTCTCTTCTGGATCCTTAATTGAGGGGTCCAAGAGAACTTAGGGAAAAAAAAAAGAAAAAGAAAAAAAAAAGAAAAAAGATAAGTGTATGTTTTCCTGTTTTTAAAGTTGTGGAAGCAGAGACAAAGTAGAGGAAAGTGATTTTCTCAGTGTCACTCATGAGGTCAGTGGTAGAAACAGGAACAAAATCCAGATTTGCTGAGAACCAATATTATATGCTATCCACTTCCCAGAGACTAAAAAACATTCTTCCCTACCATGGGATGATATCACACTCTTCCTCAGGCTACTTGTCTAGCAAGCATGAACAAGAATGATTTTTCTCTTGTTTATTATCACTCAATCTATTTTTCACCCTGGAACTAAGCACAAGAGACCCATGCTAAATTTCACATATTAGAATCAGACATTTTTGCAGGATCTGTGTTACTAGTGCTTTTTTTTTTTTTTGTTTTTAATACAAGAATACTAGATCCTTTGGTCTTCAATTTCTCATAAAACAAACAAACAAAAAACTCTGTCAGAATTTCCTTTTAAAAATCACCTCAGGCTCTATTTAATAATGAAAAATTGAAGATAGCCCTGAAGGTGAATGTTTGGAGAAATCATATCTGCAAAACTGTGGTGTCTTAAAAGTAACATGCTTAGACATGCTTGGTTTTGGAGGCCACTTTGGAAGGCAATCATACACATGGCCATGAGCAGTGGCTGTGACACCCTGCAATATTCACAACAGCCTACATGGCCAGTGTAGCTGACTGAGTTTATTCCAAATAGCAGAATGCTTCTTCTGGATTTATTTCTTGCTTGCTGACCTGCATCTCATGGTTAAGGGCTCACATGAACATGTATGTGGCCACCACTTTAATTACAATGAGACAGGTGTCAAGTCACTTGAGAATTACGCTGAGACAGTAAATACAACCACTAAACCAGACTTCTGGAGATAATGATGATCCAGCATTAAAATTCTAACAAGAATTAAAAATAAAAAAAGAAACCGCATCACTATTATATCTTCCAAAGACCTGTGTGGTTTGCTTTGCCAGACATCTGCTAAATAGAGCAGACATGGCTTGACCTCTTTGCAGACAGCTTTCGTTTGGACTGTGGGAAGGTAGAACTGGAATTTTGGCGTCGGAGAAGCTTATTCCCTCTTATTGGAAAAGCTGGCTTTTGACTTGCTTTCCCCTTTTTGATTCTTGGATATCTAGGTGGGACAAGATGTCTGGAAGAGTGAAAATGTTCCACTTTGCCCAAGTTTCTCTTGTGGAGTAACAGCAGTGGGCATCTAGGTTTGGTGTCTTATATCTTCATGTTTTTCTTATTTTTTCAAAGGAAACTCAGCTTCAGTGGTGTCATCACCTTAGTGATGACTTTGCAGTCAGCTGTCTTGTTACCTTAGGATAAAATTCACTGGTCTTACAGCCATATCCTGCCATGGAGTTTCATGCAATGGTGCCATTGACTTCAATGGGAATTCTGCATTTGAAACAATGACTGGAAATGCCTGTAGTATCACACATAGTGACACTATGTCCCATGAAAGCAGCACAGAACAATAGCCAAAGGTCTCACTAGACAATAAAATGATGCCCCTCCTCCTACCCCCATTGGGAAACTTCCATGGCATGAGGTGTAAATTTTGAAGCTGTTAATTTCTGATGTCATTTTTCACTGAATGAAATCCTAAAAATATTACATGACTTACCCATTTTACTGATAAACTATGTAGTGAAGAAGCTTTCAATAGAAAAATGAACACAATTGACATTTGGGCTTATAAAATTGCTTCTTCTAAAAAAAGAAATGAAAGACTTTTCTTTTACAAAAATTAAACAATGAGCCATAACAACAGGAATGATATTGGGCCTGATCCAAAACCCTCTGAAGTTACTGCAGAGATTGTGTTGACTCCAGTGAGCTTTGGGTCAGATCAATTTTGAATTAAAGACAAAGCATGAGCTTTGCTACAGGAGTGTACTTGTCCTTGCTTTCTTGGTATTGCATACCTGCTCTTCATGTAGTGCATATATATTAACATGTTTAATCTTTTTCATATAAATAAAATAAAAAATAATAAAATAAATAAAATAAAATAAAATAAAATAAAATAAATAAATAAAAAAAAATCTACATATGTAGCATAAGTGTGCGAATATGTTTACTATAGGTTTCTACAGACAAGTGCATGCATACATAATTTACAAAGAAATTGACATGAGGTCTTCCTGCCTTTCCAGGACACTGGTAGGTGGAATATTGTCCTGAAGAACAAAGAATAGCAAATTTGATGCTTCCTTAGAGCTTTCTTAGCTAAATAAAGCTGTTATTTTGCTTGCTCTGAGTATGGGACTTTTTCCTGCCCCAATGACCTGGGCAGGGATTTCCCTCTCAAAAATCTTGTTGGCTAAAGCAGTGTCCCCCTTCAGCTGCTCACTTTTTCTCACACACTTTCAAGCCCAAGCCCTTATTTGAGGAACCAGGGTTTGCTTAGTCATTTAAGCTGCCCACCACGAACAGGGTTCATGAGAGTAGTTTATTGCTCACAAATGTGTCAGCAATATGATAACAGAATTTGCTCATTAATAACCCCACTTATTTAGGAGGGGTTTTCAAAATATTTGTTCCCTTTACGATTAGTATGGTACCCTGAGATGACAGTTTCTCCACACAAGTTGAGGTCAAATTACCCCAGCCAGATAAACCAATAGCAAATGTGGCTCGAACAGCCAAAAGCGGTTTTCCTTTCTACAGGGGGAAAGTATCCATATTTAAAGATTTTATTGCATCCTATCAGATAATGTTAGACCTTATCATCTAATGCAGTACTTACAGTAGCCATAAATCACTCAATCTGACATAAATTCAAAGAATATTCATTCTTTTCTTTGAGTAGAATGCAATCATGCCTTAATACTGCCTTAAAACCAGTGAGGAGTCATATCTAATAAGTATCCCAATTATCTCTCAGCACAATGTTTTCCACCTGCAAGGAATGATTATGTGTCAGTAACAATGATAAAGTCCTTAAAGAGATATTGATGTCTCGTGGAAAAATTTGAAAAACGTATTGTTTAGAGAGAACTCTGCTTATAGACTGCAGCATGTATATCTGAGGTATTTCTTTTCCCTATTTTTTATTACTAAGGACATATGCATAAAGAGACATTATGTCTTGGGGAAATAATCATTCTATAGCTAAAGTAAAACCTGGCAATCATGTGTGTTCTGTTCTTGTTTTGACAGACACTTCACAGATGACCTTGGGGGAAGTTCTGTAACTGTTCTGTGTCTGTCCTACTCCAATGTAAAGGGGAGACAATGCTTGCATGAGGCTATTAATTCGTGGCAAAGTGTTCCATACCGTTGGATGGAACATGCCAGAGAGGGGGTTAGACCATGTTCTTACTATTTATAACAGAAGTTATATTTCTCTTCCTGTTGAGCCTAAATGCGTAAATGAACATCAGTCCATTGGTGTGCTAGGTGCTGTAATAAAAGATGTACTAAAAAAACCTGAAATCCAAGCAGTAAAAATTAAGGAAAAAAGGGACAGAGAAGACAGTGATATTGAGAGATAACAATATTTCATCAAAGTTAAAGAATGCTTTGGTATTTAAATATGGAAAAGAATCTGTATTTAATGCCTTGGTTGTTACCTCTACATGGGCAGGTAGAAACAGAGTTGTCCTAACCCTGCTTGGGCTGCTGGAGCTGTTAGATCAGTGCCTTAGCTGGAGCTTGGTGCTATGTGAACATGGCTGAGTGGCTTCTAGACAAAGTGCTACTGGAGGAGCTCTGGTCTGTCTGTACCCTTTGTGTGAACAACTCTGGGTCTCACAGCGTAAAATGTTTACCAGACCACATTGCATCTGGCTGCTGGAGGTGGTGAATGTGCTTGCGTTGCAGAATTCAGTTCTGATTTGCAGACCTCACCAACATTCACTCAAAATCTGCTCTCCTTGCAACACCATTTTAAGTGTATTTTAATGAGCTGTTCCTCCTGCAAAACAAGCAAAGTACCAGAAACATATTGCTTACAGTTCCCTCCCTCCCTTCTTTTTTTCCCTCTCCTGGAAATGTTTGAAGAGATACTCATCTTATTATTGAAGGGGTTTCCAAACCATAGGCTGCAAATTTCAGGTTTCTCTTCACCTGTTTCTGTCCTTAAAGCATCATAAACATCTTTATATCAAATATCAGTGGTTTTCACCAAGACAAAATGTTAATGTCTGCAAACATAATTTTCAGAGGTCAAACTTGCAGACTCGATGCTTTCATGAAAATTTTAATCACTTGCAGCTCTCAGTGACTTTAGCAGGGTTAGCAGTGACTGCTGTTTTTATATAGAAAGAACCTCTCTGCAGAAGTCTGTGTTGGGGTTTGGAGGACTCGCTGTTAGGCATCCAGGTGGGAGAATTTTGGTCTTTTGCAGGGTCCCTTCAGGTTGTTACCATGAGACTGACAGTCCGACAAGGGAACCACAAAGATTTACATAATCACTTGAACTTTTAATTACATCCCTGTTCTGAATTAGCTCCCATCATTTTTGAATTTATCTATCCCTTGTTTTAATTGACTGTGCTCCTTGATCTGGCTGTCATCATGCAAAATGTATTGTTAAATGGTTTTAATAACTTCCTGCATGCACAGCAAGCATTATCTAGCATACATTAAGGGACACATGTCAATCATAATTGAGTTACTCTTAAATTTTGTTGCTTTTGTGGGTTTAAATCAGATCCTTAATGCTACTTGAAATCTTCTTTTGTGGTTACATTCTAATGCTTTTTGCTAAACCTTCCTGAACAATGTGCTTTCTGGGCGGCTGATACATCGAAACCACAAGCTCCAGAGGGGGAAAGAAAACCTGCCATGGAAATGTGTGAAGATATGACTGACTGTTCACTTAACTTTTACATTCAAAAATATCTCCTTTGTCCTGCCCAGAGTGAAATGGCTGTTTTGACCTAATTGTGGTCTCTTATATGATGTTAATCGACAGTGTTGGAGCCATTACAATTCTAGTTCAGATATACATATTTTTAAAAAGAATTCTAAGAAAAGTCATTTTACATACACAGCCACTGGCATTTTTATGTTAATAAAGTTGGTTTTAATTTCTAAAAAAATTAGAAATATGGCACTACGGGGAACTATTTGATTTAGTAAATATGCTGGCTGCAAAATTCCTTTTTCAAGAAGTAAACTTCTTTGTAATCCAAGTCTAGCAAACTATTTATTTTCCAGAGGATGTTAGCATTCATTAAATGTATTGGATTTACAATCCTAGAACATCTGTTTGCTCAAAGAAAGAATTAGTGTAAGCAATAAAAAGGTCTTCATATTGCTCTGCTAATATCTTGGCCTCAGTTTGCAGTAACAGTCTAGTTTCAATTTTCCCTTCATATCCACTATCTGCTTAAACTCTCGGATTAGATTAATTATTCTTTTCATTATTGGTGATCTTTATACCTGTTCATTAGGAATTGTTGGGAGTCACAATCAAATTCATGTTGTTCAGTCATTCTTTTAGAGCAACAAAGAACAGCAATCCGGTTTCATCAGCAGCCAAGACATTTCCTGCCTGTTAACCCATATTTCATTATCAATCCCTTTTCACAGCATCATGTGTTCATTCTCAAAGCTTACTTAGCACTATGATGAAACATAAATATCTAACATCAATTTTCAATTAACGTAAAAATGTTAGGAGGACTATTTAAAATGTTAGGAGGAATATTTGAAGAAATTGATTCTCAGCCTCTTCTAATGTTAATCTCTCTGATATCACAGTGCCTAAATTATTTCTCTCCTGTTAGAAAATATTGGAAATGTGTAGCCCACCGCAAATGCTATTAGCAAGAAAAACAGAAATCTTCACACTTTAACAGGGGAAGCACAAATCAACACTTTATTTTTGATGGGGATATCAAGGTAATGATAAAACTCCACAAAGATTTTTGACTGAGAGGACTGTTTCTCCAACTTCAATGAGCAGAAAAACTGAAAGTGTCTTTCCAGCATATGTTGAACAATTGCCAGAGGAAGGAGGTCACGCAGCAAGCTGGGAAAACATTTGAAAGTTTAGCTTCAGGACATCAAAACTCTTGGCCTAAGTATTTTCTGTAAGAAATCATATGTTAAAGTTTACATTTCTCAGAAAAATATTATTGAAGGAAAGCAGACAAGCTATTAAACCTTAAAAATGGGAAAACTGTGAGCGAAGGATCGTTTAATTTTATATTATCTTGGTCAGACTCTGAAAGATGTGGTACATTAACATCCAATTGTGGAAATAAGCAAAAGAGAAGTATGTTTTGTTATACATTTGAATCAGCCTCACAGATGGGTTGGAAAAGTTGCCAACATAATTTTTTGTTATTTGTATTGATGTATACCATAGGAGTTGCAGGTCAGAACCAGATGCACTAGGCAGTGCATGGTCTAAATAAAAACAAGGACAACAGTCTTATCCAGAAAGTAAAAGAAGACAAGAAAGGAATGAAATTATATTGCTGTCAATTATTTTTTCAGCATACCAGCAAACTAACTCCTCAAAATATTTTTGTAGGACAAAGACATTTTTTAGGATGAACTGGTATGAGAACAGGCTTTATTGGTGTTTATGAAGACTCCTTCCAAACTTGACAAGAACCTTGAGTGAGGCATTCAGAGCCAAGGATGGCAGTGAAGAGCTTTGAGAAGAGAATGTAAATACCTTGTATTTGCAGCAATGGAGAAGAAGCTGCTGAAAGAATATAAAAAGAAGGTAGTATTTGGCAGAATCAGTAGATTAGGAAGATGATCCATGTGTATAGACAAGGGATGATGTGTACAGACAGGAGATCTTGGAAATGCTGCACAGGAGCTATGGAACAGAGTATTGGGATATTTAGAGAGAGGACATGGATGACGTGGATTTTAGTAACTTATAGTACATTAGAATAAAAAATGATAATATTTGGGATTAGAAAGATGAATATATATTGAAGGTGATATAAAACTAAATAAGGCACACATTAAAGGGCAGAAAAGGGAGGCTGTTCTGACAAGACTGCTCTACTGGGTGGCTTTGCTCTTTGCTTTCATCCTTGGGAGTGATATACTCCTCTCTTCTTCTACATAAGACAGGAGCCTGGCTACACTTCAGGCCAGTCTTTACTTTTAGATCAGTTTTTCACTTTCTTTTTAGTCAAATTCTTTGTTAGCAACAGGCCAAGTTGGAGTTGAGAGTTGGATCCAATGTATATAGTATATAAGGTCAATGTCTGCTTTGAGATTTCTACTGTTAGCAAAAAGTCAAAACCCCCCAAACTCCATGAAACTGAGTAGTATGGTAAGCTTAACTCTAAAATAACTTTATAATGTGGCATTAGGCAAAATGCTGAAATTTAGGTTCCTCTATTTTTTATATGTCAAACATTAATTCAGATAAAATACACTTCACTCATATTTAAGATATTGGAGTCATAAAACCACCATGAAATGGTGAACAGGTTTCACTACCTTAGAAATATACTGACTGACAGGATGTAATCCAAATACATGTTTGACTCTGTGCCCTATAATTGCTACTGTATATTATGACATTAATGGATTGAGAACTCTGTGTGCTGCATTTCCATGCTACCTATGCAATCATGTAACTTAGATATGAGATTGTCATGTGGCCTCTGAAATCAAAGAAAAAATTGTAAAATAATAATATATTTTAGCAAGAACTGGAGCAATGCCCTTCAATATGTTAGGGAAACTCTGTGATGACTTACAACTGACTCCCGTTCTTATTTTATTGAAATAAAGCAATAACACAGATTCCTCCTGGAAGCTAGTAACAACTGTGTTGTAAAAAGAATGTCCTAAAGACTAAGATGTTTCTGTCTGGTCAGAGTTTGTACCTGTACTTCCTTTATGCTACTGCACAGAATCTTGGATTTATGATGGGTTGAAATGAAAACAAATTTCTAGTGTCTGAAAGTGCAGCTGTTACCTGGGTTGTGGATTAAATCCAACACATTGCAATTCTCAACTTCAAAATGTGCAACATAGTTTAGATTTAGACTCGGTAGGAATTTCTGGAAATTCAGATCTCAGGGCATGGTTTCACCCGTTCTATTTGCTAGTTATATTGACTTGATCAATCTCCTGGAGAATATGGCATTGCTTATCATAGGGGACAGGATATAGGGCTGCTGGTTTACTCAAAGATTATAAGTGCTATATCCTTAAAGGATACATATATATATGTATATTTTTTTTTCTTGATGCTTCTTTTACTTGCAACATTTATAGTTCAGAAGAAGGGAGGATGGGTTTTTTTGTTGTTGTTGTTTGTTTTGTTTTGTTTTGGTTTTTTTTAGGTAATAATATAATTCAGTCAGTGCATTTGTATGAGCAGCATGTTTTTCAATCAATTAATTAGAAGTTAATCAGATGTAGGAAAAGATGCAAAGGAAAGAGAAATGATTGAAGAAGGAGGGAGGGCAGTATGGTCAAAGGGACCTAGTATGAAAGAATTTCAAGCTGTGAACTAGCATCACCGACACCACTAGTCCCTGGTTGTTTTATTTATTCATTGACCACTTTCTTTATCAAATTATCCAAGGGTTTCATCAGATTGAAGGGTTATTGACCATAGTTGTGCCTGTCATGCCTGCATCAGATGCTTGAGTTCTTCCTGGATTATGAAGACTGAGTTAAATTACTTTTTTAATTGTATTTCAATGAGAACTTTTTTCTTTCAAGTCAGTGCTCAACAGTGATTGACAGAAGAATGTAGGGAAACATTGGCTTTTCTCAGGGTATGCAGTAGATGACCTTATGTCCTGTGTCCTTGTTTCATTTGAAAAGAATAATTACTAATCAATAGTGAAGGGCTAGGTGACACAGTAGGTTAATTTACTAGCCTCTTGCCTTTGGAGAGCTGGATTCTGTCTCAGGTCACACGTAAAATGGGTTGGGTGATTTCAGCCTTGTCCCTCATGGATGTCTGGCTATATCACAGAAGACAAGCTTGAAGTTGATGTGTGTTAGATGGCTGGCAGTTTCTGCTTAGGGAAATCTCAGGGCTCGAACTGCGGGAATCCAAGTGTGGACAGGATGGGCACATGCTGACATACATGAGAGGAAATGCAGCACAGCATCATGCTCTGCCTGACCATGATGACCAGTTGCTTTCAGTGTGTGCTTCAGAGAGGTTTGTCCTGAGAGCCTTAGGCATAAAAATATTTAAACTGTTTCTAAATTGGGAAAAAAATATAGTTTCAGCCATTTTGTAAAAATTCTTACATCTTTTTCCTCAGCAGCTCTGGACCCTCTGTGCTTTGGATGAGGGTCTTGACATTTTGCAGGAGGCTACCTTGGTGCTGAGATCGTATACAACCCTTATCTGATTATTGGTATCAAGACTGATTTAACCTTGATAGCCTGCTGAAACTTTATTTTGTTTTTAAAGTGTAACTTTGATCCCAGTCTTTAGCATCATTTGGATTTTAACATTCATACTCAATCTGTCTGTGAATTTCCTGACCTCACTGCTGAGGGTGCAGAAGAGGAGCTGGGAGTAAGATACTGTATTTTTTACTGCACTTGGGGTGCTTACCTTGTTTTAGTCATCTGTCCCACTGACTGCAGAAGGTGGAATGGGAGGAGTGAACAAGGCTGGAAACTGCAGGCAGAGGAGAGGCTTCTTGCTCAGCACTCACAGCTGCATCTCAAGTTGAGTGGAACTATAATTTGGGTATATAAAGTACTGTAAAATACGTGATGTATTGGTGTTTTATATTGGACAGAGAAAACTAATGGACAATTTTACAATTTTGGCCTTTCTCTCTCTTTTCCGCTGCTGTAAGATGGACTCTTAATACTCATTCTGCCCTTCAGGATATTGTAAAGATCGGTGCTTGAGAAGCATTTACACATGACAATATGAGTAACCTAATGAGGAGTTGGAAGGGATGAATAATTTTATAATCACTGAAGGTTTTGATAGGCATTAAATAAGTTCAAATAACCAACAATGAAGTTGAGATGAAACTTATAATAATCACCCACTTAGAGACTGTGCCAGGCGAAGTCCCATGGGGAGGAAATTATATTAATGTGTGAGTAGACAATCATACTACATATGCAGAAGAGGACAATAAAGTTTGCATAGGCTATCTTAATTCTGGCATTTCCTAATCCCTGAAAGAATAAATGTGGAGTCTTAATAATATCTTTTTACATAGCTTTTTTCTGTGTAATAATGTAGGCATGATGCATAACAGTTTGGACATGGCTGGTGAACTCCCATTGCACTTGTGTGTGAGGCTGAGTTGCCAGTTGCTGTCTGAATTTTCATACTGCCCTCACAGAAACAGGCTGACTGTAGCAGTCAGTAATGCTACTCCTGCCTATACCCGCCCTGACGGGTGCTGCTAGTGGGAGCTCTTTGTGAAGGCACAATGCCCTGCTGGAGCCTGGAGCCTGTGCACTGTGCCGCCTTCCCATGGCAATGAGGAGGCAACATGGGAAATAATTTCTTAAAGAGCTAAGTGCCTCAGGCTTCATGTAGATGTTTCAAAGAGGATTCCTCACTGACGCCATTTTGCTTTGACCACATAGTTCATTGTTTAAGCTATCAAGACATTTTAAAAAATAAATTTCTATCACATATTTCTAATTTGTAATGTATACTTACTAGGCTTGCCATGTCATGCATTTTAATTGTGAGTTCTAACTGACTGGTTTAACGATACTTTGCAAAGTAAACTCAACATGTAGGTCAGAAGTTCAGAATGAATGAATCCCTGGATGTTTACCAAACACCAAAATTAAATTACATTCTTAATTGTTTTGCAAATACTTTGGCCTAACTAATTAAATAGGAATGACTTTCTGCGTTGCTGTATTGCAAGGAATATTAAAGTCTTTAGGACTAATTTCAAATTAGCAAACTCTGCTGCTTTCATTGTACACTATGTGGTCAACTAACACTTCAAAAAAAGCAGCTCCTGTACCCTCCCAAAACAGATAAACCAAATAGCTAATAACATGATACAACTTAAATTGTAAGAAATATGTCTGAAGGGCAATTATTAGACCGAGTGTTCAGTGTTACTGAATTTCCACCCACATGCCCTGAGGCTCCTAGGGAGTGCTTTAGAGTGTCTTGATGACTTCCTAGACTAGGAAGACTATGTATGAATAAATATTTTCTCTTTGTTTTGTTCCCTGATTCTCTACAAAATCAGTGAGACATAGACCCTGGTGTACACAGGTGGAAAGGTAGTTCAAGAAGTCAATTTTGCTGTTTGCACTGAAACAGTTGAGGTTTTGTTCTATCTTCATCTCTTCCAGGCATGAGCCTCAATTTCATGTACTAGTTCCCTGTTTTCAAGAAGTGTGTTTCACCACCAAGGTTAACAGTTCCTTTGCTCTGGGGTAATAAGGCAGGGCTGTGAATGGGGAGAGTCATGTAGGGTGAGACAGACCATTCTGTGAAGGTTTCTGAAACCTTGGATTTGTCTGTGTTCAGCAGAGAGCAAGAGCAGCAAAAGCTGTGTATTCTCCATGGTCTGTGATGCTGAGTAAGTGGACTGCTTCTTCTGAATTGCGTGTAGCTTTTGGGTAGAAGATTCTTTCATATTTTTGAGTCATGCTACAAAGGATTACGATAATAAGCCAAAGATTCGTGAAAGTTTGGGTTATACAGCCAGCTGTGGATAGAAGGAGAGTTTTAGGCAGACTAAGTTTTGGATCTCTTAACTTGATGTATATCCTTGTACTTACCATAAACCTATGTATGTTCATTGTATTATTCTTGCAGAAGGATGATACAGAAACATCAAGAATTTTAAGGATCTTTCTGTCTCCTCAACAGAATCATTTGGGCCTCCAGGAGATACTTCACCCATTTGCCATTTTCATCCAAGTCCTTGCAGTCAGTGTTGTTAGTGCCTAAAAAGACTGTTGTGAGCCATGGAATGCACTGAAAAATTTAACTTATTTTTGAAACTGAGGGAGAAAACTGTAAGTTAGATTGTTTGCATATACTCTGTTCCTGGGATAAACACAGACTCTGTAGGACACGAGTCCTTGAGTCCTGCCTGGGTCATCTTCAGACTTGTTCTGCAAGGCAAATTAGAAATGCAGAAGATGAATTGAAGAAAAAAGAAATCTATTAATCTATTGTTTTGCGTTTTTCTTAGAGATAACAATTATTAAAATGTTAGTCTTGAGCAATCATTGAGCTACTCTGGGAAAAAAGGTTGCGACCCTTTTCACCTCTCTGCTAGATCTCAGGAGAAGTGGCCACGTATAAAGCAGCTGATGACATCTACCATTAAAGTAGAAAATGATTCTGCTACAGCTTCCTGAACCAGAAAAAAAGCCCAGTCTGCTAAATATTCTCAGAAGTTTAAAGGGATTCTACACTAGTTAGTTAGTTGATATTCAAGTGAGTGATTGGGACATTGATCCATGAAGATGGATGAATGTGTAGTGTTTTCTAGTTCATTTGTATGTTTTTCTCTGTTTATAAGGCCTGGTTGAACACTCACAGGAAACTATGTAAAATTCTTAGATATTAAATGTTCACAAAGGCCTAGCTAGTTAGACAACCAAGCAAGCAACCAGTATGTATATTCTAAGTATAAATGCATGAATAAGAAGTTTTTATGGAACATGTACAATGCCAGAAATTCTGCCACAAACTTAGGTTTAGGAAGTTGTTTCTAGTAATATGATTTTACCTTTACCTTAGAACAGAACTGAATGTTCTTCAAACTAATGTTTTCTTTACAGAAAGGCAAAAAAAAAATCTATAAAAAACAACTGAGGGCAACAAGTGTTGTTCAAAGTAATGTTTTCAAACTCTGTAGGTACAACAGTTTTCCTAAGGAATTAGGTATCTGTGCAGTCATATGTAGATCAGAGGTTATTGTGCCTGTAAGAATCTTTGTGCATGCTGAAATATTGCACAATTGCATATTCAATATGCTAAATTGGGATGGGCTGTGGAAAAATTAAACTCAAAACTACCATTTTTGAAATTGTGTGTAAAATAATGGATTTTGCTGTTATGCAATTCCTCAAAGATCAGTGAAACTAATCTCTCAGAAGAGGAACATAGCAAAGAAAACAAAAAAAATGTACACAAAATAATACAGTGTTCAACTGGAAGCATCCTGTTATGCATATTTGGCATTTTGCTGAAAGTAAAACAGAGCCCTTTTCAGAGAAATACTGCCTCTCAACTGATTTCACTTAGAAAATGAAGAAGAATTTATTTGCTTGTTAGATTTCTCCTGATTGAAGAGACTGTGTTTTCAGGTTTGTATTAGTGATTTTGAATATTCACTTCCTGTTTCTACTAGCAGCTCTCAGAGAGATTTCTCAAGTGATAGCTAAATAAATCCCATATTCAGTCTTGCTGAAAAACTTCATCGTAAACAAAAATTTGTGGTTTATTGGTGTCAGTTGGGAAAGGGGCTTATTGCTTATTGCGCCGCTCATTGTGTTTTTTTCTTTTACCACAGCTCTTACTTTTATTGTGCAACTGTAAGCGAAAGCCAATTACTCGATGGAGTGCTGAGAGGTTACATTTCATTTATGTGAAACAACACTCTCAGTGCTTTAGATCATATTTTTATTTGGTGGCAGAGCCCCACCTTGTTTTCTACTCACCATAGTACAGCGTGAACTCTTCTGTACAAAGGTTCTTTGTAGAGAGGTTAGGATCAAACATCTTAAAAAAATATCTGTTGCTTTAAGTAAATGCACTATTGTGAGAAAAGTACATCTGATTCACATCACATATCTTTTGGAACAGTTTATGCCAGTATTTTCAGGCAGTGCTTACTCTACTTCTATCCAGAATGAAAGTTGAAGAGAGTTAATATTTTAAAGTTTATAACAAAAAGAGCTAACTTTGTTAATAAGGGCTACAAAATTAATAGAGTTCCTCAAAGAGATACAAGAGGACAAACGATTTCAAAGTCCAGTATTATTAATTGTGAGAAGAAATGAAACAGACTCCTGATTTGGGTCTGTCTGCCCTGTAACGTGCAACACCATGACAGAATGATGACAGTGAGAATTGGAATAACAGTTGCAAATTACAACCATTTTCCCCTAGGTACTCTTTATACCTAATTTTCCCTTTATTGACAAGGTAAACATATACAGTACTTAGAAGTGAGCAATATAGAGTACTTAGAAACAAAGCTTTGATTTCTTTATTTGAATGACCGCAGAGTTCTAAGGCTCATAGCAGAAGTAACTCAGAGGAATAATATTTTCAGTGATTTTTTTTTTTTTGCCAAGGACAGAATATTCCATGAGGCATACAATGACAGGAATTACTATGCACAGCTTTTTAGAAGGGTAGTGATTTTAAATACTAAAATGGCTAACCATTTTTAATAGTGTATTCTAATTGCAATAGCCTCTTTCTCTGTATCAGGCTGTACTAAGAGATAATTGACCTCTGTGTCTGTTAAGCACTCTCAGATTTGGCTTGGGAAGCATAATTCACATCATGGCCAATTACCTTGTGATACGGCCTACAAAAAATGCTCAACTGTTGTCATAGCTCTGCCATTTCTTTCCCTTACTGTCTTCCTTCCTTCTTTCCTTCCTGGCTGTAATATTTGGGCTGTCTTATTTGTCAGGTGGCCTCTTTGTTCTCTTCCATCTATTATTTACTGTAGAAATCCAAACAGCAGAAAATAACTGGCTCAGAACAACTGCACTGTTTCAGTGCATAAAGCTAAACAATGATTTACAGTGACACAGAAAATAACTCTCTGTTCAATATTGGTTTTAGTTAGCCTTGTACATAAAGCCTTTCAAACTAGGTGCTGAACTGTGTGTGATAAGCAAGTCTGATAAAAGAGATTGTGTTACTTACTGCTATAGAATTGTCTGTTATTGTGTCAGGTGCTTTTTTATCATGACTTAAGCAAAGTCATTCAATTACTCGTGGTTCCTTAATTGGTTCTTTCAGATCTGCTATACTGCCTATCATGTTGGCACTTGGGCAGCTTACATAAATTAAAACAGTATATTAAGAAAATATGACTCCTTTAGGAATAAAAGTCTCAATAACTAGACCTCTGCCTCTGTTATTAAAAATGGCCTAGAGGTCAACTAAAAATCAGGGTGATTAATAAATCTAGTAGAGTCTTGCAGACTGCTAGAGCCTGGACCCTACTGAAAACCCTTAACTATTGGACCAGGGTGATGATAAGCTAAGGAATGACAGCAAGTCTCATCCTTGGTTAGGCTAAGACAAGAGATGATCTGACTAGTAAATGGGTCTCACCAGCACATCAGTTGGACTCCTGCTGACAATATCTCATCTAGGCTGACTCTAGCTGCTCCTGTCTTCCCCACTGCACTTGTCAGAAACTAGGAAACCACAAAAATACCAACATCGGGTAATTCTGGGTACTGAATTTCCTGGATGCTGAAAGACTTTATTAAAATCCAGCTTGCCAAAACCATTGTAGTGCAGATGATCTGATTTGCAAAGATGTATCTAACACTGAAGAACCAGTACTGGAGGCCAGGGACCTTTTAGCAACCCCAGTTGAAATCTCCAAAAGTAAAAAAACCTGTTATATTTCTGGAAACTAGTATCCTTCTTTGAGCCAGATTTTTCTTGTGACTTAACACCTCCTCAAAACTAGGAACTTAATGAATAACTTGGAGAAGATGACAGGTTTATGAAGCAATCTTCTATACTCTGCTGTGTCAGGTTAAAAGCATAAGATGCAGCGCTATTTTGTAGAGCAGAATTTCAGTGCTTGTGCTTCTGAAGTTCTTTCCAGGAATTCATTGATAATATCCTGTGACTGAATACACTTGCTAAGTCTTTAATTTGCTTAATAACTGTGACAAGATAGTTAATAGAGGCTTGAATTTATAAGGTGGTGTAATATATATTGTATATACTGTATTTGTATTGTACTAATCCCATGCTTCAGGGCTTCTAATGATTACTTTTGGAGGCTAGAAATAATTTTTCCTTCTTTGATCCATAATGTGAGTTCTTTTTTCACCTTCCTCTGGGTAATGGAGACAGCTAGGCAGAGATGTATGCAGTATTTTTAGTGGTGTTAAATTCACATGTGTCCAACTGGTATATGTTGCTCATACACTAAGGATTAAACCAGTGATCAGATTTGGGGTCAGGAAGCAATTTTCCTACAGCTGAGACTGACCACCTAAGTGGTATTTTTAACTTTTTCCTGTACCGTGGAACATCACTTGCTTCCCAACATCTTGTAGAAGTTTTTCTTGAAAAATCTCTTGCTGCCAGATGTTGACAAGGACCTTCGCCTCTCTCTCTGTGGCACATTATATTTATGTACCTTTTTATGTAAGCCCTCAAGTTTGTTGCAGGGTGTTGGAAAGTTTTGGTAGCTGGCTGTACATACAGTAGGCATGATCTAGGGTATAGATATGCTATGGAGCAGTCTAGATGGCAGACAAAAAGGCATTTGTAATATAGTAGCCCATGACTGCCGTGACAGTTCTGGGCACATAGGTGCATGCAACTCCTTCAGTTCCTATTTTCTTGTGTGTCAGTCACATCAAAGATGGACTGTAACTGAATTTAATATCTAGCACCAGGTTTCCAGCTCAAATCTTTCCTTTAGTTCTGTAGAGAGAAAAACAAGGAAAGAATGGGAAGATGAGGGTAATGGGGATGGAAATCCAGTGGCTGCCTGTGTGCAGCAGTGTTTGGAGTGGACACAGAATGCATCCTGTTGCATGGAAAGCAAATTGGCTGGAGTGGTCTCTGGTATGGAAGGATTTGTTTGTTGCCATTTCTATTTTGCATTGAAAAAAATGGCCGTGGTTGCTTCCAGGTTGCACACAGGGCTTGCAGTCCCAAGCCTGATGCCTCATCTGTTTTTCCCTTTCTTCACCTAAAGCTAATAGTAGTGTAAGTGTGGGAAATTGTAGATATGTTTCTGATTTAAATAGAGAGTACAATGTGAACCTATTAGATTAATAGTTATAATGAAACCTGCATGCATTTTTCTTGGCAGTCATTTCAATCACTTCATTGTAAGCAATCCAGCTTTCCTGTGCTGCCTCAGTGAAGCATATTTCCAGAGAATTCAGTCTTTCCAAGTGCATTGTCAAGTGCTGATAAATTTTTATGAGCTTCATCTAGTGGGTGACAGCCACCATGGATATCAGAAATTATAGGAGAGCACTTAATGTGTGTGCTGCTCCTCCTTTGGAGTACATCTGCTTCAAGTGTCGAATCATGACTGGTATAATCTTTACTTTTTTCCCTTCTGCTGTTGGAGTCATAACTAAAACTCTCCTCAGAAAACCCAAACAAGGTTTCATTAGAATAGTAGACATTTCATCAAAGTTCATGCTAATGTTATAGAATCCAGTAAAAGCTGGGATGGCCTGGGATGGAACACTGCATCTTTGCTTACTCACTCCTTGCTCCGGGCATAAGCTAATGAAACAAGCTAGGACGTGGCTTTAGCTGACTTAAACTATTTGTGACTGTCTCTTGGGCTGAGATGGGACATGCTACAAAGATTACACCAGTTACAATAGGATTGGCCTATCCACTGAGGCCAAAATTAATTTTACGTCCATTTATACAACTGAGATTGTTAATCATGAAACAGAAAGCCCTTGCTATACCTAGTCAAGGAAAAAAGGGATTTCAACACCTAAGATATCAATATTTACTCTAATACACTTTTAAATGGGGAGAAAAAAATCTACATGTTTCTAAATTAATACAGGTATTGAAAACAAGGGTCATGAGAGAAGCAGAATATAATGACAGCCTCTGTTTTTATTATCCTATCATGTACTTAACTTTAAACTGGTAAAAGCTCCAAAGGAAATTAGCTATCTTGTAATATTTTTCATCCTGAGAACTCAAAGTCTTCTGTCAAATGTCAAAATTAAAGCAGAGAAATGATAAATTGCCTTACCTAAATATTGTACAATAGAGAGACAAGTGTCCTGTCTTCCAGTCTAGTGGACCATTTACTAGATCATATCACATTAGAAGAAGTCCTCAAAATGCACTAGTAATAACTTTTTTAGCAGTAGCTGCAAATTATTGATATGGATATGCTTTAAACACTCTGCATAGGTTGTCCAGTAGTAGTGAGCTAATGCAGGTAACGGGAGAAGGAGAAGAGGACAGGAATGTCTGGATTCCATACGACAGAGCTTGTGCAGCAGCTGCTGTGGAGTCAGTCAATGGACATTCTTGTGCTCACAAAACAGAAAAGCAAGCAGTTCTTTCAGTAAAGTCTAAACAAGGGCTACTGAGCTGGAAAGAAGGAAGAGATTTTAGTGGAGCATAGCAAGAATGTGTACAAGAGACATGATAAACAGACATGGTGAACTGGAGTGTTCAAGAATTAGGGGCAGGGGTTGTAAGATGGTAATTAGCTAATAATGGCAGAAGCAGTCTCTGCATATAAATATATGGATTGTTTCTATGGTATAATTTGCGTTACAGTTAAAATATCCACTGACATGTAAGTATTTTGTCTTCTGTGAAGTGAATTCTGCACCAGCTAAAGGTTTTGTCACATCCCTTGATATGATCCTTGCAGATCTGAGCACTGTTCACTTAATTTTTGACATATTTAGTTAGACTATAATGAGCATGTAAAGAAAATACAACACCATAATATGTAACACAGATGTACCAGATTTTATTTTTACATTCCTCTGAGTTATAACGCTTATACTACAGTACCATCTGCAATCCCTGGCAGAGCCGAGGCATTCTACAGATACATAAGAAATGACAGGTACCCTATGACAAACAGCTTACTGCCTAACACACTGAGCAAGCTGATGAAAGAAAGAAGGTAGAGTATATGAGTGAACAGGCTGAGTTAGTGATGGAGGCAACAAAAAATAGAAAATTACATTTGCATAGGTATGTAAGTCATCTAGGAACCTAAGTCAGAAGTGAGTAGGTTTCGAAAGTGGATTGTGCATCATTGTTTTCCATCAGATCTTAGTTTATTGAATACCACACTGTTGGCTTTCGTACAGATCCTCACTTTGTGGTCTGTGGGGCAGACCAAAGGAGGTGCAAGAGGTTCTGGGAAAGCAGGGGAAGACATGAGAAAGAAGAAATCCAGCTTTATGACCATACATTACTTACACCACTATGTATCAAACCCCGTACCTGCCAAGACAGTGAGTTGATTCATACCTTCAGTGTCTCAAAGCATTTTTACTAAACCATTAATAGAGTAAAATATTAAGTTGCTGAAGTAACATAGGCTACTAGTTTGAATTAATTGAAATGGATAATCTCAGGTTCTTAATAGGCTACTTACTCTTTTGATCTTTCATTTACATCGCAAGAAAAGTCTAGGACATTGCTTGCCTGAAAAAAGGCTCATAGTGCTTTTTCATGAAATTGATAGCAGAGCCCACAGTAGCATGGAAACCATTAATTGGATGGATAACACTACAGTGCAGACACTACCAGATCTTTGTATCTTGTGCTTTTTATAATAGACAGAAACACTTGCCTCTGTAGGAGTACTACAGTGCAGGAGGCTACACTGAGTATTTTCATTTAGGAGAGTCCACTGAATGCCTTTTTTTTTTTTTTTTAGTTTAAGTGGACTTCCACTTTGATTATGGTATTACGTTATTGCCATTTTGCTGAAAGAAGTTTATTGATGATACAAACATGGTGCATGACACATGCAATCAAAAACCATCAATGAATAACCGTGAGATAACAAGAAATAAAGGCCATGAACATAGAGAAGGCACCAGTCAAATGAGGCTATCTGTGCCATTAAGTAATGTGTTTCTATCAGTATCTAGCCTTCCCTGACAGGATTACTGAGTCTACCTTAATTTTTTTTTTCTTCAAGGTATCTAAAAGCAAGGAATTGCTTTTTGTATACATTCAAATACTCTCATGGGTTCTAGAAGTGTAGGCATTTACTGCTGATGGAAAGCCTCAAGGATTGATCTATTTTTGGCATCTTTCCCACAGTGACACATTGTCCTTTATTCAGTTGTTCAGTATTTCAGATGATGAACTCTTACCAAATTTCCAACCTCAAATAACTAAAACTAGATACCTGGGGAAAAGGTTCCTAAATAGTTCGCATATAGTTCATATTTCTGACAACAAATGAAATAAATTAAGGAGCATTACACATGTGAAGCAACTTTGAAAATAATTTTATTAGGTCACTTAGATGATAGAATGTGGTTTCTTAAGTTTGGAAATGATGCTTACAGATTTCACCTGAAGACACAAAATTCATAAAAGATACACATAGTGAGGATAAGTGAATATTTAAATGTTTGAATAAGCTGAAGAGTGATATGGCAAGGAAAAAAAATATAAGTAAGTGGTAAATGATTTATCATTTTCTAGGTAGCACATTTTTTTATAGTTCATTTCCTTCCCAATGTGAAATCTATAAAAAGAATATTCAAGGAAGTTGTATGGGAGTGTGTGGTTTCATTAACATATTACAATTACCCTGTGGCTGTTCCTCGCTCTTAATCAGAACACCACAACAACTTCTAAAAATATGAAAACACAAAAGGGTAACTGTTATGAACAGATTATTTTTTCCCCTCTCCACAGAAAAATCAGGGGTTTAAGAAACAACCTGGACTGTTCATCATAAGTAGGTTTTAATTTGTATCTACACTATGTTCTTCTCACTTCATTAGTCTCAGAATTTGTAACTGAACAGCACTGTTTGGGCAGCCCATTGCCTAGCTGGAGATGTCAGAAGCAATTACTTTCACAGATTTAAGATTTTATCATACAAACTCTTTTTAGCTTTCTCGGTGGACAGCACAACTGAGGCCATTTGTTAAGCCTTTCATCATATCTTATCAATTGCCCGGAGTTTGCATCTCACCACAGATTATATCTCACTTTGCATGTGAACAACAAGTGAGGGAGAACCTTAACTAAATGAAGTTGCCTCTGCTTGCTATTTGAGTGGCTTTCTTGAAACCTGACTGCTTGCCTGAGGCAGGAAACAGGAGGTGGGACGTGTGTGTTCCCACGTGGCTCCTTCAACGGGAAAGACTTCAGACCTGTATTTGAGGTAATTTATGGAGAGCTTTTCATGCAAGCAGATTTGTTTCTTGTGTTAGATGATGGGGAGTACTGTTTTCAGGTGTTTAGGTAGTAGATTTGGAAGAACAGCTGACAAAGGAGAACTGGTCTCAACCATCTCTTCAACAGAAGCCATGTTATTAAGATTTTAGTTTAAATGTGAAGATTACTAAAAGGATTGCTGAAAAATTGGGAAAACTTCATTCATGCCATCTCCTCCGATGTAACGTTTTCCTTTCGTATCTATCTCTAGAAAAGTCTGTGTGACTGTTCTAGTTTTACTGGTGGCACTGGTGCAAGTCCAGTAGCAGCTTCTCTTCCATCTTCATTCCTCTGCATTAATTTCAAAGGGAATACCTAATAATTTCTATTTGGGCTAACAAGTTTGTTGTGTGTGAACTAATAGGTTGAAGACAATGTTTTCCTTATAAACTGCAGCCATGTTTTATAAGATAATTTTCAGTAATAATTCTTAAAAGTGCAACATAATATTATTATAGAAACAACTATTTACCATGAAATGATTTTGTATTAGTACATATTTTAATATCTTTGAACAGCAGGATGGACTATGTGGCCTATTAAGGTTTCTTTCAGCTTCTGTATTCAAAATTTCTATTTCATGAAGAAACATGTTTCTTTTCTTGTATAGGTCTGGAAAATTATAATTGATTAAAATCTTAAAGAATTTGGTTAGCACCCTAATTTTAGCATATATGTTTTCCTCCAATTATAGTACTATTTGTACGTTTTTGTCTGACAGTCATATCACACATTTAGATATATTCATGAGGCCTCTTGTTCACACATTGTCCATGAGCAGAGATATTTCCTAAGATATTTTTCTTTGCTAAGCTGTTTTATGTGAACAAATTTCAGTTCTAGACTCAAAGGAAGAATTTGCAACTTTGGTATTCTTTGAGTAGTATTTAGTAAAAGTAGATACCTGAGATTTTGATTTTGATTTTTCTTGTTTTTATAATTCTATTTTCTTTTATTTATATTTTTTTCATATTCCTGATTTAAACTATAAAAACTTTTGTTTAAGTATGGCTAACAAATGGGTGATTAATCATTAACTAACAATCCCATTGCCTGAAAGCCTAGTACTTGGCACCCCAAGTATTGTTTTTTGTTAATTTATTCTTATCTGATAAATCTGACCCAATGTCATCATACTTAAGAAAGCACTGAAAGACTCGGAGCTAAAAGCGAGTCTATACTTGGACAAAAACATACTTATGCTAAAACAATTTGTTTAAAAAACACTTAAACTTATGAGTTCAATCATAATAAACCAATGTCCTTCAAAAAGTCATTGAAGTTCTCCACGGTTACAAAAACAGAGTAGATTCTGATTCTGCAATCAGATATGTGCCTGCTTAAAGGAACATTGACTTTAAGCAGCATTCATAGAGTGTCAGGGGCATTCTCAAACACTTAACAGTGGTTTTACCATTCTCCTCCAAATGCAAATTATGATATAATTTCAGAAAATATGTGTAATTTCATCATTTGGTAGTGTCCCCCAGAATTCATTGTATCCTTCCTTAAAATCTCTTTGTCCACCTCACTTTAAAAGTGAAAACATTAACCTCCTCACCTCAAATCCTGCTACCTTTTTCCTACAGAAATTCCATCTTTCTCTGTGTGTCTGAGTATCCTTTTTTCCTGCCCTTAGTTTAGGGCTGAGGAATCACTGCAGGCTGAGCATGGGGAGATGGCCTCTCTCCAGAAAAAAGGTGAAGGTGTGTCCTGGCCCAGTAACACGTCCAACCCAACTGAAGGTCATTTGTCCTTTCCCCCCAAATATTTTATGGATCAACCTCAGGCAATCTCTGTTTTTTTTTTTTTTGAGTTAGCAGAAGTACTAGGAGGAAGACTCACCATGGAAGAGGGGAAAAAAACCCAGTGGCTATCGCTATGGGAAGTAGGTGAGGGAGCCACCCAAGGAAGGGGAGCAGGACAGACAGCCAGGAGCACATCCCTGTCTCTGCACATAGAGGAGAGCAGCCTAGGGCCATAGCCAGAAGAGAAAGGCTAGTGCTTATCTCTGTCCCACCTATGTAACACATTTCTCTAAAGGTCCCTTACACAGACCACATTGCTTCAGTCTATCAGATCTGTATTAGATTTGTCAGATTTCTTTGTTGCTTTTAGTTTATGGTGTCATGTGAAGCAAGGCTTTATCTTTAGGTATAAATGGGTAAAAGGAAAGGTTACACTCAGCACTGCTGTTCTTAAGAAGAAAAAATATTAGCAAAATGGGTGAAGATTTCCATTATGTACAAATTTATTTACTAGCCAAAAGCACAAACAGAATTCCTGCCCTAAGTTGTCATGCTAAATCCAGCCTTCTGCTTTTTCTAATGTTTTCTCTCATACCTAACATATACCAGAATGAACCACCCATGGGTGGTTCACTGAGGATTCTCTAAAGGCACAGATTACTCATCATCAACCACCCTAAAGAATTAAAGTGATTCTCTTCTATTCCCTCTATTAGATTTGTGTATGCTGCAGAGCTAACCAACTTTGAGTGCAAAGAATAATAAATAATTTCCTTTCCTTCAGCAAAACAACTTAATTTAATTTGACCAGTCACAAGAAAAAAAATCCAAAAAACCCAAAGAAATAATCCCTTCAAGCAAAACATCACTCTTCTGCCAAACTGTGTTTCCCCAAGCGTCACAGACTGAAAGCCAAAGTTACCACTGCCTTCTCAATCATATAATGGCAAAGCAGGGAGTCCAGGTTGCAAATAGGTCATCCAGGGTAAGGAGCATCTCACTGGCCCACACTTCTGTACAACAAACATGCAATATTTAAATGGCAAATGTAATATCTAAACGGCAAACCAGATAAGGCATCCCTCTTGTTAAAATTACATTTTGACCTTTTCTGAGTTGCATAATATTAGAGTAATGGTATAATCAGTCTGATTTCTTCTGTGCTCTCCCTTGATAGAACCCAACCTTCAGCGATTCTCACTGTCTTGTAAAATCTTCTGAAAGCTCAAGTTCAGAAGTCCCCTTGAAGGTAAAAGCCGTTTCAAAACAACCACCACCTATCAGCTTTATCTCCTCTCACTCTCAACTCGTTCATGCCCTTATTTGATATAATACACCTTCCTCCCCTATGACAAATTTATGTTACTTAAATTGATTTTTCTGAGTGCTATGCAACAGTTATGAAATATTTGAAAGATTTAGATTGCTAAACCTTTAAAAATGCTTCCTGACTAACAGGTAACATGCTTCAGACTAACTTTCTGTATCTATAGCTGCTCGAATTCCTTCAAAATATTTTAGTTGCATTTTTTGACAAGTTATAATATAATGACTATGCACATATATCATGATTTGAACCAGTGGTTAATCAAGTTGTGTGTAACAAAATGACAGGTTTTTTTGTTTGTTTCCTATAAGGCTATTTGCTTTGAATTCTGTGCCTTTGATATTTGTGCTCTAGCTTTGGCCATGGCTCTGTTATAATTATTTCAGACAGTTAGTTAGCCATTTGAGAGATAGGCTGTTACCAACAGGAATGTTTTCAAGGACACTTCTAAAGCAAATAACCAAACAGGACTTCTTAGGTGCTTTGATGTCCTTTGTTTTTCAAACATTTGCACTGACATATTTTGCTATATAATTATCACAATCACAAACAAGATCTGATCAAAGCATCCTGCTGCTTATGAAGGTTGAAAATTTTAACTTCTAATTTTTGGCTTTAGAGATTATATGCTTATGGTTTTAAAAGCACTTGGGGAAGCCCTCGTTGGCAGGTGTATATACATTTGAGTGTCTCTGATACAGCCAATTCTTGTAGTTTTACGTGCAGAGCAGATCTGCCTTCCAAGTTAATATTACTGCACTGTGATGCAAATACCAAAAAGCCAAACACTAGTAAAATTTTAAAGTATTGTATTACGTTAAATCAATAAGAGGAAAAGCAGTATCACAGCTGAAGACAATGATAATTTCTCCTGCATTATTACACACTAAAAGTAAATATCATACTTGATTGACATAGATCTACGGGCATGCAGAAATAAGAAAACAGGATACATAAAAGTGCTGCCCAGCCCTCTGGTCAGACAGTCCACATACTTTGTTTCAGTACTGGGGAGGGCTGCGTGCTGCAGTCTGTGACATGCTTCCCAAGCTTGCACAGGGTCATCAATGCACAGTGCCCATGCAGTGCTTCTTACTGATTCCTCCTGGTTGGTCCCAGCAAGGAGAGGAGTAGGAGCCTGTGGTAGCCATCAGAATACTCCACACCTGCTCTTGGCACTCCTCCTTTTCCTGGATGTTGTTTACTCTTGCACAAGGCTGTCAGTTGGATGATTGCTTTGCTGGTAGCAGATGGCTCCAGGCTCCAGGTCTATGTGTTTCCCAGATGTGGGTTTTCTTGCCATGGCCACCTCACAGTCCTGAGGCTAGATGTGAGTCCCTCACATGGTGGAAGGACCGCAGCGTCCCCCTTAGCAAAGGTGAAAGCTGCAGCTACCAAAGCAATTCACTCAACTGTTGTGAGGCACAGCCACCTAACTTCAAGTGTGGAGGAGGGTGGGCTGATGAACTGTTTCAATAAGCTTCAGATGCCTCACAGACTGTGAGTTGAACGCATCTCCACAGGAGTTCAGGAAGTAGTGTCTTCCTATCAGTCTGCCCATAGCTCTCACTCGTCAGCTGGTTAACCACATTATCTGTTTCCAGAACTATCATAATCTGTGAAACCAGTCCTGCAACTACGTGAATGTGAAGACAGACCCTTTGCTTAGGCTGTGCTCCAACAGTTCAAACAGGACAGTGTTCTCATCAGGTGGCCCATGCACGTCAAACAATTTGAGTTATTGGCATTGCTACTGCTCTTCCTTTTATCACAACTGTTTCACTACTTTCTCCACTCTTCAGCTAGTTGCCCTTTGTTGATCTTCATCTAAGCTTCCCATCTTTCTTCTGCTTTCAACATTTCTTTTAATGTTTTTCATAATCAACACAGAAGGAGCAATAAAGCTGTCATTTATTTTTGTGCCCATGTACATTATTACCCTCCCATCCTATTAAGTGCGCTCTTTGTATGAAATTTAATTTAGCTGCTGCAACTGTAGTCATTCTTATTGTTTAAAATAAAGATATGAAGAGGTGGGAAAAATGGTCAGGTATTCAAGGAAACTGCTTGCAATTATGCTTGTTGCTGACATTTGCAGTGCTCTTTAAGAAGCCTGGGCTGTTGTAATACCTTTCTGTAGCATAAGATGACCTAAGAGACTATTCCAGCCTCTAATTTGTACAATAAAATGAATATATTTGGTAACACTGAGGTGGAACTTCACATTCCTGTTGCATTTTCGAAAAGGAATAGGAGATAACCTGGGTGTCTTCAGCTATGTTACAGTCACAGCATCAGGAGTGGAGGTGAGCCAGCACTAAGGTCTGTGTGGCAGTTGCCACTACTCAAGCAAGTCAACTGGGCTGGTGTTTAAGAGAACAGGTTTAAGAGAATAACTTTCATAGACCATTGAGACCATGAGACTTTCATAGAACTATTGAGGTGCTTTAAATACAGCACGTTCCCAGAAGTTTACAAGCTCAAGTTTTCATGTTGAATGTAAGTGGCATGAGTGTGGCTTACAGCAACATTGGTATGGAGCAGATATTTGGGATACAGGCGTTTCATTAATTCTGTATTTGCAAGTTAAGGCCAAGGTTCTTTGATAATCACCAAGCAAACAAATAATTAAGAAGTAATATACTTTGATTTTCCCCTACAAAATTGCTGCGTGTTGCTGAACTTACTCTTAAGTGCATTCTTTAAAATAGCACTTGAAGAGTAAAGAGACTTTAAATTGGCAGTATATGAATTCCCATCAATACCTCTTGAATAAAAGGCTTCATGAGCAAGTATAGCATTGATGTAGCTTTCATATGCTCTTATTAGAGGTCTACCATATATGCTCTGATCTGCTTTCTGATATCTACTCCTACCGCTTTCCACTTGGAAGCTTTGCTCTTACCTCTTACTAGACTAGACTGCTTACATGACTAGACTGCTGTGTCCTGTGGCTTTCAAGGATCTGCCTGATGATGCAGGATAAAGTGCAAGAAAAACCTCAAATAACATAACAGTTGTGTGACCCTCTCTGTTTCTGTCTTGAACTTACAGTGTAAAACGATTTTTTCTCCATTTTACTTTTTATGCACAGGTTGAGTTATGGTGGGAATTTGGCTCCAGAATTTGTTTTCTTGCTTTGAGGATGTAGCATCCTGCACACTTCAAGAGTTAAAACAAATTGTTTTTCAGTGTTGGGGAAAAAAGCAGATATAAAAATGGAGGTAAAGAAGTTATATGCTCTGAATAGACATTCAAATAATACATATAGAGTATGATTATATTTGAAGCATAGGGTGACAAAGTAGAGAAGGATATTTCACACTGCCCTGTTGTATGTGGGGCAGTGTAATCCATCAACTACTTTGATAAGCTTCACCAGTTTTTTGGAAACTGCCATGTGATGACCTCATGAGCTGTATCAATTTAGGCATTCCAAACAAATGTCCTTTAAAATGCTCAAATGATGTTTCTGAAGAAATGATTGTTATATTTGTGTCTAGAGAACAATGCATTTTTCTTCATTTGTATTATGCTGTGACACTGCTGCAGCTTCTGGAGTTGCATTTCAGTAGGATTGCTGTTGATTTATTTTTAATTTGATCTTAATCAGCTCTGTGTTTCTATCCTCTTTCTTTTTGTCATTTTATTTACTTAAGTATCAGCACAGTTCCTCAATAAGAGGCTTGGAAAGAGAAAGCTCACATTGTCTGGCTTCAGTAACCATCAGCTGTATTACCACATGCACATCTATCAAGATTAGCTACTTTTCCAGTACATAAAATCCATTTATGTAACAAGAAAATCAAATAAACACCACTGTGTTTTCTTAAAATCTCTGGTGTCCATGCCTTTCTTTGGCCACATAAAAATGATTTCTGGGAATCTAACAGCATAAAGTTTAGCTGTTATGTTAAAGTCTCAAGTGAACTGAATAAAAAAATGGACCTGTCGATATCCTCTCTGAAAAGGGAAAATAGGTGAGGTTGTCTTTTGTTTGAACAATGTGAATTTAAGTAAACACTTTGTTATTTCAATATCATTTTACATCTGATACATAGATGCTTGCCTGTCTCTCTCACCAATGAAAACACATTAGTCTCCTTTTGTTGTCCTGGAACAGATGTGTGGAGCAGTCTCCCATTTGGGTCACAGACAGCACTCATTGATATGCTCCTCCAAAGGGCACTGGTCATCCAGGAGACCTTCAGAAGGCGAGTCATGGTCTATCACAGTCCAAAAACGTGAATTTAGCAGAGAACGTCACCAAACTCAGAGCAAAGGGCGAACTTGGCTGGAGGGAACCTGGGAGCCGTGTCAGACCTGTGTCTGGAAGCCACACAGCCCACCTGGCTTGTGATGGACACGGTGTCCAGCACACACCTCGGGGAGAGCTGTGGGGCTGCGCTGCAGTGAGTGCAGAGAGGCTGGGGCCACAGCTGAGACTGCAGCCATCTCTGCAGGTGAGGTGACACAATGAGGTCCTTTTTCAGCAATAAGTTTTGGCTGGAGTCTCCTCTTTGCTCCCTTCTCTGAGATGTACTGAGTAAGGTGACCACAGCACAAGGCACTAAATAAATGGGCTGAGCGTGGCAGCCTGTTTCTTCCTCATACCCTTACACCTGGCAAATGTTGACATATGGGCCATAAGTCTAAGATCTCACTAGTCATCTCTCCAGAGAGGCACCGTCCTTACTCCACTTTGATTTCTCTTCCTCCTCTACAAACCTTTCCTGTGCCCAGGATCCTGCCAGTTTGTGCTTCCAGTGGGGCAGCTAATTGGATTCCCTCATACCACAACAACCATCTATGGCAGCAGGAAGTTTTCTGTTCATTTCCCCCCACTTTTCAGGGGACAGCCCAAGGGAAGGTTGCTGCAGCAAGAAATAAGAGTATTACTGCTTCTTATGTTTTATTTACTTCAGGCATATTCATAACCTGCATGAGAAAAGTTCCTAGCAAAGTATGAAGATGGACATTTCAGAGAGGAAAACTAGTGCCAAGACAAGCTTTTAAGGCTAAAGAATACTGTGCAGGATTTATTTTAGGGTGGTTTCTGATTAACTGTTCATCACTATTATGTCTGGATCACAGCATTGGCAGTTTTGTATAGTCAGCTGTTCGGAGAGCATGCTCATTATCCAAAGGTAAAAGAAATGAGGAAAAAATGATTGAAGAAGTTTTTTCACTTTTTTGCTCTAGCTATCTGTGTTCCTTTATTGCATATAGATCCTTTCTAAAGTTAACAAGGGTTTCTGAGTGAATTCCCTGTTTGCAGCAGCAGAAATGGACTGAATTTTTAACTATTTTCTTAGATTTATGGGTATCTGAAGCTCAACGAAACATAGAAAGAATACATGGAATTTTTTGTGCTGGTCTTTTCATAATTTGATCCATAAATAAATAAATTTGATTCTCTAGTCATCATTTCCAAATCCACCAGTATCCTTAATCTTATTTTCCCAGTGGAAGTCAATTATATTCAGTTTGACATGCTCTTTTTCAGGGTGGTATTTCTACATGGGAACCAGGATATGTGAGTGTGTATGGGGAGGGGAATGACGGTCACCAAAACTGGGAAATGCTCCTGGACCCCATAGAGCAGACATAGGTTATGTCAACATCATGCCATGGGTCACAGTTTAAGGCATTTCCCAGAAAGCAGTCTGAAATTATTCTGTTCAGGTCAGCTCCAGTGCTGGGGAGGCATGAGAGGAGATTTTTTCTATATTTTCAGGGCAAGCCCTCTACATGGTCCCTAACATGGATTTCATTTTTGGAACGTCTTCCTTGAGAAAGCACATGAACAAATATACATGTCTGTGAAAGGAGATCTGTGGGGTACACCTTAATTCAGAAGGTGTGCTTAAAGAGGAAGGTAATTCCTTCTTCAGTGAGCATTCACTGAGTGTGAGCAAGGCATGAATGTGTGGGAACAAAATTTTCGTGATTCTGTAGCAAATAACTTTGATTTGAGGAAGGACCAGGAAGATAGGGTGTTTCAAGTTAGAGCTGAAGAATGCTATACTGTCTTCTGTGAATGTAAATTTCTACAATGTACTGTGTTCAGCTTTAGTTAGGGTTGTAAATCCTTCATTTTCGCTAGCACTAAAATCACCTACAAATTTTAAAAAATACCTCTCATTTTTTCTGAATGTTGTGTCACAAAGGAAAGTTGAAGACATGACAAATGCTTGGACTAAACACCTCCTTTGGAGCAGTTGATTTAGGTGAAATATCTAAGGAATGTTAATCCTTTTAGCTTTAGTTGTGTTTACAACTAGTCATTTAAAAGTGGTATATGTAAAACCTCAGATATCGCTAAGCATGTTGTATCTGTGGAGGATGTGGAATGATTTGTCAAGTTTTTACCCAGCATCCTCTTAAGCTCTCCTCATTGTGTGATTTTGCCAGGCTTACAATATTTCACAAATGCAGTAGGTTCCTTCAGAAGGCCTTGCAAACTGCCGCTCACAGGTAGTGTAAGCTGCCACGATCCTTGTAGGCTTTTGTTTACTCTGCACATCCACTCATAAATCCTCAGCAAGCTCTTGTTTACAGTTTGAGGAAAGCTGGTTTGTGAAGATAGCATGGCCACACAATCTGTGGTACTGCTGCCCCTTTTAACTCCAGTCTGGAGCAATCCATGTCAAGCCTCCCTGAAGGATGGTGAACTGCAAAATGCAGCAGTAAAAAGACAATACCTGGACATTTAAGAAGTCAAGGATTTTTAAAAAATGATCAAGGTCAATCAGACCTTGATCTAATGGGTCTGAAAACACACAGAGAAGCTTCAGGCACTTTTACTTGAAAGGTACATTGTATAGTGTAGCTGGGGTCTTTTATGTTTGGCAGGTCAGAAATTTTTTTATGTTTCTAGAAAGCAGTGTTCCTATGTGTTTCCAGGCTCATGGCTTCCCTTTGTATGGCTACCTGGAAAGAGATACATGCTGTTTAGAAAGCAGAGGTGAATAATCACTTTCTCATTTTTTGGTCTGCATTTATATGGGAACCCTAATGGTTGGAATTTACTTGAAGTAACTACTCCAGTTTCACCAGTGTATTAGGACACTCTCGGCATTTCTTAGAATTCTTTGGCTCTAGGGAGAAGAAAAAAAAAGGAAAAAAAAAAGCTGAAATCAACTTAAAGGCAAGCTTATTCAAGCCTTTGTGACCTCCTGGCTTCATCCATGCTGTTAAATACCATGAGAAAAATCTTGGGATCTTTGATACTTTTGATCCTGGCACTGTTGCAAAATGGAAAATTCAGGATCACCTGCAAAAGCTAAGAGAGTTTGAGTTTCAATTTGTCTCGATTTTGTGTGAAAGGCTTACCTTGGGAAGTGATTCTTGCTTTAAAAGTTCCTATTAATTTCAATTGATTGTAAAAAACTCCATAATACTAGCTTAGACCAGTACTTCATACTCATATATGTTTAAAGTCCTATCAGTCCTACCTTAAAGCTCTTCTTTGAACTTGGAAAACAGCACAGGACTGTAGTGAGGGGCTGGAAAGAAAGGTTTTGTTAGTTCCAGCATTGTTTTGCTGAATTTGATTATGTTTTTCTCTGTGTTAAGGATAATATAGGAATAATTAGGTAAGGGCATTGTGTGTTATGTTGTCTGCAGTTAGAAAGAGTGTAGCTCTTAGTAACAGCAATTTTCTTTTGCAAAACTCTAGACAAAAATGAAATGTAATTGTATATAACATATCTATTAAAATCACATATAAAATAAGATACAGCACAGGGAAAAACAAATATATGCAGGTGTGGCTTAGACTAAACCCCAAGTGTAGTAAATTTGAAATCTGAGAAGTCAATAGTGGATTCAAAAATTTCTTCAATGGTGATGTGTTTGTAATTATTTTTGTGCTCAGATCAGTTTAAAGGGAAGCTGGATTCAGGTTTGAGGTCTTCCTCTAGGTTGTCTCCAGAAGTTTTTTCCATAAGTTCAGTCCACCTTTCTTGTGCATGTCAACTCTCTGGTAACTTCCTGCAAATTTTCAGATGTTATTAAGAGGTGAAATGACTTTATAAACTGCAATCTGGTACTTCGTAATTCCAGACTGATTTTACTGGCATAACACTACAAAATCATGTAAGTTCCTGTTACTTACCTGTAAAGCATCAACCAGAGATGATGACTGATATTTTGCTAGTTTAAACGCAACTATTAACTTAATTTTTAATGTATCAATAAGAATTAGTGAGCAGGATAGCCTCATATTCTTCAGGAACCCTGCTTCTAAGCTGGTCTTCAAGAGCATAAATGTGTGCAGCCTGCCTTTCAGCTACTCCACAATTGCATTTATTATGTCTCAAGGAGGAGATATTTGGCATTTAATTTGCAAAAACCATTTTGTCTGAATTATGTCATGTTTATTACAACAGTATTATAACATTCTTTCTTAGTTTTACGAGGCAGATTCACAGCGTAATTTGATGGTGGAATTTCTGGCAGCAGCTCACATTCAGTGTTTCTCTTCTTTTCCTGGTGTTTCTCACACCCCACTGTTAAAAGACAGATTGTGAAAGTTGATCCGTGGGACACGCCTGTGTTTAGCAGGGAAATAGGATTCCTTCTGCACTGCACATTCCGTAATTACCTAAGTATGCACAAAACATGAGTGCGCGTTGGGCTGAGTGGCATGTTAGTGGGTTGTTGATATGTAACATGAATTGATGTGTGAGATTGGACTGCACTAATTGAACTGATTTAACACTTAATTGGAACAGGAGTGAATTGTTTGCATTACCTGTATTTGGAATTTGTAAATTTGGTCCAGATATTTCAGATGGATAATTTTCAAGCTATGTGCTGTTTGTAGACTCAATTTTAACTACTCACTTTTCAGGGCTTGCAGATTAATCATGATGTTCAGTTTTCAATCTTAAATTGGATGACTGGAGCTTTTTAACAAATTAATATTTTTTTTCTGGATAATGCACTTTAGGTATGAAGTTGTTAAGATTTGTGGACCTTTTTAAACGAAATTATAATTTTAATATTAATGCATAATACTTGTAAGTACAAACTCAGTGTATTGAATTCAAGCTGTGTGCTAGATAAAGAGTTTTGTGGATCTTTGCCCATCGGCTTTAATTAATATACCTACATCTTGATAATGATTGTGTATGTCGAAAATCCATTAGAGTTAAAGATCATCTACCATGCAAGAAATAGGTTTGTGAAGATCTTTTTTGTGTTACAGAGTATCTGGAAAATGGATACTAAGCCCTTAAACACTGACATGCAATGACTATCTCAATATGGATCTGGAAAACGTGTCAGATGGAACAAGTAATTAGTAAGTGGCATGAACAAAGAGAAATCACTCCTAGTTAAGTAGAATGTTGTAAATAATGGATTTTATTCAAACAAGCAAGGATATGAATTACTATAAAGTAAATATCAATTATTCATTTAGTTTAATATTTTATTGCATCCCTCATAAACATTTACATTAGAACAGCAGTGAGTGTACCCTAGAGATTCATACTAAGCAAACAAGGCTCCCTCCTGCTTCCTAGGCTTACAGGCTGATTGTCCATCAGGATGAAATGAGTTGAAGAGTGTATCACTTGCTACAACTCCAGGTAGTGCCAAGCTGCTCCGTCATGCAAGGAGCTGAAGGAATATCTGAAACCGTACTGCCTTGCTTAAAGTGAGATCCCTGCTAAAATAGTCTAATTTAGATGGGGTGTTTGTATAGCGGAGAAGCAGCATGAACTGAGTCATATGAAAACCGCTATATGAAGAATCAGGCTGAGAGACTACTGACTTGCAAGAGTTTTACTGTAAGAGAAAAATGCCTGATGGGCAGTACAGGACTCTGACATCTCATTTAAAGCAGAAGGGTAGATAGACAGTTAGATGGGGCCCTTGCACAGGGTCTCTGTGGATGGGTAAAGTGCCCCTGGAAAGCTTCCAGGAAGAAAAGCTCCACCGACTTTTATACTTATTTTCCTACCCTTGCCTGAGCCCTGGTTTGCGAGGATTGACTCTGAGGACATGCAAGTGGTTCACTCTTCATGGCTTCATGTTGCCAGCATCTTCATTACCATGTCTACATTGCAGGTTGCATCTTAGACTAGAAATACCCAAGGCAGTTTAATATAACCTTGCTTCATACTGGAACTCACCTAGCCATGACAGAAAGGACTTACACAAAGCCTGATTTATTCTGCGTCTTATTTAAGGCTAGTTGGAGTATTTCTCAACAGTAATTCGATCAGCTGGCTGTGTAGATATACTGCCAACCAGGGCATTAAGTCATGGCTATTGTCATAGCCATGCTGTGCGACGCCTACATATATACTGTAAGAAATGGGCTCAGGCAATATATTCCTATCTCACGGGTCATTAAGCAGGCATCACATATCAACAAGCTTCCATCAGTATCAAGTAGAATTAGAATTTAGGTTATGTGGAGTACCACACTCAATTTTACTTATACATCTCCTGATTAATTTGGAACACTTTTGTAGGGATGTAATTTCTTATTTTAATACTGCCTTATTTAGCAATTCTTTTTCTTTTGAGTTTTCAGACTTCTGATTTCTGTTTTAATACATGTGGTATAGTGCAAAATAAAAATAAATGGAATTGGAGGACCAGCTGTTTTGAGTGAAATCCTGGACCAAACATACTGAGAATAAGAGAGTGCAAGCTTCTGGCAATCTTACAGAATGACGTTATCTTAAAGTGTCTATTCCAGAAGAAGTAGCTAAATTAGCAGGATAAGCTACTTGATGCCTCACTATTTGATTTCTGTGATTGAGGGCCAGAGTTTCACATAGTGTTTGGGAGCCTGAAGTTTCAGAGAAGTATCTTGGGAGATTCTGCCAGGTTTTGAAACACGTCTTTTGAAGCCCCTAACTCTTATGGAAAAGCTCAACCTGAAGATTCTTGAAAATGCCGAGGGTGGTTCCATAAGGTCTTCATGCCCTTTGGATTGCTCTCTCAGCAGCATACTCAGGCAGAGATTTAATTTCCCATCAGATTTATTGGTGTGTATTGGAGCACAGTAAGCTTTAAAAAACGTCTTCACCCTGAGGACAAGTTGCACTGTTCAATGAAGCTCTAGATTGACACCAGTCAGATAGCCAAAAGATCTGGGCTGTGCACCTAATCCCCTCCCTGCTTCTCTGGGTGAGCATGAGGAAGCTAGGAACTAGGAAAATACTATGGCTAGAAACCAATTGCTTTGGGTTGTCTTCTCTTCCAATCCTTTGGATTTATCTGATTAACTTATTACATCTGATTCTGAAGATTTTAGCATGTGGATTGTTCAGATCATAAGCTCCATGGTGTGTTCAATGATTATGGCTACATGTGAAACGATCATTACTTGGTAACAGTTTGTCATGACACAAAAAAGTTCTTTGTCATAGTAATGAGAAAAGCAAGTTAATTCTGAGGAGCTAGCTCTTTCACTTCATTCACAAAAGAGCAGATGTCAACTGGACATACAAAAAAATAAATTCACTTTAAAAGCTGGTGTGTGAGATGTGTTGTTGCTCCTGGGATTAATTTTGTTATTATTTCATTTGAATGAGACAAAATGCCCTTTGTGCAACACTTTATAATTTGGTTGTTTTAAAAGGCTCTTATGGAACATTGCTGTGCCAGTATTTTTTTGGAACAATGATATTTGAACAGCTGAAAATTATGAAGATTTCACAGAAATAAAAATGGCATTGAAATTCTGAATTTTTTAAAACTGAGGCAAGTGGGCACTGACAATTCCCTGTGGGTGCCTAAGGATGCAGAGATACACTTCCCAGGGGCATTTTCTGTATTAAATCCTACCAAGTGGTGAATAAAGAATAATAGGCTGTTCCTCTTTTCAAGACAAAACCTAGGGTTACCAGAATGGTGTGCAGTGAATCAGCCACCCAGGTCTAGGAAAGTCTTTGTCGTTGGAAATCTTACCTGCAGTTATTTTACTGTCTCCTGTTGACTTCCTCTAATGCTTCAATCTACCCAAGAGACAAGTGTCTTGCCTCGTGGGAGGCACAGTGAGGTGTGTTTTCTTCCCTTGAAGGAACATTCCCTAGTTATAGCACTATGTTGTGCTTGAAAAGGGGAAACAAAAGAGTCAAACTATCTGGCTGTGATAGGGCAGAAGAAAAAGAAAAGAAGGGCACCTCATTTTAAAATGGGAGGTGGCAGGAAGATGGATGGACTGAGGAAGATGAATTTGGGAAGGGAAATGAGTTCTTTCAAGATGAGTGACCATGCTTTCCTTTTCATCTTGCTCACTGACTTCCTTAGGCTTGCGCTTCCCAAGCTCAGGTGACAGATGAAGCAGCCCATGCATGGATTCTTGGCTGGAGGGGCAAGGAGGGTTCAGCAGGAGGAAAGGCTGGAGAACAGAACTTTCACATCTCTGCAATGGCTAGCAAGGAGGTGAAGTCTCACTTTTACCAAAAAGGGGTCACATCAGTCCTTGGTCAGTTGTGGTTCTGCTGTAGGTGCTAATGGCAGGTATGAATATGTTGATCAAAGGTACTCTACAGGCTACACTGATCCTTTTGGGCAGGGACCAGTTCTGCAATGATTGTATTGAGTTGGAAGGGCAAAACTGAGACCATGCACATGGTGATAGGGACCTCACTTCAGCAAGGTGTTGAGGCAGGTATCTGCATCCAAGTGTTCAGCAATGTGCCTGTAGTGGACCCACTACTGAAATACCCCTCAGAGTAGGGTCTGCCTTCCCAAGTCTGTCTCTTTTTGGGTGAAAGTGGCAAAACAACCTTCTGTTCTTTCTGAAGCTCGCTTAATACACACTTCAGATAGGGATTGTTCTTATTTCTTTTGTCGGGTCGTGCAGTCTGTTTAGTTGTTTGTGAGGCATGCTGAAATTCTTCCATGGCGAGAGCTCTTCTGCATGTGCCAAGTATTAATATTTTGAAAATATAAACTGTATTTTGTATAAAACAAGGCTCTTGTGCATAATTGTATTAATTTTGGCACTATGAGTTCAAGGACATGCATGCCAACTCAGTATTCCTGGAATAATAAAAATATGTGATTTCTTAAGATTCTGTTTTCGATATGTATTTTGAGGGCCCCATCTTAAGCTAACAAGATGATGTAACCTGTTTTTCTCTCTTCCTCAGCAGATGTGCCTCAGGGCAAAGGTTGGTGCTCAAACAACGATTTTATTTTTTTAAAACAAAGCTGATTGTAACATGAACTGTCTAATCTGAAGAAGCTTTAACAGGATGTTTGGTAAATGTCAAAAATGCTAACTTACAACCAATGCCTGTGATATCCCAAAGAGACTCAGTCAAGTGCACATCCTTAAAAGCCCTAGTTTTGCTTAACTTAAATTAATTTTAAGCTCAACTGAAGTTTAAAATTACTGAAGCTGGTTAATGCTATTATCTTTAGAGATTGTGTACCACTGGCATTATGCTTTTAATGCTGAAGCTCATTTTACCTGGTGTGTAAACACATAGGAATGATGAAATGCCCTTCTGACAAAAAAAAAGATTACCAGTCTTTCTCTCCCACAAAGCATCTTTTTTTCCCCTAGTTAATCTAGGAGGGGGTGATCAGTGTGGTATTCTTAGTGCTTGTCCCAGAAAACATTTAGGACCTGCAAGGAACAACAGCACTGGGTGTAAAGGTGGAACTGTCACTAGTTTTGTGTGTTCTGTCCTCAATATAGTTGGTCTGGTTAAAGGGTTTCATCAGTGCTGTTAGGCACCTTGGTCTGTTCTGATGTTTCTCACATTGCAGTTCTACTAGCCGTTTTTTTCTCCTCTTTCTCTGAAGACTTTAAAGACTCTACTGTCTTCACAGAGATTTTTTTTTCTTGGAGGAAAAGGGACAAGTGAAAGCAACACAATTACAAATCCATGGTGTCAAAGATTTTTTTTTTTCTGTAAAAGTTTTTTTTTGGTGTGTGTGTATAGACATACATATTTTACAGTCCAAGATGGCATGGTAATCAGGTTTTATCAGGAGTTTTTAGAATAACTCACTCAGTACATGCAGATAAACCCTTGATATTCCATTACAACATTGTGTAATCTCTTGTAAGCCCCTCAAACTACGCCATCAGTGTGAGTACACACCTACATGCACACTGGCCGCTCTGCTGCAGCAGATGCACTGGGGAGTTTTAGCTAACAGCCCTGCTTCCCCCATCCTGCCACTTATCCCTCTGAATCTGGTAATTTCTTAAATCTTATGAGAGTGGCTCAGAAGGTTTAGCACTTCTTTTCCCCTTCATGATAGCAGAATGCTACAAGTGATCATATGTCCATAAGATCGGGATAAAATATTCAATCTCTTTTCCAACATCTTAACAGCTCTGCTTTCCCTAAGATTAGGGGGTAAAAGTGGCAACAATAATGCAACTGACATTTATGATAATGCCACATGCTGTCACTTAGAATCAGACATACTATAGGATTAGCAGCAAATGTTGTAAAAATGCCAGGAGCTACCAAAGTATTGGGCCTGATTCCTTATTTTCTTATGCCAGTCTTAATTCACTGACTTCCTCTATATGACCAGGATCCAGGGATTTGTAATAGTCCCAAGGCAGTCTTAGGAAAGTATAGCTCATGTCACTGCCCACTGGTTCTTGTCAGAAGTGTGTCACTTTGCTGACAAGCTCTGGTATCTTTTCAGAGTGATTTTATGGGTCTGTTTTGTGTTTTTTTCTTTGTTGCCTGAAAACTGATTAAATCAGTTCTGAGTACTAGCAGGCTTTCTGCCATCCACATGTCTACCAGAAAATAAAGCTATTCAGGTGTTCAGTCTCTTCAGCTTGAACTTCACATACAAAGGCATTTATAAGATCTCATGATGAAACCTAAATCTGAAAAAAATTATCGGTAATGTGAAGGATGCTATCTGAAGGTTGTCAGAATTTCCTTCTCTTTTCCTCTTCATTTATTGCTCTGTATAGCTGCATACAGCAAGTATGGTGTGCGTTTTGAAAGACATTGGAAGCTGAGCTCTGAAACTGTAGTAGTTTTCTGTCACTCTGAAGAACTAGGACTGAGTCTGGAGGAACCACAGGTTGCAGTGACTCAGTCAATCTCTATTCTCTTTCTGGTTTGGCTAAGTAATGGCAACTTCTACTTTGTGTTTTCCGGCATCCCTGAGGGTTTGCCAGATTAAGTAGGATGCAACACTAGGGAAAGTAGCACTTTTTTGCTTTCAGTAGGGACAACACAATCTTAAGGCGCAAACAGGTATCTATTTAAATTGCATGCGGAGTGTGAAAAGTGCTCTGGAAAATAGCAGCTTTTTATTTAACAATCCTTGTCCTTTGGTGTGATGTGAGAGAAACTCATCTATTTCTTCTTGTGCATCGTCAACACTGTTTAGTATGTTCTGATCAACTGCACCAATAATAACGCATTGAAATTTGAGTTATACATGGGCAGCAGAAAGTATAATTTGAAGCCAATGGGGCTGCACAGGTATAAATGATGAGTAACCTTCTTCTGCAACTCTCTTTGTTGAGGATGTTCAGTAGTTCTGCATCACTCTTAGAATACAGCATGGATCTGCAAAGCTTTGCAAATTGATGGAAAAGCCATAATTAGACTGAATGTATTTGATATGGAATTGGAAAGATTATAAAAAATTGCAATTTTTAGAGAGTAGAACTGCAGTTTAATAATTGGGAGTATGCTGTGAAGGACTCAGATTTTTGTTCATAGTAAGGGAAGTAATTGACTGCAGATGGAGAGATCTGGACAATATACGTATGTTGGCAGTGACAGCTTTTAGATTCTGGGGTGCAGTGTTTGGGACTGTGCAGTGTGGTTATTCAAGTTTATAAGCACACTTTTATTAGCATGTAAATTTGAATGCCAAAGGCATAAGCTGCACTGCTTTCAACCAAACCAAACAAAACTTGATTTGCCAAGAAGATTTAAAAGAGGCTTTTATAAACATTCCCCACTATAGCATGTGCTTTTCTTACTTTCTTGAAATATTTTTTCCTCAGAAAACAACATTTCCTGCTCCTTTATTTTGTAGGCTTCTGTGTATGCACTAAGGTGTCTTAGTTCAAGTCCTTCCGTCACAATTGGTGGTACTTTTTGCAGCTCCTTATATGTAACTAGATTTTGCTAAGCAGAAATACCTCTTCCACTCTTCTCCTCCCCTGTTCCCATACTGCTCCCTCACATTTAGAATGGTATCTAGAGGGAGAAACAAAGTGATTTCAGACAGAACATCTATTTGAATTGGAAGCTCCTTAACAGACACAATGTGTCATCAATCAGACCTCACTCCAGATTTCTAAATCCTCGCTCAAAACGCAGGTTTACTTTTTTTATTTGGAAAGAATGGGAGCTTGGTGTCTCTCAGTGTTAGTGACTGTGACAATAGCATCAGAAACAAAAACAGGAATGAGAAAATGTCATCTTATAAAGAGAAATGGAAGACAACTGGATGTAATTATACTCAGTGTCTTGCTGGCAATATTTAATAAATATTTTCATGAGTTATTCTCACATAAACTGGCTATCTTTCCTTCTGCATGTTTCAGCTGAAAACATTTTACATATTCTCCTGTGCTAATGAAAAAGACTGCACAAGGAGAGAGGCAGATTTTGGCTGATGCCTGATGCTGAGTGAATAGAAAGCGAAAAATAAAAATATTGCACTCAACATCTGGATTGGCCTCAGCGGAGTTGAAAAGAGGCCAAAATCTTTCCAGTCTTGTGTGCTGAGTATAAATGGCATGGAAGTCATCTTGGAAGTGAATTGGAAGGAGAAAGTATTTTTTGGCATTCATATACCTTAATTTCTTCAGTAGAATATTACTTTGAAATTGTAACAGATAAGGAATTTTTAGAATTTTCCCTCATCTTATTCTGAATGTTTGATATTTCTAAACACCATTATAGGAGGGACATAAAATGTTAAAGACTATCAAAGAACTCTTAAAATAAATTATTCAAGAGACCTATTGTGAATTATCCATTGATACAAACATAAATAAATAGCTTTGTATCAGTTGTGTAAGCCATCTGAAACAGCTGCACCAACTACAGAACGTCAAATTTGCTATCAGGTACCTAATCTGACATGAAGTATGTTGTCTTTGCTAACCCCAGTTGTGTGTGTACCTTATTGTGCTGCCCTCATTCTCTGATGCTGTGTCAGCACTTGTTCTGCCACCACAGTGCAAAATACCGTGTCAAATAAGCAACGTAAGTTTGTCAAGGTAGGTATTTTATCTGTAAGATATTGGTCAAATCAATGAGTTACTGATGGAACGAAGGACTTATTTTTTTCAATAGACATCAGGCAATAAATTTCAGGTTCTAAATGCTCCCATCTGGAATTTGAAATCCACAAAGTTTGGAAAGCCTCTTGGAAGAGCTGATTACTAGGAAGGAGGTGTGCAAATACAACTGCTCCTATTTGTGTGTTAGTGTCTGGTTCTGACTGACTGGCAACACAAAAAATAGTTTTCTTTAATTGAGTTTTTCTTGGGTCAGAAAGTGCGGAGACCTGATAACTTGCTAAACTATGTGTCTGTCCACCATCAGCAATGGCAGCAATTAAACACAACCCACAGCTGGCAGTTAAACCCAATTTGTTCCCTTGCCTTGGTGTCTGTGAGTTAAAATTTGGTGAAACAGGTATGCTTGAGGATAGATTATGTAAAGCATGGTGGCATGACTTTTTCCCCACATTTTCCCAGCAGCAGCAACTACCAGTTTAGTGCTATTTGGGATTTCCATGTGGAATAAGCTTTGTGTTCATATAAAACTTCACAGCTCCTAGGTTTCAGGACCATTGTACTGAAATGTCTGTGTTTTTTTCTGACTCAGAGGTACTTGAGAGTCCCAGGGAATATGATAATCTTTTTTCTGGGAGTAGGAGAAAGAGAAAATTGAGGTTGACTGAGATCGAATAAAATGCTCAGGCAACATATGAAGCCACAAATTCAGGTATTAATTTGGCAATTTCTGGGGAATCTGAAGACCATAAACGACACATACCCAGCCTCACAAAACCAGTTGGATTTGGCACAGAACTCTCTAGCAGAGATCAGAACTTGACTGTTTTCCTCCTGGTCTGCTGCAGCTGCTGAAACCTCTTGCTTGTGTTTCCCATGGCCAGGGCAGATCATCCTCCAACCTTTAACAGGCACCCAGCTATTGGCCTGGCTTCAAATGTGGTTCACACAGGCCATTTCTGGTTGGTGGGTATGGACAAAGCAGAGCTTGCCCTCTCCATGGCTTCTATAGAAGCTATAGAACTATAAGCTATAGAAATAAGCTATAGACTTCTATTGCAATTAGTTTACTACCACTATGCAGCCTGATCAGAAGGGATGTCCATGGGGGAATCTTCCCTGTGCTGATTTTAGGTGCGCCCATGGCAGTCCCCTGTTTAGCCAGTAATACCCTTGCAAAGTCTCATTATTGATTTCCCTGGTTATCACAAGTAGTCACTAACTTGGTAGTCTGCAAAGCACTAGTATAGTAAGGATTAAACTCAAGTATTATATATATTTCACTGTTCGCTTTTTACATTTTGAGAAGCCTTTTTAGTTTTATTTCTCTAGCCAAAGTAAGTCCAATAATTATCACCTGGTTTTGAGTGTAGATACTGAGAAAAATAGGCTGAACCTAAGGCTATGATTGGCAGGATTAAAATAGTAGTAAAAATAAAAAGTATTTACTTTTTCAAATTTTTTGTTCTTTGAAAACATTTTTGGTGGAAATGGTTGGAAGGACGAATGAATATGTATTTTCATATTTACAGTAGCACAGTTAATTCTTCAAAAATTTTTATGTGCATATGCATGTGTGTATGTGTGTATAAATATATTTATATACCCACATTTACTACATACTGACTCGTGAACTTTTAATGGTATTGGTTCAGGCTACACTGAAGTGTGTGCGGGTATGTGTATCTGTGCCCATACTGGGACATATTGAGGAACTGGGAATGTGTTAGTTGTTTTACTTGCCTGAAGCATGATTGACAGCACTGTTGTTTTTCTCACTGGTAGCAAGGTCAGTGGGCTGCATGACCAAATTAAATATACTTCATGGGAACTGAAACAGTTCACTTTGCAGTGAGCTGTGAGCAGAGTAGGGTTTGCCCAGAATACCCAGGGCCAGCACATCACCCTTTGTTATCAAATGCTGCTGGCTGTGTCCTCCTCCTCTCTGGCCCTGAAAATGAAAAATACTAAATACACAGTTCATCTGCTCTGCCTTTCTTTCTGTGTATTAAGTAATAAATTGACTAACTGTGACACAAAGCTGCAGAGCTTGTCTCCCACTGGAATTGCCTATTAAAACATGTGTCTTGCTATAATATTTAATGGAAATATATTCAATAGTGGTAAAGCTACTCCACTACATACATATACATATGTATATACCTAGTGTAGTATCTGGTGTTATCAGGTGTCTTCTCCTGTCCATTCACAAGCCTTCAGGAAGCTTGGCTGAACAATGAACTGAAATACCCACTGATTCTGATATGGTGCATTCAGTGATTTTCAGTAGAGGTCAGGTTTTAATTACAGGCATTGCGGACAGCGGAAGAAACTTTTGGAGCTGTTTGAAACCTACAAACTTTGTCTTGGGAAAAAAGCTAATTCAATAAGGGCCAAGTGCAAACTTTCCTGAATTCAGTGGAAAGGATCCCACAGAGTTCAGTATACTTTGGATCTCTGCCTAGTTGCAGTGTTTCTTAAATAACTCCAAACTTACTACAGGGACTATTTACAATTCACAAATACTGTGATTAAGTTAGTTATCTGAGGCAGCTGGCAAAATTTTAAAAGGTGACCATACATATGGTTCTGTTTATAAATAAGAAGTGATTTACTGAACTCTATTACTCTTTTTTTTTAGACTATCTACTTTCTAAAACTCTGTAAAGCAAAAATATCAACATCAGTTGCCTTTTTGTCTACATGAACAGCAGAGAAGTTACTTACATCAGATTTTTAGTGTTCTAAAGCATTCTAAAAGCAATTCTTTGGAACTCCCAAAGAAAATGCACTTGAGAAATAAGTGTGGCAAACAATGACACTTAAATCCCTCTGCTGCATATACATGTTGGACATTCATTTCATAAAATGCCCTTTGTAAGGAAGCTTTGATTGTAATAACTTCAAAAATACATTATAGCTTTAAATCTTAGGTGAGTATTTAGATGACCAATAAAGTTAAAGCATGATGAATGTTTTATTTTCTAGTCTGGAAACATCTCCAACAAAGAGCACTTCAATAATAGGCATAATGCTTGCTACTACCAGAGGCTGTACACTACAGCAGCAAATTTGGGGTCAAACATCTGGACAAAGCTTGCAGATGTCTCTTATTGTGAGGGTTTCCCTGCTCAGCTTAGTGGCAGCTGTCCCTCTTCCAGTTCTTTTGTGTGTGCAAGTCTTGAATTCGTGCTTTTGACAAGCGTTCAGTCATTTGCTTTCCAGAAGCAACTTCTCTGAATTTCCTCATCATGAGATCATTCACCTAACAGCATCAGTGATTGCCATCAATCATTTCAGACACCTTCATCAGAAAGAACTGTCCATTGCTGTCGCTTGCATGAATTGATTTTCTCCTTCCTTTGGGCTTCTTCTTGTTAGGAGACTTGTGAAGCTTAACATGTACTTATGAAGTGCCTTAAGATTAATGGCTTAAAAGGGTTCTTTATAATAACATAGACATAAAGTGTTCTTTCTACTAAACATTCTGTCATGATGCTTCAGAAGTCTCTAGACCACTGCATAGCAGGTAAATGAAGTGAATATAACTGGCAGGTGCCTTGGGACGATCAGGTCTGCTTTTACACGAATAGGTATTTTTACACAATATATTTAAAACTTGGAAGGCTTAACCAATCAAACTTATAAAGATTTCATGAACTAATTGCAAATATTTTATTTCCACTTATTTTGGGATGACAGGTACAATAGTCACATCTTATTTTGGGTTACAGGAGTATGTATTTTGAAACCAATTAATAATAGGTAGCACTGTAAAAACTCTGCAGAGCACAGAGCCTGCTGAGTAAGCTGTCAAATATTTGCCATGGTGCACAGACCCCTAGCATAGCCAAATGAAAAGGAAATATAGGCAGACCCATAAAACTAAACAGGAACTCAATGAATTACCACTTAAAAGCTTGGTCCAAACTGGCTGCAATAATTTTTTGTTTCTTTTCTTTTTTTCTTTTTTAAATTAAGTATGTGCATGAATGAACGTGAAACTCCATGCAGTTTGTGTATACATCCCTTAGTTGAATGTGCAGATTGTCACTTGGACATGCATCAGTTTGTTCAGCAACATGGTTGAGCTTAGCAATCAGGTTGGAGACAAATTGGCATGGAAGTGTAGGGAAGGTTTCCACAGCTACTGTACCACTTCTTTAAATAGGGAACATCATTTTTGTGCACTTCTACTTTGGCACCTTTCACTAACTTTGTTCAATTAAAATAAGCTTATTGGGTGGGATTTATTAAGCTTGGTCTCAGCTGCCCTTGAGTGGCAATGTCTAACACATTATGAATAGTGCACTTTTCAAATAACATCCAGTTTGCCTGTCTGATTAGGTGTATCACAAAATATGGAGGGTTTTCCCTCCCAAAATACACATAAAAGCCTTGTTAAAAATATAAAAGAAATTCCATGAAAATGTGGTTACCATGGCTATGAAAACAAACTGGGTTTTTGCAGGTGCAAACAGTCTATTAGTGACCTGATCATTTGTTCATGCGGTTATTTCCACACAAATCTGTGGCAATTGCTTGGAAAAAATTATGTTCTATGTGGTGCCCACATCTTTCTGATCCCAGTCTTGGGGCATTAGGAGAAGCTGAAAGTTCAACAGGTTTCAGAAAAGCCTTAGACATTGTTACAGATAATGAGCTTATTCAGTCACATTAAGAACAAATGAAAATGCCTTTTTACAATGTCCATGCAATCTTCCCACCTGAGGGGCAATAAAACTGCACCACTGTGGTGGTGACGCAGAAATTATTTTTGTGAGCAAGGTATCCTATGGCTGACCAGTAAGGCTTTATCTAGACCGTCCTTGGTCCATTCTTAGAGAAGGAAATACAGACAGTTCTGGGGCTCAAAACTCCTAACTGTTGCATGTTTTGAGAAAAATTATTATATCTTGTGTCTAATTAGGCTGATGATGGTATTGCTGAATCTTTTAAAAGTAACACACTGTTTTCTTCCTTTTTTTTTTTTCTTTTCTTTTTTTCTCTAGTATGGATGCATTTGAACTGTTATTAGTCAACCATGTTTGTGAAACATCTTTCAGTGAATGTGTCTTGTTAGCAGGTGTATTTTAATTTTTCAATGGCAAATCATTAGCAAATGAAGTTGATATAAAGGAACTACTCTGACATTATCATTTGTGCCAGTCTTGAATTCCAGTTGCTGACATGATCCTCAATCAGAGAGTATTGAACAAGGTAAATATGTTTTTTTATAAACGATCCATATGATGTGTCCAGTTAATGGCCTAGGTGTGGAAAGACTAGGTTTCTTACATTTTGATGAACAAGTTAAAGCTTTAATTTAGGCATTTAGGTCAAATCCTGCCCCATTATGTGCCTGCCTAATCCCTGATACACATCTGTGGGAGTTTAGGGCTTCACATTCTTGACGATATTGGCAGTAGATCCCAGTGAAAAGTTCAAAAAACAAGTGGAAACCTTATTGTTGACTATACCTGGCTTTGTTCTGGTCTCTCATTGTGCAGATTCCTTGTGCACAACTGATGGTAAACTGACAGTCTTTGGCACTGGTGCTCTCTCCAAAAAGAAAATAATACTTTCCAGAACAAAAAAGTCCCAGGTATTAACACCCAGCTAGGAATATTCTGCTGCACCAATGTAAAGTGAGAATAACTGGTTAGGTAGCAGTTTCGTAGAAAAGGTCGTGAGGAGCATAGAGTCATATCTGAATACGAGCTTACATGCCATAGTGTTAGCAAACAAGGCAATCATTGCACTGCTCTCATTAAATAGAACTATGGCATACAGCAGGTATGAAATGATCCTCCTGACATTGGTAAGGCCTCAAAGAGAGCACATTTTCTCCTTTTCAACTTTAAGAGATACATGAACTTGCCAGAGAGCCTTGAGGAGGGCAAACAGAACGACCAGAGGGCTATGAAATATGACTGTGAGAAAAGTTTGAATAAATTGGCTTTTTTTGGCCTAAGAAGAAGTTTTCGAGGACTGAGGAGGGATATCCTATAGTGATGTGCAAATAAAAGAAAGAGTGCAGTGATGTGGAAGACAACTGTGCTTTCTGTCCATGATGGAAGCATGGAAGCAATAGGCAAGACAACTATGAAAACCTTGTAATGATTAGGCCAGCAAAGACTTTAAATGGGAGAGATTATTGATAAATTGGGAGATTATGGAGTTGCAGTTGTTGTTAGATAAAACCTCTGCAAGAAGTGAGGTGCAAGTAGAAAGATATCACTAGTTTTGTTTGAGGTGCAGCAAATGGAATAGGTGATCCTTCAGTGTTCATTTCCACTCCTGGGATTTACCAATAGGCTTTGTCAACTTAAGGCAATGTTGATTTAGAAGATGGATTGAACTATACTTTCAGTAAGAACGTTAATTAGACATATATCTGGTGGTTTTACCATATGAAAATGCACCTTAACTACCTTGACAAATGTAGAAAAGATGGGAATAGGAAAGCTGATTTTTTTAAACTTCTTTTTCTCTCTTCTTTTTTTTTTTTTTTTTTAAATTTTTTTCTTCTCCCCTTCCCTGTAATGCTGCTGAGGTTATTGGCTGATTAGGATTAGAAACATCTTGTTTGCATTTTAACCTTTAATGATAGTGCTGCAACAGTATGTTCATGCTCCTGTCTACATGCAAGACAGGTTGACCACCAATATCTTTGAAAGCTGAATGACTACTAGAGGTGAATTTGAAAGACACAGAACATGTGTTTAGATGCATTTTATTCTTTTGCCTATTCCCACTGTAAAGTCAGCATCACAGGACTTGATCAGTCTTGGAGATTTCTCCTTCTGCTGGAGCCCCTCCTCTTCAGCTGTCAACACCCAGCCCATTCATCACTAAGGCTGTCAGAGCTGATGACTGTATCGGAAGGAGGAAGGATGGTGCACACGGAAGAATCTGGACAGGATGTCTCCAGTCTCACCTTTAGGAATGTCAGTTGTTTTGTATTCATAGCATTTGGGCTTGCTCAGGGGTCAGTAGCATTTCCAGCAGTGAGAAAATGCAGCATGAATAAAAACCAGAAAGTTGCAGGAAGAAGGCTATTTGTGCTACTGTTGCAGACAGGCCCCCTTTGGTGTTTCGCTATAGACAAGCATGAAGCTGCCTCCTACTCTGCATGTGTTCTTTTGTCTCGTTAACTGGAAGGAACTGTAGGGAAAACTGGAGTTTTGGACTATCTGCTATGCTCAGTGGTGAAGACAAACATTTCAATCCACTGCTTAGTAGTTTAATAGGTTTTTCTTCATATGAAACATTCCCAACAACTGCAAAGCTCTGATCTCTGCTTTTTCTGGGCATATATAGGTGAACTTTCCAGAGAGGGTAACAGAACATAATTTCCTTTACTCATGAAGGATGATCAAGTGGAGGGGTAAGTTATGCTTCCTAGACAGGAAAGCTCACATGTGCTGAAAAAGACCAGGACCTATAATAATTAACATAACCTTTGTACATAAATCATTTCACTCTATTAGCTCCTGCAACAGGCCAACAAAATTCAACGTTAGTCTCTTCCTGCTTCATATGCTGAAAACCTGCCCCATGACATGTCAGGTTCTTCTGGGGCTAATGATGGTCAGTGTTTTCCAAAGAGACAGTCTTGATGGGTCTTTACATAGTGCCTTAAGGCAGAAAGCTAGAAGAAAATTCTTAGTGTTGTGAATGTATGCAGTGGGATCAATTTTTTTATTTTTAAAGCTACTCCCCAATGACTTACAATCTTAGAATAAGGGTCTTTATTTCAGATTTCTTAGTTTTAGTGTATCTGGTTTCTCAAAAGGGCGTTTCAAAACCACCAGTAACTAACAGTAATTCCACAGTGAGTTCTGATTCTGGTAGGTGTCTGGAGCTCTCTCTAATTGGCCTTAGCACTCTGACAGGGAGAGCACACAGGTCTGCCTTTGATTTGAATTGGAACTGAACACTTATATCAGTGAAAACATTTGACAAGTACCGCTGTCCTACTTGGGCTTAAGAAACTGTTATGTGACAACAGTAAAAAAATAATTCAGAGAGTCACTTTTTTTTTTTTTTTTCTGACAGTGTCTGATTAGACTTCATAGAAGAATAAAAACAATATTTTGAACCTTAAAGTTACTCTGTCCACTACAGTGAAGAGCTCATTCCTTAAACGCCCATTCTGCCTGGCTGCCAAATAAAAATTCAAACCAACCATAGAGCACTCACCTATTATTTCCTTGGATCACACAGTTTTCTTGCTGGCAGGTATGATTATATGGCAGCAAACCTTAAGGAAAAGGAAGAAGAAATTTGAGGAATCATGAGTTCAAAGACTTTTTTGATGTCTCTGAAATGTTTGGACATTTCAGAAAGGGTTTGTTTTGAAGTATTAGTAGTGGAAGTTCAGGAAATTAAGGGCTTAATTAGTAAAGTAGCAAGACTGTGTAGGGACTAGTGGTTAAGTCATATCCAAACTGAATTACCTCTATAGAGTAAAATGAACAGTGTCATTGCCTTTTCTCTGGCCCTGTGTCCAGTTGGCATTGTCTGGGTGCACCTGTATGGTTAAATTTTGCTGGTTTCCAAAGCAGGAAAGAGTCTGGATATGTCCAACTGCATACCTGGAATGGTTCCTGGCTTAACGTCTGATTCATACTTCGGAATTGATTTGGAGAGTTTTGGGTGATGTGAGCAAAAAGCATGCCAGAGACTGTTCTCACCATTTAGCAGAGAAGAGAATGAGCTCTGACAGTGCCGCCCTGAGCCTTGCAATGTATTTCCTGCTATAGGGGCAGTCTGAGACTTAAGTTGATCTCAGTTTTGAGGGAAACAGACTGAAGAGAGGTTTCAGCCACTTGAATGAACAGGTCACTTCAACCTACTGCAAGTTTCTTCATGTTCTGGTTATTCTCGCTGCAGCACTTACCTGATTGAGGAACCTTCTGGGTTTCACTTTCCCTGACAGACCTGAGTATCCTTTTGTGTTTACTTCAAGAGTGTGATTAGAATGTTAAGGTAGCCACACCATCCTATGGCAGCATAGCCGTAGTGCTGTGAAGAGCTCTCACTGAGACTGGGCTGCGTAGGCAGTCAGGAGTGAGGCCCTCATTCACCTCACAGTGTTTGAACTCACAATGTTGATACTGTCTTTGGGCATATAAGGTGGTACCCACAAAGATAAACAGGACAGTTTTTCTAGCCAGTCCTTGATGAACCATGACTTGGGTTGGACTCAGGATGAACCTCCTGACTGAGGCTGGCTGAGCAAACACAACAAACCAAAGGCTTCAATACAGGGAATGAGCAGATGCCCATGGTGTCATGTACCCCCACTAACACAATGTCCTCCACCTCAACTTTCTTTGGGAAACATAATGAAACAGGTTAGCCTTGCCTCTAGCCTGTTCCCAGCTGATGCATGACTGTCTCTGCCACAAGTTTCCTGTGTGACACTGAGCTTGTCACATGTGGTACATCTGCACTCATCCCGACTAGGGTGTAGTATCATAGTGACACAGTAATATAATTTCTGAGGTGAGTTACTATCTCTTCAGGGAGCTGTGCTTTGTGGTGCTTTCTGGGCAAACCAGCTCATTTGGAAGTAGTCTGGGATTTTTATTGTATATGTAGTACTGTGCAATATTAACATATTCTCGATTGCTACGTGTCTCATTTGCCTATTGTAAAATAGGACTAATAACATTACATTTTATTCATTGATTTTGTTCCATATTTGGATATTAAGCTTTCAGAACAGCCTTTTTTCTTATGTGTACAGAAATGCAGTATTTAGCACTACATAAAACAAGAATGTAATACTATTAATAATATCATTATAATGACTCTGACTGGTGTTAAGAGCTGGTGGATTATTAATAAGTTGTGAATTTCCTTGGATAGGTAAATAATTTTGCAACAGAATTTCACTCTCTGCAAATAGTAGGTTATGCTATTTTTCTTTCAGTCAAGATTTCAAGATTTAAGTGCTTACTGCCCCTCAACTCCCCTTCTTTCATCCCTCTCTTCCTCCCTCTTTCTTTGTCTCTCTCCCCCTTCCCTCCCTTTCCCTCAAGGGTAGGATTGGACCATCTTTGCAATCCTTTTTGACTTGTGGATTTCCAAAATCTCCAGGGAGGTGAGGGCTCCTGAGGAAGCTTCTTACATCTAGGTTGCTGTATGACATGTGTGAAGAAGTAGTTCTTGGGCACCACTCATGGGCCTCTTTGGAGTATGGTGTTGGTCCCTATGAGTCCATGGGTCAAAAGTTGAAAAACATTGACATAGACAATTATCACAAACATTGATGATTGTAATGTCTGTAGTTTTTCGTGAAAGCACCTCTCAAACTTTGTGAAGATTTCTGCTTTTTCTGTGTGCATGTATGTATAAGTGTATTTCGAAGCTTTGTGACTCATACCTGTCTTTCACAAAAATTGCAGGATCTTTATGGTATTGTTGGAGCACTTTATACCTGATGCATCTTGATATTTTTGCTTCAGGTATTGACTGGATAATGATTAAGAACTTGCAAGTTCTTATACAAGAACTCCTTATGGCTCAGATTTTTAACCCCAGTCCCTGGATTCAGAGCATAATTACCCTTGTCATAAGACAGGTGATAGCAACCTATGAAAACATTTCTGATGGATGATTTGGAACAGAAAAAATCCCTCTTTTCTTACCAGTACTTCTGGGCATCCCACAATGTCATCTTTATCTATTCAACATTTAGGTGGGAGGGATGGCATGAGATTTGACTGAGTGGCAGTACAAACCTCATTATCTATCCACATCATGTCATGTTTTTCTGGTCACTTATCAAATATACTCACTGGTGAAAAAATGTATTTAAATTCCATTGGAAAATATCCAGAACAATTCTGTCAGACCAGTATTTTCTCCTCATCCCCTCAGTTAGCACAAACCTAATGGAACTACAGTGCACTGTTAAGACCTGCATTTGAAATAGTCCCATGCAAATGTACCAACATAAATTACCTCTGTGGAGTTTCTTTGTTGAGTGACTGTGTAGTTGTCAAACTTTTCTTTTTAACCTGAATGAGAAGCATTGTTTAATTTATTTAATTTCTCTCTCTTTTGTTAGCACAGCAGAGTCAGGGGGACAGCTGCTTTGTCTGACCTCCCCTCCATGGGAATAGTAACTATAATGGGTTTAATTAACTATGTGGTATTGACGTAATTAGTTATCCCAGTGATTATACTTCTTTAATAAAAGCACTTCATCTGGGATGCATTTCCCTTCTGCATATGCAGAGCCCTACACCTATATTTCATAACTGTCTAGACATCAGAACTGTGTGCATATTTTAGCATCGGCCCTGAAAGAGAGGTTATCTTGCATGCCTTAAGATAATTAGGAAGTAATGATTTTGCCCCCTGGTTTCACACTCACTCGTCTACTGAGAGGAAAGGAGATGGGGGCAGGGACAGCAGCTCAGTTTGGGGAAACCAAAATGGGGAGCTGGGAATGGCTGGATTTGGAAAACCACGTGCTCAGGCACAGACTCTTTCTAACTTTTGGAGCCATGAGACAGTAACACCAGAGGGAACTGAGAAAGTTGAAGCAGCGGGAGAAGTAGATGCTGTATATCTGGTTTAGTGATATGTATTTATGTACACAGAACTATTACTGTAGGTGTTTATGACATAAGCCTACATCCATTGTGCTATATTTACATACATCAAGCGTCAGTGATTCTATTACTGTTATCACACAGCCAAATCGACAATAAGGAATGAATTTTAGTTTTCAATTTGATTTTTGCTTTTTATTGTTTGTTTTGTTTTCCTGGGAAAGCTCCGTTCATTGCGTTTCATCCCTCTGGCTAATCTTGAAGAGCAACGCTACAAGGAGAAATTACCATATGAAAATGTAATTTTATATCATATGAATACCTCCAGGAAAAGAAAAACAAAGGTAAAAGGTCTCAGGGACAAGATTAACTTTCTGTTCATGGATCAATCTACCACAAAACACTACAAGTGAGCTCCTTTAGGTTACCTCTCTGTTCATAGCTGGGGGGAGGGGTTCCTATCTGATAAAATATACAAAGAGATTAATGCATTCTGCACACAACCTACTTCATAGGTAGGAGGTGTTATTCCTGTTCCTGTTGCTGTGTTTTATCTAGCATTTTTAAAGTTGTTTTCTTTTTTTTTCCTCTCCCTATCTTCTCTGCTTCATCTCTTTAGTTTGTGGAACTGTACCATAATCCCTTCACTGTTCCTTTCTTTCTTTCCCTGTTGAGAGAGACAGACCGAAATCACTGCAGGCATTTGAATGCTTCATGCAGCACAGGAGTGAACTCTGTGGGCCATCGCAACAGCCAAATACATAAACAAATTCCCAAGAAACAGGGAAAGCCAAGCAAATGGGGAAGAACTGGTTGTAAGACCTGCAAACGTGGCTTGTTCTCTAATCACAAGGGATGCTCCACTGAAGCCCCCACCCCTCATTAAATCAATAAAATCATGTGTCTTTTATTTTAATCCTGTATTCCAGAAGCAAGGATAGAGGCTGAGGCTTTTCATTTCACTGTTTCTAACAAATCACTGAGATGATATTGACAAAGGTTGATTCCCCTACCTTAAGTGTTTCAGAAAATGTCAGTATGGAGGCAGGTGCTGGGCATTCAGCCACTTTTTTTCAAAAGCAAAAAAAGGAGATCTGTGACAGCCTCACTGTAGCTTTCTGAGACATTTTGTTTGGTTTGATGTTGTGCTGCAATGACGAGAGAGGAAGGATCTGTTATGTACAGCTGCATGAATCTCTGGATTGAAGTTTTTACAGCCTTAGATCCTCTTTTATACAGTAAAGGAGAGATGAAAGCAAATAACTCACATGCCATGAAACAGAGGTACAATAGGATTCTGAAAGGCTTAGCATTCCTGGTAAGTATTTGATCGAAATTCAGACAAGGGAACTTTGCACTGTCATTTGGTGGAGTGACAAACATGGTAAAAATACCTCCAAAAACTACTTGTTATTTTGTCAGCTGCAGTTTGATTGAATTAGCAAAGAATGAGTCACAGTTAAAAAAAGAGCCATTCTCCCCTTAAATTTATTAAAGTTTGGGTGGTAAAGAAGCACATGTTTATTTCCTAAATGAAATGCAGGCAGAATATGCATCAGGCCATGTAAACAGTAATGTTACTTTACTATGCAAGGCATGTTCAAAAATTATCTTTTACTAGGATCATAAAATATCTCCAAATCTTAGTGTAAATGGGGTTTCTGTTCCTCACAGTTATTTATCCACTGTCAGTTCTTGTGTATCTTCCATGAAAAAATGCTTGGGTAAAAATGGTGAATAATGTAAATACAGGCTAGTTGTTTACCCAAGATGGTTCATCTTCAGAGAAAGTTCTTTTGTTCCAAAAACTATTCTGTGTGTATTTCTTTTCTGAGAGATGCCACTAACACTGTGTCTCTGGTCAGTTTAGGTAGGGCCTAACCAACGTATGTGTTGTTCACAAAAATGATGTAACATACTGTTACTTGTGATAACTTCAAACACCAGGTTGCTGACCTAGCCTGTCATTTACTTAGTTTTCAAGAATGTTACATGGTGATAGATTAGAAAAGAAAAAAAAACCTTCACTAAGTGAATCTACTGATTCTCAGATAGTGCTGGGTAATAAGAATGATAGTAGCTATAAAAATAATAGGAGTAAAAGAAGAGCCCCTTAGAATAATACAGATCAGTCTTACCTTCAAATAACATACGCTACCTCATAGCCTTTCACTTGATAGGTGTGTAATTGTAGTTTGGAGTCAATAAGACCCCATCAAAAATCTTTGAAGTGTTCTGTATGTATCACGATCATGATTGCAGACCTATTAGACACTTAACAGATGTAAGGCAGCAGCGTACCCACAGATAAGCTTTAGCTAGTAATTTTTCTCCAAGAAATCATTAAAAAAAAAGGCACTTACAGTACATTATTTAAGTTAGAAACTAGCTCATGCAAAATTTAACTGGTTGTTGTAACACTAACGTGTAAAACAAAAGTTGAATTGTTTTACCAGCTATAGAAGCAGGTAAGTTTTGTGGCTTTGCCTACGTTGTAGTCTGTCATGAGAAGGAAGAACAACCAGTGTGGTTTAGAAGGAGCTAGTTCTCTTACTGGGATTACAGAGCTCTGCATGGAGACACAGGTAAATTACCCCAGAAGTTCTGCATACCACTGTGGCTTGACAGCCAGAGCTGGGTTTGGGACTTGTTCACCACTTGTACTCAAGTCTGTCATATTGCAGTGTGTTTTCACCTACTAAATAAGCTTTTTCAGATAGTCATATTCTTTACAGGAAGTCCTGCTGTTTACTTATCACAACAGTCATCTTCCTCTGCCAAAGGCATCCTGGGCTGCATTAGGAGAAGCACTGCCAGCAGGTGGAGGGACGTGATCCTACCTCTCTACTCAGCACTGGTGAGACACATCTGGAGTGCTGGGCACAGTTCTGGGCTCCCCAGCATGAGAAAGATATAGACATACTGGAGAGGGCCCAGTGAAGGGCCACAAAGATGACTAAGGGACTGGAGCATCTGATACGCAGAGAGGCTGAGAGATCTGGGTCTGTTCAGCCTCTTCCTTCAGGATAAGAAGAGGTTGAAGGGGATCCTATCAATGTGTATAAATATCTGATGGGAGGGAATGAAGATGAGGGAGCTAGACTCTTACTGAGGCTTACTTACAGGATAAGAGGCAATGAGCACAAATTAAAACATGGAATTTCGACACAAGAACAGGTCACCCAAAGAGGCTGTGGAGTCTCCATCTGTGGAGATATTAAAAATCCAACTGGATATGGTCCTGGGCAACCTGCTTTGAGTGACTCTGCTTGAGATGGGTAGTTGGCTAGACAATCTCAGGAGGTCCCTGCCAACCTACCTATATGATTCTGTGATTCTGTCTGGACACTTGATGGGAATAAAGTATCATCAACAGGTAGCAACACTGTGTTGGTAGTGCTGGGTCATTACAACCTGGACTTTCCATTCAGAATAGTAGCAAACTAGTCTGCAGAAGGGGCAGAATAGCCTGACTGTCAAAATGCACTTTGTGGGTATATCACTGAGGCACTCATGGGGGACATTCATACAGATTCAGAAAGAAGACGTGCTATACACAGTTTTCTGCACTCCCACTAAACTGAAATTGCAGCAAGGGCACTCAGAGAAGGCTCAGAAATGTACTTTTGCCCAAACAAAGTGTGAAAGTAAATATCTCTCTGTGCCTTAGCTTCCCACCTGTAAAATGAGGGTAGCTACTAATAACGTTTCTTTTTCTATCCTGTGTATAGGTCCAGCTATAATAAACCAGACCTGTTCTCATTGTATGAAGTTCATGCAGCTGAACTGCACATTAATATAGAATGTATAAAGATATAATGATGGTGGCAACAAATTATGATCTTGTCAATTGGGAGGAATAACATGTTTGTAGCATGTTTACCTGTTGAGTTTTCAGAACAGGACTTCAGTGCTATGCACAAATTTAACAAGATATTCTTGAACTCCAGCAGCTGATATGTAATACTCTTAGGCAAACTAAACCAAAATTACATATTTAAGAGATATCTTATATATATTTTCTATATTGCAGATTGCTAGATGATGCTTCAATCAGTCTCTAAATCAATATAGTAAGGTACTCAGGAATATTTGCTTCTACTTGTGTTAAAGCCACTTAGTACAATATACCTTGTGATAAGTCACTAACCATCTTCCTGTTCTGTTGGCTCCGTTCTGTGTATATTAACTAGGGCTGGCTGGAAGAGCTGTGGCTGAATAATCTGTCAGAGAATGCAGTTTCATATAAATCCAACCACTTGACACAACTCGATCTTTTTTGCGGAAATGCCATTTTGAAGAAGAAGGAAAAGTTTTAACAAACTCAAACTTCTGTGATTTTTATAGTGTCAAAATGGAGACTGTAATATTTTCACTTTGAAATACTTTTACATGTGCATTTTTTAGTATTAAAACAAACTGAAATTGTCAAATTGTATGTTTTTTTTAATTTTATTTTTTCAGTCATTTAGGTTCTGAATTCTCTGAAATGCAAAGAAAATTTATATAATCCTGGTGAGTAAATATTTCATTTTCTGATGTAATTCAAAACAAATTCAAAATTCTCTAAGGACTGGAAATTCCCATCTCTAGAGTTGAGAGAATGCTTCCTGTATACATGAATCAAACATTCTGGCAAATCAGTTTAATAGTGCTTTTTTTCTGATGCTAAGCTACACTTTGACTGTGGAAGATGTAGAGAGCTCTGATGCATTTCAGATTGTACAAGATGTGAATATGAATAGTGTGAAAGATGCCACCTAACAGGAAGGATGACACAAGTAACAAAAGACTGTGGGTACTGTTATGCAATCCAGTTCTAAAGCATAGCTGAAATAGATAACAACTGTACCAGGCTCTATGTATTGAAAGTGATAGATTTAGCATGAGTTAACTGTAATCTATATTCCGTTAAAGATTATGGGAGGAAAATATTATAAAAGATAACACTGCTTAAATGATGTAATTGCAGGCTTCATTCATTCAACCCCTTTACTAGCATCACTATCAGTGATGTGAAAGTCAGCACAGCAAAAGTATAGAGGTGGGAAACCATATTATTATTGCCCTCGTTACTCCTGTATTTTTGGTTAAGAATCATGGGCACACATTCCATTCTGGAGAATCTCAAGAGCTGTTTTACAATTTAAATGTCATTTTCTTATTCAACCCATTTGAGCCTTGAATTTAGTCCATCAAACTTATTCACACTAGTGGCACAGAAATAAATCTGAATTTCTTTTTCCTCTCTTCAGCCCTTCAGAGCCAATGCAACTATTACTGAGGAACCTGAACTTTTGCTGTTAAGCTTATGAACAGAGTAACTAACATGGATTTATTTGGGCTTTTGGCTCTACCAAGGAAGGCAGTAGTCCTGTGCAGGTGTAAGAGACGTGTAAGAGACCAAAATGTGACTGCAGACTCTTACAATGGATTGTGAGAAAAGAGTCCCAAAAGGCACACCTGATGGTCAGAATCAAGGCTAAGTCTGTAGAGGTGGTTGTTTGAAAATATGTCTTTTTGCATCAAGAGTGAATGAATGTGACTCGGAAGTTCAGAGGCTTTGATGGCACAGCACGGGGTTAGGTATAGATGTCTAGTTAGAATAACATTTGTAGATTTTAACGATATACTTTAATTTTGGGAAACTGAATTAGAATCAACTGAAATATGGCAAAAAAAAAGGCTGATCTTTTAGTGTGCAGCTGTGACCAGAAGTGCTGAAAACTCAAGGAGAAAACTTTTTCTTCTAAGTTTTACAAACCAGCACTGGTACTTTGGTCATTTTTTTTCCTGTATCTGCACTGTGGGTAAGAAGTAATAACAGGAATCTTTTGATGTGCACTGCTTAGTATGTGGAAATCCCCAGTTATGCATTTAATAAAGGTAGTAAACTAATATCTAAAACAAGGTTTTAGAAATCAGACACTGGTGAGTTTTACAGAGTTTGTCCATTCTTGTCAGGAATGATTTGTTTAATAATTTAAGGCACAAAAACATACCAATAATCAAATAAATCATATGAATATTATCCAATGAATTCTGCCTTTGTGAATTAGTGTTATTCTGTTATGTGTCAAAACAGCCAAGCTTCATGGACTATTGAGAGAGAGCTGAAGTGAGGTAAGTTTGGTGGGAACACACAGTGCTGCTCTGCTTGGTCTAAGGGCACATCTTATCGGGCACACTTTTAACAGAGGAACAAAGATACTATAACCAAGATAACCCCAGTCAAATGTAATGCAAAACTGTCTGGAGCCACCAAAACAGTAAAAAGGAAAAAAAAAAAAAAATCCAAAGTAGCCTGGGAAATGATGATATGCACTTAGAGATGAAGGGAAAATAAATTAACTTTGGAGATCTTTCTCTGTATCGGCTTTGACTGCATGAACATCTTCCAACTACTTTTAATATGCTCTCAATGTCAAGTTTCGCTGAAGAGCATTAGGAATGTAAAGCAGTAGAGCTGTAAACATTAGTTCAGATTTGTTGTATTAAGCTGGAAAGACATATCAACAAATATTCAGGGAATTCACAGATTCACAGAACTAAAGGACTGAGGAGATCATTCTAGTCAGTAACAGACCTCTGAGTTGTGCCTCTTACTCCCTGTACTGAGCCCATAAAACGCAATGTTATCTTTCTCTAACATGAGCAGTTAGCCAGGAATCCAGATTCTGTTGAGTTTTTTAAGTCAGTAGGAAAGAGAAATTGATGCTAAAATCCTATTTATTTTATAAAAAATGTATAAAGGCTTCTTTTCTTCAGTACAACAAACATCAAATGGGGAGAGATGTTATCTTTCCTCAAAGCCCTGAGCTCTTTTTTAATCAGTACTTATTCCAACAGCTCTCTCTTGGCTTGGTTGTGGGCTGTGTTCCCAGTTCATGTTCTGGCTTTGTTTGCTGCTTAGTCTGGTTTTTTTTTTCCTCCATTTCAAAGACACATACATTTAACCACAGTTACATAAAACTATCTGAGAAAGAGTTAGCTAATTTGTTACAATTTATCTTTTTCGAGATTGGATCTTCTAGAGAGATAGCTACATATTCCAGAAAGGTATTATGATTTGAACACATCAAGAGATGCTTGTTGCAGATTTCTCAGAGGTGAGATTTGAAAGAGTTTGGTGGCAGGTTCACTCTATTATTTACTGCATGGAGGAAATATGCCAAGCCGAATGCTGCTTACCTTCTCTCCAGAAGCCTGTACCTGTTCATGAAGCAAACTTTCAGGCATCTTCCCTCCCTGATAACTGTTCCGTTCTTCCCCGCGAAGTGCAAACTAGACCTTGTCTTGCAAGTGTTCAGTGTCATTTGTAGTTGCCTTTGGTAAAAATGAGCAGAACTTTACAGCTTAAGATTTTAGCAAATCCAGCTCACTAAGTAACATGAAGCAAAGAGTATATTAAAAATCATACAACTTTATACTTCTAAATGATTCACTATATTTAGTGTGCATTTACTTAAGATAAATTATTAATATTAAACTTAAATTGGGTTCATCCACTGACCTGTGAGTGGTAAACCCATTGCCATACAGCCAGCTTATTTAGCAGAGAGAGCTCAAAGTAGACTCACACAGGCTGTCATGTTTATAAAATAAAGTGGTTGACTCGTAGTCAAATTGCATACAGTGGGAAAGGTATATACAAGGCTCCCTGCACCCACAATTTGTTGGTGTTCAGTGTGCTGTTCTTCTTCCCTATGGGTTTCCTAAAAGGAGTTCTTGGTCTGGCTGCAGCTCAGGCCTTTACCTCTGGAGCCTGGACCCAATGTCTACTGATTTGGCTGCGGGATGTCAAGTGCGTCTGCCACAGTGTTCATATGGTTAATCTTCTTCACTATCAAATCTCTATGCCTGATTCCTCACCTGAATTTTCTTGAGAACTGTTTTCAGCTTCTGATTTTTTTTCTTTCTTTACTACATTCAAAGGCCTTCAATAACTGGTGATTCTTCCTTGTGAAAGTACTTGTACACAATCTCTTGGCATGTTTTCTGATGAGCTAAATAGAACAGGAATTTTAGGACTGTATAATACATATGTGTGTGTGTGTGTGTGTGGAGGTATATATGAATGTATAACTGCATAAATGTATAACTGTATAAATGTTATACAGTCCTAAATTACATTTGGCCCTCTGAAGGCAACTGGGAGGCTGATGTGGCCCCTGGAGAAAATAAGTTTGACACCCCTGAAGCAGAATGGGCTCTTTAACTCTCATTGTGAAATATTTCCTTCAGTCTTCAGATCACTTCTGTGACTTTTCATTGTACCTTTGCATCAACACTGTAAAATGTGAGAACCAGAAGCAAAAAATAAGCATTACTCTTATCAGTATCCTATATTAAGCTTCACTACTCATCCCTGCTCTGCTTTTCCACATTACTCTTCTTGTTATACACACAACAGCCGAATTAACTGCTTTGCTGGAACACTGGGATTCATGTGGAGTTGTTTAGCCAGTGTAGTATCTACAGTCTTTTGGAAGGTCTCTGCTTTCAAGGATGTTATCCAACTCCTAGAGTAATGAAGCTGTAAAGCTTGAAGAGGTTGCAAGAAAAAACAAAAATAAAAACCGAAAACCAGTCTGTCGGGCTGTTTAAATTAGGAGTGGTAACTGGTGTTGCAGATGAGCAAGCACACAATTTGTATTGAAGTTTATCAATACCTGTTTGCAATGAGCTGATGTGCATTAAAATATCTGTGGTCTGTGTTGTATGTGAAATTGGAAAGCTTAGATTTCCTACAGAAGGACTTGACACAAATACCTGTGGTTTGGAATAGTTGTCCAAACCAGATATTACTCTATTGCAAAGGCTTTAAAGAAGCCATAGTGAATAATCAATCTGCTCATTCACTGACTAAAGAAATTTCTTGACTGCATGGTCATGACCTAATATGCATTATTATTTGCCGTTAGATAAATAGAAAAGGGGACACATCTTTCAGTATCACCAGTGAAAATATATAACACTACACATAGAAAGGCCAAAGAATAATATTAATGAGAAAACCAGAAGATTACTCCCTAGGGGCCTCCTTCTCCTGTGGGTTGTTGTAGCAAAAAAGCTGATCTGTTTATTTTAAATACATATTAAGCATCTGGAAGAGCAAAGTCACATGAAAGAAGATGTGACCTAAATATAAGCTAAAAAGTGGGGAGGGAAGGTGTGGCCCTAGAGTTTGTATCACAAACTCCATAGTGATAAGTGGGAGGAATAAGTTTCCTGTTTTCACCTCTGGTCTGGAAATATAAGCCTACCAATTTGAATCGTACCTTTCCTATTGAGTTTTTCCACTTACTTATCTATATGAACTCTGAGCTAATTTGCTCTATGTGTCTGGACTGTCTTATGTGAAATGGGGCTAGATTAAAATAATAAACTACACAAGGATTTGTTGTCAAGATGGGATCATTTGGATAATTTTTATTTTGTCACATTCTTCCATATGTAATCCAGAATGTGCAACTGGTCCTCTCAGTAGCACTTCACACAAAATCCAGTTTATTAATTTGAATAGGAAATCCTCATAAGGATTGCAAGTACTGTTCAGCTGCACTCATATTTTAAGAGAAGTAATAATTCTGTCACTGATTGTGCAATGAAATACATGCAGGACCTTTTTTCACAGGGAGAGATAGGAGATATATATAAACCTAAGTGAAGGTAGAGCTATAAACGAAACTAAGTATATGGCCCTTCCTCTGAAAGCTCCTTTATACACATTCTCAATCTCCATTTTATTTCTGACAAAGCCTCTCTGAAATCCACAGCTTCGACAGAATTGAATGGGACCACTTTAAGCTTAGCTTGAGGTATGTATTTGGATAGGCTTTAAACAAACAAACAAACAAACAAACAAAACAGAGGTAGTCATTGATGTGTTACCTTTTTGTAAAATGTACATTGAAAAACAAAAAGATTTACAATAAATTGAATTGGAGGTTCATGAGATTTACAGACTGTATACACTGATTAGTATTTGAGCTTATTTAAAAGGGATTCCATGAGCTTTGCCAGGTTCATATATTTTGAAAAATCCATATCAAATAGTATTATTAATACCTTAGATTTTTAAAAAAGTACATTCAATTTTAGAATTAAAATTAGAATAAATTACCACCCTGGTGTTCCAATGGGCAAGTTTATTTTTGCCCCAGCAATTTTGGAATCAGGGATAGAAAGGGTACATCAAGCTAGTTGTATCAAGGATACATCAAGCTACTTCCAAACATGGAATAGATAAAAATCCTCCCTGGATGTACTTAGTATAAATGGGTGAAAGTTTTTTTGTCATGTAATATGGATATGGATGGTGTATTTTCACATATTTTGCTGAATCTGTAAAGTTACTTCAAATGAAAAAAAGTATAAAAAGAAAAAAGCTTAAAAAATCTAGAATTTTTACTTTTGAAACACTGTCTGATCCTGGCTTCCCTCAATGGGACTGATCCTGACTCCCATCCATATCTCCATGTCCCAGCTCAGCTTTGACCCATCCCTGTCCCCAGGGAGCTGCCTGGTGCCAGGGGCTGAGGCTGCTTTGGTGCCTCCCATCCATCCTACTCCTGGCTGGGGTGGTGGGAAAGGCCCTGGCTGTAAAGCCCTGTCCTGTCCCCATCCTTAAGGCTGGGAAGCAAATGTGGCAGGAAGACTTCATGGAGGACTAAGTATCTCCTGACTAATTTCAGCTGTAGAAAGGCAGTGTACCAGAGACAGAAGCAGGGGCAGGTGACCCAGGAGAAATATGGAGACACTGTCCAAGCATGCAGAGATGGGGTTAGGAAAGCCAAAGTCCACCTGGAATTGAATCTGGCAAGCAACGTGAAGGGCAACAAGAGGAGCTGCTATAACAACAGCAAAAACAAGCGTATGGAAAATGTAGGCCCATTGCTAAATGGCACAGGGGACCTTGTCACAAAGGATATGGAGAAAGCTGAGGTATTCAATGTCTTCTTCATCTTGATCTTTACTGGTAAGACTTGTCTTCAGCAGTTTCAAGTCCCTGAGAGCAGTGGAAAAGTCTGGAGCAAGGAAGTGGAAGAGGATCAGTTTAGGGAATACTTAAACCAGATATACACAAGTCCTCAGGACCTGATGGGATGCACACATGAGTGCCAAGGAAGCTGGCCAGTGTCCTTTGGAGGCTACTCTTGATTGCCTATGAAAGGCTGTGGCAGTCAGAGGAGGTTGCTGAGTATAAGGAGAAGACAAATGCCACCCCTAGGGAAAACTACAGGCAGATCAGCCTCACCTTTAAGCATGGGAAGGTGATGGAAGAAATCATCCTGGAAGCCACTTACGAACATATGAAGAACCAGAAGGTGGCCAGGAATAGTCACCATGCATTTATGAAAGAGATATCATACTTCATCTGGTAGCCTTCTACCACAAAATGACTACCTGTTTGTGTTGATTTCAACGTGGCTTTCGAAGTCACATAACACCTCACAGACAAGGCTTTCAACACTGTCTCCCAGAAGATCCTCATGGAGAAACTGACCAAGGATGGGCTAGATAAGCAAACAGTGAAGTGTACTGGAAGGGTTGTGAGCACCAGCACAATATCCAGTTAGAGGCCAGTCATGGCTGGTGCATGGCAGGAGTCAATACTGTTTAACATCTTAACGAATCACCTAGAAGATGGGACACAATGCACCCTCAGCAACTTTTCAGACAACACAAAGCTGTACAGAGTGGTTTGATAGTCAAAATGGGTGTCTTGTCATTCAGAGGGACCTTGACAGGCTGCAGAAGTGGGCCAGCAGGAATCTCGCGATGTTCGACAAAGGGAAAGGCCAAGTCCTGCACCTGTGGAAGGAATAACCCCATGCATTTGTACAGGCTGGTAGTAAGAAGTTTTGCAGAAAAGGACTTGAGGGTCAGGCTGGACAAAAAGTTAGACAGAAGCTAGGAATGTGTTTGTGCAGCAAAGAAGGCCCAACAGTATTCTGGGCTGCATCCCAGGAACTGCATCACTGAAAGGTCAAAGGAGATGATCCTTCCTCTCTACTCAGCATTAGTGAGGCACATCTGGAGTACCAGATCTTGTGCTGCATTCCCCAGCACAAAAGATGCATGGGCATACTGGAGAGAGTCTGGTGCAGAGCCACAAATATGTTTAAGGGACTGGAGCCTCTTTCATACATGGAGAGGCTGAGAGAATTTGGACTGTTCAACCTAGAGAAGTTTGAAGAACATCTTATAAATTTGTATAATTCCTGATGGAGCAGGAATGAAGAAGAGGGAGCTGGACACTTTTCAGTGACAGGGAAGTCAATGGGCATAAACTGAAATACCGAAAACTCCATTTAAACATAAGAAAACTTTTTTACTGTGAGGGTGGTCAAAAACTGGAACAAACGTAGAGAGGGTGTGGATGCTCCATCCTTTGAGATATTGAAAATCCAGCTGAACGTGGTCTTGGGCAGCCTGTTCTTGTTGACCCTGCTCTGAGGAGGGTGGGTAGACCAGGTGATCTCCAGAGGTTCCTTCCCAGATCAATGACTTGGAGATTCAGAGAAACTACTCATTCTCAGAACCACTGAAAATGAGGCCTTTTGTTTGGAAAACTGTACTAGAGCAGGTTTGCTTTCTGAAGTCACAGAAGGAAGGTGAGCCATTTTAGAATCCATACTAGGAATTATTTTTTTTTATTATCTGGCCAATGTTAGTCCAAGACAGAAAGCAAGTTATTGATTCAAAAATTTTCTATTAGACACATAAAAAAGAGATTGAATTCTTAAGCTGGTGCCAAGGTCTCAAACTGAGTTAGAAGTGGTCTGGGTCATGTCTCCTAGATCTTTACTTATTAGAGGACTTCTAGTGAAAGATCTGTGACACCAGCAAACCTGAAATTTTATATGCTGCTAAATTTAATTCATTCACAGCCACTAGAATGGATGGTTTAACTCATTTCCTTTTACATTTCAGTAAACTGAAGCCATTAATGGTCTGCTGAAGCTAAAATCACATTTGTTCTAGAACATGAAAATAGTCTCTATTTCCTTTAATAGAACAGCAGATCACACTTTTTTGTAAAGTTTTGTCAGTAAAGCCATTGTTCCTGTTGGGTACATGATTTCACTAAAAAGATTTTAATTCATTGTTTCACAAATATGTTTTTTTTTTTTTTTCCCCAGAAAAAGGTAACAGAAAAAGTACAGAAATGCTTCTTGTAACATACCTTTAAACTATACAATGGCTTGGGAGACAGGTAAAATCTAGTCTAATGCATCTTTACAGATTACTGTATAACAAAATTAGCCCTGGCTGGCTGACATCCAAATAGAAATATTTGAAATGGTTTCCAGACTGCTAAAATCATATTATTCCCTAAAATGATATGGAATACATATGCAATTTGTAGGCAAGATGCTACAAAAGTTCAGGAAGCAAGGGTATATTATTCCAGCCTGCTGAGAAAATTTAAGACATAGAAGTTCCAGTGTTCTGTTGCAGGTATCTGTTGCAGAGATGCCACCCTAAGTTGATGTGCAAAATAATCCTTGCACAAAACACCAAATGTCTGTCAGCTGTACATAGACTAAGGAAATCTTAGGAAAACAACGTTTTCAGGAAGTATTCCAAATGTCAACATTTTTTTTTTTTTTTCTACAAGATCTTTAGCTTTTGATTTTGGGTGAGTGATTCAAGTGTAATATTCTTCTTCAGGTATGGATAATTGTTTGAAACCTATAAAAGGTACTGGTATCTATCTAGCCTAGAATTTTCATCAGCTATCATCAGGTGGACCTGGCAATAGCAAAAGTTTGTATCTTTTAATATATTAATACACGGTAATATTTTATCTTAGAAAAAGTGCAGGTATTTTTCATAGATGTAAAGTCTTGTTCAAATTTAAGATGTGCGTGTTGACGTTATTTTTATTTGAAGAACTTTCTTGCCATGGCTCCCAGAGTAACTGAAGCTTATGCCTTCATGGCAACACATACTATGCATTCCTTTCTTGGAGAGTTAAAACAGTGAATGACATTATCTGTGACTCTCCAAAATATGTTCGTTGCAAGAGAGTGGGCTTTCATAAGTGAATAGTTAGTTTGTGCCATACTGAAAGGACAAATGTTTCATCATGATTACATGGAACAACAGGAGTGTGAGAAATATTGCCTGGGATCATGGGTCTTTGTGAAAAGAGTGATGCTATGTTGGAATATACAATGGTTCTGATTCTTTCTTTTTGTTTTTTTTTTTTTTTTCTTTTGAGTGGCGGTATGAGTTGCCTTACAGTGTGCCTAAGACACCAAGGGAAGACCTGCTGCAAAGAGCCTGTGGTATAAGTCAGTGAAAGCAAATCACTTGAGACAAGTAATAGAGGAATCTAAAGAAGCAGTAAGACAGGTCTATACAACAGACAGTGGCTTCATCACACCATTACCTAAAGCATTGCCAATTATTTCTGAAGACTGATTGGCAAGAGAGATTACTAAGAAAGAATTTTGAATAGTTTAATGAAATGTCTTTGTTACCTAGAAACTTCACCCAGACAGAAAGTAAAACATGGGAGAAAACAGGAAGATGATACTTATTGGAATTTTAATGAGTGAATAAGAGCAGTAGTGGTCATATGGGAAAGCATGAAAGACAGGAATATAGGAAAAATGTCTTAGACAGTGTTGTACTGTCCAAATTCCTATACTGCTTTCAGTATAGGGATAGTATCATACAATCCCATGTACTTGCTTTGCTTGTGTAAGCAGTTGTCTACTGCGTTAAGACTTGCCCTGGAGATTATATGCAGCTGGGATTTACGAAATTTAAATATACCCTGCCAATAAAGACCTGAGGAGTGGTCTGAGTGGCAGATGACAATCCAAAGGGTAAACATCTTATACAATATACATGAAGGAAACTGTCTTTGAGTGAACAGAGAATCAACCTGGGATTTCTGTTTTAAAGAAGATAGACCTATAGCAAAAATACCGCTTCGTGAGTTGCCTGTTCAGAGATAGTAAGTGAATGAATATTTGCTTAAGCTATTGCCCAGGCTAGAGGTGGTAGCTGAGTTAATGTTTGCAGACAAGATTACCCAGAAATATGGTAGGTGTAGCAGGATGGCCATTTTTCAATTTAACATTTTACTTTTCGAAAATGCTACTTTGTAAAGAGTGTGAAGTTTTGTAGAGGAAATTAATCTTCAGTGTCAGGAGTTTGTCACTGGTAAAGATGAAAGGAATATTGATTTATAGAAACAGAATTTTGGCTGAATCACCAGGATTTTGTTTGGAGAATCTGTCTAGAAATAAATGTTTTTCTTCTTCATTTTGCTTCTGAGTGGAAAAAAAAAATGGTGAAAATATTAGTGAAGCAGAAATCCTGGTTCTAATCTAGACTGGACTTTGTGGACCCTGTGGCAACAAAAAGTTGTTTCCTGTGTTGAAAATGGCAGTCCACACATGGAAAATAAGGAAGAAGTAATGGTTGTTGGACCAGGAAGAGATTATTACAGATTTTAATGAATGTGGTTTCCACCAATTAGAATCTGTGTTGGGTTTGGCAATGCTAAGAAGAGGTGAGTGGATCAAAGATAAGGTCACCTCTCTCAGACAAAATCAGTAGGACTCTGTGAGACCATACAGACAATGCCTCCGCTCCTTCCCCTTTGAGGACTGCTTTCAGCTCCCCCTTAAAAACTAAATATGGTCCCTTGGAATCGTACTTGGATGGGTGATTTCATGTCTGTGTAAGGCTGTTAGAAAGAAACCTAGGACAACCTCTATTTAGTCTCAGCCAGCAAAGATAGTAACAGTGTTTGGATATAAAGAGGACATAATCCTTTCACACTGTGTTCTGCTTGATCTTTGCTAACTAGGGTATGTGTAGGAGCTTTTCCTGAGCCCAGTCAGGATGCTGGTGGCTCTGCTGAACTTCAGAGCAGAGCTGGAACTGGGTGTTACCACTTGTCCCTTGTTCACTTCTGTGCACAGAAGTTGGAATGGAATAAAAAGGGTTGATACTCAGAAGTACCATGGCTTTGTAAAACATACGATTTTCTTGCATGGGTGGCTTTTCCATTCTACTTGAGTATTATTTCATTTTAGCTTATTCTTGGTGTTTTCATCATTTTATAAAGTTGTATAGCAGATGTGATGGGAAAAGACGTCTCATATCATATGCTCAGTAAATACTTCAGGAATCTTATATGCTCTCTGTTTTGTGTTCACCAAAAGCATGCAAATTTGTCCTAACTCAGCTCTTGCTAGCAGTCTTCCTTACTTGAAATTAAAATCATATGAGCTGCTCATGATACAATCATGGGAAAACCTTTTGTGAGCAAACCAGCTGAGTGTGCTCACAGGGGGAAGAGTTCAGCCCAGCAATGCTATGTGTTTAATAGCTTTATCCATTCAGCTTTAAAGCTTGCTATTGGGTGCAGATGTTTTATGACTTGTAACAGTTTAGTGTGTCCTGGTGGATTACCCTCCAAGTTTCTCTTCATCAAAGCACTTGCTCCAGGTAACTGGAATGTCAGGTTTAAATGAAGTGCAGTGTGAGAATGGGGATTGTCAGATTTTAAATGATGCACACAGTCATGCTAAGTAAAGTTTTGAACATGGTATGACACTTCCATGGCCCATCTCACAAGATCTCTACACCTCTCCCTTTTCCAGTATGGAAATTACTGTAGTGAAAGAGGTAAAACAGTCATGCAGTGTATTCCACTACAGAACACAGCCAGGCCAAATAACACCAGAAAAGAGAAAGATAATGTTTCACTTGAATTCAAAGTCAGAAGATGTAACAGAAAAGGCAGCACCATTTCATTTCCCAAAGGTGAGCAGCCCCCTTATGGGCACACTGTTCACTAGCAGAACTGGGATCCTTTGCCTCACTCCTCCTTTGCTCTTCCTCCTCTCATCTACGTATCCCTTGGGGCCATCAATAGCACCAGCCCAGCTTCCCATCTCTTTCCAGAGGCTTCTTTCATCTTGCTCTTCCAAACACGCACCCTTTTCCTTCCCTTCTGTCCCCCACTCCCTCTGTTGCTCATCCCAGTTGCTCTAGCTGAGAGTGAAACAATTGAACCCTCTGGAATGCTTTTGTTGCAGTGCAGGGCTGAGTGGCCAGGAGATCCATGCTGGTAGTCCCCAGCGTCTTCAAGTACCTTCTTTTTCTCCTTTTGCAGAAATTTACTGGAGCAATAAATCTAGTGTGATGATGGAGAAAAACTAAGGCAGGGGATCTCTGGAGAGGGAGAGGAAAAAAGAACAGTAAAAGTGCAATAGCAATTGTGCTACTTTTGCCTGCCTCAGGTACTGGCCGGCTTTTCTGTAAAGCTTATCTACTATGGGAAGGGAAGGGAAAGAGAAAGAGAGAGAAAGGGAAAGGGAAAGGGAAAGGGAAAGGGAAAGGGAAAGGGAAAGGGAAGGGGAAAGGCAAAGGCAAAGGCAAAGGCAAAGGGAAAGGGAAAGGGAAAGAGAAAGAGAAAGAGAAAGAGAAAGAGAAAGAGAAAGAGAAAGAGAAAGAGAAAGAGAAAGAGAAAGAGAAAGAGAAAGAGAAAGAGAAAGAGAAAGAGAAAGAGAGAGAGAGAGAAAGAGAAGAAGGAAAGGAAAGGAAAGGAAAGGAAAGGAAAGGAAAGGAAAGGAAAGGAAAGGAAAGGAAAGGAAAGGAAAGGAAAGGAAAGGAAAGGAAAGGAAAGGAAAGGAAAGGAAAGGAAAGGAAAGGAAAGGAAAGGAAAGGAAAGGAAAGGAAAGGAAAGGAAAGGAAAGGAAAGGAAAGGAAAGGAAAGGAAAGGAAAGGAAAGGAAAGGAGGAGGAAGAAAATCCTTTCTGACAGTGGGTACATTGCCATGAAGGTCCCACATGTCAGTGAAGTCCAAATTTCTCAGCATCTGGAGAGTGATCATTAAGTAGGTTATCTGATGTCTAAAGAGTCACAAAGGTGGCACCGTAAATGATATCTTTTCCTGAGGCAGACAATGAGGCAAAGATAATCACAGTGCCAAAAAGACAATGCATGTCATGCTGAAACAGAAGGAGTACAAACCTCTGAGACCTCAGAGTGCCTCAGAGAAGAGACCTTCAGCTTTTTTTGACAGGTTTTGCATGTTTGACTATTATTAACACAACAAAAGGTTGTGCATGGTTATTACTGAGGTGGCAACCTCCCCTGGTTCACGTTTTTTGTTTGTTGTTCTAGGAGCAGTGCAAAAGAGTTACTTGTTTTCTGTCTTTGCACATTTAGGCTGTGATGGCTGGAAAAAAAAAGAGGTTTTCAGATTAAAAGGAAAGATAGGGAGCCAGAAAACATTCTTTGACTTAAAAGGAAACAAAGTACTTCTAGTTTCAAAAACGAGGGGGCTCTGGAGGTCCTCAAAGTGTTACTCTACAAATACCACTGGGCAAATAATTTGTACCAATAATATGCCTTGATTTCCATTAACATATTGCCTGCGAACAAAATTTCCCATCCTTCTGGCTTTTACTGTTGTTTGTATTTTGTAGATGGTGATACAATCTTGGGATCTCAACTAATATTATTGTCCTGCTAGGCTAAGTACTTTATGGGTCAGTGAGTCTACTGGTTTGAAATGACTCGAGCTGATCATATTAAAGGTCTGTGACTTCTGGGAGTAAGGATTGACACACCAGAAGTCCGTGCTGCCCTTCAGCAAAACCTGGACAGGCTAGAGCACTAGGCAGAGAAGAAACTAATGAGGTTCAACAAGGGAAAGTGTAGGGTCCTGCACCTGGGAAGGAATAACCCCAGGCACCGGTACAGGTTAGGGATTGACCTGCCAGAAAGCAGCTCTGCAGAGGTGGACCTGGGAGTTCTGGTCAACAGCAGGTTGACCATGAGTCAACAATGTGTCCTTGTGGCCAAGAAGGCCAACAGTATCCTGGAGTGGAATAAGAAAATTGTGACCAGCAAGTTGATGGAAGTTCTCCTCCCTCTCTACTCTTCCCTGGTGAGGCTGCATCTGGAGTACCATGTCCAGTTCTGGGCTTCCCAGTTTAAGAAGGACAAGGAATTGCTGGAGGGAGTCCAGAAGCAGGCCACAAAGATGATGACGGGTCTGGAGCATCTTTCTTATGAGGAGAGATTGAGAGAGCTGGGTCTGTTCAGCCTGGAGAAGAGAAGGCTGATAGGGGATCTAATCAATGTTTATAAATATCTCAAGGGTGGATGTCAAGAGGATGAGATCAGACTCCTTTCAGTGGTGCCCAATGACAGGATGAGGGGCAATGGGCACAGACTGAAGCACAGGAGGTTCCATCTGAATATGAGGAAAAACTTCTTTACTTTGGGGGTGACAGAACACTGGAATGGTCTGCCAAAGAGGTTGTGGAGTCTCCTCTGGAGACATTCAAAACCTGCCAGGACACATTCGTATGCAATCTCCTTTAGTTGAATCTACTTTAGCAGGTGGGTTGGACTAGATGATCTCCAGAGGGCCCTTCCAACCCCAAAAATTCTGTGGTTCTGTGACTTGTGTTTTATTTGGGTATGCCAGCTGTAATTCTTTGTATATGTCGTATTGTCTCTGTTTTCTTGATTGGATGAAGATATCTTACCATAGTGATATTCCTGTAACTGCAGCAGGCAGCAAGATTAAGATCAGAGGGAATTTCAATGTTTAACCTCAAATTCTGCTTCCCATGAGTATTTCATACATCTTACATTGAAAGTGGAGAAGGAAGGACGGGGTGAATGTGACTTTATGCAAATCTGTTGAAAATGTGGCTTGAGTATTCACAAAAAGGCTTTTTATGCATTATTTATTCCTCCATAGTTAAATACATGATGCTCACTCACTATGGCTGGTAAATGTGCACCTGCAGAAAGGAAAGTGGTGAGAATATGATAAAGGTCTTTCTTGGCTGAAACACAAATTACCACTAAACTTGGGTGCAGAAGTTAATCTTGAGATGATGATGATTATTCGTTTGGGGGAATTGTGGTGCCTTTGTTATATGAGTTATAGTGATTTGTAGTTATTGCAGATATGTACATACTTAGATGGAATGTTCACAATAGTTGGCCACAATAAGAAAAAGCAATGGCAGAGGAAGGATTTTTCTCTCCTCACTTATGTATGTAACTATTGTCCAGGACACTCTGTACATCCATCGAGAGATACGGACACTTTCAGGAAGTGATTAATCTTGGTTTTAAATGTCTAAAATAAGGCAGATGGAAGAGCCTAGCTCTCTCTGTAGAACTTTTAGACTGAGTCACATTGCAACAAACAAGCCCAGTAGATAAAACAGTATTGCCACCTGCAAACAGAGTTCATGTCTTAGCACCCTGCTGCCAGTAGAGTCAAACACAAAGTGATAGTGCCTGACTGTGTAACAAATTCCCTTTCAGCTGCAGCAGAAGTAGCTCATCTGATGAATCAGCCATAATCGTGCTCAAATGCATAGTCAAATTTATACAACACAGAACAAAGTATTTCAGTCTGTAAGGAATTAACCCCTACCATGCAAAAACGTTTCAGATTGCATGTGTGCAATTCATATTAAGAACAACTCCAGAGTGCCTGTGAATTCAGATTTTTTTTTTTTTTTTCACTGTTGAGATTTAGGATTTGATTTTGTAAAGATGAAGAGCATTTTCTGGATGCTCAGTGTCCCAATTACTTTGAAGAGAGCGACACAGTGCCTTGAGAGATCAAGACCTTGCACCATGTAGAAAGTCTGTATCTGAACTGCAGTGTTCCTCAGATGTGTAAAATTTTGAAATGCCTCCTAAAACTATCACTTACTCTCCACTACTGCTTCCAGCTGCCAGACAGCAAAGTCAGGTGTCTAATCTTGGCTGATTGGCCAGGCTTCATCTATAATTGATGGAGACAAACACTTCTGAGGGGAGATTCATCTGGTCTACAGAGACTGTGAATCACAAGTTTCCTGTTTCTTGCCCCCGGCTATTCGTTGGCACCCCGCCTTGCTTTGTGGCACCTTTCGGTTGCACTGATGTGTCTGGTTGTGGCTGCGGCATTTATCAAGTAGTTTAAATTGTTTTGGTTAAAAATAAAAATAAAATTAAAGCGCTCCTCCCCCTCATTGGTTAAAAGGGAAATCTGTTCCCTGCCTGTACCTTTCTGAGTGTGGGTGTAGAATTTTAACAAAATTAAGTATTTTTAAAACAGCAATGGCAATCTATGCAGGAAATCGTTTTGAACTAAAAAAATGTGCTTTTACTGTGTCTTGTGCGCATTAGTCCAGGCATTAAAGAATACAATAAAAAGGCATGCGTTAAACAAAATTGCCTGCTTTGTAGTTCTTAACTCTCTAGTTCTTCCCCTGCCTGGTTCAGCCCTTCTGAAGCCCTGCAGATCCTGGGGGAGGGAGTATGCACTAAATTCCTTTCAACCTTGGTAAACATACTTTGCACAATCTAAAACAGGGTAGAGTTACATTGGTTCGTTGGAGCCCTGAGTCCTGGAAGAAAGAAAAAAAGGAAGAGAGAGAGGATATTTGACATCTGCATTTTACTGGAATAGCTACAAGAACTGTTTGTTATGGGAGATGGGGACAATGCTCGGGATTTTGAACTGAAAGGAACTGGCTTGAATTTCTGGGCCTCCTACCTCCCCTCCCTCCTTGCCTGAAGAGCTGCTAAACCTGCACTCCTTCCCACCAGAGGAGAATGGCCAGCTTGCTCCCCCAGCCCTGTGCCTGGCACTTCATGGCAGGCGGGCTACGGGAAGGAAATGTTACTGCAGGTGAGGGACAACCTTTATTTCACATTCTCAGCACAATTCTATTGCAAAAGGCCTTTCCATTTTAGTAATACATGGGTCATTTTGTTGCCGGTTTTAATTTCACAGCCCCCCGCTTTCTCTAAGTCAATGCTGTTCCACACAGTTGCTTAGGACCTGCAATAGCAGTAGTAGTTATAATGAAAATCTTCATGTTTAAATAAATACTAGATTTACAGCAAGGATCATGGGTGTTGGATTGTGACGAGACACTTCTGTGGACATCTGAGTCCCCGTAATTGTAATCTGGCTTTGTTCTACCTCTGCTTTAGAGTGAATGTGATCTCCAGCTAATGTTGATTGCTTTTTGGGATGCTCTTTGGACCCCCTGCTCACTGACACAGGGAATTTAGTTTTTTCTTTGTGCTCAAGATGTGTGAGAGCAGACCCTTTCTCCTTCCTTCCTTCCTCCCTTCCCTTCCCTTCCCTTCCCTTCCCTTCCCTTCCCTTCCCTTCCCTTCCCTTCCCTTCCCTTCCCTTCCCTTCCCTTCCCTTCCCTTCCCTTCCCTTCCCTTCCCTTCCCTTCCCTTCCCTTCCCTTCCCTTCCCTTCCCTTCCCTTCCCTTCCCTTCCCTTCCCTTCCCTTCCCTTCCCTTCCCTTCCCTTCCCTTCCCTTCCCTTCCCTTCCCTTCCCTTCTCCCTTCTTTTCTCTTTCCCAGATGCATTCATTATTAAAAGTACCTGCCACAGTCTCCTCTCTCATACACTCTTGAAAGCAGCTTGCTGCGTTTGATATTTGGGACTCGAGCTGTTGGTGAGTGGCTACAGAAATGACTCTGTCTCTGTTCCTTAACTGGCCAAATGTAACTCTAACAAACAGGAGAGGGGTTTTGAGAACCCACTGAGGAGGATTTGCTTTTCCCTGAGAGAGGTAGCAGATAAATAGGATTAGACTATTTACACAGTCTCGAAATCTGGGTCGACTAGGTCTTGCCCAAGGCATCCTTCTTATTTAGCTGCAAGATTTGATTGACTGAGTGCAGTGTCAACATTTAGCTTTCTATCCCCATCTTACACAAGCTCTTCATCTTTATGCAGGTGGCTCCAAATGCACAAGATGTGGTCAGGTTTTTCACCTGTTCACCAACTGGCTCAGCCCCAAGCCTGTGGGGAATGATCTGGGAAATGCTGTTTTCATACTACATCAGGCAGTATCAAGCAGTATTCCAGCTTTCTTGAAGTTCAAGCCTTAGTTTTGCTATTGATCTTGTCTTATATAGGAAGGAGTTGAATTCAGTGGTAGATTTGCCTCTGTAAAAGGTCTCATAAGGGCTTGGCTCACCTGAGCAGTGAAACAATTGTGTTGAACTTCTGGGTGAGTGTGGTGCCTGTAGCTGAATTTGTGTGTGTGAAACCACATTTTGGGGCTGGGGTTGCTCAGGAAGATTCCAGCAGTGACAGCTCTTCCTCCCACCCTGCCCCCAGTGCCCTGCTTGCTTTCCTTCCCCCTGTGAGCAGATATTCCTTTCAATGGTGTAGCCGCACACTCAAAAAGGCCTCTCAAATAATCTACTTAAAGCCCACTGCCTTCTTTCCAGGAAAAACCAAACAAAACCAAACCCAAACAAAAACAAAAACAAAAACAAACAAACAAACACAAAACTCTTAAAACCCCAGCTTTTCAAGGAAGATTCTTTCTCTGAACTGGCTTAGAATACAACCACACAAACAGCTAATGTGGCACAAATGGAGGGGTTGTACCTGTTTGTGGAAGGAGGCACATTGTGTAGCACGACAATACGTTACACAACATCTAAAAGTCACTTGGAAATGTATTTTAAGACTGTGATTTGATGACAAAAAGTAATTAATGGGAATTTTGGCCTCGGCAGTTGATTTTGTCTCTCTGCCTCCATCTCTATTGCTTTATTTATTTATTTATTTTAATTGGACCAGTTTCCTGATTTCATTCATGGTGCAACCCTGCAAATAGTTATGCTGATGGAAAAAGAACAAGCAGCTGGGATCAGAGGGAAGAGACAATTTAAGCCAGTGCTGCTTTAAACATTTGGTGTCATTGATCACAACTTTGGACAAACAGTGGAATTCATCTAGTGACATTTCACAGGTTATCTTAATTCTAGTTTGATACACTTGTCTACATATTTACTTTGGTCTCTATTGAAACTGTGCTATAAGCAAGTTAAAACAAAGATATCAGACTCTTTTTTTTATGCTGTTACCATTACTTCAAAGAGAACATAGTCTGATTTAGCTTTTCTGGGCAATTTCTTTGAGCTAATACCCAGAAAACTAGAACTGGGATGCAAGGAAGAAAGCAAGACACTTAGCTTTGAATGACCTGTGTGGACTGCTCATTTGGGAAGACGAATGAAAAAAATAAACTACAGCTTATCACAAAAGATCTTTGCTGTACTGCAGAAGTAAAAGTGATATAGCAAAAACATATTGATTCTCTGGGTGACTGAAAAAGCTACAGCACTGAAAGGATTTATCTCAGTAAATCCAAGTTTAATTTTCCCATCAAAATGCCTTGAATAATGCAGCCTTCGTCTGCTGGTGACCTATCTGCAGCCCTGTTTAAGATGATGATAGCACTGTTTATCCAGGACAGGATCCCGAATTGTCACGCATCATCACAATTCCCAGTAGCTTCCTTGTGCAAAGAATGTTGTATCCCATGTAGAATGATTATCTGAGAACTTGCGCATTGCACAACAATAGCAAGGCTCTTTATTGTTTCTTTTTTGGCTGTTATTCTCAGCTTTGTGGAATTACTGCTGAATTTCTACCAAACCAGCGCACTTGCATGTGCACATGACACATACTCATGCACTTTAGGCTGCCTGGCAATCTGAACTCATTGTATATTCATTATGTTTTCCTTGTGGCAGAGTCCTCTTAACCAAGACAACTATGAAATACGTTACACCAGAAGGTTTGTCTTGCCTGGGTATGTGTGTGTGTATGTGCATGTGTGTAAGGATATATGCACACATATAGAATGGAAAGCGTTAGGTACTCTAAAGCTCTGTCTCTGTGTACCTCTGCTTGAATTGTATCATATCCCTCAGCCCTGCATCCCCCCCTCTGCTATGCAGGATAATAATGTGGTGGAAACCTTGTGTCTGTGGGGGGAAGGGTTTAAAAGCATCATACTGAGGCTGGGCATTCTGCCAGGGGGAAGGGACAGAAGTGAAGTGCTCCTGGAGGTTTTCTTTTTTTAGACAGTGATTACTGAAGGGGAAAGAAGGCCAGTCATCATAAGAGTACAAAAAGACAAAAAAAAGTATTTACTGTGGGATATTGGCAAATACTTAAGTCTCACTTTGAGCAAGAATTCCTCACCAGAGGGAAAATAAAGGCAGAAAATGGTTGTGCTTAAAGAAAATAGTCCAGTCTCACCAGCTGTTTCAAAATTAGTGATTAAAATGATGATATCTCTATCATTTCCCTTCTTCTCTCCCAAGCATGTACACATGTATTCACACTCATGTGCGTCCTGAAGGTCCTAAGGACTTGAAATAAAGGAAGGTGCGGAGGGGGTGTCTTTGAAAGTGAGTGATTTATTTTTACTTAAACCCTGAAAATTCAGTGTATGCAAGTCCCCTTTGAGAGATAAAATAACAGACTAATAGAAATAGCAGGTCAGTAACTCTCATTTGCCCTGAGCTCTCTACAGACTCATTCAGCTTCTCATTGCACTGAAATGTGGAATATTTATACTAACCAGAACTGCTGGCATAAGAGACAAAAGCCTCATGTCCTGTTGGCAAGGCAGGGTTGTGAAAAACCCTGATATCTCTTTCTAGGGGGGAAAACATCTCCACCAGCCATGTGAAGCCTGTCATTGTATTAGTGCTTGTGGACAAGAATATCTAAAAGATTGCACAGTCTTTTCTGCACCTAAAGAAAATCATAATTATAACCTTTGAATTCACGTTTCTTATTAGATGACAGCATGTTTAGGAAGCTTATGTCCCTGTTAAGCTTCTGACTTTTGAAATTAAATTAGGCATGGCAGAGGGAGGGCTTGCGGGATGAGGGAATATTTTTTGGCAAGTGAATGCAAAACTGAAAAGCCAGATTTGCCAAGCATTTTTCCAGGGATGTGTGCATGATTTACATGTCCCCACACAGCCTCATCACACATCCTCCGTGTGAAACTGACAGGGAGTGGTAGGGAAATGCCAGAGGTGGCTGAGAATTTAAGGGCAAAATGAAAAATATTTGGGTTTCCTTGACGCAAACTAATTGATGTTGGTGAATGAGGGGATTTGTTCCCCACTGCCCCCCTCCCTTCACCCCCTTAAAGACTTCTGTCATCTTCTTTTGCTTTTTAGCAAATGCTTAAAACTGAAATTGTGATCACTGCATTAGCGCTGGTTGGTGAACCTTGGAAGGAGGTATCAAAAATTTTTGAAGCTAATCCAAAAGCACAACAAAGCATTCTAGTTTAGAAATCAGGCTGAAAATCTTTCAAGAACAAATTCCCTTGTGAGCTTTCCACTTCTACATGTGCGGAAAGTATCATAAGACTGTTCTTGCATATCGCATCATTGCAGTAATTCTCACTGCAGGAATTACAGTTATGTGTGAATATTAAAGTAAATAAATAGCCAAGCTAAAATGTTTTGAGTTCTTTTCAGGTTACAGGCAACAGTTCTACTGCTGATGCACTTTCTGAACAGTTTCCTTTGTCCTTAGGCTCTGATTTAGCAAAACACTTTAAAGCGTACGCAAATGTAAGCATCTGGATTTTCCAATCAAAGTCACTATTCTATTCACATATTTAAAGCCAAGCAGGTGCTAGCTAATTTTCTTTAGGCAGATGATTCAGAGGGAGGTTTTCATAAGAGAGTCAGAGCTGTCTATAGAAGAAGCGGGAGACTGTGCCCCAGGCTTCCTCCGCTTACTGAACTTTAGAAATTCCTATTTACTGGTCTGCCTCCATATTCAGTGTACCCAGTGAGGAAGGGGCAAGGACAGATTTCCAGCCAGGCTGTGAAGGTTTTGTGAAAATTTACCCTAACTAAATTGTCCCTGTATGGTAACCATCTGCAGCATATAGGGCCACAACAATCAAATCCAACACTGTGACACTTGGGAAACAAGTCAGTGCCATCAGTGAAGCTTAAAAATCTCATAAATTATTACAGTGGGGTGAAATAATTTTTACACTTTGGAAACTTGGGAAGTAGTTGAAAATCTGACTTTTGGAGCAGAAGTGGAATATGGCATAGCCTCCTGTTTAAAAGTAGCAGTCTTTTGCAGTGTTCAGCTTTATTCAGAGACCCTGTACAACTTTTGGTGTGGATGAGGGCATAAATAGAATCATACATTATTTTCTGGAAATCTCATAATACCAGTGAAAATACAGATAAATCAAAGATGTAACACCATGAAGAGACAAGAAGAATTGGTTTATGACAGAAAATTGAAAGAATCCAATTAATTTAGCTTGTCAACTTAAGTTAAATCTCAAATAATGATGAATAAACACTTAAAGATTGAACAGCAAGGATAGACACATTATTTAGTTTTCTTCAGAGATTTTAAAATGGAAATGTGAGGATGAAATTAAGCAGTAGAAGATACTGGCTGGGTTTGAGTAGAAATGCTGTATAATCATGTAGAGGAACAGGTTTAAAAAAAAAAAGTATCTGAAATAATTAACAGTGAGTTGGACAAAACACTGAAAAACTATCAAATCTCCATTTTAATATCTCATTCATCACTATGATGAGATCCCTTTTGGTGAAGAAAATTTCACACAGGAATGTGATGGTGGTCCATCTTTTTCTTTTTCACTTACTCTAATTTCTGTTTCCTGCCTCTACTGTTTATTTCCTGCTGAGAAATGTGTATTGGTCTGAAGCCTAAGATCCAGTTCATAATCAGTGATGTCTCAGCTGTTACCTTTTTCTTTTTTTCCTACAGAGAGTTCTGGGGTACCTATGATATGTCATCTATGTCAATATTACTTTGCTGTTTGGTGTATCAAATAGGAATGTTCAGGACTGATGATGAGACAGTGCCATCAGTAAGTGACATTGCAAGACGTCCTTGCACTTCCAGGAGCTGGGGACTGAGGAGCTCTGTTTAATCACCTGTTCCGGCTTCTGCCATTGATTCTTATTCTGTTTCAGATCCTTGCTCAGGAAGTTTACATACTTTTGTCCAGATTTTCTGAGATTAGCCTGTAATATAAATACATTTCATTGACAGATATGCTTTTTCTTTCTGCTGGTCTTCTCTTTACCTACTCCCTGTTCTACCTCGTATCCTCAAATTAAAGAAACTTCAATTTTTGTTCCTTCAGTCTTCTTTCTTTGTTCATCTCTTAACCAAAGTACACACTCTTCATCTTGAATTATTCTCTCAAAAGACTTTGCTAAGGTATTCACTAGTGTTTTGAGAGAGATATTTATATCTCTTGAAAAGTCCAGCTCCCATGGGCTTCTTGCGATATGTCAGTATTATACTGATAGTAGGGGCAAATAGATGTTATTGGTAATAAATATTATATAGATTTGAACACAGTGACTTGGGCCTGGGTTCGAGAATGCATGTGTTTAAACAAGTGCATAGTTGCCATGTTAAACTAGAGCTTTAAGGCTGATATTATAAACTGCTTGTTTCTTCATCATACTCAGATATATCCTGGGAGAAAGGCACAACTGAAAAGCTGCATGGTGTGAATAAGGGAAATCTGTGCAGAAGATTAATTCTAGAAGTTATGGTCACTAGCTATAGCGAGTATGTACAAATCAGTGTCGACTGTCTTTAGCATCTCTGAGTTTTTCAGTTGCTGAGGTACTGTGGGGATGGAGGAGTGTCTCAGGTGATGGGGGGCAAGCTGCAGGTGTCAGTCCAGCCACCCCCCAAAGCTGCCCTCTGGTTAGCACTATTAGCAGCTCAGTTATTCCTAGCATCTTGAAGGCTTGGATACTACTACTGAGATGTCAATGAACCTCCCAGACTTCCTCTGCTGCATAGAGAGTCAGAACATGATCAAAGTCAAACACATCACAAACTCTTTCTTTTTACTATGGTTGTTTACTATTACTATTACTATTACTATTACTATTACTATTACTATTACTATTACTATTACTATTACTATTACTATTACTATTACTATTACTATTACTATTACTATTACTATTACTATTACTATTACTATTAATTACTATTATTATTTACAAATTTTGATTCTGGCCACATCCAGTTGTTGAAAGCTTGATTTCAGGAAATATCTAAATATCTAGACTTCAGAATTCTCTATTACTTCGAGGTCATGGCTCCACTGCCATTTTTGCATGTAAGGTTGTCTTCCATCTTTCTAGGAGAGGAATAAGGACAGGAAATGCCATGATAATCTGCTTCAGTCTCCCACTGTCCAACTCTGGAAGTGGGGCTCTATTGCTTTTCTCTAGCCTCATAAGAGTTCCCTGTCTTTTACAGTCAAGCAGTTGATATTGCTTTTCTGATCACTGCTGAAAACAGAGCTTGTCACTGAATTGGTCATAAAAATGCCCAATATGAGATGCTAATAGAATCCATCAACTTATGGATGGAGTTTAAAGTTTTCCTGCACTGGCACATTCTATTTCTGTTGAACTAGATCTTCCACTGTGTTTCCCAATTTCTTAATTTCATTAGTTCCTTTTTCATTTTTACCCAATATTTTTTTTCTTGAAGAAGAAGAAGAAATTTCCCTATGAAATGCAAAATAAGTGCATTTTACCTTTGTCCCAATTTCAGTATGCTCTCACAGGTACCTATTTGCTAGTGCAGCGCTTCCATTTCACTAGATAAAAGGACCTTGCAGAAGCATCTGTTCCCTTGCCCCAACTGTCTTACATACTACAACAGAGACATCCAAAGCAGCAGGACTTCAGGGAGGGCAGCCAAGCTTCAGTGATGATCCTGGCAGCCACAGGCGAATACTGAACCAACTGCATGTGCAGTGTGATAGGGCTGAACATGGTGGTTAGATGCATTTGCTGTGTGCATGTTTATGTTTGTGTATGTGAAGGAGTAACAGAAAAAATAAATGACTGCCCTTATGAGTGGCAAGGGCAAGTGGGGCTACTGCTGGAAGATCACTCGTAGCTGTGACAAGGTGATTTCTACAACATACCTGTGGTTTGTTTGCAGCACATGAAGCCATCACATGGTGTAGAAGCTTGACGTAAGGTACCATTGTTTTCCCCCAGTGTCCTTAAGCTTAATCAAATTAAGCAATATGATGTCCTTCATGTGTTTGGCACATTTGAGCGCTTGAGTGGATTAAATCCTCCTGTCTTTACTTCTTTCCTGGTTCTTCTCTGGGAGGTGTTTTTGGCAGATCCTGCAGCAAAACTGAACTGCACTGAGCCCTGCAGGATCCAGCTGGACAGAGAAATCTCATGGTACTGAACTCACTGAAAAATCATGGATTTTTACAGGAGTTTGTCCATATAAGAAAGATAAAATAAACTTCACAATAATTCTCATGGTACCCTCAACATGAATCTTTGCTGTATATCACCACTGACAACTGTGGAAAAGGAAAAGGCTCAAACATTTGGCATAGTAGCTGGTACCTGCAGTCACCAACTGGTGCAAATTCACTACAAACAGGGCAGGAGGTGAAATTTTAGACAGGAATGGGTAGGATGTCCTGGCCATTGTTAACATGAAAATAAGGTTCTTCCTGCCTCTACTTTTATAGCCTCTTAAGAATGAGGATTAGTTTATTACTGAGACAACTCTCATTCTGGAAATCAAAGAATACTACAGACAAAACACAAGTCTGCCCTTGCTGTTTCAGGAAAATACTGCTACTGTTTTCTGCATACAAATGGCAAGCAAATGCGTATGATTATTTTTGCTGGTATCTGAAATGCGGAAATCACAGTCTTTATGGAGGAAAGGTTTTTCTCATTATATGGTGTATGGCTGGCCAATGACTATCTGCAGCTCATTGTACTTTATCCTGAAGCCAGCAACAGCTCTTATACTGAAAGGCTGTTGTTGGTTTGGTTATTGGTTGTAGCACATCTGAAACAAATGGTTGAACTACAATTTGTTCAAGTCTATAATTATTCAACTTGTTCAAGGGGGCTCTGTAGGTTCCATCCTAGCTGGATTTCTTCTTCCTTTTTTTATTTTTTTTTTTAAATAAGGAAAAAATAACATGGAAAGTTTAAAACAAAATACGCCTTATTTTTTTATATTTCAGAATAATCTCAGGCACTGGTTCAGTGTCCCCATTAGACTTTCTGTGCCATACTACTGCAGCAGCCTCTGCTAGAGAAGGAGTGTTGTTTTTTTACTTTATGTTTCTCTCTTTGTTCTTTCCCTTCTCTTCTTTTTTTCCTTTATTTTTTCCTCTCTCCCCCTCCTCACCTATCGCTGGCCAACAACTGAATCCACTCAAAGCTGAAGCTTGAGAAACTTGTGTGAATTTGGAAAGAAATGGCTGCATTTCTCTAAGTGTGAATGGTTTAATATTTATCATTTTCCTCTTATTTCTTGAGATTTTGACTTGTAATTTGGAAAACAGATAAACAGCTAGACATAAAATTAATAAAAACCCAAACCAACAGTGGGTATTTGAAAGAGCAGTTTAACGCATTTTTGTCTTCTTAGATGCCTATGTGCTGCTTGTATTCTTGTTATTCTTTTAAAACGTAATTCCTATACCTGTTGGAACATTTATATGTGAACTGCTTTGGAAAGTTCAAAACAATTTTTTCATAGTGTGAACAGAATCCTTTGGGTTTCTCGTAATAATGACTTTTTTCCATTCTTCTTAATCAGAATATGATTTTTTAGGTGTGGAGCAACAAAATGTGACATGCAATAACGGACAGCTATTAAGTAGCTCCTAAGAAAATACTGACTAGTCCAGAATTCATGGCACATGAAAAGTATCCTAGCCTCCTTCATGAGGGAATTGTATGCTTGACTTGTATAATGGCCATTTATAATATGATATTTTGTAAATTACCAGAAATGTAAATAAGTATTATGATTTGTGGGAAAATCTGGGGAGTTACTTAGTAAAGTATGACATTGCTTGGCCAACCACCTTTGATGTTTCATCAGGTATCTAATCTGGAATTGTATCATCACAGCTGTCATTTTGCTATTTGCATTCACATTAACTTTATTCTGGTCTCCTTCAACAATGCTACAGGTGGGAGATATTAGAAATAGAATCAGTGTTATACAGCACTCGATCTTAAGCTTGTTTTTCCAGGAATCAAACTGTACAAAGTGTAAATATCTGACTGGCTTTCCTGTAAGAATTTTGCCCGCAAAACTCCTGCTGGTGTGCAAGGGAATGTAGAAAAAACTATCAGTTCAGTCCCATTTTGAACCTCAGGCATCATCTAACTTGTCAATCCAAAAGAAGAAGGAAGTTTGGCTTTTCTGGCCACTTGGAAAGAGGATGTAACAACTGCCATAGAGATCCAGCCTGAAGTACTTCTGTCTTATTTTCTGTTTTCTGACACACATACTCATAGGTGGAGAGATGCTAATGGGTTTACTTATGGGAAAACAGATTTCTGAAGTGATAAGAGGCATAACTACCAGCCTGAAATCTTGCATGGGCCCTCTTCACTGTGCTTTCACGTATTGGTATGAAATGAACCCCTGCAGTCCATCAGGCTTGTTTACAAACAAATCCAGGAAAATTCTTTTCTTGTCACAGTTTTTGAAAAACATAAGGTATTAGGAATGTAAAAGTTAGAATTGCCATTCCTATCAGGTTTTTATTTCTCTCTGAAATAATATAGCTTTCAAAGCTAGGATTCAGTCATCACTGAAGACAAATGTAGTCTGGTGGCTTAACTAACACATCACATTTGACGATTGGGAATGCGCTCCTTGTCAGTCATCATGTCGCTGCCTCCTGGTGCTGAGCTGAGCAGCTTCTGCCTTAGAGGGAAGGGCATCGTAACAGAATCGGCTGTGATCAATGAAGTGCAGCCTTCAGCTGTGTCCACACTATGTAGAGTTTCTGGAATGCTTATGTTTGCAAGGAGGGTAAAAATACATGTGGGCATTTGCAGCAAACTTAAATCAGAAACCTCTGCACCCAGATAGATGCAATTAATTTTGTCTCTTTTTTTCTGCATAATTATGACTCAGTGTTAAAATATCTGCTGCTTTGGCTTCTAAAATAGTTTCAAAAATTATTTTATGGCATTATTTTTAAACTCAGACTTGTGCATCCTCCAAGTTGCTCTACTCAAGGGAGAATACTGAGATAAATAAATCAAAACATCCAAGGCCTTTTTGTAAGCCTTGAAACCACCTAAAGTTTAAAGCAAAAAAGCTCCATATATAGGTCCTCGAATATAAGGTTGCTATAGCTCAGCTGTGAGTGGGATCAGAAAAATTCCCTTTATCTATTTTAAGTGCACAGAAAGACACAGAGACTGATTTTAATTAAGTTTTATATACAGTGAGTTGCTTCCATTTACACTAGCACAAGCAAAACGTAGGTTGGGACCATTTTCCCTATTTTGAATATTTTAAATAGTTTAGTAAAACTAACACATCTATATCTCTTATTATCACTTCACTGTGGTAGTGTTTTATAAGCAGGAATGAAATTCTCTCAGCAATGTCCCTGCTGGAAAGACTGTTCCCATTTCACAGCCAGGGAGATGAGGCATGTAGGTCAACAACCTAATCCAAAGCCCAATTTTTAGCACTCTGTGAAAGACACTTGAATTATTTCATTGTGAACTGAAGATAGGTTTGCCTGCTTCTAAGCCAGAACACATTCTGTAATTTGTGTGTAAGGCAGCTGTGCCCAAGCACAGCACTCAAGGATATTTGTAGAAAACCCTTAGCCTTAAGTTTTGGTTTTGCTGAACTTTTTTTTGCATCCCTGTGACTCCTACAGCCTGTTTACAGTCTAGGGCACTGAAACCAGTAGCAATGTGGAGGTCAATCTCTAAAAATGCCAGGAGGACCAGCTCAGAGCTGGTTTTGGGGCTGTGCCATCTGGAGAGAGACATTGGTGGCTCCCACCTTCTGGCTCACTCTCAGTTCTGAGAGCAGCGGGAGCTTCTGCCTCTTACAGATGCGATTTAATGATGATAGAAAATGGTAGCATATTGTTTCTGTAAGAGGCAGTCTCTCATGGATCCCACCGCGTTCTTACCGGCATGTTTAACCTCTAATCTGGGAAAGAAAAATACCATCTGGTACACACCATCCTTGAAAATTTACTGTCCCCTGCCTTGATGTGTACCTGGAGAGCTCATGTAAGCGCTGCACTGAGTTACCCATGCTGAATGAACCTGTCCGGGCCCCAGAAGAAGTGAAGAAACATTCGTGTGATGCACTATCTGAATTACTATAGCTAACTTTGCAGCTGTCTTAATGAGCTGGTGCAGAATGCTGCATTTGCCTGGCTGTACTGCTTCCAGTAGTGGAGCTGGCTTTTTTAGAGCTTGCTCAGAACTGCACCAGGCCATGTTGGCAGATCCATAAACTCTTAATGTTTAATTAATAATATTTGGTTTCTTGATTTGATTTATCTCATCAGAGAAAATATCACACTTTCTGCCCTAAGGATCCCATGCTTCCTTGTTGGCTTATTTATGCAGTGTTAAACCTATTTTCACTATTAAGGCAAGGAGGATTCTGTCACAAATGAGAACTTGTTAAGCTCTGGCAACTCTGACTCATGATACCTGCCAGACCTAACTCTGCAGGCTGCACCTTACCTTTGTGTTGTCTCTGTAGAAGAGAGGACAGAAGTGGCTGTGTGTCTACCCTCAATCAAAATGTGTGGTCAACTGCCCTATTGATTCAAACAACCAACACCTTCAGTACCTTCTCCTAGGTAAATTGAACTGTGCTGCCAGAAACCAAGCTGCTTCCTTTCTGACCTGGGTGGGTTTACTCCCCCTTAGACAACCTGCTTACCTGAGCTCTTTGGGGTTGTCACGCTGATGCCAAAAGTGATGGGGAAACCTGGCTGGCTAAGTACACTACAGACCTGGGCTTGTGGGCATGCACCTGAGCCACCCATCCTGAACCACTGGGATGACAGGCATGGTCCACCCCACCTGACTTTCTCCTTAGAGGCGGTCAAAAATTGCCAGTGCTGACTGTATGTCTAGTCACGAGGGAACGGTATTGGAACAGTTTTCAGAGAGCAAATATCATGCCTTGGATTGACCTTGCTAGTGGAAACACTACCGCTGCATGAACATACAGCTCAATCTGCTACCTCTGTGAAAGAGATGAGGTGAGACTCACAGGTGTGACCTCAAGAGTTGCTGCCGAGCATGTGAATCAGAGCCCCAGGCCCATTGTTGGCATCTGTCCATTGCAAAGAAGCAATTCTTCCTCATCCCAGTTCTGCAGTTACTTAAGAATAAAATATCCTCTCAGAGACAAAATGAAAATGTGAGATAGGCAGAAGTTTTAAAAGTGAAGCTACATTACTGGCTTTTATGTGCATAGGAACAGAAATAACTGACTACTTTGGTCTGTTTGGAAATCTCTGCCCTATTACTGCTGTCATTCCTTCAGCAGGTTGCAGATAGACCTGTTTTGGTTTACAAAGATTCCTCATATACATGCTAAAATGTGCTCATTTCATTTTTCAAATGTGCCTGTAAAGTAGCTTGGAAATAATTGTTCCTGATGTTTAATTAGGTAGTGTTTGAAAAGCAGTTTGAAAATGAAAAATGGAGTAGAAGTGCTAAATATTCTTGCCTAAGGTTGATTAATTATGGACAGTAAATCTTACATTAGCTCAAGTGATAAATGTGAGTGAATAGACTGCATAATCTGTTAAAGGAAATCCAGGCATATAAATATTTTCCTCTGCATGTGGATTTGGGGCTGATAATCTGGAGGTTGGAAAATTGTATCTGCTTTGTACTTCTCATCCCCTTTTTTATTCAATGCTATTGAAGACTTAAGCAGAGAATTCAGAACCTGGTTTTTCAAAGGCAGCAGAGGGGCGATCCGGGGCGTGGGAACCTGCTGGGCTCCTTCAGAAGTTTCTGCATTTAACTTCACAGGAAGTTGTTAGACAGTGAGGATGCATCAGACATGTCCAGCTCTACACTGCTGAAGTCACCTGGTATTGAACTGCCCACATCCACGAGATTAAACAGTTTTACCCTGTGAGAGAGAGTTGGTTGCAGCCAGAAGTTTTGTTGGGAAGAGTCCCTGGCCTGTGCTAGCTCAGGAAGTCATCGTAGAGATTGTTTGGGTGAGTGCGAGTCAGCCACAGTCAAAACCATTCTGGAAATGTAACAGTGGAGGCAATGGAGGTTCAGTGCCTAAGCCTGCCCAGCACTGTCTATTTTACTGGTACAGATGTAGTCTAAGGGGTTGTAGCCTCCGCCTGGAGTACTCACCTCTGCTGTCTTCAGGGCATCGTCTACTGATGGAGGGGCCCAAAGCTGCTTTTCTACAGGCCGGATCATGTCATATGACATATGTATCTTGCTGACCTCTTCAAGCTGTGGCTGTTTTGGGGCAGCAATAGTGATATCTGGTTTTAAACGACTGATGAAGCTAACCACCCAGCTTCACTTGCACTGCAGAATAGATGATAGATTGCAGGACCACTTGCTGTCTTTGACAGGTTTTAAGTGGGGCTAATGTATAAAGAGCAAATGTTCTTATCACACCTAGACCAAATATGTGAGAGGTCTGTGTTAGTTCTTGCAAATATGATAAGTGCCTTGAACAAACTGACAATCTCTTACCTCTGATAAAAAGTCTGCAGAAGCCTGTAGAATGAAGGCAGAAAAGGAAGGAGGAGACAAGTCCAGGGAAATTGCATGAGAGTCTACAGAAAATATAGAGAGCATCTGTGCCTTTTTTCCCCCCCCCATGCATAATAGTTTGCTTACAGACTGTGGTACTGTGATTTCCTAAGACCAGAGGAGTAAGTTCTCTTCTCAGAACAGAGGGATCAGATCAGTTTGCTGAAATTGGCACGTTGGAGTTAGTATAAAGAACTAATCTGAAATTGTTGCTTTAAGAGGGCATTACTTTGAGATTTAGCAAAACAAATGACTAGTCATTACTGTTGTTGATTTAAAAAAAAAGAGGCAGCATATATGAAAACCTAGCGGCAGAATTGGCAATAAGGTCTCTGCCGCAGAACATAGCAGGAGAGCTGGAATCACGGCAGTTTGGTCCAAAAAAAAAAACACACAAGTCCTGCTTTTCCATTCCACTTGACAGATCCTAAAATGTTAAATTCTGATCTGTTTGGAAAAGATTGCCGTGTGTCCCTGTAAGGGACTCCAGACTACAGAGCTTCAAAGACATAAAGTATTTGGCAAAAGCTTTAATTCTTTTAGCTTCAGTAAACAAGCTCCAGTGAGAAAAGGTATTGAAAGTCAGATCTAAGCATTAGGAACTTGAGGTAAAAGTGGAGCATTAGGCATAGCCTTTTCAGCCCCCCAGAATTTCATAGAATCATAGAATTATAGATTAATTCGGGTTGGAAGGGACCTTCCAAGGTCATCTAGTCCAACTGTCCTGCAACAGGCAGGGACATCTTCAACTAGATCAGGTTGCTCAGAGCCCCGTCCAGCCTGGCCTTCAATGTCTCCAGGGATGGGGCATCTGCCACCTCTCTGGGCAATCTGTGCCAGTGTTTCACCACCCTCATTGTAAAAAATGTCTTGCTCATGTTTAGTCTGCATCTCCCCTCCTTTATTTTAAAACCACTACCCATTGTCCTATCACAACAGGCCTTGCTAAAAGTCTGTCCCCATCTTTCTCATAGGCCCTTTTTAAGTACTGAAAGGCTGCAACAGGGTGTCCCCAGAGACCTCCAGACTGAAAAAACCCAGCTCTCTCAGCCTGTTCTCATAGGAGAGGTGTTCCAGCCCTCTGAACATCATGGTAGCCTCCTCTGGACCCTCCTCAACATGTCCATGTCTTTTCTGTACTGAGGGCTCCAGAGCTGGATGCAGGACTCCAGGTGGGCTCTCACCAGAGTGGAATAGAGGGGCAAAATCACCTTCCTTGACCTGCTGGCCATGCTACTTTTGATGCAACCCAAGGTATGATTTGCCTTCTGGGCTGTGAGCACACATTGCCTGCTCATGTCCAATTTTTCATCCACCAGTACCCCCAAGTCCTTCTCTGTGGAGCTGCTCTCAATCCCTTCATCCCCCAGCCTGTATTGATACTGGGGATTGCCCCAGCGCAGGTGCAGTACCTTGCACCTGGTCTTGTTGAACCTGGTGAGGTTCAGATAGGCCCATCCCTCAGGTGTGTCAACTGCACCACTCAGCTTGGTGTCATCTGCAAACTTGCTGAGTGTGCACTCGATCCCACTATCTATGTAATGGATGAAGATATTAAATAGTACTGGTCCCAATATGGGCTTATATAGACACTTCTGAAATCTAGTTAATTAAAGGCATGCTATTTAGCACCCCACTTTTGATTGATCCTTCTCCCAAGAATGTGTGAATGACATGCCAGGGTGTAAACAAGAACCATGAAACCTACATCTATAGTAAGCTACACATACCCATTCTATTAGCATAATTTACTTTTGTCAGGTGCTTTATACAGCATTTCATTTCTTTTAGAGAGTTTCTCAGTTGCAAGAGCTTCAAAACACAAAATCAACAGAACTGAACTGCTTTCTTTATTTTTGCATCAGGAATTTTTGAAGATATAATATGTGGTGGTATCTGCTTTACAGTGCTATGCAACTTGGTCACAAGCTATCACAAGTGACCTATAAAACAGATTTATTTGACACTAAATTCAAGCTGAAAACAACTTCCCAGAACCCTAGAAAAAGCAGTGAAGCTCTATGTTCTCGCTCCAAGGAGGCATGCACACACATTCAAATATGCATACTTTTATGCACAGATATCATCATGTATCATATTCTTGCTGACCATCTGTTTGCTTACTGTGAGCTCTGAGATGATTCAGTTTCTATGCCTTTGGGGAAAACGCTGGGTAAGACCTGCATGTAAATTTGCGAAGACACATTTGGGGACACACTAATTGCTGTGTGCTGGGACCTGGTGTGCGATGCCTGGCTCCATCCACCCCATCAGCCCTGCTGGTTGGGCAGTCAAGATGACTCAGAGATCCATCACCAAAGCTCACATGGTGGGGCCACCTTATAGCAAGGAAGGGTGTGAAATGTAGACAATACAAACTGACTGACTTTAGGTTGTCTGCAGAAGCTGGGTGAGGTTCAGGAACAGAGAAAGCAGATGACTTTTGGTACCACTTAGCTCAGACAAAAGCATATATAATTCTATACCTTTGTGGAACAATGCAGAAAATAAATCAGAAGCATAAAAACAACAGGAACTGTAGCCAATTTTATTTAGGTGAGAATCATCAATGGGAAAAATAGAACGCCCATAAAAAGTGAGGGAGATACTGAATCCAAATTGCATAATAAATATAAGAACCCTGCTTTCACATATGTCACTTTGGTGAAATCTGGCTGTCAGAGTTAGAGCCTGATCTAAGACAGATTTACTTGTGCATGAAGGAAGTTCTGTAACAAGTGCAATTTTACATTAACAGCACATCTCCACTTATTCTCAAGAACTGTGCATTTCAGATAGGTCTGAAAAGACCCCACAGCTGGAAGTCATGAAGCTTTTCATTCATATTTCCTCAAATCTGTGCTTTAAAATAAATAACATTTTCTCTATCCTGCATGCACAATGTATCTCTGTCAACCTTTATAACCCAAGGTATATCACTGTCCCAAATAACTACACTGCTTTTTGTATAATGGACTTTATTTCTGGCCTAATTAAGAAACTTTCAGAAATGTTGTCCTGAGTTGGGAGCTGAAATCCTTTACTTTTCAGGGATTTTTTGTTAAGGGTTTGTTACCAAGAATGTTAAAATCAGAGCTGGTTGTAAGAAACTTCCCTACCATTATCTGCTCTGCAAAGAGCTGCTACAGGCAGAACCCATAATTGTGTGCAGTCACGTGCATGATAGGGGCCTAGGCTTTTTTTTTCCTGTGAAGTTAGTTCACAGTTGCAGGCAATTGAGATTTGATACTTTGATTAGAGTTTTTCCTCAGTTTTTTCCTTCTGAGTCAGCGATGAAGGAAGGTCTTAGATCCGTTCTTGTATTTTTGTCCCAATGAAGTATAGCTTCCTATGGCATTTTCTTTACTCCTGAACTATTCATCACTAGCACTGTGTTGATAATGTGATGACAGTTGTTGCCAAAACTTTCCTGTTCACCCTAAATCTGTTTTTCTTGGTATGAAAATAAAGATACGAAGCTCAGCAGAGAGAGAGCACTCTGTGGTATGTGAGCTCAAGGTGATTGGGATGGAGTAATTATCCAAAGACAAACCCCAATGGGAGCAGGCAGCGTTTTCCAGATTCCAGAGGCAGGGAGAGGAAGGGGGGAAGAGGGGTGTGAGGCTAAAGGGGGTGGGCTGGGTGGGATAAGCCTGCTGGGGAGAGAGACAGTGCTCCTCTTTTAAAGGAAAATGAGCAGCCAGCAGAAACTAGATGCATCTCACCATGGGGTGAGGGTGGAGAACCCACCAACTGCTGAGACAGTCAATAAGCAGATTATTCATCACACATTGCTAGGAGATTAACCGAGTAAACGTTCTGACAAAACTGATTAAAGCCTTCATTCTGTATGGGGAAACAAAGAGACACCAAGTTATTACACCCCAGCCAAATGCCAGATGATGACTACATGTAGTGGAAACACAAAATACAGAGTGATTTTCTCTTTTTTTTTCCGAAACTGGGATGACACTCCCTCTATCACTAGAGTTATCACAAGTTACAGCCTGTAAATAAAGCTACCTACTGAACATTTCAAAAGCCATATTGCTGTGATGTAATAGATAAAGGACACCTCCCCCTTAGATTTCCCCTCTTGAAATGCTATCTCAGAGTGTTATCATGTCTACAGTCATCTGTCTTCTGAAGTGCATTTTTTCCCAGCATTATCACCACCGTATACAACTGCAGATACTTAAAATGAGCAAAATACTTGACGTCCCATTATAGTAAAGTTTGGATGGTACTCCCTCAGCCACGTGTAAACTTTGAATATGTTTTCAATGTGTTTGCTCAGTCACTAGCACTGGTAAAGGGGGAATGGACATGAGTTTTTACTGTGTTCACTAATTACCACAGTTTCTAGTCTTGCCACCTTCTAAAACAAGAAGTGATATCAATAAAACTAAATCACTTAATTGCAGAGTTCTGAAGACTGGGAAAGTCATGAAAAACAGCCTGAGAAAGGAATTCCTTTCCAGACAACTCTGATTGTTTTCTTTTGACAGTCAAAAATTTAATGGGTTGTGGAAATGATCAAACTAAAACTGCCAAGTGTCTACTACCTCTAACAAGTGCCTGCTAACAAGTGTTTAACCTGAGGAGATGCCGAAGCCTAAGCACCGAGTTCAGCACTGGTTTCGATATATATCTATGTATGTTTGCTGTTTCTCAGGCATGAAAAATCTCCCTGTAAGTCATCCTGGTAATGTGTAGACACTTTTTGAAAGTAAGGCCATTGTCTGTCAGGACCCTGAGACATAAAATTAGACAGCGCAGCCCCCTGGGGAGAGAGTAGGAGGAGCTGGGCGATGCCACTGGTGGTTATTCCCTCTCTAAACCCCTGACTCTGAGGCTAAGGACGTTACAACTAGTTACGTCTTTGGACTGTGCTGACACGAATAAACCATTTGAGGTTATCTTTCACGCTTCTTAATGTCATAAAGCCTTCTTTTCATAGAATTAAAGCCTTATTACATACGTTTGTATCAAATCATTCCCTTGTGCTGGGTTAGATCCTATAAACTGGTCTAAAAAAGTTGTTGTTCAGGAAGAGTTGGGCTCACTCACTGTAGTAGTGTCCAAGTAATCTTTTATTATAAATGGGTTTTTCAGGTGTCAGAAAAGTGGATGGCAACTATGCAGTGGCTTTCGAAAACAAATGTCATCTAATGTAATAACAGAAATCTCCTCTGAACATTAGGGATAACATTGGTATGGTTAAGAATACTCCAAGACCGTAACTAAATTATCATTTGCTACCTCATGGGGATTTTTGCTTAATTATTTGTATTTGTTAACTTGCATTTACCTTTGCTATTGTTGTCAGTGTCATCTCTCTAATATAAGCGAAGAGGAAAGAGAGAGCAAGTGAGAAAAAGATCTCTGTTTAACACTCTGAACTCTAGACACTGGGTTAAGAAAAATCTCACATATATTAGAAGCAGAACTGATAGAAATATTAATAACAAAACCAGCAAAATAGCATGTGCAAGACTGTACAGGAGTATATATAATGGAATAATTTGTAAATAGAGTAGGAAGTTATGTCTATGAACGTTTTATGGATCCAGTTGATGTGTTGAGGTGGAACCATTTAAAATTAAGAAACCCCTAGAGAACTGCTGATACTGCATAATTTAGAGTTGATTTTCCTCTAAGTTGTTAAATAGCTTTGTCTAGGAACATGTTGCATGTACATCAGCATTTCATAGCTAACATAAATCTGCAAAAGATGCTGCCAACTGTGGTTTTTGTTGTTGTTAAATAGGCAACTTCTTCATCACTCAAATGATTCTCACAATCATTAGATGATCTTTGAAAAGGCAAGTGTATACATCTGGACTGCTCTGGTAAGGCAAGGAGCTTTTCAAAATGAAGGAAACAGCTTCTCTTTTAAAAAACCTTTTACACCCTTGTAAAAGGCAATAAAATATATATCAAATGTAGATGATACTGACTGTTCTTTACAGCCACTATTAAGATTTGTGGTCCCTGAAGTTAAATATTGGCTTTGCTATCACCTTGGTCAATATTTATCTCTCAGATCAATAAATCTTAATATAGACTGCAACTGAAGACACCATGCCACTCAGTGTTACCTCTGAATGATTTATATAAATGTATTTTCCTTTACTTTCAATATATCTTTTACTTTTCTGTGATGGGATTGGAAGATTTTTTTGAATCAGGAAACTTTTTATTTGCATAAAGTGTTGTCCCTCCCATCAGGTGGTTCTACTCCTTTTCTCATTCGTTCCAGAGTTCTACCGTAACTGCACAAACCATCTTAGCATGAAAAATTTTCCTAGTGCCTAAGTACATGTATAACTTCTGAGAGCGTACTAGACTGTATCATTTTCATTATGATTTTACATTCTGGAAGTTATAATAATCATAATCATCTTAATCAGTATTAGTGCTTTTCCTTATTATCCTTAGATTTTTGTATTAACATTTACTTTTCTGCCTTCCAATGTTTTCCTTCAACTATTAGAGTTATAATACAACAGAAAATTTGAGTTTATTTAAAATTAAATTATTTAGTCCCATTTGGTAAGTTTTTATTATCTTGATTTCCCCTACACAATTCAGTTCATGAAGAAGTTAGAGATACAATCACAACTAGCTTTTCATATATATATAATTTTCCTAATATCACTGGGAATTTTGTGTTAGCGGGAATTTTGAGGCTAATTGAAAAAAGCCCCTTCACTGAGTTCAATTAAAAGTGAAGTGCCTAATGAACTCTTCTGAATGTGATATATAGACACTGGTTAATGCAAAAATGTGTTGCTGGCTACCCTCCTTGATAATACAACACAAACTTTAAAAAGAACCAATTTTTTTTTTACATAAAAGATGTGTGTTATTTCCTGAACTATATTCTCACCAATAGAAATCTACAAGTATGTTCAGTGGAAACATATCAGCCCTTCTGTTCCTTCACAGTGTCTAAAACAACCCACCTTTCTTTTGTTCCTCTGGGTGGGTATTGTTTATGCCCTGACTGTTGTGCCTGCGCTGGCCCTGACACCTCACTGTTTTGCAGTCCCATCCTGGGGGCTTGGGGACAGAACTGGCCCCAGCACCATGTGCCACGCTGGGAATCACAGCGTCAACCACCTAATCAGTCTTTGATGTGATTCAGTGTTGCTCTGTTTCAACTGTATAGCTACAAGCACAGTGATAGCTTAATTAACTAATAATAATATACATGGTCCCTGCATCCATATCAACTCCAAGACTAGTGATTTGAATACAAAAGGATCCAAATTTTTTTTATGGTCTATTTCTTTCAAATGCTTGAGACTCCAAAATGTCTGTACGAGTTGTGCTCGCACTTGAACAAAGGAATAACAGGAGTTTCAACGAACTTTTAGGTTTTATTCCTGCCACTGGGAAAAGCTAAAAGAATGCTAACATTAAATAACGAAATGAAGAACACTAGGCTGCTGCCAAATCATCAGCTAAGCCTTTTTGTTGTTGTTGCTGTTGTGTTCCCATGTGAGGGCTGCACCCAACAGAATAAAACTCTCTTCTACTGAGAGTGTCATGGAAAATTTGCCAAACAGAAACAAAGGCCCTTCTTCCACTTCCGCCTTCTGACATAAACATCTGTACTGCTTGCATGTAATAAATTATCAGAATGGACAAAAATCTTCCATTCCTTCTCTCTTTTCTTTAAAATGAGATCAGAGTGCTCAGCTGAACACAACCTCTCTGCCTATCTGAGAAACAGAGTTGAAATGGCTTCTGATGACCTTCTACATTATTTGGGTAGCTCAGCTAATTAGGGACACAGCAGAACTCCCTTGTGACTTGCCCTAGCGTGATCTTTCCCAGCTAACACAGTTCAAGATCTGAATGCACCAGCAAAAAGCAGATTCAGGATTATTCCTTGCAATCAAGAGCAGAAATAAGTTTTCCTCTGCTTGGATGGCAAATGGGGTGGCTAGAGGGGAAAAAAAAAATAATAAAAAAGACTAATTTGCCAGTACATTTGTGAACGGGGAGTGAAACTCTGAACAAGAGTTTGAAGTTGTAATGCAAAGAGTTGTATGGCTTACTGCTTATCACTTATTAAGGTCCAAAACTTCTCCCTTCAGCATAATGGAATAACTTTTTGTACTTTCTGCCTTAAACTCTGGAGTAGCATTGATGTGCATAGCTATAAGCCTGCTGCACTTCAGTCCAGGGAAACCCGTATTTCCCTGTCTGGTGAAGAGGACATCCTTGTGTCTACTGTAGTGCTAGCAATCACAGTAAGTGCTCCAGAAATGCCTCAAAATGTCAGGGCCAGGCAAATTATAAATAACAATTTATTAGCTTTATTTGGTGTTGTTAACAATAGTACTATTAGTATTAGTGATATCATTGCCAATGTGGTTTAGAAGTGGGAGGGAAATTAGGTGTGAATATCCTTTACAGTAAATAATCTGCAGGCTGTTTAGAGGCAACTATAAAGGTCAGCGAAGAGTTTTTCAGTGTCATGCTATGCTTTCAAACAACGTGATGGAGAAACATTCGCTAAATGCTGGACTTGTTTAACAGTGTATCTTGTGATAACTAACTGCTTCTCAGATCTCTAAGGAAATAGGATTGAGAATGCTGGTGACCTTGTACCAGACTAACAAATCTTGTTCTGCCTCTGAAACTGATGGTTGCTTATGAGGACAACAATGTTAATGTGGAGCAGCAATGGATGGATGGATGGATGCTTTTATCCTCAGATGCAGCCCACAGGATTAAAACACCTTGTTTGACGTTGTCTCTGACTCCTCAGCTAGGTGCAGCAGAGCTGGGTGAGACTGAGGAGGATGGTAAGACACTTGGAAAACTCTAAGAAGAATTTCTCTGTCAGTTGCGTGAACAAACTGGATTTCTTCTTCCTCAAGACTCCTCAACAATGAGAAGGAAATTTCTTGTATTGGTCTATTAATAAGCAGGTCAAATTTGCAGCCACTTAAAAGTGTCTGTGTACATGCCATGCTTTCAAGTCCTGTTTTAGATATTAAGCAGGACCCAGCAAACACTGTGATGCTCTGAATGTCAGATAAGTCTATGAGGCTGGAAAGACTGATCTGAGAACAAATTAGAACAATCAAACACGTTTAGCTTGGGTAAACAACAGCTAGTGTTCTGGGAATGCGCACAAATGACAAGTTTGGTGAAGTCTCTGAACATCAGCAAAGGCAGTGACATAATTCTGAGGGTTCAAGTAGATTCAGTTAAAGAGTTAAGGCTTGTTTACACCAAGAAATTCACTGTTATAATTATGCAGCATAATTATGCAGCATAATTGTAATTATCCTGGAATTATTCTGAAGGAAGAGTGTCCACATGGGGAGTTATGCTGATATAAAGATACGACCAAAGTTCCCTGTGTAGACAAGCCTTAGCAAAAGAAAGAAATTGTTTTTTTGTAAAGTGTCTGTGTGTTACTGTTACTAGTACCACAGTGCAATACAAAATAAAGGATGTAAATTACGGTCATAGCTTTTAGTTGATTTAATCTATCTAGTTCAATCCTTGTCCCCAGAGAGAGACCCCCTACCAGCACTGGCTTGTGTGATGCATATTCTCATTTCATATGAAGAGTCTTTGCACTTTTCAGTCCCCTAATTCGCCTGGGACTGTGTCCTGCTCTGTAGTTGAGCTCAACGTAATAGCTTACACAATAGCTCACTCTCTGCCTCTATGGCACTGTCATCTACAGCTGTAAGGCACTTGTCATGAAGATGATTTACTCCAGCCTATTGCTGGTTTGTCAGTATCTAATAGGGTTTTTTTTTTCATACTTCTCTAGATTTTAGTTAACAAGCTTTAAGTTTCCTCTGGGAAACTATATCACATACCTAGGCCTGTCTATGCAAAATGTTGCTCTACATTGATGATACTAGAAGAACCAAAGTGATACATTCCCCTCAGTTATGGATGCTCATGTACAACCACATTTATGAAATATTTGCATAACTTTGTTTTCTGTGGCCAGCTCATTGGACTAGAAAACAAAGTTAAATATGTGTGCCCTCAGAGGATAAAATCCATCACTTCCATGCTCCTACACAAGCAATGGTGCAACTGCTTGAAGAAGGATATGAGGCTTTGGTATAATCGGAACGTGTTTCTTACAGTGTTTTTACAAGTAGATATATTCCTATGCTTTGTTTAAGATTTCAAACTGAGCTCTCCAGAAGAGTTTAAATATTTGAAGGAATGTTCAGAAAGCAAACAGTGTGGCAAGGAATTGCTGTGATAATTAGTTTGAATAATAACATTGCTACTCTTGCCTAGCATTTTTTACAGTCTTTTTAACAGGAAGACATTGTCATAATCTTCGTTTTATAGATGACAGGCAAAGAGGAGAAGCAGCTTACCCAAAGTCCTGTACCACCTCCCAGCTGGGAGGAGCAAACTGGTGTGCTGAGTTCTTAGACAGATACTGCTGAGAGGCTGTGCACCAAGGACAAGTTCATAATGAGATATGTTTTAAATACTTTAAGAACCTGTGCAGTTGCATGAAGAGGAGGTTCTTTGTTAATACATAGAGTTTTGCAAACCTGGGTGTTCTGCTTGCATGTTGTTTGGTCCTTGCTCCTTTATCTAAAATGACACCCACCTCTTATTCATTTTTGTGCATGCAAAATAATGATTTTTTCTTCAGCTTGTCACTGTGTTTCCATTGCCTTCTTTTGTTTTCAATTGTACCAATTTTTAACTAAGAAGACACAGCAAAAACAATATAACTTCTACCTGCCTGTAAACTCTTCTCTGCCACAAAACTCTTCTCTGAATTGACATCTTCAAAATGGAGGAATGATCCTAATATGTCCTCTCTCTTTCTTAGCTTGAGTTTCCTATTTTCTAACATATTTTTCTTCCATTTCTTGCTCACAGTCTTCCTCCCTTAATTTGGAGACTTCAGATTATCTTCACAAAATGACTTCTGCATCATCTGGAAAGTACTGTGGCATCAGTGTGATCACACAGCCCCAGGTTGTGCCTTCATGCCATGAACAACCCTTGGAGAGCTGACAGTGAATGAGGTTTATAAAGGCCAGTGGGCTGATCTGCTGAATGTAGCTCTGGGGAAAAACTCAGGAGATGGTTACACTCCCTGCTGCACCCCTGGAGATTGTGGTACTCAACTCTTCCACATGTGGTTTATTGAGAACTGCATGTCCAAAGTGATAGAATGAAAGGCGTGGAAAAGGTTTTGCCTTTGTCTAGTGCACCAGTGAGCACAGTACTCCCTTAGGATACAGGAGGGCAAGGTTTGGCTTTGTTTCCTCCTTAAGAAGACCTGAGTCAACTTCTTTGCCCTCTCTGAATAGTGTAATCAGCACCAGGTGCTAGCAGGAGACTTCCTCTGGTGAGGCTTATCGCGCTCTTCCTAAAGCAATTTCTCAGTCACCTGTGTCTTAGGAACTAGTTTAGGTACTTCTGCATATCTCCAGGATGAGGCATGTTCCAGATTAAGCAGCAACTGTGGGATTTAGAATTAACTTCATGTGGACAGTTAGACAGCTTTACTGGTTTATCCCCCTCTTCCTTTAAAACTGTTTGTCATATATTTAATTCTAGCTCCATCACTGATGTGTGGGTTCACCAGTCACTAGTCCACGGTGCAGAATTCTCTTTTTTCTGAGTCATTATTACATTTACAATTATATTGGGTTTTTAAGACAGTATGGCTTTCTTATTCTGCAGAGTTAAAGGCAATATTGATTAATTCAACCTAGCGTGAACCTTCCAGAATTTCAAGAGCAAAAATAAAAGTAGGTCTTTAAACAGGGTAGACAGTTTGAACTCTAAGCTCCTCTAAACAGCATAGCTCAACTAGATCAGTACCTTTTATGTTGTTGCCTTTTCTATACCCAGAAAAAAGGGAGACTTTATCAGTTATAATATTCTAGCAATATACCTGGTGTAGACGAAACTGAACATAATGTTTTTGTTAGACTTTTTTCCTTTGAAAACAGGGCTGGATTGTCACTCTTTTACATACATGCCCCTCACCCTTTATCCAGGCCACTTTGTTCTCCCAGGAAATATTAAGCCACAGTCTTACATGGGATTCAGATATCCAGATATTTTGGAACATTTCCTTAAATTAGCCTTTCTAGTACATGTGTAAAGGTGTACATGTGTTGGAAATAATCTCCTATCTGCTGGAACATTATGGCAATATGTTATGAAAAAAAGATATTAAATTATTGCTGCCTAACATTGCTAGTAATAGATTTTGCTGTGGGGAAGAAGTTGTCAAGCCAGATTTCCTGTCCTAATTGTTAATTATTGTTGTCTTTGTCTCAAAGAAATTCTGTTATGAGACTAGGCAGCTTTATTCAGTTAAAATGTTCTAGGTTCAACACCAACCACATTTAAAACTAAATGTTCAGTAGCACAATTAAGAAACATACAGTAGCACACATACTACATGTTTACTTTTCTTGATCTCCAAACAATGTTTATGCTTGTATCCTTTGTTTTTTAAAAGTGAATATTGTGTTGATGGAAACTGTTCATTTGACTGTCCTAGAGAATGAACTCTGCTTCAGTGGTTGAATTAGTAATGCATGCCTTCTGCATGGGAACTAATCATTGTTTGTAAAGCCCTGCAAGTGCAATCTGGTATTTATTTGGTGATAAGACTTAGTTGCAAACTGATTATAATCCTGACCTTGATAAAATATGGTGTAAGTTTACGCAGCAATGATCTCCTGCCCTCTTGGGGGACCTTTACCAGATCTTCAAAAATTAGAAATTTGTTTCAGTCTGAAGTTTTACTCTCAAGCCCTAAGTGTGTATCCACTTGATGAAAGCCTTGTAGAAATAAAGCCTTCTCTTTAAGGCTAGGTTTCATTCGTACCACCAAACGCAGTGTGCTTTGATGAAATCATATCTTTCTACACTAACATTAGGAGAAATCAAAGGTCACACACATTAATTAGCTATGGTAGTTTACTACCTTGTCAGGTGTCAATTTAAGTATGCTAACTGTTGGTGAAATTTAGGCACATGCTCTGAGTCTGCTTGGCTGTGAAATAATATATTCCTTAGCTCAACCATGATGAAAAAGTTTGACCTAATCACGCTTGCAATTGCTCAGCTGATGGGAGGCCAACTTGTTGTGCAGCCATAACTATAGTCTCAGCTATCAGCGCATATCTTCTATGAGTCATAGGAGTGCTGGTGTCAATGAGAGATAGGTCTAGTGGTGGCTGGAAGATCTGCAGGCCTTTAGAGGCCTACTTAGAAAGACTGAAACCACCAAGACACTTCATTTAGCTCAGACTCAACTATCAGACAGTAATACTTCACTCCTCAATAATCTGAGCTAGACTGTAACCTCTACGGTAGGGATTGTCATTTACTTGGTTAGTATAGTATAGTATAGTATAGTATAGTATAGTATAGTATAGTATAGTATAGTAATCAGCTGATTTGGTTTGTGACACTGTATAAACATAATTTCTGTTTTATTCTAAGAAAATTTGCTCACTGTAATGACACTAATCTCCTCAAGCATGCAGAATCACTTTTTATAAGTCCATGTCACTAGCTATTTGTGCAGCAGATCATGATGAAACATGTTTACACACATGGACCATATGGCAAATTCCACATTTTGAGCACCTTCATACAAAGGATATCTGTCTGAATGGTATTTAATATGTATCCTTTTTTCCTCCTCAACATCAGTTCAAAACCACATGACTCCAATTAGTTCCTATCTCAAACAGTTTATTGGCAGCAGTCTGTTCTTAGTATTGCCAAAATACATAAAACTGTTGCAAGTCCCATGATTTTTCGTGTTTTTCTTTACAATTCAAAATTCAGATGAATACCTTAACATTACAATGAGATTAAAAGAAATGAAAATTACCTTTTAACTCAGAAAAACAAAACAAACCAACGTTTGGATCTAATTAACCTTGGCAAGAAAATAAATCACTGACAATGAAAATCTCTCCAACTTCAAGAAGCCAAAACGAAGCCCTCTGAAGTCCTAACAAAACTCTTGAAATAGCATTTAACAGGTACATCAGTGCTGCTCAGGCTGATGTTGATGCTCTGTACAGAGATTAATTTTACCTTCAAAAAAGAAGCTTCCTGACAAATACATGCAGTCTGTATTATTTACATCTTCAAGTCCAGCAAATCCTGGAAGTTCTCTGCTTGCTCCCGTGTGTCTCAAATAATTAGGTTAAGGCAAACATTGCAGGGTGTAAGTATTTCATCTTGACTGAGTATTTGCTGATATTTTAAGTTCCAAAATTTATGTAGAGCAAAGATTTCTGGGGCTCTGTGTTCATTCTTTACTCCACTGTCACTGCTGTAAAATTCTTAGATTTAAATAAAGTTTGTACAAAGTTCCGTGGAAATTATAGTCAGTTTACCCTATGGGGGCTAATAAGCAAGACAATATAAGCAACTCTCCAGAGAAAAGTAGATGTCTTTAAATTACATCTCAGAGATTTACTCTAATGGCTTGCTTCAGAAATAAGAATCAGAATTAGGGACAGGATTTTTAATATCCCCTTTAGGCAATCAGAGCATCAGATTTCATCTCAGTTTTAACACAGGTAGAAGCTGTTCCAACTGTGAGAAAAACTGCCATTTTCAAGTATTTTAATTTCACTTCTCTGGTGACTGAGTGACTTTGGGGAATGAGACGGTAACATATCAGATGATATTTGAAATAGCATAACTAGCTCCCTATCCTTTGCAGACATACAGACAAAATGTTGTATAGGTTGTATCAGGCTACGTATAAAAGAGAACACCTCCCTGTGGCCCAGACAGTTTCATGAGTCAGATCCAATGTGGCAATGAGAACTTCAGTATCTGCAGACAGAGTCTATATAGAAGGTGACAGAATGGCGTATCTTGCAAACTGAGATTCCCAAGCAGTAACTTGTTGAAAGCTATAGCAGCTTCATTAGCTTCAATACCATTTTCACATATGTGACTACTTTGCTGAATCGAGCCACTGGATGAGTGTCTTTCTTCACTGTATTTCTCAGCATCACTCCAGCTATCAAAAATCAAAACTTTCCTGAAGACGTAAGCCAAGCCTCAAAAATAAGGAAGTTAGCATAGTGTTAGAGGGGTTTACAATGTCTTTGACCATCATTACTTCTGCCACTGTTGTTTCTGCTTTGCATACTGCCTTCAAAAGCACATGCTTCAACGTTGGAATCCTCAGGACTTCTGTAAAGGTTGGGAAAAGTAGGATAGGATAATCATATTCCATTTTGATTTGAGATTGGTCAAAGCTGAACAGATAATATAGAGTAACTGCAAGGTCATGATTTTCTAGGTAATGATTCCAGATAAAGGCTTCAAGGTCATCTAGCAAGAGTAATATAAAATAAAATACCTGAAAGAGTGTAATTTTTCCAGGTGTCCTGCTAGGCCTGACAGTCTTTTCTTTTGAAAACACAATGTATTCATGAAAATGAAAGAACTCTACTATCGAAAATGACAAAATTGGGTCTGGACGTTGGCTACAACAGTGGGTTTGCCTGGCCATTTAGGTCTGTCTCATCTCCTAGAGACTAGATAAGTGCATAAGAAACCTGGTACATTGATCAGGAAAAAGGGTAATTTTTGTCAAGCTGAAGTGAAATACTGGAAAAATTGAGTTAAAGAAGGTAGCACTGTCTATGTTCCAGGACTCCATTATCCAGGGAGAAGGCTGCGAGTGTGGTTCTTGCAGTAAAATTCCATGAGATGAGCTGCTCTAAAAATTCATAGCCCACTGGAATGGTCCTTCAAAAAGGTCTTCCTATTCTAAGAAATCACGTCTGCTGGAATGGGGAAGTCCCACCACTTCCACTCCCAGGCTTCTGATTCACTTTTGTTTTGGCTCTGACACTCACTAGATCCTCCTTTGAGCCAACTTGATTTACTAAGCCAGAATAAAATAGTTATTTATCTTTTTGGATTAGTTTTTTGCCATGTTAGTGAGCTGGTTTACGTTGGAGTCTGACAAACACCAGATCTGGTGCACAGATTGGGTGCAGGAGTGGGAATGTATGGATGAGTTGTCAGGACCTTCCCCTTTCGAGCCACAAGGGGTTATTAGATTTACTTATTCATCTTTTATAACTTAATCCTTTCTAGTAAGTGGAAGTACTAAGAGAAATTAATGACTGTTGCAATGCCACATGAACTCAACCAATTTGTATACATTGCATGTGGGATGTTTTTAGTGAAACTGATTTTGGAGAGAGGTGCTCTGTTCTATTTCCCATATCCATTTGGATTTCTGCTACAGTGCCTTTCTATAGAGAGCTACCAAAGTGAGGAATTCAGCACTACCTTTACATGTTTTACATAATTACAATTTATATTTTCTAAAGTGGCCTTTGAGGGTAAAAAAATAACTGTATGAAAACTGTTCTAGAGGGGAAAATAAACAAAAATTCTCCAAGTCAGCAGAAAATACTTGCAAACTCTCAATGAAGTGTTATTCTGCAGGGACATCTACAATTTTACAGGATGCAATTTCACAGTTCAGGCTTGGTTTGCCATGTGTGGAGAGCAGGCTGATTGCATCAGGTGGTGGAGCATTATCAAGTCATTGTTAACTCATTGCCACAGAGGACATAAATGGCTTTCCCCACAGCAGTCACTAACAGTTGCAGAGTCAACTGGTTTGACCAGGCTAATATTGGTGAAGAGAACATTCTCCAAGCTGAAATGTGAATTGGGTAGAATGAAAAATATAGATTTTTTTTTTTTTCTCCTAAAGAAGATCTCAGGATTTTTGTAGCAATTACACGCTTTACAGTTTAACAATGATGACTCTCTCCTGTCCTCTCCAGTTGCAAGACAGCATTTGCCACGTTACCACTCCAAATACTTCACTGTTTCTCTTCAAAGTGCTTTTTAAAGTCCTCCTTCATTCCCATCATAAATATCTATTGGTAGGCCACTGGTAAACTTTGATTTTTTTAATAACTATGAGTTTCAGTAATTCTTGTATTTTGGATCTGTTCTTGGCAGGATCTTAATTTTATTCTGTACAATAACTTGCATCTCTTTTGGTCTTGACAATGATGAGCTGGACAAATGCAAATAATAAATACGTATAATAGTAAGTCAGCTATACTGGCCAGAAAGTTTATCTTTGTAGTATTCAAATACAGATATTGACATACAGACCTACTACAATGAATCATCACATTTTGACAAACTGGAGAGAATAAAATGTAGCAGCAGAATCTTAGGAGATGAATATAATGTGCAGAAACAACGAGTTATTCCACTAACCTTCTACCTGACAGGAATTAATGAAAAACAGATACAGAGAAGACTATCGAAACCAATGTGGAAACCAGCCTTTAGGCTTCTCATGGAAGTTGGATGCTACAATTTTTACAAGAATTTCTAAACATTTTTGGGGTAGTGTTTCTTTGTGTTTCAGCTTGCTTATCCACCTCAGTTCTCTATTTTCCTCTCTGTAGCCCACCAACATGCTTAGCATATATATATTTCACATAATATTGTAAATGTAACCAAAAGCTGCAAGTTGTTCTAAAGGTATTGTTCAAAAACTCTAAAGCTTGGTCCAATGAACCTCAGCTGTTCAACTTGGCATGGGCTTGGGGCAAGAAGTGATCCCAGTGATTCCCTGTGTGGCAGATAAAATTGTGATGCTCCAGTAGCACTCCCTTGCTCCCAAAGAAACTGAGATAGGTAACTGCTGTCCCTGCACTAGGTCGTGAACCATCGGGGAAACGATGAAACCAAATGGAGTGGACGGGCTAACACAGTAAATGCCGGGTATAAGATTGCAGGTAGAGCACTAGACAATTTATAAAAATGGCATGGAATATACAAAAGAGCAGATGACAGAGGATATCCGTGGAGGCCAGAGGACCACACAAACTTTACACAATAGTAATAAGAATAGGAATTATTAATATTCTGGTTAACAGATTGGCCAAGGCAAACTACAGCATGGCACAATTTCATAACTTTAGGTGGACTAACCATTCTATTTGGAGGACTAGTTGCCTCTAATGAATCAATTGCCTGGCCAGATGTTCAAAGAGATTGCAGAGCTCTTGCAAAATGCAGAAATTCAATTGTGTTCTTGAAGTACTCTGATTCGGAAATAATAGTAGGACATAGTAGGACATAACCCATGAGGATTTTCAACAAGCAAGTAGCTACTCATTACTCAGTTTTTCTGACAGAAAATTACTGATGAGAAAGGTGGAAACAGAGGAGATGTCAGCCTGTGACATAACCTGGAGGAATGTTGAAGGGATCAAGGCAGAGCATAAGAATAGCCACAGTATGTTGGATCAAAGATTCACCTAAACTGCTATCTTATAGTGGCCAAAAGTGGATAACTACTTTTAGATAAGTAAAAGACTATCCTATAGTCATAATTAATGAACTTACAGTAATCTACAGTTCATGTATTTCCCTAACCATGGATATTATCTCTTTGCTTAACTGCTATTGATGTTTTGTTCCTCTGTTACGCTATTTAATGATTTTGGGAAACCGTGAAGGCTTTTGCCATCCATGATATACTGTGTCAATAAGTGACACAACTGTACTTTCAGAGAAGAACATCTCATCTCATTTATTTTCAACGTGCCACCACAGATCTTAATTTGATATTCCCTATTTCTTAGCAGGCATTCTGTTCCAGTCCACCTCCAATTGTGTCTTTACTATGTGCTTTTAATGATGCTGTCAATTGATTAACATGGCTTCACTGTCAAGGTTTGTCAGAATAACATTTTTCACAGTATTGGTAGCAGAAGAGACTCCAGAGCCTTTGTTCCAATATACAGGGTTGCATGTTAATTGCCGTCAGATAGTATCAGCAGGACAACATTCCACTGAGGAGTGGCAGAGAACAAGAACAGATTTCCAAAAAGTCAAATTTGGATCTCCAAATGGACCCAAAGGTCCATTCCCTTCCCCCAAAGGTTGTTTTTTATTTTGGTAGCTGATTTTACCAGAACGTCACGATAAGTCTGAGGTCTGTAAAATTAAATGTCAGAAATTAATAGGTTTTCTGTGGGTTAAGGACACTTTATATTTCCACATTGCAGAAACATCACGGAAGTAGGAAATGCACACAATTAATTTAGGAGTTCAGTTTCAGTTTTCAGTTACGGCTGTAGGTGGCAATTCACTTAATTCAAGCTCTCCTAATGTTCGGGAAAAGATCTGATGGAATCAACATAGATGAACTTACTGCATAGGTTTTCAGGCAGACAGTTGTGTATATTTAAAAAGAAATAGTGCTCCTGTGGAATATTAAGGTAGGTGATTGAACTGGGGTTTCTTGGAATTCTTTGTGTTGTTTGTATAGCTTGTTTTATACTAACAAGTGTTCTCATATTGAGGGAAAAACAAAGTACAATCAGTTCCTTTTCACCCTTTTCATGCCATTGATTTTATAGGCTTCTGTCACGTCCTTCCTCGGGGATCCTTTTTGCAGGCTGAAAAACCCTAGTCTGCTTATCTGTTTCTTGTAAAAAAAACTGTGCCATGCACTTGATCTTATGTATTTCCCTTCTTGAATCTCTCCTGTTCTCATGTTTGAGATGGGGGCCCAATATGGTACACTGCATTCAAGATGTCTGTCATCACGTGTTTATATATAATAAGGGAATAATGATGCCTTATACTTTGTTCTCTCTGTCTTTTTTAATAAACCCAACATGCAACGTACTTTTACCATTCCTTCTGATCAGCAAATTGCCATTTTTTATCTGCCATTATCTGACTAGTTATACCTATATCAAGTAGCAGTGATGTATGTGGAATCTCAGACAGAACTGACCTTACGTTTGTCCTTCCCATCAGTAACCTGAAGGACTTGCGTGGCATTGTGCAGGTACATAAGGGCTTCTGAATAATTTCCAGTGTTAAATGAGAATTGCTTTGTCAGAAGTACTAACTATATGAAATAAACAAGACACCTTGTTAGTTGTCCAAGCCTCACATTTATCTTCTACAGAAATAAAACTCAGACTAATCTTTGTTCATTAAGGCGTGCCTCTTTTTGGATGTATCGTACCATTAAAGATCAGGTTTCATGTTAACTGTGGCTATTTCATGATTTTAGGTTGAAAAAACTCTTAACTCTAGGTGAGTTCCAGGAGAAGAAAGATTTCTAGTTTTTAAGTCATTTGGATCTGAAGCTCCCAGTGAGACTGGAAAGGGTGAAGTTGAAGCCATGTAGACTGAAACCAATAAAAAATGTACAGATAGCCTCCCCATGAGTGCAACCTCTTGAGTTTCAATGAAATCTATTGACAATGAGCTCAGCTAGTTTCTGAGTCTCCAGTCCTTTACCTGCAGCATGAAAGTACCAACTACATTTTCATTCTTACCTCAACTTGGTACCTTTTCATAGTTCATTGTGCAAGAATGAACAAAGATTTCTTTTGTCAGTCATCCAACTGAAAATTGGTTTGCTTGTTATTCAGTATCAATTGTTCCTCTGCTAAAACATAATATATTAGTGTGTAAGGATTTATTGCCCAGTTTTACCTCTCACAATTCAAAAATATGAGAACAGTGCTTGATGCTTTGGTAGAGAATGAGAAACATGGCAAAAGGAGGAAATGCAGATTTCACTAAAGAAATTGAATAGCTCCCAAATTTCCTATAGTTCAAAGTATGAGCTCTGGAAGGCCATTACTTTGGAAGAGGACTATGGAAAAAATGCCATCTTTGTATTGAATATGAAAGGATAAGATTTTCCAAAGCATTCTGGTGAAATAGAAGGCTACATCCTGTTGACTCAGGATCCTTTGAACTTGAAACTTCTAATATAGGGCTGAAAAAGGTACAGCTCAAGTTATGTGGACTGAACACAGCTCATAACATCTGAGTGAAGAACAACCTCTGAGTTACAACTAGGTCTAGCAAGCCATAGAAATGCTTTCTGTTGGTAGGTATAACCACTCAGAATAGCATAAACACAATTGGTGCACACAATTGTCGTCACTAGGAAAAAAATATGCTGGAAGATCTGAGATAGTTGTTTGGGCCCAGAATAAATGCACAGATCTGAATCTTAGAGATATAATCTACTCAGGTGAAAATCACTGTTGTAATAAACTCCATGTTGAAATTTTTAGAAATACATACATACCCAAGGTGTCAGTGAGCAGCAAGAGCAGGCTCAATCCATGAGGGAAGACAGGCCAGAAGCCAAGGGCTACCTCCACATGGGCAGCATGCTCATCAGCCAGGCACCATCCCACTGGGTCTGAACAGGACCAGGTTGATGATGATAGTGACAGGCTCCACCAGGGCAAGACCTGTGGATACCCTTGGGGTCCTGATATAAGGATACTGCAATCTGAGCAAAAGCTGTCATGGGTCTAAATCTTACTGGTTTTGCTTTTTAATTATTTACTGTTGTATAGATTCAATGTCAAGCTACAGATCAAACATCTGAAGGCCGATGACAATTTGTATTTGGATCCAAAGACCATTATCACTAAGGGCTAGTTATTTGGAAACAGACTGGATTTTTTTGCTTTGTTGCATCTCTTCAAAGCAAATTTGACCCTTGTGTCTTCAGGCAGGTTTGCAGATGGATGTCACTTGAAGGATTCTTGGTTTCAGTGGCAGCTATTCATGGTACAACAGGATGCCAAAAGCACTACTCAGTCCTTCTTATTTAAGTTGCATACTGCATCACTGGTAATTTGTAAAACAAAACAATGCCCATCACTTCTGCAGCTCTTGAACTGACATTATTTGTCCCCCATCTGCTGACTTCAAAGTAATAATTAACTAAGCACACCATTTCCTGAGCAATTGATAATACTGGCAAAAAATAAAAGGTGGTTTGGCAGGACTAAATGTGACTTTTAGTAGACATATATAATCAAGGCTGTGATTACTTATAACCAGTAAAATTCTAAAGTGCCATAGGTGTTTTGGCCTGATTTCACCATTTAGGAAACACCACTGTAAAGACGTCATATTACTGCATAGGTCTTGTTATATAAACTGAAGATATTAAACTGAAACAGATGTGTTGATTTCAGCTTGGCTCAAAACACACACAAGAAACCAATGTTTGCCAAATGCAAAAGGATAAAAATCAGTGGATAAAATGTTATTTTCATGCATCTGAGATAATTACAACCAGTGGGCAGTGAAACAAAATTAAAACCTATAAAGAATAAGCTGGCAGCAGCTGACAGTAGATGCTAGAGAGGGAGGTAAAATCTTTGTCAGTGAACCAAGCCAGTAGGCGAGCAGAACTATATAAGAAAAAATTACATTTTCTATATACTCCATGACATAAGATTTGATACTCATTTATGATGACTTTCATGTCTACAGAAAGTATTAATGGTTGTAACACTAGCTTTCTTTTAAACTGTATCCATAGTATTTCACTTAATGACCTTGTGCAGTACTATGTCTCCCGTAAGTAAATATTTCTCTTTCTAATTGGAATTTATTGCCTTTTAATTTGCAACCCTATGTTGTTATATGATGGGACAAGTTTAATAAAAGGAGAGACAGATCAGTTTATTACTATAGCAGTAGCAATTTTGTACACCTCCATCAAGTCTCCTGTTACTCTTGTCCTGTCTGGGTTAATCTCTCATCCAATATAAATCCCACCTTACCTCTACCTCTTCTCTGTACTTCATCAATCTCTGCTTTATCTTTCTTGAGAGTGAGTCAACCACAACTGAACTCAGTACTACAAGTGAGAATTGATCATTTTTATATGGTGTTATATATTTTCTATATTGTTTCTGTCCATTTTAAAATGTAGTTTTTTAAAATCTTTCTTAGAATTTGGCATTTTTCTTTAAGGCAAGAAGTCTTCTTAGCAGTTCCAGCATGCAGAGGTACATGCAAATTGAATTTTTATTTGGCCCTTTGAACAATTTTTTATAGCAACACTTCGTTTTTCTCAAGAGTTGGAAACTAATGAGCTCTGTCAAATTGGACAGCACTGTGTGTAGGAAACTGTTAGAGGAAATGCTGATTAGTTAGTGAGCCAAAACCATAGCCACAATTTGCTGTTGATAGTCCAAGGCAGGCAGTTATTGAGTTTATCTACAAGATAACTCTTAAACAGAACGTATTTAGCTAGTTAGATTCAATAGCAGACAATTACATTGATTCAATGGAGAGGACAGAATTATTTTTGAGTGATGGTCTAGGGAGAGTAATAAAGTGGGTGTTAATGTTTTTAGTTTAGAAGCAGTTATTTTACTGAATTAGGTTCTGATTGTACTTACTGTGATATAGAAGGAAGCCAGTAAAGTATTTAGCTAATTAAATAGGACTCAAATTGTGTGAAATTCTCATGGAAATCAACAGAAGATAGGTTTGGAAAATTTTAACACAGACTTATCTGCATCTTGAAATGAATAGATATGGACATCATGCTATACGTGAATCAACCTTTCTGCTGTGTGTCCTTCATTTGGAGTATAGTACGAAATATAGGTCTGTATATTAAGCCTAATTCACTCAATGTCTTATACTGATCTCGCATTTAAGGGCCAGACTTGTATGTACTAAATAAACTTCACATTAAATTCTGCTTTGCTAAGTGGGAACAGAATAATAAATGGATGCTTTAGGATCTACTGCTGTTCAGGAACTCGTGACTGAAAAACACTGTGTGGTTAGTGATTATCCAAACAGAATTAGTGTTATATATAGGCTTTTTCTTCTTAGACTTCTGGCTCCGATGGCTGTTCTAGTCACATTGTGAAGAGTTTGAAGGCTTCTGGTGTTTTGCAACGGATGTCCTCGAATAAGAGACATTTACATGGATGGGAACAACTATAAATATGTAAGATAGATCTTATACTGAGTCCAATTTGCAGCATATTCACTGTTTCATTCAGTGGTTGACCTATATTTTGACAATGACCACCTATTAAATAAATTCATTACATTGAGCAAAATGTTACTCCATTGTTAGTATTTGCAGTCCTATCATATTTCTCAATTTCCTCTAGCATCTTCTCTAAATCAGTTTCAGTATAACAAAATAGGTAAATTTATTACAGACAATTTTTGGTTTGAATCAGCTGTAGCTATAATTTTGTGCTAAGCAAACTGATTTCTTGGTGAGACAATTCATTAATTGACGGTACTGTAAAGGTTACCTTTCTTTATAAAATTTAGTTCTGTTTTAATAAAGGCAACTTGCGAGGAGCAGATTTTTTTTCAAAATTTAAATAGAAATTTGCCACAATAAGTCATTTATAAGAAGATTAACGATGCCTAAAAGCGATGTTGGAACAGTCATCCCACAGTCTCACTTTTTTTTTATTAGATCTATAATTAATCCTTACTTATACCAAATGTGTGTGACTCAGACACACTGACAGAGGGCTGATGACAAAACATGTTATTGTTGATGCTGTAGGAAATGCACTGTGAGCATCTTCCAAGGCTTGGAGAACACCCCCTTGTTCAAGCTGTTTACTCAGTAATCAAAAATGACAAGAATTGTCTCAGTCCACTCTTCAAAGCAATCTTGTGGTTGGTGATTTTTTTTTTTTTTTTTTTTTCCGGATTAATAGAGTCATTGATGAAATTCCAGAAGCACCTCTTTCCCTGTTTGCTGGATGTTTTTCTATATTTAGACAATCAGTAAGAGTGACTAGCTCAGATGAAGTAGCTGACCAGCCAGGCTTCACAACTCTATTTGCATCTTCAAAACCCTGGAGGACAGAAAACTCTTTTAATTGGTGATTCAACCTCAGTAGGAACATGCGTTTAGGAAATGAGGCCTACACCGTTGTCTTCACACCGGGCACATTTGCTCTGGTTGCCATGGTAATTTGCTGGAGCATACTAGGTCCAACGATGTGGAAAACAAGATGGCTTCCTCATTTGTTTAGCCTTAAGGAAAATTACAGATATTAACAAATCATTACATGGCTAGCAGACACTCTGAAGACTTGACCTAAATAAACAGCATCATGTCAGATTGCTAATAGCTGCCTAAGTTTTACTTCTGTGACTCTCCTGAAGTCCTTAGTTAATTAAGCTTTTATTACCCTAAATATTTGTTTTTCTCCACCTGCAAGTAAAATCCTGTACTTTTAATGTTAAGGTGGACCTCCTATTCAGTGAGGTGCATTTAATTCATTGGCAAGAAATCAATTAGCAAGAAATTTAAATGATAAATATCAATCAATACTTTTGGGAATATAACACTGAAATTTGGGGTACTTATTGACACCTTACTCAGAAAGTATTTTCTGAATTTCACAAAAAGCTCTTTCCTGGTGTGGAGCAGCTGACACTTGATGTGCTCCTCATGGTGATGGAGTGAGGTCTCAGGCTCCTTGGCCTCTGTGGGGCTGGGGAACGGCGGCATGTCTCCAAGAGAAGAAACGCTGCATTTGAAGTTGGTGCTTTGAGGATGGGGGAAGAGGAAAATTAAATGCAGGGATGAAAAAAAGCATACTAACAAATGAATCCATCTGTTAAAAATATAGGAGGAAAGTGGCAGCCAAAATCCAAAACTGTAGATATGATGGCGGTAGGCTCATATGGGGGAACTGCAAGGTCAGTAGAAAAATAAATTATGTCTTTCAAGTTTTCTCAGTCAAATGGTCTGTAATTTCAAAGCAACCAGTTAGTTGGTGCTGTCCACTTCCTCGGAGCCTGCTCCGTAGAGAATGAAAGATGAAGGTGAGGAATTTCACAAGATGCTGAAATAAACATTTTTTTAAAAAAGACGACTCGTTTTGGTAAGTCTTCCAACATATGATGTCTTTACTGGGGGCTTCCAACTTCCTCTGTAATCTGAATGATAGAAGAAACCAATTAACAGAGAAAACACATGGGACAAGTTTACTGCTTCTTGATTGAAATGTGTGAGTGACAGATCTACATACATAGGCACATGCTCCCCATCTAGCTCTATGTGTGCGCTTCAGTACATAACCAAAGAAATTGTGCTTTCAGTTCCTTTGGTTTGGCCCAGGAATCTGGGAAATTCCTGACGGAAAAGCCTGCATTGTATTCAAAGAAGGGTGATTTTCTAAACTGTAGAAAATACCAACACTGACTGCTCCTTTTTCAATGTAGAAAAGCTTCCCAGGGACTGCAAGATCCAATTAAATGAGATGGCCTATGCGTAAAAAAAAAAATAAAAAAAATAACCACATTCCAATATCTTCCTATTTACACTAAAAATCTGAATTGCTCAGATCCTTATTGATTATTTGAGCTGTGATTCTTTCCACTTCTTTGAATTTCCTTGTTCTAAAATTCATCCTTGGAACTTAAATAACAGCATGTTCTTCTATAGTTTTTCAAGAGTACTTATTTGAAATTTCAGGAGTCAGAGCATGTATTTACTTAACAGAGCGAACAGGAAACATGGTAGATCAAGGCGCTTAATACAACCATCTGAATATTGTTTATTCATTGTAGTATGGCTTTTTTACTATATTAATATATTATGATATTGTGTATCTTACACCAGGTATACTATTTGTGTACGTAATTGCACTTGCACTTTTCCTTTTATATTGCATATTGATTCAGTAAATTAAAGAAATAGTGGGCACTGTGACTGATTTATTTTCTTAGTGTAGCAAATTTATGCAGTTCAAATATCCTCAAATAACCAGGATAAAATATTGTATGTGATTTCATGTATTAGTTCTATCACTGCTTTTATCCCAGAGTGTTTTTTGGTTTTGTTTTTAAACATCTTGCATGTGGGTCGTAAATCTCAGATGTAGCCGTGATAAAACTGCATTGTGATTCTCTCTGCTCTGACATCTCAGGTATAAAATTTCTGATGTACTTTATGATGCACTGTGTCAATGCACCATCTTTAGCAACTGGGGAGATTTACAAATGAAGAGAATAAGGAGAATTCCAGTTTGGTTGTGGGTAGAGTGAAACCAATTTGTGTACCAAATTATCTAACCAAAGCTTTGAGTTTACAACTGAAAGTTGTCCAAATATAAGAGCCTCAGATAGAAAGCTACACATCTCCCGAGGACTCAAGAGTCTTTCATGAGAACTCTGCTATATTTTACATGTTTTTATTGGAGAGGCCCAAAAATATTCCTGTTTTAGAACATTTGACTTGTTTCACTCAGCATGTTAAGAGGAAATGCGAACATACAAAGAAAAAATTACTCCCTGCACAGTTTCATTAGTGAAAGCTTGGTTCTGGTTCATTTAAGCATCACAAAAAGCTCTGGGTGCACTGTTATTTTGATTTGAAATTATTTTTCTATTACAATATCATTGAGTTCTCAGCTTTGTACTTCTGGAAAGAGGAAATATGATTTAAACTATATCCTCAGAGCTTCAACTTGTTAAGGGATGAAAATCACTGATAGCTGTTGCAGGAAGGGAGGTTACATATTAAAAGAGAAGGAAAGAACATTTGAAAAATGAATGGGAAAAGAACAATGAACTCTAAGATAAAGTTATTAGTAGAAGGCAACAGTGGAAAAACGAATGTGATGGCTTGAAAAATGTTTAGTAGATCATTCAGCTATTTCTCACAAGGAAAGATGGAGTTGCTGGACATGGCTTTGTGCTGCATTACTTTGTAAACCTCTCTTATGTAATTAATCACCTCTTCTGGTGCAGAGGAAGAGTAACACATTTTTCACTTTGAATTATTCCACATCTTCATTTTTCAATGCATTCTGGACCCTGGAGGCTTTGTAGAACTGGGTGTTGTGCAATGGGCCCTTGAATGCACTCTTTAAATTCTCGTGTGATTCTAGATACAATGACTGCTGGGGGGGGAACAAAGCCTGGCTACAAGTATGTGATCTATGGAACAGTCTCTTCTCTTTGAGCCATCAGCTCTGTCTCTCTCCATTGTGACTTCTAGATTTCTTAGTATTTTCTCCCTTGGTATTAGATCTGACAGAAATAAATTACTTTTATATTATGGAAATTGTGGATGTGTAGTAGATTGTAGGAAGCAGAAGTTTGTTTAACGTCACTCAGCAAAGACAACAACAATAAAAAAGTATATGAGAAAAGGGAAAAAAAAAAAGAAAAAAGAGAGAAGGGAAAAAAGGAGGGAGAGAACATTTTCTGTCCGAGAAACTGATGCTTTCCCTACAATGAAGAAAACGAATAAAGGATGAAGTTACCTCATCACATGAGCACCCTCAGGAAAGCTGGGGCAGGAGGGGGGGTGGTGAGAAAGGAACTAATCTGGAACCAAGGCCCAAAGCATTTCACTGTGTACTGGCTGGGAATCCTTGTCCTGACTTATGCTTGGGGAGAAACACATGAGATTTCCGACCCTGGAGGGCAGGCAGTAGAAGAGCTTTTGTTTTAACAATCTCCCATGTCCGAGACAAACTGTGCAAGTCAAGGTTAAATTCAGCATGGCTTCTCTGTTGGTCTTTGCTTTTCCATGTGTATCAGGAGGTTATTACCTTTTGGTATGTCCAGGAGCAGCTACTGCCTCTGCATGCAGTTCAGTCTGTATGTAGGAAATAAAAATGGTCTTTATTATTTCAATCAGAGCACTCAGTAGCCACTAGTTAAAAAATGTAGTTCTTATTATTGCCTCCCCACTATTACTAAATGTTCATAACTTTCTGAAATGAGTCTTATAGGGAAGTCTACTGGTATAGTTTCTGTCCCAGTATTAATTTTATTTATTTATTTATTTGAAACATTAACACAAAGGATGATCAATTTCTGAACAAATCAGAGAAAAAAGTACATTTGCTTTTGTTTCCCTTTTCGCCTTTCACTAAGGAGATTTGAAAGGTGTCGTTTGACATAGAAAGTCTTCACTAAGAGGCAATGAACTGTAGGCTCTTGGAGAAATAAATATTTCCTGTGCTCTGTTGCAATTCTGAACTTTGTAATATGTTCCAATCATTAAGAAATGCATTGCAGCTTAATAAGTCTAACCCCACAAAGGCAGATAGAGTTGAAAGCAGTTGTCTAATTCTGGTGATGGTAATCCCTTTCTCTTCGAGGAATAGCTGTGCAGACTTCATTTTACATTTGTGTCTATTTTTACGTTTATTTCATTTTACTGAGCTTTCTCTGAAATCTTTGCTCTCAGTATCTTAAGAATTTCTCCTTCTCTTCCATAATTTACCTGATGTTATGATTTACAGCAAAAGCAGATCATATTTGTTCTTTTTCCTCTTCATATCCTCACTCCACCTACATGTTATACTCATTTGATTGCATGCCCATTATGATAGTTGTGTATCACTGGCACTCACTGCTAAATGCCAGCTACATGTGGACATTAGCCACTCATCCCCTTCTGACCATGCCTGTTTGTTGCAGATGTTTTGGTATTTTTCTGCTGCCTGTACCCACTAGTTGTGTTTTTAATCTTTTTTTTTTTTTTTTTTTTATTTGGTGTGTGTACACAAAAACAGATTATTTCAAAATCTCTTGCTTCTCTCTCCAGAGACAATCTTCATTATACCTTTTTTTTTTTTAATTATTATTATTTTTTTCATTATTATCTTCTCTATCTCATTGCCTTGCTTCTAATTATGGTATATGTTAGTTGTGTTTTGATAGACGGTTGTCCAAAACACCAGAATTATGTTTAAATTACCATGGTCAGACATCAGCTGCTTTTTCCTGAGAGTGCAATTCCTCCCCTTTGTAAAAGTATCCCCTTATTTCTGCTCAGCTTTATGGAAAAGGCTGAATAAAATTTACCACATTGTTACTACAGATTGACTTCTATAAGAAGTGATTTTTCAGAAAGTGGATAGCGTCACTATGATAGGGTAGAGAGGTTTTCTTCAGTGCAGGTGTTTGGAAGAGGCAACAGGAATCCAGTCAGGAGCTAAGATCAGGAAGACTTTAATGATGACAGAAGAGTGCAGAGATTCTAATTTTCATTACAGTGCTTATAATAAATGCCCTACTGCTCTTTATTTATTTATTTTTTCTCTCTCTCCAGATTGCTTTTAGAGACCAATGAGAAATGATTTCTGGTACTTGCAGAAAAAACACATCTGGGAACTACTTGCAAACACTAAGCTGAATGCAATTTAAATATCCTGTAAATACTTCATGCTAAATCAATCTGTTAAGCTGTATTCCTCCTAGAGCCTCTGCACAGATCTTTATTAAAAATGTGTAGACTAGCTGTGTGCTTGCAAGTGCAACACTGGGATGAGGCTGGAAGAAAGAGCAAAAAGCCAGTTGCTCACAAGCATGGAGCCAAAGTCTCCCTGGGTGGCCAGGGAACTGTTCTGCACTGCTATCAAGCCAGGTCAGGGATCATGGACGTATCATTTGGAAACTGAAATTGTCCTCTACAAAGTCCTACCTAGACACAGGAATCTCCTCTTCAGCAAGAAATTGCCTAGAAGAGAGTGACTGGTGTGGGTTGCTGATCCTGGAAGGAAGAACATTCCTTTCCAGAACGGTGGGGGAAGGGCAGCAGCTCACATAGTATTCAGTGTCCAAAGAAAAAGGTTCTCCTTTTTTGTTGGCTGACAGCTAGTGTACTTTGGTCTTCATTCCACTCTCTCCACAGTCAAATGCTTTCCCCTATCTATATTCCTCCACTTAAAAAATCAGCAAAGCAAGAAGTTGCCCTAACTTTGCCTACTGGCCTCAGTCACTGCTCTGGTTTCCTTTTCAGTCATGCATTCCCCTAGGTCACCTCTGTGCTCTGACTTGTGAGGTTCTAAGAGTTGGATAGTACTTCTAACACTGGCACACACACATTGACAGTCTGAGTCATGTAGAAAACCTATAGTGCATTCAAGTCATGCAGTCCATTGAAGATTGCTTTTTTTCAGTAGTTGTTAGTCTTTTTCCAAAAAAGGATGCATAATTGTATAATGCATTGTACTTTCTAGCTGTAGACTTTACTTCTCTGGCTCCCTTTTGAGCAAATATTTGGAAACTCTGGTATGTGCCTATGTCTTTATTAGAGCTGCAATTCTAAACTGTGTGTTGGAGGCAGTGATACAGTACAGTTTATTCAGAACCACATCTTGAGGAAGTTGTGCAAACCAGTAAAAATTTGCACAGTAGGGTCATGATCCGCACTTTGGCCATGTAGGTACTACAGTTTTTTAAAAAACCTGATCAATGAGAACTTGCAGAAGTTGCAGTCTGAGGCCTGTAACATACTCTTCTTGTGCAGTCTTAAAAAGGAAAATAAGCTACACACATTTTCAGTCTGGCAAAAATTTGGCAATAACATTATAACACTTGTCTCTAACAAAGCATTCAGAAACATTTTTAAGTAAACAAAGCCAGCTAGCAGCAGACTAAAGTTGATTTGCAGTAAAAATCAAAAGCCAAGAAAATGTTTTTAATTCCTGGTTATTGTTAAATATTTTATTCTACTATTGATAACTAATAATGGGTGCCAAAAGCCATATATACAATGTCTTAGGTTTGCATACTATACCTGTCTGGATTTGAATTTTTCAGATCTTTAGGTGATGTGGGTTTTATTTGTTTTATTCATGCTTCCTATATATACACATATTATATATGCATGTATGTATATATAATGCATATGTATGCATTATATATACATGTATATATGCATGTGTCTCTATGTATGCACATTACTGGAGGGAAAATATTTAAGTAGGATACTTATGGTTTTGTTTCTCTCATCAATACAGGACCAAATGGAAGAGGGTTTTGTTGTTGTTGTTGTTGTTTTCCTAAAATCTTTGTTAGTTAGGTTTGATTTTTATGAACCCCAAAGCAGATACAGACCAGTGCTGAAGTCATCCAGGCCTTGTCTCTTTAGATTAATGTTCACTCTGAGAGGATTAACAATGGAATTACCAGAAGTGCCAAAGATTTTGAGAAATGAAAGTCTTACTGAAGTCAATGGAATTCATCCATACCCTACTATATGAGGGGTGTCTTATAGCTGACAGTTTCACAGAAAAAAATTTGTGAAAAATTGGAAGTGAAAGCCTGAACTTAAAGCAACACACTCCATTAACTCTTCCTCCAACCAGGAACATGGTCCCAGAAGAGGGGCTTCCTGTCAGCATCTACCAAAGAGAAAAGAAAGGATCCAGTGGACTGTCCTGAGAAATGGCTGGTTTATATATGTCATTTGTAGTGTCTGAGAGCCATAGCCGAGAAAAGGTACATCATGAATTGTAAAAAAGTTAGTTTTAGGAATAGTTTCAGAAAGTGTCTATTAGCCAGTTATGGTTTAATATTTCTAGGGTGTGTATTGATGCTAAAGTAAGGCGATGGCTTCTTGCATACATCAAAGTTAGAGGTGAAAAGACTATTAAAGTGGCTCCTGCTAAGCTGTGAAATAGGAGAACCTGTTTAAGAGTCTCACATATGCAAGAAGAATGATAGTTCTCTTAGCGCTACACATAGTTTTATTAAGAGGTAAAATAATAGAAACTGCAGCAGTTAACTGACAGAGCTCACAGAGAGGCTGGTGGGAAAGAGGAAGATGGAAGAATAGAAGTGGCTTGAACTGACCTTTCTATGTGGGAAAAATTGACAGTCTCAAAATGGGAAGGAGATTTTACCACAGGAAGGAGGAAACAACTGGCTGGTGTAGCTTTGCCAAAGAAGGCTGTGAGACAGTTGTACCTCATGGCTTAGGTAGTGCATATTAGCCATTTTACTTGGTTATGAATGTTCCCTTCTCCCTTTGATAAAGTCTTGTTGCAGTTAATTCAAATTTGCAAGTGCGGATAATTAACAAACTGAGCACCAATAGTTAAATTGCTGGGTGAGGGCCTGAACTTGGATTTCACTGGGAACCCTCATTCAAATGAGACCAAGCCACTTGCTGCCAGGTCTAGGGAGAGGAGTTACACAGAATGGCCAGCCTTAGCTTGCATGGTGGCTCCCAGGCATGGCAGGGTGCTGAGGTGTACAGTGTGGACTTAGGAGGCTGTGCCACAAAGACAGGGCAAAGCTGGTGGCAGGGAAGGTACGTGTACCTGAGTGTGGCACAGGTACAGTCTCACCTGTCTTTGAAAATGCAGCCCTGGGAAGGTTCGTGGATTCTGTTACTTGCTCTGTCATGGAAAGTCTTCCCCCTCACCAGTTAGGATGCTGCATCCTCAGAAACCTTCATACTCTCACGTTCACTGAGTAGTGAAGAATGTCTGGGGAGCGTGAGCTGTGCTGTGACCTGTACTAGATTTCTCCTCTACAGCCTGGCAACCAGACACAGATGCAAATGAGAGATGCAAAGTTCTGCACCCAGAAAAACCTCTAAAATTTTTCTAAGAACATTGAGTCCTGTCCAAAGAAGGCATTAAAAGTACTTGTGACAAGGTGAATGGACAGGCCTTAGTTTGTCAGGAGTTAAAGCTGGCTCAGTCAGCTGGAGGCTTCCCAGCCACTAGCTATTAGGATTGTCATTTCCCCTCAGGAAATACCTGCTGGTGTATCAAGGGTAATTGCTAGCAGTCAGCTGTATCCCCAGAGGGTGGGTATATAAAATCATCAGGAAAAGACTGAACTGTTCCTGGTACGAGGCAATAGGGATTGTATGTGTGTGTAGCTTGGGTGTTTATCTTAATGAAGGATCTTAATGCATTGTGGGCTTTTGTTTCAGTTTTAACACTGGTTGTGACTCATTTCTAGTTTCTGCTGAAGCTTGGATTTTGCAGGCTCCTTTTCTTATCTGAGGCCGCCACTTGCAACACTGGATGGTTTGTCACAAGTGTTCTCCAAAACAGAGTAGATAATTATAGCTCCCTGAATGGCTTGGTGTCACTATGTGGTTTTGCCCCTAGAATACTTGAAATAGCATTCCAAAATGTCCTTCACTTTGTTATGCACTTGCCAACCTTTCCTCTCACAAAAGGAGTAAAGCCCTTTGCTTTCCTGACAGTTAAACTGTCCACAAAGCAGGTATATCAAGCAATGCCTACTGGTTACTCTTTGAAGTTCATTCTAAAATTTACAACATTATAGAGATGTAAAGCAAGGCAAAAAGTTCAGAAGCACTCGTGCAGTCAGTTTAAAGATTCACTCCCCCTCATCTGCCCAGGCAGGTCTCCCTTGAATATCGCAGCCCATCAGTGTTAGCCTGTTAGCACTCTTGGCCTCCCATCCTTTCTGCAGTAATAAAGTTCCCAGAAGTGCACTAAAGCCAGACACTCAAAATAGGTCATCCTACCTGACACTTGTCTCTTCGTTTGGACATATCCTCACATATCCAGGCTTTCAGTCATGCTCCCTAAGCCTTTTCTCCTCCCAAAAGACTCTTCCAGACAGCTAGTTGCCACTTGGCTGTAACCTCACAAGGAGGCTCTCCCCGCCTCTCCATCCCCTCTCACTCCCTCTTCCTGCCTGACATCTGCTGCAGGTGTGTTTGAGTAGGATTCACTCCCTTCTTGCCAGTGGAGAGACCTTGCATTTATCAATGAAGTGAGCTTCACTTGGTTGTGAAGCTCAAGTTATGAACACTTGCATGTTCTCCAAAATGACTAGTACAACCTGCTATGATCATGTCATGAAATAAGCACAGACTAAGGTCCTTTTTTGAACAACAAGTAGCAAATATATAATAGATTAATAGAGTCCAGGAACAGTTTGTTAATAAGTCACAACTAGTGAAAAAGGAATAATTTGATGAATAAACTATTCAATGCAGGTGCTTCTCCAAAGCAGTTTCTCAGCAGAAACTGAGACAGGATTCATAAGTAAACCATACTTATTTCCTTCTAGTGTACACTTGCTGAGATGAGAGAAAATATCTTCTCTCAGACTTCTGTGGTTGTCTTATGATCAAGGAGGTCCTGTGAATCATATGCTTTCAGATACTCAGTTTATAAGGAAATCTTAAGCCCTTCCATGTACATGGGAAGTATGTCAGCTTCATTATTCTGATTTCCAGAATTCAGCAAACTGTGAGGTTATATTCTAAAAGAGTTCTCTCTTATAAAGTTAAAAAATCAATGGAGATGCAAGTATCTTACAATCCAAATTTTTTGACTGATGATAGTTTTTCCTTTGCTTACTGTACTCTTCCTGGGACACTTTGTAGGATGCTCAGAAGAGGCCTGAGGAAGACACATGATTTGATTGCCTAGTTCATTTCCGAAGCACTGTGTTGAAACTCTTAGCTCATTGCCTTGTTGCCCTTTGTAAGTGGATGGGATCTATTGATGGGAAGAGATGAATTCTCTCTATAACAGAGCAGACCTTTGTAAAAATGGATCCCATTATAAAAGGCCCAATCCTCTCCCTGAAAAACAGATGCCAGAAGCAGTTGTGGGACATTATGTTTCAGCTTTAGAGACTTCCACTTCTAAGAATAAAGTAAAGAAGTCATTATTTATCTAAACAAGGCCTTTATGCTATGCTTCAGTGGCTGCTGGACAAGCTGTGTGATCTGTCTTGTGTAATGCCCTCACCCCCTCCTTTCCCCATTTGGGGAAGAGAAAAAAAGACTTGTACTAGCTCAGAACATACTTACACAGCTCACTGTCTATTGTGCTCAGTCACTCTGTCTAATATGGTCCATTAGATAAACATGGTGTTGAGCAGCCACTCAGCTGCTGATATGTACGGCAGTGCTGACAACACGCTCTATGTTTAGAAGGGAAGCAGTGCGTCACAGACTGTGTGGGATATGTTTACATATACGTGTGTGCTTTCTCCTCAACAACAGAGAACTTCCATCATAAAGTCCCTCTCTCTGAGGAAACAGGCAGTTTTTGAAACGATAATCTTTTATCTTTCGTGATGGATTTTTTCATGCTGCTTCTCTGTCTGAGGGTAAATGAAGTGAGATACAGACTTCTAATCTTTCCCCTCTCCTGCAGGAAATTATACTTTAAATACAGAAGGAAAAAGGCAGCTGGCTAAATGTGCACTTTCCACGCTACCGAGTTTGTCAGAGTTTCTGCATGTATGAGGCAGCTGACCTCTTTCAGGATCCAAGTGGTCAAACAAGTTACATTTTACAAAAGCACCTGACCACATTTTTCAAAAGTGATTTTAGCACTTCAGAGCCAAGATCTCTTTATTTGACAAAGGAGCTTGGGGCTTATCTATTCAGGGAGTCATACTGCTTTTCTGTGTTTGGTGTTGACCTCCAGATATGTACACAGTTGAACACAAAAGCTCCTCTTGTGCTTCTGAAAATGTCACCCAAAACACACAGTGCTCTGAAAACCATGTTCTGTGGAGACCTGGTCCAGGATCAGTGAGTGAAAACTCACAAAGATCAGACAGACCAGGGAGGGCTTGCTAGTGTGAAAGGGCAAATGGTCAGGAGGTGCTTCCTCCTTCATTAAGCAACGCAACAAACCAAGCATGGAGACTGTCCTTAAATTATGAGGATGTGTGTTATTCTCATTCTGCACATGGGAGAGGATGGGAGTTTTCCTTTGGGCTAAGGTAATGAGCATTGCAATGAAACAAGAGCTCAGCATCAGTGTTTGCCTTCCAGTCCTTTATCAAGCAGACATCATGATCAGACCATCACTGTGGAAACAATGATGGTGACAAAGCTGAGGTGATCATGGCCTGTTTCTTGCCATGTACTGGGCAAGCTGCCCACAAGGTGTATGTTAGGAAGTGTGAAAGTTCCGCTGACCGCTCTGAGGCTTTATGAGCAATGATCAGATTGTTTCTGAGTCAGGCAGCATGTGGTAATGTTCCAAGATAATAAAATAATGTGTCCATTAAAACATACTGTACATAGTATCCAAATACTTATATTAAAACACTTAGATTGCAGGCTGCTATGCTACACAGCAAAAAATACTTAGAATGTGATGGTTCATTACAACAGAACAAATCCAGTGATTCATTCATTCTTAACTCATTCTTAATACATTTTCCCTCATAATTGTGGTGTTATTAACAGAACAACAAAACAATTCAGCAAAAAAGTTGTTCCCAAAAAAGCATTGACAAGAGTTCAAATTTTCTTTCAAAATTTTCTTGGCAGCACATGCTTATGATATTTTTAATTAGCATTCTAATGTAAGATGTACCAGTTACAATATTTTGGTTTCCAAAGTGTTGGTAAACAAGAGAACTCACATAATGGTTTTAACCTCTCCTTTATGATTAAAATATGTTACACAATAATTCATTGACATGGAAAAACATTGGTAATGCCAATAGTTTCTCATGAACATTTTAGCCTATATTTAGCATTAAAAAGAGATACTTTAAATTTTGTTAATATCCAAAATGTCTAATGTCCACATTTTGGTGGACTAATTATTTTAGTTATTCTTTTTCCTCTTTGAATCATTCTGAAACCTGGAAAAATTTTAGTGCTTACAAACAGGTTCCATACTGCAGTTGTGTTTTCACAGCTTTACTTCTTCCTGAAGAGTTCTCAAGTTAGATTTCTCATCTGAATTATTCTATTGCAAGATTTCTTTTGTAGTGTCATGAGGAATCATACTAATAGCATGCCTTCATTTCCAATAAAAATTTTGGTCACGATTGCAGACTTCGAAAATCCATGCTTTCTACTTGGTCTTATTTCCTGATAGTTGTATTTTTTTCTCTTCCTTTCATCTACTCTGCTTTCAGTGTCAAAGAATGTCATAGTTTTTCTGGTAAAGGATTAATTCAAGCTCAATAAAAATTAACAAAAAAAACAAACCACATCACAAATACATAAATAGTGAAATACAGTCCATGGTCTGAATAACACAGCATTTACGCACAGCCCCAGAGAATGCAAGGCATATAGCCAACATTTTTAGCAATCAGAAAAGTTCTGTAGTTTCCCTTATTGTATTTGAGGTACCTTTGTTTGGACATCTGTGCAAGTGAGCGAAGTTGAGCATGAAGGTGATATCTGTTATCTTAAAAAAACCCACCCAAAATACCTTTATTTGTATCTATAACTATATACAATATATATGTCTTCCTTACATATCAATTTTATTAAGCAGCCACCTACAGTGAATCTGGCTCATAGCTTATTTTAATCTATTTTTTTTTTTATACACAAAAAATTACATCAATCACAGTGCAGGTGTGTTCCATGATGCACTTTTGAGTGGGAAGCCTAATAAGAGAAATGAGAACCAGGGGTCCAGAATTATGGGTCTGGATGGGAGACAGCCCCTTCAATGCCCTTGCTACATACCTTTCATTGCAGTGAGCTGTAGGCTGGTCAAGCCAGGGAGGGCTCTGGCTCTGGTATGATCAGTCCCTGTGATCATGCATCATGTGAGTTGTCTTGGATTTTTCCCAGCTTACAGATATTGCTGGTATGGCCCTACAAAGCTATAAAGAGTTTAGAGACAAAACTGGAGGAGAAAAGAGTGAGGAAAGGACAGGAAATGTGAGAAAAGACAATATCCTTGGCTAAGCACTGAAATCCAACTTGGCCCTGCATTTAGCAATATAGCCCATGCAGAGTTTACGTTCATTCTGGTGAATTTAGGCATGCTGTTCAAGCTAGGTGAACCTGCTTCCAGATTCCAACAAATCATCAAAATATCTCCAAAAAAAGCACTTTTAATGCTTTTTTTCCCTGATTTGCATCCAATTAGATCAATGAGATGTTCCTTTTTTCCGATGATGTCTTTTATAGCAGTTGTGGGTTTTGGTGCTGTGTTTTTTTTTTTTTTTTTTTTTTTTTTTTTTTTTTTTTTTTTTTTTTTTGTGGTGTATGTGTGTGTCTGTGTGTCTGTGTGTCTGTGTGTATGTGTGTCTGTGTCTGTGTGTCTGTGTGTCTGTGCGTGTGTAGAATACTCTTCCCAAGTGCAATTAGCAGCTGTAACTTTCTTCTAACTTTGGCTTCTCCCACAATGGTTATAAAGTTTAGGCGGGGAGAAGAAGCAGTTACACAAAAGAAATAACTCAAGTGTAGTTCCCAGTGAATATCAAGTTGCATAGGATGCCTTATTCTTGCAGGCCTCTCTGGCAACAGCGTATCACTCTGTAGTAATAGTATACAGTGAAGCTAAACCAAGTCATTCATGCACAGAAGTACAGTCCTGACAGAAGCAAGTAATCTGAAGTGCTAGTGTACCTATGCTATCAAATAGTATATATCTTGTTTCTCTGCACTAATTAGAGTGAAGAAGAGTTCAGCCCTATATGCAAATACATTCAGAGTATATGATTCTGTTTAGACGCGCGTAAGTCAGTAAACAGTATATTATTTCTGGTTTAGACATCAATGGAAGATTTCTTCTGATCATTAGGCAGTGGCAGCTGTTGGAATAATTTCTAATTTGGTTTTATTTTCACATGATAACACCTGCTGCTTTTATATAGCACATTTTATTTAGGACTGCCCAAAGTTCATTAAAATGGAATGAGGATAGAGAGGGGAGTGAAGTGATGGGGTGGTGTAGTGGCAAAATACAAGCCAAAATAAATAATGGAATACCTTCTACTGTACAAGTTTATGGAATGTTACATTGGTATTTCAGTTCCCACCTTCTTTCACTCTTATGGGCATACAACTCTCTTCATACCCTTTTCCTTGACTGTGTCAAATGAAGATCAGCAACAGGAGGAAATATTTCTCTTTGATGCTGCAAAGTCTACATGACTACCATGGAAAGCTGACCAGAACTAGTACGGAATTGTCTGGAAAGTTCAGTAGTAACACTGGAACAGTAAAAGCCCGGTCTGTTTCAGTGATAAGTGCAATACATGGTTGATAAATGCATATATATAAAATTATACATTGTTTTGATGATAATTATAGGTACAGTTGTTACAGTTCTGGGTGACTCAATTATCTCCTGTGTTCTTTTCCTGGTATAAACTATTCCTGTGTGCCAGTAGACTCCATATTTTTAAGACTAAATGTTTGATGATGGTGACTCAAGACTGGTGTTTTCAGGCAGTTTAATAGCTATGTTTTGTACAAACAACTGCTGTCGGATAGGGAGGGCATGTTGGAGATAATTGGGAGAAAAAGGTTGTATGTTTATAATGGCCATTGAAATGTATTCTTCGGGCCAAAAAATCAGAATCTAAAGTGCATAGATTCATCTCCTGTGCATTTCCTGCTAGGTGAATAGCACCATCTGGACTGTAGTGAGTAGTTGTGTAGTCTGGTGTGGAGCAAACCCTGGTTCAAATTAAAGATTCCAGGATTTGGCCTCTGGGGATTTTTTCTTGATGGAGGACTTTGAGATCTGATTAACAAAAGCCAACCATTAGTCAGTAAATTGTCATCTTTCATTAGGTAATGTTTTTGACAAATCTGTTATTCTGGTATTCAATCAGCTTTTTAGGCTGTTCATCAAATGTGTTATTTGACATAGAAAACATTTGTCAAACAAACATAGTTGATAAATTTCTGCAATGTGCTCTCATGTCCTTCGTCTGGCTTACAGTTTTGCCTTACAAAGCACCCTCCATTCCTAACAGTCCTGTCTTCCCTCCTGCACTACCCCAGCCCCCTCTCCCCATGCAGCAAGAGGAATAAATATTTTGTCATCACTTCGATGTTTCTTCATGAAATTTTGGAAAAGGAAGGCAAGGCAAAGCCAAAAGATCAGAACTTTTTATCTTTCATTGCATCAATTCCTTCTATAAACACCACAGTTTTAAACAAAGTTTATTTATGACTTCAAGAACCATTGAAGATGCTGTTGGAAATGGAGACTCAGTTTAACTCCATTATAAATTTGTAGTAACATACATGTCACAGTATTGTGATAGAATCACATGTTTGAGATAGGTCTACTAGAAGCGAGAGACTCAGGGAAATAAGCACATATCTGATTTGCCTATGGGGATGGGCTAGACAAAGGATGGGATGGATGACACCAGATGTTCAAAGGAAGCCTGACAGGAGCTAAGTAAAGCAGTTCAGTCTTACAAAACAGAGCTCTGTTCCCTGAGGGCTGCTTCTGTTGGAGAGCTCTGAAATTTCCCCTGTAACTTGGGCAGGCTGAATTTTGAGGGAAGGTGTTATCTATTAATATGTGTGACTGTGTGTGGGGAGGTGGTGATGGGGAGGTGGTGAAAGTCTTTCCAGTGTAGCTCTGTGAATTCCTTATTCCTGCATGCTGTGCAGAAAGACCCTACTTCTTAGAGTTTTCCATCACTGGATTGACACATTTGTCATCACTGTGTATCTTTGTGTCTCATTAAAGCACACAAAAGAGACCTTGACCTGTCCACTAGGAATTGTAGTTTTAGTGAGAGTAGAAACTGTCAGTGGTACTTTATCCAAAGTCTTTGTGTACAGGATCACAGATGATTCCTTAGACAGACTGTCTGACACTAGCCATTTCTGTTGGAGTCTGAGGTTAGCAGAAGCTAGCACATATCCAAACAATAAAAAGGCACAGGGCCAGTTTCTGTGCATTGTGGGTGCAGTCAAATCAAGTTGCTTAGACTCAGTGAGTGGTTCTGTTTCATTTGGCAGTAGAGGTCTACACTCACATTAACTTCGGAAGAATGTCTTTAAAGTGTAATTAAGAAATCTGCTTTCTTCAAGCACCTACATCCTTAGAAAAGGATCATCATCAGGAAGAAGAAACACGATCTTGTACCGGCTTACATATTCAGCCCAGTTTCCTGAGGAAATTAGCTTATCTAATCATGTTGTCTGTTCTGTCTGTCACTTTCCCTTTAGTTTCTTCCCAACAGCCCACATCTTTCATACCCAGTAGGTGTGAAACCCATTCATCGACTTAGGAAATGTTGGTGGCAGGAGGATGAAAAATATCCAGCCAGGATATCTGGTGTGCAACGGCTAGGTAGAAACCACAATAAACATTATTCTGGGGAGAAACCCTGCTAGAATTCAGTCCATTATCCATTCTGAGAGGGGCCACCTGAATGGCCAGTCAATGTGTGTGTACTGACTAGCTGATCACACTCAGCTAGTGTGTGGCTCAGCACAACTCTGAGCCAGACAAACTGCATAATGCTTCGTGTGCAGAAGAAATGAGGAGAGAAGTTATGTGGAAGATGATGTTTTGGGAAAATGGAAGTGACTGGAAGTATTAAAAGAGAGAATTAGGGACACACAATCTTCAAGTTTCATTATGAAAGGAACATGTTTTTAAATAAGCCAAAAGTTATGTGTTGTGCATCATCCTATTTATCATTGCTGCTGTTGTGTGCAGCCCTCCCAAAGGAATGGTTGCTTGCAGGGTATATTTAGGTATACAGCAATCAGACTCCACCACACTGCTCTACAGTACAGGTCAAAACTGTGCTGCTTGTTTTCATTTTCAGCAGAAATGTTGAACATTTTGTATGTGGATGAATAAACTCTTTCTTTTCAACTAAGTAGTGACATTTCTCTCCAAGAGCTTTTTTTTTTTTTTTTTTTTTTTTTTCCCTAAAACTAATTGTCCTCTAATTCAGTGTCACAAGCACTGATTTTGTCATTGGATCAAAGCTATACATCGTTACATAATGGTGACTGGAATAGCTCTGTACTGTCAAGATTAACTCCGGCCTTGATTTCACTTGTCTCCCACCATTAGATGTCTTATGTGGTTTACACATCCTGCTTGTCTAATTGGTTTTTCAGATAGAGAAACTTGTAAGGATCTACAGAGCCTGCCTGGTGCTAAGCTTTGCTCAACAGGGTGTTGGGACAAATCTCATTGCAGGTTTTGACCATCAGGCAAGATCAGAGATTTACTGTAGTTGTCTCTTCCTCCATAAATTGCTCAGAAAGTGAGTTGCTCATTGTAATAATATCCTAAGACCTGCTTCCAAAATCCTGAGGGGTATGTCTGTAGTTGACTAACATTTTCCCATAGTCTTATAGGAGGACTTTGAAGATAAAATTTCTGTGGCTACTACTTCGGGTGTTAAGGGTACTATCCTGCAAGTGGCTGGAGGAACTACTGGCTGATATGGGGATCTCAGATTTTATGTAAGGAACAAAAGTTGCTGGCAGAACACAGTGCCTCTGAGCAGGAAGGTCTCTCAGGATTGGTTCACCTCCCAAGCCTCAACCCAGAACTGTGAGCATTAGAAATCCCTGTCTAACCATGTGTGTAGGACAGTGGCAACCTAGACTGTCCAGATAATGTCAAACAGCATGGTCTGGCCTGATCATTGCTGCAGAACAATCAACATATGTATAACTGGTGTGGTTAAGACTGTATCTGCTGCATCCAGTGTCTGGGTTCTGGAGCTTCTTGTCCATGCTATCCATTGACAGTGAAGATTTGGGCTGGTTGTAGTAATCACTTCAACCGGCCATTGATCTCTTGCAGCTTACAGGCTTTGCTAGTCAGATGATGGACCCCTTCCTGCTAAATCTCTTGAGTTTCTGTGCTCTGGGCTATGACTGGAGTTATTGCTAGTAGAGGCACTACAGTTAGGGATGAGGGCAAATCTGTTGTTCAGCAGTGACTCTAGGTGGTCTTGGAGAGTCTTGAGAAGGGGCCAGTGATAAAAGATCAACGGTAGTACACTGTGGGCCCCATGTTGAATTTTCTCAAAGCCAGCTTGTATCTAACAGCTCCACTGTGAAATGAGCTGGAACTCCTAGGCTAGTCACATATGCCAACAACTGCATCCAGAGGATCACTTGGATCAGCAGAACACCATCTAGCCAATTGTCAGGAAGACAGTGCTGAAAAAACACTGAAACTCCACCAGCACTGAGTCACACCAGCAGAGACATGCTGGCTTTACTTCTTGCCTGGATTTGCTAGTTGTCTCTACTCCCACAGTCTTTTTGAAGGCTTTAACATACCCTGAACTTATGCGATAGGTGGTATTCATCTTGTTTTGACCATGGCCACCTAAACCTTAGGTCTATAGTCAGATATCCTGCAGTCAAAGAAGAGGAGATTAATGCTTTCAGCATCTAATTCACACTGTGTATCTTAGGCATCTGCCCTGGTGTGGATTGTCTCTACTATGCCTAATTCATCTGCAGAAAAAAAGCATCAATCCAGCTAAAACTTTTGAGTGCAAAATATCTGAAAGTGTTGGTGATACTCTCTGCCATAGCCTGTGCTAGCATCTGTAAAATGGCTGTGACAAGACAGTGCCGAAATTTATTTTCTCCATGATCAGTAGAAGTCTAGCCAAATACAGCATGATACTGCTACCATGTGTGGTGACTGAGGCAAATGCTGAATTCTTGGTCAGGAAAAGCAGCCCACACAGGATCAAGAAAGAGACTTTATATATTGAGGACCATCTGGTGGATGCCGTATCAGTGTTTTGAACTACAGTTCAGTCTTATACCACATTTCTGAGATGTAACATATGACTGATGATTATTTAGGAGGGGAAACATGAATGCAGGCTGGCCTTACTTCACCAAATTAATTCCTGACTACAATGAACTGTCAATGAGATTTTTTTGTTCATGTGTAGGTGTCCTTAAAGATTTCCAAAATAATACTGTCTTTTGGTTCCAGCCTAATCAAGTGTGAAGTGAATATGTCTCCAGTTACAGTGACTTCCAGCTTCCTTTTGTTGAAAACTCTTGATGTGAGGTAGGCTTACACAAATGGAATGGGACTGGTGCAGGTGGGTGACTGTCAGCACAGAATAGTCAGTCTTTGGTCAAGCATCCAGGGCCTAAATACATTCCCAGAAAATTACCTTAGAGCTTCCCCTCCGAATGACCAGAAAGAAGGCTTCATTTTCTAGCCCATGACAAGCTGATCAATTGTTTGATTCTGGTAATAGGTATTGACAAAGATCTATTCTCTGGAGAGCCCTATCACGGTTTTTGGGATGTCTCCCTTGGGTAAAGTGAAAGAGCATTAAAGGGCATTCTCAGGTACTCTGGAGTGCTTCCTACTGGAGATATGTTAATTTTGCAGCACCAGAAGGTCTATTTTTTCACTCTGTTTATAGTCTCTTGTGGAGACCAGTCTTGGCCTGTCTTATTCCAGGTTGCTTTGGAGCCTACACTGAAGCACCTGTGCAGAAGGGAATGGCAGACAGTTTCCTAGTGTGCACTGCCAGAATTCTGGCAGGGCCAACAGCTGCTGTTCAGTTCCCAAAAGACAGAACTTCAGGAAGAGCAAAGCCACCAAACAGACAGAAGAAAAGCCCTGAAATGGACAAACTCAGCCATTATTGTAACAGCTGTTGGCTGCTGAAGATCTAACTACTTAGGGCTGGTGCAGGAGTCTGTAATCAGGAAAGGTTCGACCATAATGAGAAACAAAAATGGAAATACAGCCAAAATGGAAGCTCTGAGACAATGTTTAGAGAAAGCTGGTGACATCCAGAGTCTTCTGAAGAAACAGAGCAGGAATGGCAGGACTAGACCAAATAGGGAAGTGCAGAGAAACTCTCGCATGGACCAGATGTAAATGAACAAACATACCAGTATGGAAGCTGCCTGTCAGAAAAAAAATGGGGAAATTTCATGCAAGATTGTGAGTTTTAGCCAGAGCAGGGCTGTGCTTCACACTGCTACACTATTAAGTTGGAGACCTCGAGACAGATTTATGGTGCCATCAAACCACAGTCTTAGTTTTACTAACTACTCTGTCTTTTTAATGGTACTTAAGGGCTTTACTGCAGTTGGGCATTTTACTGTGTTTAGACATGGTTTTAACAACTGAGCTCTCATGATGCTGCCAATTGCAGTCAGTGTGGAGAAAAAGAAGTCTTTTTTCTGCACTGTAACCTAGTAGACAGGGTTATATTTTGTTCTTGCAGAGCTTAAGAGTGACTAGAGGCCATTATGCTGAACAGAGCTTCTTCCTGTATTTGCTGTCATCCAGTTCATATGGTGTCAGCTAACTTCATTTGTTAAGAATTTTATTTAAAAGAGCTGAAAACTTTCTGAAGGGGCAAACCTTTAGAGGGTTTTTCCAGCCTTGAAGGACTCCCATGGAGGTATTGAGTTGGGAGGAGGAGACAAGAAGAAAAGGAAAATACAGGCAGATACGACCTAAAATCAAAAATGTTACTTCATACTGAGAAAAATGACCAACTGTTCTCTTCTAATCTTTCTTTCAAAATAGTTGAAATGGTTTGAAAAGTAATAATGTACCTTACTTGACTCTTAAAGCACCAGATCATTTTAATTTTAAAGCACAAAACCAAAATCTAAAATTCATGAAAGGGAGAGAGAAAACTTAACTTCTATCCCACGGATTCCATGCTAACACAGGAGTGATATATCCTGCAGGAGACTGACTCAACATTTTTTATGAGCCATCAATGATTTATTAGAAATCCCAGTGTTGTTCCCCAGGAAATAAACATCTTTCATTAGGTGTCAGTAGGTGACATAATGGACTGATCTGTCACGCTATTCTCCCTCTTATCCTGTGCTCTCTTCCCAAAATACAATTGTTATTATGCAGTATTGGGTAGTGAAGTGAGTTCTGGAAGCCAAGAAGTCTAAGGGATATTATTTGGCATGCTAGAATAATACCAGGGCTTGCTAATATCAGGTTGGAAGAAGCATACCTTAGCTACTTTAAATAAGGCAGAAATATCCTAAATTTATCCTTAAAAAATGATTGCATAAGGTTATTATTTATTATTAGTCACAGCTGATTATTTCAGAGATAGTTTTGGCTTTATTCAGTAGTAAATCTATTGTCACCAGCTATGCACTATGGCCACCCTTTTTGGTAGTAGTCAGCTTTCAGCAGTGAATCAACTGAATGCCTTAAATTCTCTGTTGAACCTTGGCATTATTATGGAAGAAGTCTGCAGCCAATTCATGGGTCTCTGGTATAGCTCCAGCAGCTTAACAGATGGATCACTAGCAAATCTCTTCTCAATTTCTCTGTTACATATTCATGGAGCCAGCATGCGCCTAGGCCCAAGCATGACCCTGGAGGTACCAGCAAGGGTCTATGATCTGGGGAAGATGTCAAATTGGCTGGTGGAAGTCTGAGGGCAGAAATGTTTTCTGCAAGGATCCATCCTTTAGTGCAGAACGCGGAGTGACAGCCATATGTGCAACTGTGCTGGCGAATATGTCTGCAGTGCACGCTCATACAATCTATTAATAGGCCAGTGGCATACCGAATGCTAATGTGGGGAAACAGGCAGTGAAAGACAACAAGGAAATGCCTTGGACTAAGTTGAAGAATCAACAAAAGTAGAAGTCTTCCTGTTAGCTTGCTGTGAAGTTCAGGAAAAAAATAGGGCTGCATTCCCCATCCCCGTTAAAATATACTGCTCTTATTTTCAGAATGTGCTACTGAAAACATTGCTAAATGCAAGTTCATACAGCCCTGCAGATTGCTTAGTGTTTTTAGACCCCAGACAGGGCTAGAATGATTTTTTTTTCTTTGCTATTGTTTAATACCATCATTGAAAAAACAGACAAGTATCTCTCTGGAGTATCAGGGTCCATGTATTAGCATTGGGTTACCTTTTTGGGCAGTACTGCCTGTCAGCATCTATATATATATTTTTTTTTTTTTAACTCTGCAATATCTACAAAGGCTTAGGAGTGCTCTTTTAAAGTCTGCCTGTGGTGAAAAGGAGGTTACCATTTTCTTACTTTGACAAATTTCTCTGTTTCCACTACTACACCAGAAAGAGAGTTTATCATTATATCCCATTAAAAACGTTTCATAGAAGTAATTTGGGTTTGTTACAATAGACTGTACTGCATAGAGTATGGAGAATTAAAAAAGTCCTGGGAAAGAACCTACTTATTCATTCTTTAAAGATTTGCACCCAGTCCTTTGAAATTACATAATGCTGACAAGCTACTATATAACCAGTGTTCCTAATACAATAAATTTGAATAAAGGTGAAATATTCCAAGTGAAGTCAATGTAAGCTTTTTTATAACATGATATTACAAAAGATATATAATATGCACATGTTGTAATAAAATAACCAAACATTTCTGTGTTTGCCAGTAACATGCTGGTGCTAAGTACAATAACCATTTAAATTAAGATGGGATGCCTGGAAAAGGCTGCAATGCAGACTTCTCTTTCCTTTTACTCGACAGTGTAAGGCTTTTAATACTTCTTAACTTAGGCTAGAAGTCTTTGCTCCTTAGCTAAGAATTCAGATACCTACCTAAGTTGTTTGCCCCAAAACTGGTTCCAAGCATGTTTTCATACAGTTGCGGTATTAGCTGCTACTGTTTAGCCCTAGGCCACTCTCTCACCTTTCCTTTCCCAGGGGGAAGGAAGGGAACAGAAGAAAGGCTTATGGGCTGAAATGGAAACAGATTTAATAGAACAATAATAAGAGTGACACAAAGCAATACCTAGCTGCTGGAAGACGAGCTCCCAGCAATAAGCATTAGAGAGTGGACACTGCAAGCACAGCAAGTCCAGCAAAACGCAGGGAACACAGCAGATGCATGGGAGCCACAGGAGCAGGACCTTTCACAGACAGTTGCCATCAAAGAGGAAAGGCTGTCCCCAGTAACTTCCTGCTTATATATTGAGCACGATGTGCATGGTATGGAGTACTTAATTGATCAACCTGGACATCAATCTAGGTGCTATCCCACCTGTGTCCCAATCCTACCAATTTGCACCTTCAGCAGGATGGTTGAAAAGTCCTTTGCCTCCTTGACATGAGCCAAGGTATCCACAAGTTCTTACATTCTCTTCATATGAAATCCCAAACACTTGAAAGCTTCTGGAAGAAAACATTAACCCTATATAAGAGCGCTATCTCATTATTCTCAAATTAAATCCACAACAAAAGATCAGGCCAGTTACTAAGAAGAAAAGATGCTAACTGCATGGAAAATTACTTTGATTCCAGCTAACCCAACACATAGCTGCATTAACAGAAAACAACTAATGTTCTTGTATGGTCTTATATTTCTCAAATGTTACAACAGAGTACATGTTTCCAAGGGGCACAGTCTGTCAAAAACTGTGAGATATTTTAACCGGTACCCAGATACACTGAAGATATTTGTCACAACCTGAATTGTATAGCATGACACTTCTGTACAGTGATGTAACAAACTACACAGTGCAGCTGATATAACATTAAATGTTGTGTACTACATAGTCTGGTAGTTCTTGTGGCCCAAGAAGATATTTTCTCTGTGATAGGTAGAGGTATTTCTGAAAAGATGCTATATAATTTGCAGCAAGAAGTAGCCTTTCAGTCAGCTCAAGGCTAACACAAATATTTTTGAAAGCAAGTATAAAGTATGCAGACTGAAATTCATGTACAATAGGGACACTAGAGAGTATCACCCAAAGATGTGTGTATAATACCAGGAGATGAAATTGGACACTTGTAAATGAACCTGCTTGAAAATGTAAATGCCTTTAAAGCCAAGAATATTTCTGCTGTGTTTGCCATCAGCTGGATGGGGTAAGGTGAAATAGGAAAATGCCCCCAAAGGAAAATTTTGTTCTTCCTTGAATAAAAGCTTGTTCCTTGTGGCTAATTGTTCAGAGCTTCCCTAAAATTCTTTAGTAGAGAGAAATAGTGAACAAAAACTAATTTAAAGTGTAGCCAGAGAAGTGGCATTTCTGTTTAAGCTAAGACTGGATATATGTTTTCAAAGCTTCTGAGCTGTTATGATTGATTTCATTTGCTGGAGTGTACAACTATTTGGCATATTTGACCTCCTGCTTGTTCAAGATGGACTGCTTTTATTGCTTCTATTGCATAGAAATGTGTGACCATGATCACTTCACTTAATTCTTTATATTTTATTATGTCTATTAGAAAAAATGAGTAATAGTTCTCGCCTAAGTGTTGATTCATTCAAGTGTTGAATCATAAATGCATGGATTAGTGACTAATTACTGATTAACTGTATCAACATATTCAGTCAGAATATCCCCTCTAAGAGTACAAAGAACATATTAATCAAGAACATAATGTCACATGCTTTTGGGCAGTAATTTAGAAATTATTCTGTTCCTTGTATACTAGCAGTTGAAAACCTGCTTTTCAGAAATGCTGAGCACCTCATTTTAAACTTTTTAGACTATAATTTTGTTTAGTTCTTGAAATCTCATGTCTTAAAACATTTATAGCACAAACAAAGAGAATAGGATAGGCCTCTTCCTAGTGGAAATGAATCCAATAATTGAAAAATTATTTTTGTTGTGGAACATATCCTTGTTCACTGGGTTTTGAATTCATCCTCTATTTCTTTTTCTTTACTTAAGTAAGATACCTTTAGAAATGGCTATCAGCAGCCTTGGAAAATTTCAGCTAAAGCTAAGAAGGAAACACTTGTCATGTTCTAGTAAAACACTAAAAAACTTGAAACATATAATTTAGCTCATCATGAAGTGTTTAAGTTTTGATCACTTTTACAAATAAAAATCAAGCATTCCAAAGTAAGAAGTAGATTGTAACCGAAGGGTTATTTTCTTTTTGTGGATATTGAAAAAAAATGCTGACATCTTCAGAATACTTTCAACATTTTTTCCATGTAAAAAATTTAGAAAACCTGACATGTTCCCAGGGACAACTTTGGTGTTAGCCAATCAGTTTTTAATAGGGAAGCAAGTTATGGGAAACCTCTCAATAAATTTTTAGTTAGAGTAGTATTTTATTGGTATTTATTTCACAGTTTTTCTGCTTATTATATAAGTGAGAAGTGAACTTCACAAACATGTGAGTCTTAATTATAGTATGTTAAGATAAGCAACTGAAAGTTCTCATTTCCACTTTGACTGATACCAAAATAGCCTGTCTTACGATATTTTGACACAGCTCTTAAAAACCCTCTGCTAAATTGGGAAGGCAAGAAATAAATGTATGAAAACAGAGAAGAGAAGAACATTTTTTTTTTTTAAGATCTGAGAAGCTCTGGATTAATTTATTGTTCTCATTAATGTCATTAATGGTTATGGCTAGTTCTTTAGTAGGATTGGTTCAATCACATTATGTCATGCTCTGTGAGTATTGCCTTGGTACTACCATAATATTTTTTGATATATCTACAGTAGATCACACAAGATATGCATGCACAGGCAGCTGTGTAAGACAGAAAGGGAGGAGGGGAAGTAATAGTGAGAAAACAATGTTCTTATACATTGTATGAATATGCATATCACAGGAAACCTTATGGATATGGGGGAATTCTGTGGTGACTGTGTGCTGAAATGTGTCCTGTTGGGTCCTGTTCCTCTCACCATTCAGGCATGTAGCCAGGACCCTACCACGTTAGGCTCTTAAGGCCACCATACTGAGGTTTTGTTCTCAAGGATAACAGTGATACCATGGAGAAACCACAGCGTAATTAGATCTCATTCCAGCATCAGCGATCAAGATATGACAGAAGAACTCGCTTGGACTTGTGCATCTGAGAAGTGTTCCTAGGTCCCTGACCTTTAGATGACAATGTTCATAAAAGAATCATCTAAATCCTTAATGAAATTCTTAAATTACTTTTAAGGGAACCACTTAAAATGTGGGTCAAGTGGTAACACATGTGTCCAAGCACAAAAGGAGTGTTACAGGATTTCTATTCTGCATTCATTTACGCCTTGTGAAATTGTTTTCTGCACTGCTGTGATATAGTTGCTTCCATTATTCTCTCAAAGGAATCATAGTCTCATATTTTTTCCCCTTTGGTGTGTTTGGCTTCCTGCTTTAATCTAATTCTCACAGCTCAGGGGAATCATCAGACCTGACTGAGATTTGTATCTTTTTGGAGAGCTCATCAATAGTTTACACAACGCTGTGGCAGGGCGAGGGTTCACACAGCTGGAGAGGTGCTCGGCAAGAGTCCCAAGTTAAGCAGAAAAAACCTTCTTGAGAGTCTCGACTTTATTTAAAGAGATTTTTTTTTTTTTTTTCTGAGGAAGAAGAAGCCAAAACAACACAAAAGCGATGTGTGCAGGTTTGCTGGCAGCTGGTGTGCTGTGACTGATGATGCTTGTGTTAATTATGCTCTCACCATTACCGTGTGATCCACCCATCTGCTTTTTGAAGCCAGCTGTTTTCCTTCATCTTCCTGTTGAACTACCAGTTATTCAGGGCAGCGACCATCTTAACGTGGGCAAAGAGAGAAGCAAGTGCAATGAACCTCTGATATGGACGTAGAACTGTCATGGCTCAAATAATCAAATTAAAAAGTAAACACAGGTTTAGGCACATTATCTTTTCCAGCTTATATGTCTTTAAATATTAATTAGGACTGGACCAAGAACAAGTTGATAATTTTAGATTGTTGAGTTTTGCCATTCCTGGAATTCAGAAAGTGTCCTTACCCATTGTCAGATGTCTAATAACACAAGTTTTAATAAAAAATATTTGCCATGCAGTTAATACAAACATGTGTTACTCAATTTAATTCTCTCTCTCTAATTTATTAGTGGCTGCTTAAGTTTTGCAATATTTTTGCTACCCTTTTTTTCATATGGGAACACTGATGTTCATGTGGACAGCAGCCATTCTCCAGGCAGTCATGAACGTACAAAAAAAAACAAACCCAAAACCAAACCAAACCAAAAAAACCAAACATGTGCTCCTGTAAAATAATGAAAAATATGCATAGCCATAGTTTAAAACCCAACTGTTTAGAACCAAAAAAAAGTTTTGAACTGTTGCTTCACAGTGTTTGTCCAGTTCTTGACCAAACAGCCAGATATAGATTTATATAAACACCCCAAACACAACAGCATAAACAAAGTTGTTCTTATGATTCCTGAATTCATGTTCTGGCCTTTAACCAGGAAATACAATCTTGTTCTCTCCCTAGGAAGAACGCCCTCCCCCTCCGCCCTGCCTTTAATGGTCCCGTGTGTTATTTCTTGATTTAATAAAATATTTTCCTTTAACAAGCAAAAAATCCTAACCAATCAAAAGAAAATCAACTAACAAGATTTCTCAAAGATCTTACTTGTGTATAAAGGAAAGACTACACAGTTTTTAGAATGATCTTAATGTTGCCCTATGGAAATTTTAGTAATCTTATTATAGTTCAGATTATCTTGATTTTTCTTTATTTCACTGGTCTCTGTGAACTACATTGCAGAACCTGTTTTTCCTTTAAATATCTTTTGATCAAATGTCAGGTGGGTTACAACAGAGTAGAATTTGAAGGGGAATAATACTGCATATTAGAGACTGGGAATTTCTGCAGGATAGACATGTTCACATTGCACAAACATTTAGGACTTTCCTTTTATCATGTGTGGAAAGAACTAAGTAAAACTAGGCTGAACATATAAAATGTGTTGATATAATGGCATGTCAGAAACAGAAATTTACAGTTACCAAGTTTTTAATGTAATTGAGAAGTATCAGAGAAGCTGGAGGTTTTCCCTGTTTTTCTTGAAATTTCATGGCCATATTCACAAATCTGACTCAAATGCTATAATTCTTGCTTGAGTCAGTACTTTCTAGTTTCTGTGAAGTAGTTTTGGCTAGCAACATAATCTTTGTGATTAGAAAGACCAAGAGCGCACACTTTTGATTAGAATTGTGGAAATACAGAACTTTTAAAATAGAAGAAAGTCTAAATAATAAAATGTAAACTTTCAGAATTTTTGTAAATGCATGAAAAGTATCTGTCAGTTTGATATTGCTATATAATGATATAATCTGCTTGAGCAAAAATTTATTTTCCAGCATAAGGAAAATCTTATATCACTGACATACTGTAGGCTGGATTTAAAACTGAGAAGGAAAATTTATTCAAGGCTATGAATGAAATCATTCTTAGGGGAAAACTGGAGTCCCTCATTTGAAAATCTGGCTCCTATTGCTCTAGCTTACTGCATTTGAGTGGGTATTGGAGGGATTTATGAAGAGCGAGTGATTCATCTTATTAACAGTGGGTTACGCATAATTTCGGCATGGCAGCTGAGATAAAGGTGAAAATTCTTCCTGTCATCCAAGTCCTAATGCATCTAGCAGGAGCTTTGGCACTTCCTCAGAGCCCAGATTTTAATCTTCAAATTTACTCTGAATTTTTCCAGATCTTGATCTTTCATGAACATGAACAAGTAGAATAGAGATATTTCCTGTGCATTTATTGCATTTATTTTTTCTTTAGAGCTCTGGCCTCTTGTTTATGAGGAAAGCCACTAACTGACATGTCAAATTTTCTTGAATAACTAATTCAGTTCTTAGAGTAGGTTCCATCAGTTATTACTTGTCTTCAATTTCTCAGTCACATGTAAACATTATTCCATATTAATTCTTCCTGGATACAAACTGTACTTTGAAAAGGCTATTAACGGAACTGCTCTGTGTGGTTCTAACATCTAAATCAAAACGGACCCTTTAAACTTATATCAAAGCAATTAACCTTCTTATCATGTGCTTGGGAGCATGCAAGGTGAAGTAGCACTCTGGTGACATCATTGTCAGGTCACCCTACAAGAATAATGAAATCATACAGAGAGGTGTGCCTTGAGGCATACTTTGTTGCCATAATTAGGTTGAAGGCTCCCTTGGATATGATGCCTTATTGAAAGAGCATTTGCAGGAACTAATTGTGGTATGTTTTTGCATCAGTATTGGCGTACTGCATCATTTATGGTCTGAAAATAGCTGTAATTGTGTGCATGATTGAGTCATTTCCTGAATTTAGTATCCTAAGCAGAATACAAATTAAATGACTAACACACTCTTGACTTTGTCATCTTTTTTATCTCTGACTGGATTCTTAAAAAGATCTTTCTGTGCTTTTGCATTTTTAAGTCAAATTAGATTTGGTGTATTTTAGTGCTGTTGAGATTGACAGGTTAGCAGTAATCATTGTTCCCAGGCAGAGTGCACACAGGTGCTGCGCGATCTTCCTACCCTCTTGCAGTTCTGCCAGTGCATTTCTGAGCAGCACCACCTCTGTTGTGCCAGGGACAGCAGGTTTATTCTGATCAGTAGGCATGGTGAATTTTTGGAATGAGGAAATGGTCAGCAGGGGATGAAGCTGAGGTCGTCACTCCTGTTTCATTTGCAGCTCAAGTCGGAAACAAATGGACTCTCCTCAGGTACTTCCATTGTTGCATTATATCATTTTGCATCTCAGGAGGCCCTGTTTGCTTTGAATTTTGCCTGTGGTCCTCTTCTATTTGCAGGGTCACTTTCTCTTAGCTGTAAGGCTGCACTCCTGTCTTTTCAACTGGTAAATCCGTCAGGGAGGATGAAATGACAGTTATTTGCAGTCTCGTGAAAGCAAAATAAACAACTGGCATTGTTTTTTTAAAAAGTGCTAAAGATCTAGAATCCTGCTGCCACTCAGAGTGTGCAGCTTATTAATTATGAATCATCAATATTTTTGGTGCCACCATTATCACACACACAAAAAAAGCAACCTACCGTACCTGCATTCATATCAAAGCCTTTTATTTAATTTATTTGGACTGCTTTTCTATCCTGTACCAGTTAATCGCTAGCCCTATTTCAACTCAAAATCTGAATGTTATTTACCATCTGTCTCCAAGGGATGCACTTGCCAAGTCCCTTAATTTGGTATAATTGGCAGGTTTTCAGTGTACATAATTTATATTAAAAAAAAAAAAAAGCTGCAATCCTGAAAAAAGAAGATTAATTAAACCATTTCTTCTGGGCCCCTAGAAGTGTTCCAAAAGGATGGCTTTAAGGCCGCAAGGTCTGCTCTGTGTATGTGCTGTCACAGCTGATCACATTAAAAATGTATGTTGGGTTGGTCCCTAGTGCCTCTGCTCTGGTCAGAAGGATGTCACTGGCACCTGGGTAGCATCACACATAAACAGTGAATTAAACAACTTGCATTTGCATTTGTGCCTTTTGTTCAGACACTAGAAACTCCTAGGCTGCAGTATAATTTATGGATACCTCCATGTAGGCAATTCTGTAGCTGATATGATATGAAACACAGTGGAAAAAAAAAAAAAAACAACAAACCAACAAAAACCAAAACCAACACAAACCTCAAACCAACAAAAAACAACAAAACCCCAAGCAGATGTACAGAATACTAAATGGAGCTACAGAAAGACCACAAATGGACTGAAAGACATCTCACGTGTCGTTTGTAAACATGATTTATACCTTTCTTTCTTAGTTTCTTGTTCCTGACAGCACCTGGTTAATGGTGGTGCAGTGATGTAATGCCCTGTGTAGGCAGCTGTCAATCTAGGGGATGTCAGCAGTTCTGAGTTACTGGTGTGAGGATGCTACTGACTACAGTGTCTCTTCTGCTGCAGTTCTCCCATTGTCCTTTCAAGACAGTCACAGAGGAAAAGTTGATAGAGAAAGTGATGGGGATGATTCATTGTATTTGGCCTGGAAAAGGTGAGAAAAGATGCATATAGATATGGATATTTCTTTGCTCCTTTTACCAGATCTATGTTCATGTCAAAGTTATATGTGAGACCTTCACCAGCCTCAAAAGTTGCTGACATGTGACCATACAACCTTCTGTGTGTCTGTCATTGTGTATTTATGTATATATACATTTATGATTATGTATTTATGTATTTCTGTATATATGTATTTATGACATAAATTTCTAGGTAAATTAGATCAGGGAGATGCAGCAATACTGTGAAATGCAGCAAACCTGAACAAATTTGCATTCTAAACTCTTTCCTTCAGAACTGGGAGACTGAAACCTGCTGAGGCTGGCAAAATAATGAAGACAGATATCACAGAGTGGGACAACAGAGATCTTGGGAAAGTGGCAAGAAAAGAGGGATCATCAGCTCTCCCAACGTGTGTTGGGGCCTGCTGTGAGACTTAACCTTATACAACTTTTGGAGTTTTATCCCTTTCCATAGTCGAAAGGCCTCACTAAAGACAATCTTTTCCTTGTCATGTTAAGGTCTGGGAAGTAACACGGACTGTGACAAGCGGTTACTCTGTTCTGCTGGAAATGGCACTAGTTACTCAAGTGCTCTAGGATAATCTCAACTGCACTAGTGTTCTTCTGCAACTGAAACACACTAATTCAGAGCCAAGCTCGTTAATAATTAACCTACATCAGGGATGTCATGCTTTTTCCAAATAATATTTTATGCATGTATTGGGGTGTACATTGCTTGCCCAATTCCCAATGTAAAATCAAAAATTTTAACAGTGTCTTCAAGCACCTATACAAGATTTGGGCAACTGAATGGTTAAATGGGTACATTGAATATACAAGGGAGGGGACATATTCCCTTTTGTCTGCTTGTAGACTAATTACATCAGGAGTTAATGAATATCCTTATACAATATTGAGGTCACAAAGAAGTTTGATCCAAAAAGAGTGGCTAAACTTCGTGAAATGGAGATATGAAACCAGAAATTATAATCTAATTTTTTTTTTCCAGATGTTCTGTGCAATCTTCTATATTATAGATCATGTTTTAAGGCAGAGCACTTAAAAAACTAGTACCATGATGATCTGATTATTTTTCCTTTTTATACCTGTTCTTTTCAGCGATTTGACTTCTTGCAAATGCAATACAAGCTCATTTGTTGTTGCAGGCCCTCTTGCAATGACATCAGAACATGCTCCAGCTTTCCTGTGATTTCTGGTAAGTAAGACGCATAGACTTTGGTCTGCTCCACGTAATTGCTCAGGTTGTCTGAAGCATTGACTGCTAAGTGGACGGTGACGGTTATGACAGAGGAAGAGGACCACAGTTATTTTGTCCAAACTGCTGTAAGCATGAGTGAGACAGGTGGTTATCTTACATAAACCTTGCAACTTAGGAAAAACTGTCCGATACATTACCTGGCAGTTCTAGATCTAGATTTCTTCTTGACTGTTGACAAACTGCATATCACAAATCTGTCACGAAACTGAGAGCACTTGAGGCTAGGATATTTCAGGGAAATTCTTTCCAAGTCCCAGCACTTCTCTGTATCTGTGTATCTATCTACTTGTCTATCTGCCTACCTAATCTCCCCAAGCTATTGCTGTCACTTTTAAACAGGCACCTAACTTCTCACTAAAATAATTTTTATCTAGCCTTTTTTACAAGTCTGGAAGTGTAAACCAACCCTAGACAGTTAATCAAAAGAACACAAAGTATATTTTGCTCAAGTTGCATGCTTTTACAGTCAAATGTCTGATTTTGCATGGATCTAACAAATGACTGGGAGTTTTCTGTAATTAGCAAGACATTTTTCTTTACAAATTATTTTCCAGGACCAACTTGTCTGGTGAAGAACAGGAAATTAAAAACAGAAAATATTTGAGAAAGGTATTTTCTTTTTTTTTTTTAATATTTCATCCAAATCAGCCACATTCTAGAAGAACACTTCAATTTTCATAACATATCTTTCATAAAAAATGCCTAGAAATAAAAGAAAAAAACCCAGTCAGAGATAACCAGTAATAGAAGGAAAGTTACAGATTTATTTACAGAGAGTGCCTATGCAGTAGCTACAGAGTTCAGATGAAAGCTGCTTCCTTTCATACCTAAGTGTGTCAAGATGAATTAAAATGTCCTTAGTTTCTCAAATTAAGAAAAATTAAGTGGGGGAAAAGAAGAAAAGGAGGGAGAATAAGGGTAAAAAGCACATTCCTACATTTTACATAGAATGCTCATCGTGCTATCTATCAGGAGGACTTCTTCAAGTATAAATTTTTTGTGGTAACCGGGTCTCATCTAAATACCAATGCTAGCCCTCTGGAATAAGGTCTTCTGAAAATCTGGCTTGCTGAGGTCTTTAAAACTCTAATGTTTAAAGAATTTCCTTAAGGGAAGCTGAGTCCTCTGGGAAATCTGGCCTTTGATGTAGTCATGGTGACATCTGTACACAAGTCGACCTATGGGTAAGATTTCAGTGCTTGGTGTTTTCAGAGCAGTGTCTCTCCTCTAACCCTGGAAGATTTGTCCTTTGCACTATAGTTGCTTTTATTTTGTTATTTGATTCATGCAGCTCTCAGTGGCTATTCCAAAGAACGGCTGCAAGGTCATGGAAGTCTTTGCTGATTCAGGAAAGACACGTTTCATTGCAAAAGGCTGCTTTTATTTTGTTTTTGTTTTCCAGCGTGTACACATGGAATGCTGTTGTGGTTGTTTCAATGTTTACAAGATATTTCCTTCAGTGATAGCTTCATTTCTGCCAAAAGAAAAAGTTAAAAAAATCCATTAATGAGCTGACAGTGCTTTTAATACTGCTTCAAAAGGAGAGGGAATGCTCGTGTGCCAAACAAATGTTTGGAACAGTCTCAGAGAGCATTTGTTCTGCAAGGGAATGATCTACAATAGGACACTTCAGCCACTGAACATCTAAAAGCACTCAGATGATGCAGGGCTCAGATGGTCAGTCTGTTTCCAAGATAAGTAGCATTTCAGCTAACGTGACAAAAGGCTGTGCTCTACCTAATGTAAACAGAGGGAAAATCTCCTGGCTCAAGGTTTAGGACTCCCTGCAGGAAAAAGTTACAGAGCTTTAGGCAGAAGTGTGAATGTGGGAGTAGTACATGTCTTGGCTCATCAAGAAGGGGAATGCTCTTGACAGCATAGAAGCACATTCTTGATGTTTGTCAAACTTTCTGACACATTTTTATCCATTTTGAGACAGTGACAAAAACGTTGCAAACATTTTTGTAAAATGTTAGTCTCATTTTCTGACCAGAATCTTATAAGAAAATGACAGCAAAAATTGAAAAGTGGGATTTCTTGCTTTCACAGGCACTATGCTCTCTCAAATCATCTAAAATATTTATTCTCTTTTATTCTTAATTGTTACTATCTTTTTTAAGGAAGTTCCACCGAACAGGAGATTTTGCATTGTATTTTGAAGATTATTCAACGGCATACTTGTTCTTTTCTGGTTTTCATAAGCTTGGGCTAGCAGTCAGGCGATGTAGTTTGTCCTGAACACTTGAAGTTGCTGGCTGCATTATTTTTGTTCACACAATTTGACTAAAGACTTACCTTTTAGATAATCTGACTTTCTCTTGAAGGAGGTCTTAGCAATGAGAACCACTAGCTTGGAATTAAATTGATGTTCCCAACAAGTACAGGTAGCCACATAAGATTAGAGCGTGGTCATGAGGGAATTATTCTGCAGATTTCAGCAAAGCTGCTTGTACTGTTCCACCTGGGAGAAGCATGAGAATATGGCCCTGTGCACTCAAGACAGATTTGCTATTCCATCAGGACAAAAAATGTGAATATTCTTCCTGATATTAAGGTAAATTGTGTTCGATTTACTCCACAGATCATCCTTTGGACCCAGATCTCAGCTAGTGTTAATTGATGTAGCTCTGAATTTAATTAAACTTTGGAAGCTCTCACTGCCTGAGAATCTGTCCTGTAGATTGCTTTTGGAATAAGCTTATATTCAGCTTGATCTATTCACAATTGCAATTTATGCTTCAACTGAAGGTAAATGATGACTATTTGGTGATTAATATCCTGTTCTCATGCCAAATCAACTTCAGATGTGCTGACTTAATTTATCACTAACCAGCAGTTACTATCTAACTGTAATTATAAGAAAAGGCACATCATTTTGACCTTTGAGCAATCATGTGGGCAGACCGTTCCTTAAAGTTTGCCTCTAATTTTCTATAAATCTGGTGCTTCCTTCTCTGAAGAGATCTTTGCAGATCCTTTGCAAAAAGAATTACAGGGAAGTGGTGGCTACAGTTTTTATCATGGTTTATGAAGCTGAGGAGGGACACTTTCAGAAGGATCAAAGGCAGAAACAAGACAATTTTTGTTAGACAAAAAGATCAATTGCTAATTATGACATTATCACAGTGTAGGGAGGTGTGTGCATGTGTGTGTATGTGTGTGTAAGGGATAGTGGTGGGTAAATTGCTGTCAAGGGAGGTGCAGATGGGTCAGTCATAGATGTGACAAGGTTTAATTCCCAGGGACCCTTAAGGGAAAAAGGCTTTGGGTGCAGTCAGTGCCATTATCAACTTCTCTCTTTTGGAAAAGACAAGGAGTTTGGCTACTTTGGACCCTCTATGGATTCCTGCTCTGAGCACCGGTTACACTGGCATGGTTCACCACTGCATTGAAGGAAACCTTTCTGCCACCCATCTTCAGTAATTCTTTCTGGGGATGATGCAGTGGGGACCCTATTGTGCAGAGTCATTAAGATGAAAATTCATGTCTGCTCAGGTGTACAGTGTATTGGAGTAAAAAATATTTTGTATGCACGTTCTCTCTTCAAATAAGAGGTGAGCTGTGACCTCACTTAGGCGTTCCTGCTCCAGCAGGGGGATTGGACTAGATGATCTTTTGAGGTCCCTTCCAATCCCAAACATACTGTGATACTGTGATACTGTGAGCTCCTCCAAGAAACCAAAAGCCATTGCTCAGGTCAAAAAGACAGTAAAGAGGTGAGATTGCCTGCAGTTGGGTCTATGCCTGTCTATTTCCAAAGGCAGGGAAATTATCATTTTTTCAAATTCCCTCAGGCAGCAGTAGCCAAGCCAAGTTGGCTCTAGCCAGCTCTTGTTTGTAAAATGTAATTCTGTGGTAATGAACTGGTGACAACTTGAAGAAAAGAGTCTAAACATCCTGAAAACAATTCCAAACATGACTAAATGCGAGAAGGAAACTTCTAATAACTGCCTCATGGGAATCAAGAGCCCTATGTACAAATGCAAACATCATTTATTTTCTAGACAGGAATATATATATTATGATCCTCTTCCTTCCTTTTCTTCCCTGAATATATATGTAGGTAAGTGTATATTTCTATTCCCATTATCTATCTCTTCAAATGACCTATATTTCATGCAGGAACTAGCAGTGTTGTCATTGTTGGAAAAAGCAAAAATTGAAGTCTTAGCCAACACCTGGTGTGACCACAGGAAATGTAAATGGATTAAAGCTGTCTGTGTGACCATGTATCTGCCTGGAGATTTTTATGACACATTGTTTTCGTTTCACAGTTTATGAGACTTGTGCTAGGCAACAATGCAGAAAAAATGACCAAATAATATAGAAAAATGTGGCATTATTTACTTAAAAAAAATCATTAAATAATCAATATATCACATACCAAGTTTGTTCTCTCTGCATAGCCAGTTTGTTCTGAGAGAAACTGCTATATTCCAAAGCAACTTAATATCTGTCTTTTCTGATGTCTTTCCCTTACCCTTTTGTGGCCCGCCCCCTCAAGCTGGTGTAAATTTCTTGTGTTCTGATATCTTAAAATAAAGTATCTAAGAGTCAAGGAATTTTACTTCAGTATGAAACACTGTGAAGAGCTGCAACAGTGATGCTGAGGACACCATAGTCTGACGACATAATTTCTTAGCATGTGAACACCAGGTTTTTGACTTCAGGATCATAGCATCCTCCACACAACCCCATTTCATATCCTAAACCTCTAGACCACTTGCAGCAATTGTAATTTTTGTCTTTTTAATTTTTTTTTTTTAACCTTTTGAAAGCAAAACCACATTTACAGAAAACAAAAAAGTTGATTGGAGAAAATTCAGAGCAAAGCTAGACTTCAGAGACATCTTGCCAGGGAGTCACTGCTGTCTGTGGGCAGGTAGAACTGCACGTGCATTAGCTATCTCAGCTCAGAGCAGGTCAGGCTGTAAGACAGCTTGCCAGGGGTTGAATCCTGAGTGTTACCTGTGTGTGGATAAGCAGAGCACTAATGCTCAAATCCTCTTATTCCAGTGGTATCCACAAGCAAGTGTGTTTATAATGGAAAGCTGAGACTCATTTGAGGCATTCAAATAGCATGTTATTAATGATAACATTTTAAGAAAGTTCTTGCATAAAAGAATTACTAAGAGAGCATATGACGACTCATTAAACAGAAATGAAGGTGTCATTCTGATTTGTACAGCTTCTCTAGTGCCTGTGTTTAATACTTAGGAGTTCTTCCAGAGTAATGGGAATGGGGAGAAGGTATACTTCAGAGTACACTGTCAATCTATTTCTTTTACCATAAGCTACTTTTTTCTCTGTGAGAATTATGCTAGATGAATTTTATAATCATTCAATAACACTGAACTTCATTTCTAGCATGGTAATTACTTTTGTAACACAAAATAATACAATGCAGTGGGTGGGTATTCTGTCTTTAATATCCACACTATCTTCTCACCACATATAGCCTTGAAAGCTTTTTATGGAGTCTGGGAGGGCAGAAATATAGCTGAATGTTCTCAAACTTTGAAAACCAAAAGCAACAAATAAACTTCGGGAAAAATCGAGACTCGATTGTAAGATCTTTTGTAGCAGAGACAGAGTTGGCCTTTATGTCCACTGCGATATTAAAAAGAATACTAATTCCAAGAGTTTAATGATCTGGCATCCCAGTCCTGTCATCTTCTCCATGGTAGCAAACAGTAAACTCATTAAGAGCCTCTCCCCAACATTGTGAAATTACCACATAATACCAAGAGTGCTATTATTTTTTACAGCACTGTGTTACGAATCTATTTAACATCCAAATACCTATGTCCACGGTATTTGTAAGCACATGGATTAAGAGGAGCTTTACCCAGCTGTGTGAATGTATTTTGCTTTGTTTTGTTGCAGCAAGGGAACACATCCATTTCAAGATTGATACAAGAAATTTTCACTCTTGTCTGACTGGAGAGATGAAGTATCAATGCTTCCTGCTGATGAATGTGTACGCTCAGCATAGCTGTGCTCCAAAATCTGCTGATTGGATTTATACTTTAAAATCCAATAAACCCGCCTGGACGCCTTCCTGTGTAACCTCATCTAGGTGTTCCTGCTCCAGCAGGGGGATTGGACTAGATGATCTTTTGAGGTCCCTTCCAATCCCTAACATTCTGTGATTCTTTGTGATTCTGTGTGATTCTGTGATAACATTAGGTATTTTTCCTCACGTGGCTTCCTCTTATTCAGGAGATACAAAGCCTTTTACACTAGTCGGTTAAGTAAGCCTCACCCATTCAGCATTAATTTGTGCCATGCAGCAAAGCTGGAGGAGCAGCTTGGGGATAGCCAGGGAGTCAGCAGCAAGGCTGAAAACACTCCAGGAGCCCACGGAGGTGATCGCTTTTATACATTTGACCACCAATTTGCACTAAGTGCTTGCCTAAGTGCTCAGCTGCTGTTGAACCTTGAGCTTACAAGGACATTGGGGGTAGCAGCTAAATGCTGAGTAGTCTTGAGAGCAGACACCCATTTTTCAGTGGACAGGAGTTAGCAGCCAAAGGGTTAATGGTATCTGCTGAAAGACTGTCAGCAGTTGAATTCTTACTGCCTCAGCCCTGGGGGCTTTTCTCTAAGGGACTGCAGGAAAACAAGGCCAGGACTCTTCGAAGGAAGCCAAAAGGTTCAAACACAGAGGTTTCTTTTGCCAGCATGGCAAGATCAACTGTATATTCATTTACATTTTCTGGGGAACTTTTATTTGGTTGTGATTCCAGTACTCTTGATCACGCTGCTGAGAGTTCAGGGCTAACAACTGGAGAGATGGTGGTGGCCACTGTGGCTGGGCAGTGCCTGCTGCTGCCAGGCAAGAGAAGGGGTCCTGCAAGCCCTTGTGCACAGTCCCAGCTCGTTGTTGCTGGCAGATAGATTTGCTTTATGGAGAAAAATACATTTTTTCCCTTGCCTTCATTCTTTGAAATAAGATTTGCTCAAAGCCCCTCCCCAGAGGTCTGTCTGTGTTGGGAGGGCACTGGGCAAATGTAAGCCCATGAATTTGGAAAGGCGTATGCACATGGTGTTAATGGCACTACTTGCTGCGCATTAAATTAATCACTTATGTATGTCTTTTGCAGAGCCAAGACTATGATGAACTGTCAGCCAGTATAAAGCAGAAAAAGGACAGATTTTACAGTTGCTGTGGATGCCTGATATCAGCTTCTCTGGAAACATTCAAGGATATTTTTGGTTCAAGATTAAAACGTCACCAGATAAATTATTAACCAACTGAATCCTACTTATTTTATGTATATGAGCAAACTGCACTATTGAAGCAATATTCTGCACTCAGGGCTGTCAGTGGATATTCACACGTTGTTCTTAATGTGTTGTTTCTTTCCTAAAGCAATATTAGTTTAGATGTTTTAAACATGAACCTGATTTTACATCTTCATTTGCAGCCTTTTTTGCCCAATATTGACAAGATGTGAATTTTCTTTCAACAATGAAGCTGCAGGCCTGGATTCTCACTCTTTACATATGCTATTGTACAAAGTGAGTCATTATACTGGTCTAAAAAAATATTAAAAAAAGGAGCTTTAATGGGGCTTGAGCCTGTGCAGACTGCTTGCAACAAACTAAATGCTGCCACTGAGTTGTCTCATGCAACGTTTTTGGGAATCTGGCTCAGATTACCTAAGGAGTTGTTATTTTAAAATTTGTTTTATTTAAAAAAGAGAGAAATGCAAACACAGAGGAGACAATGCCTTAAAGTAGAGAAAAATGTCAGGTTATTCTTATTTAAGAAAAACTCCTATCCCCTCATCGCCACCTCCAGCTCGATCTCTGCACGGAAAATTGCCAGATGGTTTAAAGATTGTTGAAATCTTTGCTAAGACTGCCCCCAACCCCAGCTCCCGAATGTCTTTTGATAATGTTCTTCAGCTTCCTAAATATGACTGTGAAAAAAAATAATGAAGCAAAAGAATTCTCCTGAATGCTCCTGAATGACCTACTGTGTTGCACAAGGGAAGGACTGGCTGATTTTATCATGCGATGCTTTCCTTGCTCTTATCTTAGAACATGTAATGTCTCTTTTTTCCACCTACATATTGTTATGGTGATCCCTGGTTTCCTCCCTCCTCCTCCTCCACCCTTCCCTCCCCCTCCCCAGTGGCAGTAAAACCAAAGGGAGAGCGAACCTTAAAGAAGTGTTGTAATTATTAACTAATTTTGATCTTGGGAAGGAGGGCAACCAAAGTATTTCCTGTTTCCTATAATTAGGGACTCAAGACTCAGTTCTGCCACACACACACATGCATTGTTTATTTTTAATGTACTCTCCATGGAATATAATCCATTGCTTTATTTCTATGTCTTAGGCCAAATTCATAATTGGTGTAAACAGCTGCTACTCAACCAACACATCCTAAAATGGGGGCAGAGGAAAAATGAGGTTATAAGGTTTCATCTGCTTACACCAGGAATGCATTTGTCCTACTTGTTCTTCCCCTTCATCTCATACTGATCCTGGGAATAAGATCAGTGGAGACAGGGGAGTCTCTGAACTATATTGAAGCAGAACAATTTGGCCTTACAAACTCAAAAGACCTGGGAAATCTGTGTATCCACGGGGCAGGCCATGGACACTTGGCTACAGATACTGAAAATGAACAGTCCTGTATGTCCTGCTGGTGAAATTTCTCCACAGTCTGTAAGAGCTGGAGCCTGCATAAAGAATCTAAATCTGTAAATATTGGGGTGGAAAAATGAAATGCTATAATTTGGAATGATGTAAATAATTGCATTTGAAGATTCCTATGCAGGTTGCTGAACATACCATTGGAACTCAATAAATAACAAACAGCCAGATAAGTGGAGTTTTTAGTGTATTTTACATGACATCTGTATCTTCCTATGTGTCTAAATACCACATTCTCTCTAGAAGGGAATGCCGGATTGGCTGAACCGTATTCTGATCTGTTCCTTGTTTTTAATCCACACTTGAATGCATTGCTACTGAGAGCTGTCACATCATTGTACACAGAACACCAACGCCTTTTGTCACAGTTAGACTGCCATTAATACAGGTTTGGTACCGGAAAGAGTAAAGTGATACCATTTTGGAAGTGGGTGCTGATGACTAGCAGTCAGAGGCGGACATGAGTGTGACTGTAAGCTCTCCTCCTACTAGCTTCTTTATGTTTGGTATCCCAACTTTCCATCTTCTAGGGCACTGAGGTTATAGCAAATAGTAACAAATAGTAGTAAAACCTCTTCCCAGTCACACACCCTCAAACAAAAGGCCTGAGAAGTGATAATATAGAATATCCACCTCTGGCTTTGCCATTTGAGCAACGCTACACTCTTTATATTACATTTTATTGACACTAAAGTGTTTGTTTGCCCACTGTGTTGCCTGCAAAGGAACACATTTCTGAGGTTTACTCCTGAGAGCAGGTAGATTTGCTCAGCAGCACAAATCTGTTTGCAGTGCATAAATATTATTCTGCTTTAGCAGCAGTTTCACAATAATACTTGTGACTTTGACTGTCACCTGCCTATATTTTAGTAATTTCTCCTTACAGTATATAAATTCATTTTTTGCAGCTGAAGTACTTTGTTCTTCTTCACCCTCAGAACACTGAAGTTACTCATCCGCAAAACTTAGGCTGTCCTGCCCTGTTTAAACTCCCAGCCACACAATATTGGTTTAATAACAAACAGGAAAAGAAGTTTGAAAGCAGCAAAACTGAGGTGAAGCTCAGTAACTATGACTCAGCAGCATTACATTCTGGTGCAAATTTTAAAAACATCTTTTTGATCACAGCATGGATGAATGAAGTGAATTATTTACTGCCAACTTGAGACTTAGACATAGATAGTAATTTCTTCACTAGATTTGAGGAGATCTAGTTCTGGGTTTCTATTTGGATTTGATAAGCAATATGACAACCAAGGACATGACTTTATTGACATGCTGCTGCCCTGGGACACAGATGGAGAAATACAGGGATGGATGCTTCCAGCAGCTACATTACTTTAGCAGCACAACCCTCAGCGGTACTTGAAATAGATAAATTTTCAAGGGTACAATGCCAGAGAAAGAGATTTACCATCCAGCCATGCCCTCAAGTCAAAGGACTTGGCTATGTGGACCAGTCTGAGTACAAGGAGAAAGGACCACATTTCTTCAGCCTTATGCCCACTGAATGCTGAAAGATGAACTTTGCAGAGTTTATCTTCCTCTATTTTAAAAGAAGTATTTCACCAGTTTTTATCTGTGCACTCTTTCCCAAACCAAGAGTATTCACAACTAGCTTATTCTTTACAGATTCTCTTTGTAGGCGATTTAGCCTGTGGGTTTGTGGTGATCACAGCTTGGAAACTACTTTTTTTTGAAAATGTGTAGCTTATTCTTCCCCATATCTGACTATCTTCTCAGGAGTCTGAAAGGCATTAAATACCTTGCAAGAACATCCAAGGATACTGAGAGGACCTGTATTCTGAAAACTGTGACTATTCTTCATATGTTGGGATGACTTCTGTTGTTAATAGAAATTCTGACCATTTGAAAACTGATTTAGAAGAGTCAGAAATCCAAATCAGCAGAGGTGCCTTCTTTCCAATATTGATTTACTCTCAGAGGGTCATTCCAGTACACATTCATTACAAACACAATCCACAAATTCACAATAACACATCAGTCACTGGTCTGTTTATATTGGGGGACACAACTGAAACTGAACAATATAATTCAACAAAATTACTAGCCATTTTGTTTATTCATTTAAGCTATAGTCTCCTCTGATTCTGCAAGTAGAACTGCTGAAAACTTCTCTCACTTTTCTGTTGTTTCATGCTTGATTTATTTGAAGTTTTGAGTGTTCTTGTTTCACACAAAATTATTTTATTACTGTTACCCCCTTCCCATGCTCCCCTCCCCTCCAAAATAAAAGGCTGAGAAAAAGATTGTGGTGAATAAAATGCAGTCTTGGATCAGAACGTACACCAGTGAAACTGACAGTGTTGTTAATTTTTTAAAACTGAAAGAGTGTGTTTACCTGCACCAGTGTCCTTCCTCCAGAGGCCAGCATTTATGTTTCCTCCTTGTTTGTTTGTTGATGTGAAAATACAGTTAGAAGGAAAAGGCCCAAGAAGATGACCTCATTGTATCAGGTCTAGTAAGTCGTAGGGAAAGTCCAGCTTTTTCTTGGCTGCCCAGGGATGCTGTACATCTTGCCACTGCGGGGAGGTAGCCTGGCAGCCACATGTATTTCAAGAACGGCTTGGGGGGCCATGGGGCTACACTGCAGGGCTACCTTGAGGCTGCCTTTGGTAGGCAAAATCCAGCTATGCCACCTGGGATGGTGTGCAGGGGACATGCTAGGCCACGCCTCCTGTGTCATGGGAGGAGCAAAGACACAGCCAGGGGGCAAGAAGCAGCAGGGAAGACTTTAGAAAATCAAGCTTCATGGAGAAATGGGAAGGAGTAGAATTGCTGCTTCTGAGACATGCTGCCACTTCCTCCTGCTCCCTGCTTCTTCATTTGGCAGCAGCATAGAATAAAATGATAGAATAATTGAGGTTGGAAGAGACCATTAAGAGCACCAAGTCCAACCGTAACCTAACTGTAGCACTAAACCATGACCCTAAGAGCCTTGTTTACAAGTCTTTTAAACATATCCAGGAATGGTGACACCCACACTTCCCTGGGCAACCTGTTCCTCTGCTTCACAACCCTTTATCTGAAGAATTTTTTCCTAATATCCAATATGAATCTTCCCTGGTGCAACCTGAGGCCATTTCTTTTCATACCTGTCACTTGCTACTAAGGACAAGAGACCAACACCCTCCATGCTACAACCTCCTTTCAGGTAGTTGTAGACAGCAATAAGGTCTGCTCTCAGCCTCCTTTTCTCCAGACTGAGCAGCCCCAGTTCCCTCAGCCACTCCTCATAAGACTTGTGCATCAGCCTTGTAGCAGCCAGACTCTTTTTGTGGGGAAAAAGCAGACAGTGGTGCCCTGGCCTCTGTGTCTCCACCTGCAGCTGCCTCCTTTGTGTGTAGATATAGCTGCGTACATATATACACACAGAGCTGTGTATAAAACTAGGTATTGTTGGCTGAGTCCCACACAGACCATTTCCCCAGAATCAAGGGATGGATGTTTTAATCCCATGCTAGTGACTCCTTGTTTTCCTCTGTACATGTACATGTTTCCCTCAGGGTACATGTAGCTTGTGCTCTGGACTATACAGAGAATTTGCATGTGCTTTACATGTACAGATGATTTGGGCATCCCACTCTAAGCTCAGTTCTCTTTGATACACGTATTCATGCAAACCTGTTTCACCCATTTTGGGGATATTTGAGCAAGGAAGCAGAACTGTATTCCCTGAGGGAAATGATACAGCTGCTCTCTACTAAGGCTGAAGCTTGAAAGAACAGTGTTATCTACTGTCAATTCTCTCAATTTATGAGATATTTTCTCCTTTTCTAGTGTTAAAAGAATAACAGTTAAAATGTGGCCATGCTACAAAATAGACATGGAGACAATATATGGATATTTTGCCTAATTTTTTTAAGCATACTATAAAATCAGATTAAAAAAAATAAAGCAACTTTCATTTTTCTGCAAATAGTTTTCCACTGTGCTGAATGATGAATTATGAATTTCCAAAATGAAATGGAGCCCTGGAGCTGCTTCATCTTTGTCCTTGAAACTTCTGAAATGCTTGAATCAAGGTCTACAGGAAACTTTTCCCCCCTTCCTTGCAGCTGAGCTTGATAGAATTGCATATACACTTTTCTATTTTTACTTTCTGACCTGGGCCCATTTCCAAATGTGAAGCTGAGGAATTCTTGCACTCCTACATATGTGAGACCCAGTCTGAACTCAAAGGGTTGGCCAGTTTACCCCCCTTTTCCTCCCAGACAGCCCACTTTAATCACAGTGCACAACTGAAATTGGAGACCACTTGTGTTGCCTTACTTTGAAAAAACTCAGAAGGAACCTTTACAATTCCTAATGAAAGGCTGCAGAGAGAAGCTGAAATTAAGTCAGTAGAGTTCACAACTTGTCTTGGCCCGGAGCCTAGTTCAGTTTATAATACAAGATCTATGCTGGAATCCCAGCATCAGGTGGGTTTGGGCTGTCCTCCCTGTGCTCTCTTAGAGCTGTCGAGTGCTTTTGGTTATTTTCTTTGCTCTGTAAAAGTCCAGTGCAGTAGTAAACTCACTTCTTTCTCTGTTATTTGAAGAAGAAAGATGTTGTCAATGCCTTTTGCCTTGAAAGGGATGACGAGCTTGATCTGCAAGCTGGGCTGGTGTGGGGGAGGAAGGAGAGCAGAGCTCCCTTCCCCCAGCTGCTGTTTGTCTGACGCAGAGCTTGTACTTCAGTTGTTATCAGCTGCTTTGGTAAGATCACAATGTGCTGGGATTGCTCAGAAGGTTAAAATATGTTGACTGAATTTTCTTCAGCTACCAACGCAATAGGCTAGCTAATAGCATCACTGGCTGTCAAAAGCAGCCAGCCCCTGCATTTCTCATGGTAATGAAAGACACTGGAGTTTTTCAAGGTGTATATACATCATGATACCTCTGCTCTGTATGTCATGTCAAGGATAGGAACAATAGGCATGCTAGCCAATAGATCCATCAGGGCTTGCAAACAAACACGTGAAATTGCCTCTTTCTGTGAATTACTTGGTTTATATTGATTTGTGATGATGTATAGAGGGAGATGACTTTTAATTTTGGAGCTTTTTCTCCTAGTCTTTCTCCTGTGAATCTCAGCTTCTGTAACAGATACCCTGCTGTTTGCTTTGGTAACCTCCTGACTGTCTTCAAATCCCATTTCAAGAGCCGTCTTTTCTCCCTGGCCTCTGACTCCCATAAGTCTGTCTAATAAGCAATCAAATGGTATTCCCTAATCCTTCCAGTTTCCCATGATAAGTTATTCTCTGTAAACCCCTGTTTTCTTTTGTTTCAGCATCCAGTATCTGTGGATGCAAGTTATCTAAAAATGAAACTTACACAGCCATCAATGCCTCTCCCTGAAAAGTTCAGCTGTAGAGCATTCATACATGGTATAGGAGACCTTAGTTGGGATCCTTTTTGCCAAAGGTGATTTGAAATGGTATCTCATCTGCCAGGAAAGTGCCTTGACATGCATGCTAGACTGGGATGTATTTTCTTCTATAGTCCTGTTTACATTGCTGTACAATTTTTGAGACACATTTGTTAAGCTGAGACTACATCGAGAAATACCAGCATTCAGGTAAGAAAGCTCTTAGAATTTAAAGGACCAAATACTTAAGCCAGCTTAATTTGTTTTTAAAGCCACTCCTATAAATCTTCCTTCAGTACCAGTGTGGATTTAGGTCTTTTTTTTCCTTCATGTTTATTGCATGTGCCTGTAAATTAAGTGCTTCAGAAATGTCGGAACAGTTGACTTAGACATTCCATTTTCTTTTTCTTTGGTTGAAAATATTGGCCAAAATATAACCTTTGCTTTCAAGTAATTTTGGCTTTCCTGGAACAACTTATTAAGAATACATTCCTAGTTTTACCAAGAAACTGTTGTCACAAACTAGGAAAAAAAAGAGAACAACAGTATCTACAACAGAAAAATCCTGCCAGTGATCTATGATGAAATCTAACCTCATCTCAGCAGAATGATCTTGTTGTTTAGAAGAAATCTACCCTGGCTTTACCACACAAATGCTTTCAATAGATCAGTTAGAAATGTTGGTTCAAATCCTCTGGTGTTGTGGTGTGGGCTCTGCCCCCATTTGTCTGAGGTAAATACATTGAAATACATTGACTTTTGGCCTTTTTTTTTTTTTTTTTTACTTCAAAAGGTCTTGCATGGAGAAAAAATGTTTGGGGTCCTTATTGTGATCAACATAGATCAAAGTGTTCTTTACCTAAATTACCTGTCACCATCAGCTGAAGTGGAGAATTTCCTTGGGGCTGCAATTGTATGGCAGCCAGGACTTACTCACTCTTTCACTGGTGCTGTATGCATATATCACAATATTAAACTGCTTTGAGCCAAAATCCTTCATTATTTTTTTTATTTAAGCTGCCTAGGAGTTAGGTAATAGGTGCATTCATATGGTACCACATAGGTCTATGAGGTGATCCTGGAGCTAACACAGAGCTACAGAGGTTTTACCTTGTGCTCAAAGCGTGGGCAAACAGGAAAACACAGTGAGGACTTCACAGTGAGGAAGAACTGAATCATAGACTGTCGTGTGAGATTCCAAGGGAGGAAAGAGAAATTCTATCTGTGGTTTTTTAGAGATTCAATTAGATACTCTTTTTGGGAGAGTAAGATTTCTAGGCCTCTTATAAATAGAAGGCCGCATCTCAGCTTGATTACTTCAAAACAGCTTCCTGCAACCTCCTACTAGGAAGATGAGCAATTAGTATAATCACGGCAATAAGTCAAAGATACTTAATGCTGAAACTTGCGTAACAACTTTTCTTTCCCTGGTTCTCTGCTGGGCTATAGGCAAAGAACAGTTTAATGAAAGTTCTGATAGCTGAAAATGCACTGTCCAACAAGTCTTTGCTTGCTGCAGTCAATTTGATGCCATAAAATGGTCCAACAAAGTTGAAAGGTACTGCGGGAGGGTGGAAGCCTTTTAATATGAAGTACAGTGATACAGATGGAAGGCTTGTGAACAAAATGGAAAGCAAAGATCCTCACTGTGAGTCAGTCTGCTAGTAATATAGGTGCCTCTGGAGAAGATTCCACCTCATTTTCTGTCATTAATGTTCCAACAACCCCAAGGTCAGGAAATAGAAACATGTTTTTTAAAAACATGAAAAAAAGGAATGAACTAGCCCCCTCTTTTGGCTATTAGGGAAACAGTAGTAAGAACTGCTATTGGCTAAATTGCAGGCCCTGAAAGTACTCCTTCTCTCACCTAGGAGTCTGTTATGCTGTCAGATAGCATTTATGCATGTACCCCCTGGATCTCCATTGTGACTAGGTATTACTTTAAACATAGATCTTTCAGTCACATCAAGATCTTGGGTCTTAGGATCTGGGCTCCATTTCCACAAACACACTTCAAATCTACTAGTTCTGCAGCTAATACCATTTGCTAGCAGAGGAATCTCAGATGTGTGTGCAAGATCCTCCCAGCACAGAATTTACAGGAGTAAATTAACTGTGGCCAGAATCTCCCGGAGACTGTTGTGGATCTGGAAGGACATTCCATCACTGCATGGGAAGACACAACTTAATATAATATTTTTTTAAAGGTTTTGAAGAGAAATAGTTGTTCTTGAAAACCAGAGAATCTTTAACATTAAGCCCATCACTTCCTGCTTCTGTGAAATGGCATGGCTTGATGACAAAATTTAGCCACGACAGAAGCTATTAATTCATCGCTGTGATTTCTAGAGGTACCTGCAATTTTTATAAGTAATAAAACAGTAGGATAGGGCTAGTATTTTGCGTCTCTAGCAGAACTTGTTTGAAAACACGGAATTTTTTTTTGGAAAGTAACTTCAAATTTAATCCTTCTAAATTAAAAACAAACAAACAAACCAAAAAACCCTGAAACAAAACTGTTCAAAAATTTTCTTCTTCAGAAAGAAAAAAAGAACCCCTGAATTAGCCAGAACATTAAATTATCTTTAAATATGTGTGTGTGTGTGTATGTAATTTGAAAATCTCAACAGCCAGGTGATGTAAAATGTTAATAGGAACTGAACTGAATACCTGAGTTATATGGAAAACATAGATGCATATAATAATGTTTTTGTTTTCAATTTCTCATAATATGTCATTCAAAAAGCCATTTCTACAAATATGCATAGATCTCTATTCACTTAGCTACTGCTTAAACACTTGGAGAAAGTAGATGTTTCCAGGAAAGTTGAAAATTTTTGCTTATTTGAATTTTGACTTTTGTCACCGAAGTTATCAGTGATAATTTTATGGCCCATATCCTCATCTGGTTGTGTTACATGAAGAAGTTATCACTTCCAGCCATTTCCTCTTCCAAAAGAGACTGAAGAACCAGCACTTTTACTGTCTAAAGTAACCTGTCATTTTGCAGTGGACTAGGGGTGGTTAACTTTGGAAGTGAGGTGGTGTCAGTAGTGCTGTTAACTTAACTCAGCCTTTCTGACTTCAGCCCTATAGTTGTAAGTCAACAGGAATTGGGTCTTGGCGAGAGCACTGTGTTTAACTACTGACTGTAGATTTAAGTGAGCAGAGCCACACAAATGTGTGTCAAGGTAGAGAACCTGATGTAGGAATGAGAAATATGGGTAAAAATGAAAGTCTGTTGCAGATGTCAATGTGGTCTTTGTTTTGAGGAGTTCAAGAACTGAAAATGAAATGTAAAAGTTTAAACGATCACATTGTTTGGAGGGGCTTTTTTTGGTAGTATTTTTGTATATCACAGTATGCATATTTACAGGACATGGTGTATCTAATCCTTCATGCAAAAACTTGGGGATTAAAAACTATACCAGGAATCAGTGACCTTTACAAACCCCATCACTGCGATGCAGATCCTTCCAGACAAAAAGCGGGAAGAAAGAAATAGTGTGCACACTTGAACTTGATGGGGAATACCTGAGAAGCACAATGCAATGACTTACTGTTTCAGCCAGGAGTCTGGAATTAGCTCTAAGCTACCTGAGAAATGTAGCGTTTGTTTAATGATTGCAAGCAATAAGGACCCTAAGTTTTAAATCTTGCCTGTAGGAGGATACTTTTGTGTTCCCTAACATTGTTTGGCCTTACACATTTTGGGCAGCTTCCCAGAAATTGTCCTGAAAAGAGATGCCACAGCTGCTTTGTGTTCCTAACTTCCTATCCAAGCAAGTGATATATCAAGGAAAGCAAATAATGTTATTTTAATTGACTTAACTGCCCTATAATGTTTACTGATACACTCTTGCCTTCACCTTCTCCCTTTCCCTCTCCCCTCAGTTTTCTCAAGCTATTCTCTTGACCCAGCCCTGCAAATATTTTTATTTCTAGGGGATATCCAGAACCTGTTATCACCTGGCCCAAAGAAACCCTAACTCTGTGGCTTTGGAAAAGTGGAGATTCTTCAAGGCAGTCTGGCTGCACTGTCATGAGCTTGGGAACTATGATCACATTGATTCACCAGAGAGCCCAGAAAACACTGAACTAGGTCACCTGCTGTGGGGTTACAGCATCAGCTCTGGTGCCTACCACCAGGTGATACCCAGCTGTGATCATGTTGACAGCTGGGGATAGGTGATGCGAGAAAGGCCAAAGGTGTCTACTTTTTTTAGTGTTGCACGGGCTGCTCTATGTGTCAGGGATTAAGAATGCTTTTAGAGGTCTGTCTAATCCATACTTCTCCATAATACTGCCTTGTGATCTGTGTGTAGGCTTGACGGTGAAGAGGACGTTCACTGATGAGGGTGAGGTCTCTGATGAGTGCTGCCAGCTTTGTGAACCTGCAGATATCATACTGCTGGTAACTGCAAACTCCCTCCCTTACTACTCCCAGCATGTGTTACTATGGGTTGTAAGGTCTAAAAGATTTTTAAGGATACCAAGATCCTTTCGTATTTTTTACCAGCTCTTGCAAACATCTGGGTGAAGCATCCCCACAGACCTTTGAAGCCTGGCAGCTCTGTGTAGGATTACCAGGGTCCCCCAGTGGAGGACACTGTATCTGTGACATCCCTGCTTGGCTCATTTGCTGGCAGTGGCCTGGTGGGCAAGATCAGCAGCATCTTGCTAGAGCTGCAGGAATTTTTGGGGTGGCTGGAGGAAATACTGAGCCACTAGAACAATAATAGGTTTCCTTAGCACTTTGTCCTGTGTTTAGACCAAACAATGTGTTCAGAAACATCATCCTGCATCACTTTCCAAAGGAAGGTTCATCTGTTTGATGAAACTAATTAAATGCCCAATACTTTTCTGAGTTAGACAGCTGTTCCTTTTTAACTTATGAAGAAATTAATGCAGTGATTGTTTGTGCAGCTCAAATACTTGTCCTTTTTTTTTTACCTACTTGACAACTTCATAGTGTTATTTAAGGAGCCTTCCTACCTAGCTTTTTTTGGGCCATAAGGGTGTAAATTCATTAGGGAACTCAAGCATATCCAGATACACTTCATGGCACAGTAGATGAAGCCAAATATCTGCTTTATAATGTGGCTTTGATAAGGGATAAATAAAGTTCCTACTTGAAGAGAAGGCCAAACTGGAGACAGGAAGGAGGTAGAATGATATTTTCAGTCCTACTGAGGAGGTTCATTTCTCTCTACCAGAAGTCTTTACAGAAGAGGACATGCGGTTCAACAGTTGGTACACAGTGAAATGGCTATTGACCATATTAGTTGAGAGAACCCTGACAGCAGCCTCCTTACTACAGAAGGATTTGTTCCAGAAGTCAGTTCAGAGGCACAATATGGATGTGGTTCTAATGTCTTAATATCTTTACCAGCTCCTAGGACTGTGTATCAAAATAAAAGAGTGGAGTTCATAATTTTTTCTCCCTTGGTAAGTTGCAATTTCTTCAATATATTTGTCTCCATTCTGCACATGCTGGCCCCAGTACAGCTTGCTGTTCTTGCTGCTGACACTAATCCAGCATGAGCTGGATAGTGCATTATCAGAGGCTTTTCTTCAGGTCTGCAGTTAGGTGGCCTCTTATAGATGTCAAGGACATTTGTTCCTTCTGCCTTCATGGCTGGAATAGAATCTCATAATAGCAATCTTCCACAGAAAAAGCCCAGCATCTTCTCCTGTGCAAGTGTTACTTGTGGATTACATGCTACAGACAGGGCATAGGACACCTGCCATCAGTTTTGCACACTCAGCATTAAATAGAGAGAGGCAGTGCCTCCTGTATGGTTCTTGGAAGGTCTTCTGAAAAAGGGCAAAAGAGTTACAGAGACCCTCAGCTTCATTGGGGCATTGGGGCATACTGCTGGCAGGGATGTAGAAGGCTAGTGTTTTTTTTCCATAGCCCCATAAGTTCTCTAATTTGTTAAATGTCCTGTCATGACCCTTGCAGATGACTAAGTTAGTTTTTGTCAGAAAAATATCTTTATTCCAGGCTGCATAATTAGTTGAATTCAGTGGAAGAGTCAGGGGAGTACAGTTCTTGTACTTGCACTTTTAAACTGATGCATCATAATTTAGCAGTACATTAGTGAGCCTGTGAGGATGTGTCATTTTGTCCATGCTACCCTATTCTTTGTTGGATTTACCTTTTGTTGTAGTTTGTTTCAGGGCATGCTCCAAAAGAATCAGAAACAGGCCCAGAATAACACATGCTCCCATCTGAATAGGAGTGGGTGAGGGACTTGGGGAGCTTTCATTCTCCCCATTCAAGAATGTGTGGGTGTGCCATATCCCACTCCCTGCCTGCCCTGCAGTCTTGCACAGGAAGGCCAGCCCTGCCACATACATATCCAAGCCTTGCTGTCATCTATCACCTGAAAAAGCACAGGTCACCATGCAGTATGGAGGGAAGAACTCAACTGAATCCAGGACTAACCTGAATCCACAGCTGTAAATCTAAATGTTTGGCTTTGCCAGCTGTTATTCAGGTGGGTAGTTTTTTTCATATGAGGAATCTCACCAACTTTAGTAAACCAGAATAATAGAAAGAAGGGATGGAGAAAAAGATGCGCAGGGTAACAAAGGAGAAATGTTTGTTATTACATAAGAACGACTTGAGGTCTTCAGTTTTCAAAAGCCTTTCAAGGTATAGGCCTTGAGTGGAAGTGGAGGGATTCTGAGCCAGAGTTAATACACAATTGTAGTGCCCATAGGTAAGAGTCAAATGGTAGGTGACAGAGAAAAGGGTTCTGCATTCCTCTTTTTATAAAGTGAAGAGGAATCCATTTCTGGAGTGCAGGTACTTGCTTGAATTAATTGCCACAGGAAGATCCACAGTAAGGCAGAATGTAAATTTGATGCTGTAAACTAGGCCATGAAAAGACATGACTAAGGACAGATTATTTTTGCATCAAGGTTAAGTGACATTTAAACAGCCATTTTGCAGATGCAGTGGAAAATTACAAAAGCAGAAATGTTGTTGGCCACTTCATCCTTTTCAGCTCTATAGAAAAACTGGAAAAAAGGTGAAAAAATCAGTCCCTGCTTGTGACTGTTATCCTGTCAGTGTTTTGGGCTTGTGTTACAGGTCTGCCATTTTCTCTGTAGTTATTTTAAAACCTGAGTTTTGTGGGAGGTGGGACACGGAGATTTGTCCACTCTGAAAGTTCAAACTTTTTTATTTCGTGATGCGTGAGTGGCAATGCTAACATTAACTCTCAGTCTCTTCCCTAGGCACTGAAGTATTTCTCAATACTGACCTGAGAGGCTCTCCCACAGAAAGATATGTTCAGGCTCCCCGCTTTCCCAGTCCTTGACCTTTCAGCTGAGACTGCCAACAAATGATTGCTGAACACTTGCCAGACAGCAGTAACTTTCAGTCCCCAGTTTATAATAATGCAAAATCGGTATTCTGCTGTCAACCCCTGGTTTATAATAATGCAAAATTGGCGTTCTGTTGCTGGGAATGTCTTATTCATTATGGACCACGTCCAAATCACTTGAATGTGAAGCTGTGGTGATGCACATCAGCTAATCTGCCAGAAATTGCCTCATAAAGGTGCAATTTGCCATACCGGCAACATGTAATTTATGAAGTCTCCTTTTCAGACTGAAATGCAGGTTGGCTTATTCTAAGGAGGCTAAGAAAGATAGATTCTCAACTGACAGTAAAATTCAGAGGGAAATAGGCACCTAATTCTATAAGGCACCACTGAAAAATTCCATCTGTTAATGCTTAAACCAATATTTCTTCATAAATGTAAACCAAATTCAAACAGCTTGTTTTCTCTTTTCTTTGTCACATTTTTTTCCCCCTCTCATAGTCCATTTACTTACTGTCTGGAAAGATATGGGGTTGATATCCAGGATCAGGACTGGCCTTATCCACACATGCAATAGAGATTCGGTTCTTACTCGCACCAGAGTCCTTTTAGCATACCTTCGATTAACCTCAGTTAAGTATTGGGTATGCAATAATGTGTAGGCAGCAGAAGAGCTCCTCTAGTTGTTTAGCACTCTAGCATCTGATGAGGATAAATAGAGGGCATGACCTGACCCTCCAGGGCACTGGCCTAAATCTAGTAACATACAAACTGGAATTTTTCTGTTTGCAGCTGACACTGATTTGATGAGGAAAATGCCTGAATAGTTAACTAAATAGTTCAACCACTGATAGGATTTTCCCAACATTATTTAACATGGATTTGTGGTTATGCACATGCACACATTCGCATACACACTGTATTATATTTTGTTTGAAGCTTGTAAAGGCTTTTGTGGAAAAAGGCAATATCAAACTTCGATATAAATATGTATAACAGAGAAACATACAGTGGGCTTGATTACATTTATCCCTGCAGTAAATCAATTGACTTCAGTGACCCAGGAAAGTTTAGCCACTTATGAATTATAGACATACCTGTTAGTCTATATCTACTCATAAACATTTGCTTAAAATCATTTAACATATGATTTTGCTTCATAATTCATAGAAGTGGATTCATACAGAAGTTTCTGGTTATGAAAGGTATCCAAAAGCAGTAATGTTTTTATGTCTATAGATTTCCCAGGCATGTGTAATGTGACTGCTGCTCTGTAAGTTGCACTCTTCCTTTACAATGGGAAAATAGTTTTGGTGTTCCCTCATAACCATACGGGGAACATTTTGCAACATGCAATACACAGGGCACATGTCTCTGTGGAAACAGAACCACATACCTTAGTTCATGACCCAGTATATGGCTAATGGGTCCAATACTGAATGAAATTCTATACACTTAGGCTGTATCCTTCCTGCTTTGGAAAAAATAGTCCACTGGCATGAGTGCAAATACAATTTGGGTACTCTAGCAAAAAACGGATTAGGCCACAAGATTCTTCATCTTGTCTGGTCCTTTGCTAGCTCTGTCTCAATGTTGTTAAACTGGTTTAAATACAACTTAAGGAAAAGTTTATGGTAGTCCCTTTAAAGAGTACAAGACCCGTATTAGGCAAACCCAGGAAAATACACATAATAATATCAACAACAAAAGTGTTTGTACAGTGCAAAGCTTTATGTCAGGCTGTATTGGTTTTCAAACATTAGCATTTCCAGAAGGCTAGACTCCCTGCTGATTGTAGTGTAATGAAGTTTACATAAAGCAGAAAGTTAAATTTATTTCCATACCAAAAGACACTGGGTTGAGAAAAATGTAAAGTCACTAAAATAATAATGAAACAGAATGGGTGGAAGAAGAGCCCCCTGCAGCAGGCCATGTTAATTACCCTTGCAGCTGGGAGATCGATTTGCATATATATTCTTTGAAGCCTGTCAGGTATGAATTGAACCACTGAACTGTTATATTTGATAATCTAGCTCTCCAAAGCATTTTTGCTAAAGATGTTATGTTTCATAGGACTAGTTATTTTTCTGCCTCAAAGTAAAGAGCTGTGCTTAATTTGTTCCTGTATAAACAATTCTGTGTTTGTGACTTCCTGGAGCACCAGGTTAGCAACATAATCTCATCAAAAGCATTGGTACTGCTGATTAAACACAAAAGAGATATAGTGAAATAACCTTGACAACCAGTGAAAGCAAGGAAATTAAAACTTAAAGCTAGTGGTGACAGGCATGACTCAGGGGATAGTTAATGAGATATGGAGCTTTTTAGCTCCAGGACACATATTCCATTATGTCTGATACTAGTGGTGACAAAATTGTTGCCATCTGATGGCTGCTTCACGGCATGAATGAACCTAGTGTGTGGTCCCAGGAATTTTGCAAGTCCATTTGTTTTGCAACATCCGTTACAGTAGCATCTTGATGCCAGTGCTGCAAAATTGTTCGCAGTGAATGGTAGCAGTTTACCACCTGTTGACAGCAGTTTCAAGGGAGCATCTGAGATTTATAGAGCTGTTGGAAAACCTCTTTCTTGGTCTAGGTAGTCTAAAGTTGGTTGACTGAGACCAGTAGAGCCCAGGGCTTCTGTGGAACAAAACTGGTGCAAAGTGAGAAACTGCATGAAAATGAGTTTTATGTAGGAGAAGGATATAAGCTTAAACTTGCTTGTTCTCATTTAACAAAGCTATGGGAACTATGTACAACAGATTTCATACAACTCACATGATTTTGCTTTTTCTGAAGTCTTAAAAAAAAAGGAACAAAAAATCCTCAAAATGAAACAAAAACCCCTAAACAAACAAAGAAAAACAAAAATCAAAAAACAAACAGAAGAAGAAACCTTGTTTGAGCTTCAGAAAAGTATATGATCCTTAACACATTGTTTTGAACACAGATGAAGCCTGCCTGTCTCTTCAGATATTTCCCCATATTGGACTTAGGGTAATATTTTTTCGATAATAGTTGTAGATAATATTGGTGTCAGACAAATACTCCATTAATAGTGATCAAGAGACCTAAGAACACCTAAAAAGATTTAAAAGCCTCTGTACCTACCAGACTGTTGCCAGATCTCATGCAGGGGACTTGGACTGATGCTTTCCATGCTTTCACTGTGGGGCTTTTAACAATGCTACTTACTTTTCTGAGGTTACTGCTTTGTGTGTTTGCCTTATTTTCTTACTATTTTGAGGAAAAAGTTTTATACAGAGTCCTGTCTTGGCTGACATAAGAGATCATCCCAGGCAATTATTGCTTTTCCATTTCTGAATGCGGAGAGGTGGACTGGTCAAGGATGGTCAGGGCAGAGCATGGAGTAGGGTAAATGAAGAGAGCAGTTAATTAGGGTATCCAGTTTGCTTTGAATTGGTAGTCCTGAATCTCCATCACCCATTTGACACACTTTTCTGGAAGAATACTTCAGAAGGTCCAACAGAAATACTTTGCGTTTTTGCAAAATTTAAACACACTTTTACAGTTCTAGTGAACCACAGATTTGTTGATTAACAGATCTGATTCATGCATTTGGCCGTTACTAGCATTTAGAGAAGCTCAGTTACATTTCCTCCCTTTGCTAACAATGTGAGCATCCTGTAAAATATGACACTTGGGGCCTCCTGATTGATCTAGGATTGAAGAGAGGTTGATATTCAGATCTCATAGAAAACTAGATGGAGTTGCATGCCCATGGTAGAAACTTAAAAAATCTGACTCGAAGTAAACAGTGAATTGGAATAATTTTATCTGCCAGGGAGGACTGGCAGGATAGCAAGTAAAAAAAAGGCATTTTTTTTTCGAGACTGAGAATCTTTTCTTATTATTTATACCTTTCTATATCAGTATTACTGTATTTCCTCACTCGTATGCAACCTTTCAAAATAAAAGAGCTGGCTGATATAATTTTAATACTCTTTAATATAACAAATCTCTTGCATGAAAGATGTTTATTTAATGATCATATATTAAAGATAAGTGTATTCCTTTCTTTTCCTGGCAAATAAAACTCTCTATATCTAAAATGAATTGCAGGTAGTTATAATGCAAACCATGCCTAGAAAAATAAACTCCTTCTGTATTATCTTAAGCTCTTTAAGATTTAATAAAGTCTTAAATTTGTTGATCAAATGTGCAAAGGGTGTAGCGCAAGCAAAGCATTCAATTCATAACAGGGAGAAATTTTTTTACAGCAGAAATTTTACCTTACAATGGAAATGTAGGTAACAATAAGCACCAAACTTACTTTAAGTATTTTTGAAGAATGTCGAGTGAATGCAACAGTCCATATAGAACATTTATGATGTAGATCTTTTTCTTCCCCTCCATTGCCCTTTATTTTACCAAGAATAGCAATATGAAAGCAGGATTAATATAGATGAAGCAGAACATACATCTCAAAAGTATTTGCTGGTGTTGTGTTAAACAGGTTTTTGAAATTTCCATTGTTTACTTCTGTTTTTAGAGATACTCTTTGTTGCATTCTTGGGCTGATTCCAACTGGAGTTTTCTACCCAGAAACATTCCTGTCCTCTTAGGGTCAGTCTTGACCGTCTGTATACAGCAGGGGCTGTTACTTTGTCCTACATTGTCTTGAAGGTTTACTCACTTGTTGACTTTTTTTTTTGGTATGCCATTAATACCACATTTCACAGCAACATTGCTCATATGTTTTATCACTGAATTTCAACTATTACCAAATGTTTGTAACTGGATTGATTTTTTGTAAAGAGCCATCAGGCAGGGCACAGTGTAAATCATGCTAAATTAGTGTTTGGACTAATAGGGTAATGAATGTCATAGATGGAATGAGCTGCAGAAAACAAATGTTACTGTATATAAACTAAGAACAGTAGAAACCATGAAGTTTTGTCTTCAGAATGGTTTCTTAGCTGAAAAGGCTCCTTCCATTTAGCTTTCTTGCATGCTGACGATTAACTAAAGGACATGAATCCCAAGGGGATATACGAAATACAGCACATGTCAGATTCTGAGGTGAAGAGTTCAAGAAGAGTGTCAAGTTTTTGTGATATCACCATGAAATCTGGAAAAAGATGAAAGAAAACAATCAGCTCAAAGGTTTATTTGTTTGTTTCATGTTACAATGACAAGGCACAGAGAGAATATTAAAAAGCTGCATTTACTAAGCATTTGCAAATAACCTTTACCAAGGGGAATTCAGAAGAAGAGAGGTCATCTGAAAACAAGACAACCTTGATAGCAAATCATGAGGCTTTGTTTGTTGAGTTCCTTCTTTCCCTGATGGTGACTACTTGTACTGTTGTTTATCCTTCAGGCCATGGCTGCTTTATCAAGGGCACTTTCAGACTGAATTATGGGTGGGATCATGCAGTAATAATAACACTGATGATGATAATGGTGAATATCATCTCTACATTCTCTGCCTGCCCTTTTTATTCAGAGCAAATACCATTATCTTTCAGGCCCACATAATTTAATCCTACCTTTTAACTTTAAAAAGGTATTAATTTATAAATTAATTTCACACTGTCACTGAAAATGTTGAAGATGACCATCTGACACCCTTTTCTATATTACTAGTTGCTGACCTGTAACAGGTGGCCGTGGTGGTGAAAAATACTGGCCACTTTCTAGCTTGTCTTGTTGTCAACTGGTGCTATAAACATAAAAGGACTTAGGCTTATAGCCACATTGTTAGAGTTGTGCAGGACATATGTTACTTATAACACACTGGGGTCCAAATCTGATGATGTGCTTTTCCCATCCTTAAGTGAAATATTAATGTTGTGCAAACTTTTCAGTTCTGTGGTTAACCTGTGCATTTTCTATAGCAGCATTCTATTTCTTTAAGGTTGGTGAAAGAAGCGGAGTAGAAGAGAAACAAATTTTAAAGTCTCTAACATTCTGCATCTCCATCTCATAGAATCATAGAATGCTTTGAATTGGAAAGAGCCTTAAAAATATCCTGGTTCCAGCCTCCCTGCCATGGGCAGAGACACCTTCTGCTTGATCAGGTTGCTCGAAGCCCCATCCAGCCTGACCTTGAACACTTCCAGGGATGGAGCATCCACAACTTCTCTGGGAACCTGTTCCAGTGCCTCACCATCTTCCTTATATCTAACCTAAATCTGCCTTCTTTCAGTTTAAAGACATTACCTCTTGTCCTGTCTCTTCCAATTGAAGAAAAAAGGAACATAAAATGGAGTTGGTAGGGGACAGGATCACAACAAATAAAAGCAAACAGCACTAAGGAATTCCTTTCCAAAAGGTGCTGGAAATAGAGAAATTTTACATGTGTCATAGGATAGACTGGACAAGTAAGTGAGAGAGAGATGTATTGAGTATCATTAAATGGAACAATCACATCAGAATCAGGAAATCCCCTGAGCTGGATTTTATTTTACTGTTTTTATTTCCCATTCTCCATGTGTGACTTCTTTCCTCCTCATTCACAAAAAGTAAAACAAAGCTGATTTCACCTTGCTAGTGAAAACATGTTGTACCACAGTCCTCCCATTCAAGTGGAGCTCATCTTGGATTACCATTCCCCCACCATTTGTGGTTTACAGGATATGTGATATAATTCACTCCACGTACAACCACATTTTTGATTGTTACAAGTCATGTGCAGTATATTGACAAATTACTCAGATTATCATTCTCATAGTCTGAGAAATCGAATGGTGAGAGGTGGGAGTTGAGGTCAAGGATGTCAGAAAGACATGAACAAGAGCTGAGACCCATCTGTTCATGAGTTCTTCTACACTTGTTCCTCAGCTTTGTATGTTATTTCAACTTCGTTTGTCAGGAAACTTCTCAATACATTTTATGGACTCGATTTGCAGATCAGGGGGGAAACTTCCACTACTTACAAAAGTTAAAGAGCTTAACAGACATACTAATTAACTTCAGGCTGTCATTTTGTCTCAGATATGGAGACCAGAAAGACTGAGAAGGCACTGAGGTAAGCTTTTATGTTTTTTTTTTTTTTTTTTTTTTTTTAAAATAGGATACTGTGGGAAAATGACATAATAGAATATTGACATAAGAATAATAGTCTTAGAAAATTCCAGGGATGACTATTGTATATGCTTAAACTATATCTATATGACTTTGGATAAATGCAATGGTATTCATATCTGGCAAAAAACCACATCTACCCTCTATTGGGATGTGACCTGTATATTCAAAGTCTGTCAGGGGCAAAGATCTCAATTCATATCTAACTCTTCAGAAATAACTGACACTGCAGTTTTCTCAATTCTTTAAAGAGTCTAGGTGTACTACAAAGAACATGACATTGTCTTTGAAAAGAGTTCAAAGGTGAATGTATTTATGAGTTTGCTAAAGATGAAATGTGAAGGTTTTATGTAAAAACCTCACATGGAAATGTACGTGCAACAATGTGAAAACTAAGGAGGAATTAACAGCATATTTAATATCTTCAAACTTTCTGTCAGTATTCCAGGCACTATTTAGAATGTTTTATGACTTTTTTAGTATAGAGTCTGCACTTTGGTGTGTGAAATGTAGTTAGTACCTAATTTCAGGTTTTAAGTTGCTGCACAGAGTTTCATTACATTTAATGTTTCAGAAAAGGCAAGAGTGCTCTCCACTGCAGCAAAGAGTTAACCTGAACTTTGAGAAGGGAGTTAAATAGGGCTATACAAAATATTATCTCAGTATTCCATCTCAGCCTGTTATTTGTGCAGATGTGAATTAATGGACTGTAATAAAATTAGTGTGATTTCTGTCTTTTCAGTTAAGGAGTGATGATGGTAAATGTTTCTTTTAGTGTGGTACTGTTAAGTAGTACCAGTGTATTAATAAAAAAAATCTCTGCATATCTTTAAAGAAATACTAGGAAGGGTGGAATTTTTCACCCTTTGAGAAGCAAATCCGCCCTTGGTCTTCCTCAGACATAATCTGAATGTGTTAGAACTGCTTAAATCAGAAAGATCAATGGCTTGAAATGTCAAGACTCCTAGAAGTGATACCATACATCAAGTCAGAAAAATCTAATTATTATTTCCTTATAAGCATTTTCTAGTGCATACTGCTCTGCTTGAAGTTATATAAAAATATTTTGCAGAATGAAAGATTTCTAACTGCCACTAGTCATCTGTTTTCTTGCTATGACATAATTCTGAGGGTTGATCTCACTCTCACTGGGTGTCATGAGGCCATAGATGTTTTTTCCAGGGTATATGTCCCATGTTTGAATGTTTTACTGGTAGTTATTTTTAAAAAATTAACTGAGTTGACAGTTAATAGGACTGATGTGGCTTCATAATAATGTGGCCATTCTTGGAGAGGAATCTTTTATTCCCTGAACAAAATAACTCAGACCTGCAGAGTTTTGAGCCAAACTTATAAAAGATTGTTATGATCAGAGCGCAGCTGTGGGAGTTAGGGCTTCCAAATTCTATTTTAAACACCCTTTGAGGTAAAAAAAGTCTGACTCGTTCCCCACTCCCAAAACACTTTTGTATCTCCAAAATATAGTATGAAGAAGAAATATATAAACCTTATACTATTCCCTGTACAGGATTAGATATCAGTCAGAGTTGTTGCAGCTTTGTGTTTGTAAATGTTTTAAAACTGAAAAGCATTGTGTAAGAGCTAAATCTTCTTTTTATAGCTTAAGTAGATTTAGTGCAATAACATAGATTTTCTCTTATCACCTTAATTACCAAAAGCAATTGATAATCTCTCTCCTCTTTGGGTAGTGAGTCCTTTTGATTTATACTTCTGTATATCCATTATTTTCCTAAAAGTTAGCCTGCATAAAGTATAGAAATTGAAAAATCTATGCTTCATAGGAATAGCATGCATGTAGCAGCACAAAAACGTTGATGTTAGTGTGATTATTGTTCACCTTTTTGGAAAGCTTACTTTTCGAAAATAAGGACTTAATTTTTATAAAGCCCTTAAGAAGGAAATGAAGCTGCTGTAGTCTTGTTTGAAGTGGTATGGTGTTATTCTATTACACCTTTGTCCTTTGATTCTCTTGGATAAACATTCAGGTAGGTTGATTTTGCATGTTTTGCAGTGTGTGATCTCAGCCTGTGACCTGTGCTTTTCTAAGGCTGTCAAAGTATTTAAATACTTGTAAGGTATGCAGATTGTGAAAACAGTACCTAGCAGCAAGCTATGGACATACCCTAGAACATTACACTTGTGTTCAGGACTTATATATATATATATTATATATATGATATATATTAGGGCTATGTTCACAATATCTACAACTTACTCTATACTTAATATTAAGGACAAAAAATTTTCATACCTGAGTGTGACCAAGATGGATAATCCATGAAGTGAGGATTGTCAATGACTTTACCTTTACTTCTTCATAGCAAGGACATAGAAGGGACATTCAGGGTTGATGAAGACACAGTGGAGAAACTCAGTGAAGTCTTTTCATTGGCATCTAGTGCTGTAACTCCCATAATGGTTGCATCTCTGTAGCAGATTGTCTAGACGATATGGATCAACTTGAAGTAAATACACAGAGTCTTAGACCAGCCAGGCAGGTTAGGAAGTTCACAGGGACCAGATGGCATAAAACCAAGAGTTCTGAATATGACATTTCCAAACTTCTGGCTAAGGGATGTAAAATGTCATTATAAATGGACACAGAACTAGAGGACTAGGATAGCTGTTGCATCTGCCATCTGTCAGAAGTGCTTTAGAGATGATCTTGGGAATGGCAGAAAGCCTCTGAGATGAGAAGACAACAGGGCATCACTCTAAAAATTGTTGTGCTCATATCTTGAGCACCATGTGAAGTTTGGTCTCCATATCTCAGGAACAGTCTAGCAGAAGTGGAAGAAGTATGGAGAAAAACAAGTAAAATGTTCAAGATAATGGAGCAGCCACCTTGTGCAGAGAGTCTAAAAGGCTGGGACATTTCAGTTTGGAAAAGGCTGAAGGAGGATATGACTAAGGTTCATTACATCATGTAGGCAATAGATAATCTGAATACACTATGGCTGCTCAAAAAGCTCCGCAATATTAGACCCGTGGGGACTTGAAACCTGCAGAGGTTTTGTTTAAAGCTGGTGAATGTACTTAACATAGGGAACTTCTGGAAACGAGGGTCACTGGAAAGGGTGGAGGAAACCACTACTGACAGGTTCAGAAAGGAATTAAATGAAGTAGTGGATAACACTCTCACAGAGGTGACCTTTCGTTGTTTTAACAATGGGAGGCAGGTACCCCCTGACAATATTAAAAAAAAAAATCTGGACACTTAAGACATGTATGGGCTGCAGAAAGTGGCAAAGCTTAGGTTCTCTCCTTGTGCATCTGTTACAGAGGCAGCATACTGGTCTGGATGAGTACTGACCTGTTGCTGAAAGGTGTTTCTTACATAACCTTTCTTTTTTTTTTTTTTTTTTGTCCAAAGAGTTCTGTATGTGGTTTCTTTCAGTGAATGCCCAATCTCCTCTTTAAACAAGACTGACATTTTTATGGCCTCACAGATGAGGATTGCATATACCTCTGCAGTACACAGGTTGTTTCAGCTGCTGTGGAAAGTTTGCTATTAGATAATCATTTCTATGCAGAGATCAAAATAGTGTATAGGGTCTGCTTAATCTGGTAAATCAACTAGTAAATGATAAGTCCTGAAAAGGTTAGGCAATGTTAAGAATTGAATACACACAAGTGGAAAAAATAGTCATCTCTTGGCTGAAAGAAGAAAGAAGCTTATTTTGCCATTTTGTATCCCCAGACAGTGAAATAAATAACAAATATGGACTAACATCACAATCATGTATAGCAAATTAAGGAGAAAGTAACAAGTCAATAGGTTTCTGAGTGTACAAGATTAAATATCATAGGCAAATAGAAGTGGAATTAATGGAGTTTGATATCACATTTTATGTCATATACCTAACTGGCAAATTACATTGCCATGGGCCTCTGAAAGAAACAGCCACCTGATTATGTGCCTTGGCACTGAGTTACATATTTCAAAATATGCTAGTACTTCTTTCCAGGGTAGGAAATACATATATAATTGAGTTACAGAGCAAATAGCAGGGCATAGGAAACTATAACACTTTATTTCAAAGAGATTATGGGGAAAAATAATGACTATATGTCAAACAGAAGGAGTATGTTTGAATTCCTTCTACCTGTTAAGCATAGTCATCTCTCCTTCATTTTGGACAATTTCAAAGGGTGAAGCACCCTGTGAAGACTTTAGATATCCAGGTACAGGAAGCCTGTGCTGTAAGGGGAAAAGATTGAAATCTTTAAGGAGGATGCTGCTGTGGGTATTTCAACTAAACATTGCAACAAATTATAAAGTGAATCTCTATTGATTTTGAGCCATTCAAGAATTACATAGCACTACTGGTTTCCAAGAAGTCTTGGTTAGAGGAATGCAAGTAAGAGTTTTCCATTCAGAAATAGTATTACAGGTAATTTACATCATTTATGTATGGATATGTGATCAGGTTGCTTAATTAGAGACTGTTGCATTATTCCAATAATACCTTTAGTAAATAACTTTGATAATGATAACTTCTAAATTACTCAGTGGGTATGGTTACGCTCAGCTGGGTAATCTGTGAAAGGGATTTTGCATGAAGATTTAAAAATTGTCAAATATCCTGATTTGCAGTGCAGTTGTGCAGAAAAAAGGCTAAATATAATTTTCTCTTTCCCGAGAAAATAATGTTTATTCAGGACACATAATACAATGAAATCAATGGATCTTACATATCTTCTTAAAGACAAGCAAGTGCTTCTGTGCTGTTTGGAACAGAAGTAAAATTAGGAACATGTTAAATTGCTGTCCTGCATTCTCCTGAGGGAACACTGGAAAACATTCCTAGAAAACAAATTAATAGTTTTATAAAACTTATTATATATTTATTTAGTTTTGATAGAAAATAATACTTTACATAAATCACACAGCAATAATCAGGCTTATAGAGACAAAGCACTCACTGTATTAATAATATGCTGGTAAATTTACTTTGCTATCTCACATTCTTGAATAATCAGTAGGTAGTAATATCAGACTTCAATATAACTAAATGGATGGCTAAATTTAAATCAGGTAGCTGATTTTTCAATTGACATTCACTGAAGCACAGATCTCTCTCTCTCATCAATATGGTTTGAATAGTTACGCAGCAAATCTCAGAAGTCATTTCAGACCCAGCATTGTGTTCAGAAAACATTTTGCAAATCATTTTGAATGTTAAACAAATTAGAGAAAATTTTCCTTTGGATTAGAGAATAAATTTGTCGAATAAATTATATTTTCTGAATTATTTCCTCTTCTCTCATAAGCAGACTAGATTAAATTGAGAACCCAGTATAAAACAGCCAGTGGGATATCTATTATCTCTTCATCCTTTTATCCTCTTGCAATTCTCTTGGGCAACTGTACATGTATATTCTGCGTGAAATGTTATTAACTGACATTAAGTCTCTTATCCCCTTAGGCTGTGGCTTTTTTCCTGCTACTGTACTGACCATTAAGCAGCTCTTGTGGATGTGATGTGGAAATTGTTGTTTTCTTACCTTCTAGAGCACATGTATGAAACTTCTCATTAGGTTTTGATATTGTATGAATTCCTAAAGCTCATATAAGTGACAGTATCAATTATGTTTTAGTATGTGTGCCAGTGTGTACCAATGTATTTTAAAATATCATTGGTCATGTCTCAGGTATCTGATCAGTCTTTCACTCTTTTTTCTTTTGCAACTATGTATGACTAAGGACAGAGTAAGGACTCCCTATCCTGGGTCTTGGAGGAAGCCACATGGAATCTTATTCCTCTGGCTGACCTGTGTTGGTGGAGGGCAATATTTAGTGACTCACTCTTTGAGTGACAAAATTAAGAGCACACTTAATGTTCAGGCATGTTTCTGAAGCATGCCAGCTCATTGGTTATTTGAGTTAGTGTTGGTGAAAGACAACATGAGAGGTAGCATGGTGAGAAAAAAAAATCAGCCTATTGCACAGGTATCTCAGCTGCATTCTCTACCAATGATTCTGAAAATATTTTGCCCCTTTATACCCTTCTCCCGTATAGCAGAACCAGCAGAGCAGCATGTACAGTGTATCTCCTATTAATTTTCCTGTTTGGCTTAAATGTCTCCAGCCAGAAGGTTCTGCACAGGTTTAATATTAATTTGTACTAAAATATTGCTTTTTTAAAGCTTAAAGGCTCAGAACTTCAGCTTCTCATGGGAAAAGCAAAAGATTGTGCCAGTACAAGAATCTCATTTTACTCTGCACCTGAACTGTCTCTCTGTTTTTATATTTTATGGTCCTGCAGTTCTTTCTACAGTCACACTGACTGCATTAAATTATGTAAAAGCACACTCTTGTGACATCTCTGAACCAACCTGCAAGAAAATACAAAATATCTTTTGCTCTCACCCCGACTAAAATTTAATTCCAAAAATTATATGCATATAATATCATCAGCCTAAGTTTAATGAATAGAATCAAGGAAGGGCAAGTACAAAGGCATCAGTTTTATCCTTTACTAGTGCTGAAGAATTAGCACTAGAATTAGTATGAATTTGCATTACTAAATGGTCTTTGAATGACATGATAACTGGGTGCAACTCAAGTTTGTTAATATTTCTAAACAATAGCAGAAGATGAACAGTCTTTCTCAGGCTTAGGGCTGAAGGAAGGAGCACCGAGTTCCCAGTCACAGACTTGCAGGGTGACCTTGACAAGACACAGAACATATCGGTGCCTCAGTGTGAGATGGGGATATTAAAACAATTCCTAGCTCACAGGGGTATTGGTAAGGTTCAGTTAATCAAAGTCTTTCAAGATCTTCACACAGAAGAGTCTAGATAAGAACGAAGTGTTATTATTACTAAAGTGGACCTCTCCTGAGCACTTAATTTTTCAGTTTATATAGACTTTTTTAGATTATGGACACTGTCTGCATGCAGAGCCATAGATCCTTCAGATACAGTTTGTGTGGAGGTTGTCAAGTTACGGCTGTTTTTAACACTATATCCCTGTTAGGATTTGACACAACACATCATAACAACTCCATCAGAGCCATTAGGGTGCAAGCTGTCAATGCATAATGAGATTACTATGTATTATATGTGGTGGTGCTCTGATAATACTGAACTAGGTATGCTACCATAGAGTCTACAAAGCCTTTAAATATTGATGTTGTCATGTCTCTCTAATGAATGCAGCATTATTATTTTGAAGTAGAATATCTCTCTAGGGCGTGTGAAGAGCAATTTCTTTGTAAAATAAGTAACTTAAACTTTTTGCTGTTTCAGAAAACTGCAGAGATGTCCTCCCTAGTATCTTTATGTATTAATACTGAAGATCTGCAAATGTTTCTATGTGCAAAGGAAGTTGGTTTTATTTTAAAAAAGGGAAAAACTTGCCAATTTCTTTCTAATTAATAGCTAAATTTACTGAAACAGATATAATCAGATAAATGGCCTTGAATGCCATGGAATACATGAAGTTTGCATTCAGAATGGCCACAGAGATAGTGACAACTTCCAATGTGCTTGTAATCTCTTCAAATGTTCGATTTCCAGGCTTTTAAAAAAAGGAAAGAAAATTATGCTGTTTTTCCCATAATACTAGTCAGAGTATAATTGAGACAGGAAAAAAGAAACATTCAAATAATTTGAAGTGAGAATCCAAAAAACTCTGCTGATTGTCTAACCAGAATCTGGGAAAAATATTATCAAGGAAAATAATCAGCAGAACTTTCATTTCATACAAAGACTCTATATTAGTAGGTTTGTATTTCCCTGTCTATACAGTGGCTGAGCATCAACCAATCAGTGGTCAATTTATTATTGACATACCTTTGTGAAGGACCTTTTACTGGGAGAACTGAAGTGCTGGCTTGACTGGGGTCACAATAAAGTCTGTAGCAGAACAGGGAGAAGAAGAGAGTTTTGCTGATATTTTAGTATCATCACCAGAAACCTGTAATTCTATGTGTGAAACTCTTGTACACATTATCTCAGTATCTCTGTATTTCAACAGGGACAAGAAGGAGGACACAGGTAACTATAGATGGGTCAGCCTCACCTCCATCCATGGAAAGGTGATGGAATAACTTATTCTTGGTGCCATCTCAAGGCATATCAAGGATAAGAGGGTCATAAGGGGCAGTCAGCATGGCTTCACCAAGGGGAAGTCATGCTTCTCCAACCTCATAGCCTTTTATGAGCACATAACGAGGTGAATAGATGATTGCAAAGCAGTGGATGTGGTCTGTCTTGATTTCAGTGAAGCATCTGACACCGTCTCCCACAGCATCCTTGCTGCTAAACTGAGGAAGCGTGGTTTGGATGATCAGGTAGTGAGGTGGACTGTGAACTGGCTGAAAGAAATAAGCCAGAGAGTTGTGGTCAATGGGACAGAGTCTAGTTGGAGGCCAGTATCTAGTGGAGTCCCTCAAGGGTCAGTACTGGGACCAGTACTATTCAATATATTCATCAACAACTTGGACAAGGGAATAGAGTGTACTATCAGCAAATTTGCTGATGACACTAAGCTGGGAGGAGTGGCTGACATGCCAGAAGGCTGTGCTGCCATCCAGCGGGACCTGGACAGGCTGGAGAGTTGGGCAGGGAAAAACTTAATGAAATATAACAAGGACAAGTGTAGGAACAGGGTAGGAACAACCCCAGGTTCCAGTGTAAGTTGGGGAACGACCTGTTGGACAACAGTGTAGGGGAAAGGGGCCTGGGGGTCCTGGTGGACAGCAGGATGACCATGAGCCAGCACTGTGCCCTTGTGGCCAGGAAGGCCAATGGCATCCTGGGGTGTATTAGAAGGGATGTGGTTAGTAGGCTGAGAGAGGTTCTCCTGCCCCTGTACTCTGCCCCGGTGAGACCGCATCTGGAATATTGTGTTCAGTTCTGGGCCCCTCAGTTCAAGAAGGACAGGGAACGGCTGGAGAGAGTCCAGCGCAGGGCAACAAAGATGATTAAGGGAGTGAAACATCTCCCTTATGAGGAAAGGCTGAGGGAGCTGGGTCTTTTTAGCTTGGAGGAGACTGAGAGGTGTTCTCATTAATGTTTATAAATATGTAAAGGGTGAGTGTCACAAGGATGGAGCCAGGCTCTTCTCGGTGACAACCAATTATAGGAGAAGGGACAATGAGTACAAACTGGAACACAGGAGGTTCCACTTAAATATGAGAAGAAACTTCTTCACAGTGAGGGTGACAGAACACTGGAACGGGCTGCCCGAGGAGGTTGTGGAGTCTCCTACTCTGGAGACATTCAAAACCTACCTGAACACCTCCCTGTGTAACCGCATCTAGGTGCTCCTGCTCCAGCGGGGGAGATTGGACTAGATGATGTTTCGAGCTCCCTTCCAATCCCTAACATTCTGTGATTCTGTGATCTCAATATTCCTGGAATAATGTGCTCAAAGTGAGCAAGGAAACAAAGCTACAGTAACAGTATATGCAGTATATGTCTGTATATATGCCTGTAGAGTATATGCCTGTAGAGTTTGCATGAGAGCTTGTACATGCATGCATGAGTGCCTGTACCGAAAGAGGTTGTGATAAGCTTTGAATAAAGGGAGAGGTGAAGGGAAGGTACAAACTCTAAGTACTTACAACATTTTCAGGTCTTCCCACAGAAGACTGAGCTGAGTGGCTTCAAAGGAGCTTTAGCATAGCACTTGGCCAGCAAGAGCATTAGTGCATCTTCAGTAGGTTTGCAGTGTCCTAAAAATGGAAGTTATAGACTCTCCCAAGCAGATGTCTTGAGAACGTGTGGGGTGTTTGATTTTCTGACTCTGCCAGAGGGGCAACAGGCAGGCAGATCTACAATCAGAAAAAACGTAATAAATTTTCTAGGAATATATATTTCAAAAGATACAGACTGAGTAAGAAGAGAAAACAGTACAGTCATTTTTCATAATGATAAAATGTCTTGTTCAAAGACTTTCTCATTAAAAATTAAATATCTTTTGGTGCAGCAATAGAAGGTAAATAGGAAATGCATTCAGAGACCTGACACTTATGCTGAATAACAACCAGGAAAACATGCTGTGGTCCTTGAAGGAAACATAGAGCACAACTAAACAAGAAAAAGTACAGAAAAGAAAAGGTAGAATTAAAAAAGCAAGTGAAATGAGGAAGAATGTCAATGATATGACAGGTAGCATGAGTATAGGCTTTTTCTGTTATTAGGTCAAACAGGAAGATGTAAGAAATTCAGATGCTTCATGAGTGTGGGCTGACAGAGGGGAAAAATGGGCTGAAAGGAAGACTTCTTACATGCAGAAAGAAGTTGCTCATTTAAAAGAGTAGCTAACAAAATAAAATGAGTGTAATCTGCAGTATGCTATCTCAGCATTTTTGTCTCCGGCTAGAGTAGTCCACACAGAAAAGTCAAAGACATAAATTAAATATTCTACTCAGGAACAAAATCCCTTTTCATAAATATAGGAGCTTTCACAGAGATGAAAAGACACATGAAATGCTGGGAGTGATCTAGAAAAACTACTGAAGAGCAAGAGTTCTGAGAACAAACCTGTCTCAGGTGTGAACATGTCATTTCCCTCATATGAAGTTCTCAAAAACATGTCATAGGCTTTTGGAAGGGATTCCTAGTTCTTCATGGCTAGATGTTCAAAAGTCTTATGAAAGTATTAAAACAGACATTAAAGGATGCTGTTCTTATTTACAGTGTCAAGGACAGAGTAACTGTGGAGGAAAATTTTAAAAGAAGACCAAATTTAAAAAAGAGGATTCAAAGACCCTCCCAAACTTAGCAAGACCACCAGAGAGCATATGCCTTCAAAAGCAGTATTTGCTGACACAGCAGGAATCAAATTCTTCCAGAAATTAAATGCTTCTTTGACTCCACTACAGGCTTGATTTTTTTTTTTCTTGGTAGACTGTTTTTGAACTACAGTCCTTCTTCTGATGTCCAACCTAAATTCATTCACAGAATCATAGAATGGTTTGCGTTGCATTGGAAGGGACCTTAAATATCCTTTAGTTCCAAACCCCTCTGCCACCTTCCAGTGGACCAGGTTGCTCAGAGCCTCATCCAGCCTGACGTTGAACACTCCCAGGGATAGGACATTCACAATTTCTGTGGGGAGCCTGTTCCAGTGCCTCACCACTCTCATGTTGAATAATTTCTTTTCCGGTCAGTGAGAATTTCACCAGACTGCCACAACTTCTCAAATATAATGGATAGTGGCTTGGCAACTTCATCCACCAGTTCCCTCAGGACCTGCAGGTGCATCTCATCCAGCTCCATGGACTTATGCATCTTCAGGTTCCTTAGAGAGTCTCAAAACTGGTCTTCTCTTACAGTAGGCTGTTGGGCAGTTTTTTATTCTCCTAGTCCCTGCCTTTACCTTCTGCGACTTGGAAGGAGTGGCTGGAGCACTTATTGGTGAAGATTGTAAAAATGTCATTGAGCACCTGACCCTTCTCCAGACTCCAGACTCCAGTCACCAGGTCTCTCATTTCCTTCCAAAGAGGGCTCACGTATTCACTAGTGTTCCATTTACCATTGATGTACTCATAGAAGCTTTTCTTGCTGCCCTTGATGTTTCTGGCCAGTTTTATATTATCAGGGCTTTATCTTTCCTAACCTGATCCCTGGCTGCTCAGACAATTTCTCTCTATTCCGCCCAGGCTACCTGTCCTTGCTTACACCTTCTGCAGCTTCCTTTTGTGTTTGAGTTTGTCCAGGACCTCCTTGTTCATCCATGCAGGGTATGTATATTCATTTGTGATTGTGGCAGCACTGTCTTTTTGTTTTAATAGTACTTCTATATTGTGTAGCTATTTGTAGATTCAATTATTTAGTATTACAAAAGATAATATCAATTTTTAAGAGAAATCACTAGCTGAGATTGCAAAGATAAAATTCATTGTTGCAACAGCTGTTTGATCATAAAGTCATAGCCTAAAAAGCTTATAAATACAATAAGAACAATAAGATGGGTTTTCACATCACTTTAGGGGAAACTAACAGGTTGTACCTTTTTATTACTTCTTTTTATGATATTCAGTAATGAAATACAGTTAAAATAAATTTCGGTAAAACAGATATTGATTTGAGAAAAAAGCAGACTAGGTGGATGTCCTGGTTTTGTTAAAAATGAGTTTCTTTTTTAGTGAATTTGCCTGTCAGCTAATGCCTTCTTATTAGCTGCATTTTCCTGAAAGCCAGATACATGTTTTGGTAGACATAGCAATGCTATGCAATGTCATTGATAAGAATTGATGCACATCTCACGAGAGGGGCAATGAGAAACAGGTGACCAAAAACTGACCAACCGAGTATAACATCCCATTCACATGATACTTTCTATAAAAGTGGGAGATCACGAGGATCTTGTCCCTTTTCCTTGTGGCTGACATTAGGAGAGGACCTTGTGAGTCGTCTCTGCGAACTGAGGCCTAGTGACAGACTGAATCCAATTCCGGTTGGCTTCAGAGTCCAGTCCAGGACTTCAGGTGCTGTCCCTTCATCTGCTGGAGCAATTGCTGAGACTTTCAAGATTGGTTTTGTATATTTTGTATTATTTTCTCTATTTTTATTAGTAGCATTAGTAAAACATTTTTAATTTTTCCAGCTCTCTTCTCTCTGTCCTTCTTTCCCTCCCAATCACCTGTCCTTAGTGGAAAGGGGGGAGAGGGAGGGGCTAAAGAGGAAAAGTGTGGGTAGAGGGGGTTAACAATACATCTGCCACGGTTTTATTGTCACCCCGCAATCAAAACCTCAACAGTGGATTAATTGTTTGTTTATTAAAGGCAGGAGCCTATTCTTCAACCTTGGTACAAGTGATACGATGAAGTTCTCTTTCACACCTGATTAATTGCTTGGTCAAAATTGGCAGCAATATGACAATTAATTGACAACTGCAAAACAACCAACTATTTTGGAAGCAGATTTGGACAAATGGATGTTTGAGGGAAGCTGGAAGTATCAGGCTGAAAGAATAGTGTCCAGGTCTATGTAAACATACTGTGGAGATTACAGGTTGTAAGCCCTTCTGAGCAATGATGGTCCCTCTCCAGGTGCCTGGGAGTATTAACAGTCCTTCATCCATTAGTATATGAAAATACAACACTAATAATGGTTTCTATGTTTTCTCTCCTGTGCAAAGGAAGAGGAAATATCACACCGATTCCCCTGCGGCACTTTAACTTCTTTGCAGGGCGGACTAGAGCTGTGTGAAATAGAATATGAGAAATAATGTTTCTTGGTTGAATGAGACTTCAGATTTGCCTACTTGTTCTCATTATTAATTAACTGCAGTTCCTCCAGCAACATCTTATATCTGGAACTAGACACTTTACCTCTACCCTGTATATCCTTAAGTATTGGTACTCTGTCAGTGCTGAGGTGGTGCCTCCTTTCTCTCCATCCCTCTGTTTTTCCTTCTGTGTATTCTGACAGCACAGGGCCCTTCTTTATTAGCCTTTTCTACCTGAATAAGCCAGAACAACATGATTCCTGAACTGAGACAATACAGGCAAGTGAATAGGCTGGTGCTCTATTTGTTCTGCCATTCTACATGATATCCTTGCTTTTCCTCAGTGAACATAAGGTACCATAGATCTATCAGAGATCAGGAGAGTGTGTCTCCCTGTCTGCTCAGCCTATAGCTCTAGGAGACAGGTAGGGTGAATATGAGAGTGTATCGGTTAGTGCGCACAACGAGTCTCCCACAAATACTGTGAGAAGCAAATGGTGGGTATTACTGCATGTATTTCAGCTGATCATAAAGGTAAACAGGACATAGTAGCCCAAAGAACAAACAGAGCTTAAAAGTACTTATAGGTACTCTGAATCTTGTACTGCAAAAAAATCAAAAGCAAACCATTTATCGAAATCTTGGCTTTCATGCACTTGTGTTTGGCATTGTTATTTTAATCTCCTGACCCCATTTTGTGTTTCTGTACTGTTTGTCTTCTCTGGAAATGTTTAACTTGCTAGGTTAAAATTAGTCTTCTGTTATGGAGATACTGTGCTAGGCTACTGGGATTTTTCCCTCTAAAGTTAACCTGATCTTTATCGGCGATTACTCAACATCTGCACAATTCCATGTCTTTCGTATATCTGAACAACCAAATTAGGTAGCCCGCCAGCTCATGGTGCCAACAGGAACCTCTGATGCATGTGAGAAAATTTGTACCCCACTTGATACACTTTATCCATGGCAATTTTTTTCAGGTATACAAAGCCTTTTTGCCTTAATCCTGCAAATGCCTTTCAAATGGCTCAACTGGTGAAAAGCTGTTTCTTCAAAGCATTCTCTCTTTCAAATCTCTGACCCTTCTGTGCATTCATTTTCTTCCATTACTGCCACAAAACCCGCAATTTATTTATTTGTTTGTTTGTTTATTTACTTTTCACCAAAAGAACCAGAAAGAGAGAAAGAAAAACCTCCTACTGCACTTTGACTCTGTACCTACTTACACTTTAATCACATTCTCCACCTTTCCCAGGGTCTTCTCCATGTTTCTGCAGTCTAGACTGGCCACAGAGTAATTTCCTAGGAAGAATTTTGGAGTAATTCTACATTTTAGCCTAAGCAAACTATGCCTGCTTTACACATTAATTTGAAGATGTTTTTCCCTGAAAGACAATGACAAATTAGGGAATAGAGTGTACTATCAGCAAGTTTGCTGATGACACTAAGCTGGGAGGAGTGGCTGACATGCCAGAAGGCTGTGCTGCCATCCAGCGGGACCTGGACAGGCTGGAGAGTTGGGCGGGGAATAACCTGATGAAATTTAACAAGGGAAAGTGTAGAGTCCTGCATCTGGGCAGGAACAACCCCAGGTTCCAGTATAGGTTGGGAAATTACATATTAGAGAGCAGTGTAGGGGAAAGGGATCTGGGGTCCTGGTGGACAACAGGATGACCATGAGCCAGCACTGTGCCTTTGTGGCCAGGAAGGCCAATGGCATCCTTGGGTGTATTACAAGGGGGTGGTTAGTAGATCGAGAGAGGTCCTCCTTCTCCTACTCCGCCCTGGTGAGATCCCATCTAGAATATTGTGTCCAGTTCTGGGCCCCTCAGTTCAAGAAGGACAGGGAACTGCTGGAGAGGGTCCAGCATAGGGCAACAAAGATGATTAAGGGAGTGGAGCACCTCCCTTATGAAGAAAGGCTGAGGGAGCTGGGTCTCTTTAGTCTTTAGTTGGGTCTCCTTTAGGAGAAGAGGAAACTGAGGGGTGACCTTATTAATGTTTATGAATATATAAAGGATGAGTGCCACGAGGATGGAGCCAGGCTCTTCTCGGTGGCAAACAATGGTAGGACAAGGGGTAATGGGATCAAGCTGGAACACAAGAGGTTCCACTTAAATTTGAGAAGAAACTTCTTCTCAGTGAGGGTAACAGAACACTGGAACAGGCTGCCCAGGGAGGTTGTGGGTTCTCCTTCACTGGAGACATTCAAAACCCGCCTGGACATGTTCCTGTGCAACCTCACCTAGGCGTTCCTGCTCCAGCAGGGGGATTAGACTAGATGATCTTCTGAGGTCCCTTCCAATCCCAAACATACTGTGATACTGTGATACTGTGATACTATGATACTGTGTGGAATTAATTCCATCCAGTGTTAATTTATGTATAAAACAACTTTGGAAATTAACACAAAAGTAACCATTACCTTCTGTGAGAATATATTCTGAAATATGTGATGGTATCTTATTTACACAATAATTAAACATTATATTCCTTATCAGCCTGTGGGAAAAAGCTGTTGCTACAGTGATCCCTGGTCTTATGACAAGTTTAGCTAGTCCTAAAAACCTCTTGGTTGATGCAAAAGTAATTGCAGTTTTGGACTGTAAATTTTAAATCATTACAACTATGCTCAAACATCTTTACTAATCACAATAGGAACCATTACAGTCAACATATTTTTGCCAATGAGAAATAAGTTTGTTTATTCCTGTAGCATAAAAATCTGTGTTTCAGGATTCAACAAAACCTTGGAAAGCGTTTTCCATGCAAAAAGTTGTAGAGATACTTGAAAAAGTGGTAGTTGGTTGGTGAGAGGTCAGGTGAATATGGCAGATGAGGCAAAACTTCACAGCTCAATTTGTTCAAGTTTTGAAGAGTTGGTTGTGTGATCTGCGGTCAGGCGTTGTTGTGGAGAAGAATCGGGCCCTTTCTGTTGATCAATGCCAGCTGCAGGCGTTGCAGTTTTCAGTGCATCTCATTGATTTGCTGAGCATATTTCTCAGATGTCATGGTTTCACTAGGATTCAGAAAGTTGTAGTGGATCAGACTGACAGTAGACCAGCTCATGGGGCACTCACTTATCAAGCTTTTTTGCCTTTCCAATTTGCTCTAAATGCCAAATGACCATACAAAGATTGACATTGAGTTCTTTGGCAACTTCTTGTGTAGTTGTAAGAGGAGCAGCTTCGATGATTGCTCTCAATTGGTTGTTGTCAGCTTTGGATGGGCAGCCACTACGCTCCTCATCTTCAAGGCTCTCATCTCCTCTGCAAAACTTCTGGAACCACCACTGGACTCATTAACAGTTCCTGGGCCAAATGCATTGTTGATGTTGCAAACTGTCTGTGCTGTTTTTACAACCCATTTTGGACTAGAATAAAAAATTGCTCAAATTTGCTTTTTGTCTAACATCATTTCCATAGTCTAAAATGCATATAAAACAAACAGCAAGTAATAAGTCAGTAGCAAAAAAACATAAAACAAGCAAAGTGCCTTAAAGTGTATAACATAACCACATGTATTTAAGAATGTATTCCAATATCAAGTGGAAAATTTCAACAATGCAAAAACCACAATTCCTTTTGCACCAACTTAATAAACTGGTTATTCATATCTATTTTCAGTCCCTTGACATTAATACTGACATTAAGAGATTATTATTTAGATAGGAAAAAACCCTAACAATAAGCAATCCAATTCTTTCTTGATATACAGCTCCTGATCTTTAATAAGAATTAGGAATATTAATGTTCACATGCTAACTCTTCTAAAGAAAATAATTTTTTTCAGGAAGAGTCATTCTTACATAGATCAAATTTCGTCCACATTTGTGAAAGTATTGGAACCTTTTTTATTCTATAATTTCTCTCTATAGTTGATCTCAAATGTGAGTTTCATTTAATTGATTTCTAGATAATGAAGAATAGTGCAAATAAAATCCACATAAATCTATTTAATACAAACAACAGATTATCCTATTTTTTCCTGAGTTGTCTATTTTTATTTATGATAAAAGAAATATATTTAATAATTGTAATAGACAGTGAACTGCAATTAATATTTATATGTTATGTACTTTTCTCCCTTTATAACACAGATTATTTTGCACATGTACCCAAGACATTAAAATAGCTTAGAAAATCTAACTGGTGCTTGAAACCGCATACTTTTCTTAGGCAGAAAACAGAAGAAAATATTCAGAATTTATGTCAGTCTTCCTAGAAAATATTCAAAGAGCCTAAAAGCGTAAGTTTCTACTTATGAAACACTAAGAAGAGGTTTTGTACTTATGCCCCCTATTCTAATTACCTCTGTTTGTTACAAACATTTCTCATTCCTGCCACCATTTTGGACTGATCTGACAATTTCCTGCTCTTGGGATGAATGCTTAAACAAGTGATGCCTCTAGAGCCAGTGGCTATGCTGGAATGAAATTATTTTTGTCAGAGTACATATTCACAACACTGGCTCCAGGATGCTGAGTAGCAAGACAAAGATATTAAATGTAATCAGTATAGTGAAGGCTTTCAAGTGCCCACACGACCTTCCTTTGGAGGTGTACGATTTCAGAAAGCAACCTGGCACATCTAGAGATCTTAATCGCCATCCATTTTGTTTGCCTCAGATGGTACCTTGGAGACTCAGTGCTTAGGCAGGTCAGCATCTTGGAAAGTTTTCAATTCAGTGCTTGTTCAGAGTTGTCTCCTAGGTTCCTTCACCAGTGCCAGTTGCACATAAATACCATTTAAATGAGTACAGCTAGATGGAAAATATCTAAACAGAAAGAGGGAGAAGTATTTTCCAGTGCTGAGCTCAGGCATGTAAATCTGCAGTGTAGATGCATAATGCTGACGCCATGCAGAAAGGCTCTTGTCTTTCCAGCCAACTCTGGAATACAGGGCTATCCCTGCCCCAGAACTGCTGTATTAAAAGCAAACAAACAATTTCATATTTAGAGAACTCTAGACTGCAAGTTTTGTGAGAAACTACCATCAGGAGAGACTTAAGTAGATCAGGAAAGCAAGCAGAGTGGAATGCACACTTGTCTGAATCTCATTAATGACATCTCCAGGCCAAAGTTAGAGAAGGATGCTGAAAAAGTGATGATTCTTTTCCCTTGTTCCTCAGAAACAAAATCATCATTACAGCAACACACCTGATCTCAACTACCAAAACCGGGGAAAATCCTGATGTCACCAGATTCACCCATGGGATGTTGAGTAAATTGAAGTGGGTGGAAATTTGATCATGATTTACTACAGTTGTCACTCCTTTCATTTTATTTTTTTTTTTTTAAATGAAGAGATATATAACCAGGATTTGATTTCTTATTGGCAGAAAGTCTAAATCTATTGGCACATATTACCTAACAGCAATGGACATTAGACATGAAGCTTCTTTGATGAAAAGATTTGTGAAAAATTTCAAGAACATGTGGATTTCAAGAAGCTTTTGCCAGTGAAAGAAAGAATAGGTGATTCTGCTTTTCAAGAGGAAGAATTACTGTAGATCTAACAATGTATTTTTGATTTGTCCTGTGTGGACCACTCTAGATTTTATGAATATGTGGTTTTATGGCAAGAACATTCCTTTAAACATTTTTGTGCACTATTTTGCCACAAGCTGTTGGAAAACATTCTTCTGAGATTTTTTTGGGGAGAGATTATTTTTCCTGTGTTTGATTAATTACCTGCTGTAACAACCATGGTTTTCCAAGTGTTGTGTGCTCAAAGGCATGAGTATCCCTTACTTATATTAGGCTATGAAGTAGATTAAAAACATCGACACTTTGCATAAGCAGCACATGAGGCTATTTATATAAGCAGAAATTAAAAGAATTGCAATTTACTTTGAGATTCCTTTGGATGTGCCCTCTTGAGATACACTGTCAGTGCAATGATTTTGCCAGCAAGAGTGTAAGTTAGGTTCTCCTCCTGAGTCAAAATCCACACAGAAAATTTAGGTACCACCTGCCTTTTATAAGTGTTGCTCTTACACTCAAGTTATGAGAGAATCTAAGTTTAAGAACTGTATATGAAATTTTCAAAAACTATTTTTATTTTTTATTATTTAGAATATAGGAAAAGATTTTAGAAGCTTTTAAACATTCAGGTTGGAGGAAATGTAAATATTAAAGTACTATGAAAGAACATAAGGAATTATATGATAAACCTGAAAACTTAAGAAATTAAAGCTAACAGGAAACAGAAATGTAGGTCTGATATTATCATTACCCAAGATGAATAATATGTGAAATATGTGTTATTAAAAACTGAACATCAAAAGAGATTTTAACATTTATTCAGTTCCAGCTTTTTGTGGCAGCAATTTAGTCACTATTAATATATTTTTTGGATGGCTTACTACATGATACTGACTTCTGTCTCATTTCTTGGTGGCTTAACATCAAAATATACTGCTATCATAAATGCAAAATACGTGTATAAGAAACATTGTCTAATATTTTCAGAGCTTCTCTATTCTTCTTGGAGTGAAGAGGATCTTCACACAGACATTTCTAGAGGAGACTCTTTCTGCCGTGACATGGCCACATTTAATCAACCTAGAAGGTTAGGCCAACAAGATGTGTTAAAAGAAGTAATCATTTGTTTTGTGATTGTAAGGTTTGTGATTGAGTAGGTTTCCTGTTTGAAATCCCTGGCAGTATCAACCTCTCCACCCTAAAGGAAAAAGATATTAACTTAATGATGTTAACCAAAGAAGAAATTATAGCAAAATAATTATTGTTATAAAATCAAAATAGACATTTAGAGTATTCTCACTGCTACAGTGCAGTTGGTCCTGTAGAGATTTAGTAGATAGAGCACATGGTTGGAAAGCGGTGACAAATACTGGAGTTTTATCAAGACATTTATCCTGGAGATTTTTTTAATGTTTAATTAACGACATACTAAAAAAGCTTGACATGTTAATAAAACATTGACATTTTGCACTGAAGTACATTAGGTGCCTTAAACTGCCAAACAAACAGTGAATGTATTCTGCATGGCAACTGCTTGACATATTGGTTGTTTAATCATTAAGAACTAGACAAATACTGTAAAATATCTTTTGTGCATTTTTGATTGAGTTCTACATCAATTTCCTATTCCTTTTGCACTTGCTTCCCACAAAGCCTTGAGCAAACAGGCTTTATTTGCACCATTTTACAAAATAGGTAACGTTTATTCCTGTACAGAGGATGCACAGAAGCAGCACATAGGAGTTCAAAACTGACTCAAAAATAGCTTTTGCATTATTAGGGATTTACTGTAAACACTTGAGAGTTTGCAGTGTTTTCTCCAACTGGATTAGCACTGCCAGCTATGGTGCAGGTTTGATATCTCAAGATAGAAGAGCATCTTCAGAGATGCATGTCACTCCCAGAGATGGGCAACAGCTGCATCCAGACTTCCCACTGAAAATGGATGATTTCTCCAGAAAAGGAGGTATCGACGTCATGCATTGACTGTTAACAGTGACTTCACACAATTTTTCGGTGTTGCAGTGGCTGTGGATATGAGGAAAATTTGCAGTCCAATAGAAGGAAAATGTGCTGTGTAACAAAGTATGGACAACTGATAACTGGAAGTGGCACACCAGCCTTCTGTGTTTGTTGTGCCTTTTTTTGTTGTTTTTTTTTTTTTTTTTTGGTTTTGTCTTTGTTGTTTTTGTTTTTGTGGTTTTTTTTTTTACCTCCTTGATTTCATAGGAGTTTTATATGCAAACATTTTACAACACAGTGAAAGAAAAATTAACTTCACCTCCGTTTTCAGAAAATGTATTCAGAAGCAAGCTAATTTTGGTGGCTATGCATCCCTGAAAAGCTATGTGGCTAAAGAGGACAAGAATTAAAGTGTTCTAAGATTCCTTAATCTTCTTTATCTACTGCAGCTCCCCAGGAGGTTCAAAACCTATTAGAAACCATGATCAGAGATCAGAAAAAAATGCTGAATAATCCGAACTCTTACAGTTTAATTCATGAAGCTCAGAAATCTATCATAATTGATGAATCTCTGCCAGAAGCTCTTTGCAATCTGTCTAAAGGAATAAAGCAAATAAATTCAGGGAAATCTAGATTTACTCTTGCACATTCTGCAACCAGAGGAAGCTAGGCTGGATGAATACATTGCTAATTGTGAATTATTCATCTCACTCTAGCAATCAGTAACAGCCACATTAAACATTAAAGACCTAGATTCACAAGGAGAATTTAGGCACATAAATACCTCTTCAGGCAGCCAGGGTTGACATTTAAATGCTAGTGGTATTCTACACCAACCCTCCTCTTTCCTTGCTTTTTCATAGGTGCTTAAAACTACACATATACTCAAGTTTCTGTTGAAAGGCATCAAAATAACTTCCAATATTTTAGCAGCAAGAAGTTACTAGATACTTTTTTTATTGCTTTTCCATGTCTTTCACACGATTAATGTTGTCTTATCACACTTCTGATATCTGATTTTTCATCTTAGAAAAGATACACTCTGAAACTGTTTCACTAAAACTTTGTAGCATTATCTTAAAGCCTGGAAGCTGAGTTTCTGTTCTCTTACCTGAGTGGTAACATAAGATGCAGAGTCAATTGCCAGCATCAGCGGTCTGATAAAGTTTTAGATACTATACAGACAGACACACATAAATTGAGCTTCAAAAAGAGAAATTAATTTCAGTTTGCTAGAATATCTACAACACGAATACTAAAAAAGCCCGTTCATTTTATAGCTATGTGATGATTTTGTGATTCAAAAAGACAACACAGTTCTGATCTGTTTTCTGAGGTTTAACCCTGAACTTGGTACCTCTGCCCAGTTTGCAGGGAGTGCTGGCTGATAGGAGGGTGGTTAGTGTTTCCTACTAGATCATTTTAGATGTGCTTCAAGTGTCACTAGAAACAAGAAGATTGGGGCCTCATGTCTCTCCTCTAGGGTGAGCAGTGAGCAGTAATCCTCTGACACCTGTGTTTGGGAATGACTTGACTTCCTCGGTTATTGAATTCTCAGATCCCTAGATTTAAAAGAAGGTTAATGGCTATGGTCTGCAAGAGGAGACGTGGACTCACAGCACATCATAATTGATCTTATGTATGTCTTTTTTTCAGTGCTGCTTGAGCCCATAAATATAGAAAATGTGAATTAAAAAAGTCTTTAGGCTGATTAAGTGCAACAGATGTTTTTGAGGATGTACAGGTATAAGGATATGACAATGTTTGAGATGATTTCAGTGTTACATTTGAAGGATCTGAACATACATCATCTAATAAAATTCGCTCTATTTGGTTTACTTTTCAAACAAGGAGCCCAAAAATGAGCTCTATGGAGACTGGATTTTCCTGAGAATTTTTTCTTCCTCTTCCTTCTCCTTTTGTCAATTTGGGCTCAAGTCACCACTTAAGGCCAGTATTAGCTTAGCATGAGTCTGATCCCCATTGTGAGAGAATGTCTGACAGATGCCATAAAGTAAGTGGTGGAAGAAAAAAGCTCTTCAATTGTTTAAGCTTATGTTGTCTAAACTACTTCACATTATAGGCTGATGAAAGATCTCAGTCATAGATATTTATATGACTGAAATGATTAAGTTTCCATACTAAATGTTTGAACTACAATAAGCATTTGATATGAAGCTGAAAAAAGGCACGAAATACAATGTAGTCAACAGTCCTCATTTAGCTTGTGCTGTCATACAGCAGGGTGAGAAGTCCCTTCAAATTTTAGCAATTCTAGCAAAAGTGTATGAAAGTAATATTTAGTCACATTTGTTTGATCTTCAAAAATATTTCACACAAAAAGTATTTCAAATGTATGAATGTTATATAGTAGATTTCAATATGTGGTCTCTTCACCAAATAAAGCCTTTAAAGTGAAATAAACATCAGCCATTTTATTGAAAACAGAGACTAAATGGTAGTTGCACTTTATTAGAAAGTGTAGCAATGTTGTGAACAAAATCCTTCAAAAAATTGATCTGCAGTATTTGTTACAGATGTGCAGTAACTGATTGCTAAATTGCAAGATCTTTTCACTGTAGAAATAATTAATAATATTACAATTGGCCCATGTTTGAACAAATAACTAATGTTCATTTTAACACAAGTATAATGACAACTCGGACAATATTTGACTTATTTTTCTATTTTTAGCATGTAATTAAAACCTCCAGGTAGGTAGTCCTTTTGAAACAGAAAAACTGGAAACAGGAAATTGTCCAGCTTACCAACGGCAAAATAAATCTCAGAGAAATAATTATTTTGATAGTAAATCCTTTTTATTCTAGAGTTCAGTATTCACCGAGTAACTAGAGCTTACTGGGAGAGCTTATTCTATTGTAGTTGTAATGGTCAGTTTCCTTGTGCAGACACGCTTAAGGCTGTGTAGAACAGAGTCTTTGGAAATGATGCTCCATGCCAAGTTGTTTTATAAAATATTTATTTTCACTTGTGTTGTAAAGCTCTGAAGACACAGATTTGTGAAAGGGATGAATGCCTACATGATGATGGGCACTTAACAAATATTAATAATCTGTCTTTAAAATATGAGCCATCTGTTTCAGCTGGCTTCCACATGTGATTCTAAATTTTGCGACGGGATGTGATGTCTATATATAGCTCAGAAACAGACCTCCAACTCAGAGAAACTCCCAGAAAAATACTTGTTTAGTTGGGAAGTAGGCACTTAGGGTATGGGAGTTGCTTCCAAGTTTCCTGACTTCCACTCTTTAAGGGAAATGTGTAAAGTTACTGAAATGTGATACCTTAACTTTGAAGGACTGAGAAATGTTCCCAGCTTTTCAGGTCATGTCCTATTTTGGGTTGTGATATTCCACTGATATTTAAAATAGGAAAGCATGGATGCTTTCCTCAGAGCATCAGCTCTTGGTTTTTTTAATGTGTTTGAGCAAGAAGCTATGTGCAATGGCGAGAGATGATAACCCACTTTTTTTCACCTTGATCAATCACGAGCAGTCCGTTTCAGCACAACTTGAGTTGCATGCATCTCCATGAATGAACTGCTGTGTGCCTGTCCAGATGAAGCTGTGTTTCAAAGGATGAAAAGTGCAAGTATATGCACAAGGGAAAAATTTTAAAAGTGGGATTTTTAGAGTTTAGAGCACAATACTGGTTCCACACTGTCTTCCTTTAAGACTCCGTTATTCTGCTTAGTAGATTAGTTTCATCCATTTGCAAATTCACAGGTCAGGTGTGTTTGTATGGTGTGATACATATCTTACATAGTGCTGAAATTCTCACTCGCCCTTTTACCTCAACATGGATGCACTAATGTGTAGCACACTTTCCTTCCTGCTTGACTCAGGTGTCTTTGTGTGGAAACCTGGGCTTGTGATAAGAGAGAGTAGAGGGCTGTTATTCACCTCCTTTCACCCTCAGCAGAGGGTGAAACCCCACAGTATAGCTCTGGCCTTTGTATCCAACAGGACTGTCCATATGGAGAAGCAATGAGGAACAATTCCTTCAAACAAATGTGAGGCCAGACTGTGCAAGCAGTAATGATGTTCAGTTACTGAAGGCTGGATCTGTGTCAGTCTCTGGGTGCCTCTTCTAGCCCTATGTATCATCAGAACTGCCTTCTGGTTGTGGTTGACTTGAGCAAAGGGATAAAAAGTGGGTACTAGTTTCTGGACAATTATAATGCTTTTCATTTTAAGATGCTTTTGACACAAGTCATCATATGTAGATGGGTTTAGCTACAGAAAGTCATGGTCTGTTACCTGTAATTATGGTGATATTCTAGGCAAAGACACACACACACACACACACACACACACACACACACACACATGCACGCACACAGTGTTGAAAAGACTTTTGCTCTGGAGTAGCTAAAAGTTAAGGATTACACAATGTCAAAATAATTTTATTTAATAAATTTGAAATAAAATACTTTGTAATCAGACAATAATGTAGAAATGATATTGCACAGTTAAAGGAAATAGAATGTGATTATATAAATCAGCACCTTAAGCATTGCATCTTTTTTTCATCCCTTCTCCTGACACTGTAAATACTTGTTTTCCAAGTAACAGTTGTCCATGCAAACTCTACTTACAAATGTCACAAGTTTGTATGGGCAGCCTTGCAAAATTGGACCTTGGAGGTATATTAAAACAACCATCCAAGCAAGCTGGGGTTTGAAGGGCCTTTTTCAATTCCAGGCCCTAGGTAGCTCTGAATGCATTTTACTGAATGTAAACATTTAATGTTTGCAAGCCCTTACAAGCATTCATTAACTAAGCCTTACCACTGTGCTGGCTTGTGTGCATGTTAAAGCTTTGGAGGGTAACACCGGTTTTCAGCAGCAGAAGCTTTGGAAGATCAGATAGCTCAGAGCCAGGGAACTTGCTGAAGCCAGAGGCTTAAGGGTAGCTGCTGCCAGCCAAAGGCTCGTCCCCAGTAAAGGACAGCACTACCAGAAGTGCGAGGAATGTGACTAATCTTTGATTCTTTGGAGAAATCATTGACAAACTTTCAGCCTTAATGACCAGCTGATAACTATTTAGACTTGCAATTAATATTTTCAGATAAGGCAGTACTAAGAACGAATTGTTGTTGTTGTTGTTGTTGTTGTTGTTGTTGTTGTTTTATTTTAATTGAATATTAAGGTTTGTTGAGTTATACAAGGATTATTTCCTTGCCTTTTAAGCAGTTCTTCTGCTTTGATGCTAAATGCAGCTCCAGACTTTTACATTCCACATCTCTCCTTCTCTTTCTATAATACCATGGTTAATTCAAGCCCTTAAACCAGGGGCGTCAAACTCATTTTCACCGGAGGCCACACCAGCCTGGCAGTTGCTTTCAAAGGGCTGAATGTAGTTTTAGGACTGTATAAATGTAGCTACTCCTACATTTATACAGTCCTAAAATTTCATTTGGCCGTTTGAAGGCAACCAGGTGGTTGATGTTGCCTCCAACAAAATGAGTTTGAAACCCCATCCTTAAATGTTCTATAGGAATCTACATGGAACAAGAATCTTTGCTCACATACACACTTACTTTCTTTTCCCTCATCTAAAATAAAATGATTTTTTTTTAATGTATCTTTTTTGATAAATTCCTCTGAAGCTGTTTTTCTATTAAACACAGTGTTTGGCACAGTGTGTGAAAATTACACATTAGCTAAGATTTTGACTAAGATTGTTTTTGTGGTTGCTTATGAACGTTGCAACAATAGGAAAAAAATCAAGTGTACTGATCAACACAAATATACATTTGCTCAATATCTGAAAAGTAAATAATTATGTTGTTGCTAGAAAGGTAAATGTTCTCCATTCTTTTTGTGTTTATCCACTTAATTGCACCTGCAAAGACTCAGAATCATTTAATGTATCTTACTATTGCTAAATGCTAAATACACATAAAAAGAAGTGTTGAAGGGAAAATGTGTGATCATCTTCTGTGATGGTATTCACACATGCTCTTAATCTAGCACTCACATTTTGTATATTTTGACATAGGAGTTAAGATCTTCAGTACTTACTTACATATGTAATCATGTAGTTAAGGTGTGTCAAGTGCATATATTTCAATTCATTATAGACTGGGAATTTAAGAACTGAAATAGGGTTTATGAAAAAAAATTGTTAGAACTTCAGAATCAAATTAAGGCCAACTTCAAATATCTTTGTGCTGAAGAGCTCAAAAGCTGGAGAAGAAATACGATAGTGTTCCATCCAAGCGGGGTTGTAAACAGATGTTCCACAGTGAATAAGTCTCAAACTGCTGTGTGTATGGGGGTACTTCTTTGCCTGTAGACCTTCACAGGTCCATTGAGTTCAATGGAACTATGGAAATTTACATTGACCAAGAATCTGGCTCTTTGTGTCATGTAAATTAGATATTAGCAATATTATAGTTTGCTGCCGATACCAAACTGGAAGGGTTGAAACACCGGAGGGCTATGCTGCCATTCAGCAAAACCTGGACAGGCTAGAGGACTGGGCAGAGAAGAACCTGATTCGACAAGGGCAAGTGTAAGGTCCTGCACTGGGGGAGGAATAACCCCAGGCACCAGTACAGGTTAGTGGTTGACCTGCCAGAAGGCAGCATTGCAGAGAAAGACTTGGGAGTTCCGGTTCGCAACAGGTTGGCCACGAGTCAGCAATGTGCCCTTGTGGCCAAGAAAGCCAACAGCATCCTGGATTGCATTAAGAAAAGTGTGGCCAGCAGGTTGAAGGAGGTTCTCCTCCCCCTGTACTGTGACCTGCTAAGGCCTCATCTGGAGTACTGCGTCCAGCTCTGGGGTCCCCAGTTTAAGAAGGTCAAGGAATTACTAGAGGGAGTCCAGCAGTGGACTACAAAGCTGATTAGGGGCCAGGAGAGTCTTTCTTATGAGGAGAGACTGAGAGAGCTGGGTCTGTTAGGCTTGGAGAAGAGAAGGTTGAGAGGGGATCTCCTCAATACTCATAAATGTCTGAAGGGTGGTTGTCAAGAGGATGGGGCCAAACTCCTTCCAGTGGTGACCAGTAATAGGATGAGGGGCAATGGGTACAAACAGAAGCATAGGAGGTTCCATCTAAACACGAGGAGTAACTTCTTTACTTTGAGAGTGCCAGAGCACTGGAACAGGCTGCCCAGAGAGGCTGTCGAGTCTCCTTCTCTGGAGACATTCAAAACCCAGCTGGATGCATTTCTGTGAGATTTGCTCTAGGTGAACCTACTTTAGGAGGTGGGTTGGACTAGATGATCTCCGGAGCTCCCTTCCAACCCCAGCCATTTTGTGATTCTGTGACTGTGATAATGTCGTTTTGTCAACTTTTCTGCCATGGAGAGATTATCTACAGCATATTTCCCAATTCACATTATTAAAATAATGAGAATTCTCTTAATTCCTATGGAAAACTAGTAATTCCAGACTTTAATTAGGCTCATAATTGAAGACTATTGCCTTGATGTGAAAAAATATTTATTTTCTTCCATTCAGCAAAATTCTGTCTTATTGGCTGGCAGGTCACTATATTTGAACTCTGGCCTCTTAAAATTAGAACAAATATTTCAAAGCAAAGGAACACAATGGTTCTCGTAGTGAAACGGGAGTTTTTATTTATCAGATCATGCTGTTTTATTTTTTAGATGTACTACCACCATAGTCTAAATCCTCTTTTATGAACTTAAATTTGTGAAGGAGTGCTTATAGTAGAAAAAGGATTACTTTGGCGCAAGATCAAACACGCTGCAGAGTAAATTCTGGCCAAGCACTTCAGCTACATACTCAGTAGTTTTAGGCACTGGGTTTGAACATTTGTTTCTGGGTTCATGTCTTTAATTTTTGAGGACATTCAAGGACTGGTGCTTTTCATGGCCTCTTTTGCACACTTTCTAGGCAAAGACTTATTTTGCCAACTTACAGAAATGGGAATTCAGCTCTTCAAGGCGAGGTAGTATCTAAAAGTTCCCAGGTAAGATTCCCTGAAGATTCATCCTGTCACAGCTCTATCTTACAGCTCATTGCTTCTGTGACATTTGATGGTGAAAACAGTCAGAACTACTAGCTTTGTAGAACAGTTGGTGAAAACAAAAATCCAAAAAGAAAAAGAACTTGGCATAACAGGTAATACATCAGTTTTCTTAACGGACTTAAATATTTTGGGTTATTCAGGAATTCAGGAATTTCAGTGTAGTAAATACCTTGATATATTTTGATTATCCTCTGAATAGTAGACTCCCTTCTTTCCTTTTGCAATTCTTTCCTTTGTTGCCAGCTTCCCACTTCCTCTTATGCTGACAGCTGAAAAGTCTCCATCTGCCAGAAAAAAACTTTCCCAACAGTTCTTCCATCCTGCTCAGACTTTTTTCTCTTTTACTGCCTCTTAGGCATTTCCATCATAAAGTTTAACTCTCTCTTAAGGAGAAAAGGAGGCTGAGGGGAGACCTTATTGCTGTCTACAGCTATCTGAAAGGAGGTTGTAACATGGAGGATGTTGGTCTCTCCTCCCATGTAGCAGATTGGATATTAGGAAAAATGTCTTCATGGAAAGGGTTGTGAAGTATTGGAATAGGCTGCCCAGGGAAATGATGTAGTCACCATCCCTGGAGGTGTTTAAAAGACATGTAGATTATGTTCTTGTGGACATGGTTTAGTGCTAGAGTTAGGTTATGGTTGGACTCGGTGATCTTGAGGGTCTCTTCCAACCAAAATGATTCTATGATTCTAATGTGAACACTTCAGCTAGATCTGATGAGTCTCAAAGTGACTTTACCCTCTCTATTAACGATAAAGATAATCCAGGCTGGCTAGCTCAGATGCAGGTATCTTTGTGGCAGCTACCTAAATTTGAATAGAAGAGTTTTGCAATGGAGCTGAGTGTTCATCAACTGAAATATGTCTGCTAAATTTTCGCCATCCTCATAGATATTTGCTGGGATCAAAGGCAGCGACCAAACTGCCCAAGTTTGGGAAGTCCTGCAAGAAACAGGTCCCCCCTGAAAATGTTACAGGCTAGTGTGGGAGATGCAGGCGTGAGCCCATGAGAGGATGGGGCATGCTTACTGCCTCCAAGTGAAAGTGTGTTGTGCAGCCAGCTGACCTTTCAGAAGCACAGGAATTATGTGGAGCCTAGAAAAAGCCTCAAGTCTGAAAGAAAACTTTGCCTAAAAGAAGAGAAATCACAGTGCAGCATGAAGTGTATTGTATGAAATGTGTGTGGGATGTCTGTATACAAATAACACCAATAACAAGAGAAGAAAACAATTTAACACCAAAGTTAAAGTTCAAAGAAACTAAAATAAAATTCAATAAACAAAATGCCCACTGTAGAGTATGTTCAGTTTAAGGGGTTTGCATTTGTGAAAAAGGCTTTAATTGCCTGCTGCCACCTACAAAGCCTGTCAGCTTTGTAGGCCAGCCTTTTAAAGGAGAAGAATAAAGAAAGCACTTACTAAAGAGCACTTTGCAATGCTCAGCCCATCAGCTCATTCAAGTGACTAATACTCTCAGTCCTGCAATTTGGCTCCTAGAGTGCCTTATGCAAACACTGAACTATTTGTTGGACTGCCTGTTATCATGTGGTTGAGATGATACTCATCTGAATTGCTACTAAATCTCATAATACAAACTATCCCAGTTGATGTCCAGGAACACTGGTTGAAAACTGACAAGAAGACACTGTGACACTGAGCTTTCAAAAGTCTTTTCCTTGCCCTAGTGACAAAGAAAAGTATTTCAGGTGATAGACTTGGGAAAATTAAAAACAACAACAACAACCAACCAACCAACCAAACCAACAACCCCCAAGCCCCACACCAAACAAACAACAACAAAAAACAAAACCAAACCCCAAACAAACAAAAGCCCACTACTTGTTTGTGTAGAGAATTCTGTAATTTGCAAAGGGTTTGCAAAGACACATTTTTCCCCTCAACTCATCCAGATAGTCAGTGGTGTTATTTTCTTATAGTGAGGAAACATTATAATAAATACATTATAATATTTTACACTGTCCTTCAATACAATGCACATTGCACACAAAGAAGCATACTCCTGGTTCAAACAGGAGTAATAACCTTGTTTGCTATTCCAGTGTCCCATTTGTCAGATGGTGCTCTCTTAATACTGTATTTGTTAGTTTCTTCCACATAAAACCTGAATAGTTTAATTTGTAATTTAATAAGGATTTTATTGTATAGTAAGCATAGCCTTTGAAAATTGTATTGTTCACCACAAGTGGAAGTTGCCCACATATCTCTTTTGCACTCTTTTAGGTCCATTTAGATGCTTAGCTCTGCCCACTCATTATCTATATTGAATGTGTTTTGAATTAGTCGCATGAGCTGACACTCAAGGTTTTCCACCGGATTTTAAATTCTCTTTGCATCTAAGTGGGTGTGGGAGCTTAGGAACAGATGTGAAAGTCTAAATATACATGCTTAAGTACCATGTCGTGTTCTGTAATAGATATTTGATATTTTTTTTCTATCTAGCCAATTAAATCTTAGAACAAGTGAGAGAGAGCTCTGCAGGCAAACAATAAGAAAAGCTTTTGCAGTAGTAAACTATAACTGTGCTGTTCCTTCTTCCTCTTCTCTCTGAATATCATATTTGATTTCAGAGGTACTGGTTGGTCTCTATGAGATTCAACAGACTGCCTTCCGGTCAATAATTTTGTCTCGTTTTGTTTCTCCCACAGAGTTTTTCTTCAATGTAAAATTAAAAAGTACCAGGTTCTTAAAATGCAATAAAGCCGGCAACAGTCATTTTGTAATGTTTAGTGACTAGAATAATTCTAAACTATACAATTTTAAAAGTTTTCATAACTTGAATCAAGTTTACACAAAACACAGCTAGATTTTCTTGAAATTCAGCTGAAGTTTATTGAAGTTTATTAATGTTCTATGGAGAACCTCTAAGTGTTTAAGACTGCACAATTTATACTCCTAGAAGACTATAATTAGAGCTGAAACCTGAAAACATTTTTATGAGAAAAAAAGTTATTTTTTCCTATACCTCAGAGTCTAGTTCAACTCTCATCACAAATTTAGTAGCTGTTGTTTAAAAAGTCTCATTACAACTTCCATTTTCAGTGAGAATTAATAAGAGTGATTTAGACAGAATATAATTACTTTCACAGCTTTAGCCCTTTCTCATTTTAATTATATTGTTATTAATGTCCAGTATATAGTGTGTTTTGCATTAGTTTACTTGCTTAGTTAATCGATTGTCATTCTAGTGGAATGTAATTTCCTAATGTACAGGGAACAAAGAAAAATGTTTATATGTACTAGAGAATAAACAGGCAATGCAGAAATATCCTGCGCTTCTATAGTAGGTCTGTCTAGAACATCTGCTCACTAATCCAGACATTATTTTACACATCTGGACTGACTGCATATCCAAGCCCACAGTGTGTTACCTACATAAAATCATTATGGTTGCCACTTTTTAGGAATCTAACAGAGAAACACAAGAGGGGATGAATGATTTTTCTTGTTTATCTTCAACAAGAGCATTGAGGCATTTTTCAACGCAAGTGTTAGAAACTCCTGTTGCTAATTCCCATTGACAATCAATCTATCACTTTCTATAACCATCAAGTTAACATGTAATGAAATAATGGAATTAGAAATTATCTCATCTTCCTTATTCTTAGAGAAAGCTTAAACCTATCATGTCCTGCCTTTGGAAAGCACAGGATTCTGCTTGCAAGAAAGTCTGCCACTTTATTCTATAGTTTTGGGAGGACAGAGATTGATGGCAAACATATAAGTAGTGTGGATATTTTGCTTAAATAAGCAATTGTTAACATTTGCTGACAGCTTGAGTTTAATTTCAAATTCTCAGCAAAATCTGGGTATCTCAGATCTTGGACTACAGAAAAGCTCCCTACCTAAAAAAAACCCTACACTCATTGACAGATAATGTAGTTAAAGAACCTGTATCTTCAAATGAACATGAGACCATGGCAATGTGGATCAAAAAGCTGACATGTGATGTACAGCACCAAAAATTGATTACATGAATGTAATTAAGAAATCCCAGCTAAGTCTTCATCTGGATGCATTTTGCTGTATCCATGCTGTGATTCATTTCCCTCTAGGTGAAACATAAGTTTGATGCGGCAGAGTGCCATGTGAACTTGAGATTAGCCGTTATAGGAACTAGAGATTGATTATAGGTTCAAGTTAAGATCTATATGATGGAAAGACAGTTCTTCAATACACAGATAAATGCAGACAATGTTTTGAAGCAAGATGAAATCACAAGCAATATTTTCATGCCAGCATTTGACACAACCTTTCTGTGACAATAAAGAACTTGTTTTAAGAATTCAGGTTTAGTGGGTCATCACTTGTATCAAACTTTGCATTTGTCAAAACAAATGCACATTTTAAAAAAAGACTCACAATCACAGATCCAACTGCATTTGCTGCTGTTGTTCTAGGGCCTATCAATTTATTCTCTTTAGAAGAACAATAGTATGTTGCTCTTTTGTAAAACAAGCTCATTAGAAGTGTTAGCAACTCCATTTTTCACAGATAAATTAGTGGGAATTTTAAATCTGGCTTAAATATGGTGTGCACACATGTTTCTGGGTGTAACTTAGGCCATGATTATTTCCAGAGCTGGCAAATGCTGGAAGAAATATACTGTGAACATTAATTTGTAATTTTAAATGAATTTCATTTGCTTTGTACATATAACTATTTTATTCACTTTCCATCAATATCCACTCTTACAAACAAGTTTCCTGGCAAGAGTGTTTTCTAGAGCACAGGGATTTATATGAAAAATATAGACTGTTAGCTACAAACAGATTTTCAATTGGTAATCAAGAAGATATATGGACAAATATGCATATTCTAAGAGTCACAGCTCTCCAATAAGCAAACAGAAAATCACCATGTGATTATTTCTTCAACCAAAATAGCTTAAATTATGAATTTCAGTTCTTCACAATGAACTATGAATGAGCTGCAGACCAAGAATTACAGAAATTAGTTGGCAAATCATTTCAAATAACAAATAAATTAGAGTGAATCACGATGCATTTGTGAAAATGTCACAATTACTATGCTAATAAGTTTAAATTTACATAGTGCCTTTCATCCGAATGGATCCTAATGATGTATAATCTCAACATCCGGAGGAGGCAAGATGTGACAAAGGCTGAGGAAAAATGTCTAATATTACTTTGTTAATATACAGAAAATGATACTTTATTTTCCAAGCTGTATTAATGTATTTAATTGCTACCAATAAAATAATCAAGTGCTTTTTGCGTCTTTTTTACCTCTTGTTCCTTTCTGTTTATTTTTTTTTCACAATATTTCTTTTACTTCCCTGATCTGAACATTTACTTTTCTTTCATTCCCACTACATTTTTTTTCTTTTTTTCCTTTGGTTTTCTACTACTGAGTTTTTAAAATATATTTTCTTTTGCCCCTACTTTTTTGTATTTGTTTTATGCTTCTTCTCTCCCACCTGTCATTGCAAATTCTTCTAGAAGCTGCCTTTTTCTCACTCTGGGCTTTTTTGTACTCCAAGCTAGGAAACAGGAATACCCCTTGTTTTTCCCCTCCTCTCACACTGTGGTTTTACCATCTCTAAATGATTTCACCGATTTTTCTTTCTATCTTTTTTGTCATTCCTGCTATTGTACCCTTTGTCAGGATACTGTCTCTCCTGGCTCAAAAAACCTTTCCTCTTGCATCCACAGTCATCCAAATGTCTCCTATTATGCCTGCCCATGATGCATCACAAAAATGTATGTAAGCTGTATGCAAGTGCTATATATACCTAAATAGCATATGTTTTACATATTGAACTTATGTGAGATCATATATTGACTCATAAGAGTGGTTCTCTTTAATTACAGTCCACACACATACCATATGTTATATATAAAAAACATATGTCAGACTATCTGTGTGTATGAAGCACTCAAGCCTCTTCCACGCGGGCAGGTCCTGGAGCTATTCTGATCTCCCAAAGCAGAGTCAGTATTACTTTTGCTTTTCCTTGTCAGTCTTCCAAGACCCAGGGGTTTCCCGCTGACATGTGTAGCCACTTCTCAGGTTTGCCAGTCTGTTGCCTTGCTTACCCCATGCTGATATGAATTCTAGGTTTTTTACCAGAAATGGTTTTGGGGAATTTTATTTACAGAATATCATTATGAGAGCTTGTTGATGGATCTTCCTCTATATCACCCTTTGTCATTCTCCCATTTTGGGGACCTGCACTAGCTCCGCACCTCCCTACCTTCTCAGAAAACTGCTGTTTCCCAGCTGGCATTTCTCAGTTATGATGGCAAGGGAGCTCAGTGACCCCTTCCACCCACAAACTTTCAAAATCTCTTCTCCTAATAACTATGCAACCGAGATCGTATGTGGAGACAGCCTGGTCTTTAACAAAGACTATCTTGTGTTGGGATTTGCTCATAACTGCTCTCATTCCTTGTGACCGCAGGAAAGTAATATACTGATTTCCATTTTCATTTAGACAGGTTTTTATTTCTATGGTTTGTTTGTAGGAAAGGGTTTTTTTTTTGGTTTTTTTTTTTTTTTTTAAATTTTATTTTTTTCTCTTTCACTAAACAGTAAGCCCAATAGGACATGATAAAACAAAGGCTAAAGGGCTGCGTAATGACTACACACTACATGACATGTGTCAGAGCTATGACATAGCATGAAATGTCCTTAGATACAACACACATGAAGCCAATAAATTAATTACTGTAATGCTTAGTTATAGAAAGCAAAAACACTTGAAAATGAGGAATCTCACTGGATGTAAACCAAAAGGAGCAGTTATAAGGAGAAAATATTTGCAGATGATGGGAAAATTTTGTAGATGTAACACTGATGGCTCACAGAAGACTCTGCCTGTTACAAGACTTCAGACAGAAGCTAAAGAAAGCTATATAGTGGGGGGTGGTAGGCTACCAGAAGTAAGAAAACGACCTTGAAAGCTGTGTTCAAATAAAAACTAATACAACAACAGCCAAAAAACAAAACAAAACAGAAAAAAAAAAAAAAACCAACAACCGACCAAAACCAAGCCCACAAACTCTGCAATGTAAAACATAAAAACATCGAGGGAGTTCAAAAAAGATAACATTCTTGGAAAATGCAAACAAGCTAACAATAAATCCTTTTTCAAACATATCAGTAGCAGGAAACCTGCCAGGGAATCTGTAGGGCCTCCTCTCTTGGAATACAGAAACACTCAGAGAAGATGACACTATATCAGAAAAACTGTATTCTTTATTTGTGTCTGTATGCACCATGGCTAGACTTCAGGAGGTTTCATTCCATAATTTTTATGGGAGAAGCACTGGGTGATCCATCTCAAAATGAAGGGTCAGCTGAAGACATTCTGGAACAAGCTGGACAAAATAAATTGTCAGATGTCGTTGGTACCTGGTGATACTTTACCAAGGGTTCTAACCATGAAATACATGAACAATTAATGCATGGTTTAACATGCTGCTGAAAATTGTCTTGAGCCTAATGTTCATGCTAGACAGACTGATAAAACTATGCTAAAGAACTGAATTGCTACACAAATGGATAAATGTAGTTTTGTCAAGGGACAGTTGGCATTGACAGTGTGAATGGAAATAATTTCTCACAAAGCCAGTAGAGTTCTTTGAAGGAATTTAAAATCACGAGAAAAAAAGATTGTCCTAGCTGATATCCCAGGAATCATCAAGTATGAAGATGAAGGAATATCTGGTTGATGTAATTTAGCTGGGTTTCCAAAAGATGAAACCTTCTCACCAAAGGTTCTTAAAGAAGCAAACTGATCCTTTAAAAATTATAAAGAAAATAATGGAAAACATAAACAAAGACAGTCCTGTGTTAAAATTCAAGATGTGACAGCATCTTACATAGGCTGTACAGGTCTGGTTGCATCATCTCAAGAAAGACATAATAATAAAAAAAAATATGAAGGTTTCACACTAAGGTGATTGAAGTCACAAAAAAGCTTCTATAAAATGGGTGAGGACTCTTCATGGAAGGAAAGCAGATAATCTGAGGGTGCTTGCAAAGGTATCGGGAGGAATGGAAGTTCAAGAAAGCAGATGTATTGCTTGGTCATTCACAAACACAAGACACTGATCTGGTTGGACCTTTCACGTAATAGACTGCTCTTCTATTCTCATGAATTATAGAAGGGGTTATCCTCCTTCTTGCAGCTAAGAGATTTAAAAAAAACCTCTGAGGACTGTGGTCTTTTAAGTCAGAATTACTTCATATGCTTTTCATAAATGTTTTGGTTTTTTTTTACTGTTACATTGCGCCGAAAAGGCAAATCAAGACATGGATGAAAAAGTTTGGAAAAGACAGCCTACCACAACTTTCCTTTGTCATCTCTTCACTCTTTGTTGAATTTGCAGGTTCATTCAAATGCTAGGTTCAAAATCATTAGTCACATAATTCTGCTAGTCATTCCCTAATGTGTATGTAAGTGTGCTCAACAGGTTCTGTACTCATCTGAAGCAAGCACTCACCCATAGAAATGTACTCTCCTTCCCCTATGACAGCAGATGCAGCTCAAGCCTATTCGCCATATCTGAGAGGTGGGAAAAATTATTAGGGAAAGATTTGTCTTAATTAATAATTGTTTTTCCATTAATTGTTGAAATGTTGTTCAAATACTCTTTTGGAGTTAAATTACTCCTGCACAACTTTGAAATAGTTTGGAATGGAAGTTTCTTGATGTTGAGATGGTCTGGAGAAATTAGTGATACAGATGTCAAATGAAGGCACTCTCGCATAATGTAAAGAACAGTGAGTCATGCAGCTGAGATTTTGTGTGTAACTCAATACAAGAAGATCATTTGCCATGCTAGATAACACCCCTGTCATACTAGCCCCCTCAGAAATAAAATGGTTGCTGAAAAAATATTCTTTTATTTGTTGTACATTTTGATGTTGGATTTAAGCCAGGCAGCTGTTAAGATCCTCCTGGGAATATGGAATGCTTTCCCCTAGCAAATAATATTGTTTTATATTAGAGGATAGGTGGTCCCAAAAGGTGTTTTATATTAGACTGAGAGCCAAATAAGTCAAAAGTAAATATTTGATACATGACATGGAATGTCGTGCTCCAGTGACACAAACACTGTTCCTAAAATACAGATAGACTAGTTTGTAATTCTAATAAAAGGTTTGTACCATACAAACTGTATGCTGTATTATTTCTTTAAGAAATGATTTACTGTGTTCCCATGGGTTAGCATACATTTCAAGATTGTAGTGATGATAACGTGAATGTTTTATGTCAAGAATGGTAATTGACCCTGATGAATTATGAGGAGGAGGGGGATGTATTGCTTTCCCATGAAAGTGTGTGTCATTTGCAGTATTTTTCCAATAAAAATAGTTCTTAAGCAGTGAACCTTTCTCAAGAAGAACTGCTAGTTAGTGGCATTTATATCAGATGGAACTCGCAAGGATCCCAGCAGCTGACACAAAGCAGACAAGTTGTACATCAGTATGATAACAGTTCTTTATTATCCAACCATTTTTCCCTGATTGGTAAATGCTATTGATACTGTCCTATAAAAGTGTGCAGCGAGTGAAGTTCACTTTTGTGAAGCTGGGTGGTGACATATTTTCTTACAGAACATGAGCAAATTTTAGTGCTCTAATAGGCCAAACAGTGTTGGTATCCTGCTGCAATCATAGTGAAGACTGTGAAACAGAAGACAAGGTCTACTGTGATCTACTTCTTCAGTTTTAGGCCATTAGGTTCTACGCTATGAACAGACATGCTCTGTAATCAATATTGCTCTTGCTTACTCATCTCTGTAATTTCAGGTATCTGAACACAAGTCCACTCTAATATACCTATTGTAATAAAGATGTTCCACTGTAAAAGTGCTCTTTGTTTACCCACTGAATCGTTGTGGTGTGGTGGTCTTAATCCCATTTTATTTTATCTGGAATCATCCTCTAGGCTTCCTTGTGTAATCAATAAAGGATAGCTTCCCTGTACAACCATGTTTCCTAGCTTAGCTGTCTGTATACCTGAAGATGAGCTCAGTTCATCCTGCTTCCAATCACAAATATTCATATCAGATGAACTTTGAACTCTCAGGAGTCACTGGAGGATGGAGCTGAATGATATTCTGTGCTCTTGGGAAAACTGCTTTCTTTTCACCGCGTGGCAACATGTGAGTAAAGTATATTTATTCTGTATTTCAGTTATTGTCTCACAGTCCTAGCATTAGTCTCAGTTGGAAACTGATTGCTTGCAAGAACAGTTTGTTGCTGCAACATGATGCTTTAGTCTTTAGGTACTGTTATCCTCTCTGTTTCTTAATATCACTGCTGCCTCCAGGTCTGCTCCAAGGTCGATCCAGACAGTTCAACAGTCCTCTCATGAGGCAGCTGTTTCCTGATGATGCATCCTGCTGACCTAACCAGTACCTGAGAGCAGATCACTCCTGGGGTAGGAAAGTTTGTTGTTGATGTTAAAACACATTTCTTCTATCTTGTACTGGGAAGCAAAGCTGCAATAAGAAAGTATGTACATGTACATACTTCTACATGAAACCTGAAGAAAAGTGGAGTTGCTAAGGAGCACTCTGTACTCATTGAGGCCAGTATTTTTTAAAGCATGTGCAGCTACCAATAGACATAAGCAGTCCTGTCTGAGGACTCAATGGGATTTTGCTATCCAGGGATATTTTCAGAGATGGAGGTTGGCTGTGACCCACTTGTCTGTGCACATGGTTCTCATATGCCACAAGGCATATGCCAGAGTACCAGTTGACATAAATGCTATATAGGTGAACAATATATACAAATTCTTCCCCTTCTAAATACTGCTGACATAAAGTTAGACACTAACAGATGCATTCCTTATTTCAAAAAGCAGAGAGGTCAGCAGTTTGATACCAAAGTTCCGAGGTACAGTGCATAGTCATGATGAATGTTTGGTATCAATTAAAAAAAAAAAAAAAGCAAATGTTTTCAGTCACACAATCAATCTCCTTCTGCCTCCAACAAAAATGTGGTGACCAGATTTTCAAAATCTGCTTGGCTCTTTTGAAAATCAGGCCCATAAACACCAAAGAAAATAATTTCAAGAGCTTGTGTAAGCAAAAATGACAATTTAAGCATCATCTAAGTTCCAGACTGGTAGAATAGGTCTAAATGGTCACATTGTTGTCAATACACTGCAAAAACCTCCATAATGATAAAAATGCAAATAGTTTCCTTCTGCGAAACTTATTTTGGACAAAGATTAAGTCTAATCTCAAGATGCTGTCACATCCTGGTTGGAGGTGGCTGTTTGTTGACAATGAAACTTGTTTCCTACTTCTTAATAAGAACCAGCAAATTATCTGTGTACTTTAAAACCAAAACTAACATACGCAATCTACTATGCTAACAAAAGCCTTTGCAGTATGGTTGCTGAGGTTTTGCTCAGTTTTGTTTTTCCTTCGTTTTGCCTTCTTCCGTTTTGCTGATTCAGTTGAAGCAGACTTCTCCTGTTCAGCAGCCAGGTTTGTGGAAAGAGGCGGTTTTCTGTGAATAGAATTCATACCATTGAAAAAGCACAAATGTTTGAGTACATAAGCTCATTTCTACTTAGCTGTGCTTTGAGGGCTAAATGCATGCAATGTAAGGACTTTCCTTAAGTTACTGTCCTGCTGTTCTGTGACAATATGTCTGTCTGATTCATCTTCTGTCCTCAAAAGTAGTTTTAAAACCTCAGTGCTAAGCAGTGACATCTCTACAGGGCATCCTGCCAACCAGAATCCTTGGGTGCTCCCCTCATGCTCTTAAATAGGAACAAATGCTAAGCTGACCGGGCGGGAGGGTTTCTAATCTGGTTATATAAAATCTATTCCTCTCAAAGGGATGTTTACAGACAACCATCAAACTAGTGAATTTGCAGAGAATGTGTATTTGGAACAAGATGTCTATCATGACTTTGCAATGTCATTCTTAAATGCTTAAAAGAAAAACAAAAGCAAAACCAAAATCCAGTGGTTTCATTTTAATGGTAAAAACTGAAAAAATATATAAGAGATGAAGTGTGGAGTAATATAACCAGATATCCAAACTGGCTTATAATAAGCCAGCTATTCCTTTTTTTTCTTTTTTAATTAGTTTTAATAGTGTTATATCCATCTGTCCTGACAAAAATCTGATGATAATTTTTTCCAGTTAGCTTCATGTCTTAGTCTCTAGGAGAAAACTCAAACAGTTGTGTTTTTTTTTTTTTTTTGTGTGGGGTAGGCTTATCTGGGCATTTGGTTCACATATGTCTCATAAACAGCCCCACCCCCACCTTCCTCCCTGTTTCCTGACATACTTTGCTGCTACATCTTTTCAGTGCGAGTGTCTGCACTCCCAACTGATGGCTGACTCTTCAGCTGAGAATCGGCATGATTAAGAGCACAATATTGTAAGATCTGCTATTTAGTTTGCCACACTATTCAGTCATGAGTAGTAACAGGGAGAAGTTGCTCTTGTTTTAAAGAAACACTGTACAAGGTGTTAACAACCTTAATGTACAGGCCCTCGCTAACAGCCTTCCAATCCAAACTGTCACTTTAATAGAGCATCCCTGAAAAGGGATGTGGCTTAGATCCTTGTACCCCTCTCCTCACCTACCACTTTGTGCTGCTTCAGGAGAAAAAAGGGTGTTACAAAATACAAGTTTATCTCAGATAAAGGGAAAATCTTGGGTGTCACAGCTCTGTTTTCTCTTCCTGATGGTGACAATCAGGATGAACATGTGTGAGAAGAGCATTGAGGTAGGACCCCAAAACACACAATTGTAACTTAGGTGCTCCAGAATCCTAGAAGGATTCCCAGAGGTAAACCAACCCTTTGTTAGTCCGAGTCCCCATGGTGGCATCCTTCTTCCTTTTTCGACAAGGGTCCAGCCACACTGAAATATCTCATCTGATAGTGTGAGATGGGAAAGCAGGAGTGGGGCTTGGCAAAAGTTCCTGTAAGGCATAAACAACTGCTTTCTCTCATGCATAAATTAATCAATTAATAAGAGGAATTACATCATGCTGCACCTGAGAATAATCTGCATCTGCAGAAGCCAAAATGGATTCTGCACTCTTCTAGACTTTGCTTTGTATCCACCACTTTTAACACAATTTAACTTGCACTCTGCAGTAACATGCAGGGGTTTTATACTGTCATGGAGTTTTTCTTTGGTAACATAAGCTGTTCTTGAAGTCACAGGGGCATGTTTTGATTGTTTTGATTTTTTTTTTTTTTTTTTTTTTAATGGGCAAAATAAGCAGCTAGGGTAGGTTCTGAGTTTTATAAACTTACTTCCAAGCAGGCATCTTCATTAGCATAAATGGAGCGCTTTATCTAAGAAATCCTGTGCTGGCTTGGAGAGCAGAAGCATTTTGTACTGAAAAAATATCTTATTTGGGATCTCAGAAAGTGTCTGGGATAATAAAAGAACCAGTGGCTCTCAACCTGGAAGATGAATGAAATAATTACACTTCCTTGGATGTACAAAGAAGATGGGCTATCCCTACCTAAAAGCAGTGTTTCCCTTCTGAAAAGTTACAATGCTACAGAAGTAGAATTAAAAAAGATAAATGTTAGCAGTGCTGGCGAATGGAAAGTACAACTGCTTGACTACATGTGCTATTTCTGGAGAGTGCTTTGCCTCATTACTTAGCTGTGGTTGTCCCTTGCTCCTCAGATGGCATCCAGGCAACAGGCATTGCAAGGCAGTGCAGAAAACAGTTGCACAGTTGTCAGTCTTCAAGGATGGGCTTCTCACTTGAGGAAGGGAAACAGAGGCAGTATTTCAACATGCTGTCCTTCCAGGCTCTTCCGTGCTCAAACCAGAGCACGACACAAGCTATTTTTCACTAAGAAGCTTCTCAGCCGCTTACACACCAGTGTTGTGTTTTGTGTTTCACTCTGAAGAGGGTTTATTTGGTCTATATAGTGCAAAGTTAGTATGTGAAACAAAGAGTACAAAACAGTACTGAATACCAAAGCAAATGAAGTGAAAATCCAAATTGCTTATGAGGGAATAGCTGTTTACAACATGAGTAAACACTGCATGGTGAACTAAATTTTCAGGCCAGTGAACAGTCCCCACAGGATTTTTAAGGCCTTTCCTTTTTGCATGTTTTCTAATTATGACAGTAGGCATCCATGTATCTAAATTTCAACATACTACGTTTCACATTTTTGAGTGAAAATATTTTTACCCCTCATTTCAAGAAAATTGCTGTCCCCGTTTTCATTCCACCAGTATTAGTCATCTTCACTTTAAGCCGAAGAGCTCCAGAGGGCCTGGGAGGGCTCTTGAAAAAATCCACCCGTAGGGAATACTCTCTACTAATTAAAGTCTGTATTTGCAGGATGTTTACAAAGGAAAAAAGTGTGTAGAACTTGGAATGGGAGAAGTTGATGGGAATTTCAGGAAAAACTGATGAAAAAAATGCTGCAAATGGGTAGAGAAAAAAGACAAAGTTGTCCAATCTTAATTTACTTCATATATTCTTTATCCTTTTTGGAAAATCAGATTTTTTTTTTTTTTTTTTAGATGCTATTTTCCTACTTTGTAAAAAGAGTGGTGGAGAATTAGAGTGTGGGAAGAACAGTTGTAGTGTAGAAAGAAGTATTTATTTCTATGTGTCCCCTTTAAAGTGAGGTATTAGATATCCTTGAACACAAATCTTACAAGAAAGTAGCAACGAATTGTTGTTGTGGGAATAATCGGGCTTTGGAAAGAAGAAGAAGAAATGACTTACCAGCTTCTTTAACTTATTTTTTTCTCCATGGCAAAAGAGTTGTAAGAGAATAATACTGGTTAGAAAAAATCCTCCAAAAAGTGACAAACATAGAAAGTTGATGAGATCTACATCTGGGTCAGCAGTGCCTGGACTCCCTTTGGATAGCAGAGCATACAACAGTGGACAGAAAATTATTCAATATGTCACTGCAAGCAGCTAGCTGGCCACAGATGAAAAAGAGAATTAAGGTTTCTTAACCCTTCCGTTCATTAATTCATATCACAAGGTGAGTTGTGGGAAAGGATGAGAGCTGGGAATGGTTATGATTGCTGTAACTCCAGAGCAGTAGGTATGACACACATGGGGTCATACAGTGAGTTTCCAAGGAAAAAGGGCATAAAAATTCAAAGGTGAAGTTTTAAAAATTGAAAGATAAAGCAGGTTTTAGCATATTTAATGTCTTAATTTTTGCCAGTTGAGGCTTTCTTTGATTTCTTAATAGAAATCCTAAGAATAAAAATAGAGTAGCAGAAAGTCCACTAGGCCTGTCTGATTGAAGATACTTGGTCCTGAAATCCTCAAATATTTTATTCCTCAGTCCTTGGAAACTTTTCTCTGAGTATAGAGGCCAGTGTAAGTAGTTTCAGCAGCAGCTACAATACCAGTGACAGGGTAGGATCTCCTGCTATTAGCATGTCCAGTTTATAATTAGAAATTCCCATCTGCATTTCATTTCACTTAGAAGGGATTTCCTTAACAGCACTGAGCTACATTACACCTACATACCCTGATATTTTGAAACTGTGTTCCTCCTCTGTCAATGAGATGCCAGAGTTTCAGAGGGTGTTGTTATGCAGCACAATTGCCTTTCTAAAAGGTGACATGTGGGGAGATATTTAAAGAATGGTTCACAGGGATTTAACTGAAGGGTTCCCACTGATGTTAGTTTACCCCCTGCGAACCTGACAGGGTAGATTAGGCCACATTGGGGAAAATAACATCCATGTTCAGTCAGTCACAAAAGATCGCTGCTGCTGTGTCACTCACTCCTGAGAGGAGACAGTAGGTATTAGCCATTGCGGTTCCAGTTTTGTTGACTTGAAGCTTGTTAAGCTGGTTTTATATTCATTGAAAGAGCGCTTGTGGTAATAAGGAGCTAAGCTGAAGCTGTGTGATCCTGTAGCTAGGGCTCATACAGGAACTAAAACACATCTCTTCAGCTTAGTGCTGAGAGAGGGTTCACCTTTTCCTGGAGTTTATTTGCTGAAAAGAAAATCCAGTTTAATCAGTTTAGAGAGCTGTCCTACTGTGTTCATACAGAGGAGGATGGTTTGGGCTGGGATCAAGCAGTCTTTCCTTCCCAAGCACTCCAGACATCTTTATCAAGTCCCTGAGGTTGTTAGTCCCTCTCCCTTGGTTGTAGAAATGGTGGTGGATCTCTGCTTTGTTCTTTCTGCCTGTCTGAATTGTTCTCCCATACTTCTCTTTTTAGAACTCGGCCGTTTGCTTCGCTTCTGCTATCTGATACTAAAGAGTTAAAACTGTTTGAATCCACTGCAATCTCTCTTCCTGTTGATGGGGGAAAATAAACGTTCTGTTTCTTTTCTTTACTTGAGATGTGTCACAGAGGTTGCAGAAAAATACAGTAAGTGACAGCATCTTTCATGTTTTTCTGTCATTTTTCTGAAATAAAAAAATTTTAAGCACTTATGAGTTAGGAACACTGACTCATTACCAACAGAAACAAACAATTCCAAATGTCTGAATAAAAAAAAAATAAAAAATCCCACAATGTGGCTCCTGCTGTCAAAGAGCAGAAAATAACCTGCTGATAATATGTCTCTATGGCCTGACTTTCCAAATGGCAATATAGTCACAGTCTTCTTAAAGTCAATAAGGTCTGCAGTTTTGTTCTTACTGTAAAATTTAAAGAAACAGGAAAAAAATGCATAATGTTACTGTGTTATAGCATATATACATGCAAAAATATTTTGAAGATCAAATGCAAAAGAACAGACGAATAAATCTTAAAGACAGTATAGCACTTAGAATTTATACGTGTCCAGAAATTCATGCTCTGTTGCTTCTCTGTAGTGTATTATGCTGTGGATAAGTAGTGGAAAACATTCCCATGTACGGTTTAATAAGTAAATGAACAGTCAGTAATGATGAAGCTAACTTTTGGATAACTGGAAAGAATGAATTTTGCACTTAGAATCACCATAGCTGAAATAGAAACAAATTGTCTCCCTCACAGAAATAATTTGAAGTCAATCATTTTTATAACTGAATCTTTTTTTTGTATGTTCTCTGAAATAGCTGTGTTCAGGTTAAGATTCCTTGTTTCTTTCAGTGGACTCTGTTTGCCATTTGATGATAGTTATTGCCTGAGGGTATTAATCATAAGCCATTTTCTGAAAGTAGTTGATATGCAAACAGCCAGATTTATATTGTGTTGCTTAGTTGTAGCTGGTCAGAAACTCACATGATATAATTTCTATTTCTGGATTGAGTGACCACACACGCTCTGCCAGGATGAATATTTGCATGGGTGGATTGAAAATCCCATTTTTGTGTATACTTACTTGAAATTCACTTCTACATTTGTGCCAGAAAAATTTAAAAATGGAATTAAGTTCTTTGCCTTGATCTAGAACCTACATTACAATAAGAATTTTAATGGAAGGAAAATAAATAAAAAATCTCTTTACTTTTGAGTGGCAATGAACTGTTCTGAAGTATATGCTTCACAGTGTATTTTTCTTGACCCTGTTATTTTTTTTAAGGGATCAATTGGATTTCCACAGGTTTAATTCTTTGCTCTTGATTTTAAATAATTTTAAAAGCATTTTTGTCTGTGTCTGTAGATATGTTCTCATATGTTTCTTCTGACTTTCTGTTACATAGCAGGATTCTTGCTTATGTAGTAGAAAGATCAGCCTGGTGTAGAGAAGCATAATGTGCTTGCAAAAATGGTGCCCTTCATTATTGATCTGAATGTTCTATATACTAGAGATTTTATCTTTAGTTGTCTTAGTTAGCTCTTCTGTGAGTTTAAACTAGAGCTTTTAATAAACAGTCCCTGTTGCATTTACAAAACCATCTTTCATTGATCTGGAAATCTATAACCCATATCTAACAAATCTCACCTGTTAATGAATAAGGATTTGCTCAAATTACTGTTTAAAACCATGGAAATTTTATATTGAGCCCAGGAGTGATTATTTAAATGTTGGTTAGTTAACAGGTCATATTCCTTAGAATGGCTCTATTAATTTCAACAGCTCTATTGATTTTCTTCCTATCAAATCTGAATTGATAGCAAGTGCCCAGACCAGTGCTGTGGGTTTCAATTGATCTAGCTACCTGGCTTGGCAAAAATATTGTGTAAAATGCATGCTGTTAGTGTGCAATAACTCCTGTTTCAATGACTTTTTTTTTTTTTCACTCCAAAAAAACCAGATCAAATATAAGAGATGTGAACATTCAGACTAAGAGCTCAAATGAAAATTATACTTTTGATCTAAATAATACATGTGACACACACTCCATGATGCTCAGCAGAAAATGAACTCAAAATATTACAGTTCTATTGAAAGCTTTTTTGTTTGAAAATTGAGCTAGAAATCTTTGAGGAGTGCACTTCTGCATGAAATCCAAAAGACATCCTTTGTGCTATTCATGGTACTTTAACTTCCTAGTTTTGACTGCAACTAAGCTGTTCAGAGAAACTGGCTTTTCCTCTCTTTTTTTTCCCATATTCCTTCCCACTCCCTGTCTGCTTCCCATACAAAAAAGGTTAAGCCCATACACCTCAGAGGAAGGACAAAGTTGCTGTATAAGAATTCTGTTTTTTTTTAGTTTTTCTAGTTTTTTTGCAGAAACATGATAGATTAGTCTGGAGAAGAGTCTTCAAAATCACAGGAACGTAAAGTGTTAAATGAGCCAAAACCCTGGTGTGTGCACCTGGCTCAGAAAAGTAGGCAGTGTGAAGTATAGATTGCAGTGTAAGTGAAAGGTACAGATTTGCAGTGATTCTCCAAAGGCAAATCAGTCCAGTGATCCATAATTTGTGAGTCAGACTGTGGTTTTTCTCTTCCTTTTACGAATCTGCTCGGTGTTGTCAGTATTTATTTATGTGGCACTGATAAACCTCCACCAGCTCCTGGGCTTGGATTCAGTATTTCCAAATACCTGGAAATTGGGTACTTTGGGGTTTTCTCTGCTCTGAGTAAACTGTATTTTTCTTGGTTGTCTCTGAAAACCTCTCAAGAAATAGGAAGGAAGGGGACTTCATAACAAGGGGACTTCTCAGCCCATTCTCACTAATACCCTCCTTTCTTATCCCTGTCTTCCCTATATATCAACATAGGCAAGCATAGCCCACACACCCTCTACCTTCCTGTTTTAGCTCTCTGGGCACCTATGGCAGTGAAAGAAGATTTAGTTCTTGACTACAGATGCTTTTTGAAATCATATTGCTTCTTCTGAGGCCATCTCTCTCAGCTCAATCCTGCATCTCTGGAACAATCATACTAGAATTTAAGATAGTTATCTGTCATTTATTTTAATGATAACTATAGCTTTATGCACTAACCCTTCTTATTTGCCATTGAGCTCAATAACATTCCATACAGTGCCAAAACTGGAATTAAAGAGCGATGAATCAGACTTATCTATCACACTGATTCTTTCTTAGAAAACTTGGCATGTACTTTGAATGTATAAGGTTAGGCGATGTTACTCACATAACAATTGACCCATGCTTAGAAACACTGGAGATGTCAGTCATAGAGTGGAATTCGGAAGTAGTGCTCAATAATTTATACTAGTGATCCCTCAGCCCTTATCTAATAACCCATTCTGTACTTTCCACAATCTAATTTCATTTGTCGTTAGTGATCACTGCTTTTCCACTTAAAGTGATCTGATTAGACCTTGAAATATTTCCATTTTTCAAGATATAGCACATCTTGTGCAACTCTATGTAACATATATTCAGGTAGAATTTGATTAGACTGAGCAATTTACTTGTGATTCATGCCTTGTTTAAGATACTGAAGCAGGCAGGAAGGCGCCAGTACAATTTTAAGCCATCCAAGGCACCAGTTAAAGAGCCTTTCTATGTCCTTGATACATAATGAACATTTTAGTTACTTTCAAAATCACATCATATTTGCTGATTGTAAAAACAAAACTCAAACCAACCTGCCAGGAGTGCCTTGCACATGTAATTTTTTTCCTCTTGATGGAATCCTAACGTGCAGGAGAAACCTACACAGATTACCATACCAGGAAGGACTACTATGAGACTATTTTGGGTGGTCAGGTTGGGAAAGGTTTATATGTTTGAGATACGGATATAGAAGAAATTAGCATTGGGATAGGCAGATATCAACTGTTTTTTATAGTTCATATTTTAACAATGGTATTTCTTACTGGGCCTAACTGATCATATATATTTATATATTTATATATTTATATATTTATATATTTATATATTTATATATTTATATATTTATATATTTATATATTTATATTTTTATATATTTATGTATTTATATATTTATATATTTATATATTTTGTGTGTATAGTGGTTTGTATTTGTATACATGTAAACAATGTGTATATACTTCTACAAACATATATAATGTGGGTATGAATTTATATACTTATTCCTATACCTACCTGTATGACATATACATACACAACAGAGTTTCACTGGGCCAAACTAGGACTAGGGCTAGAGCAGGATCAACCAGCAGGATCAGCGAGCATGACCTGTGGCCACTTTATGATCTCTGGCTATGGAAGTGGCTTCCAGGTTGAAATCAGTTCCAGAGAGGGTTGAGGCTTGTACAGGCAGGGGTTTCCAAAAGGCACTGTGCTCACATAAGAACTACGCCCGTCTGGCTATTTGGATCTCTTCAGGGCTAACATTTGGGCCATCCCTAAAGTTTAGATTCAAGTCATCAGAGCCAAAGGGTAAATGTTAGAATTGGAAAGAGCCAGCACAAAATATAAGGACAAATAGCTAGGTTTGGCCCAGAGACTAACCAGGATGTTGGGCTTCTGCCACCAGGAGTTAGCTCTGGATACAGGAGGGTCAACAGACTGTTAGGTACCAACATGGGCTGTCTTTCCAGTTTTGTCATAAGACCTGGAAGTTTTTGGTCAGCATTAAGGAATCAGCTCATGCCTTGCATAGTTACAGGAATTCAACCTTGTTCTGGGTTTGGTAAGAAAATCTCAGCCCACCTGCTTCACTTTTAGGCTTCTGCCCAGAGGGGTCAGACAGACAGTATAAATAAGTTGCTAGTGTTAAGGTGACCCATGACGACCCTAACACTTATTTTAAAATGAGATAGAGTGTCACCTTAATGAACGTGTCACCATCTTCACCTCAGATCTTTTTTTCTTTTATTTCTTTATATTTATTAGGTTAGAATGGCATTTACCATACAAAGGTATGAAGTAAGCTTGTGCAACTACTGAAAAAAAAATCCCTCACAATGTCCTGATCATTTTGTTTCTCTCTTCTACAGCATGTTAGCTTGCTCTTTCCCTGGAGTGAAGCTTAATATTCAGCTTCATTAATTTTGGAGGGCACCCAGAATAGACAGGGACACAGAATATCCTCTAGCCTTTTTCTTCTTGGGCTGGGTGAAAAAGTTATTTAGCGAAGCTTATGAAAGTGTACAGCCTAGTACATTCATGTAACTAAATGTTGCTTTCATTCTGATTCCACAGTTTTCATAAATGGCCTCTGCTTTGAAAAGGTACATTTCGACATTATAGCTTATACTAAAATTAATCGCTGTCTCATCTTAAGGTGGTCTAGCATAGAGATAAAGAACATCTGTGTTGTTTCAATGGTCCTTGAATTGGTGTTCAAAATCTCAGGTTTTTTTTCCTCCAGCTCTTTCATATGGGGTCAGTCAAGAAAATAACAAAATTAATTAATTAATTATTATACCTCATCAATCTTTCTTTGGTGTGCACAATCAGGGACCTTTTTAGTATTTCTTTCAGTCATGTTAGCAGAACCGAATATGAATTTTTTTTTTTTCTTTACTAAAACATTGTGTAAAGTTTCGGTGGCATTGTTAGTATCAGTAGCATGCAGGCAGAATTGTGTGGCCAGAGGGAGATGTTATCTACCACAAATTATCTATCACGATTTACCTATTGCAGCCTACTGTGCTATTTAGGGGTTTTTTTTGAAGTATTCTCGTAATTGTTCAGTCTTGACTGCACTTATGCCTCTGGACACTTTCAAAAATCTTTCACTTTGCCCTGGCTTTGATTAACTTCTTACCTTTTACTCCAAGTTTAATTAACTCAAGCTACATCAAAACCAATAAGCATTATGGGGCAGAGTTCAGATATCATTAAATGAACCTTCTTACTTTCACCTCAGTCATTTAAGGCCTCTAATTACTGCAGAAATATGTACAAGAGCAGTGTATAAAGTACACATTTTTGCTAATTATGCATTTTTGTATAGGGCAGGGATCTCTTGCCTGTGCTTAATTAAAATGGAGCAACTAATATTCCAAAAGAACAGAACTTTCTGCATTAGTAATCTGGCTGTTTACAAAACCCACACAAAGGTATATTTGAAAATGTTTTTCCATTGGTTTTCTCTTGGGATTTAGAATTGATAGGTTGGAAAAACTTCACATTCTTACGTTAACTGGATCCTACATTTTCTGAAATCAGGTCAGTGATGATCTGAAGAGGGATCCTCATGTCCTCTAAGTCAATCAATGTTTCAACTAGAAAGCAAACAAACAAAGAAAAACTTTAGAGAACTGTGTAAGGACAGTTACCAGCCAAATAAATGTAAATGAGCCACAATGGACAGACTCCTTTGTACTACGGTTTAGCTATTTGTATTGCACTAATAAAGATACGAGAAGGTTGCTAATCTGTTGTGCTACAGACACACCCAAAGACTTTGCAATTTAAACAACCAAGAAAGATCTGTGAGAAGCAAAACATGGAGTGGATAAATTGGTTTGCCTGAGGGTGAATGACAGGTCCCATAATGAACACTGGGTTTCCCATTCTAGTACTCCTCCAGAGTTCACAGTCTGTTAGGTCTTTCATCCTTCACACTCCTTTAAAGTAAAAGAAGATTGAGAGGTGACTTGATTATAGCATAGATACAAGTAACTTCACAGGGAGAAAACACTAGGTACTGAAGTGTTCTTTAATCTAGAAGACAAAGGCATTAACAAAGTGTAATAGCTGGAAGCTGAAGTCAGACAATTGCAAATGAGAAATGACTGCAAACGAGAAGTAAGGTAAGCATCTTTATGCAGAGAAAGTGATTAAGCACTGGGGGAAAAACATATCAGAAGAATTCTCAACTTTCCCGTCAATTAAAGGTTTCCATAGCATTTTCAGATGAAATAAAAAACAAAATTTTAAAAGAAAATCTTTGTCTGGGAACATATGTGGGATTTTTGATGAAAGCAGAATCTTTCATCTGTGAAATTTTGTTTTGTTTACAGTTATTTAGATTTTCTTTCACCAGCTGTTATATTCAGATTAGGGAAAGACAGACAATATTGGAACTGCTTTATGATTTTTTTTGGTAGTATGGCCTCCTGGAGTTATGAAATTATATCAGAAACCCAGCATCAAAAGAAAACCTTCAAAAAACTATAAGCTTCCAGCCTTTTTTCTGGAGAAGATACTACAAAATTGACCAAGTATATCTCTGAAACCAAAAGGCAAATAGCAGAAAAAAGAAAAATTAATGTTCAAAATAATATGAACATGTTGCAAACAGCCATGATTTGTTGAATACTTGAAATACAAAGAGGTCTGAGTTCCAGGTCAATTTTTTCTTTTTTTTTTAAATGACCAAATACTCCATTTTCAAATAGTGAAGAAACTCAGAATACCTGTTGATAAGAAGCATCTGAATTATTCTAAACTTACAAAAAAAATACCTTTACTTTTCTGTATCTTTCTCCTGCTTTAAAATTTTTTGTTCTACCCTCAGAAAACTGCAGCTTTGATCCATCTGAGGAATTCTTCACCTTCTGAACTCTAAGGCTGGCTAGATCTTACATACCACTAATGGAGTGCCTGCAGCATCGGATGACGTAGGTTTTGCTTGTTTTGTTTTAACATTTATATTTTTCACTGAACTCCATCCTATGGAAGATCAGGCTGAAGACACTAGCAGAAAAAGCCTGAAATGCTCCAATTAACTTCTGTTTTACCACGAAAACATTGGTCTCAGATTTGACTGCTTTGGCGGCTCAGATAAACACAAATCATCCTAGTGCAGTGTCTGGAATGAAAGTGTGAAGCTGATCCCAAGCTGTTAAAAGGCTGCAGCCCCCTTATTTGTGTGCTGCTGGCAGAGGATGAGAAACTGGAGGTGGAGGGAGGGAAGTCGCTCGGTGGTGTCACAGCTTCCATTGTTCTCCTGTTACAGCCTTATCTCTGTGTCCAAATAAAATGTCAAAGGCTGCAAGAGAAATGCAGAAGCAGAGTGGCCTGAGAGTGATTGCTGTCCTCAGTGCATGCAGAGGGTGAGGAGGGGTAAGGTTATACCTTTTTTAGAGTGCTCATGGTCATTATAGCTGCTCCCAGCTCCCCAGGCTTCGTTAAGATGGCATGTTTTCCCAGCATTACCAGACTTCTAGGGGAATAAATTAACAATCCTTTTCTTATATAATGCCCTGCCAGTTAACTCGTTCTGAATTTCAAAGGAAAACAGCCTGTTGTGCATGAAAACCTGGAATTTTTGTCTTGCATCTGAAAAGTCTAGACTTCTACTGGCAGGGTGTAGTTTAGGCTGCAGGCCCTATCACTCACATAGTTCTTCCTATCCTCCTCTTGCTCCAGGAGCCATTTGTTTGCTCTCATGGGAAAGGATGGCTCTTATGAACAGCTCATTGTTTCCAGGACAGTGTCTCTACTACAAGGCAGCTGTGAGAGGGGCTGTCAGAAGGGGAATGTAGGAGATGGCAGGTGAAGTATTTTGAAAATTTGCAGCTATCCTTTTCTCCCTATTAAGAAAAAGGTCATAAACCATTCTTCTCTCTTGCCCTGATGGACTTAACTGCCCACTTGAATCAATATTTTAGAAATGATTTTCAGACTCAACCTAGAACAATTTCAGTTTCTCAGTCAAAATATACCAATCTCTGCACACATAGTAAAGCTGACTTTAGTTTATTGTCTAGTAAATTGCTTCCCAAAGCTGAGTAGAATAAAAGGTAGAGTAGAAATAGCTTTCTGTTCTACTTGTGCCTTGCCTGTGACCACAAGTTCTTAGTCCATGTCCAGGACTAACAGTTATTAATAACACATGAATAAGAAGGCATAATTATCATGTATTGATTGAAATGAATGGAAGAGACATTTACCTGTTCTTTAGCTGGAAGAGAAGGGGAAGAGAAAGAGGGAGAGATTGCAAAGTTATGTGTTAACATGGTTCATGCAACCCATTTGCAGATATAAAAGAAAGAAAGCACAACCTTTCCACTGATGACCAAGTCTCTCCCTTCCTCTTTGTTACATCATTGTAGATCTCTTATACAGCCTTTTTGCTTCTCAGGCATGTATTCTGATATAGTCAGGAAAATAATACTCTGACAGCTCAGGCTTTAATTTTCAAAACAAATCAGTGAGAAATCCTTATGTTGAGAAACCAAATTTAACTACTAAGCAGGGTGAAGTGTTGTGGCCACCACATACCTTTGCTTCTCTAGTGTTCCTGACTCCAAGTGGAGTCTCAGTCTCCAGGTCTCAGTCTCTGGCCAAATGGGACTAGCAGCATGGAGGTGATGTGAAACCATGTTCTGTATTTTGTCAAACTAAATGGGTGGGAGAATATGAAAATTATAAACTGAAGGATACATAGTTGGAGTTTATGAGGATTTCTGCTGAGATTAATGGCATTTGTTGATTTTTTTAACTCTTCTGAAGTTTGGCAATGATGTTAGACACTGAAGATATTTCTGCAGAGGAAAGATTGATACATCGATATCAAAACCAGTTTAGCTTCCAAATATCAAAAAAAAGAGAAAAAACGGGGAAAAAGACTAAGGTATGGTGAGAGCACAATGCCTTGCACAAATGGGTAGCACCACCACGCATTCTCTTTCACACACAGCTGAGGTTGTTTTCCAGACACAGAGCTGCAGAAGAGCTGTGGCCTTTCTCTTTTGGGTTGTCCACCTTTGCGTTATTTGGCTCTTTCCTATAACATCCTTCCACAAGCCATCAGAAAGACAAAAAATTCTCATTTCCTTCTTTAGCATCTCCAAGGGCACACGCTACCTTCAAGGTAGTATAAGAGGTTCATAGTCAATACTTCACAGTCTTCTTGATATCTTTGACTCTTTTCCCCAAGACTCAATTTATTTAGTTTTGTTACTCTAAATACCATAATTTCTTCTTCCATATAAGCTCCTTTGCACCTATTGCTCAATTTCTTGGGACTTCTAACACTTCACTTCCCAAGATAGTGTTGGGGAGTCAAAACACGTACATCCTTTTGGCTGGCTGATACTTTACAGTCACATTCAATATCCAACAGGTACAATGCAATTACATTGTAATTTGTATTTGTATCTCACATTTGTGTGATATATAGTTGTAGACTGTAATCTGAGCTCTAAAAAATGCATTAATTGTACTGTGATTATGCATGGCTAATTCATCACTGGTACAGTAAACTTTGATTACAGATTTTTTTAGTATGGTGTTATTATGTCTGCAGCCAGATATACTATACCTGGATTTCAAAAACAAACATTAAAAAATCAGACTATGGGATACATGCTAAGATTGTGTTCCATTTTTATTGATGGCAACTGTCATATAATTTGCAGTGAAACTGTCACGTAATTATGCTCTACCATGAAGTGCATCTTCTTTCAGAGTGAGTTCTGCAATGATTTTCCATGAGATCTCTGTGTTGCTGCTGATTTTCTGATAGGGTTATCTCCATTGTCATACATTAACTAAATTATGACAGAGATATTTCTCTCACTACAACATCTTAAAGAGAGAAATATTTTTTTTTCTTTCCTGGCATTCTCAAGGAAAATATTTTCTGCTTTCCTTATGGATGGCTTAATTATAAAATGATTTCTTGTGTTCTTTCCTATTGAGGGATGGGTGTCTATATTTCTCTTTTCATTTACCCTTTTTATCTCCTCCGAAGCTTTTCTCTTCTGTCCCTCTTCTGTTTGCATTTTTTTTCCTACCTCTTCCATCTTCTGTTTCTCTCCCAGAGTAATCTGAGCTCTCTCAGTTCTCTCTCCCTGTCTTTTCTTAACAAAAAGTGATAAAAGAAAAAGACTGCTGACCAAGCAGACTGCTGGGAGAAACTTGTGTTTACATTTTAAGGTCTTTGGGAAATGCTCCCTTTGTCTTGTTTTACTAAGTGTAACACAAGAGTCCAAGATCACGATGAGAGCTTCCTTGTGCTACCAAATTACACATAAATAATGACAGGACATGCATATGAGATCTGTAGTTGAAATCTCCTTATCAGCCTGGGTAAGGGAACTCTTTTGAAAACCTGAAGGAGACACAGAGCAAGTATCTTATACTGCTTTTAGGGAAATTAGTTACTTCCTCATTTCATGACTACTGCAGTTCACTGTCCAGCATTCAGGTCTAGTCTGCAAGAGTAAGATTAATTTCATCTGGTTTTAAGGATGTGATTCAGGACACTACCTGAGCACTTAATGGTGTTCCTTAGGCTATCACACACATGACTTCAGCAGGGTACTCCAGAAGGTCTTGCATCCTTTTCTGTCAGAATTAAGTATATTTGTGGTCTTATCAGATCTTATAAACACCTAAAACGGTACTAGGTACCTAAGTTTAGTGATCTGGATCACTTCCTTTAGTAAATATTTAGACCTTTTCATGTGGCTATCTTTTAGTCTGTGTGAAGACTTGCAATCAGGATCATGTGCAAAATTTCTGCTTACACAGAAATTGTGTATTGCCTAATATGGTTATCAAAGGCTGAAACAAAGATACTACTAAGTTAAGCATTTTTATTTTTGTCACCCTGGTGCAGATATGTGAGAAGTCTCTGTTGGTGAGGCAGTCAGGGGAAAGCATTGACCTCCAATGCTCTGTGAAATAGGTTCCTCCTCAGTCTTTTTTCTTTTTCTCAGTGTTTTCTTTTTATTCTGCACTTTTTTTGCCTCAAAGTTTTACAGCTTTTCATGCCAACTTTTCTCTCCTGAAACTGAGTTCATGGCTTCTTATGAGCACAGCCTCAATCCTCCACTCTGTGCTCTCTTAAACTGCACAATTTTATAATCAACAGATTTTCTTGCTCACAGATTAATACTGACAGCTACAGCTCAAAGTTGTCTGGGACACAGCTACACAGCAGAGCTTCACACAGCCTTTCACACCCTTGACCAGCCGGCTGAAGTTGATTCTTAAATGACTAGACTGTCTCTCTGCAATAGATGGAAACGACAAGCCTTTCTGGAAAGTGATTCAGCTGTTTTAATGTGGAGATCTTCTATTCAGTTTTCGTAGAAGTTTTAAGCTAGGTGAGATAAATCCCAGACTTACAGATCAGATGTGGATGTTTGACAGACAGATATATGTTTAACAGCTCCAAATCTACCTGACAGCCAGACACTTAGATGTATGAGGCTAGCATGACCTGTAGTACAGGGAGTCCCACTAGTGAAGGTGTGAGGTGTACGGTTGTAAGGACTGTTTTACTGTGTGAGATGAAAGATGTACCAAACCTGCCTCTGGAAGTGGTCAGTAGCAAAACCTTATGTTAGACTATATGAATAAAGAATAAAAAATGAAAAAATTAATAAAAATAAAACTCAATCTGCCAACTTTCAGCAGAGATGTCTGTTCTCAAAGTGTTTGAATTTTCTTAAAGTTCTCTGAAACTGAAGATGTATTTACTTAATTGCATTCCCTTAACTGTATTCCCTCAAATGAAAATGTAGTCCCTTAATAGTAGAGATGTATGGCTTTTACATATGGTGTTTACATGTGTTTATGTTCATATTTTAGTTAGAAACAAACTAAAATGGAAAATAACATTACTGTATCACTCTGTGGCTATTGGTTACAGGAATACTGCAATTTGGCTTCTGTTCATGTATTTATTATTTATTTACTTATTCCAGAGACTTAAGCAGCCGTGGAAGATGATCATATGCTTGCAGGGCTATGAGCTCTGTGAGCTTGCTGCTCAAGTTATTGCTTTCTGTCTCGAAGCAGTTCATCCTAGCCCTGCTCCATTTGCTCCTCTCACTCAGTTCAATACACTGGAAAGCGATAAAAATTTTGGTCAGTGCTTATTGTTCCCAAAGTCTCCCATTGATTCTCATGGCCACTGGAGGAAGCTTGAAATGAATAACCAAAAAAAAAAAAAAAATATTCTGAGCTGATGGTTTATTCAAGAGAACAAATAATAGATGAAGCGATGGCAATTACTAGAATGAAGAGTCCTGACCTGTGCCCAGCCTTGACTCAGGAGTGACAAAGATTATCTAAACTGATCAGAGCTTGTTTTGGATTAAGAAATGTTAGGGTTGGCTGTGGTTTGCCAAAAGAAAAAACAAACCAACATGGAAATGATTTATACAAGCAAGAAAGATTATCACAACAAGCAGCAAATGAATGAATTATTAATTATTCAGTCCTGAGAGGAAATTCTAGCAGTCTTTAAAGAAGCAAGCATGCTAAAGAAATGAAGCAGTAAGGAAAGCTGCTCTCAAAGAAACAACAATATTTATTTGACAAATCTGCCAAGGAAATATGAAGCCAGCCTCCTAAATTAAGGTAGAAAGTGAATAATTTGAATTGGACTATTAATACCATTAAAATTGATTGCCTTAAGATTTGTTGTTGTGCTGTTAGATTAGAAGATAGATCAATGTCAGCTTTGTATGGGAGCTCCTCCCACACCAATCAATCAGTGACTCTACAGCTGCTGCCCTTCGTCCCTTCTCAGCATCTTATTTCTCTTCCACCACTTGAGCTAGGGGATGCTCATGTCCTTAAGCCCTCTGTTTATCGATGAGTGCAGTCTGCTCCATGTGTGGGATGGCAAATAATCCTTGCTATAGAGTCCTCTTACACAGTGCTTACACTATGTTTAGGTGCAGGTTTGCCTTATCTGTGCCCTGAGTTGAAAGAAAAAAGGATACACGAGAGCATTACAATAATAAAATGTTGATCCAATGAAAGGTGTTGACAGGCTGACATTATTAGCACACAGTGGGTAATGCACTGGAATTTTTTTGATGTGTGTTTTGTGGTTTTTGTTTGTTCTGTTTGTGGCTTTGGTTGTTTGTTTGATTGTTTTTTTGTTGCTTTTTTCCTCCATTCTGGACACACAGAGAATCAGCTAATTTGTGCCTACAACAAGCTCCTATTGATATGCAACATGTGTTGTAAACACACAGTTAGTGAGTGGCTTTTTTAGGTGAGGAATGTCAGATATTAATACTGGTAACTACAAAATCTGACTTGAATGCGATTTATATTGGTGATGGAAATTTGACCTTGAACACCTAGTGTGTCCTTCTAAACCCTATTAATCACATTAGTCACAATAATACCCCACAAATTTTCAGAATCACAAGTCTTGATTTGTGCATTACTATAAAAGCTCCATTAAAGTATGTAAAGTGTACATACTAACTGGATTCGGTCTCTGGGCTCATCCATATTCAAAAACCATCTTGCTTTATGTAGGTATAAACCTCAAAAAGAAGAGCATGTGAAGCCATCTATTGTGGACTCCCGTGGGTAGGAGGGAGTTGCTGTGGCTGTGTCCAGGCTTGTTGTGTGCTGTGCTGTACAGAAGATCTACCCATGGGAGTCTGCTTCTGCCTCCAGGACACCACTACTGCCACTGCTGCAAATACTGGGAGAGGTTTACCCCCTGGAGTTCAAATCTACTGCAGCATCTTCTGATGCAGCTTGAAGTACTGGTCACCAACCTCTAATGGGAAGATTTTACAAATACATGTCATATCACTAATGCTTATTTGTGAGAAGATGTCAGGAAAGGTGTCTCAAATGGCCCAGGCCACGGGAGAGTATGTTTTCAGAGTACCCTCAGCAAGTAACTTTGAAATTCCCAGATCTGACTAAACTATATGTAAGTATACCTGAATGATAGGAGTATAGTCATGGTGGCACAAATTTTCTCTCTACTTCAGTAGTTTCCCACAGTACTGGACTGGCTTTTCTTGGCATACAGTCTGCAATTCTACAGGAGCTGTTGCAATTATTTTTTTTCTGGTAGGAAGTTTTGGAAATAGGAATTTCTTTTTTCTAACGTTAATTTGATTTCACTGTTTCAACTTAGAAGGCATCTGTACCACCATATTCTGCCAGTGTTTTGAGAACTGTGTATGCAAGTCTAATCAATACGGTGCTAAAATGCTGACAGAAGTCAAAATAGGTGTTCTAGTCTAGGTGTGAAATTTCCACTAAAACATCCTTACTGTAGACAAGGTGTGAACTGCAAGGTGTAGCCAGAGCATGGTAACAGCTACCTTCAAGATTTATATATTCACTCTTTTCTGGAGTACATACTTGCAAGAGAATTGGCCTATTTACAGGAGGAGGAGCTCTGAAAATCCTCTGGGAACTGCCTGCAGTGAATGTGATAGAGTTCAAAAATAAGAGGAAGAAAATATGCCCCTCAAGACCTCAAGATGTTGACCAAAAAGAACACACTTTCATCATCTCACACTGTAATTATTCTGTCTGTATTATATCTGTTACGGAAATTATGGCAATAAAAAAAAATCTGCATTTTAGAAGGACATTGTGACCGGCAATAAGAATGAGAATATAGTGCTGTTATTTTCTTTTCCTTTAATGTTAACATCCACTCATCCACAAAATGAAGTAATACACAGGAATAAGTAAGAAAAATTGGAAAGCATACCTAATTAAATGAATCTAAACAATTGCTTGTTGGATGAAGAACTTACAGTGAAGGACACATATTTTCAAAGTACTAAGCTAAAAGGAAAATCCCAGAAAAGCTAAACATTGATTATAAAGAGAAAACTGTGTTAGAAAACAAATACATGTACATCTTAAAAGAAACCTTTCTAGTGGTTAAAAAGCTCTACTCACCAAAAGGTTTGCATGGCATAAAGGATTGAATATTTATTCTCTTATGTGTTCAGATAGCACTGTTCTCTTGGTAGCTTATGATGTTATTTGGCTCATTGATTTATCTTGCATTGATTTGTATGAATCTAGATTTCCTGAGAATGTGATCTGTCTTACAAGTTTTTTTGGAAGGCATTAAAATGATGAAAGCTGTTGACTTGATAACCTTGGGGACTGAAGACATCTATTGATGGTCTGTTGTTTAAAAAAACCTGATGTAAATTTCCCCACATTAATCCATTAATTTGTCTCAAATCTCGCTGTGAGGGAAAATTCCTGGGGTCATGTTTCATCTTCTATGTCCTGTACATCCATGGATCTGAAGCTGTCATAAAGTACTGGTGATGACTGGACTTCTTATACATAAAAAAGGATTCAAGCATGACTAAGACTGACCCTGAACATCCACCAGATTAAAAGAATCCTTTCAAAATATTTTTATAGAGTCTAGTGATGAATTAAATAAAACATTACACTGCCTTCAGAATATAATCTAGTTCTTCCTTGTGTTGTCTTCAGCTGTCAATTTAGAGGTGGAAGGCTCGGTAGCACAGTGTTTTTCCCTTGAGACATCTAGTCTCTGCATCTGTGAACCTCTCTAGAGCAATTCCATGCTCTGTAATAAAATACTTATCAGGGGAGTAAAGCTGATTAGCTGCAGACCTGCTTTCTCTGGAATTTAAATATAAAATTGTGTGGCTTTTTCGTTTCTTCCCAGAAACATTGCTATGTAAAACCTCAGTTTGTTTTCTGTAAGCTTATTATAAATTTTATTTAGTAGCATATTCTAATATTTCCATTGGTAAACACATTTTTAGCAATAAAACTGAAAGAGTCCTGCCTCTGATAAACTCATTGAACTCTTGTCATATTTCCTCAGGGAAATATTTGCTCTTATTGCAGGAAAACACCCCCAGATTTTTTACAGTAAAATTAGTCTGCTGAGCCAAGTGACCGAGAAGACAAATAGCCTTAAAATAATTGTGACAAACAATAAGAATATTTGTAATTCTCCCAGAATTAATAGAAGGTTTGTGTATTTTTAAACCAGCTTGTTAATGTAATGTATATATATATTTTTCCCATATGTAAATCAAACTAGCAATTAAAATTATGGTCCAAGCATCTTGGTAGAACTTGGATTCCTGATCTCCTGTATAGTTTAATCTATGAGAGGTTTCTTTGCTCCTTCTTAGGGCAGACTGTTACTTAAAGAGTGAGAAGATCTTGAGGGCTAGGTTACTAATTGCCTCCTGAATTTTAGAATGCAAAGAGCCCCAGGCTCTGACAGTCTGTCTTTTGTAAGGTACTTCAAGTGGAGTTCCTAAGACCGATGGTGCCTTTTGGAAGTTTTATTCAGATTTAAAAAGGTTAACAGCCTTATTCTTATGGTAATACAAAAATACTAAAAAAACCACTCTCCAAATAGGTCTTTGTGAATTCCATAATAAGTAAATCCTTAAGAAACTATACTTGAGAGCCTTGATTCAAATAATATCCAGGAAAATGGGTAATAACATTATCAGCATTTCTTTTTCCACTTTGCTATGATTTCATTTAGTTAATAAAGGATCTTCATAAACTATGATTTATCTTTCACTGTGTATGCTTTTTTATAATGAGGTTTCATCTGGTGACTTCTTTCTTCTGTGCCTCCACTCCACAATTTGAATCTGTATGCTGCATATCATTTTATGTAATTAGCCTATATTTAGATACCTATCTGTGATGGAAGGTTCTGAGACACATGCTTTTCCTGGATAAAATATTTTTGTTGCAGCTTTTCTGAACTTCATTTGGACCTGACCCGTGAGCAGAGCCTAGATCTGTCTATTGTATGATTTGCAACACCAATCTGTGCAATTTTAAATGATCTCTGTGATTGAGACTTCCTGAATGTATTTTAGCTAGAGAGACGTAAACAGCTTGTTTAAGCTGACATTCTGATGTCCTTTCCTTTACAGTCCTGAGCGAATTTTGGAGGTGAACAATATAAACTGTGTGCAGTCTATGACTATCGGATACAGCAGTCACCAATCAACCTTCCCATGCTTGATACCTGTCATGCTTCGTCAGTGCTGACAAGCAATTATCAGTCTTTGTTTCTTTTATACTATATATTGGCAAAACAATCATTGCAAGGAATTGCAGAGGTAGAAACCATTATCTTTGCAATATAGTGGTAACAGAGCTTTTAGGCTTACTGAAAATATCCATTAGGTTCTGTTCTCTTATCTACAAATGCTTTCTGCTTTGGGTTGTGCTATTCCAGCAGTTGAATCACCAACTTTTGTGACATTAAGAACTGATAACTCTATTCTTTCATCAGGTGATTTTCATTTTCTATTTGCCTTTGTTTCAGGGCTGAAGGCATTCTTCATTTGTTTTGAGTCCAACTATATTAAATATGATTTGGGTATCAGTTTTAGCCTCATTGACTTTGAAGATTTTGTTTTCCTCTTAGCAATTGTGACATGATATGACATTCCTGTGAAAGTTTAAAAAAAAAGAAAAAAAAAGACAAAGCAGACTGAGCCAATTTTAGCTTCTGAGCTGGGAGGGAATTTTTTGAACTTCACTCTGCTAGATGGTCATATCTGTATGACTCACATAAATCATTAGTTTCAAGTACTCTTAATAGCCTTCAAGAGCTTAAACAGGATGCAGCCATGGAGAACAGAAATTTTTTTGCAGCACACCACAGTTTTGTCCTCCCACCTGAATTAGAACAGATACAAGTTATCAAAGGTCTCATCTTCTGCAGGAATTGCCCTTGGTTGAAGATTCACAGTTGCAGAAAAACAAATTGCCAGTGCAGGGAAAAGAAACTACCTTTTGTACGCATAGAATTTATTCCTGCTCAGATCTCTGGAGAGGTCCAGTGCTGGTTCTGGCCATGGATTTTCATGTTCTCAAAAACCCCACATGACTGTAAAATTTCTTCCACTATCTCCCTCAGAAATCAGTTCCCTCTACTTGCTTGCTCTTGCCTCCTAAATGTCCCTCAAGTTGACCCTGCTGCTGCCATTCATGGGTCATCTGTGAGTCTGTTTGGTTGAGCAAGATTTTTTTCAAAGTCTCTTTCATGTCGTCATGCTTGGAAAACATTCGGTAACCTTAACTGGAAACTTCTTCAAATCTCTCCTCATGATTAATTAGCATGGGTCCTACAAAATGAAATCCCACTTGTGAAGGGTATACAGGCAGGTTGAGTTATTTAGAAAGACAGATCCAGAAATTGTCTTCAGGATTAAGAAAGCATGTTCAATGGCGATGCAAAAGGGGGAAAATGTACGCACATTTTCTGATTTGGTAGAACCCACTCTGTACTACAGTGTTGCATGAGTTAAAGCTCAATCTCTGTACTTAACGTTCAACCCAAATTTTAATCAAATTCCTTAGGTGTTACTTAGGATGAGGTTTTCTTCTTGCATTTGCTAAAGCTGACAGAACTATGCAACTCATATTAAACTGAAAAAATTGCTATTACACACCTCGTTTTTTACATGGTGTATGGATGGTTTATATAAAAAAGGTTATGGTCACCCATTGTTAAAGTTTTAAAGGGTTTATTCTCTTTTATCTCAATTTCTGTTTCTTTTCTCCTCATATAGAAGAAAGGTTTTATAATCCTGTTAACTTTTGTGCTAGCATTAGACATCTTTGTCTTTGACATTGCCCATGAAAGAGGAGAGGGTCTGTCCAATATATAGCCCCAGTTCATCCTCAGAATGAAAAGATAAGTTGTGCTTCTTTTTTTTTTTTTTTTTTGCTGCATACAGACTGAGATGAGACTTGCTACAGGAAGAAAGTACTAGCTTGTCAGTGCTTTCTAAACATGAATTATTCTGTCCCGTCATTCCAACCTTTATCTGTTTGAACACTCTCTGCTCTCCAATCCTGTTACCAGGCTAATTTTGCATCCACATTCAATCCCATTCTCAGTCTGTCTTAAATATAATTTCTTATTTGCACACAGTAGAAATAAGCTACTTTTATTTCTTCCAACTTGGCACAGACAACTCTGTTTCAGAAATACCTATTATACTTAGGTCTCCTTCATTTGAAAGACTCTCTTTTCTTCTAGTTCCTTACAGACAGGAGAATGGGAGACTGTTCATCTGATTTGATTGTCTCTACTGTCATTCCCTTGTATATTTTTGTGGAAAGGCTACTGTCTGTCAAAGCTTTCACCCCAATGTCCCTTTCTGGGATCACACAGAAGCAGCAGAGATGCTCATGTTGAGGCACTTCTCTGAGACATCTGGCCATGCACTGAGCAATTGCTCTACCAAGTACCTAGGGGAAACTGTAGACTTGAGCTGTACATTCAAAACCCCTCTGACAGGAGACATCTTTCTGTCACTCTCTAGTCTTTTTCAACCATTATCTGTCTACTTCATTTAGGTAGCAAAATCTTATACTGCTGTGTATCTCAGTCCCCAGACCATTAAGACCAGTGTCACATAGGGGCCTTTAAACATTAATATTTTCCCAGTAATAAATATATGAATATATCAAGAAAGAAATATCTCATTTTGTTGTTACTGAACTCTTTTAATGCCGTACATATTGGATGTAAGTACCTGGGATAATACTCTGAAGCATCAAAACAGCGAGGAAAATAGCAGGTACATAGGCTATAAAAAAGGCAAAAATACTTAATAAATATGGAATTTTTCAGAATTTCATACACTGTAAGACACATCTTTTTTGTGAGAGATGTATGATTTTTCTAAGTTGGTGGTAAACTTTTAGACTTCCTGCATTCTAAGCTTTCACTTCCAGATTGATGCATTTAAAGGCAGAGATGTTCTTTATTTCTTCTGCTTAATAAGTTTTATGACATTTCTGTCTAAAACTTTCATGTAAAAGAGCCTTTATAGGGAAAGAGTTTGCGTACTTACTTCATTTGCCTTAAGCCAACAAATAAACCTGAAAAAGAAAATCTATATTTCAGTTGTAAAATAATGAATGAATGGGCTGAATTATTCATGGTCATTCCACCCTTTGAAACAAAATGAATTTGAGGAGGACATAACTGTTCTCAAGAAGGCAATCAGTGAAAGAATAGACCTGTCAAACAAATACTTCATGATGAATTATTCACTGTGCTCTAACATTTAATTAACAGATGAACACGGTTGTCCTTGCTGATGTCCAGTTATAGGAAACTATTATATGTTCCCTACCATGTCTCCTTACTCAGTTTGATACTGCAGGTAGAGCTGTGCTGTGAGGAAGCTTGCTTCATCGTTGTTTATTAATTCATGACTGGTGATTGAAATGCTGACCACAGAAATAAAGCCATGAATTTGAGAAGGAACTGTCCATGTATTCCAGCTGGCCCTTACTGATTGTTTGATTCTTGGCACCATGTTTCTGTTCTCTGTCTGCTGACTCTTAGTGTTTTTCAACAGAGAAACTACCATTTAGAAATGGAACAGCCCAGATGCCTGATTGCTTTTTGGATAATCCCTTTGTTACTTTGTCACTGAAGAGAACAGTCAGGTGTATAGGCTGTGAATAAAGACATTTCATTTGACACATTGCCGTGTTTGGGACTTTTGGATCCCTGGAATTTGCTTTTGCTTTGCCAATGAAATCTTACTTCTGTCAATTTGGGCTGTCATCTACTTCAAATGAATTCCATTTCATCCCAACAAAATTTTAACTGGCAGATCTAATCTGAGAAGTCACAGTTTGAACTCAGGACCATTTGCTTCTGAATTGCCACAAAAATGACACACACACTCATTCTAAATTGAGAAAAAAAATATTTAAAAGCTTGAAAAATATGAAGCTCCAGGCTAGTTGTCCTTTATGTATCTGGTAGTAAAAAGAAAAGACTTTAGGGGATGATTCTTTCAGCCTTTGCTGGAGAATGACAGTTAAAAATGAAATAAACTAGAAATCTCTCCAGCCAGGCTTGTGATGTGTTTCAAAGAGAGACCATATTTAGGCCAGTTGTGATGAAAGTTTAGAGTATTCAGGTGACAGTTCAGCTCAGCAATAAGTATGTTCTCACTCTTTTATACACCATGCAGTCTTTTTAAAAAGTAGTATTATTGATGTTGAGATATTTGTGCACCTCTAAAACCACTGAAGCTCTCTTCCTCACATTTTGTTTGGCAAATACTTATGATTCCACCTTGCTTGTATCATATATAAGCAACTGAATGAGCCATATTGGATGGCACAGGGAGCATTTAATCAGTGATAACAAGTAGTGCATTGGAATGCACTTTATCATGTGTGTTCCAAAGTAACTTGTTTGACACTGGCAGTAACACTGCAAATACATGTAAAATTGTCATAGTTTAACCCTGGCTGACAGCTAAGCACTATGAAGCTGCTTGCTCACTTCTGTAAAAGTGAGAAAACTCATCAATTCAGATAATGACGGTTTAATAAGAAAAGCTAAAGCCACACACACAAGCAAAGCAACTCAGTTCACTACTTCCAATCTGCAGTCATGTGTGCAGCCATCTCCAGGCAAGCTGGGCTCCATCGTGCATAACTGTTACTTGGAAAGACAAATGCCATCACTCTGAACGTCTTTCCCTTCCTTCTTCTTTCACCAACTTTTATACTGAGCATGATGATGTCATATGGTATCGAATATGCCTTTGGCTGGTTTGTGTCAGCTGTCCTGGCTTCAACCCCTCCCAGCTTCTTGTGTACCTGGCACAGTGTGAGAAGCTGAAAAGCCCTTGACTGCTTTCTGCTTAGGAACAACTAAAACATCAGTGTATTATCAACATTCTTCTCATACTAAATCCAAAACACAACACCATACCTACTACTAGGAGGAAAATCCACCAGGAAAAAAATAGAAGTCAGTCTGGACTCAGTGCTGTCTTGGGAACACTTTACGTTTTGGTCCATCACCTGTTAGTCAGTTGACAAACACAGGCACTGAACCTAGTGGTCCATGTGAAGAAGAACCAATGTGGAAATTACAATTTGTTGATCTTAATAAATTGTCACAGTCATGAAATACAATGGAAATCTTTATCACAACACTTAGGGAAGTCAAAACCTTTCCCATTTTGGATTGCTTTAGATTAAAACTAGAATATTTCAACACAAAATCTCTCCCTACCAGGCCCCTGAGAGCACCTGTAGGGCTGATGTGGCTCTGCCTGTCCTCAGTCCTGTCTTTTGTACTTTGTGGCTTGACCCTGAACTCAAGGTGTTACTTTGCTTTTGCTAGAAGATCACTGGACAGTCAGTAGGAGCAGCTGCTGCCATCACCCTGGCCTGTTCACCCTACCTCACTGCCACGGGGCTCTGCCCAACCAACGAGGGCTTGGCCCTACCTGTGTGGGGGCCCCTCCTGGCCTCCCTTCCCTTGGGGAGCCACTTGCTCTTCATACTCCCTGATGATTCTTTCTTAGCTATGCTTGTTTCCTTTCTTACTAAGGAAATATAATTAATATAATTGTTTTATCACTTTTAAGCTTCTTCCTTTTTTTTTTTTTTTTTTCCAAATAAAATACATGGCTCTTACATGTTGAAAAGTGCTATATGTTACAAACGAACTCTTGATATTTGTGAACAAATGCAAATTCTGCCTTTTAGTGGATGACCTTTCTGTTTTCATGTGAGTTGTATAAACTCTTTCCAGAATAAACTTGGCCAGTAGTTCCTATCATACTGTTTACATATTTTAGAAGATAGTTGATGACACAGCAGATATGTTTGTTTTAATTGATAATTTTAGATTTTAAATCCAGGAAAGACTGTTGTGCCTTGAGGTCCCAGTAACATTGCTAAAATTTCGGTTACTGACTGAGTTCTACCTTCATATCTTATGACTGAGATCTTAAGACTGACAGTGCAGTTTTTGAATATGATTAAATTGGTTGAGTCTCCTTCATTTCCCTGTACTTATATTAGGTTACATGGCGGGCACAAAACCATAAATACAAATCCGTGTGTGTGTACTTTTGCTGCTTTTCACCCATACTAATTCACCACTGGCAGTTTGACCCTATAATCCTCTGCAGTGAACGAGCAATGCAAAGATGTCACATTTCTTTAGATGATGTTGTCCCCAGGCAAGTCCATCTCTGATGAAACTGGACATGGCATGATGAAGTGTCAGTGCTAGGTGATTAAGTCTACTTCATGAGCTCTTTGATATACCAGCCCAGAAACAATAAGCACTCTTGCAAGACTGTGATGCTTAATGAGCTTTTCAGGAAGCTGGAAGCAAGGGCTTTACCAAATCTCAGGATGCAAAGGTGATTATGTATAAAGAGAGTATAAAGAGAGAAATTCTTGTTCTGTGGTCTATACTAGATATTTGCCCCCATTTGCCTCCAAAACATCTCTGTAATCTAAGAGCTTGGTACCTGAGTACTGGTCCTTTCTGGTAAGCAGACCTCAAGTGGAATACTTGACAGGCTGTAAAGGAGGTTAGGAAGGCTTGTGGAAGAGAGGTACATTGGTTTAATTTGGCCTGGGATTTTGTAGAGGATAATGGCTGAACGGTAAAAGAAGCAGGAGGATATAGAAGTTTGAGAACAGTCTGTTTCATGCTGCACAGGAGCTGTTTTGGATCCTCATAAGGTTGTCTTTCAGGTGCTGCCATAGACTAGCATAGTAGCAGTGGTGGCTGTTGGAACCTGAGCCAGAGGCTCATCAGTCCCACGTTTGTGAAGGGTGAGGCAGAACAGGCTGGGCTGACAAAAGCTGGCTACAGACAAGATAGATGGGCAAGTACACTGGGTCAGAAATGTTCTGTCATTGTTTGCTGTCACGTCAGGCCCAAGAAGACTTTGATCAGGCCCCTTGGTGTCCACTTAGCAGTGACAGAGCTTGGACCCAACACCCCATTCCTAAAAGTGGGAGACACATTATTCAGCTGTGCTGACCTGTCCAGTCTGATCTCTACCAAAGACCATGAGTGTGCTTATGAGACCACGTTTCATTAGTGAGGGGTTCCTCTTTTCTCTGATCAGCATCTCTTCTGTGATGTGTGTGGGCATTATCATGGCAGCAGGACAGCCCAGGAAATGGGGTTACATGTGGGTGGCGATTTCTGAACATCACCTTAGATAGCTACTGCTGCTGAGGTGTTGCATGGTCATCATGGTGGTGGTGTGGTGTATGCTTTACGGACAGCTCAAGCACTGACAAATTCCACAGGACATGGATTGTATTTTAAAGTTTTTCACTGGCTCTTTAGGGATGTCTCTTCAGTGTCTCTTCAAGTTAATCAATATGCATAGCTGAGGAATTTAATGGTCATGATGTAACAAAGTGTCCTCTTATAGATCAGTTCAGATCCAGCTGCTACAAGAAACTCATAGTCTTCATAAAGGAAAACATCTAACGGGGTTAATAAGACTGTTCCCTATGTTAAATAACAAAAGATTGGATTAGAATGTGCAATCATCAGCAAAACAAAACAAACTCCAGACTCTGAGGCTAGGCTTATTGCATTACACTAAAGGGTATTAGGACTTCACTCCAAGCGCTGGAAGAAAATATTCTTCACAGGAACATTTTTAGGCAAAAATGCTTTGCATTCTGAGTTCAGCCAACTTGTACACTCTCAAGTAACTTCTGGGGTCAGTGTTGGGAATTAGCAGAGACCATGGACCATTTCTAGTAGGAAACTACAGAATGGAAGAGAGGAGACTATGGCATTGACCTCAGGGCCAGGGACTGGGCCCTGGCAATCTTTGGTTTAATGGTATGGATATAGCCTTGGGATACACTCTATGAGTCAAGATGCTTGGAAGGAAACTCAAATATGTTTAGAAAATAAACATCGCATGGAGAGGTTTGAACAGACTGTTGTGGACTTTCTCAGTCTTTCAGGTTTTTTGAGACGAAAGTACAGTATAAATGTATGTATGTTTGTTTGTTTTTCAGTATTTTGACATTATGTCTCCTAGAATTCATGCAGAAAAATACATTGGAATATCTTGATGTGAATTTCTGGCCTTAAATGGAAGGGGTAACAATCACTTGCAAACTGTAGTAAGTCTTGCTCTGATTGTCAGTTGAATGGACTCGGTCACTCCTCGGTTTCTAACAAGTCTACTCCACCTCACCTTCTTTGCACTCATAATGCTTATAACACCATACTATACAAATACTTTAAAAGTAGACATCCAAATTCTAATAGAAATTTAGTGTGTTTTGGTTTTTATTCAATCTCTAGCAATTGGGGTTTAGCATGGGTGCATTGGGATAGCAATTGAAAGTGCGTTGAATAACAACAACAGTAATATTTTGTTTAACCATAGGAAGTATTTTTGCCTTCACAGTTTAGGCTTTGAGTCACTGTTAGATCTGCTTCCAGTTATCAGATCATCTGTTTCTCCTGGCAAAGTCTGTTTGGTTGGAAAAATAAACAAGTTCCTTACATCAAATGGCACAAATTAGTTTAGCCTACTGTCCCAGTATGAGTGCCTGGATGTTAAACTACAATGTTAAGAAGTTTTGGTGTAATGTTTGGAATTTACCTGATTTTACAATCATACATCTAGGCTTTATCCATTATAAAGTAGAATTAACAAAGATGAACTTGTAAAATGTTTTTCCTTCCTCTCACTGAACATCAAACATCAGAAATGATTCTGTTTAATAATTGGAGATGGAATAAAATGACCAAAGATGCCCAAAGAATCCAATAATATGCCTTGTGGTAACTTTGATTCAGAAGCATTATCAGGGAGACTGATGTTACCATGCAGTGCTTCATCTTCAACAGAGTAGGCTGCTCAGGTGAGGGTGGTGCACTGCATGTTGGCACCAGTCATATCTGTAGATTTTACTGAACTGTTACAGAGGAGAGTAGTTATAACGTACTCGTTACTGAACTCCAGAGGAGCTGGACAGAATGTATTTCTTTAAAACAGACGTATTCCCAACTGAGTACCTGGAAACAAGATTCCTTGTCAGCCAGCTCTGGTGCTTGCAGTTGTGGTTCCTGCTGCTTTGCCCCCTTCCCTCGCAGGACATGTGGAGGGGAACTTAATGAGTCACTAGGTCTCCTGTTGGGAAGCCCACTGGAAGAGTGTGCTCCCAGGAGCTGTGGTTTCTTTTTCTTCTGAAAGCAGTTCTGTGTCGGTAGAAAGCTCATTTAGTGGTATGTGGTAATCTAACGCTACAGTGCAGTGAGAATGGTTTGCTTCCAATTAGCCTTTGAACACATTTCATGACTGAAGTTAGTAACCATGTATATATGATAAAAGTAACTGCAGCCTGCCATGTATGTGGCAATTAGTTGCTTTTCAGATTTTTTGAATGGTGTGTATTTTCTACACAGTTTACTAGGTGCTTGACTTGGCTTTATAGCAGCCAAACTCACCACATAACTGATAAAAGTGCAAAGAAGGAAGGAAACGGAAAGCTTGCACAACTCATTCTAGTCCTCTGCTGTCTGTGACCCACTTTAATTCAGCACTTGCTCACAGACCAACGAAAGTACAGAAATGGATGGTATTTTAGATCTGGGGAGATAACAAGGTCTCCCCTTCTTGTCTGAATAGCAAAAACCTGTAATACAAGTAATGCCAAAGCTATGTCAAGCCTCTTATCCTTATTTCTCTGAACAGAGAAAGAAAATGTGGGTGTCAAATAGTTCCTACTATAATTAACAGTCTTGTCCATCATCCACTTAAGAGACTTCATTCTCCATATTGTATTTCCAGGTGTCTTCTCCAGCACATTGTAAAACAGTGCTCACATGAGGATCTTGGTACTTCTCTTAGGAAACTATCGTAGATTCAGCAGGTGAAGCCTATTCTGTGTAACACAGAATGAAGGAGAGTGAAGAGGTGCTCTGAGCAATGAAAGCTCAGAGACATGGGTAAGTAAGGAAGAGTTCCACCTCCACTTGGCCCAGAGGGAGTCAAGGTATCAGACATCTCGAAAGTAGTTCAAATCGACTTACTTTCAGAGACATTTTATTTATTTTATGGAAAAGATAGTTACTTAAAATCTTTTAGTTACATCTATTACTATTGAATTCACAGAAAACACACCTATGTTGTGGGATGAATCAAAAGTGTCAGTATATCAAACATCCTATTAAATAGATAATTTTTTAGATATTCAAGAACAAGAAATAAAATTTTCTTGTGATCAGTTAAATCCTGAGACAGTGACAGGGAACGAGACTGTCACTTCCACTAAAGTCTCCTTTCTACGGCTTTGGATGATGTTGGAGCTATGCATATTTTTAACAAATATCATATGCACCTCGCTTTCCCTAATTGTTACTGTCTTGCTTGACTGCAATTGGAAACCCACATGAAAGAAAACAATGACAGAGTCTGAGGAAAATGTCCAGAATCCTTGTGGGAACTAACAGGAAGGCTCTGAATTGGAAATCACCTCTGCCAGATGCCAAATTGGTGGGCAAGTTTAGCCTTTCTAGGCCCAAGCAGGACACTATAACTTTCCAAATGCTGATTCAAGGGAAGAAGGGAGGTTAAGTGGGCTGTCAGCAGTTGCATGGGGGGAGATGATGACTGACTCTGAGGGGCACATAAGCAAGCTGAAATAAAATAAACTGTCTCATCTACCCCCACCTAGCCTAGAAATAGAAGTAGCAGGACAAAGCTGAATTTACTGAGGCTCAGATGGAAAGATGAAAGCTGAGGTAAGGGTCTTTTGTTTGTTTAAGCCCTATTCTCTGTGTTTGAGTGAATAATGCTTTGTTTTGGAGAAGCTGGCTTGAGGTCGCTTTAATTCATCTGCTGTCACAGGCTCTTGGAAGAAGAGACATATTGATGACAAACACAGTTGGGTCTGTCAGTTCAACATGTGTAGTAAATGAGATATTACCTCCAGGATTTCCAGTATGAGAGCGGTGGAACCATATGCCTCCATCCACAGAAAGTCGAAGGTAACAAACCTCTTTTCAGGAAAGTGTGCTTGAGAGGTGCAAAAAGGCACTTCAGTATAGCTTATCTGTAGTTGCAACAAATCTTACAATTCTTTCTGTTTAAGAAAGCAGAATATTCTCTACTGGAAACCCTTTCCTCTAATTTAAGCAACCTAAGAATGAACAAACATTTACTTAAAAATGTGTAAAATGCTAGATCTTTGGCCTCCTGCTGACAGTTGGTGTGTGCAACAAATGATCCAGAACTAGCACATCTCAGTTCTTAAAAATAAATAGCTGGTAGATATCTTACTGTATGGGGTTAAGTTTTCTTCTGAATAGCTGGTTTACTGCTCACATGGTTTAAAAATATTTGAAGAAATGTAATTTGCAATGGCCTTAAAAGATTAAATGTTTATATTTATTTAAGGATATTACCTTCCTTGCAATTTCTTTTGAAGCATGACCTGTAAACACCTAGTAGCCAGGATCGATTACCTGTTCCCAATTAATGGAACACTCCTGAAATGAGACACCAGCCCTGCAGGCAGGGTTGGGTGTGTGGCCCAGGAAGGGTTCAAATCACCTTTTTTAATAGATCAAGATAGATGCCACCATTTGAAATGATAAGTAGGGGAATTTTTTTTTTTTTCTTTTTTTGTGTCAGTTAACAGGAAGAACAAGAAGGTACGTTGAGTCCTCATTCACATGTATAAGGCACTAGAAAACCTAGCAGCAAAATTGTTTCAGGTTATTATTAGTTGTCTGCTGGAAGGCTGCAGACCAGAGATTAAGGGAAAGAAAAAGCAAACTACTTCACCCCAGTATCACTTTCATATATGTAGTTCAAAGGGATCTCTACTTTTGGCAGTTAAAGAATGAAACTTTGGTCCTATTTTGTTAATTCTGAGTTATAAAGTTTGTTTCACTGAATCTAGAAAGGGACTGTGTTTTGTGTGTTTTGTTTGTCTTGTTTTGTTTTGTTTTGTTTTCCTTGATAAATGCACTGTAAGTAAATGTTTAAACTGGAACCTGCAGGTATAGAAATTCATATTTAATGTTCTTACAGATTCACCAGTGTGTCTCTTATTCTAGGAGTGATATGCCAGATAGCAGATTTATCTTTCCTTTGAAAGGAAGAATAGAGGTGTAAAAAACAGGAAAAATATTTTTCCCTTGAAATAAGTTTTGGAGTTCATGATTAATGTTTAATCTGAGAAAAATATTTAACAGTCCTACCACCCGAACAGAGAGAAAGGGCCACAGCCCTTGAAATACAAATAATGCCATGGAATAGCAGAAGAGTAAGTAGTTCTCAGAGCAACAAATCCATAAGACTAATTTCTGCAGATCTGTTCTGTGTTGTTTCTTTTGGTTTTAGGTGCCAAATGGTGGGAGCTGTAACGGAGGGATTTCTTGGTGTTGAACATTAAGCATTTTCTCCTATGTGTATACATATATCTCATACCTCTACTATGGTATGATTTGGTAATGCATTATTATCCCTTCCAAATAGTTGCAAAAGTACAGTTTCCCCCCTTCTGTCCTCACAGAGCCCTGTGGGAAGTACTGCCTGAAGACATTTGGGCATGCAGAAACGGGAATTGTGATTATGTGTCAGTTTTCCTCTGTAAAGTTCTGAATGCACTTATCCTTCTTGAAAGAAGACCCTCCTAGATTTGAAGAATCTTGATTTTCCCTCTGCCAGATTTAGCTTTACTCTGACTGCAGCAAAAAGTCATAACTGAACATTGTCATGCCCAAACTGGAAAAATTAGCCTGTTCACAGGCTCTTTCACCTCCTAAATAAAAAGTAACATTCTCTAAATTGTGTTCCAAGACAGGTGAAAGAGGATCTTAAGGAAACTAGACAAACCTTAAATCATCAAGAAACCATAGAAATAATTACTTTCAACACTTTTACATAGAAAGACAAGTGAAGATTAAGGTCCCTGTGCACAACCATCTCTTGAAATCCACTTAATTTCAAGAATTAAATGTTTGTGTAAATGTATGAACATTATTTCACGCAGAGACTTCAAGATCTTTTAGTCAACAAGGAAGATTTGACTATGCTTTTACCAATCTTATATCCATGAATTGTGCATGCATTGACAAAATTAACTTAAAGATTTACATAGTAAAAGATAAAAAGACTCAGAACTACAAGACTGGAAGATGAGCTGAAGATGATAGCATATATATTGCATTTACTTATAATAGTGCAATAACATTACTTATAATGGCAGTTTTCAAATGTGTGACTGGCTCTCAGACAATGGGAGTTAGACAGCCAGTGTCACTGAAAATGTTCTCTGCTGATGACTCCAGCACCTTTATGAAGGCTCCAAAACAACTGATGGTTGTACATGTTATGTGTGTCTGTTACAACAAAACACAGATTACATTGCAGTCCCACGTCATAGCATTGACAGATAATGAATCACAGGTGGAAAATTGTGGAACACCATATACAGTAAGATTTTGTTGATGATAGGATAAACACAAACACATTTTTTAAAACGTGGGAAAGGAAAACAAACAAATAAATAAATTGACTAACTAAATAAATATAAACCAAGCAAGTCCATCTTTATGTACAGTTTTTAAACTTCATTTATTTTAATGAACCCTGGGTGTCACATTCTAATTGGTGTGAAAATAGAGAATGACAGTCAGTGGGAACTAAAGCTTTGATGAATGTCTCTGTCTGGCCATATGGGAATGGGGAAAATTTTGATTTTTCCCTGCCAAGGTTCTCGACAGTAGATATTTATGAAAAATGTGGATATGGATTTGGAACAATCAATTGAACATCATTTAAAACCTTAGATCATCCCAAAAGGTCATGAGTATTTGTGCACTTGTGGATGATAATATTTATTGGTGAAATTCCTTGAAGAGTGCAACAGCAAAAAGTGATGTTGATCATAAGATGAAGCATTCATTTCCTTTGCCTTAACACCCCAAAATTTTTCTGCTCTCTCTTAAAAGTCTTTGCAAGCAGATCACTGTGTAGACATTAATATTTTTTTCTAGCTAAGGTCAGTATTTTTGTTCTAAATTGCTATCTTCAGTGATAACCAAACTAATAAGTCATCCTTATATATGTATTTCAGACTGAAATTGAGAAAAACAATTTCACCTTGAAATTAACAGAGGTCTTTTGTCAAGCTTAAGTATTTTTTATTTTCAGTGGGTAATTTTTTTTTGCTGATACCTGCTTCAATGTACATGAAATCAACAGGGAAAGACAAAGAAACTCAGGTACTTTATATTCTGAATGGAAAATACTCATTTTTTCTCTAATTTTCCAAAGCTTTGCCAGTCAGGAATACCCAAAGATAATATTTTTTGATCATTGGCAAAATAAGTATATCTCTTCAAAGTGTTTGCATCTAGTGTAGTGGCTTTTTCTGGAAGACAGGTTATTGAAAATCGCATAGTCATTTTTACATGACATTAAATGGCCTTGTTATACACCAGGTCAGATTAATTATTCTTTCCGGCTTTAGAAATCAAATCAACATAGGAATGAGGGGCAAGTGTTAAATATGTATTTTGGTTTATGATTTTCATTTTTATAGAGTGTTGATCATCCTACATTAGAGTAGAAACTGAAGTTCTACCTCTGCCTGTAACTATCACACTGTTTTATAGTGGCTAATTTATAATAATATAAAACAACACATTGTTTTATGAGGAAAATGAGGAAACATTATCCAGGCACTTATTCTAGATTTTATTTTAAATACTGGCTAACTTTTCTTTTACAGAAAAGTAAACTTCCAATCCCATTACATTCAGTTCAATAATTGTATCTTTAGGTTTAAGACTTTAGTCTGAAGTCTCTTAAATCAATTGAACCCTTTTATGTCAGTGATTTACAGAAAAGTTGGGGTTTTACCTGTTGTAGAAGCAAAATGTAACACATTATTTCATTGGGGAATTTTTGTGACAAGGAGAGTGTCCCAGCAGAGGGTGTGTTTCCAAAATACCTTGTACCCAACCAGCTACCTTGTAAATTAGCAGAGTGCAGCTCAGTCATCATAATTGCATCAAGACACATAGACAGTATCACACTATAGCTTATAATATGTCAGCAGAAAATTTTTAAAATATGATCTCCTTCATCACAAGAAATAGTCAATTAATTTATAAACTGCAGAAATGAGATATGAAACTAAGCCAAAGATGTATCAAAACCTGTAAGGAAATAGGACACTATGCATCAAAATACAGAGCTATGATTAGTTTCTGCAGCTATGCTATTTTATAAAACTGCAAGTAAGTAATTCACAGTTGCCTGTTAAAATACCTTATCATACTTACTAGCACAGCTGGGCAGATAAATGTAGCAGGCATGTAGGAATGGAAAGAAAGAGAAAAAAATACCGCTCGGTTCAAGCCATTTACTAAAAAACCCATGGTTTTAGAATTTAGAAAAAAGTATCTTCTCTTCCCCCAACCCTGAAGGAGAAAGAGTCCTAGCCTCTATCACTTTGCTATCATTGCAAAAGTGACATGTTCATTCAGCTGAATTTAAGCCACAAGTTTTACATTCTGACAATATCTGTCCTCATAGGCAGATTTTCCTTCTCTGAACAAGCCGTCACTTTGAAGACCACCTCTCCCACAAGCCTCTGTCAACTAAGATATCTTTTGCCAGCCTACCAAAAGATGTATTTTTTAAATTAATGACCCTGCAGCTACTGGGAAACTACATTCCCTCAAGGACTAAATTGATCTAGTGGATCACCCCTTCTCTACCTTGTGATATCATAAATAAACAAAACAGTGAAGTTGCCAAAGGTATCCAAATGAAAATACAATTGAAACAGGCAGGGGAAAAAATAGAAAACTCAACATTCACCCTTTCTGATTTCATCAGTGGAAGTAACTCCTTAGAAAAAAGTTCATATTTTGTTTACCTCATATGACTCTTCATTCCCGTTCCCCTCACACACAAACAAACCACAAATTTTAATTTTTCATAATGTTATTTGGTAAGAAGGAATCAGAATTTTCTGTGGCAGTGATTATGTGACAGGGTGCTGTTCTACCAGAGAATAAAAATGGAGAATTATATTCACTCCAAAACACAGAATCTCTACTAGATATTTTTAAGGAAATTGGTTTTGATCATCAACCTATAAAATGACTGCAAAGCTTTATATGAGTATTTATATAAATTTATGAGGCTCTCTAGTCTCAAATAACATAATTGTTCAATTTTTATTACTATATTGCAACAACAGCATTAGTGATCTATGTAGGAATACATTAACAGAAATGCAATGACATTTTTTATAAAATGCATTTAGAATGGTTAAAGGATTTCCTCCAAATCAGTTTCAATCAGCTTGAGGAAACCAGCTCTTCAGGATACAAATAAGTACCTACATTAGAAATCTTGCAGATGGCAGTGTATTCAGGGAGTTAGAGATCTTGAACAAGCTACATCTGCTACACTGGACCTTCAACTTAAGGCTTGAGAAACCTGTTTGTCAGCACGAGTGGTCACAATACAACCCCATGCATACAACAATCTAAGGGAATGTGCCAGAATACCCTGGGTACGTGCTGTTCCTAGAAACAATTCCTAGGTACATGCGGCTAGATATGCTCTGGTGGGCATTAAAAAAGAGATAACACTCTGACCTGCAGGTATAAGGAGCCACCATGTAGGTGGTGGTTGAACCTCTCCACAGCTGTGAATCCTGCACAGCATACCAAGGCTGCCCATCTGGGGTCTACCCGATGCTGCATAAATGTGACATTCCCACCATCTATGAAGGAATACATGATTACCTTGCTATCTGTATTTTTTTTTTCCTGCGTTCTACCTTATTCTGCTTGTTGTGCCTTTCTTACTGAGACTCGGAAAGAACCCGGCTCCTCCTCGTCCCAAAACAGTATCTCCAGAGTTCCAAAATGAGATTACACAATCCCAAACGAGCAAATTAACATCCATTTCTCAAACCTTCGTGATAAACCTCCAAGTTTGGAAGAAGACATTCAGAGACATTTTGGTGACCTCTCTGGGCTGTCTAGAAATCATATGAGTTGATTACAGGATGCCAACTTGTCCCTTGAGAAAGACTATGTTTAAATGTCAAACGAGAAAGGGAAGAAAAACAGGTTGTCTTTGATTCATTATTTTGACTCATGACATAGGCAAAAAGGTGAGGAGCAGGCAGATGGCTTCCCAGATATTACCTTCTAGCACTGCACTTAAGGGATAAAAAAAAAAAAAACATTCTCAGAGGAAGACTGGACAGAAAATGTCCTCTTTCAACTTTTTATTTCACCACAGTGTCACACCATGACTGAGATGGACCACAGTAAGGAAGAGCTGAGTGTGAGGTGTGCAAAGAAGATCCTTTTGTTGGAAAAGGGCAATGATAGCATAATTCATCATCAGACTCTACTGGACTCTACAATGGAGCTTTGGGCTTTTCCTTGAAGGTAGCAAAAATGAAATGTACCAGGTCTTAATTTTCCTTGTATAAAACAGATCTTATAATAAAGTGTAGTGAAATAAAAAATAATCTCTAAGACACTGAACATACATAGTTCTTATAAATTTCTAAATCCTTTGCTAGTAGATAGGAATATAACCTTTTCTCTTTACAGTTTTTTCTGTGCTAATTTCCAGATTTTTTAGAGTTCTGCTCTGACTACTTCATACTTTCCTGTCACTAGTATTACTGCAGAGGAATGATGCATTTCCTAACTTAAATAATCTGAAGTATCGATGTTACTGTCTGGCAGGAGTCATTGATCCTATTGTATTGAAAAATGATTGTGAAGCTGTGTAATTCAATGCTACCAGTGTAACTGCAGTATCAACACCTCCTTTGAAATGATACTAGGACATGGAGAAGATGTGTTAGATGTGTGCCATCAGTTTATCTGTGATCTCATGGACTTGAAAAAACCCAATTTTCCTTTGGTACTGACTTTTCCATGAAAGAAAATAATTAAAATGTAGTTGATAGGTGGTTGAATAAAGATGTCAAATGACAACATTTTAAGTGTCACTGTAACTTTCTGAAGACTGTCAGTGTTAAGGAAGCAGTAGTATTTCCTAGGCTGCACTATGAAGTTTACTAAACTCATTCCACAGATGATACAGAGTTACTGAATCCCTATTTGCTTTATATTCACTTTAGTAGAATTTTACTAATTCATAGTTCCTAAATCTTGTAGTCTGTGGAAAGCAGGCACTGCATGGTTATGCAGCTGGTCTATTATCTAGGTACAGCATATATATTTTTTCTCAGGTGTTGATAAGTGGTAGTTATCACTACATTTGTTTCTGGCAATTCGGATGTGGAAAAGAGAACTCAAATGCCATTAATGAAGTCACACTCTTCAATTAAAAAATATCTCCCTGTTTTCCCCTTCATAAATTCAGTTTTTGTCTCCTTTGCTGCACTGTGTCTGTTTGTGCAATATTCAGTATCATAATGAGTTGTTAATGAGCTGTCTATTATGAATGCAATTTATAGAGAAGAGAGACTGAGGACTTGAGGTACTCTTTCAACAAATAGCTCTGCATCTGAGTTCTCTTTCATGTACAAACATACACTGTCTCTGTTACAGTATCTCTTACATTAAAATCTTAATCTGAGTCACTCTGAATGTAGCTACACATTTACTGAGTTACCTTTAATGGTATATTGACTATATCCTGAATATTGCAATGAACAAAGACTACAATACAAACTCTTTGTTACACCAACAACAAACTGGAAGAATTATGCTCAACAAGCTGTGATCCTGAACCAATGAATTTAATGGGAAGTTTGCCATAAAATCCAGTATGAACAGAACCAGAACCTAAATTCTTAATTTGTTTTGTAATTCTAACAGTTTTGTAATACATCATGATACAAAGAGAACTAGCTACAAGCAGCCTAATTACACTGGAGAATGAATTGGCTAGTACTGTGTATGTACAGCTGGGACTCCTTTATGCACAAAACTTGAAGTGATTTGCATAGGTTTGTTTTTTTCTTTTTTTCACAGTCAGGAGTAACTGAGGCACAGATGTTAAAGCAAAAGTCAAGGTGATATACAAACAATGGCAGAAATTAACCCAGATCCCTCAACCACTAACCCATACAATCGTGTTTGAACACAGCAGCAAACCTTAGTATAAGAACGGCCATCAGGTGGACTGTGCACTCATCAGGCAAATGAGGTCTAGTCACTCCATTACCATTAATTACAGTTTTAGTGGTCTGAAATTAAGGCAGGTCATGAAATAGAACTTATGAAAAAACAAGTTCATAGACAGATTACCTTAAATGAACCCTGAGATTTTATGAGCTCCATTCCTTCTCCAAGTAGAGGAATTCCAGCATGAGCTTTTGCCACCATCAAAGACTTAGATATTTGTTAAAGAATGGATAGAGCTGCTTTGAGAGAAATCAGTTACTGGTGGTTAGCAGGGGATGCTGAGGTCCGAACTTGGTTACTTAAGGCATGAGATTTAGCACTCCAAACACCCAAAACAACCATCTGTCAATTGGGTGTGTTGTGCCTTTTCTATTTATTTTATTTTAATGGATAACTTACTCCTGGGTCAGGAAACGTTACTTGTGCACAGTAATTTTCCAGACCTGCAGAAGGAGACATTATATTTATTTTTTTTGTTTTGCACTAGCTATAATCCACCCATGATAAGGTTCTGGAAAAAAATGGTACTTCTCCTCCTGTCAGAATCAACACCTGGCAAGAACCAAGGGTGTGGAGGCTTTTAAATGTTTGCTCTGAGTTTGAGAAATGCAGCTGCGGTACTGCACTTACAGCCCTGCATTGCTCTTCTGAAACCTGGGGGAAAAAAAAAAATAAGAGAGAGAATAAAAAAAATAGAGAAGCTGTTTAAAATCATATGACAGGTTATTATTTTGTTTAATGTGAAATGTTCATCTGACAAACTTATTGAGCTTGATTTGTGTATGGAACCCTCCTGCAAATCTACAGTCTATCTGATTTCCCTTCTCCCTCTTATTTGCTTCCCCCTCTGCCACTAGCACTGACATCAACCATTGTGCCATCTGAGGAAAAAAAAAAAGGCACCTGGAGTATTAAAGTGATTTAACCAGTTTGATTTATGTTAATGGTACAGAAGAGAATATTTTTTGGTCCTCAAAAACATAACAGGCAATTGATGTGCCATATTGCAGTATGGTTTCAGCTATCAAGATGTCAAGATTTAGTTTTGCTGTTAACATTTTACGATTTAGAAGGCTATAAGAATATGTGCAGTGTTGCAACAACTCAGGCATCATTCCCTCAGCTATATTTATTGGGCTTTCATTTTTTCCTTTTACAGAAAATATTAAAAAAGAAAAAGAGGAAAGGAAAAAAGACAGACATATTCTGTCTTTCATTTTCTTCAGTCTGTCAAGTTGTGAGATAAAGAGAAAGAAAACTGACTTCTAATGGTTTGTTTTCAGACCAAAGTAGATTCAGGGCAGAAGAATTCGAATGTACAGTTTATCAACTTCTCACTAAACTAAAGATAACTTGTGCATAAACTGAAGCTTCATTATTTCTACCCTCTCTATTTATCCCTGAAAGTTGCATGTTTAGCATGGTGTGGAGATGGTGATTGGCATAAGCCAATTGTCTGAAAAATCTAGAAGTACGATGTGCAGTGTACATGGTCATATAAGAATTTATTTTCCTTCTGGACCTTCATTTCCTTCTACTTCTGCTGTGGAAAATCAATAAGATGTACTTCTTAGTGTCTAAGTTTTTCATACTAGAAGAATGTAACTGTGGCTTGAGCTGTTAAAGTAAGGTCTAAATTCCTCTGTGAACTTTAGCGTGTATTTTACTTTTCCAGGTTTTTAGTTGCTGGTTATTGGATAAAAGTTGTTGCTGACCATTTAGAACTAACACGGTAAAGTAAATGAGGCACATAAAAAACTAATCTTCACCTTCTGAAATTTCCTTCCTTAAACTTTTACATCAAAAAAGCAACATGAAACACTGGTGGTATGAGACAGTACACATTTTAGAAAACATCTCAAACTTCTTTCCATGTACAATTCAAATTTTGAAACTCAATGCCAGGAAGGTATTGAAATTCTCTGTGAAGTTCTAATTAATATATTTTATTCTTCCAGGTCCTCTGAGTGATTAAGAAATGCCCAGGATTCAGGACAAGACATTCTATCTGCCCAAAGCTGTCTAAGAGGATGTGAAGGTTTGGTTTCAGAGGACTGAGTTTTTTCTCTTCGAACAGTGATGATGGTTGTGTCATGTTAATTTTATGTGATGTTCTAGGGGCTAGAGCTGTTGTCTACAAGAGGAAGATCTGGGAAGATCTGGGCAGGGTCAAGGTGCCCTTCCCATATTCCAGGAGAGTGAACTCCTTTACACTTTTAATCTTCCCCTTAGTATCCCAGCTATTGTCCAGATGAGCTGCTTTGGTGAAATGCTAAAAAATGAGGAAAGGGTACAGAAATATGTTCCTACATCTGTGCACATGAAACTGGGGCAAATGTCAGACTTTTTGTTTCTCTGGTCAGGTTTAAACTGTGGAACCCAGAAATGTTTTCTAACGGCCAGGTCCAGGGTCATGGCTTGATCCCATATTGCATGGGACCTAGAAATGTGCTATTCCTCCACTTCTTCTCTCCCATTCTGTGGTTTTGACAGAAGTCCAAGAGCACGGGCCAGAAGGATGGTCAGGAGAAGAAGACTTTCAGACCCTACCAGAGACCAATTGTTTCCTAGGTCTTAATCCTCCAAAGGTTTTGCCTACTAAGGATATTGCAAAGATGAATTATTTGCTTTTGAGCCCTATTACAGTGACAGCAATATCACAAAGAAGTCTATTGAGAAATAAATATTACTCTGCTGAGTGAAGTGACTCTGGAATAAATAAGGTCACAACTACACAATACATGGTAGGATAAGAAGAAATATTGATTAGCTGCTCATGAAGAGAAAGCCAGTCATCTTGTGCATTGTGTTGAAAAATACTGGGTAATTACCTAATTAAAGATTGTATCATCAATACTCATAAACAGTGCCATTGAATTAATAATGTACAGGCAAAATTCTGATGTCAAAGCAGATAAGTATGAAAAATGCTATAAAATCTGTGAGGATTTTGTTATTGATACTGCGTTTGCATGCAAGATATTCAGCTCTTACAGTGATGGACTTTGATTTAAAATCTAAAGTAGAAAAAAACTGATTTCCAGCATTTTTTATTACTTAAGGGATTATCTCGTCACCCTTAATGTTCATTTAATATGTTCGTATCTTTTAAACACAGAAGAGTGTACACAGTTTTTAATTTGTATGGGGGAAGGTAAAGTAGGCCATGCATTTTTTTTTTTCTTAATAGAACATCTGATGCCAGCAAGACTTTTATGATTTAGAAGAGCATTCACTTTCCTTTCAAAAAACTGGAGTTTTATAGATATTTAACGTTTATGTTTACTGTAAAGAAATTGATATACCTAGACTCAAGTCTGTTTAAAGAGGGAAGTTGTAGGGGGGTAAAATAATCTGTTCCTTGTACAGCAACAACATTGTCCTTTTACACATCTCTCAACTGAACTGATGTGTAAGTTTGAAAGGCAGGATTTTTAGTTTGTTGATAGTTTTTGGAGTATATGTTGCCATAAGGCAAGCTTTTCATAATACCTTTTGTTTATTTTAAAAAAAAAAAGTTACTCAGGCATGTCACTCACAAGGTTTGAATGGACCCAGATGACAAAATTGAGATTACAGTCAGTTTGCTTACAAAAGTGGTGTGATCTAAATTTTAACTAGAAGCCTGATTTAATTTCTCATCAGTGCCATGTTATGGTATTTTCTGTGTATTAAAAAATTAGAAAAAAGAGAGGTACAGTAATTCAGAGAAGTTCTTATTAACAAAATATGTTATTCTTATTCTGTATGGAAATTAAATTGTATGTTTTGACTTTCTGCATGAGGTTTGATACTCCTGGGTATTCTTTAAGGAACAGAAGCAGCTGATTTCTCCATTTGCAAGCCAGAAACCTGACAGCCACAGATGCGAACTAGTCCAGATTAAGGTGTGAAAGCTGTTTTATGAAGCCAGAATCCAGGCAATTAATCAGGTTGCCCTCCTGGTAGGCTGGTATTTAGCCAGGCTGTCAGTACTGAATATGCTGTTCTAACAACAGAAAGGTGGACTATGATAGACAGAACAATTAAAGCATTTTCTTGAGAAAAAAATAAAACCATTAGCAAGGAATTGAGATTGCATATTATTATAAATGCATTTCTGCCTTTGGTTCTTCAGTATTTCCACCAAGATCCTTAGAGGTATACTGCACAAATGACACCAACAACTTGGAGTGCAAACTCTTGGCGTACCACGTAAAACAGAATCTAAAAGGGAGGGCTAATCGTAAGATACCATACTGTTTACACAGACGCCCACGAGTGATGAAAGCCCAAACAGTTTACCTCAATCTACCTTCAGTATTGCTCCTGTTTATTGAGCAAATGATTGCTCGGGTTAATGTGTGGTTTGATAACAGATTTTTTGGTGTGTGTGTGTATGTGTGTAACAGCTGTATGCATCACCTCTGTTTTCTGAAATCTATCATGTTTGTTTTAAACATGTATTAGCCTTTTCTAACAAAAGCACTGAAAAGTTAACATTCATACCAGGGAGAACTTTCTGATGCCTGTTCTTGTACACTGAATGGCTCCCAAATCCCCCCCCTGCCTTTGGCCCTGAAACTGTGTGTGTACTTAGAATATGTTCCTTTCTGCTCTGATGTATATGAAAATGCTCTAATGAAAAAGTCTGGTGGTGTTATGTCAATGTAAAACAGATGTAGTGAGAGGAGTACCACTAATGAATTTAAGGCCTTGACTTTCAGTCCAACTTAACCTTTCCACTTAGGTTGCATATGCAATATTACACCTCATAACTTAAACCTAAAATTGGAATCACAATTGTTCTTACAGTGCTCCTGATTTTCTGAAGTCTTGACATCTGTGAGTTGATGCACTGTGTGCTGGGGTTGAAGAACATGCAGTGTCATCTACTGGGGATAATCCAGGTTCTGGACTGTGTGACAGGTGAGCAGTAGACTGCACAGCAGACAGACATGAGATTATAAGTGGGGAGGATTTCTTGTTCCTTGTGGCTGCGGGACTCATTCCCTGGCCACAACAGTGGCGCGTAACTCCGTAATTCGTCTCTTATTCCAGGTTCCTGCTGCCAGCGTGGCACTTGGCTTCATAAAGTTAAAGACAATGACAATTCCATGTTACCACTAATAATATGGGTTGTTGTAGCCTCCATGACAGGGGAGGACATGAGGTAAAAGCCTTGAAATGAATCACTGCAGGACAGCTGACCAGTATGCATTTAGTTATTTGCCTTGTCTAGGTGACGTCAGGTAATACTGCAAGTGCATGATTCCCAACATTAGAGGTTAAAACCCCTGAAGTCTAAAATATTAAAGCATCCAGGTTTTCATCTGGCAAGCTTTCAGATAATGTTAAAAAACACATCCAATAAAAACAAAAATCAAAACCTTAAAATAAAAATTTGAAAAATATAAACAAATGGATTAGTTGTGTGACTTAGCAGACAGAACAAAATCTAATCCTTTCTTGTTTTTTCTATATATTTATCTGAAGTCCTCCCCATAAACATTCTCTGAAATAGCCTGAGCCAATTCACCCATGCAAGAGTCTATTGACAAGCCCATTCAGTTTCAAAAGAGATAACATTTTTAGATGTCAAGAGGCGTTTGTTATCTGAATAGAAATGGATCATTTAGCAAAGCATGTACATCATTTTTACTGCAGTCTCTTTTTCAAGAGCACCATAGTGGGTCAGAACTAGCATTTACTTTTGCTGTCAGATTAGGGAGTTCATTGTTTCAAAGGATATTATAACATAGTTTACTAGATTTAAGGTAGTTTATGTCACATATTTTAGAATGTCTCTTCCTTTGAAACATGTTTAACAAATATACTATTATCTTACCCATGCAGAACATTCTGGTCATTGTTTTTGAAAGAGGACAAGGCAACCTGTATACTGGCTTTCAAGGAAGCTTTATTTCTATGCTGGGAATTCATTGAGAACAGACAGATTTTTATGATTATCACTTAACAGCTTTCGCAAACATCTTAATGTGTATCAGAAGCAACTGATGCCCTCTATGTGAATTACCTCCTCTTCATGGACAGTGGTAAGGTGTGGTGACAGACAGGATTTATTACTGTGGTTGACTTCTTATTTTGAAAATGAAAGGCAATGTGAGCTGGGAAATAAGTTGGACAAACCTCTCACAGGTTGATCTTGCTACTCAGAAGTCTTTTTTTTCTTAGGGTGAAACCATTCTTATTGGGGATTTGTATAGATAAGCACCTTGAGGAAAGATCCAAGAAGTTATCCAAGAAGGTTGTATTGTCATCTCCTAGTCTGATATTTGAATAAAACCAATCAAGCAGCAAAGCTTGTTATAGTAGAAAGACTGTACTTTGTGATGACTAGATAAAAACCATGGTTTAGTAACAGCAATGTTTGAACTACTGGAAACCTGCAACAGATCTTTAGAAAGTATAAACTGGTGTTGTTCCCTGTAGTGCTCTGCCACTGTAAGCAAGCTGAGGTAGTGCTATTTTAACTTTGCTGTTGTTTGACATTTTCTTATTTTAATGTGTAACCCCTGTGTTGGACTCTATTCTGACATTAAAAGCCTCACCATCCCCTGCTTTGATTGCTGCTTTTTAAAGCAAGAGGAATAAAATTAATTGCCTCTGATCCACCACAATGGTATTTACATAGTCCCAGCTGGGACCTGACCAAGGATGAACTGTTGTTGCTTTTTGGCTGGAGACACTAAACAGGGTAATAGAGAAGTGTGTCTGTTACAGCACACTGGTTGTTTCCTGCAGCAGAGAATGATAGAAGTCTATGACAGTGTAGCATTTGCAGGTTGCAGCGGCATCCAACAAAGAATGAGAAGAAAAAAAAAAAATAATTTCCTTTGTTGTATATCTCACTTTGCTAAGTGTCCCAGTGAAAACAGTTGGCCAACTGCCTCTTTACTTCTTGAATCTCATTAAAACATCACACCGGTATTACGAACCTAGCAAAATTATTAAAAACACAGCTTATACTCTGTGTGTCCTTTGAAGAGAAAATGAAGCAGTGATGGTATAAAGGCAGAGAAAGGTTAGGAAATGCTAGGATTCCAAAGGTGCCACAATCACTGCATTTGGAAGTAGTTGTCTATTTGTTATCTCTTTTAGAATCTTAAATAGGAAACTGATTCAAACCATTAGTGTCTTTCTATATAAGAGCTATGTACAGTCTTACTTCAATTATTTCCACAGACAGCACTAGAAAAAGGAACCTTGACACTTTGACAGTAGGTAAAGTGTGTGCTTGTATTTCACACTTCTATATCTCAGGAAGAATAAGAAAAATTTTGCTGATCTTTTGAAAAACACCTAACACTATATTTAAAGAGAAAAAAAGCATGTATCTAAGCATCATTGTTAAGTGTAAAACTAAAGCATCACATTGAGTTAGGTCTCTAAATTCATGACTTAGAGTTAGGTTATTAAAGAAAAATACATTTTATTTAACATTTTGATTTCTGTACCCTCAGAGTACAATTGTTTGTATCAAACAATGGTAGCTAGGAAAGATTTTTTTTCTTTTTAAGCTGATTTTCTAATACGATCTATTGACTTAAACAATCCCAACCGGAGACACTTACCATTAAATTACAAGGTTGAGCAACAAGAATATAAAAAGAACTGTCTAGGCTATAACAAAAACTGGGATAGTTTCTTCTTTCAGCTCTGTGATTTTTGCAAAGAAGCTTTACAGAAAGACCATATAAAATGTAAATGATAGTGTGAAATTTCCTGTTGCCATATAGTTTTCAGAGAAAGTGCAGTAAGATGCTGACATCTAAATGCCTCTATAGGTGAACTAAGGCTTTACATGACATAACTGCATGTGCTTTCAAATACATGTCCTTTGAAGATCTTGGTTTGGATTAGCTTAAATCTACTAATTGTATCAATATGAAAGAAAAGAGTATGGCAAAATTCCACAAAAATCTTCAAAATGTTGTGTATATGTGACTACAGCTTTCAGCCTTAGCAACCTAGCACTGAAATAAACTTTGGAGGTACATGTCTTCCTTCTTTTCCATGAGATTTTGGAAAGTAATTTTATTTTATTAGATTTCTGATTTAGGCACTTTCAAAGTGAGCAGTACATTCAAGATTTTCTCTGCAACACAAAGCTAGAGATTTACTTAAAAAATAAAATCAGATTTTCTTATGCATTTATTCTTCCTGGAGGATGACACTTCAAGCAAGATGGTAAACATTACCAAAGCAAGTCTTATTGAATCTTATGTTATTCCTTTGAGGTGACAGATTTCACTCAATGTCTACTTTTAGCACTGGAAGCTGTTTTTGTAGTCTGTGTTAGTCTTATCAGATGGCATGCAATTATGTGTTTAGAGTAACCGAAGCTTCAGTAAGCAAAGCAAATATACTGAAACCTTGTCATCTAACAAATATCAGCAATTTGTTCCAAGTGTAGTTCTGAAGAAACCTCCATTTTCACCCGATTACCATGCTGTCATAAAAAGATCATGATGTGAGTATGTCTGTCATATCCTTAATCTCACCTCCATCCTGCTCTACAGGCACTTTAACTTTCAGGCAATTATACATCTACCAGGTCTTCATTGGTCAAAAATCTATCCACTTATATAAAATGTTGATATTAACTTAGGTTTCACCAGTGACTTCACCTTTACTACAACCAGTTCTGCTCCCTGGAAACTGCACTGCACCTCAGTCCTCAGGTGAATCACCTTTGCTGGAGCAGATCACCTCTACTGGACTCAGTGCCCGGGAGTTGTCTCCAGCTGTTAGTGTTCTCCCATTCTTATGCCAGTAGCGACTGCAAGCTCTGAAATGGTCTTTCAGGCCACCCACCCATCTGCCAGAAATAAAACACACTCCAAAGATATATAAAGCAAGTTTAGAGGAATCTTGTGCAGAGGTCCCTAAACAGTACATACAATTCAGCGATGGCCATAAATATCCAGCTACTTATTACAGTGAGGTCAAAGAGCTTCCTGGGAAGAAAAAGGTTTTTAAGAGGATGTGTCAGGATTTGCCAGGCAATCCAAATCCACAAGCCACATGAGAACAGCAGGTCTCTCTGAACAGTGCCATCACTCAGCTAACCAGCATTGCTAAGCCAACATCAATCAGGAGAGAGTAACATGAATTAAACCTGCACAGATGTGCTAAGCAGAACACTTGCAGTCACTCCCTGTAAGAAAAAGCAGTGAAATACAGAGGAGTGGTTGTGCATTTGATGGTGCATTACTGCAACTCTTTGAGAAGGTGGGCTTGTGTCAGATACTTTTCTCTGTATATCCTGCCTTGGAGATAAAAGAGCAAGTCTGGCAGAGAGCGGTTTGGAGAACACCTTTGCTGCTATTGTGCAGGTGTTGGCACACATGTAGGCTTGCTGGCTTCTTCTATTGGTATCCTTGAAGCTGAACACGTCAGGCTTACTCGTGACCTCCTGAGCACTGTTCAACTGGAGGGAGAGGAAAGCTGTAGTGTACACCATGCATGCCTTGCCTTTCTTGGATGTGGAATCACAGAATCATAGAATCCTTTTGGTTGGAAGAGACCTTCAGGACCATTGAGTCCAACCATAACCAAACTGTAGCACTAAACCATGTCCCTAAGAACCTCGACTAAACGTCTTTTAAACATCTCCAGGGATGGTGACTTCACCACTTCCCTGGGTAGCCTGTCCCAATGCCTGACAACCCTTTCTGGAATAATTTTTTCCTAATAACCAACCCAAACCTTGAGGTCATTTCCTCTTGTCCTATCACTTGCTACTTTGAAGAAAAGACCAACACCCTCCATGTTACAACATCCTTTCAGGTAGTTGTAGACAGCGATCAGGTCTCCCCTCAGTCTCCTTTTCTCCAGGCTAAACAGCCCCGGTTACTTCAAGCACTCTTCATCAGACTTGTGTTCCAGGCCCCTCACGAGCTTCATTGCCCTTCTCTGCTTTCTCTCCAGCACCTCAATGTCTTTCTTATGATGAGGGGCCCAAAATTGAACACAGTATTCAAGGTGGGGCCTCACCAGTGCCGAGTACAGTGGCACAGGCACTTCTGTAGTCCTGCTGGTCACGCTGTTCCTGATACAAGTCAGGATGCTGTTGGCCTTTTAGACCACCCAGGCACACTGCTGGCTCATATCCAGCCAGCTGTCAATCAACACCCTCAAATCCCTTTCCACCAGGCAACTTTACAGCCACTCTTCCCTGAGCCTGTAGCGCTGTCTGGGGTTGTTGTGACCCAAGTGCAGGACCTGGCACTTGGTCTTGTTAAACCTCATACAACTGGTCTCGGCCCAATGATCCAGCTGGTCGAGATCCCTCTGTATGGCCTTCCTACCCTCCAGCAGATCAACACTCCCAACAAACTGATGTAATCTGCAAACTTACTAAGGGTGCACTCAATCCCGTCATCCAGATCATTGATAAAGAAATTAAATAGGACTGGCCCCAACACTGAGCCCTGGGGAACACCACTCATGACTGACCACCAACTGAATTTTGCTCCATTTACCACCACCCTTGGGACCAGCTATCCATCCAGTTTTTTATCCATCAAAGAGTACACCCATCCAGGCCATGAGCTGCCAGCTTCTCCAGGAGAATGCTATGGGATACAGTGTCAAAGGCTTTACTGAAGTCTAAGTACACAACATCTACAGATTTTCCCTCGTCTACTAGACAGGTCACCTTGTGTTAGAAGGACAGGTTGATCAAATAGGAGACCTGCCTTTCATAAACCCATGTTGACTGGGCCTGATTGCTTGTTTTTCTTGTATGTGCCATGTGATGTCACTCAGGATGATCTGCTCCATGACCTTCCCTGGCACCAACATTAGACTAACAGGTCTGTAGTTCCCCAGATCCTTGTTCCAGTACTTCTGGTAGGTAGGTGTCATGTTTGCCAATTTCCAGTCAACTGGGACCTCCCCAGTTAGATAGGGTTGCTGACAGATAATGTAGCAGCCATTAAAAAATACGAAGTGTGAAAAGCATGTGCTGTCTTCAGAAAATGATGAGATTGTGTTTAAAAATGGTAGGCTCTGGCAAGATTTTGTTTTTCTAAACAAAATCCTGCTGATGAAAAAATATTACAGATGCAAAAATGGATATATAATGAAATAATAATTGCTAACATGGTTTTATAAGTTTATTAAGAAATAATTTTAACTACCATTATCATGTCTGAAAGACCCACTGCTGTCTATGATTCAAATGCTCACATTTAGATTTCTTACATTATTTTTGCTTTATTTTCTTCGTTACTGGAAGCATTTGCATGGTAACAGGATCTTTGCTTTTAAAAGTTCATCAGGTCCTGCCACTTAGTTCCAATTTGAAGTCATAATCTTCTGTTTATAATTTGATAATGGTTTGCAGTAGAGGTGATTAAAATCTCACAAACATAGCATTATTTTGACTTCAGGCAGGGAACAAGCAGCAGATGAACTCTTAAGGAACAAAGACAATGTTTCCCTGTAAATAGCCCAACTAGTACAAAGTAAGTGGAAAAAATGAGTAAGTGGAACACATCCAAATGCAATATTTTCAGTGTTTTAGGCAACAATAGCTCTTAGAAACCTGTACATTTCAAAACCTCACATCTTCCAGTAGAATACCTCCCTCATCTGTCGTGAAGTTTTCCTGTTTTCCACGCTAGGTACATGTTTCTGAGGACAGGCAAAATATTAATTAATGTATTAGTTAGGCACAATAAACTATCTTACGCATTCATTGACACAAAGTTCAAAACTCTTCCAGACAAACCAGCATTTGAATTTCACCTTTGCAGAAACGCAAGCCAGTGCAATGTCACCCTCAGGTCCATTTGGACATTCTAACAGGAAGTGCCAAAATTAGGAGTTTGTGCTGCTTGTCTTTGCTCCTGTGTGGTCTGTAGAGGAGGCTGTGAGGGTTCAGACATCTGTTTATACAGATCCTTGTTTTTGGCCCCAGACACTCACTGGTGCTTACGATATACATCCCGCTGGGACAGCGACATATGTCACACTATATAAGCATACAATACTTGGAAATCCAGTACATCTAGGGTTTATCAGATGGGTGAGGCAACAAATTCAGGGTGGCTTCTTCCTAAGTGTATCGCTTCTTCAGGTACTAGGCTGCAATGGAAAAGGTAGATGTAGTTTTATATGTTGTTTAAGTTTCTGAATACCAAGAAAAATGATTTCCTTTCCTCTCACAAACCCCAATGGAACTTGTAATCCAATGATAAATTATTATCTCTCAGAAACAGTAAGTACAGAGATATGTTCCAGTGTTTTATTCACATGATAAAATTAAATTCACTAAAAGAGGTAGTGATTCAGCCATTGTATTATTTAAATAAAAAGATGGAAAATATTAAAAAAAAGTGAGGTATTTTGGTTTTCTCCTCAGTCAGAGTTGTGCTACTACATGTGTTATTTCCGTGAGAAGAACAGGATGGTCAGAATACGACATTTTTCCCTAGGAAATGTACAAGCCTCCCCTTGTATTTGGATAATGCTACACATTTATTATTCTAAAAGAAACAATCAAAGATAGACTTTGAGGGCTAAGTAAGTAATGGGAATTTTTAATTATCCTCTTTGCTTGATGACTCAACCTTTGAAGGTTGAGAGAATGGTTCAGTAGTCATTTGGAGGCAAGATGACTGAAGGGTTATCTCAAGATACCATAGTAAAACAAGCTTCTACTGGCTGGTCCTGAGTCATGCCAGGGCCTCTTGTTTATGAAGTTTGTCAGATCCAACTTGCCTGCAAAATGCAAACATTGGGTACCTAAGGATCTTATTTACAGGAACTAGTGATTTTGACCAGCAGCTACCTCAGACAGTAAAAAATTCCTTAAGATGAGATAAAGAGGCTTCTCAATATTGTGGATGATGTCAGACCTTTAGATGAAAAATCAAAGGTTGCAAAGACTGTCCCTGGCACGGGCAATAGGTAAGTGTCAACACACTGTCCGGGGTTCCCACCCTCTGACACACCCTGGGGGGACATGGACCAAGTTATGATCCTCGCTAATCCAAACAACTGTAAGCTTCATCCCCATATCTTGTTTCAGGAGGCCCAGTCCAAGCAGAGGTGCTTTCTGAATACCAGACTGCCCTGGACCCCAAGGAGTATCAATGAAGCAACTCAGCACCCTGCTGCAGGTACACTGAGGAGCACCTGGGAGTGTGATAAAAACCCAGAAGAAACACATCAGCATCAGTGAAAAATGAGGTGCCCACACAACATTATAAGCAGATACTGAGATGTTAATGGACTGTGAAGGACATTGCATCTCTGTGTTGGACAATTCAGTGTTGCACAATGTTGCCTAAAATTGTAGGTAGCTGACAAAGTCCTGATATATGTTTGTGGGGGACTACGGTGGGTCCATGGATTCCCTGACAGAGGGCATGGGAAGAGAAATTAGCCTTGAAGATATGAAGGCCTACCCATGAGAAAGATGGGAGTAAAGGAGTATCCGGAGATATTAAGGTGTACCTGTGAGAGAGAAGGGAGTAGAAGAGTAACACATGATAGCAAAATTAGCCAATGAGATGTTACTGCTGTAACTTGTAACCAATAGTGAAGAGACACATGAATTGGTAAAACTGTATAAAAATAAACTTGTGGCAATAAATGGCATCTACTACTTTCATCCTGGAAGAACTCGGTCTATATCGTTTGTCCATCTCAACCACAACATATGTTTCATATTAGAATCCTAAATAACTTTTTTCATTCAGAAAATAATTGCTTATTCTAACATTTCTAACATGCTTTGCCTGTATCAGTGAGTCTGTCCAGGAGAAATTTTGTAATTGGGAAGTTCTCAATTTAATTTCTTTAAGAAGATTTGAAGGAAAGAACTTGAAGAGCATCCTTAAAATACAGATGATTTTCAGTAAATTATTAAAAGAATAGACTTAAAGCAAAATGAAAAAATAAAGAAAAAAAGAGCGAGAGGTCTTAGGTCTAAATGTTGTCTAGATTGTTTTTGCTTGATTTTGGGTGACTGTATTTTTTTCCCTGAAAAATCTTTTTGTTCCAGTACAGATACAGCAGAAAACAACAACAACTAGAACCTGATAAGGTAGACTTAAATGCATGATTAAACAAAAATAGCTCAAGGGTAAAAAAACCAAACCAAATCAGACCAAAAAAATAAGGAAGAAAGTTGGTCAGATGATCCTGACATTGTGTATGTAGAACTTAATCTCACCAAATGCAGGTCACTTCTGGAAGCTGCCTTTCTCTCCTTATTAAAGCAACACACCATTTGGCATAAGTAAGAAGGGAGATATAAATTCTTTCATGCTGATCTTCTGGTCTGAGAGCCACATTTTCTTCAAGTGCAAATTATTGCAGTTCCAAAGACATTTTATGCTGATTTATGTGAACTGAAGTCCTGGTCTGAATCCAAAGTTGTTTCTGGTGGGAACTACTGCTCAGCTTGGAAATATGTTCCCAACCTGGTCAGAATACTTCTTATTTTTTACCCTCTGAGGCACTGCTCAAAAAGCTATGTAGAGAGGAAGAAGAGTCTACACCTATATTTCAACAGGATGTCGCTTCTGGAATAGGGAATTTGGGGAATTAAAAGACTGAAAATAGTGAAGACATTATTTTTCTTATTGCCATTAATGGGTGCGATACTGTAGTAGCTATGGTCAGAGATAAAGCTAGCTAACCTTAAACAGCTTATAAATCTGAGGCTTAGAATATATTGACTAGAGCTTTCTATGACAGAAACGTAAAAACATGCAGCTGTTTTGATTTTGTAACATTAAAAAAATATATTGTAAAATTGATGTTGTGGCATGCAGATTTATGCATGGACTAATTAAATATACATCCAATTTGAAAAGAAGGGGCATATAAACCTTTCTAAATATTGATGCATAAACTAAGAGTTTTCTTGTTTAAAACGTACCACCTTATAAAGAGAAAAAAGTGCTCTAATATAGTTAGACAGATTTGCAAAGATCTTTGAAAGTGTGAAAGAAAGGGTATGAAGGAAATGTCTCCTTTACAATCTGTTTATGGCTTTGGTACTGTGCTTTATCTTGACAAATAAGATAAAGATCATTTGACAGCAATCCACTTATCTTGCTAGCAACTTAAAAACTGAATTATTCATCTTCAGTGTGATGTATTGTGTTTTCCATTCTAAATTCAACTGCATAGTTAACACCTAACCTCCACAAAAATATATCCAATGCAATAAAACAAGCTTAGTTCAAATTACCTCTGTACTACTAGCATTACCGACATAAGTATTCTATGAGTTACAGAACTTTCATGAACTAGTAACATGTTACATAAACTTACCAGAGTTACATACGACATAAATATTTCTCAGGTTTCTTTCAGTGTCTTTTAGGTTTGAGGAGGGGTGAGTGAACTTGTCAGCTTTGCTAAATCATGCAGGAATTTTCCTTTTCATAAGAAGTCTCTAAGTGAACTCACTTCAGCCACGTGAAATTGCAAATATGTGTTAACCTGGGACATATCACACAGGTATGTGAGCAGGTATGATTGCTGACCACCAATCCTAGACCTACAAATCCCTTATTACACATGTAGTTGTAATACAAATTTTATTTTTCTAAAAAAGCTTGATGAAGACTGAAATAAACTCTTCCAGTGACATTACATTAATAAAACAAATAAATAATACAAATCTTTATTTCTGTAGTAAAAGTGGTGGTTTGCAAATGCAACATATCTGTAATCTGTCTATTTAGAAGTGATCCGAAACACGAGACTAAACAGTTTAAAAGAGAGGATTGCATGTGATGGCTAATAAAACTTGCTAAGAAGACGTCTTTCATTCTTATTAATGTCGAGCCATGAAAGCTTTTCCTCAAGATCTTGCTTTCTCCTGCATACTTTCGCTATTGCTTATTTTTATATGTATATAGATTATATATCAGTTAATCATTAGCATCTCTTGAATTAAAATCAATCAGTTAACACATGTAAGGTCAAAGAAGTCAAATTAGAGCAAATTGTAGTCAGTTACCAACTCACTTCTCTGCCATGTTTGAATGTCTACAGCTCTACATCTTTCCCCCCAGATTATAATTTAATGTTATATCTTCGTTAATGCATTCTTTCTCAAATCAGTTGTATCTGTGCACAGAGTGAAGGTGAGCAGTCTCAGCACAGGAGGAATGTGATTCGAATAGGCAGACTTGCTGAGGGGGGATTGTTGTGGACACAGCATTTGAACACAAAAGTGGCGGCTATCTTTCCTGCTACAATAAAAAGGAAACCGATAACAATGATGTGCTATAAAAAGCAAAGGAACATTCTTCTTTGTCAAACAGCCGCACCTCTCCGGCACTGCTGCTGCTGCAGTACACTGGCTGACATCCATTCGCATTTGAACTCTGCTGTTACTGAATTTCAATTAAAACTGAAAACCACACAAAGATAGCAGGACCAGAGAATACTGAAAACAAACAAGATGTTCATCGCTTTGATTGTTTTGTTTTAGGGCTTTTCTTTTTCTGATTTGGAAATAATGATCTAAGTTTAATGATGGGGACACTGTTATCTGCTGTTTGGGTCAATTTTATCTCATTAAAGAAAAACGAATTACGGCAAGTTCTCCCAGAACATCAGAGACATCATTCCAAAGTGAACACTGTACTGGGGTGCAAAATACCTCCAGTTCCCACTTCAGTCCTTTTAAAAGAATATGTATTTGAAGCCTGGGGGAAGAGTACAATTTAAGAGAGATTTTTCCTTATGCAATGAACCCAACAAGGCCTTATGTATGCTGCACCAAACTGCAGTACCTGCAGGGTGCTCGTCTACCATGAAAGTCTTCTATTATCTCATTCTTTACATGAATGAAATGTGAATATAGTTCCTTTTTTCTCAAAAACCATTACACTGATTGGATTGTGTCTGGAAGCAACAGAATGGGATTTTCCACACAATTATTTTCAACAGGTTGAAAATGTATGGCTCTCCTCGTAGGTGCTGATGGAAGGTACTTTGGAGTTTCAAAGACTGTGTGAAAAACAGTAGCTCCAGTAACCTTTACAAATGTTCCGAGTAGAAGGGAAAAAAATAAAAAAAAATAAATCTGTAAATGCTTAAAAATACTCTTTTTTTTTTTTTCTGTGTATTTTTTCTGGAACTCAGTTGCCTTTATTGCTGCAAGTTGCTGGTATTGATTTTAACGAGATCATAAGCTGCACAAACATTCACTCATAAGAAAACAAATACATTGTGATAAGATTACAAAAATTGTGAAATTATTATTGATAATAAAAGTGAAATCAAACATGATCATAGAGTAGTCACACAGGGAATACCAGATATATTTTCTTGGAACTGCTGGCTGTATTAACATAATATGAAACCATTTTCTGAGAAATCTGGGTTCTGAGTGAAGGATTGTATGCAAGTTTTAACTGAACAGTAGCCATTATGTTATTACAGGAAAAAGATTTTAGAAAAAAGACTGTTCCACATAAGCTGAGAACGTATGTGTGTGTTTGTCTGTGCACTAATTCATACACACATAGCTATAAGTCTATAAATATATTCATATAGTTACTGAAAACTTTTGAACTGGTGGAAAATTGAAAGAAGTGGAGGAAAACTTAGTTTGACTAAAATACTGATAATTCAATTTTTCTGTCTCTTAATTCATCAACATTTTAATCATAACTCATTCCCTACTTTCTTCTTCAGGTTGTCTAAAACCTATTTCCTAATTCAGTCCAGCAGCTCATCTTTTAATGTCATTTTAATAGACCTTGTCTTGCTTTCATGCAGCAGTAAAAGCAAAGGTTTCATTGTAAAATAAAATTGCCTCTCTTGCACTGTTTTCTAATTACTGTATCTGGTACCACCACTGAATGTCTGGAGAGGGGGAAAAGAGTGATGAAATAGAGACTGTTATTAATCAACCTTTACTGGTAATTAAGGTCCTCAGCTTTGCTTTTTTATTTTTTACCTTGATGTCAGATAAAGCAAATATCAGAAGAAAAATCTCAGCTGCATAGTGTGGTCCATGGGCAAGGCACATATTTTAAAAATGTGACAATTTAATGACATTGCATGAAAGATGATGCAGGACTGTGGACCTGCAAATGCACCCAGCTTTTCCCCAAAGGGTTGTATGATAACACAAGGTGGAGCAACTCAAGTGACACATGATTTCAGCAAGAAAAACATCACTGAACTCATCAGTGGACTTGGACTTGCAGTCTCCTCAAGCAGATTTGCTTCTGTCTTTATTTGCAAGGACGAGACATGACCAAGGTCCTTTAGTTTAGGCTAAACAAGCAGCTTAGCTACCTTATAAAAAAAATTGATCCAGAAAGACAGACCACCCCCCACACACCCTTCCAGTACAAAATTTATTAATTTGTTTAATGGTCACTGTTAAAGTAACCTTTAGATGAGAGTGAAGATTCAAATTTGTGTAATATTTTCCTACCTAGTCCTGAGGTAAGAGGAAGAAAGTGGGGAGAAGTCCTCATGCCTATTTGAGGAAATACATCAACACTGATGCAGAAGAAGGATGACAGGCCACCTTTTTGATAATCATTCACAGGACAGCTACAAGGATAGAGAAAGAGCTCCATTTCATGACAGTTTACTGCTCATGGTTTCCTTATTTCATCATTTAAATTATACAGCAGCCCAGCATGTAGTCAGGGCTCTGGTAAAAATTTGCACAAAATTAAATATATGAATACATTAATGAAGATAACCTTGGTGGGTGATATGAAGATACAAAAGTTTATTAATGCTGGAGTACTATTGATCCTTCATGTTTAATCTAACACTAAATTTAATCATACTCTTTCATTTTACCTGTAGAATGTGAAATTCTCAGAATATATATTGCACATCTCCCTCCTCTGCAACTGTTGGGGCCTGTATCAACAGTTGGATTTTTCATCACTTTCTCATGAGATTATGGCACAATTAAGACAGTGTATGACATGAAAAATAATTTACCTCTAACAGCAAAAAAAGAAGCCAGGCTATTGCTAGGAAAATGTAGCTTGATATCCTATAGAAATTTAACTATAATTTATTTTGATTTTCTTAATCCTTTAAAAAGAGAAGAATTAAGCCCAAGAAGTTGTTTAACTGAGTCTAGAGATCATGATGGAATTTATTTTGGTTGGGTGACCTCATAAAATTATTCACCACTGCTGTGATTTTTTTTGAAGGCAGCTCAATGGAGTTACACTCCCAGTTCCCATTAGAATTTAATGAGAGCTGGGCCTGTAAGTCCCCCAGATTCCTTTGAAAATAACCCAGCCCATGATAAAATAATACAGTTCTGTGCATCCTTAATTTTTGACAGTTTGTTCATGACTAGAATATTGATTACAACAGCTACTGCCAAGCACACAGCTCTCATCACTCTCGCCTGCTTTTCCATTATGTCATAAATAGATCGCCTCGCTCAATAGATTATACAAATAGATGGGGCTGGACTACTTGCATTGGTTTGCAGAAAAAAAATGGAAATACCCTAATAATAACCAAGCATCTAAATTCCTTGAACAAGTTAATTAGTATGAATTTTAAATGCTCTGAATTTAGTAACTTTAAAGAGCAAACAGAGACCAAAGCAAGACAAAGTACCACAGTGGTAAGCAGATTCAAATTGAAGCTGTCAAGATAAAATATATTTGGGAATGGCCTGAGTGAAATTTTAATTCTTGATTTCATTTTCTTGCATGTTTGTACATTTGTTCCCAGCAGCAAAAGCATTATGACATTTCACAAAAAGGTAAGACAAAGAAAGAAATGTGCTAATGATTCAGTCACCAGGTTTTCCATAAAATTTACTGGAAAGCAGAATTCAAAGTTGTGTTTGCATGTCCTACTGTGGTTAGTCATGTTATTAGAAGTAATTTATTTTCTGCTGGGGGAGAATTGGGACAATTCAGAATAGTGATTAGAACAATTTTAGGCATCATTCTTCCACAAGAAAAAACAACAACAACAACAAAAAACAAACAAACAAACAAACAAAACCACCAAAACTCTGCTCAAAAGCAGTGGGTTACAATATTGTAGAGAGGTTAGATTACATATTCATTTTACTAGCAGATCCTTACATCTGCAGGATATTTTGCTGGAATGAGACTGTGGAGTAGGCTGGCAAGTCCTGCTTGTGTGCAGCAACTCGTCAGTCTCAATAGGCTGGACCGATTTGAATTCCTGACGCCTCAGGGAAGACTTTATAATTGGTTTATTGAGTTTGGTATTTTTTTTTTAAATTATTTAAAATAATAATACTACCTAGAAACATGTCAGGAACAAATACCTAATTGTGTCCCCAGTGTGTGGGACCTACTGTACAACTGTAAAGAAAAAAATGTAGTCTGTGTTTTTTGAGCACGTCTAATCAGGATTAGAAAAGATAAAACTGGGATATAGATGGAATGGGTGTCCAAGAAGTCAATGGTATGTCTAAAGGCAGTTTAAAGAAAGCTTAAACATGTTTACACAGGCTCAAATCACCCTTCTGGGCATATCTGGTAACACAAAATCAGTCACCCTAGCAGTCAGGTGTTTAAGTACAGCCTTTGCGTATCTGCTGCCAAAGGATGCTTGTTTGTTTGTTTCAAAGCCATTGCAGCAGAAGAATGTTAAGCAATGACTTAAAGACTGATGAGATGGGTCAGAGATGATCATGAAGCAGTTCTCTCCAAAACAGGTGGGCTAACATCAAACAAAATTCAAATATACTTGTTGGAAAAAACAATGATTACATAGTATCATAGGGTGGACAGATGTTAAACTGACCTCCTGAGACTGGATGAGAGATGAAAGACAGATGGAGGCTTACCACAAATGCACTTGACAGTGAAGGCAGGAACTTTATATCCGATGAGTGGAGAACCAGAGTCCTTTGCATGGATGTAGATATAACAGTGGTAAGGGTGAAATTACGGAACTTCAAAATACTATCTTCCAGTACAGTTGTCTTTCGAGTCTGTTGACTTGATTAGAAATAGTGGTAGCAAAGTAGAACATCAGTTTTTACTTGTGAATAATTCATAACATTTTGTTGTAGCAAGAACGTTAGTTTGGGAACAGGCTCAGGAAGAATAGCTAAGTTTTCGCTTATGTCATGGAATGTGTGAAACAAAGCATGGAAAATTCTGCAGCATTTTGAAGGTGTTCAGAAATGCTTTCAGAAAAGCTTTATTTTTTTGAGAAAAGGTAATTTCTTTTTCCTTTCCAGAAGACCTACTCCTGTGACCATTTATAGTCAGTGTCAAGTTCCAGGGTTGAAATCTTAGTTGGAACTATAGGAAAATACACCCCAGAGCATATCATGCCTCTGTTTCTGAGGATCCGTCTAAGAAATGGTGACTTCACGTCCATGGATTTTTTGTGCTTTTCATGTACTTTTGGATCTTCCGCATTACAACGGTTCTGATCTCTGACACTAGGGATGGTTACCACTGGAGTTGGAAGGGCTGCGTTCAAATGGAAAGGTCAAGCTCCACAAAATAGCTTGCAGGTTCAGAGCCCTGACTGCAAACACTCTAAACTTAAAACAAATCCAAAATGCCTTGTAAGTACAAGAGATATTTAAAATAAAACCCAGCAAAAACTGATAAAGGTTTTGTATGGGACAGTCTAACACCAGCTAGTTTGAGGCTTGAGCAGCCATTAATCAGAGTAGCTTCATCTTCCCAAAATTCTACATGATGACAGAATAGCTTTAAGGTTGAAAGGTTCACTCTGCATTTGCTTTATCACTAAATACTGCCCCCTCTGAGGAGACAATTCTAAACTGAGCAGATGTGAATCTAACAAGCAGAAAACACACTTTATTTTTCCAACAGAAACTTTTGTTTGTGTTTGGATCCTGGAAAGGTTGCAGCTCCTTTTTTAATTCTCTTAAGAAATAACATTATTTCTGTTTCTCCAATTGATTACTTATACCAGAACTCAGGACCATGTTTGTGTGCTAATTTGAACAATGGTTAATGCTACACTGTTCACTTTCCTACAAAACCTTTACCTCAAAATCTGCATAGAGACTGCAATTAATGAAATGATATAAAGCAGAATTTAAAAGCCCAGCCTCAGGCTAAAGTCGACTTTCAGAATCCTTAGCTGCCCACATTTAAACAGTCCCAACTGAAGTACCATCTTTTTCACCTGCATTTATCTGATACTACATTAAAAAAGGGGTAAATTATCATGGGATAAGGCGACCAGTATAACCTCATTTCTAAAAATAATTACCCCAGTACTGCATACAGCAGGGATAAAAGAAAGCTTTTTTTTTGCCTAGCTTCAAATTCACCCCAGCTTTCTGGATTTTGCCCATTTAACATGAATACCCACAGAATTGAGTCTGTGTTTGAAATGAAAAGATGTGGAAGAGAGGAAATGTTTGAATGTGAGGAACAGCCTGAAAAATATGGAAAACATATCTTTGGAGAGAAAAACTAATACAGGCACACTCTGAATAAAAAGAACAGAGATGATGAAAGAGATATAGATGAAAATAAACAATATGAGAGCAAAAAAAGCAATGTCATTTTCCCTATCTATTTAATAATTTGTTGCTAGAAGTATGTTTAGTCACAAATTATGTACTAATACTACATTAACTGTCTACTTTTAGATTCTCATGTCATTATTCATCTTTAAAATTGTCTGATACAAAGGTCATTAATGAGTTCCATATTTTTCTAATAGCTTTGCCAATCCTGTATTATGGCTACTCATTTATTGGCCTGCTTTTTGCCATGTGGTTTGATCAACTTTGAATTACTACCATTTAAGTATGCTAACAGAATATTGAAGTCTCATAATACAATGTTGTTTGTAGCAAAATCATTAATGTGATAAGATGCAGATCAAAAGGATTGTTCACCAAAGTGAATACAAACGATACAATACGGAATTAATATGAAAAGATGAAACACAGTGAACAATAGACTTCCATTAATGTATTAGTGAGCATATTAATGACAAAATTGCTAAAAGATATGATGGAAAGTGTCTACTAAGGAAAAACAAGGAACATTTCCCAGAATATAAATACTTTCCTAAATGAGACAATTTAGAGTTTGATTTGGTATTTTTTCCTGCAAGCATCTGTCAAATTTACTCATTTGTGAAGAGTACTAGTTTACATAAATAATAAAAGAGATAAATGCTTATGGTAATGAACTATGTTCCAAGTACTACTTCAAAGCGATCGTGCAGACTGATTTCCTGTGGGCTGGTGAATCATTCAGGGAGTAATACGAATTTATCCGCACAGATTGAAATCTAAGCCAGAGATTCACAGTTTAGGGGTTGGTACATCATGTGTGTTCTTTCAAAGGGAGCTTATGAGGAATTCTCCTGGATGAGATGGAGTTAATTTTCCCCACAGCAGCCCCTACAGTGCTGTGCTTTGTACTGGTAGCTAGAAATGTGTTTATAACACACCAGTGTTTTGACTACTGCTGAGCAGTGCTCCACAGCATCAGGGCTGCTTCTTCAACATTCACTCCTCACCAGCCGGCTTGGGGTGGGGCAAGATCTTGGGAGGGGACATAACCAGGACATTTGACCCAAAATGATAAATGGGATATCCCATGCCGTGTGCTGTCTGCTAAGCAACAAAAGCTAAGAGAAAGGAGGAGAGGAAGGTGGCATTCATTACTATCATGTTTGTCTTCTGGAGCAACTGCTATGGTACTGAAGCCCTGCTTCCCAGGAAGTGGCTGGACATCGCCTGTTGATGGGAAGCAGAGAAAAAAAATCTGTTGTTTTCCTTTACTTCAGCAAGTTGGCTTTGCTTTTGCTTTATTAAACTGACTTTATCTTGACCCAAGAGGTTTTTCCATCTTATTTTTTTTCCCCTAAGTCCTGCTGAGGAGAGAAATGATGGAGTGGCTTGGTGGGCACCTGGTGTCTAGCCAAGATCAACCCACTACAATGAGCCATCTTTGCTGGTCAGGGCAATCTTGATATAGATGATGTAGAAACACTTGTGGATGTGGGAGAACAGAATTTTTCCAGTCCTACCTTGATGTCTAAACTAGTGAGTTATTAGCTATTCTCTAGTCAATAGGCAGATCTTTCACTAGTGTTTATTAAGAAGTTCAGAGTCTCAAAAATGGCATTGTTGAACTGCCCCAGTTATGTTGTGCTATCAGGAAAGTTATGATACAAACATCAGCTTCCTGATCCTTTTCACAAAAGAAGGCAGAAAACCAAGGTGCATTCTATTCTTTATATTAATAATTAATGTAATATTTCTTCATACTCCCCATGTTGAGCTATCCTCAAAATAATTCTGTTTGGGTCTGAATCTCACAGTCTTTAAAGACTTTGTAACAACATTGTCAATATAACAGATGTTCTTGTGTGTAGTTGTAACTCAAAACAAAACCAGTATATTGCTGATAAAATATATATAGATATAGATAGATGTAACAGAAAACTCACATATGGTCAACCATAAGGATAATACAAATTCCTACATCTTCTATATCCTGAAATGTAAACTTCCATCCCTAAGTAAGTGGCAAAATTCTCACATTTCTGCACAAGAAAACTAATATTACCCCTTCTAAGCCCACACTTGGCTTTTTAGTAGTATAGACTACTAGAGCAAACAACTGAATTGAGCCATAAAAATTGTTTTTCTTCTATGTGCCATTTCAGAGAGAAGGACGGGGAAAATTGGTTCATTCTGATAATGTGAGTCCACTTCGTGTGGCAGAAATTGCATAGTTGACAACTGCACTTGAGTTACAGTAAAGATTTTCAACACTGTCAAATGGCACATCATGTGATTAGGTTAATAAAACTGAAATGTTTGGTAACAAGTTACTGTTACTGCTTGAGAGTTTTATAATATATATTTACATTAAATTAAGTGGCTGAGAGATGTGAATTTTAATTAAGCATCCAGAAAATTATATGGGCCAAATATAGGGACAATGTCAACAGTAATAATGTTATCAAGAAGAGAAGAAAGAGATTTTTAGGGTACTGTTTAATCACAAAACAGTAGCCTCACCTAAGATAATCAATTGCTATCCACTGTTTATTCAAGTATTCAGGGCTAAGGGCTGAGAAGCACTGGAAAATTACTTGAAAATTTTTAAAAGCAAGCAACAGCTGTGAAAGGAAGAGAAGAGACTCATACCTGGAGCTGTGGCAAACCACCAGTGCTGTGTCTTCCTCTGTATCACCAGATACTTAAGAGAAAAAAATGAATTCTAGAGATGTCTCAATAGAAAGTAAGGCCTTTGTAATACAGCTCAACTTCACTCAGATCTTTGGAGATAAGACCTTACAAATACAGCCTGGAATGTTTGAGAATATCTGATCTTCCCTTTTAAAAAATAGTGTTCTCGGTTGCACATTAGTGCTGTTGTGAAAATGGGAAAGTAGGACTATTTGAGCTGTGCCAACAACATGAACAAGAAAACCTCATATAATCACTTTTTAATAAGGAAAAGTTATTTTATGATTAGGTTATTTACAGAAGTTATACAGGAGTGCAATTGGAGTGCTTGTGTTGTAAAGAGAAGATTGTTCATAAAAGCAGGGAGAACAGGGTTTTAATTTCTCAAGTGGGACAGAATGGTATGGTTCTGGGCAACATATGTTAATAAAGATTTGAAACTGTAAAATGTGGAGTTCCTGAAGAGAGGAACTAATGAAACCTGGCTTCCTATGGATTTGTGCCCTTATTCTTTTAAATACACACTACCAACTTCACAATTACTCCTCTTTTCCCTGCATTATCCTCCCCTGAGCAAGTAATAGTATCTGTGTTGTGTAACCTGGTACTGTAGGTGTGCTCCTGGGCCAACTTGCTCCCTGCTGCTATATGGGTCTGTCTGCGTGTCCTTTGTCACAAGCAACAATTCTAGACTTTCCTCCATGTGATTTCTGACTTTTCCTCAGTATTCTCATAACTTATCTTTCAGATTCCAACCTCTCTTTCAGATCTCATAGATTGCAGAGGTCTTAGAAGGGGGACAACAGACAAGCCAGCATGATCTAGCAAGCATTATTTCCTTAGAAAACTAGGCTAAAAATGAAAATGTAACTAGTGAGAAGTAAAGCAGAGAATAATTGATTTCTGTATATACTACTGAGCAAAAAATTATTAAGACATGTTGTTACCTAGAAATGTACTACCAGTCATGTACAAATGAGCCAGAGACTGAATGGTTTATACTACTGAACATGGAAAAACAAGTAGGTAAACAAGCCAAGGTAAACCAGCGTCAACTAAGTTTTGTGAGCAGAGGTAATATGAGAAAGACATGACCAGGTGCAATGTCAGTAAGTATAAAAAAAACCAAAAAACAAACCAAAACAACAATAAAGTCACTGAACTGAGGAATTGTTCTGAGCTCTTCACTGCTTAACTGAAGTGATAATGTTTTTAAATCCCATGTGTTTAGGTCAGCCTTTCAACTGTAACAAATAGAATTGGTGGCATAGATTCTGATAGTTTTTACACTATTGTCATGGATAAGTAAGTTCCTTGAAGTCATGGAGTTATTTGGATTTACAGTGTAAACAAGAATCTGGCCTGGGGACTTCATGCATGAGTATCTCTGTTTCATCCTTGTGGTTATAGGCTGTCATTTGACTATGCTTTCTTCTTAAACTAGGAAGACGACAGAAATCAGGTAAATACAAAACATTAGAAGCCTACCAACAATGTAACTGATTAAACAGTGCAAAAATAACATGAAATCAGAGCCTTTGTTTTTTTCCAAATCTCTCAGTCAATTTGAAAAGGCTTTCTGTCGTCATGTGTTTTAAAAAAAAATAATCCTCAGTTAATGCAGAAAATCTTAAAAGTCCCAACAATTGCAAAGCTTTTTTATGGCTGATTATTCCTATTGTGTAGCTTTGCAGTTTTTGAGATGCAACTGTATATAAGCATGCAAATGCACTTGCAGAATGCTGGAAAATATTCTTCCTTACTCCATTTCACAAGCAGTAATTCTAAGTGTGGCAGATAGTCTTCATACACATGGAGTTTTAAAATGGAAATATGATATCCAAAAAGGTGTCCACTTGAGCAATTGCTGTTATCTTAGTGGAGGAAGACAGGCAGCATTTCCAGTTTCCATACCTCTGTTTTCTACAATTTAGAATAAATTCTTGACAGAGTTCTTTTCTTTGAATATACTTGCTAATGTTTTGTGCTTATTCATAGCCTCCAGTTGCTATCAAGCTACTTTATTTTGCTGGAAGTGCAGAGTCTGGGGATTTTCTTAACTCAAATGAACATCAGCTGTGCTCTGATCATGTACATATCTGATAGCACATTTGAAACTAGAATGATAAATCTGAAATGTACTGTGGTTGTAAAACAAATTCTCAAATTGCAATGGGTTGTTTGCCATGTTGCTACTAATCCAGTGCTGCCTGTCACAATGCACCAGCTAAGTGGTATTTCTAGACTGCTCATTGTGTCGTGTTCTTTGTTGATTTTTCTCATTCTGTGTATTCGAACTACTTTAGCTGGAAGTACTTAGCTGAGAGATTCACAGAAAGAACACATAGCATGGGGTGGGTGACCTGTGAAGTCAGACATGAAAGGTTCCTGTTTGGCTATTTTTCAATGCTGTTTCAGTTGAATCTGAAGCATTACTAGCTGTGACATTGCACAGCAGTCATTTTGTTTCCTCATAGTAGCTAGACAGATTTGTCAATTTATTTTTCCTTGTTCTTTATGATTTTTTTTTCTGTTGTTTTAAAATGAAAGAGGAAAGAAAATGCAATATTGGAATCTGGAAGACAAATTCATTAATAAATTCCTTTTACAATTGGTGTTCTGGGAGAAGGGTCACACTAGAGAAATATCTGAGGTTAGGGGTAGAATATCTATTTAATGATTTCTTTGGCAAGTGAAAAGCATTTGCTGCTAGCAAAACCTTTTTTTTTTTCTTTTTCCAAGTAAAAGCTGTGCAACAGAGTGGAACTGAGGGTCAAAGTTTAAATACAGTTTGCTGTGCCACCTGGTTTTGATCTAGAGCTCAAGCGTGTGACTGGCAACACTCACTGTCACAGCAGGGAGACCTGGTAAGAGGGGACAGAGCAACATTTCTCTCTTTATTTCTTGAATTGTGAAAGGTATGAGATTGACAGCCTTGGAAAAACAAGTCTCCTGTTTTATTCACAAAGAAAAAGGATGGCAAGACAATCATAATACAATTTTCTCCCACAGTGCTTTGCTTATTTGTTTCAGGCCTGCTGTAGCTGAACTGTCTGGAGGGGGTGAGGAGATGACTTTTTCTTTTGACCACTTCAGACTTTGTGCCATTGCTATGACTTCCCACCAGGGTGCCAATTGTGGCTGCTGTCTTTTCTTGGTTAGTTGCCACCTGTCCATTAGAAACTGGCCAGGGACCAGGAATTCACTTCACATTGGGCACATAATAGAAGTCATAGGCTCAAATGAACATTTTAAACACTGAGTCTGGATTTGAAACAGCAGTTTAGAGATGAAAGGCAACATATCTCTTCTTCCTCACTCATTTATGGAGTATTTGAGCTACACTCACTTGGCTAGTCTCTGTCTATTGTAAACTTTCTCTACTTAATTATTACTTTTGTTTTTAAAGAACCATTAAAGGTCTGGGGCAGATTAGGACCCCTTTTGCTACAGGCTATACAAACCTTGTTTTTCCTTCCTCAGCTGACAGAAGACATGAACCTCTGAGTCCTGTGGTTGACTTAAGGTTCTCTTGCACCATACAAGTCTCAGAGCATAGTTTGACTCAAGGAACTAAATAGCCCTGGAAACTCATCCTTAGTAATCAATGAGAAAACATTATTATTTTATTGGGGTATCATGACTGTGAGAAAATGAACATATGAAAACCAAGACAGATCAGAATTAGATATAAGAATAAACATACAGAAGGGCCAGAAAATTAAAACAAAACTGAACATGTATCTGACTGATAAATATGGAGACTATTTTCTCATGAATTGTCCAATTGACTATAAAGGAACTTTTCAGTGGATAAAATACTGTGTGACTGTAGAGTCACTGTGTATCAGAATCTAGTTGTTGATTTAGACACTTGTCAAAATGGCATGGCTGTATCCATAAGTTCTATGGTCATGGTGGTGATTTGTCTTTAAAACTGTGGCACTAAAGGAGCTATGATATATAAGGGTGTTGGTAATGTACTGTACTGTGGACATCCAGAAAGAGATATAGATGTACTAAATCTACCACTGTTCTGTCACTGGGAATAGCTATGATAATATCATTGAAACCCATAAGCAAGGAGATAAAACTAAAAAAAAAAAACAAACTACCAAAATAAACATTCCTGACATATTTGTGCAAAAACAGATGCACTCTTTCCAGTTTTAGTCAGTGAAAGGAAATTAACATGAATTGGGAGAAAAAGAACAGCAGTGTTGGCAAAAATGTATTTTCTCGTTGTGGAAGATGGAGATGGGGACACTTCTTTTTTTGACTTTTATCAAAAGTCAGGGATATACAATGATTTATACTTCAGGAACTAAATCTGCAGAAGGACACGGTGCTTTGAAGCAGTTTGCTTTGACGAGCTATGGTAGGACATGCGGTAATGGTTTCAAACTGGAACACAAGAGGTTCCACTTAAGTTTGAGAAGAAACTTCTTTTCAGTGAGGGTATCAGAGCACTGGAACAGGCTGCCCAGGGAGGTTGTGGAGTCTCCTACTCTGGAGACATTCAAAACCTGCCTGGACACATTCCTGTGTAACCTCATCTAGGTGTTCCTAGATGATCTTTTGAGGTCCCTTCCAATCCCTAACATTCTGTGATTCTGTGAGATACCTTGCTGAACAGTGCAATCCTTAGGTACTGTTTCCTGTAAAGAGTGTCTAAAATGTAACACTGCAAAAGCATACTCCTTTGGTTTGGATGAATTCTGCAAAGTGATGTGCAGATCTGTGAAGACAGCTCAAAAAATTATTGCCTCACAGATTACAAGACATTTCCATTACTTATTTAAATACCTCTATTATATAATAATTATATTCTGGAGCATTGTATAATGGACAGTATAAGTCCACTGGAAGGGTGAGTGGGAACCCCTTGTTTTTTCTTTTATGAAAAATGGATGTCCAAAGCTGTCTGGCACTACAATTGTTACCTCTAAGGTTAAACATTTTCAGTTATTATTTGATCCTCCTAGTTCTTTTTTTTTTTTTTTTATTTTGCAGCCTGCCTAATTGCCACAAAGATGTTCTAATTAAGAAAGAACATCTTGTTCGCTTACTCCAAAATTGCCCACCCAGCCTGCCCACCAGTAAAGGTCACAGCACTGATTCCATGTTTGACATCTCTAATCAAATAAAGGAACTCATTGAATTCTTCTTAAGGGAAAGAAGTAGCTACAGTAACCACTCTAAAGGCTGAAGAAAAATATTTTATTTTTCTTTCATTCAGTCTATGCATTACTCATGTGTTGTATTTTTTTTTTTTCTGTAAATCCGATCCTTGTAATTTAAAAAAGAAAATTCTCACTGCAGTGATAGGAACTGGTTAGTTCAGAAAGAGGCAACATGTAAGACACAGTCATTTAAGTGAGATGCTGTATCAGCTCTCCAAACTACATACTTCTTTAGTGCACTCATCACACATGATCAAATGTAATGTTTTGTCAGTTTTTAGACACTTTGCTATTAGAGTTACATCTTTTACTTCATCAAACTAAGGCTCTGCTGAAGGACAGATTGTGCAAATAAACATCAGTTGGAATGTTTTTAAAGAGCAATTGTTTACTGATTGAAATACAAAAACTGTTTCTCATGCTGGAGATCAAATTACATGCTTAAGAGAAATCGAGCTACATAATTAATTGACTCATGAGTCATAAGAAACATCAGACTTTATCTTTTGATGTGAAGAGTTGCAGAATCTCTTGTCTTTATTAGATGGAACAGTAGATAACAGGTTTTTCTTAAAAACAGTGCCACTATATATAGCTATCTCATAGCCATTTAACTGTAATTTCTCTGTGAAGAAGAGCTGTGAAGAGGATGATCTGTAACATTAAGATTAAGAAGTCTTTTGTTTTAAGAAAAAGTAACTACCTAGATTCTCAGAGGGTGTTTTTGTGTGTGTGTATGTTTTTTTTTTTTTTTTTTCCCCTCTCTCTGTTTTTTGTTTGTTTGTTTGTTTGTTTTTTCCACACATTGTCTCCCACTTCAGGTTGCTAGTAACTCGACATGGAACAGCCATGCAAAAGTAGAGGGAGAATTTAATGGAGCCGTTTTCCTACAAACTATGGAGACAGGCTTCAAAAAAAAAAAAAAAACAACACTCAGGAGGCAGGAGGAAGGTTGTTAGGATGTATCAGAAGGGTTTGCAGGGAGTGAGAGGTAGAAAAGGTATAGCAACCCAGAACAATGATCAACTGGGCCCAGACTCCCGTATCTTGGCTGCTAATATGGGAAGATTTCAACAAGAGGAAGCACACAGTGATATTTGCCTCAATATTATCTCTGCCATACTGTGTTTTTTGACTCAGGAACTTGAAGTCAGGTATGATGTCTTTGTTCTTTATACCCTTTAGTGACCAATGCCATAGCACTATCCAACTACCAGCATTGGTAACAATCAGACCCTAAAGAGATTATATGCGGTCCTACCATAGGGGTGTATATTTGACCATGTTGGCTCCTGTTTATGTCTTTCAGAGAGGTCCAACCTGTTGGCACAGAGGAAAAACTGGAGTTTCACGTGAGGCTGTTAATGGAAATGTATTGAGGATTTGCTTAGAGTATTTTTCCTATCCATACCTGTGGATAAATTACTTAGTATTTTTGCATTATAGTTTTACATATGTGGTTAATACTGTTGGGTGCGTCACAGAGCTTTTTGGAGAAAATAAATACACCTGAGTATGAAGTACAGATAAGGTATACAAAAATGCCTGAGGAAAAACTTGACCAATTAAAAATAATTTTCTTGAAACGGATCTATGTGGTCAGACATAACTGGAATTGGCAGTAGTGTTATACCTAGTGAAGTAGCATTTCCAGTTCTGTTACCTTAGTCTCACACTGTAAGGGGATATTCTGAAAATCTCAGGTGCTGGAATCTTATGACTCCAAGAAGATCTAAAGTGAAAAAATAAATAAACTTGTTTTTCAGGACTGTAGAATAAAAACTTGATTTCACATTTTTCAATATCCATAAAATGAAGGTAGTGAACTCCAGACATGTAATGATCTTTTTTTTTTTTTTAAGATAATGGACTATTTTCTATGAAGTGGGAAGAAGGATGTGGAGATGTGATTAAAGAATCTTGGTCTCTGTGGTTCATGATTCAGCAACATGGTCTGACCTCATAATTGACCTTGTTTTGAGCGGAAGGTTTGACTAGAGACCTGAATTATCCTGTGGTCCTGCATTTCTGAAGGAGCAGAACAGTATGTAGACCTCTTGGGAGATAATATTGACTGAACAAAAGTCCAAGACTCCATACAGCTTTGTTGTTATCAAGCCTAGAATGTAGTCAGACATTTGAAATGCTCAGGAGAGATTGCTTACCCCTGTTTCATAAATCTCTGTTTAAGTTTGGGAATAAGCTGGCATCAAGTTTTGAGGTCTATTATCTAGTTCATTTACCATAGCCACAGAAAAATACAAAGGCAGTGGGATTAATGTGATCAAACACAGATATATACTTGTACAGTCATATACTGTCATGCTAGCCACCTTGTATTACCTTAATAGTAATATAGAAAAATAGGTACTTTTGGTACTAGTGCTATAGCCTACTTTAGGTATCTCATTTAAGAGAAGATTAATTGCTTGCTAGAAGGTCTGTTTATTCCTCCTGACCGAAACAAAGATAACTACATAAAAACTCAAATCCCATCCTGGCTGACCCAGGTATGTAATAACCCCCAAAATAAGATGAATAAAAGAGAGAATTAAAAAGGAGTTGATTATTGCATTTTGATGCTGACAATTGAGAGAATGAGCTGCTTGCTTCACTGCAAAAGAACTACAAAAGCTTTTTGCACGTTCCAGCCAGAAGATGAATTCTTATGTTCAGAATCTCATGCTAGTGCATTTCTTGTACAACTTCTTCTCTTCTGCTATAGCAGACAAAGCTTGTAGGCCACAGACCTGCAATAGGGTCTATACAGGCCTTCCCACTTACCAAGCACAGCTACATCCATTTCAGAGGAGCCACAGTTGCGCAGAGGAATGTCCACTTGCAACGCCAGGGAGTGGACAAAAGAAAGGGAGAAGGAAATTATAAATTCAAAGAGCAACCAACAAAACATAAAAAGAAGGGATTTAACGTTCAGTGTATTAATAAAAAAGAAAGCTCTTGTATTTTTTGTGCATATAATCCACAGACGATCTGCTAAAAGCAGCTCTTCCATGTTTTAGTAGATATGTTGTTGACAGATGGGTGATGGGTAATACAGCCAGATTTGTCCTGGAAAACCTTCTCCTCCTTTTACATATTTCTGACTCCCCAGAATAAGTTTTCCTTCCTTACACAGCCTTTCCCCCAACACTGCTCCCACCTGTCCCAGGCTCTGATTCCTCTTTGCTTCTGACTTTGTGAGATTATTGAAGGTTTAATCACGATCACCAGTATTCCCAAAAAGACATAGTGCTATCTGAGGTATGGGTTATATTTGAAAATAGTGAATAGCCATAAATTTGAATGAAGGAATTATGTGCAATTTAAATATGAACAAGGGAAATGTGACGTGATTCCAAATAAATCAACCCACACCAAGAACAGAAAACAAAGAGGTTTATGTAATAACTTCTATAGAAATAATTGGAAAAGGAACTGAAAAATCCATATACCTATATTTCCTTTCCTACTGTTACTCTCCTTTTCATGTTTTCTTCTAATCAGTTTTGCAGTTTCTCTGTTAGAATGTCCTGATTGACTTAGAGATACTGAAATGTATTAAAATACAAGGTTTACAAGTATTAAGAATTTAGTCCTGGACATAGCAGCACTCCCTGTGGTGTCTGGGATCAGCTGGACTAGATGCAATTACAGGATTTGTGGCTAGTCACACAGCCACAAAAGCATCTGTGCTTCTTTATACACTTCTGAGAAAGCCCATGAAGTTCAGAGAGATGTTAGATGTGCATGAAACAGCATCTGATAAATTCAGCAGAACAGAGATCTGTAAGTTTCTGTCTGTAAAATGTTTACTACAGTTTTGTGACACTCCAAAGGGATTGACTAGACAAGCACGCAGGTAGCTGTATGTGCCATAGGGCAAACACTACTAGTAGTCTGTGAGATGAATTCCTTCACAAGATTTAAAAAATGCCACTGTGAGTCCAGAGATGATGGTTCAGCTGTGTAGATAAACTTGTTGAGCAATTTATTTCTTTTAGAACATCTTTACTAAACTATCTAATATTTGAATTACAGTATTACCATGAAATTTATAAGTTTTCTTTTATTGAGCTATTATGAAGAAAGCCCTTTAGGACAGGTTATTTGTCCTGGAGGAGTACTGGTCATTAACATAACACAAACAGACAGATAAAACTCTGATAGCTATAAAATCAAGGCAATGTATAAATATAAGTGTTTATGAGTATATCGACCAGCCTATTGCCAGCAATTCGGCTATGCAGAGGTATGTATATGCTTATACTGTTGCAAAGCTCAAATATCCAGAAACCCTTCCTCCTTTCCCATACCATAAATTGTGTTTTTTGAACACATCTGCCTTGATTCCTAGTTTTAATCTAATTTTATGTTTCTCTTTTAAAACATAGTTTAACATTTGTTAGATATTTTTTTCTATCACTATAGACACCATTACAGCAGTGGCCCATTTAAATAGAGTAGGTCTGAGTTCTGCATCACCTGCTGAAATAGTGGGAGACACCCCATCAAGTGATTTACTCCTGGTTTAATTTTTTTAACTTTGGGCAGTTTTTTCCAGAACTGCTTTTTTCTCTTGAAGAAGAAGCTTAGTCATCTGACTTTCAACTCCTGTCAAAATCTGACTGGTTACAACCTGATCTACCACTAAATTTTTCCATCTCATCTATTTTCATACCGAGCTTTGAGATTTGGTCATGAAAGCCATTGCCAGACTGAACCAGCTCTCCTAAGCCCACAGTGTTAGTGATAGCTAAAAGCCATTATGGGCCTGTGGTTAAACAAAACAGCCTTCCTGTCCCTGTCCTAGCAATTTCTCTTTACTTGCAGGCTGCCTGTATGCTTTCTGACAGATAACTCAGCATGGAAACCATAAGCATGTGGGAGCAGTGGTATCTCAAAGAACTGGAGCAGACTCGCAGAGGGGTGGGGTGAGACCTGTAATGTGGAAATATTGCTTGAAAGAAAGGTGAATTCCCTCAACAGTACAGGTCTTGGTCACAGAGGAATTTTTTATGTGCATTTTATAGCTCATCCTGGTAGCTATAGCTACTGAGCTGTCCTGGTTTCAGCTTGGATAGAGTTATTTTTTATCCTAGTAGCTGTTATGGTGTGTGTATGGTGTTAGTATGAGAAAAATGTTAATAATGTTCAGTGCACATGATGTTCATAATGAACTGATGCTTTAATTGTTGCTAAGTAGCCAAGAACTTTTCAGCTTCTCACACTGTGCAAGATGCACAAGAAGTTGGGAGGGGGTGCAGGCAAGACAGCTGACCCAAACTGGCCAAAGGCATACTCCATACCACATGACATCATGCTCAGTAGATATTTTGGGGGAAGAAGAAGGAAGGGGGTGACATTTGGAGTGATGGTGTTTGCCTTCTCAGGTAAAGGTTATGTGTGATGGAGCTCAGCTTGCCTGGAGATGGCTGAAGGCCTGCTTGCCAAAGGAAAGTAGTGAATGAATTCCTTATTTTGTTTCGATTGTGCATGCAGCTTTTGCTTTACCTCTAAAACTGCCTTCATTGCAGCCTATGAGTTTTCTCACTTTTACTTTTGTAATTCTCTCCCCCATCCCACTGGAGGGGAGTCAGTGAGCAGCTGTGTGGTGCTTAGTTGCAGACTGGGGTTAAACCACAATATGGGTTTATGCAGAGTCACACAGCATGTGACATCATCAGTAGTTCTTTGCTTTTTCACTAATAATAATTATTTTAGACTAAGATTTAGGCATTTTAGAAGGGAATTGTTACAAGTAAAAAACTCCTCTCTTATTCCATTTCGTTGCCCTCATCCTTATTTTTGGTGTGATTAGAATATATCTTGTGAGGTTAGTTTTGCATGTGTGAGTGTGGCTCTGTCTTTATTGCTGTTGAGACTGTGAGAAGAACTATGCAGTTCAGCCAAGGGAAAAAGGGCACAAAGTCAGTGTATTTTAATCTTTGCCAGTATAAGCATCTTGGAGTACTGAAAAACAAGTGCAGGACTTGGAAAATGACAGAACATGGAACAAGGTCAGAGAGGGGCAGTACCAGCAGACTGTAAAGGAAAGCAATGAAATAGCTGAGATTATCTTGTATTTGTTGGTGGTGTGGAGGATTGTGTACCATCTGTGCTAGGATGTCATGAGAGCCTTGCATGGCCTCAGGCAAGGAGAGTCTGAAATGTACCTAGACCACAGAGCAGTGTTGGACAAGGATCAAAGATACCGTACATCCCAGGTGCACTTCACGATTCAGATAAAATGTGCTGGATAAGGTAATAACTCACTTAAGGTATCAGATTAAAACATGGTGGTTCTTGAAATAAAGTTGTTATTTGCATGATTGTATTCTCCCTGCTTCCCCTTCCCAGTGCTTGACAGCAGGCAGCAAACAAAAGCTCCTTTGAATCTTGCCAATTTACATGTACAACTTGCATGAGTAATCAAAAGCAAAAAAGGAGGAAAAAAGGAAGATAATATTATTAGCAACCCCCAATTATTCCCAAATTCATGCTTTTGGCAGTGTAAGCAGTTGGAACTTCTAGCAACATAAACCAATACGTTACTGAAAATCATGCCTAAGCATTCAAATGAAATACATGGACAATTTAAAATTATCCTTGCAAGCTATCCAGTAACCAGTTATTTGGACTGCAGGGTTTATAAGAATAAAATTGTAAAGCAAACCTACAACATAAATACCCAATCCAAAGTGCCCTAGCTTTCCAGGCCTAGAGTCCAAAACACATTATTTGCATGCTGTGTCTGAATTCTGAGATGGACAGAGAACTAGTTTGCTGCTAGGTCAGAGGGTGAAGCTGACCTGGCTTTGAGCTGGCTCACAAAATGAGACCAGCCTGGCCATTCTTCCCTATCTGCAAAGCTTCAGATTTTTCTTGGCATTGGAATCCTTTTGTTTCCCAGCATAACCTTGAAAATATTTTCAAGTAGTTTAAACCATGCTTGTGCATTCCTGTGAACACATCTACTTGGGACATGCACAGACAGACCTCTGCTCGGGAGGGAAGGTATGCAAACCTTCCCTGGTGCATATCTGCATTAAGGCCAATTACAGGTAGTAGGTGTTGAGCAAAACCCCCCTTGACCTTGGTAATACAGCTTCTGAAAAATAAGTGAAGTACATTTGGCTGTCCGGGAATGTGGACAGCGACTGCCCTGGATTGTCCTCACTCATGTGGATGTGCTCTTTGTAGGCTGCCTTTTTTCTATAGATTTGTAGGACAGCTTTCCACGACCCCCTCCAGTCAGTGCAGAGAGTAGCATTTCTAGGTAAAGACCTAAAGAGCAATGTCAATCAGTAGCTTTCTTCGAGCCTTTAACATCTTCATGAAAGACACATCAGCTAAAATCAGTCTTTACCAGAATTGGCTTGGCAATATTAATTCTTATTTACATCCTATTTACTTTACACTTACTGCTTGGGATACCCCACAAACTGCCATCATCATCTGAAGCTGAGAAAATGACTGTTGCACTCACCCTGCTGACTCTAAATTGTTATTAGAAAAGCCACGATGATACTTGCTTCAATTCATTACTTCTGGGAGGATTTTTACAGAAAATATTAGATTTTCTCAACAATCTTCTTGTGATTGATAAATCTCTAAAAATATCTTTCTTAACCTATTTTCACTATTGGCCGCGTTTGGGATATCTGTAAGAAGCATTCTCTCCACATGAATAAAAGACCAATTTTATGTCAGAAGAAGAAAAGAAGCGGGAAGGAGGTGTCTGTCAAGTGCCCAAAAATGTTATGAGCCTGTGACCCTTGATACTTAGGAGGGAATGATGAAAGGGACCAAAAGAAATGTAAGAAATTGCTTCAAGACAGCATGTAGCTCCTGTACCAGAAAAAGCCGATGGCAAAAGGATCATATAGAAAAAACGATGCAAAGATTTGTATCCCAGAAGCCAATATACAGTACAAATAACAGTGCACAGCTCCTTTGCTGTCTGTCCTCAACTTATTTTCAGGTGTAACATAACGAGAAAGGTCTTCCTTTCAGCCTTAGAGGGAAAATAAAAGAGCAAAAAAAGAGCCAATACTTACAGATGTGTCAGTCAGCAAGACCTACGGACCTATTGCAACATACCATTTTAAATGGTTTTCTTTTGAGGCTTTTTTTTTCTTGTTTTGCTATGTCCTACATATTAACTTATCAGAAGTTACTATCTTGCTTTGCCTCACAGAATATATATTCATTCTACCCAGAATGACATTTCTCTCATGAAGCCATACAATACCTTATAAGTTCCTTAAAATCAGAGCCAAAACCCTACAAAACAGGACAGTCAATATACTCTCAGTGTTGTCCTCAATAAACTCATGTCGTGATGTGATTTTGTAACCGCCTTTGTAGCTAACTGCTCAAAATTAACAGACATACCTTCTGTGTCGCATTCACTTCTATTATTTTTCGTCTCTTTTTTTTTTTTTTACATGTGGTCACAAACTTCAGCAATAACAACAAAGACACTTGAAATGCTGAGATTGAGCCTTCTTGCAGTGCATGTCTGGCTGCCTTCAGTCTACCAAATTGTGTATTTGAAAGCAGGCTGTGTCTGCTCCAGGATGGCAGATTTTCTTCATATTGCAGTTCTAGAGCTTCTTTTACAGCTTTGTGGGTAAGAGCAGTTCTGAGGATGCTGATATTCACTGGTGTCATTGCAAATGCACTCTCACCCTCTTTGCATTCCTTTTACTGCAGACACCATCACTGCCTTTTGACCACCTGCACTGATTTATGTGAGACTTCCTTGACAATGAAGAGGCAAAGGCAAATCTAGGGCTAAGTAATGGTACCACAATATAGGCAGTCTGTTAAAAAATTGCCCTGCTCAGAAGAGGATTAAAAGGGTACTGTTTTGCAGGACCCAGTTAATGGCTTTACATAAGAGAGGAAATAGAATGTACAGTTTAAAAATTGAACAGGATAACTCTTACTGGTATAGAGCCCACAGATAAAAACTCTAACTTTTCTGCTTCAAAGTAGTTCTGATTTTAGTGTGGCACAGCTATAGGGATGTGGCAAGCTTATGCAATATCAAAAATACAGCCTTCTCTGTCTGAAGTCAGTAAGTCATCACAGCTTTACATGATAATTCAGGTTTGATTGTTATTTCTTCAGCCCAGAATGACCATTTTGCCATACACAGTGAATCCCCTCAGCACCCATCATTTTCCATTTACTGTCTGTCATCCTAACACTAATTTTTCTCTGCTATCATGATATTCAAATTCCTGACAACTAAATGCACTATTTTTTCACCAGATTGAAACCATGTCAGCTGGCTCAAATCTGATAGGGAGGGAGAAGGTAGCCCTGAAGACAGGGGGAAGACAGACTGAATTATTGACTGAAATAAGAACAATTTACCCTCAAATTTTCATAATCTCTTGGAAATCACAACAGTATCTCCCAGTTCACAGCAAAAATGATCTCCTGTGTCAGCAAGCAAAACAGTGGGGTAGAAACATGGATGCCTGTCTTCAACATAGTGCATCTTCTCTTCACACAGTGACTCACTACCATGTCAATCTGCATGGGAAAACTGTGATATTAATATCTGTATGGCAGTATATCTGCTAACCATGTTACTTGAGGCAGAAATAGGGAAAAAAAGGGCAGGAACTTTAACTTTCTTTCTCCTTTTTTAGGGTGAATCGTTTTTCCAGATGTCAAATTTGTGACAGCCAATTAAATATGTCTGAGACCATTCTCTGAAGCCAACTTGAAAGGAGCAGCCCATATCCATACTGACCTGCTCTCCTGGTCCTCCAAACAGGATGTCTACCTTTTCTGAGTCCCTGATAACACCCAAGCTGTGCCTGAAAACTGATTGAGAGGGGAACATTTGCCTTCAGTAAAACTGTATCAGTGTCAGTGCTAACGATTTAGCCAATGGTATCTCAGTGCTTGGGAACATTTCCTTGAGTTATTCAATTGACTAACGTAGGTGTGCTCACTGAGACTGAAGTTTGTGAGAGTGACTATTCTTGACACATGGGTTGTTGGCTTTGCCTATTCCCTTTTGTAAGAAGTCTTTTTCATCAGTTTCTTGCAACTTGACCTTATTATAAATGACAACGGTGTGTGAAGCTGTTGATATTAATCATTAGAAAACAATGTTTCTCTTTAAGGGATGTATATTTATTTCACTGTTTCTATTAAAAAAACTGAATACAAAGTGTTGGAGTGACTACGATTTTTTAATTAAACTTCTAGTATATCAATTTATATTATTTAGTTAGGGCTTTTATTTCTGTAGGCAAGGCTAAGCAGGAATGCCAACAACTTGCATGTTAATTTACAGACTGAATTAATACTGAATCCATCTATGTCATGTCTAGAGTTCATCCAGTGAATGTCTATGCTCTGGTATAGTCACATCTTTGCATTAGAATACTTAGAAAGCTGAAGACCTGTCTGTCATCACTCTCTGTTTGTTTATTTTTTTTTCTCCCATTACTCTTTTTCATTTATCTGAACAGTAATTCTTTTCACTACTAATCAACTGTGACCTCCTTTGGTCCAATAGAGATCTTATTGACAGGGCTGTTGATGTCCGCTGATATGATTTGACCTGGTTTCCTGCTGCTTCTCGTCCTTCTTGTATTTGATTACATACAGTATTATGTGCCGTGTGCACAGGAGACAGAAGACAGGGCAGGAATAGCATGGGAAGACAGGCCCAGTCACATCAGGAGGGCAAGCCAGCAATGATCTAACATTGCTGTCATCTGACAACTGCTCAGTGACTTAAATGAAGTAAGTTTGGTGGTCTCAGCTTTAATCCTTGTGTTCAAATGACTACATCACAGTAACTACTACTGTAGCTGGCAATAACTGGCATCACTAGGAGTCTCCACTGGCTGCCCAGGCACTGAACAGGCTCTGGATTTGATCACACCCACTGAGCGGGTTGAGGTTGGGCCTATGTACTTTCCCTGGACGAGGCTTGGTTCTTTTGTTGAAAAATTCAGTTATTTCACACTGCCATTGACATTTTTAGAAAAGAGTCAAACATTTGTGGTGCAAAAACATCTGGCCTTTCATGACTGTCTCTGTTTTGCCTTCCACTTGCTTGCCAAGAGTAGATAGATCTAATTTTTCTAAAGAACTATTAGAGTTCCACTAGAATCTATTTAACTAATGTTTAGTCCTATGAATTGTATTTGGTTGTAGAGAAACAGGCACATTTATTTCTCTGCTCATATTTCGAATGTAGTTCCCTGTTTATTGATTCTCTTGGCATTGGCTACTGATCATATAACTCCCAAATGGTGTAATCCAAGCTGTTCAAATTATTTGGCTTGAACTTTATTTTGCAAATCTGTAGTAATCTAAGATAAATAAACATAACGCTAGAAAATATACTCTAGGCAATAAATCCACATTGACAGGAAGATGGGTAAAATAGATCTTTTCCATCTCTGCATATGACTTTCTGATTAAAGAAGGTAATAGCAAAAGATGGATGACTGCCTAATTGGATATTAGTAGGGAAAGAGTGACACATGTTATAGAACACTACTAGAGGATGACTCTGAGGGTTGCAAAGTGAAGTATTTAAGACAAATGAGCCTGTCACATTACATAAAGTGAAAGAGACAGTCAGGATTCCAAGAGCTTCTCTGGCTCACAATTAAGAAAATGTCTCCACAGGAGTCTGTGCTAAGCATATCAAAGATAACAGATACAATATGCTGAGGACATCTAGCCACATGTATGGAGGAAGCTGCATTCCAACGCTGATGAGAAAATGAGAGTAACTGGGCTTGTTCTTGCCTCTTTTGAGGTTTCTTTTCATTATATGTATATATATATTCATAAAAATATATATATATGAAAGTATATCTGAAAAAGTTTTTTGATAATTATGATTATTTTTAATGTGAAGATGTAATTTTTCTGTGTGAATATCTGTTTTTACATTGAGAAGTAAGACCTTGTTTGTTCTGAGAAAAAAAATTATGAGAACTAGAGAAAGGAAAATATGGCAAGAACAGAGGAACTGAGTAATCGAGATGGGAAGGGGTTTCTAGGGAGGAATTGCTGGCTCTTTGAGTTCATTTGTTTTCACTTAAAATTTGGAATTGGCAGAAAAACAATGTTTCCAAAACCAATATTTTTTAATTGTTTTTCCAAATGTTATTTATTTATCTATTTATTTCCAATAGACACATGTGTTGGCTGAGTTAATGAAATAACAAATAGCTGACAGCTTTCATCTTTTCACAATTTTTAAACCCTGAATTTGTCAATCACTTTGTATGAAATTTATAGGGTCCTGTCCACTTCAGTGAGAGTGCTCCACAGCCTTTATTATACACACACCCCAAACATGATACAAACAAAGGAATAGTTTTTTTGAATTCCACTAAAATCCTCTTCTGTGTTTAAGTAGCTGGAGAGTCTGCAGACTCAACTTGTTAAGCTCATTGCTGAAACAAGGGTTCTCAGGTCATTCAAATACTGCTGAGACTTCAAACAGGATAGTTCAGGGAACTGATCTCTTGGTTTCTCGAGGCTAGCATCTTAACCAGTTCTCAAATGGAGTCACCTGAATGCTGACTTCATTCCCATCTGTTATAAGACAGTTCTCCCAAACATTATTGTCACCCTAGAAAATTCAGTCTCAATACTCTTCACTGAGAGTGGTATACTATCACAATCTGGAGACCATTTGAAATTCAGTGTATATGCAGACGCTCCATACTCCCCCTAGGCACTATTTACTCTGGAAATCAGTAGATATTCACTTTTGTTGCATTATCACTTGAACTAAAAACTCTGACCACTCTTGGTGCCTTTATTCTTGCAGCTGATATCGGTGGGTCCCATAGCTTCACAAAATTTGAAGAACCTACGAGACAAATTCTACCAAGGTGTGGAATGAAGCACCACTTGAAAGGTAATTCACTTGAAATTGTTGTCTGCATTGTTAGAATAATCTAATGTTGTACTACTTGAAGTACTAAAACAGAATAATCAATCTAGACGTACAGGAAAATGAAAGATGTCTTTCATAGAAGATTAGCAGCTGGACTATGATGAATTTCAAAGCCTTGAACCAAATACTTTATTCCCTCTGTGTCTTACACAATCAATACAATCCTTTTCTCAGAGAATTGTCTGTATTTTGTTAAGGGAAAAAAAAAAAAGGAAGAAAAATAGATTAATTTCAAATTTTCTTCCAAGGCATGTTTTTATATGTAAAGCACATAAAGGTTAAATTGCATAAATCACGTACCTGCCTCTTATATTGGGTTAATTATCACATGTATCTATTAGTCCATTCATAATTACTCTTTTATATTTTAAAAAATTAATAATATTTAATTTTGACTTTCATTGTTTTCAACATCTACAATCAAAGTCAATAAAGAAAAGGATAAGAAGAGGAAGAGGATATTTTTTCTGAAAAAAAACAAACAAAACCAAAACCAACACCAACCAAACTTCTGTGAAAACTCCTTCTGAAATGGAAATAAAATTGTAGTCACTTGTGTGACACAAATCTTTGTCTCATATTCTCATGTTTCTGTTCAAATAAGATTCTGACATGAAATTCCAAAAGAGAGAGAATTTAATGAGAATTGTTTAAAAAAATTTGAGAGACCAAGAAACAGGCCTGAGTTTTCAGACTTAACATATACAGTTTTGAGAGGGCATGGGCCATGATTCACTATCGATTAGTAAATTGGAAATATAATCATATCATAAGTAGAAAGTCTAGAAAAACTTCTAGTTGGGAATGAGTGTGGTTTTAATTTCATTTATATTATTGTGTGATTGATATATGTCTGAAAAGAAACTTTTTACTCTTGCAGTGATGGTACAGTAACCTCTCTTGGTGCCTTATGCTCCTACTGCAAAAATGGCAACAAAACCCATGACAGCTGAAAGTGATGTTTTTAATTTTAACTGCTGGGTCACCATTACTGGGATACCTGACACTCAAAGACTACTCTGAACCGAAAATGAAGTGCTACAATTTCAGTTTTCCCCTTGTAATGCTCCTAAACTATTTCTCCAGAAATGTAAATATTTCAATTTTTCTCTGATATTTATGGCACTAAGCAAAAATATTTTTCCTTTTGCATTACTGGAGAAAGTACTGTAAAAAATGGCAATCATTCTTTACCTTACAAATACTCAGGAAAATAAGGTTGTGATGTAAAATTATTGCAGTATGTGTAGTGAGTGATGTCAGAGTATTTAGGTTTTTTTAACTGTGAAAACAGAATAATTCTTCTGTGTCTCATTGTAATATGATGCATATCACTGAAGTGAACAATACAAAATTTCTGAGCTATTAAGTGAAAGAAAAGTGAAGATAAGGTATATTATAAAAAATAAAAATAGGCAACTAGCAAGACATGTCCATGTGGAAAAATTATTCTGCTGATCATTCCATGTATATCGTACATCTGCACAGGCAAAACATTAAGGCTTACGGAGTATTCCCTGCTAGTGTGTCACATAACTTCCTGGCAAGAATGTAGGGAAAACAGAAGTGGGAGAGAGATTTTTTTCAGTTGGTCTATCTGATCTAGGATCTTCTTTCTTTAGATGATCCCTAAAGGGTGCATTTTTCATACTTAGTAGTATTAGGTGAGAAGATCGCTAGTGTATAAACCTGTATCTGAAAAAACATCCACATTGGTATCCATTTTACTGCTTCAATGATTTTCACATACCATTCATTTTTTCCTACGCACGTATATTATTATGCTGTAGGGCATTATTTCTGTGCAAGTTATTGCATTTTGTATATGCACCTTGGGACATGTTAGAGCACATTTTCTAAAACAATTGATACATAAATGAGGCTGTTCAACCATTACTGGTGAAATATTGTGGTGGTTGTTACATAAGGAGATTATTATCAATAGTGTGGACAATGCTGATTTACACTTTTGAGTATTAAATATTCTTAATTCTTGGAGCTGGTTTGGAACCTGCTAATTAGTTAACAAACCCAGAGCTCAGGTATTTGCTATCTGAATAAGTTAGTGGTTAAATACATAATGAGTTTGCCAGAAGATTTTAATCAATTTTAAAAGTTGTAAGCCAAAGTTTCTAGTGCTAGGAACTGGTATTTCTGATGCTAACATGCTAACAGCTAGATACCATTCTAAGAGTGTTGCTTTTAGAAATAATATTATAATAGTATGTGCTACTAAAAAACAGCATAGAAATATCCCTTCATATTTAACTCACGTGTGTTTCATTTTCATAATGTTTAATAGCTCTAGACACTGAATAGCTAAAACTTAACACATAAATGGTCATAATAAAAAGATTCAGGATAATTATGTGTATACATAGGTCCACAGATTAAGTCCGTTGTTTAATGTCTGTCTTGTTAAAATTTAAATCTCATGTGGTTGTGAAATTCTCCTGTTAATTTCTTTATACCTTCGGTGAAGATTTAGCCATTAAAGGATTAGAATTAATAGTATGTTCTTGTATTTTATTTGTATATAAGCTGATCAGTTTTAACTGCGGTTTAAAACATTCTTTCTGTACCTAATGTGTCTCTGACTCAACAAAACACTTAAGCATGTGTTTAAGCCTGTAACAAAGCACTTTGGGCCAAGATTTCATTCAAAATATTCATTAATGATAAAGATAAAACTCCCTTTGATTTCAAGGAGACAGAATTTTAATTTGTAGAAAAGTGTAGGTTTCATTTATTTTTATATATATTAAAGTATGCTGTGTGTGTCCAGATCCAAAAGCTGCATTGCATGTGTAGAGTTCCGGTCATGAACTCTTAGCACATCAAACCATCCCCTTAATCAATGATATATGTCTTTTTAGCTTGAGAAGCTCATACTATCTCAGTGGAGATATTAATGGTATAGCCATTATCTGATCTATAGTTAAAGTCACTAACGATACATGGTACTGTGCAGGGATGATACAAACAGGGAATCATGTATGCAAACATACATACTCATACTCTGACCACACAATGAGGCACACATCTGGCCATGCAGAAGAGTAGGCGACCTGTGCAGCATGGTCCAGCAAAGGACCAAATTAGAAATGGTGGCTTGACTCTGACCACATTTTGCCAGGTGAAGTCAGATATCTCCTTACAATGGAGGGGCTGTGAAGATGTGCCAAAGAAAGGGATCAGTTCAGAGCAATTCATTAGATTGCCTCGTTTCTGAGAGTTTTCCTTGCAAGAATGGTGATGATATGGCAGGATCCAGGCAACTTATTCTGGTGAGCCACAAGTTGTTCTTTATATGTGGAGTAGCGCTTCCAACAAGTCAGCAAAGAGTGTAGGGAATTCAGTGGCATTTCAAGAAACTGTTATTTATTCACCCTTTCTATATCCTGAAATATAATAAACAAAACAAACGCCTGCTTAATCTCTGCCCCTGGATCTCACAAATCTGTATGAAGCAGCAAATGCTTAGATGTCACTCCTAAACAAATGCAACATCCTACTCCAGACAGTGCTGAAAACACAAATCAGTATAAAAGTCCTCCTGAGCAGTAAGCAAGCATGTTAAAAAAGGGTAAATTTCAAAGATGTCCATACAATTTGGACAGTTGATGTCCTGCAGTTGAAAGACATTTTCACACTACAAAATCTTTAGTGAGTTTTATGAAGTCTCATTATGACTTATGGAATTTTTGATGTATAACATAACCTAAACTTAAAGCATTGCCAGATAAAATATGCAGAGCATTATGGAACTGTTAACACATGTAATACAGTAGATGAAGAATGAGGTGTGGAACTTAACAAAGCTTGTTCACGAGACAAGTGTATTACACATGTATCTGTGCAAGACACCAGCAAAGGAAGCAAGACAACTTTTGGAAGCTACTTAAAATGTTTATACAAATATCTTTCCACCTCAGAATCTACAGTGATTACATTAAGTTAGAGTGTTTCTGAAGTATAATAAAAGTCCCTCTACCCAACATTTCAGTGAACGGATCTTATTAGCCATTTGTAACCTAACCTAAAGACAACCTTTAACTACTGAATGGTCAATCTGCTATTATTTACCTTATAATACCTCTTTGGATGTGCAAAACTTAATAAAATTTTGTAATAGCATAGGGATAGAGAACTCTATAAAGGTTGGAAGACCATAAAAACTGTAAACGTGAAAAAGTTTCATTCTGGGGAAGTGTATGTCACACTGCCTCACCTGAATTTAATTGTGCTTGACAATACTAAAAATCTGTGTTTGAACCTTATAGTAGTGAACAGGAAATACCAGTACCACGGCAAACAGGTATTTACCTTATAACAACTTGTTCTGTTGGTTCAAATTTATTTAAAACATAAATCAGTTAAACTGCATGGAAGGATATATGGGCCATGTGTCATGGACCCTCTTCAGTCTGGTACAAATCTGACTCCATGCTATGTTCTCTTTGACTAATTTGACAGAAATGTGATCTTGTACTCATGTCTGTTTCATAGTAAAAAGTATAGGTGGTTGGTCTGTCAGGACACAATCAATAGAAAGACAAGGTATCTTCTGATTTATCTACTAAAGGGACTTCTATCTCTTGATTAATCCTGTTTTTCTATGTTGTTTCTACAGGGAAGCTGGCTGGCTGGGTTTGCTGGCTGCAGTTGGGCCCTGTAGGGTGATGATGAAAAGTACAAATGAAACATATGCAGTATTAAAGAAAACCTACATTTTCCTGGGAAGACAAGCATGTGATACACAACAAAAATTATTTTCAGAAGTTGTGTTAGAAATACTAATGCAAGTGATGCATTCGTATGTTAAAAAAACATCAGCCAAATTACTTTCTTTACCCTTTTTTGCAACTACATATATCTTAACAGGAAAGTTTACCAGAGTAAAGCCATTGTATGATAGATTAGGAATTTGTTGGTTCTGTTGTATTTCTAAATGCTATAAATCTCACAGACTGGATCTTTCTTCACCCTTTACAACAACGAGGAACTATCAAGTGAAAACTCTGAAAGATAAAGCAGATATAAACAGACAAATATTTATTCATGTCACATCTCTGAAACCAATGAAACTGTCTTGTTTGCTCACCGATGTAAATAAGCAGTTTCCAAGCTGTCTAAAGTTCATTTTTTTTGTCTAGTATACTAACTGATAGGAAGGTTTCACCTTTTTTTTTCTTTTCCTTAATCATTTGGTTATATAGTTCCTTATGTTCCCTTGTTTCTTTCTTAATTTAGTTTAACCTTTTTTTCCTGTCCCCTCAAGTGTCTCATTCTGTAGGCAAATTGAAGTTTATTTTAGCACTCCTTGAACCCTATCCATAGTTATATTTTTATACTTTTTATGTTATTTTAAAATTTATGCATTTTTTCATTAATCTGCTTCCAGACAGTCTCTTTTTTTTTTTTTTTGCCATAAATAATACCATGGCTGTTTATCCACAGCAACATAATTGTGAGCTTAGATTTAGTCCTCAGATAAAATAAAATTGAATGTGATAACAATTTTTATTTTTCTACCTTATTTTAAGTCAGCTTTTTGGCATTAGTGTTAAGAATGAGCCTTCTACTTTATGTGATTTGATTATGAGTACCTGAAAATGTTAATCCATGTAAGATTTCTAGAAAGCTGTTGACTGCTATGAGGATCTGAAAGCTGAATCTTAGGTGGTGTTCACCTGCAGCTCTGTCATTGTGTAGTGTTTAATAATACATAGAGAAACGGAAAGCAAAAACAGTGAGTCAGCCTGCAAATATAACACCCAGTGTAGTCTCCACACCGCTGCTTTCAGGGAGGAGTAGTATCATTCCCCTGCAAAGGGGGATTAGCCTAAGAATGAAAGGAGGTATCTGTGGTTGAACAAAACGTCTGTGAGAAAATTATGAGAATTGAGCTGTACCAAAGATGTGCTAAAGAACAAAATCAGCAAAAATTGGTTTTTAAGTTTAAGTAGCAGGTTCTTCAATAGCTATCTGTTTGTACAGCATATAGGTACTAAACAGGTCACAGCAGCTTTTAGGTATTACTAAAACCTTAAAATGTGATTTAAATCAGTGAAACTAACTTTGTACAGTAATGTCTCAGCAAATACTTTTCCACTTGTCATAGATTTCTTATTCTGCCCTTATCCTTTATTTCAGCTAGTAAGAAACATTCATGCTATTATTACTTAAGGGCTGATAGAGGTCCATTAGTATGTATGAGAAGGAGAAGTGAATACAGTGCAATCTGGACACAAACGTTTCTTTCCACCTTTGCAAATTTCTTCATCCTACATTTATAGCATTCAACATCAGCAAAAAGATAACTTGTGCATTCAAGCTGGTCACAGTTTTGTCTCCAGGGTGAACATTCCAGCTGTCCTTGGCATAGATTGCTAACCTTTTCATTAGCCTTTGATCATAAACCTGGCCAGTTTGCCTTGAAACATCTTTCTGTATTTGATAGCCACAGTCCCAATTTCTAATGAACAGCTGGAGGAGAAAGAAGCTGAACTGACCAAGTAGCAAGTAAAGGTCTTTGTGACAAGACTTTCCTATGCTATGCAGACTATTTAATATCTGGGCAACAGACATGCAAATTCATCTGTCAGCATTGCATTTGAATATTTTTTCAGACAGATAGCACTAGTGACACCTTAATGTCTTTATCAGTCTTAGCTCAGCAGAGGGAAAGCCAAACTGTAACATTGTGTTTCTTTGCTTGTTTTTCTTCCAGGATCAAACTGAAACATGAGGCATCCCTTAGTTTTAAAAATATACTCAAATTTTTACTAAAATGACTAGATATTGCCATTGAGTTTGCTCTGACCATAGCTGAAATACTTAGATCTAGACGAATCATGTGTAATTACACTGAAGCAGAAGATGAAGTTTCTGGCATCTGAGAAAGACTGAGATCCTTCAGCCAGAAATCAAACTGCTATTAGCTTCTGAGGTACTTGTTGTCACATTGGCTTATATGGATCTTTGCCACAGTCTCAATATATAAGGCATGTTTCCTTCTGAAGCACTAGTACCAGAGATCTTCAGTATTTGCATTTCTTCAGTGAGGACAACACTCAGTTCTGAGGTCATGCCTGGGCAGCAATTGCCTACTTGAAGTTGTTTCTGAGCTGGAACATTTCATTTAAGAATAGTAGGAATTATTGACAATAGGTAAAAAAGGCCCAAACAACCCTAGCAGTAATAATGGACTTACTGTTTGCAAAACACCTGTTGAAGAACCAGATGGGTATTGGCTGGGGGTAAACTCTGTTTTTGCAAGCTGGTAAGTAAACGAAGCATTAAAGACAGAAAATGAAAATAAGAAAACGGTGGAGGGTTTTGTTTGCTTATTTGCTTGTTTGCAAGTCTTCATGGCCAGGTGCAGTAAAATTAGGGATGAATCAAGGATGAAAAATTCTTGAAAATTGAGAGTTTCACCAAATGTTGCAAACTGCATAGGTGTTTTGAAGCAAGCTGGATCACAGATGCTATACATTTCCATTTGTTCCATCAACATGAGTTTTACCAACATGTAGTCTGAATAGGCTTCTTTTCAGTACCTTCCTGCCACTTTCAATGACAAGGCTACATTTTAACATCATCGCCATCTACACTACAGACTGGACTCTCAGTTTGAAGACTATTTCCTCCCTCCGTGAACTGCCTCACCTCAAAAGAACAGTTTAATACATGTAGTTTGCCAAGCAGACTATGGTAAAGGAGCACAGCAATAGAAATTGATGGTGAGTAAACAAGTACTAAAAGATACACAAAGTTCAGCTGGAATTTTGAGTAGAAAGATAATCAGAATAACTTGGGTGAATATGTACTTGAAATCTATAGTTTTTTTTTTTTTTTTCTGCAGTTAGGGAGAGTAGCATGAGGCTTCCTAAATGATGGACCAAAAATCCCTATGAAGGCAAATATAGAGATACGTGACCTGAGAGGTGTAGCCATGCCTCTGTCTGTTTCTGTGAGGAGTTGTACCAGGTTTGGCTGGGACAGAGCTCTTTATAGAAGATCATATGGTGCTGTGTTTTGCAATTCTGACCAAAAAGGTCACGAGAAATGTTCCCCCCACTTCCATTTTAGCTATTGCAGAGTACTGTTTCTGTTTACTCAGGCTCAAGGTTTTCTCTGTTTCTCATGCTGCTTTTCCAGTGAGTAGGCTGGGGGTGCACAAGAGTCTGGGAAGGGACACAGCTGGGACAGCTGTCCCCAGCTAACCAAAGGGATATCCCAGACCATGTTGCATTGTGATCAGCAATAAAACCTGGAGAAAAAAGGAAGAAGGAGGTACATTCCTACTTACAGTGTTTCTCTTCCTAAGTAGCCATTATGTGCAATGGAGCCCAGCTTTCCTGGAGATGGCTGAACATCTGCATGTCAAAGGGAAGTAGTGAACGATTTCCTTATTTTGCTTTGCTTGTGCGTGCAGCTTTTGCTTTACCTGTTAAAAGTAGAGCCCTTACCTCAGCCCATGAGTTTTCTCACTTTTACCTTTGCAGTTCTCACCCTCATCCCACTGGTGGGAGTAAGCAAGAGGACACGTGGGACTGAGCTGCCTACGGGGGTTAAACCACAAGAAGAACGAACAGAAATGAGAGCTTCTCACATCTGCATAGGTTTTTTGTCTGGCAAAACACTGTACAGAGCTGGGTGGCCTTTTCTGAAAGAAGATGCCAGCAATGGTGCTCTGTGTCTTTTTGTTCAGCATTCCCATTTTTTACGACACTTTGTCCAGGAAATAAGACCAAGGCTTAAGTTCATCTGAACCTGCATCTCCAGATTGTTCAAAACCTCACAGAGTAAGACGTTTTGGAAGGTTAAAGTCATCTTCTCCTCTCTTCTCCTTGAACTTGAGCAGAAATGAAAGCTGAAGAGCTGGATCAGCCTGATAAAAGGGCATTCGACCTTCTGGATGAGGGTAGATCTGCTCCAGCACCCGATCTTGGAGTGGAGAGTGAGATCCTTCCTCATCGCTTCTACATCTTGTCCAACACAGCTAGGCTTGTAGTTTTAGATGTCAATGACATTTTAAAGAAAGGTCTAGAAGCTGTCAATGGTTGCTCTTTGTCTTACCTAAAAAATTACTGTGGGAAATCAGATTGACTCATCTCTGGTCAGAGGGTAACTGCAGATAATGAAGGAGGCAGAAAGCTCTGAATTATTGATAATTTTAAAAAGAACCCTCCTAATAATCCTTCAGATGTATCTGAAAGACAAATGGGAAATAATATTAATGATTGACTTGTAAACAATTGCTTAATAAATAGAGCAGTGACATGAAAATCAACTTGTTTCAAATCCTTAGGAATGAACTCAAACTTTGGACTTCAAAATACTGCATGAAAAAAAAAATCATTTTTCAACCAGCTTTAATCCTGAGCAATTAAAATCTTTAATAACAATTATTTTAAATAGAAAGTAGTTAATTTTAGCCAATATCTTTTGTTGACCTGAAAGCCAGTTATGGCCTGATTTTCAGAAGTACCAGCAGCTGTAGGTGTTCAGAAATTCTGAATGCTGGGTCATGTTTTTCATATCTAATATTTATATTCAAGTTGAAAAGTGTTAACTTTTGTGAATTGTGACTCTTTTTTCTCTTTCTTCTCTGAAAAATGAATAATAGCCATTTAAAAAAATATTTTGAGATTCTTTGATAAAATGCACTATATGAATGCAAATTATAACACTTTTAACATGTTGGCTGTGTGGGAGTTATCAAATCTGATTTTACTTTAGAAAGTAATAATTTTGCTAATATAATAAAAATGAACTAAACAGAAGGAGCGTTCAAGATCTGATGCAGTTCTATGACAGCAAGGACATTTTCACAATGAGGAAATCCATACTAAATTACACTTTATATCTCTTTGTGAATTTTTTATTTTATGCTGAAGATCTGTAAAACTCTGTTGGAGGTTCACAAAACATGATTCTTGGTGTCAGGAATTGTATCTTTACTGAGTATTTATCCTGGGTGTGAGGCAAAGTCTGGTGATTGTCCCTGAGCTCACAGTTCACTCACTTTAAATATAAAACCTGCCTAATATTGGTGGATCTATCATTATCCCCTGCTCAGTCACCTTCCAGAATGGCCAAGGGGACAAGGTAGGAGGGAGCTCAGATTCTCATGCTGTGTGAACAGCTTATGTAAGATGAGTTTACAGAACTGTTAGTTGTTGACCTACCTCTAAAACTCGTACCAACCATGTGAGCAATTCTGCTGATCTGTTTCAGTTCAAACAAAGGTAGTAAAATACAAAGACTCTTCATACTTATAATGCCTATGACAGCTAGCCATGGAGACACATATCCTGTGTCTTAATTTGAATAAAATAGTGGGTTCAGAATATTGTTGGGCCAAAGTCCAGGCTGAGGCATGAGATTACAGATGTACAGTGAAGAGACACCTTGACTACATCTGAATCTATGGGTCTGAGAAACCTTCATTTTTAATAGATATCTGCAACAAAGGGTGCTGTAAGCATTATCATTCCCTAACACTTCCTCTCTGCTAATTGCTACTACAAATTTCCCTTCTATTCTGTTTTCTTTCTTCATCCTTATTTCTACTGCAATGTCTTGGGTGGATTTTTGTGTCTCTACGATCTATTTTTTTTCATCCCCACTTTCCTTTATCTTTCTTCTTGGCTTCCGACACCATTCCTATTAACAGGGGGAAGGGACAGAGAAAGGCAAATCCCACTTACACTATAGGATTTTGCATCTCACTCTCCTAGTAGCAGTGGTCAGAGAGAGGATACTGGATTAAGCATAACCCCACAGCACGACCATTGTACTCAGCATTCATTGCTACACTGTGCCTGGATCTGTCCCTGAGTGACTTGACCCAAGTTAGGCAGTAGGTTTGTGGCAGGATGTAGGATTTGCCTAAGATGAGTGCTAACACTAAGAAAGATAAGCAGCTCAGGAAACCCGTAGTGAAATAAGAACACTGATGTGCTGCCAATCTTTCACAATAGGCACCAACAAAAATTTTTCCTGCTGACTTGTGACAGAATTCATATCAGGCGCATACACTTGCAGAGGAGTGTCGAGGGACTGGCAAATGTATTCCTTTGCTTTTGCAAGCAAACAAAAATGCTCTTTAATAACCAAAGAAAGAAGGCAGTGCCTCTTGAAAAACTAGTAAGTGTGCTTTTATTTTACATTGTATTCCAGTTGTATCACTTGATTGAGAAAGAGTTTGAAGATATTTTAGGAAACAACTAATGACAAAATCTGCTGTATTTCAGAGCCAAGAAGATGATCTATATGAGCTCCATGAATAAAAATGAGCCTGACAATTCTGATTTAGCAGTAACTAGAAGGGCAGTGAAATATAAAAAAAGGGGCAAAAAGTAACCATCACTGTCCTGTTAATTTTGAAAATGGTGTTTGGACAAAGGGCATTCTTGAGTGCATACAGACCTGCATACCTGTGTAATGACTCTAAATTTTGGAAACAGTGGCAAAAGTACTGGTGGGATCAGCTGGGTCATTGAATGCTGTTTCTTTTCTGCAGTGATAGATAGATACATAATGAATGTTTTAGAGAAGCCTTTTGGAAAGCTTGTCCTTTTTCCCCTCTGTGTCACACTTTTCAAACTGTCTTTTGTCTCCTATCACTCTACCATAAACCAAAGGCTTTAGGCAAAATTCTGCAAACACAGAAAGATCAATATTTAGGACAAAACAGAACTGTTCCTGTATTTTCTCTTTTTGGATTATTTTATATGAACAATACAATGGACTTAGTGTTTTGGTAGTTTGTATAAAATGATGTTTTTCATGTGCTCTTGTTCATTTCTTTCTGTATACTGACATCCCACTATTTTGCCACACACTGCAAGAACAGAACAAAAATACCCTGCTATATTTAAATTCAAAGTGTAAGATGAGATACAAGACTTGGATCCCTACAATGAAGGCGGAAACATTAGTGATCAGTATAATAAGTGGTGTGCACAATATCCCAGCTGCTTAGTTAACCGCACTCATTGCAGGGATCAGGAGACACATTTAAAGGAAAAGTCTTTTAACATTTTTCTTCTGGAGAACCTAGTCACTGCCAAGCATTCTGTACTTTTAAAGGGTAATAAATGGACCTGTGACAGAACCCATCGTCTATTGACAGTCACTTACAGCTGGCATTTGAGGGTCAAGACTGATAGACAATAGTATATTTGGGGCACTTTGCTGTTGCTTGTCCGGATAGTATTTGTCTTAATCATCTGTCAAAATTTCCAGTGATGCCAGTCCAAGACCTTTAAACAGCAAATTTCTGTTTTAAAGATATAGCCCTATTAGGCTTTTTTCCATGTTCCTATGGCTAATGGCTCCTGAATGGTGATGACAAGGAAATTTTTATTTTGAAACTCCAGATATATTTTTACTGTTGTTCTGAGTTTTTGGGAAAGCTGATTGCTCCTCACAACCCCAACACTACTTCAAAAAAATATGCTGCTCAACAAGTATTCAGTGAAGAATGTAAAAATGTACTTAACTAGACAAGAATGTAGCTGGCCTGACTTTTGCACTACATTATGCCTCATCATTCAGGCATTTTGTTTGCCTTACAAGGTATTACAGGCAACACTGTAAATGCAGATCAGAACTGCAGTAGCAGAACACAACATAGCTAAACAGCTGATTTAATGAGGTAGGAATTTAACGCAATGCTTTATTCACAGAATTTGAGTGTTGAAGGCCAGATGGTGTCAGCAGTAATTCCCTCTGACTCTACATCCAGAATTAAAACAGATTTCTGTATTATCTTAAAGTTTTCAGCCCAAATCCCACCTTCTGCCTCCAGGTACCACTTTCATGGATTCACTTTTCCTTTTGTGTTTCTAGAGTATATGCTGAGTAATTAGTTCATGAGCCACAAAAATATCTGTTGTTCAGTACACTGAAGATCAACATAGTCAAGAGACTGTCATGTTAGGGTCTTGGACAACACAGCATGTTAAATGGAGCAGTTGTTTACTCCTGCCTTATGAACCATTCATGGGTAGACAGAATTCAGAGCCTTCTTTCCATGCAGGATCCTATAAGGCACTCTTAAAGGCAGAAAAAAAATATTTCAAAAAGTGTGTTTTCTGTTGTAGAGAGCTGCAGAACAAACCTAGACACTCTAAAGAACTAACTCTTAACCATTTCGACTGTGAAATAAAAAACAATCAGTGCAAACAGGTCAAAGTTCCTCACAGTCTGCTGAAGACAAAAGACTTGCATTCACTAGATTTGATTTCAACTAGAAACTGGATGACTCACTACTCACTGGAAATTTAACAATCTTATTGCTGCGACATAAGAAGTCAGAGGGGATTTCTCCTCATCCTATATTGACTACCTCTGACAAATCACTGCTGTGGTCAGTTCTTTGTAGGCAGGTGTTTTCAGCATTTCAATCTGAGAAAGTATGTGAAACTGTCACGCTAGCAGGAAAAAATGCATTATCAGCTCATCTCACATACTGTGGTCCTAGTTTGTATCAGTAAATGTTTTCCCTCTCAACAGTGCTAATTCACCTGGCTTTGCTGTGAGAGATAGATGTAAAATTTTGAGTCTGGTAACTTTTCTGGGTTCCAGATAATTCCAGCAAAATAGTCCCCAGTGTCTGACATCTATTCTGGTAACTGAACCACTTTCTGTTCCAGAAAGCTAAATGAAATCTCTGGAAATTCCCTCAAGACCGAGTTTGTCTTTGCAAAAATCTCCATCTTCCCCTTAGAAGCCTCAGTGGAGAACCTGCAATTACCTTCTCACCTGTGCTCTTTCTTAATCTGTCCCTCCTTATTCTCTTATGTACAATCTTTTTGTACTTCAAAGCATTTGCCTAGCTTGTTGCTTTAGCAGTTGGACGTTCACTGCCTGCTGTCACAGAATTAGCAGTCCAATCTGGTTCTCAACCCAAAGGTTCAAGGTCTGGAAAAGACTGCTTATCTAATGGACTTGGGTAGAGATACACCAGGATGGAGGAAGGTGCTGGCTAGGATTTTCTTTCTGACTGAATTAAATCTCCTTTATTTAATTTTTTTTTTTCGTTCCCTTTACAGTTTTTTTCTTGTTTCTATGTTCCAGAAGGGATGAACAGAAAATATAATGATACCCTGAAGTGAAGTGAATGAGTGGCAAGTGCTGGAGTGAAATTGCTTGCCAATGCCAAGAACAGAACAAAATATCGGGGCTTGGGAATACGATCATCTCCTACAAGGCTAGAAGAGCAGCAGTTTGCCAGTGCGCATCCTAAAAGCATTACAAACAGCTGAGTAAGGGTGAAGGGTCTGAGGAGTGATAATTAATACTTTAAAATTATTTCCGTGCAAATCAGAAGAGTTGGGAAATACTGAAGAAGTTGCTTTTAGTCTTATAATCTTTAAATGTTGTATTACTTTATATTCAGGTATACAGATATTGGAATCCTTGACAATTATCTCAGCACCACCGAGTTCTGATAACCGTGGTTTACTAACTTACCATACAATCATAGGATAGACTAGGTTGGAAGTGATCTCAAAAGATTTTCTGATCTAAGCTTTCATGGGTAAGGTAGCCTAGACAAAATTATCTAGCACTCTGTCCAATCCACCCTCATTTGGACCCTCTCCAGTCTGTCCATGTCTTTCTTGAGTTATTGGGACCAGAAATGGGCACAATATTCCTGGTGTGGCCTGACAGGCACTGAGTAGAGTGGGATTATCACATCTCTACCTCTGCTTGTAATGCCTCTGTGGATGCAGCCCAAGATCCAATTTGCTTCTGTTGATGCAGCAGTACACTGCTAGCTCATGTTCAGCTTCTTGTCCACCAGGATCCCCAGGTCCCTTTCTGCAAGGCTGTTCCTCAGCCACATAGATCCCAGTGTGTCCTGGACTCTTTGGTTACGCCAACCCAGGTGCAGGACTTTGCACTTTGTTAAACTTCACACTGTTCTTGTTAGCCACTCTTCCAGCCTGTTCAGCTCCCCCTGTAAGAAGGTTCTCTCTTCTGATGTGTTCACCTCACCACCCAGTTTGGTGTCATCAGCAGGATTTTACTGAGCTTTTTGTGCTCAGGAGAGACGAATTACAACAGAATCAAAACCTGTTTATTTAAAGTCTGAGACTGACTTGTTTTGCTGTGCTTCTTATGCTTAGATGTATTGTTTGAAAATGTTAGTATTTTAGCATGCGCCTATTTGAATGAAAATATGAGTATAGATAGATAGGTTTAATAATAAAATCATAGAATGTCCTGAGTTGGAAGGGATCCACAAGGATCACCTAGTCCAACTCCTGTCCCTGCATAGGACAACCTAAAATTCACACCATGTATCTGAGGGCATTGTCCAATCACTTCCTGAATGCTGTCAGGCTTGGAGCTGTGACTAATAGTTATATTTGATGAGGATTTTGAAGACCTAATGCTGCTCTTGGATCAGTTTCTTCTTATATGATGTCCAAAAGGCATTTCAGATTTTTGTGCCTTAGTTTTCCATCTGTAAAAGGGAGTGATGATGTTCAGCTTTCACCTGTCTTTTCTAACTAGCTTAATTACAAATCCTATTGGGCTGAGACTTTCATTACAGGCCTTACTAGAATTTAGGAGCCTGAGCAGTGCTGGGATTTCTAAAATCTATCACAGCATGACTAATAGTTTGGAGAATATCTTTTGACAAATGGATGTATCCAAACAACATTATTCATACTCAGATAATTCTCATTTTTTCAGCGTTTTCTTGCTAAAGTTACCTCCCTCCGTTCTCCTACTCACAAAGCAAGTAATAATACATAAATTGGGTTAAAATAAAAAAATCCTGAAAAGTTTGGAAACAGATGATCAAACACAGTCAGTCCCCTCCTTGGAAACCCACTGCTGTAGAAGAGAAATTAACAAAGTAAGACTTGGCCTGTATAGTTTGAATTCTGACCTTGCTGAAGTCAAGGACAGAATTCCCATTGATTTCAATTGAGTAAGGATTTTACAGTTTATGAATGACTTTGTGAAGTGAAAAAAAAGAGCTGAGACTAGGATTTTCAAAGGTACCTAAGGAGATTAGGTACTTCTGGGATGCCTTGGAAATCCCAACCTAAATCAGTTTCATTGTTCCAGCAAATGACTCAACCACTCGTATTTGATACTGGCATTCTGCCTCTAGGAAAGCAGATGGATTTGAACTGGTATCCTAGAGAGGAAAGACCCAGCCTCATTTAGCCATCATTTGAGTCATCTAGACTTAAAATATAGAGCATAATTGTTTCTGTAATCCCTTTGTAATAGCTAGAAATTTGTTATCTTGAAATTATGCATTTTAATTTATTTTCAAAACATTAAATATTAAAAGTGCTAGCACATGACCTCTAGATGTAACTAATCTAAGAAATGATAAATCGGACATATAATTAAATATCCTTTCCAAAAATAGAGTACTGAGGGAAGCAATCATTAAATAAGATTTTATTACCAAATGGAAAACATTAGTACAGTCAGTCATCATTGTGAACAGTAGCACAACAAGGTTTCTTCCTATGCCTGTGGATATCTATTTATAGTATAATGACATGAGCTGGAATGGCCACATGATATCTCTTCCAGCATCTGAACTTGTGGATGTCTATATCTGGAGAAAGAACACAGCAGGCAATATTTACATTCCCTGCTCTTATTCGGCTTAAAACGTGTGAAAAAAACAAAAACCTCAGAGAGCAAGAGTGCAGCTTTTATTTACTGCTTTGCTTAAAGGACTGTATTTTTAACTGATTCACCTGTTATCAAAACACTTTTTCTTCCACAATAGAAATAACTATCTCTCATTAAAAGGCATGGAGAAAATACAGACTATGCCAGCGTGACCTAGCACAAAACAATCAGCTCTGTCAGGAATTTGAATTTTATGTTGTCTAGTTTAAATTCATAACTTTCAAAAACAGTAGCTGTTGCTTTAATGCAATTTGTTTTAACAAGAATTGTATCGTTAAATTCCCTCATTATTCTGACAAACTAGGAACATAACTAGTCATGTGGTAGAGAAGAGGGACAGGTTATAGAAGCTATTTCTTAAATTCCATCCTCTTTCAACCATTCTGTGCAATACAGATGTGGTGCTGGGAAGGGAAAAAAGAGAGAATAGAGTAATCTAAATTTGGGTGAAATGAAGAAGTCTGAACCCTTTGGTTGGGGTTCAAGCATGAAAGCTGGCTTGATTTCATCTTGGCTACATCTGTGAGGTGGAGGAATAAGAAATCAGACAAATACAGTGAGGAAAAAGGAATGACGGACACTGTCAAATCTGACTAGTAAAGAAGAAGATGTCCTATATTGTTTAGGGAAAAATACACATGTATGCTTCAAATAAATTGAAAAAAAAACCCACTTCAGACTATCTGCCATAAAAGGTCTGAGATAAATTAATGTGTTAAAGGTGTGAGGCAAGCTGTACCATTCCTTTTCATCCTGAGTTACTCCGAATTTCCTGGGATCAGACTGCTCTGCATGTCATTGGAAATGGGCTCTGGGAGGCACACTTTTGAAGAGAAGTTCTGTTAACTGTTTACCTATTGGGGAAAGGATGTGTAATGTAATATATGTTTATATGGTGCCCATCTTTTCTGGTATTTGCCGTCTGTTTATTCTGTTGATAGCCTGACTTGTCTTCTGGGGATTCCTTATCTCCAGAAAACAAGCTGATAAAATTCACAAGTACATTTCTTCCTGTTCATTAGTTACCTCTCAGCATAGTCCTCTGAATTTTAATCCTGACCAGCTGAAAATATTGTGTCTTTGTTAATTTTATTTACATTTCAAATTAGCATGTGGGTAAGCTATGGCACAGTGCAAATCTATCTCACCTGGTGTAGCACCGGCCCAATGACATCCATAACTTACACTAGAGCAAATGATTCTTCAGCAAATCATCAGGATGAATGGGCCAAAAAGCACAAACTCACTCCAGGAAGGTCAGCAACATTTATCAGTAGCATCACATGGCTCCTTTCCTAAGTTTCTTTAGAACCACTAAAGTACTCTAATATCTTTTCTCCCTCCCACCCTTCCTTCCTTACAAGATTCTGTGTGTTAGTGTTTCTGGACTTCACGCTTCTGCTTCAGTTCCTTTCTTATTTCTATACTTCAGCACCCTTTCATTTTCTCCACAACACAAGAGTTCACCACCAATTGTTTCACTGTTCCTTAAGGGCTAAAGCTGCACATCCACCATTACTCACATATGTACAACGTAACTGAAACACAATTGCTTGCAATATATGTTTTCTTAGCTGTCAAGTTCTTCAGCCTTCCTATCTAACACAGTGAGCACTGCTATCTTCTGTTTACTGGAGATATGTACTATTCCTTGTAACCACCTTGGAACATCCACTATTAATTACATATGCCTATTTTTTCTTTTTTTTTTCTTTTTATTTTCTTTTTTTTTTTTTCTTTAAATTTAAATATCTTCATATATGCAATATTTCTATCTATTTGGATTAAAAAAGGGAATGGAAATTTTATAAGCTGTGTGTAATCTCACCCTTCTGTATGTGTAAGCTGTGCTACGTAGGCAGGTGAGGTGTCTTTCTCCCATATTGGCTGCTAGGCAATACAGATGTTTCCTCTTAAATTATAAAGGCACAAAACAACACAGAAATAATATATTTGATTCTTTCTGCTAGTGGTTTACTTGCAGGCTTGACATTCAGATCTTCCAGATTTTGTGGAACTGATAAAGTAGATCCACTATTGTCTCAGAGGGATGAGCACTACTGATTTTTAAATGTGCAATATTGACTGAGGCTTCCATATGTCCAGAAAAGGACAGATTACTTTCCAGAGTTGTAATAAATTACTACTACAGTGCTACTACTAACACTGATGCTCTACAGCAGTGCCGAGGTTACAAATTCATTATACTTTACACAATTTTAAGTCCACCAGCCTCCACATTTACTTTTTTTTTTTTTTTTAAACTGAAAGTCCTTTTTTTCAGTCTGTTCTAGGAAATGATAGATCTACTTGGGAGTATATTGGATTCCTTACATAAGGCAACGAATTAAACTTTGAAAATTAGAGAAAGCCAAATATTAAAAGTCCACTATTTAGAAAATATTTATTCTAATGATAGAGTTGAATGTTTCTGGGAAGGATTGTTGTCCTGATCAAATCTTCTCTGGTTCTCATGCTCAAATGTGTTCTCATAGAAATAAATCTGAGCCAAAGTAATAGGTTGTCCTGGCAGACTTTGTGATCTTGTTTTTGATTTTGATTTTTGTGTGTGTGTGTATGTTTTTTTCTTTGTTTTGTTTTTTGTTTGCTTGTTTGTTTGTTTTGTTTTTGCTTTTGTTTTGTCTTTTTTCTTTTTAACATGACTTTGTCTTCTTTCTATTTCAATATTTTTGCAAGACAAGTGAAATTTAGAATTGTAGAACACTTATCTTTTTTTTGATCAAATTATGTAAACAAATCTTACTGAAACTCTTAATTAGAGAAAGATTACTTAAGTCTTGAATGAATGACAGATTTTCTAAAATACGATTATTAGGCCAGGGTCACTGTCCTAACCTTCTAGAGTACATGAGCCCCAAAAGTTGAAGGCTATGAAAATAATTACTTGAAACTTTCTGTTGGTCAACGAAATAAATAAAGGCTTATCTTGGGAATACATTTCTTTAAACAGTAAGCAACTGCAGACTTTGAAATATATTGAACCTGGCATTTTCATCTTCATAATTTCCATTTGTTTCAGGAAATCTATGAGTGTGAGATGCCAAAAAGACATTCCTTTTTCTTGTTATTTTTTTTCTTCTAGTTAAATTTCACAAAAGTAATCATAAGTGAAATATATTTTTAAACCGTTACATTGGTTTTAAGTAGATGTGGTCAAAAATATCCTACCCTCAGACAAAAGAATAAAAATGCACACTTTGTCTTGTGGTTGCTCACAAACACATACCCTCCGCAAACTTTTTCTTGTCTGTTAAGTGTGATGTGTGAGTTCTGGAAAACATCCCTGCACTAACAGCACTCTTGATATCAGTAATGTGAAGACAATGTACCAGCCCACTGTGAAGTTCTTACCTTCATACCTGAAATTACATAGCGCAAAATATGCTTATACGTTCAGAATGTCTTACACGAGGTTTAAATTATTTCAGACACTTTAAATGTTTGAAAATTTTATATCGAGAAATTAATTATTGTCCTCTCTGTGTCACCTTCCCAAAGACACAATGCAGGTAAGGATAAAAGTTATTTTTGTGTTTCTGAAAGAAAGTTAGAAGCAATTGACCTAAGATATTTTTATTATATTGTCTGACAATATTCTGCTTGGATTCACCAGGATTTCATTACCAGTCTGGTAGTCTGGACTGTGTGAGGATCTGGATACATGCATTCATGAGGCAGCAAGAGCTCTATTTTCTTGCCTGCAGCTGTACCTGATTTTGAGGGATTCTGCCACCTGAATATACTTTAGACATCATTGGTTGGTGTCATCAGGTCTCTGGAACCTGTGTCCTCTTACTGCTGTTGTATGATGAGTATTAATTTAAATCCTGTAGATTTCTTCAGTATTCTTTGCTCAGCTTTAGCAAGGCTGGCTGAAGTATAAGAGCTGAGTTCTTCCATCGCCAAACTGTAAAGAGTTTATATTTATTTTTGTTCCTAAGCTAACCAAATTTGAATCTTATCAATTTTTCAAACTTCTTGCCTTGTCCTTTCACCTTCCTCCCAGAAAACAAAAAACAACAAAATCTCATGCAGAACTCATCTTGGATGGTAACAATCTGGTTAGATTCATCTGGATCTAAGCAACAAACTGTAAAGCTAAAGGGTGGTAAGACATCATCTGCACTTACTTTTCTGCAGTGCATTCTATATTTGAGCTAGTGACCTAAGGCTCTCTTTACAGTCACTTGGGGAAAGTAATAATCTGGTCTCTTTTCAATGTCTGATTTAAAGTAGGATGAACTGTGCTCCTGTTTTCACACTTGAATGATGCCTATGTGTACTTCTCTTTTCATTCATAGTCCGATAATTTCTTTATACAGATGCAATTCCTTTAGCTGCAGTGCTTATAAAATATGTGGTCTGTATCTTATCAGCTTGACGCTTGGGAAATGCAAAACCTAGAATTACATTCCTGCATTAAGTCAGTAGGATTTGAAGTAGGGATTCTCATACACAGGTGAGTGCTCTACAGTCTGTCATCTTAAGCAGAAATTTCATTGTGGACCTAAGTTTTATTGACACGTGTTCCTATAAAACTTAATTTTTAGGTTTTTTAAATGGCATTTTTGTGAGGTTTGTATTCCTAATCAATTTGGTAATTGTTAACCTCTGTCTCTTTAGAATAAATCCTCTGTCCTTACAACTTGTTTACAAACACTTTCATCTCTGTATTACTTCCTGAAGACTTTATTTTGTGGTCCTGTCATCACAAGTGATCTTCTCAAATGATCATATAGTTATAAAAAACAAGCTAGGCAGGGCACTAAAGTAAAAAGAGGTGAAGCACTGAATAACAAAACCAAGATAAGTCTGTGACTAGTTATTTCCGTTTGATTTTTGTTACTTCAGGAGTGAAAAAATGTCAGTATTTTCTCTTTGTGAATAAACATAAAGCGGACAAGTAAGCCTTCAGCAAAACTTTCTTACATTCTGTCACATGTGGTCCTGGGACACAAAATATATTTTAAGTGCAGAAAGTAATACAAGGTTTAAGGTGAGCAAAATTACTATTTTTAGAGAAGATAAGACAGAATAGTAAACAGTTTCTCCTATGTAACCTAGTTTCTAATTTTGTTTGGAAAATAGTGGGTATCAGAATAAAGATGTGATTTAAGCTATGGAAGTTATGTGTAGCTCTGTTTGAGCAGTCACAAAGAAAGATCTGCTCCTCATTTTTATTTTTAAAATCACTATGCTGCAGAACCCTAGAGCCTTTATGTTCCAGGAGGAATAAATGGATGACATCAGGAATGGTGCTGTATATCTCTAATTGCTACCTTGTTTTGTGTGTGGCAAGGGACAACTTCTTGTAGCCATACCTAGTGCATCCCAAACTACTGAAAGTCTTGGGAATTTGTAACATGAATCCTACGATATCTACCAAAGCTCCTGGGAGCTGGTGAATAATATCATCATACAAAGCTTATTAGCTCCTTTTCTTTTTTCCTCCCCAAGTTCTGCATCTCCTTAGAAGTCATGCAGAGCCAAGGGAAACCATCTCTGCTCTGTCCTGCGAGCTTGGCAGAAGGAGGCTTGGGAATGCAGTATGGATTTTTTCAGTAAAGTCACAAGAACTTGAAGTGCAAAGGAGTTTACTTAAATTATTTCCATCCATACAATAAGATTTGCTTGAAGCTATTTTGTTATGTTTTTAAAAAGTTATGTAGTCGATATGTATGTTTCTATCATTCCCTTCCTGCAGAAATAAGTGGGGGAGTGCCTCTACAAGGTGCACATTGACCTCTTAATTCAGCTCAGTGACTTTATTTCTTCTTTAGTCACACTTCCTAGGCTTTCATCTGGTTAGATACAATCAAATAATTCTTCTTGTGATGACATTTTGAGTTTGGATTTTAAGCCTCTATCCACTTGTGGAAATGTTTCTGGTGCCACTTGAATGGCTTGTTTGCTCTCTTCCATTCCTTGCATCTGAAAGCAAATGTTCTGAGTGGTTTTTATCTGCCACCATGGAACCAGTTTCTCTCTGCCTCAGGTAGAATGGGATTCAATGAGTGCAAGAACTGGACACTCTGTAAGTCTCTTCTGTCGATCATTCTCATTTTTGTGCCCATGACTCTTGTGCACTCCCAGCCTACTTGCTGGAGGTGTCAGATTAGGAGAAAGACAAAGCCTGGATGCTGTTCAAGCACTGTTCAGCAACAGCCAAAACACTAGTGTGTTATCAACAACTTTTTAGTCACAAATCCATCATAAAAGATGCCATGAAAAAATGAACACCATCTTACCCAGACCCAGTACACTTCCACACAGGTGGATATGAATTACACTGAAAGTTCTTCCTTTTAATCATCTGTCCATCATTCTTATTTAATAGATTTGACCATTGAGATTTCTTCTTCGCTTCTGTGAGGATAATAATTTTTACTGTTTTGCTATACTGAGTTGTCACTGCTGCTACTAAAATGTGTAGACTCTGTTTGCGGGTTTTATTTATCTGGAACTATGATGATTGGGGAAATGGATTATTATTGACAGATTTCAATGGAGTTCTGTTTTAGACTATTTTAAGCCACTATATCAGCACAGGACTTAGCATTTTCTGTTCAAAAGTAGTTGTCATACACATAATAGTAAGAAGGGTAAAGTTATATGTAGGCACAAACATGTGTTTTCAGTAGCTGAATATGATTGCTGAGTACCAAGGTGGGATTACCTGCTGATAGAATTCTGGTGCTTATGAAGAGACCACAGAAGAATTCCGCAAGCTGATGGAGCTTTCTCCTGCCCTTGTTTACTGGTTAAAATATACCTAGTACTGGCCTTTTTCATAAACCATCCCTGCTGCATTATGCTGTAGCACTCTGTTAAGTAAGTGTTTTAAGTTATAATAGAACATCTTTGTTAAATCAAAGCTACTCTCTGTAAGCAACTACTGTTATGAGATGCTATCACAGTAAGTCACAGTTGCTTGCACAATAATTTATTGTTACCCAGTTACTATTATGTTGTTACCCTGGTCCATTCAATTCTGAGTTATCAGTAGCTGTATGGATTATTAGCTGGAGAGCAGTTATGGATTGGTTCAGTCTTTCAAGTCATAAAATGTGCTTTAATTGAGCTGCTGATATTAGTTGGACTGTCTATGTCCATATCAAGGGGAGCTGAAGTGCACTATGTTTCTGATAACCCTCTGTCTATAGGAACAGTTTGTAAAGATGTTCCTCTATTCCTACCCATAAATTGGGGCACAAGATAACAGTAAAGAGTAAAATGTGTCTGAGTGACAAACAGGGCAAAGTTTGCATGTACCATGTCGATGTTCAGCACTGCAAGTGCATAACTCTGGTCTGTCATTCTATGTTTGCTGATTTTACCAAATTTTCTTTGTTAGTCAGTGGAGCTCTGTAGAATGTGTAGTTAGAAAATACAGGACAAAAACTTTCAGTTTCTGCTTAAGGAGCTCTTGGAACATTGTTACAAAGAGGGTTACTTAAGTTACAGAGCTTAACAATGACCAGTTAATTAAGCCAGTACAGCAAACTCACTGATGTTACTCCAGCAAACACTTCACTTGACAATCAATAAATACCAGGTTAAATAACTGGCTGCTTGAATAAACATCTCAAGATCATGAGAGAGGCCTACTTGGTACCTCATTTATGGTGTAGGTGTGTTGAAGCCAGTGAAATTTTGCTGTTGGAAATCTGGAGGTGAGGTATCAACCACTTAGCATTTGCCACAGCATAGTTATTCTCAATTCCTCTGCTTAAGTAAAGACAGTTTGAAAGTTTGATTTGCCTATAAGCGGCTTAACTACTTTTCCAATTGTAATATCTATTGTTAGTGTCATAGCAAAAGTGACTGAAACACGTTTTCCTTATTATTGCCATATTGCATACAGAGATTAATTTTTAAAGCTAAAGATACCAGATGGGACCATGAGAAGATCCTGTTTTACAATAACTAGGGCAAAACTTCTGGACTTTCTCAACTGCTGTATATCAACATTGTTTAATTGATATGATGGAATAATGCTTATGAATCTCCTGCTGAGGATTTGCCTGACCACTAGTTTATAATCAATGATCTGTTGTCCAGGAAGAAAACTAAATGGTGCCAGAGACTAACAATGGGTAATGGACCCTGTGTTATTGCTTAAATATGGCCTCCTTCTGCCATGTCAAGATCTAATCGACCACTAGGAAAGAGCTGATGAGATTACACTGCAGTTCTCATCAGAAAGCTTTTAGAGTTTCCTCACCCTCAAAATACAAAGAAAGGACTGGACATCCTTGAACACTTCCCTGTTCCTGTTACAGGTTCTAGAAAAGCTAACAAAGCATCTGGGATCAGCAACAGAAAAGGCAGCAGTTGTTCTGTTCATATTTTGTGGTTAAAAAGCTGGTTCTAGTCTATTCCTTTATCACTAGCACTTATTTTAAAAGGTACAGGAAAAAGCACTGTGCTCTGTGTCAGTCTCCCTCTCTTTTACCCCCTGTCCTTTTAACTCATGAAGTGGAACATAGGTAACAACAGTCAAACTTGAAACAATTGTTTTCAACCTATTTTTAGCCTTGTAAGTTGCTATTTCAGTCAGTGTCAGACCTGAAGGAAGGCTTGTGTATTTGAAAGTCTGCATGTTTTGCAGCAGCATCGTCTTGCAGAGTGAAAAAAATACTGCCTCTCCCACCATAATAGATGCTGAAGTCTGACCTGTTGCATGGCATGGGTCATTAAATTCCCCCAGATACCAGATACCCTGTAGCTGAGCACAATAACCTGTGTTTCAGCTGAAGCACTCTGTGTTTGACTAAAGCATATCTTCCTGAAAGGCATCTGATGTTGTTCTTGAGACTGTAGGAGCTGAAGAATCTATTTATTCCTTTGGAGCTTGTTCCAGTGATTTGCTGGTAGTAAGAAATGGTGTGCTTTTTATCCTGACTTAATTTGCTTGACTTCAGTTTTCAGCTCCCAGTTTTTGTTATGCCTCTGTTTGATTAGAGAGCCCTTGTGTTTTCTCCCTGTGAAAGTATTTACACGCTGTAATCAAGTCACCTCTCAGTCTTTTTGATAAGCTACACAGATTGAATTCCTTTAAGTCACTTAACAGTGAGGGTTGAGAGTGCTGCTGCTAGCTCAAGTTTTCAAGCCTGTTGTGGTCAAAGATTACTAATTAATGTCATTAGAAATAGACAATTCTTTGTGAGTGAGCCACACAAACAGCTCTCAGCTGATGAGTTTAATAATGTGGACTGAAATACCTGTAAGCCAGTTATCTATAATTACGCATGTACTCATGAAGACAGTGGATGCCACTACTTCATTTTAAAGTGGTCTGTGTAAGGGAAGGGTATTTAGTGAAAAGAACGAGAATTAGAAGCTCTACAGTATCATTATTAACCTTTTTTATTTAAATGCTTGCTTCTGTCCAAGTATTTCCTCTTCTCTTCTTTTTTTTTTTTTTTTTTAATTCTGCTTTCTGATAAGATCAAACTGATGGCATAATTACTAGATAGAAATTGTAGGTATCAAGTACCTTCTTGAAATCACCTCCTCTCAGTTTCCTTCCAAGGTAGACTATGAATATACTCAAGATTGACACGTTCAGCTTTTCATGTTTCTGCACCTCTTCAATAAAGTTTGGGGATGAAACATCCAAGGCCGCATTTATAAAGGAATAAATATACTTGTTTCACTGCTTCAATAGCAATGTTCTGTGTCTGGTTTTATTTTTACAGTAATTAGCAAACTACCCTTAAGGTATCATTCATCACGAGCAAATCCTAGAGGAATTTATTTCTATTTGCAGTCCGAAAGCAAGACTGAGTTATTATTTCCCTAAGTTTTGGCTTTGTGACTACCTCGAAGCAGAAACTAACCCATCTATGGTCATTCTAGCACAGTCCTTATGATTAACATCTTATGGAAATAGAGAGAGTCAGTCTTGAACTTGTGTGTGCTGCTTGGTTCTCTCTCTGTGTTGAAAATATTCATGCAGAGTCTGTGATATGGGAACAACTGTTCATGCTGGGGCTTATTTATTCCCTTGTTCTAATCACTTCATAGAGCCAAAACATGTAATGTTACTAGGCTCCTATCTGGAAGATTTATTTTTTTCACTCTAGTCCATTGTTGTCACCTGTCAGCACTGACCTCTTCATTGTCATCATTGTCAAATGTTACAGTACCTGAAGCAGGAGAAGTCGTCGACAGAAGAGAATCTGAATATAATGTCTTCATGTTCACTTTTGGCAATGTCAGTTCCTCACCATACTTGCTATTTTAGACTTGCTTGTGACAAAGTTTCCATTAATATGGGAAATGCATTCAAAGCAGAAACTTTGCAATGACTGGACTGCTTCAGAGCAGTTCTACAAAGTGCAGAACACAATCTGTGTGGGTACGTTCCACATTACATTATTCTGCCCGCATGTGTGGCAATGGCATGAAGGAAAATGCTGAGCAGGATTATGGTATCAAACCCTGGTGATGTTAGCTTGCTTTTGTTGCTGAGATCAAATTTAAACCAGAATTAGGGACAATAATGAGTTTAGATTGTGGTGACTAATGATAAAGGACAAATTTTTACTCTCAAATGATATGTTTGGAGGGGATGCTAATATCATGCTATTTTTGTCATCTGCATTAAATGAGCTAGAGGGTGATCTGTATGTGCTTTTGGATGTCCATGCTGAGATAACTTCCCACTCTGAGTTAGAGAGCAGAACTCAGGTTGAAGCCACAGGGTTCGCCTGGAGCTGACACCAGTATTGTGCTGGGGTGGTGCTGTTCTCTACCAACGAAGCCTCTCCCAACAGGCCAGCTCTGCATCCGCCCATCTCTCAGTCAGGCAATCAGATATATGGTAGCATATTTGTTGTTCTCTTTCTACAAGACAGTCAGCACAAGCTAGCTACTTTCTACAGTTTTATTTTGGTCTCTTGGCTAACATCTCAGATGATGGAATCCTGTGATTAAATAAGCAACTTCCAATTTTTCTTTCTTTTTCTTTTCTATTTTTTTTTTCCCTGAGTGTGCAGGTGTTACATTGTAAGCACGTATCAATAAACTGTTTCTGTTTTTCATTTTAGTCTGCAGAGAAGTATATGAGCAGAGTGTACCCTAAAGATACAAAAACCACACACAAATAAAAAATGGATACAATAAATACATTATCATGAAAAAGGTTTCCATGACTAGTTGAAATATGATTTTTTTTTAATTTTTATTAAGTGGTTCTATGACTTCTGAACATTTGGGATTGCTTTAGTTGGTGATATAGTAATTTCTATTTGAACGAAATATCTGGTCTTTTATAAAGCATTATACTTGCTGTTTCCATTATTGTTACAGTCTTTTGAATCTGTTCTATGTTTCTCTCATAGTGTGTGGAATACTTTCAGGGACAAATCATTCACTGAGAGACTAAAGTAACATTTTTTTTTTTTTTCCCAAAAATCTATTAAGTATGCTTTCTTGATATTTTGAGATCTCTTATTTTGTCTGTCATGTTGATATTCTGCATGTAGTTTGCAACAGTTTGGAGAGTCTTTATGTCTTCAAATCACTATTGAAATCAATGATATGTATTCTGTTCCTAAACTAAACTTTAGAGTATGTGTACATCGACTAAGAATAGTACTGAAACATGACTTCTGTATTTATTTTTTCCTTGAAAAACAATATTCCTTGACAGTTAAGAAGCCATAGAAGGGCCTTTGGAGGAAAAAAAAAAAAAAAAAAAAAAAAGATTAATAGATCTTTGTGAGAAACGGCTTAACTTCATTACAGAAGGTATGATGCTGAATTTATTGATGGAGTAGAAAAATATTTTACTTGCATACTTGGAAATGGGTGAGAAAGCAGGTTAACAGGACAGATTGGGAGGATCGCTTCTGTCTGGGTACCAGCCCAAAAAGACAGCGTTTGATCTGTAGAAGTGTTTTTCTCAGGCACACAGATAAATAGTCCCTGACATGAATGATTTCACAGGACACAATGCAGTGATGAGCCCCCCAAAGGAAGGAAGTACATTTCATGTTTTCCTTCAGTTTTAGGGTAGGAAGAATAATGAAGCTGAGCAGGAGAGTCTCCTAGTGAGAAAGAGGATTTTATAAAGGGATGAGAATCCAAGGACTGTGAGCAGCAGTGGGAGGAAAAGCGCAGAAGTGCTGCAGCTGAAAACAAATTTTAAGTAGACACTCAGCTGTGCCAGGGACAGAGGGTGAAAAAATGAGAACTGAGCAAAACCCTCAGACTTTAATACAGGTAGAACCATCTACTAACAAACCGTGGTCTCGTCACACACAGTGACAAGCAACTCCAACAAAAGGTGGTATTTATAGAATTTAATCACTCACCAGAGGAGTCTGGGCTAAAAAAGATTAATAGTGTCAAAGCAGAGAAGTCTCATTAGCAGTCCTCTTAATTAGACTTTCCCAACAGGCTGATGCTGGAACGCAGTTTTGGTTCTCCTTTCTTGCATATCTTGTCAGTTGTCTCCAGGATTCATACCTTCTACCAAATGCTGGCCTCAGTTAAAGCCCTATCTAGCTTAATATCTGTGCTGATAAGATTTACTTCACCTCCTTGCCTGGATGCTGGGTGCAAAAAGATTTGTAGGCTGTAAATAAGAATTTAAGAATCTTCAAATTTTGTCCACATGGTACCACTGATGCAGAGATATGTTTCATCCACATTTGAACTGATCTGGGTTATCCAGAAAGATTATGATTTTACCCACTGTTTTCCAGGGCTAATCACGAGATTGTTCACAGCAAAAAAACTTGATGTACTGCATCACAGGCATAAAACTTTTGGGAGCCAGGTCTTCTGCTGGCTGAGCCACTCTGCTTTTGTAATCTTCTAGCCATGGGGCTGCATCTTTGTTTCTTATTAGGTGTATGGTCTAGGATGTGGTGGGTAGGCTGTGTCTTATTCTCTTGCAAACTGATTCAGGAGAATGAGTGGGGATAGTGAAGCTGAAACTTGTGATAAAAGCAATTTCTGCAGGTGTCTTGCCAAATAGGTCACAAGTGCTGTATGGGTCCATTTTTTGGAAGGATGGAAACTGCCCTTGTCTAGAAGGTGAAATTCAGCCCTTTTCCTTTTTTTACTCATTGGAGATGAGGGATTGTTTGAATCTGACTGTCTCTTTGTCAGAAAAAAAGCAGATATGTGTCTTTTAGTAGTCTGCTACATTGAGAAGTGGTATGAAATTTGGCAAAAGATAAGTAAACATGAAGATGAAGCTTTCACACTGTTTAAAATGTTCCTCTGACTTTTCAGTGTTGTTGCAAGATTGATAATACAAGAATGTGAGTTTTCATTTAGGAGGATTTTTTATTGCATGCACTTCTGTATTAATTTCATCAGTGTGGACAGGAATCTGGGAACATGAGCAAAACTTAGAGAATGGATATTGTGCTGGGCCAGTAAATGTATATAAGATTATGAGCTCTGCTTGTAGTGATTACTTACAGTATGAGGGTAAACATGAGCACAAAACAAATCTGGGGACATCAGGAACTGGGACGTTTTCATGCTATGAACTATGTTTCAGTAATTTACTGTACTTGTTTCTTCAAATCATCTCCTTGTGAGGAGAACTTCCTGCTAAGTCCAGACTTCAGGTGACAGCATTAGGTGACACCCTCACTGAATATTGCAGCAGCTGGAACCTCTGGAAGTGCTGTGTGAAATCTTCACATTTATTGATCTTTGTAGAGGAAGCCACCATTTGCAAGAGTTTACAGAACCTTGTTAAGCAAGCAGAAGTTCCAGACTCAAGTGTTTGTGTGTGATGTATTCCAAATCCAGTAAATATTACTTTGTGTGTGATGTGTTCCAAGTCCAGTAAATATTACTGTTTGTTTCAGCATTTTGCTCCTATAACATACACTCTTTTCTTCAGATCTTAATGTGTTACATTGGTGAAAAACCCAGGCACTGAAGTGAGTAAACAAATGAATCACATTTTCATGTCTGAAGGCATAATGAACCTACATTATCGCATTACACCTAACGTCTCTCTCATGACTTGAGGTAATATTTAGCTGTAGGAAAAGGTCTGTTGAAGTATGTTTCTATCTGTCCCTGCCTATGCTTCTTCTCTGGATGACAGACAGTAACCAAACATCCTGGATTGGCCAGGAGAATTTTGGGGTTTAGATTGCTCCTCTGCCAGCTCGAGAAAAGTCTTCAAGACTTCATAGAGATGAAATGTGCTCCCTGCATAATCCGAGGCAAAGGGCAGATTCCTGAACAAAGGAGAAATGCTCTAGCTACTTTGTTTTTGCTTAAAATGATCAACACACCTTGATACCTGTGCTTGCTGTCTGTAACTGTCTGGGATGGTTTTTTGGCTGCTAAATTTCTCTGTATTTTGTTTTGTTTCTATTTAGTATTAGAAGAGTTTTGTTTTGTTTTTTTTTTTTCTCTCCTGAAATTTTCTTGCAAACTGATATTGCACAGGGAAGTGTGGTGAGGGGGCTGAAAAAGACACAGAATAATTGTAATTGGAGGCAGGCTCGGGGTTTATTGACAAATGTCATGTTTCAAGTGTATAACATGCAGTTCTCACTAAAATGTTGTTGTCTTATGCACCTAAATTACTTGCAAGTATTGCACAGTTGGAAGTAGTTGTTGCTATAGAAGCACTGGAGCTGCTGACAGTGCTGGCAGCAGGAACAGCAGCAACAGCAGAAGGTACATTATTATCTTATGGGATTGAGAATGAGAGTTTGCATTTTATATCCTATTGCTTTTCATTGTATTGGGAGAACAATGGCTTATTAAGAAATAAAAGAGAAAAGAGAGCAGAAAATATTTATTTATTTTAATATGTTATTTTTGAATTTACACATTTGGTTTGAACTCATCTCAGAGGGATCAAATCAGCTGAATTTGCAAAGTGGGGAGAGGACGGTGTTCATAAAGGTTTGAGTTTTCTCAAAACTGTTTACAAAGCTGCTAAATAATTCTGAAAAAAATAAAAGTCAAACAGTCCCAACAGGAACTCTAAGAGGCAGTAGCTGTGGTGGGGCTGTGGGGGGGAAATGTGGAGGAAGAAGCCTCTACAACGATAAGAACTGGACATAAGATGCATCCGTTTATATACAGAACTTGCATAGTAAAATAACTCTTTAGTTAGTAGTTCTGTGCTATGATTGCCTCAAAAATAATGTCACTTATGTGGGGGAAATCAGTGTTAAACAGCTTTACATACTTTCCTTCAAAAGAGGAGTACATGCATGTCAGCAGTGATGGGTGGGGACAGTACCCTGTGGGAGCAGATGAGATTCTGTGTTTCCTCTCCAGATTTCAAGAAACAGTCCCAATAAGCCACTCTCTGCTTTCCCACCACTTGTGAAGCAGGAAGGTGCTCCTTGGACAAAACTTTATTATGGTCTTTACTTCCTGACTGTCACTCTTCTGCACTGCTGCACTCAGCCAACTGCTTCTCCATTCCACCTTCCTGGCCCATCTTTTCAGGGTAGGGCTTCTGCCCAGCCTGCTGGGCTAAGTTGGATCCCTGTGTGGCACTGCTCTCACTTCTTTTCTCTCCACTGGATGTGAGCAGGAGAGGGCAGTGGGAAGGACTTTCTTGTCTCTTGTTATCCAGATCTGAAGGACTTTTCCTTACTTCTCTGCAGTATATCTGTGGAGGAGCCTGAGCCTGAGAGCAGTTTGGGTGCACACCCAGTTTTAGAGCACTGCACACAGCAGGAGAAAGAAATTAGCATTTAACAGGAGTACTGAGGAATTCACACTTCCACAGCTTAGAGTCTGTTCCTCATTTCTGACTTAACAATAATGTTTGAGAGGATCCAAAATGCTACGCATTTGGTCTTCATTAGTTTCAAACAGGGAAGCATTAGTGTCAGTCAGGATTTCATGATTATTTTTTTTTTTCATGTGAGATTGCAGATACTGTGAATACCAAATATGAATAAAAGGTTATCCAGAACAACAGCCTCAGTGTAAAAGCTCATGGCAAGCAGATAGTAGTCATCCTGTTGCCTGTTATCCTGACCTCAAGCCATTTGCGGTCCAGGAAATTATCAGTTAAGAGGTGATGGTTTTGTATTTAGTAGACTGAATATTCTCCTATAATGTTCTCTAGGTGATTTCCAAACCCATGTAAATGTTTGAATCCACAATGCTACAAGAAGGTCCAAGGCTTCAGTATGTATTATGGGACAAAATGGTGATTCCTGTTTATCTGAGCCTGCTGAATGCAGGGAGGCATTTAATCGATGCGTCCAACTTTTTGTAGCAGAAGTGACAAAAATGTCATGATGTAAGTCGTATCAGGGGTGAGCTCTATAGCAAAGAGTAAGCAAAAGATAATAAACAGAAGGGTTTGTGTGGTGGAAGAGGATATGATACTTGTGTGTATCTTAACCATATATATCTCAATTGTATATATATGAACTGTGATGGACTTTTCCACTACAAGATAACCTTGAAGGTCATTCCGAATAAATCTGACCTCTGTCTTTCAGAACACCTTAATCTTGCCTCCTGACAAATATTGTGACTCTTGGTTCTGTGTAGATAGGATGGGAACTAAAGGCTACCGAAGTTTACCAAACTCTTGTCCATCCATGAAATCCTAAAAGAGTGTAGTCTAGAAAAGTGGTTTAAGGTATTGTATCTTCATTTCATTCTATGACTGGCTTGTAAGGGTTAAATGACAGCATTCTAGCTTTTGAAAATACTTTTTATTAGAGGAAAAGATACCCAGAATGAATACCCCAGCCCCCTCTTTTTTATTTTTTTTTTTCCTATTTAAACCTGCCTAAACAAGGATTCATTATTGTTAATAGGATTTTCTTCTTCTTTAGTTTAGCTAAATAAACTCTACTTGGATAGCAACAACAACAAAAAATGGAGCCAGAAGGGACAATCCTATTCTAGTGGAGGATATCACTAATGTAAATAGTCTGCTTGAAAACGTTATATATCTTTTTCAAACTGCTAGAAACACTGTAAGCATTCCAGATATTACCCCATGCAGTTAACAAAATGCCTAGGAAAAGAATGAAATTGTTTAAAAAAGGCATTTGCTAAAGCAGAAAAAAAAAAAAAAGTATTATACATAATAATAAAAATGAAGCTTCTAAGTGAATAGTACACAGCTCATTAGAAAGAATAAACTCCCAGGGTCCCTGAAGGTAAAATACAATAGAATGTAGCCTATTTAAAACTTCATTCAATGAATATGGCTTTTGCATACTAAAGAATATCATATTTCATAACACAATGGATTATTTTAGATGACTCATTTTTTGCTATTTAATGTTCTTATTATATCAGCTGCATTTTCCACTGAACTGTCTTTAAGAAATCATATTTTTGTAACTGTGGTTTACTAAGGAGTGCATTTAAAAAATGAATCATCAAGAAGTAGTGAGACTTCTTTATTGTTTATTGAACATATAAATATTTGGTGATGTATTTAAGGTATAATGTTTCCCTGTAGTATGCTGTAGTTATTTACAGCTGCCTTTTTAAGAGACAAGTATTTCAAAGTTATACGTGGAAGCCATTGGCAAACAGTGATATATGTGGAAAAATACTGAAATACCAATATGCCAATACTTAACAACTGAATTTTTACATCTTTACAAGGTATTGTCTTTTTAGCATTTATCCTGGACCATTTTCTTCAGCTTTGCTTTCAAACCACCAATATGTTCAGAGGACTTAGAAGAGGAGATGACTCAAATTCAAAGAATAACATTTTCATTTGAAGTCAAGTTAAGCACTAGAGCAACCCGATCTAGTTGAAGATGTCCCTGCTCATTGCAGGGGGGTTGGACTAGATGGCTTTTGAATGTCCCTTTCAACCCAAACTGTGCTATGTTTCAATGAATTTTGTAGTTGGTCTACAGTATGCAAACAAGAGTCTCTTCATGTCCATCATAACATCCATAAAAGGATGACCCTTCCTGAAAGTGAAGTGCTTTGTTAATCAGTACTTTGCACTCGGTTCAGAATTCTTATTTCTATAGCATTGTGGACAATATCACAGCAAAGCAGCTGGGGCTTTTTAGTGCTGCTCCTCCAGCTGATGTACAGTAGCCAATGCTGACTTCACCAGACAAAGTGTGTGTTTGCTGCTCATGTGAGTTGCAGTTCAGGCAAGTCTACATAATATGTGCTATGAGCGTGGGCTTGTGACATATTTGAGTAAACTGTTCTATGTAAGCAAGAACTGTGTGCTGTGTGGCCAAACTTTGAGGTCAGTTCTGCTGTTCTGCTTGAGGACAGATGATATTGCAACTACATGATATTGCGGAGTCTAGTTGGAGGCCAGTATCTAGTGGAGTGCCTCAGGGGTCAGTACTGGGGCCAATATTATTCAATATATTCATTAACAATTTAGACGAGGGAATAGAGTGTACTATCAGCAAGTTTGCTGATGACACTAAGCTGGGAGGAGTGGCTGACATACCAGAAGGCTGTGCTGTCATCCAGCGGGACCTGGACAGGCTGGAGAGTTGGGCGGGGAATAACCTAATGAAATTTAACAAGGGAAAGTGTAGAGTCCTGCATCTGGGCAGGAACAACCCCAGGTTCCAGTATAGGTTGGGAAATTACATATTAGAGAGCAGTGTAGGGGAAAGGGACCTGGTGGTCCTGGTGGACAACAGGATGACCATGAGCCAGCACTGTGCCCTTGTGGCCAGGAAGGCCAATGGCATCCTGGGGTGTATTACAAGGGGGGTGGCTAGTAGATCAAGAGAGGTCCTCCTTTCCCTCTACTCCGCCCTGGTGAGACCACATCTGGAATATTGTGTCCAGTTCTGGGCCCCTCAGTTCAAGAAGGACAGGGAACTGTTGGAGAGGGTCCAGCGTAGGGCAACGAAGACGATTAAGGGAGTGGAGCACCTCCCTTATGAAGAAAGGCTGAGGGAGCTGGGTCTTTTTAGTTTGGAGAAGAGGAGACTAAGGGGGGACCTGATTAATGTTTATAAATATATAAAGGGTGAGTGCCATGAGGATGGAGCTGGGCTCTTCTCGGTGGCAAACAATGATATGACAAGGGGTAATGGGATCAAGCTGGAACACAAGAGGTTCCACTTAAATTTGAGAAAAAACTTCTTCTCAGTGAGGGTGACAGAGCACTGGAACAGGCTGCCCAGGGGGGTTGTGGAGTCTCCTTCTCTGGAGACATTCAAAACCCGCCTGGACATGTTCCTGTGCGACCTCACTTAGGCATTGCTGCTCCAGCAGGGGGATTGGACTAGATGTTCTTTTGTGGTCCCTTCCAATCCCAAACATACTGTGATACTGTGGTTTGTTAATCAACACAGGAGACCATTCTCAATTAACCAGGACCTGAGGTGCATGAGAATAGTAGACAGTATTTTTAGAATATTACGTGGCATTTGAATTTCTGTATTTCCACCTCATCTGACTTCTTCTGTTTGTCTTTGAACAGTTGAGACTCACACAAAGCGGTTTTGAATTAACAAATTAACATTCTGAGTCTTAGCTTGGTTAATAATGGGATACCACTGTAACCCAATGAGAAGGCGTACTATTTATTAACTTCCATATTGTATACATACTTAGAATTCAATAGTGGATGCTTGAAAGGCTTTGACTCAGATGCAATTTTTTGAAAACCATCTTCTTTTTTTTTTTTTTTTTTCCCCCTTTAACAATGGTGAGCTGGCTGAACCAAAGGACTCTGATGTCCTGTTTTTTTTTTCAGGAAAACACCTATAAAACACTTATTTTATATTCTTTGCTGCTCCTCCCCACCATAAAACCAAGTATAGCATTGAACACTCTTTTGACATTTTGCCTGTACCCACTCAGAGCATGGACATTTCTTCTTATGATACCAGAAGGTGTCTATGTCTGGTAATAATAATAAGATTCAAAAGAAAATGCCTTTCCACTAAGCATTGGACCCTGTTTCTCTGAAAATAAGACAGGGTCTTAAATTAATTTTCGCTCCAAAACTTATTACCTTTTTTGCATGTATGCATGCCTGGACACTATTTCAATTGACTTTTTTTAATGAACTGTAACTAGGGCTTATTTTTGGGGTAGGGCTTATATTTATTCTGAAAAATCAAGCTAGGGCTCATTTTCAGGGTAGGTCTGATTTTCAGGGAAAGAGGTTAGGTCACATTGATGATCATATTGTTGACTGCTACCTAGTCACTAGTATAGCTGGACCACTGGGGATGTTAAACTAGTATGCAACATTTTATTTATTCCTGGAAAAGCAGTAGGGGTTCCCAACATCTACAGTTTTTCTTTCTTAATAGTTTTAATTGAAGCAGGACTGCAGGAATACTAATTTCGTTAAAGCAATCTATTTAGGAGAATAAAAAAAAAAAAAATGAGGTAATGGTGGAGATCTGTTTTGCTGTTAATTTTTTATTACCAAAATTTCACTTAAAATGGGATGAGAATATATTCCACTCACTTTATTATGGGAACAGAGGAGATACACAAACATAGGCAAAGATTGAAATAATGTCTTAAAAAGGGTGAGAGAAATAAATGTTATGGAAATGATGTGTTTTCAGTTACATTTATTGTTTGTAACTACCATTTATATGGTAAATGCACTCCTAGGTAATTACTATCCTTATCTGGTATGCTTTTGGGCTATGCAATAAGTGTAATTTATTAGGCATCATTCATATCTTTAATAGTCCAAATCTCTGGTCATCATCAAAGAGCTGTTATTTGGGCTGTTCTTTTATCTGTTTTTTAAGACATTGTATTTCACTGGAAAATAAGCATGAGATTTTCTCCCTTTAACAGTCTGGGTGAGATATGCATACATCTCGACTGAAATTCATGGTCATTCATTACAATCTCTTATAACTTAAATATTTAACACTGGATGTTCCCAGTTCATCCCACTATCCAAATGGTAGTCACGTGCCACTGTAAGATGACGTGTCTGGCTGAGTTGAAGCGAGGCTGTGTTTGGATACAAAATTCTGTGCCTGTCTTTTTTTGTGTCAAATATTACCTGCAGTTTTTTTACAAAACAGTTCCATGCCACATGACTGAACTAGTTGATTGTTAGCAGAGCTATGAGGTGTCAGGCTAGTCCCAATGCTACAGGCAGGACGGCAGCATAAGTGTGGTACTCTGCCCAAGTTAGTAAGCCTGATGTTGGGTCAGAGGTCCTGCCTAACTCATCAATGACTTCCTGTGTGTGACTAATGCAACTGTTATTTTCACACCATGTTGTATACTACTGAACTTCTAACAAATAAACCTTGGACATCTCTGACTGACATATGTATTTGTATTCAGAAGCTTATAAAGACTACACAGACTGCACAGAGAGTCAGAAGCTAGAGCTTTTGAAGGTGTCTGTTTTCATTTTGGTACACCAGTGAGCAGTGTGGATTTTAGGAACTGGACATGTTGAGGTGGGTAGAAACCTGCGCAGTATGCAGCTATGCCACTGATTCCAGGGACTATGTGCTTGGGCTAAAAGAGTTTGAATTGATGAGCTATAGTCAGCTCCTTGGAGATGCCTGTCCCTGCTAGAGCTAGCGTGTAAGAGGGATTTGGGACCAGAATGTTCTGTAAATATTTCATTAACTGAAATGTTATTAGAAGGCAATGAATAACTGCAACTTAACTTCTAGGTTCCATTCCTGTCACTCCTGTCACACTCTCTGATGCGTGGGAGATGCAAATTGGGATAAGGAGCCATATGAGTTTTGTCAGAGACACTAGCTGTGACTTTTAAATATATTGTCTAACACCCTAAGGGGAGCCTATAAAAACTTGAACGTGAAATCATTACACTGTTTTGTCATGCCCAAATGACAATAACAAACAAGAAACCTTTTCTGTAAAATGCCTTTACATAGGCTAACTTGATTTGCAACGATTTAAATACTTAAACAAATTCCCTCTATTTCCATCTTGCATTTAAACAAAATGACAGCATATTGGCACGATCACTGCCTCATCTTACTATAAATCAGCAGAAATGAACAATCTGTCAAGTTCCTTCTCCGTGCTCTTTTTTGTCTTGTAAGTATGTGCATCTCCAGAAGAAAAAGATAATAAATACTTCTGTGCTCCCTCCCTGTTTGTCTGTTTTTAATGTCCTTGTTTTAACTAAAGTTCTAGAAACCCGGAAAAAGTGAGTGGTCTTCCCAGTGAATCAAAAAACTGGAAAGGTAAAGGAGTAATAATAATGCTTATCTGGCAGCATATATAGTATAAGTATAGAATAAGTATCATGTATTTGACTGAAGATACTTCCTAGAAGGAATGGTGTTGTAAAATTCAGCTCACACCAGTACAGGACACAAAACAGTTTGTCTGTGGGGTGATCATTGGCCAACCTTGCAAATAAAGAATAAGACTTTTCTTTCTGAATATTCCTGTTGTTTTCAACAGACAATATGCAGGAAGCAATGAGCTAATGTGTTGTGCCAATAATCTGGCCAAGTGAGAATATATGGTTCAGGCAAAAAGCTCACTTATAAATTTAATTTAAATTTACATTTACTTAGGCTATTTAGATTTACTAAATTGCTTAGTCTGATTTAGATACAGATGAGTAAAAGATGACTTGCACAGCATTCAGTAGCATATAAAACACAGGTATTGATGGATTGCTTCTATTAATAAATGGATGCAGGCTTTTGTTTTCCATGATGATATTTGCATATAATACAATACTTTAAATAGAAAAGACCTTGTACTGAATTTTTCATGTAAATATACATATAATCTCTATGTAAAACTAGCTGAGAAATCTTATATGAAGTCTGTGACATCTACAGTAATAATTGCCTTTTAGATGTTCACAATGTGACTCTCAAGGTGGCTGTTCAAGTAATCATGAGGACGAAGCCTCGTGCTTTCCTGGTCACAACATGTCTGTCTTTTATTATTATTTTTTTAAGTTGATATGAACAACAACATGCATAAATTAATTGAGGTGATTTAATATTACTGAATTCAGATGGGAGATAAAAAACTGATTTAGACTGTGTCTGTATCACTGTACAAGTGGCAGAAGATGTTACAAGAAGATGAAGAGACTAAAGGGAGAAATTGGGAGAGATTTTGCAATTACTTTAGCATTTCATTCCAATAGATTGCTCTTCTAAAATATATTTGAAGTAATTACATCATAATGTCTGAATATTTGACTTTTCTCATTATTTATTCTCTGATAGTTGGAGAGTATGATTCTGAACATAATACTTTTATTTGGCTTATATATGATACACTTCCCTCTGTCTCCTTTTGCTGCATGCAAAGCCTACAAAGTAGAATGGTTAAAATCATTGTGCTGTATGGAGTTATGCTGTTGTAGAGGACTACTCTGCACGTGCTGTGGAGATGTAGAAGGAGGGAGTCTATAATTCCAGGACACTGTAGGACTCTGTAGGAAGATGGGCTACAGTAAATTATTTGTATAGACCTGCCGATAAAAAACATTATATTAGACTTAGCAAGAAGGAATATAGCAATTTGTCTGTTCCGTGGTCACATGGGTGCACAGAAAGACACTGAAGATTCAGCCTGACATCTGAAAATAACAGATGAATAGGCCAGTTTGGTCACTTGATAGCAAAGACAATTTCTTATCTATTGTAAAAAAAAAAAAAACAACAAACAAAACAAAAACAAAACAACAAAGCTGTGAATTTCAGCTTAGGAATGCTTAGGATCATAGCCCTGTAATGTTATCCACAGCTGTGTTCTACTAACATTTCTCACCAAGTTGTTACCGATTGTTAAACTTCAGCTTTTCTTTTTCCCCTTCCACTCTGTCTCCATGTCCCTCTCTTTTCCTCTCCCCCCAATCCTTCTCCCTTGCCTTTCCACTCAACCATTAGTCTTCCCTTCCCATTTCTCTATTCTCTGTTTTTTAATATACTTAAAAGCCTGGAAGACCCGTTGGCTCCATTTTTCTTTTCTTTTCTTTTTTTTTTTTTTTCCTTTACATCCAAATGATTTATTTTCTCCACTTGTGTATGGAAGTGACTTAACGTTACACGAAACCCTCAGTAGTGTTGTGGGTTCTGACAGTCCTTGACAGTAACATATTGGAAAGAATTTGCACATAGGCTGGTGATGAGGATCAGTCCCATGTCTTACCAAATGGCTTCACTACTCATCCCTTATGCAAGCTACAAGGATATGTACTGCAGTGTCAAGTATAATATGCCATGTACAAAAGCTGTAAGGGGAAAAAACAATGCAGAAAAGTATAAAGTGACAAAGCATTAAGCTAATCCTACAAAGATCCTGACTGTCATGCAGTACACTTTGAGAGGCACAGAGAAAGGTTTATTAATGGTTCATCATCTTGCCAATACTGCCTACATTTCTCATATGCAAACATTACTGTTTGGAGAATGAGTGGGTGGGATTTTCCATGCGTCGGATTGTAGCCATGAAAATGACAGTATTTTTCCAGAGTAATTGAAGCATTACCAAGCAAGACAATGATTGATAGTGTCTTTAACAGTCTAAGAACTCTGCCTGCTTTTCTTACAAATATACTGTATGTATATGAAGAAGAAAAAGAAGCTGGAAAAAGACTTATAATACTCAAAAATGCTGCTCACAGTATTCAGTTGATTTTTTTTTTTTCCATTGTCATTTTCATGTATCACTTCTTTGATTTCCCTTTTTTATTTTCAAATCATTATATCATTCCCAGAAAGCAAAATTACTGCTTTGCAGTGTATGTGACAAAATTAACTCTGTACATTAATGTTTGTGAGAGAGACACTTCTTAAGTTTTTAAGCATTCTGAGAGCTACAAAGATGTTGCTAAAGCTGGCAACAACAAACTGGTTTTCTGTCAATACAATAAAAAGCAGATTGTCTATACTTCCTGTGTCTTATCAGCTCCACAAAGCAGAGGCATGTGAATAGGGTGATGTATGGCAGAGGACTATGCAAAAAGCTGTGTACCATTATAACTAATTCACAATCTTGACATTAGAAGTGTGTAGGAAAAAAAAAGTGAATATCATCTGTGTTTCCTTCATCACAGGGTTAAATTTCCTTGGCAGAATGGAGAATTTTAAAGAGGAGAGAGTAAGTATAGGATGATTTATTTTCTCAGACCTAGTAATGACATATTACTTGGCAAATGAACATTTTTTTAAATAAAAAAGTGTATATGTTTCATAGCAAATACTACATTAATCCTTTCTGAGATGTCTGACTAGGAGATCAAGGCCAAAAGATAGGCTCTTTCAAGGAATATTTTTTAAATGTGTGAACTTAGTGCATATGTTTCCCTTCCATGTTACAAAAGTATTTTAGTGAGATGCTACTGAGATTGTCTTTGGGATCACAGAATAACTGAGGCTGGAAGAGACCTCTGAGAATCATCTGGTCCAATGCTGCTGCTCAAGCAGGGTTACCTAGAGCTGGTTGCTCAGTACTATGTGCAGATGGCTTTTTGGATATCTCCAAAGAGATATCCACAACCTCCCTGGGAAACCTGTGCCAGTGCTCAGTCACCCCCACAGTAATAAAGTGCTTCCTGATGTTCAGAGAGGGACTCCTGTCTTTCACTGTGCCCATCTCTTCTGATCCTCCTGAAAGGAGCCTGTCTCCATCTTCTTTATATCCTCTCTTCAGGTATCTATATGTATTGGTGCCTTAGACTTTAAATTTCCCTATATTCTATTTAACCTTTACACCGAGCTCACCACTTTGTTAAAGCATGTTTTTTTTCAACACCTACACTGCTGTGAATCATAAGTAATTCATTTGGACCCAGCAAAGTGACACTACTGTGAAACAGATTCAATTTGGACAATCACAGAATCACAGAACTTTAGGGACTGGAAGGGACCTCAAAAGATCATCTAGTCCAATCCCCCTCCCGGAGCAGGAACACCTAGATGTGGTTACACAGGAAGGCGTTCAGGTGGGTTTTGAATGTCTCCAGAGTAGGAGACTCCACAACATCCTTGGGCAGCCTGTTCCAGTGTTCTGTTGCCCTTACTGAGAAAAAGTTTTTTCTCAAAATTAAGTGGAACCTCCTATGTTCCAGTTTGCACCCCTTGCCCCTTGCCTTATCATTGGTTGTCACTGAGAAGAGCCTGGCTCCATCCTCATGACACTCACACTTTATATATTTGTAAACATTAACGAGGTCACCCCTTAGTCTCCTGTTCTCCAAGCTAAAGAGACCCAGCTCCCTCAGCCTTTCCTCATAAGGGAGATGCTCCACTCCCTTAATCATCTTTGTTGCCCTGCACTGGACTCTTTCCAACAGTTCCCTGTCCTTCTGGAACTGAGAGGCCCAGAACTGGACACAATATTCCAGATGCAGTCTCACCAGGGCAGATTTGAGGGGGAGGAGAGTCTTTCTCCACCTACTAGCCACCCCCTTTCTAATATACCCCAGGATGCCATTGGCCTTCCTGGCCACAACGGCACAGTGCTGGCTCGTGGTCATCCTGCTGTCCACCAGGACCCCCAGGTCCCTTTCCCCTACACTGCTGTCCAACATGTCATCCCCCAACTTATACTGGAACCTGGGGTTTTTCTTGCCCAGATGTAAGACTCTACACTTGCCCTTGTTATATTTCTTTAAATTTTTCCCCGCCCAACTCTCCAGCCTGTCCAGGTCTCACTGGATGGCAGCACAGCCTGCTGGCCTGTTGGCCACTCCTCCCAGCTTGGTGTCATCAGCAAACTTGCTGACAGTGCACTCTATTCCCTCATCCAAGTTGTTGATGAATATATCGAATAGTACTGGTCCCAGTACTGACCCTTGAGGGAGTCCAGTAGATCAGGTCTCCAACTAGACTCTGTCCCATTGACCACAACTCTCTGGCTGGTTTCTTTCAGCCAGTTCACGGTCCACCTCACTACCCGATTGTCCAGACCACACTTCATCAGTTTAGCTGTGAGGATGCTGTGGGAGACTGTGTCAAATGCTTTACTGAAGTCAATGTAGACCACATCCACTGCTCTGCCATCATCTGTCCACCTTGTTGTGTCCTCATAAAAGGCTATGAGGTTGGAGAAGCATGATTTCCCCTTGGTGAAGCCATGTTGACTGCCCCTAATGACCCTCTTATCCCTGATATGCCTTGAGATGCACCAAGGATAAGTTGTTCCATCACCTTTCCAGGGATGGAGGTAAGACTGACCCATCTATAGTTACCCAGGTCCTCTTTGTTGCCCTTTTTGAAGACCGGAGTAACATTTGCTTACCTCCAGTCCTCAGGTATCTCTCCCATTTCTCACAACTTAGCAAAGATGATGGAGAGTGGCCCAGCAATTACTTCAGCCAGCTCCCTCAGCATGCCCAAGTGCACCCCCATCTGGACCCACGGAATTATGGATGTCCAGATTGCCTAATTGGTCCTTAACCCAGTCTAATCAACTGACGCAAACTCCTCCACTGTCCTGCCTTCCTCTGGGGCCTCAGGGGTACAGGCCTCCTCAGGACAGCCTCCGGCAGAGTAGACAGAGACAAAGAAGGCATTCAGTAACTCTGCTTTCTCTGTATCTTCTGTCACCAGCACACCCACCTCATTCATCAGTGGGCCTACATTGCCTCTGGTGTTAGTTTTATCTGCCATGTATTTGAAGAAGCTCTTTCTGTTGTCCTTGACCCCTCTCGCAAGGTTTAATTCTAAGGAGGCCTTAGCTTTCCTAGTTGCCTCCCTACATTCTCTGACAAGAGCTTTATATTCTTCTCAAGTGGCCAGCCCCTCCTTCCATGATCTGTAAACTCTTCCACTTGAGTTTGCCCAGTGGTTCCGTGTTTAACCACGCAGGTCTCCTGGTTCCCTTCCTTGACTTCCTGTGTGTTGGGATGCTCTGATCTTGAGCTTGATAGAAGCAGTCCCTGAAAACTAACCAACTATCTTGGGGCTCTTTACCTTGAAGTACCCTTTCCTATAGGATTTCCCCTAACAATTGCTTGAAAAGGCCAAAGTTGGCCCTACTGAAGTCCAGGGTTGTGATTCTGTTTGATTGTGATTCAGAGATCCTGACGTTTACAATGAACCTATGATAAAAATTTAGCCTTTAAATATTGATTCATACAGGTTAATAAGGTTTATAAGATTAAGACACTATCAGAATTATATTAGGGTAATTCATTCAAAAAGAAAACAATTGAACAGACAGTTTAAAAACACCAAAACTGATCAACAATTATTTAATTAATTATGAATATGCTAAAAGTCCTCATTTTTCTAATCTTAGTGTGGATTCCCTGTATTTCAATTGCCAGGGGAAGGGTGAATACTTTCAGATGAAAGGTATCATTGCTCTGAGGTTGCCAGGATAACTCTGTGCCTTTCCCAATGTCCCTTTGCAGCTTGCCACTGCAATAATATGGTTTAGTGAGCAATGAGTTGCTCAAGTTGACTGCAATTAGAACTGCAGGGACAACAGTGTGTTTTTGATTGATCAAAGAGAGAGTGTAAATCCTAACTCTCTCACATTATTTTCTTCAGCCCACTTTAGTACTGTGGTTCCTGAACTGTTCTTGCTTTAGTGTTCAAAAGTACACATATTTTGAACTGAAAAAAAAAGCTTTGAAGCAAAAAAAAAACCTAAACTAGCTTTTTGCCGTGTCTAAGACAAGTTCTGGAAGATAATTATTCTGTGAGGAATAAGTGACTTGGAGTTAATGACACCAACCAGGACTAAAAACACTTTCCTCAAAGAATTATTTCAGGTGCCTTTTTGTAAGGCAGCACATCTCATTCATGCAGACACTTCTTATGCCACACACAAATTTGACTTAAGACTTTTTAACAAACTTAGTTTCTGTGTGTCAAGATGAGGGCGTTGTCCATACTGAGGTTTATGCTGACTTCCTATTTTCTGTATAAAATAAAAAATAAAGAAACCCCCAAAATAATGCTTTAAAAAACACATTTTCCCCCTTTTCTTTGACATAACTAAATTACGACTTTAAGTTAGCCTGCCAATTGTTTTCCTTTCTCTTAGGAAAAAAGCTGGAAATCCACTTGTGGAAATAAAGGAATATGGTTACAGAAATATTATACATAAACAGATAATTGTAAGAAATTATCTTTAGTTGGTCTTGTGCCAGCCATCTTAACTGCATGTTTTATGATATAGGCCCAGCTTCCCTACTAGACCACTGGACATGTGGAAATATGTATTTGTGGGACACTGAAGAGTAAATTTCCCTAATGTGTCACAATTACAGAAACATCTGTGCAAAACAGCTTTGATCCAGTTCACTATGAAAATATGCATCATTCATGATGGTCTAGTGACTGCAGAATTCCCTGCACTGTGAAGACAGAAACAATGGGAAATTGGTTCAAGACACACCAATAAAGTTTTCCTTCTGGCACCTGTACATCTCAGCTGTTGTTCCTTGCCTGTACTGTAAGGGTGTAATTCCATTTAACATTAGAAGGGAGAGAAATACATTTTACATGCATAAATGTAATCACACAGCATGTAAACACAGACAGAAAAAGCATCTGAAAAGGTCATTGGACACATGAACCAGTTTTGGTAAAATATAAGTCACTTTATGCTTCTTCTTGGCTCTTGAGCCCAGCCTCCACTGCACCTTGTTTGAAAAGTTTGTCATAATTTACCATTCCTCCCCTGCTTTGTACAAATAGGTTAAGGCTGGGTAGGGAAACAGAATGCCAACATTTAATGACAAACCTTATTTTATCTGAAGAAATTAAGTTGTGGTTTGTTCTGGGGTTTGGTTGGTTGGTTAATTTTTTTGTTTGCATGTTTTGGTTTTTGGTGTGTTTTTGGTTTGTTTGTTTTTTTTTTTCTTTCCTATTTGTCTCTTCCTGCCCCTAGAAACTTTTGTATCTGCAGTTTTAGCCAAACCTGCCAGTTTCAACCAAACCTGTCAGTTTCAACCAAATTTGACAGATATGGTGTAGGGTCTTAATTTCAGTGATATCTTTCACTTTCATTGAAATATGTGAGTTAGTAGACATGAGAGACCCTACTGATGCTCCTTCTAAGGGAAATGCTGCCACATATACTGATCCCTTCTTTGATACCAGAGAAGCCATAACTGCAAGAGACTCAATAAATACCCCATCCGTGGAAAAACTTATTGGAGCAACAATTAGCTACCAGAAGATCAAGGTATGAAAGTCATAAGAATAAGAGATCAGGTTTCATTAATTTTCCAAACTTGGAATTCTTTATTATGAAATATCAAAACCAGTTTCATAAATACAAACTTTTATATTACAGTAAGATCCAGCTGAAGACACATTAGCTGAACACACAATCAGTTTAATTTTCTATTGCAAGTAATGAAAGCACAGCAGTCGTAGATTGTGGACATTTCTTTCATTCAAGCTTTATTTGTAAATCACATAAACACAGGCCAGGTAAAAACAAAATGATGGCCCTGAAGGCCAATTTTGATATATCGTTCCATGGATCAACGTGTTTATTCATCGCATTACTCTGGAAGATGTGGAACTGGTGTTGACAGTCACTAAAAATATGAAATTGCTTTTCCATCTGTCTATTAATCTCTCAGTCTGTCAAAGTGAATAGAAGCCTAAGTGGCCTTCACATGAGTAAGGGTTTTGCAAGTTTTTGATTTCTCTGTTAGAGTGTCTGTTTTCTTACCTTTCATCCCTTTCTGTTCCTAGAGTAGGACAAAACTTGGTTATCTTTGGGTGGACGTGCTGCAGGAGGGTGATGTGTGAAAGCAAGTAGGCTAATCTGGTACCTTCAGTTGTCATTAGAAATTATTTGCAGGAAAGGTTGAAGGTCAACCAGTGTGTCTCAAAATGCAGAATGCAAGATGACCCTGCAGAATTTCTGTTGTTAAAAGTGAGTTGCAAGTATATATCTTACTGTTTAATTTATTCACTTCCTTTTAACCATTCTATTAGTAAACAGACAATTTGAAATCGTCCCCCCAATATTAATTTCAGAAAGCTGCAGCATGAGAGAGGTGGATGATTATATTCCTAATTGAAACACAAATACAGTAATTACAGTTTATATGCCATTATCCTGAATCTACACAGGATGACTTTAAACAGCAAAACAGCCATTAATTTTACTGTTCAAAGAAATGCTCATAATCTTTTAGAAATGTTATATAAAATATTCATTTTGAAATGCCCTACGGTGATTTCTGAATTTATTTAAAGTGGGCTGTTGATAGCTCTTTTATAAATAAGCAATTACAGTACACTAAATATATCATGGCCCATCACATTATACATTCTATAATTTCATGGATGAAAAGCCTACAGCTGATCTGCATAAATGTGGTGCATCTCACAGCAGGTGAAGAGTTTGATTACACAGGATAATCAGTGTTATTATTTATAGTAACCATTTATACCTGTTATTTATTAAAACCTAGCAAATCAGATATTGATTTATTTAAGGAAGTTGCTATGTTGTAGGCCGAACTAGTCATAAGACTATTAAACACATGTAAAATGTACTGTTTCATTAGTAGTTTGAAATCAGCCAAGGTCAGGAGGGAACAAGAGTTGTTAGCACTTGTTGGCAGTGGAGAAAGTTATACTGAGCGAGCGGCTGGGATCTGTCCAGATTCCCCTGGACAAATATCATAACATATCATCACTACAAACACCATTGCCCCACTGGCAATATCAGGTATCCTTGCTAGCACATTAGGCGAGGCAGCCAAAAGCTGATTAACTGCGGAAAGGTGGAAATAACCTCTGATATATTTTCGTGAGTTTTCTAGACCTGAGCCGAAGGATTTTCATGGGGGTTGCTCTGCACATATTACTGCTTCTTTTGTTGTTCGTGTTCCTCAGTAACTTAGGAGAACTGAACATTTCTTATAAAATAATGCAAATCAAAGGACAGTATTGTTGATTATTTGATTGTAGTCATAGGACCTGGAAGATTACACACACAGAGTATTTCTGCTGGTGACATGCATGTTTTTCACCTTGTCTAAGCAGTGTTATGCTTTCCCTCTCTTGCTCAGCTCCTAGGACCAGTGGCTGCAGACAGGATGCCGGGTCATCAGCGTGGGCACAACAGAAGCGGTGAGAAATCTGCAGTGGATCCTTTTGGCCTCTCCCTTCCAGCTCTGTGCAGGTGCTTCCAGCTTCTGCTGAAGGGAGAGAGCAAAGGGGAGACTGGCCCAGCACTAAGCCAGTCTATATATATATATACATTCCTGCATTCGACTTGCTGCAGTTGTGGATTACCCTGTATTATATAGGAAATGCTATGCCACAACACTACAGATGGAAATATCTAAGAGCTACTATTCTACTCTATTCTATATTTCAAATTTCAAAATAATTAAATTCTGACACTTTTTCAAGCAAACGAACTCCCTCAGAATATCAAATTCTGTTTGGAGGAAATAGCTGTATAACAACCTTATAATTAGATTATAATATGAATAGATAATTTATTATAAAAATACATCATATATTGTCCTTCTGTGTCACCTAATTATCAGTCACTTACACGTTACAAAGCAGAAAACCAGAAATTTTTTGACACTGAGAAAATGTGAAGACGGCTTCTGGATATTCTGAGATTGATGTACTTGTTCTGAGACTGCTCAGATGCAGTCTTTGGCACAGACGGGCTTTGGACTGGGATTGGTTCCTCTGTTCTTCCTATAGCCTGGGTTAAGAACATGGTAAGACATTTAAGACACCTAAAGAAAAGAGAGTTTTCAGTTGAGCTCTTTGGTTTCAATGGACAGGAGTCACATTGGGACCAATTTGAGTTTCAGCAAGATTGTTCTTGGCTGAAAGCAGTTCAAATACACTCACAACTCTTTTCTGTGGAAACATTTTAGATGGCTGTTTTAGGAACAAAGGTCTCAATTCTGGCTGATAAATCTTCTCAGCTACTTATGATTACATACAATAAAGTCAAAGAGGCCATTCAATCATGTGTTCTCCTCTCCAGTATTATCTAGACTGTATAATGTTAAATTTAACTGATACGTCTTGCAGAGTAGCATCTGATCTTAATAGGTAGGTATCAACAGATAAACAACTTCTTGGCAGTTCATATTGTAGTTAATCACATTCACCAGTAACAATTTGTGACACATGTAGATTTGGATTTGTCAAGCTTTATCTTCCAGCTGTTAGGATTTTTTTTTTTTTTTTAGTCTTCCACTGCTATACTTACAGGCAGGACAGTAGGGAATAGTCAGTTTTTCAGTAAGTGAGAGTTGATGCCAAAAATGAAAAAAATAAAAATAAAAATAAGGATTGGAAATGGTGTCACGTAAGGATTTATTTTCTGTCTAAAGAAAATTTTTGCTTAAAAACAAAGTACTTCCTTTCTGGAAGTTGCAAGAAAAGCAATGAAAATGATAGGTTTTGTTCATAAATAAGTCATGGTATTTTGCCACTGTCCAGTAAGTGAGTCATTCACTAAGGCTACACAGGATTTGGTTCAATTCGTACCTTTGCCTGGAGGGGAAATGAACACTCATCAAAAAAGGGTGGAAACACGAGGGAACTTCTTTTCCATGTTTGTAACCTAAGGCAGAACGAACTGCACCTAAATCCGATAAATACTTCCTGTAAAAGTGCTAAATCACCAAATTATCAGGTACTCTGGGAGAGAATGACCTCATTTTTATTTGTTGATGCGGTTCTACTTTAAAAAATAACCAACAAAATATCCATTGAACAATGATTAAAGGAATATTTAGATATTTAATGAAAAGTGGAAGAGTTGAATGAGGAGGAAGTTGCCTGTCACAATATCTGGAAGACTGAAAGTTAAGGCATAATTTCTGGGGAGCTTTTGGTGCAAATTCCCTTAGAAAGAAAAGGGAACTGAATCTAGGTCTCCTTAGGTTTATGTAACTGCACTAACTAATTTTCTACTGAGAAAACTGGGAAGAAAACTTATTAAAGTACTGAAAAACTCATAAAAATAAGTTAAGGGTGACTTAAATACATTGTGAGGGCAAATTTGTCACCCGTCTTTATTAAAAAGTTACATGCCAACCTAGTTTCTTCCTGTAAGGAGAGACTTGTGTACATTATAAAATTATCTCTAGAGCTGCTTTTTTAGGTATTGTGAATATTGGTTTGTTTTTCTCTCTGTAAATGTTTTTGGTAATCAGAGTTCTAAATATTAACTTTTGTCATCTTCATACTATACAAAGAGGTCTTGTTTGTTCCAATTTTGTTGAAAGTATGTTGTTGATGTTGCTTATGTTGTCTTCCATTCAAACATTATTTTCACCTTAATATAAAGATTTGAAAGCTTACAATTCAGCAATCATCTAGACAGGCACCTAAATGTCTTTGTCTAAGGAAAATTCTACATGTCAGATGGAATGAAGTTATAACAAATGTCAAAATTCATTTTAACAAGTTCTTATCCCCAAAGATATTCAGAAAATAAAATGTAAATATATGGGATTTGTTGAATGAAACCAGAACATCTGCCTTGGCTGACACGCAAATCAGCAAGACCAGGAACATGTAAAAAGGGGCAAAGATAAGAATTTTTCCATAAAACAGAATTGAGAGAAAGGACACTTAACATTATAAAAATAGAAAGAGATTACTGGGGTAAACAGAAATTTAAAAAATCTGTCTGTGCCAATATCTGTGGTGAAGAATAATTCAGATTTAGGTGAGAACACTATGTTTGATTGACAATCCAACTAAAACACAGCACAAAACATTCTAAGATCTTTTACATTTTTGCTGTGTTTTTTTCTCCCCTAGTAATTAGGTCCTCTTGAGCTAGGGCCTGCACTAATACTATCTATATTATTATAGATAATAAAAAAGACACTGTTGGTTCAAGATAACAGATTAGCAAGGAAGATGACTAGGCATATAAGGTGAAACAATCATATTTAGTAAAATAAGTTTGAGTTGAAAATAGTAGATATTGCTCCTCGGACCAACCTTGCAGTTTGTTAGTTAGAAGATATAAACGTAACAAGAGAGAAATGTAGAGCAGGAAACTCAACTCTTAAGTGGAAAGACATTGAGGAGGATGTACAGTGGAGAAGTCAGGGAGATCCTGAAAGTTTCAAGACCTTAACAGTAAGAGGAAAAAGAAGCATGAGAATCCTACTGAAGGTGAGGAAGCTGGAGTGAGATGGGAAATGCAGCTGTAGAGAGTAACAGAGATGCTTGGTATGACCCAATACTGAAGGCTAAATCATGAAGAGAATGTCAGGAGACAGAAAATGTGATGCAGATCATGTTAATAAACTTGGTGTTTCAGATAACGTATTTTCCTCTTGTAGATGACCCATAAAGATGTTTCAATTCTTTGTCTTTAAACTTTGTCTCAGCAGTAACCTTGTGTGTCACAGTGAATAAATATTATGAGGAGCGTATCAGAAAGCAAATAAGGAACAGAACCCTACTGCTGCTTGAAGGGCAGTAATTCTTCAAAGTATAACAAATCATAGGATATAGAAAGAACCTTGGTCTGAGAATTTTCTGTAAAACTCCAGAATAAATCTGTTAAAGATGTTTTAATAAAAAGCCAACTTTATATCAGCAAGTTGAAAAAACAGCCATAAACAAATAAGGCATTTTCATGTAGAGGTGCAAAATGAGAAAAAATAATTGATATATCAAGATTATTTTTCCAGAGAAGTCTTTAGTAAAATAAATTAGCTCCTTTTTTTTTTTTTTTTTTTTTTTTTTCCCTGGGAAATTTCTAAGCACTTATTATCACAAAGGTGATGCGGATGATTTTCCCAGGGGTAAAAGCCCGTGTTGTAACACAGAAAATTTTGCTTTTCTTTAGTGCTACCTGGCACTTTATGAAGAGCAAAGAGAAAAGATTGGAGTATGGGTGGGACATTATTTACCAAGAGGGTTTTTGTAATAGGCAAGAGGTAAGAGGTAGGTGATAAGGGAATAATAACCAAAGGGAAGATTGAATATTACCTGCTGAAAATAGTGATCAGTGGAAACTGATGGCATAGAAAATGGAAAGTAAAATTGAAGACTAATAATGCCAATAAAAATGAGATTTAAATGTTGTCGAATTTTTCATTGAATTAATTCATAAGAAAAATTTGATAGTTTCTATAGAAAAAGCTTCCAGTTAATTTTAAATATAAAAGTTTGATTTTATTTTTTCCCCTGTGATTTTTTTTTAACCAACAGAATAGATTCGTGTATGAATTCTACCTGAAATCTAGCAATCTTTTTTTGGTTGTTGTTGGACAGTCACAACATATTTAGTAATTAAAAGAATAAAAAACCCAACACAACCAAACTCACTTGTAATCTATATATCCTTCTTAGCACATTGCCTTATGGTATAATTCAGGAAACTCTTGTCATAACACATACTACACTGAACAAGCTCTGTGGACTTTCATGATGTGGAAAGCACTGTGGGAAATGTGGTATAGTTGGGAATCCTTATATTGCTATTCATGCTGCGAGACCAAGCACCTTCCTGAACTGAAACAAAACAAAATAAAACAAAATAAAACAAAACAAACCTCAAAATCAACCAAGCAACCAACCAAAACCCCAAAAAATGACTAGAAAAAAAAGGTATCTTTCTAAAAGGTAAAATCACAGAAGGCTGGAAATAGTGATTTTTATGGATTGGAGCTCTAGAAGTTATCCTGGGATAAATATCATGTCAGAAGGAAGTCAGACGTAGTAGCATGTTACGGTCAGTAGAATATTTGAATGATGTTAAGGAAAAAAAAAATCAAATTGTGGATGTGGATATTTGTGACAAGTTGGTGGTGACAGATAGAATGAATGTAAAACAAATAAGAACCATGCAATCTAACCTCAGCATCACACAGGGATCACCTTTGATATTGATTCCCTGGAAGACAGAAAAATACATATCGTATTTTTCATAATAGCAATTTTAATATTTTTCTAGGAGTTTCCTACGTTATGTGATATGGTGTAACACCACAAAAATTTAGTCACCTGTATTTTTGGCTTCTTTATTTTCTACTAGAATATTTCAAATCCTCCAAGGCTTTTTATTGCAAATGGAAAATATCTTATTCACTGTGTTTTCTTTTTTTTTAATTTTTTTTTTACCTACCAGTTATAATATATAGTGCATTAACTTCTGTGTTGTGTTGGATAGAGTCAATTTGGTCTTAAATCTCTATACTTCTTGTGTGTTAGCTCTTCATCTGCAGCCATCTGACTTTGCCTGGTCAGAATGAAGATAAAATATAAAGCAGAAGCATCAAGAAGGCAAATTTTATTTAAATCATGGTTGAGACTTTTCCAGGTTCCTCTCTGGGTGTGTAAATCAGTCAATAGACAAAGACTTAATTCTCAGATCCGTAGTGAAAGGTAGGTTTCAGTTATGAACAGATACAAGCAAATAAGACTAAGGTTCCTAGGAACCACAGGGAAAGTAATGGAACAGCTTATCCTTGGTGCCCTCTCAAGGCATATCAAGGATAAGAGGGTTATTAGGGGCAGTCAGCATGGCTTTACCAAAGGTAAGTCATGCTTGACCAACCTTATAGCCTTTTATGAGAATGTAACAAGGTGGATGGATGATGGGAGAGCAGTGGATGTGGTCTACCTTGACTTGGCAAAGCCTTTGACACAGTCTCCCACAGCATCCTCACAGCTAAGTTGAGGAGGTGTGGTGTAGACAATAGAGTAGTGAGGTGGGTTGCAAACTGGCTTAAGGAGAGAAGCCAGAGAGTAGTAGTCAATGGTGCGGAGTCTAGTTGGAGGCCAGTATCTAGTGGAGTGCCTCAGGAGTCAGTACTGGGGCCAATATTATTCAATATATTCATTAACAATTTAGACGAGGGAATAGAGTGTACTATCAGCAAATTTGCTGATGACACTAAGCTGGGAGGAGTGGCTGACACGCCAAAAGGCTGTGCTGCCATCCAGCAGGACCTGGACAGGCTGGAGAGTTGGGCGGGGAATAACCTAATGAAAATTAACAAGGGAAAGTGTAAAGTCCTGCATCTGGGCAGGAACAACCCCAGGTTCCAGTATAGGTTGGGAAATTACATATTAGAGAGCAGTGTAGAGGAAGGGGACCTGAGGGTCCTGGTGGACATCAGGATGAGCACGAGCCAGCACTGTGCCCTTGTGGCCAGGAAGGCCAATGGCATCCTGGGGTGTATTACAAGGGGAGTGGTTAGTGTATTGAGACAGGTCCTCCTTCCTCTCTACTCCGCCCTGGTGAGACCACATCTGGAATATTGTGTCCAGTTCTGGGCCCCCCAGTTCCAGAAGGACAGGGAACTGCTGGAGAGGGTCCAGCGTAGGGCAACGAAGACGATTAAGGGAGTGAAGCACCTCCCTTATGAAGAAAGGCTGAGCGAGCTGAGTCTCTTTAGTTTGGAGAAGAGGAGACTGAGGGGTGACCTTATTAATGTTTATAAATATATAAAGGGTGAGTGCCATGAGGATGGAGCCGGGCTCTTCTCGGTGGCAAACAATGATATGACAAGGGGTAATGGGAAGAAGCTGGAACACAAGAGGTTCCACTTAAATTTGAGAAAAAACTTCTTCTCAGTGAGGGTGACAGAGCACTGGAACAGGCTGCCCAGGGGGGTTGTGGAGTCTCCTTCTCTGGAGACATTCAAAACCCACCTGGACATGTTCCTGTGCGACCTCACCTAGGTGTTCCTGCTCCAGCAGGGGGATTGGACTAGATGATCTTTTGAGGTCCCTTCCAATCCCAAACATACTGTGATACTGTGATACTGTGAATCTCATAATTGAGAGACTGGGTGTGTCTAGGTCTGAATTTATCTTTATTTAAAAATTTTCAAATCTGGGATTTTGTTATAAAATAATTTCCATTGGAGTTTTGGCAGCGAAGTAAAGAAGATAGGTTAGATCATTCAAAGTGAAGCTAAGAACAAAACAGATCAGAATTATTTTAATATCATAAGAAAAATTGTTCTTCCCGTAATGACAGTTTATGTCTTCCTTGCCAAATAAGTAGATTTTTTGAAGAGTAGACATTGGAGATATTGAACAGTAAGAATTCAGGGAATTTCCCTGATGGATGTATACAGTAACACTAACTTTCTGTTTGTCGCTTTGAAGTCAACCATCAGAGACTGATGATGCAAACTATGCAGTGGTGGATGTAGAAATGTGAGATAAAAGGACAACATTGACAGGCAGAGGTCACTAAAGTAGTCTGGCAAGGTTATTTGATGATTATATCTTCATTATTTCTCTATGAATGATCAAGAATTAGCATACATTAACTATGTACCATTGTTGCAGAGACTTTTCTGTATTTGTCTGGCATTTGAACTAGACAAGGGCAGACAAGTATCTGAACAGGTTCTTCAGGTTCTTTACTCCAAAAATAACAGATTATATAAGGCATAAGCTACTTTTGTATTTTCAAGATCCACTCTAATATGTGGCTGGGTTTTTCAGGTCATGGTATATACAGTCACATGTATGCATGTGTGAGAAACCATAGGAGCAGAAAGAGAAAGATATTATTATTATTATAACAGCACTAACAGTGATGATGGATTTGGAAGACTAGATTTCTTTGAAGTGTCTAGCTGAGCCTGTTCTAGACAAAGAAAGGGTTTTCATTTAGCCTAAATAATGGTACTGAACTTCTGTTTAGGAACAAGACAGTCTTAGCTAGCTGAGTCAAGTCAATATTTACTTTTCTCCTCTTTCCCCGTCCCTTACTCTAGCATAACTATGCATTGCACTGAAGGAAATAAAATAAGATAGTACCATAACCAGAAAAAGTTGTTATGCTGTGGTGCTGGGCAGAAATTATAAATTAATGGCTGAAAGACTTTTTAAAGGCAGGATAGACCTTCATAAAAAAAGCTGGTCTTATAGGAAGAAAATGAACAGTGTAGAAAATAGTGTTAGAAGGCTGAGGAGGTACCAATCTTGCAAGATTGGTAGTGGGCAGAGCCTGGGTGTAGTGCAACACAAACTAACTAGAAGTTACTTCGTGGGGAGTGAAGTGGCAAACATTGGAATATCTTCAAGAAAATAACATTGTTAGAAATAATATAATTATTCTGAGCCCATTAGATGGAATCTGCATAGGAACGAAAACTGAAATATGAGAACCTGTGAAAAGACCATTACCATTTTTAGCTTGGGTGGTGACAAACAATAAGTAAGAGAAAATAACAAAGCTGTAGGTTGGTCAATTGCTCATGAGATATGGGACAAGCACAGACTGAGGATTCTTGTTAGAAATAGCTCCACCACTGACTGGGAATTTTCCACTTGATTCCTTCCTTCCTCAACTGGTCTGAATGAGAAAACCTTCCAATGCAGAATTAGCTAATTACATTACAGTGTACGAACACTCAAAATTTCACTTTCTGCTTGTAAATGATACTGAGTGTGCTTGCATATCACTCACTTCTTGCTGTTAAAGCTATTAAAGAAATAGCTTCTTATTTCAGTATTTACAATTTTCTGCATTCATTTCTTTAGTCACTGTTTTTCTCACATTTGCGTATTTCTTGTTTTCATACCTGACAGTCCAGATTGCATGGACGCTTAGTCTTACCAAGACTGTTATGCAGATGTTGTCTGTATACCTCTCAACTATTTGTAGACTATCTTTTCTGCAACCTTTTGAAAACAAGATACTAGTTTCCTGCACACAGGTGAAGCATTCCACTAGTGACCACACATATGACTATTTTTTTAAGTTGGTGGTACTGCAAATACAGTTTTGCAGAGTTTGACCTATGACAAAAGATACTGGGAATGTAAGTTATAAGGGCAATATAAGGATGAAATTAAAATTTTTTTTGTTACAGCTGTAATGTAGATGAGCATCTGGGTCGTGTGTGCACATGCATATACAAGACACTTTGCAATTCCCTGTTAGTCCAGGAACTCCCCAGTTACTGCTTTGTAGGTCGAGACGATGGACTGACTTGAAAGAAGGTGATGGACTGCACGGGTAGCTGGCTTCACAGGAGAGCACTTGACTCATTGTTACAGGAACTCAGACAGTCCTGGAGCTTCCCCCAGGCAGATCCTGCTGCCCCCAAACCAACCGATAACACAACCCTTATGCTTAAAATGTGTTGATTGACTCTCCAGATGAATAATCTGACAATGGCAGTTACTCCTCAGTCAGTCCCTGCCATAGAATTGGCTGAACTGCACATAAGTAACTTGAAATAGTATAAACTATTCCTGCAGATGAAGTAATGGTCACACAGAACAATCTTTTATATATAGTTATGACAACTAGGAGATGTTTTGTACATGATTTAAGATAATAAAAAGAAATGGACCATACATGTACTGCAGTGGTCATGCAGGCCCATGGATCAGCTGGGCTCCAGCCCCCAATCACACTGGAGCTGCTCTTTCAAGGACCCTTACAATAGAGAGTCCTGTCAACAACCCAACAGTCACTGGCCACCCTGTATGAGAGATTTCATTCTCCATGTGAGCATTGCTCCCTGGAAGATTTGGATACATTCTGTGAATGTTCGTGCAACACCCATTCAATTATCTATTCGAATAATTTGGAATAATTTGAGCAGGTTAACTTCCAAAACCAAATTCAAGTGTTGCTACCAAATGGACTTCAAAGACAAAGTACTTTTTTTTTTTTTTTTTTTTTTTTTGGTGTAGATAGCCTTTCTGTTTTCAGCATCCATTTGAACCTAAAGTATCTCAAATCCATGTAATTAATGTGTGTAGTCCAGGCTAACACAGAAATAAATTAAAACCAAAAAACAGGGAGCAAAATAAACAAAAAGTTATGGAACAAAAGCTTAAGACATTTCGAAAATATTAGAGCAATTGTGTTGCTTTTCCTTGCACACATTTCTGTTTGAGATACTAAATATATTACTTGGTGGCCTGGAAATGAATTGGGAAGCTACAGTGCTAACTGGACAGTTGAAGTTATTAATTCCATTGGGTTTGATTAATGGTTTTACTTTTAATGAACTATTAGGATTTAATTCTGTCTTCAGTTACCCATGGGTAAAAATCTACATTGAAGTTTCAGGTTTGTGTAGGTTTTACATTCATTTAGCAAAGATATATGACAAACAGATGACATTTTCCATGCAAACATTGGCATTTGTCTAAAGACAAGGTCTAGGTGTAATAAATGCAGCAGAGACCTCATTACTGCTTTGGAATAGTTTCTTTGATTTTTTTCCCTGTGTTTTCTAGCATTTTCAAATTATTCAATCTTTTTATACATAGAATATTTTGTGTTTTTTTTTAGTATATCATGATATCTCTTCTTTCCCAAGATGATGCTTAAACACCACAAAGCAAGACGGAAAATGTAAGATTTCCTTAATATTTTTTTTTAATTTCCGTTTGTAGTTTATGGAATAATGTTCTTTTATAAGGCACATTGGCAGGAGCAAAAGAGACTTTGGTCCAGTGGCATCAAGGTCCTTTGCAGGGAGAGCTCCACCAGATGCAACACTGGAAGTCAAATCCTCTAATTTCTCAATGTAGTGTAACAGAAGGATAATCAGTATTAGATAAGTGTGGAGCCCTAGGCCAAAATTTTATTTGGAATTAAGTCTTTTATCCTAATGAAAGCACACAGTCATATGCTGTCAATAATATTATTATTATTAAGGGACATAAAAACACAGAACATATACATACACACACATGAAGAAGATGAAATCCAAACTCTTTGCACTGTAGATTGATGTGAAAACTACTATTTTTTATCCACTGAATTTCTTATTGAAAAGGAGTAGAGTCCTGTTGCTGCTGAGGTGAGTTTTTAAACATAAATGTTCCACATAGTACTTCGTTTCTCTCTCACCACCTCTGTCCCACTGGAAGAAGATGGTTAAGCTGCTCTTTGGCTCATTTTTATTAAGCAGGCCTCAAATGCATACTGCTCAAATATATGCCTTTCTTTTTATTCTTTCCCTGAATTGGTGTCCTCGCTCATTTGCCATTTAAATACACAGTAGTACTGTTGACTTAAATGACCTCCATTTGCTTCACTGGGAATACTAACATGGTTCAAGTTAAATTTCTTTACAAGAATACTTTAGAAGACTGGCACTTAGGAGATACAGATTTTGTGCATCTTCTTCCATGAATGAGGACGAGTAAATTGAGATTAGCTGTCATTTTTTTTGCATACATGTGGTACAACTTTGTAGTTGATTCTCTCTGGGCAAGGTGTTGATAGTTAGTCACAAGAACATATCTTTTCTCAGTTGAAAATAGTAAATCAGCTGGCCTCAGGGTCAGTATCAGGGAAAGTAAGCCCAAAAGATCTGATACAGCATAAGGTCCCAGGTAAGATGAATAGGTCACCTCACAGCAAAAAATTTGATGTTCCAACTACAGTTATAAGTAATGTGTATTTTGAAGACAGATTTTAGGAGAAAGTATGAATGCTTTGGAGCTGCTCATAGACATATATCTGATGACAATAAAAGTCATAACTAAAGAAAAAGTGTAGCAAAGGGTCAGTAATTTTTTAACATTGTTTTCAGTTCATTATCCTTAATGTTTAATCTTTAGTGCCAGAGCAACTCCAGGTGTAGTAGTGAAGGTAATGTTTCTGTCTCAGTAAGAAAAACACAAAATAAAAGAAATAATGAAGAAGCCAGTATTTTGGAAGAAAACTCCCCAAACACTGGATAATCACTTATGTCTTATATATTTTCCGACTTCACCACAACTTAAATATTGAAGCAATGCAGGCACAAGATATTTATATTGCTTTTATTTTCTTTTCCTTATTAGACAATACTCTGCTATTTTGGCTGCTTCTTTTGTTTGCTTGTTTTTGTTTTGTTTTGGTTTGGTTTGTGTTTTTTTTGTTTTTTTTTTTTTTTTTTTTTTTTACAAAATCTCACTGATGTCATTTGTTCTCCTCTATCCAATGTTCTTTGCTCTAAAAATAATCTGGAAGTCTGTAGAACACTATATTGTGATAGACTGTTTAGCTGACATTGTGGTATATTAGCTAATAATGAACATTGCATAGTTACCTAAAATTATGGTATTCTTATCATTTATTTTTATTCTAATCTGGTAATAAAAGGTATTAAAAGTCAGAGAATTAATATACCAGTAAAGTGAAGTGTGAGACTGATCTTGACAAACTACATGATTAAGATCCCACTAGGTTAATTGGGAGAAGAAAAGCACTCACAGAAATAGCGTTAGGTGTCTGAAGGTGTTAAAATGCAGCTGGTGGAATTTTTCAGTTGTGCTAAATTCAGTTTCTGACCTAACCATTGTGGACTTTAGTCTTTAACTAGACTACTGAGAAAATACTTCCCCTCTTAAGATGCTCTATTATGTCATTGGTACAAAAGGTGAAACAAAATCACAGTGAATAGCTGCATCAGAAGGACAACGGTGTGTTTTTTCATATATGATTATTCTATTGCATGTAGCACTTTTAATGGGAGATTCTGAATAAGTAATTAAGTTTAAACTTCACTTATTTCATTTGGAGATTTAATTTCCTATAAGTCATCACAAAGGTCACTTTCTATGGATTTGCAATGAGGTCTGAATGTCAGGAATAATTTCTGATCTCCATACAAATAATTGCGGGCAACATCCTTACTTTTTTATGCACTGACTTACATTGCTGATTTTTAACTCATCAAAATTAGAGTAAGAATAAAAGAATTTATAAACTAAAAATAAAGTTAACCTTATGTAAGTAGTTTTACCAAAAATATTATATATTTAACTGTGTTTTTGTATTTCTGCTACTGTGTGACAGCTTTGGAAATAAGAGCAATGTGGGATAAGGATGTCTTTAATTTTTAAAAGAAGCAGAATTAGCTGAAGTAATTTTACTCTGAAGGGTTTCATAATACAAATGTGTTCTAACAATCTGGAGATCAAATCTGCTTGGTTTACAAGAAATGAGTTATCAGTTCATGTGGCATTGTATTTCTGAAGCTTTAAACTCTGAGATTTGAGAAAGTAAGCTGTGCTGTGATCTGCATCAGCATTAGTGGTGACTCAAGTGTATTAAACACAGACAACCCAGCTTCTCTTGTACATGCCTAATAATGAAACTTGGTGATCATCCACATGCAAAATGTTGCAGGATTGTTGCACAGATCCCAGGTGACTTTGCCATTAGCAAAACACTTCAAATTACTCCTTATTAGTTAAAACAAAAGGAAAAGAGAACCAAAATTTCTTTTGTAGTCTTCAACAGTCTCCCAGAACTACTAGATGTAAATTCTAGTCACAACAGGAACTCATTTTAAAAGATCAGCTGATTGTTTTTAGAAACTGTATTTCAATCACATGTTATTTATAGCATTCACATAAAAGCCAGTTATCCTCTCAGTACAATTTAAAGGTAAGCAAAATGCCACAAATCCAAAGTGATACTTCTTTAGCTCAAGGAGAATTTTGAAAGAAGGGCCAAATGCTGTGAAATTCTGGTAGATAAGGATATTTTGTTCTCTTTCTCAGAAATTGAAGTATTTATGCTTTCCAGTTGCATTACTGCAAAATGTGCATATATATGTATAGAGAGATAGATAAGAATACCTATTTATATATACAGGTGTTTCAAAATGATGGACCAAATTTGAAATCACTATATCTCAGCAATTACAAACCATATAAACCATATAAACTAATAAAACTCTTACCATTTGAAAGGGTGGGGCACAGCATTTCAAATGATTGCTGTTATATGCCTCATTAAATGTTTTGTAAACTATTGTGTAACAATAACATGTTGCCGTTGTGAAATATACAGATTTGAAATTGGGTCTATCTTTTCAAAACACCCTGTATTTAGATGACTGATCCATAGGAAAATAAAATCCTGTATGAAGAATCACGTAGTAAGGTTGCATGCTGATGTTGTGAACTTAAGATGGTCAATGCAGCTATGTGAATCAGAGTAAATGTAATTATCCCAAATGATCATGTCAGAAAATGGAGACAGAAGAATTATTTGAGAAAAAGACCACAGAGGAACCTGATATGCAGTTTTCCCTGCTCTGAATGTATTCTGAAGTTTGTGAATAAGGTGGGGGGAAAAAAAAAAAAGGGTAAGTTTTCTTTTTTTGCTTAGGGATGTTTAGGGTACAATGCTGGACTGGCTGAAGCCCATTGAAGTTTTGCTAGTGACCTCACTTAGCGCCAGGGTTTCACCTTCAAAATCGGCTTTTCATAAAGTTCTTCATAAAAGCTTTTCATAAAGTTCTTTGGAGTCAGAAGAACTTTGCTCCCAGTGAGGCAGAGGTGAATTTTGCCATTGCCTTCAGGCGGTGGAAAGTAACTGTGAGTCTTTGATAGATGCTGTAGAAAGTCCCACCTCAAATATGTATCTTTTTTTTACTTCATTTGATGATAACTATAGCATTGGTACAATTTACAGACTAATGGTTCAAAAGATGGAGGTTTCTCAGGCTTATAATAATTTTGGTAATGGCAACACAGGTCTTGCATACGTTGCCCAGCTGTTCTGTATCAGAAAAATTGTGAACCAGAGGCTTGGGAAATCTCTCTGCTTGTTCAGACTCTTGAGACTGTCAACAGGAATGCTTATTTTGATGTGTACATCTGTGCCAGACTAAGAAACAACAGCCTAAAGCTGCTGAGTGGCCATCAGACGGTAAAAATGGATTTTAGCCATTGCTGACCATATTAAGATCAGCCTCTCCCAAGTGACAGCTTTTACAGTTTTTTTTCCCAGTGTTTCATGAAGTCTACTGTCAAATTCATTCATAAAGGTTATCTATATTTTTTTTGAAATTTGTCATACTCTCAGAGAGATTTTATTTCAGGACATTATTTCTTTTTTCCTGAGTGACTGCAACACTCTTCTCTGCATACTCTTTAGCTCTTTTGAAATATTACGTATAGTCTGTAAAGGATTTAAGAACTCCTAAGCCAAAACTTCCACCCAGAGAAGAGACAAATAATCCCTTCAAAACTTGAGTAACTTTAAGCCCTTCAGTCTGACAGTAGTAAAAGCAGCAGCAGACATGTTAACTACAGCTTTGAAAATAGAGCTATTTTTTTCCAAAATTTATAGCTTGAAATTTTGAAATATATTTCCATTTTCTTCCCAGAAGCTTCACTGTCAGTTACTAAGTAAAACCATCATTAATCACAAGTAGCTATAGTCATGTGCTGATTGTAATTTGGTCACACTGAACAAAAGACGAATGATATAGAATACTATTAGCCATGATGGTTTTAATGTAGACATTTATCATTGATTCAGGTTCACTTGATATGACTTTGGGATAAAAACAGGGAAAAATTGCCTCGCTGTTGAAAATTTTATTGCTATTAAATCATAATTTTGGCAAAGATGTGCAAATAAGACTGGCAGAGCTTCCCTTTCCCATTTTTCCTCTCCTAAAAGACTCAGTTACAAAGGACTTAGAAGAACCCAGATGCAGTGTAATTAGAAAAGTGAATGGTGATTAGTTGTCATCTATCTAATAGCTAATAATAGATGCACAGTTTTTTGGCAAGCTGTCTATTTATAGGAGACATTTAGCTTACCCAGCTCATCAGGATAGGTAAGATTCTGTAGGAGCAGGATAGATATATATGCACTTTCTGCAAAGGTTTTATTCTTCACCTCATAAAACTCTTTCAAACAGCTCTACATAACAGTGCCAGTGGCACTGAGACTGATGACACACTTAAGAAAATCTTCATTATCTAACTTTATTCCAAGGTATCAGGCAGAAATACGAGGCAATTTTAAGTTTGTGTGACTGAAGAGGGAAAACAGAATGATTATATGCTTTTCTCATAGAAAATGTATTACGTTGTGTGTGCTAAGCACCATTTCTCCTCTCTGAGGTAACTTTATAGTTGTAAAAATGACAGGAGCAACACAGCATAGAAATGCATCTATAATTCAAAATTATCATTAAACCTTGAACGTCATCTAGACCTAGCTGACTTGACAGATGCATACAGTCTTGGAATTGAGTCCTAACTCTCCATCAAGAAAGAAATATCCCATTTTACATGTAAAAAGACAAATTTGTGTCATTCTGGCTTTGACTCTGAGGATGGAATCCAGAAGGTCCATCTGTGTCTGCAGGAGGGCCAAAATATAATAGCCCAGAGTCAATTCAGGCAGGCAGGTGTGTGCTGGGAAGAAGAGGTTACTACACAACGTAAACCCGAGGTACATGATGGGACTCTCCAGGGAATTGTCTAAGGGAGATTTAAAGCAGATTGGAGGGTGCAGGGGAGAGGCGGAGAGGCCTGGTTAATGTATTTGTAAATGTCACAGATCTGCAGGTCACAAATTCCATATGGATTCAAAGAATTACTTGCAACTATAAAGGTTTTTCATTTTCCATAGTTTTGTTTTGTTCTGTGTTGCTTTATGCGATGAAGGAGCTGCAGAGCTAGTTGTTGTCTACAAACAACAGATTTAGGCTTTTTTGCTGCTTTTTTTTTTTTTTTTCTTGTGAGTGCAAAACCGTGGAAAACACCATATTTCCTGTCTGAGCCTGGTAGAGTAAGAATGGAGTGGTTCTTCAGGAATGATTCTTCTCTATTAGTGTCTAACTGCCATGTAGTTGGAAGTGTAGGCAGAGGTTATTTGCTCTTAAGAAATCATGTTAGAACCAACTTTTAAATGACTTTCCCAGGATAATAATTTCTGTTGTGCAGTCACACAAGGAGACCTTCGGATTTCCAGTGATCCAGCTAGACAATCACACTGAATTTGGCAGCTCCTTTGAAGACAAAACTTTCCCTCAAAAGTATGAATATGTGTGTAACTGGCCCAAGTAGTACATGCCCACAAGCATCCAGCTACCAAATTTGCCCTGTGCTCTTTATCTGATTACAGGAGAGTCAGTAGCTATTAACAGCACTGAGCTAAAATCCACATGAAACTTTAAGGCTTTGATGATTTACTAAAACATTTAACAATACAGTTTATGTTTCTGTATATTTTTCTGTCATTGCTGCAACTGTGATTTATAAAGGAGCACCTGTACCTACTTTGGAAATATAGACTATGTTCTGCAGTCACTTCTGAGCTGTTCTGCTCACTGTGTACTTTGATGCATAACACTCATTGTGCACAGAGGGACATTCCCAGCAAGCTTGGAATGTCAGAGGGAGAGGAAAAATGTAATTCTGTCTACTTCTAAAATTGTTTCTGTTGTCTGGTGAAGGTAACCACCAATTTATGTGTGGTGTCATGCTTCCAACACACACTTCATAAAGGTCATGATGGCTGTAGGCTACTGTGCTCTTACCCTTTCCTAAGCCCACAACAAAAGGGCATGTTGCTGGCATGTATATCTGTAATGCTAAAGGTCCTATTTAGATGCTAGATTAAAATAGCCTTTGGGACAACATGAGTCTTCAGTGTATTTAAAGTTGCTGAAATGCTTTCAGCTGAAATAAGCTGCCGATGTGATTGCCAATCATTGCTAATAGGTTTAACCTATGCCAAAATTTCTGTTCGAACAGGAGCATTTTCTGTATTAAACTGTTAACTTGAAAACAAGCAAAATTTTTATTAATGTCCTGCAGATATTTGATCAGTGACCATTGAGGCTAAGGATCCATACATTTGGATCTTTTATTTCTTTCCTTCTTTTATTATCTTTGCAGTCTCCTTGTTCATGCAGAGCCTGTATAAAATAATCCTGGCAAAGAAGCAACCTAACCTTTGTAATCTCCAGACTCCTCTAATCTTCAGAGATAATCTTAATAGTGTTTCCTTCTGTAGCAACTCTTCCTTTGAAGACGTTACATCTTCAACTGATTTCATACTTTTCTATTAATGTATGTGGTATTAATCTGTTTATTATTATTATTATTAGAATCATATAATAGTTTGGGTTGGAAGGGACCTTCAAAGTTCATCTAGTCCAATCCTCCTGCAATAAATAGGGACATCTTCAACTAGATCAGGTTGCATAGAGCCCCATCCAGCCTGGCTTTGAGTATTTCCAGGGATGAGGCATCTACCACCTCTCTGGGCAACCTTTACTAGTGTTTCACCACCCCCATTGTAAAAAATATCTTCCTCATATCTAGCCGGAATCTCCTCTCCTTTAGTTTAAAACCATTACCCCTTGCCCTGTTGCAACAGACCCTGCTAAAAAGTCTGTCCCCATCTTTCTTATAGGCCTCTTTTAAGTACTGGAAGACTGCAATAAGGTCTCCCCAGAGCCTTCTCTTTTCCAGGCTGAACAACCATGACTCTCTCGGTCTGTCCTTATAGCAGAGGTGTTCCATCCTTCTGATCATCTTGGTGGTCGCCTATGGACCTTCTCCAACAGGTCAATGTCTTTCCTGTACTGAGTGCCTGCTGGACACAGTACTCAAGGTGGCACCTCACCAGAGTAATGTAGAGTATTATTATATTACTACAAAAACTTTCGTTGTAATTTTAGATAAAATCTGAATCTCAGAACAAGAGAAAAAGAGCTTTTTATTTTCCTGGCCTTTAGAGGTTCTTTCATGGTGGTTGTCATAAGCAAATAATTAGCTATTAAGCTCTAGCTGCTGGATTGTATTTAAGACATAAGAGCTGTTTCCTAATGGGAGAGTCATTTTAAATACAATATCAGATACTATGGTGTGTGGTATTTGAGGCTGGCCTGGAAACAATTCAGTTTTGCCAAATCAAATAAAGATTTCTGGGCTTGGCTTTGTGCCACACTGGACAAATCCCAGACCTTTTAAAGACGGTGGAACAGGAAAGTGAAACTGGATTTCCTACATCCCTGGGCTGTGACCATCAGCCTGTAAAGTCCGTCTCCTAAAATGTTAGATTTGCACTATCCCATCTCATTTAAGAATTGACTGGTTATTAGGTTCTCCTAGGAGGAGAGATGTCACCACACTCCAGTAGTGGCCAAAAGTACTTACCTGGAAACAGAAAACCCCTGCTTCAATTTTTCTGTAGAGCCAACAGGGAGCTGATTTAATCTTTTATTCTTGTGGAAAACTTCCTTGGGATTTCGTAGAAAACTGCTTAATCAGTTATAGGTGATTCTATTCTATAATTACCTTTTCAGCAGCTTCAAACTAGATGGCAAGCTATACCACCAAGGCAAAGTTAGCAGATAAGTCTCAGTCACGGTCCTGAAAAGAATCCCTATTTAGTGACCCTTGGAGTGAAAGCTGTATGTAGACAAAATGGTGTCTAACACAAAAGGCAAAAAGTATCTTCCACATTCAAACTGCAGCTTACTGAAAGTCAGTGCAATTTTGTGTGGGTGATAAAGTTTACACAGTTAGATCTTTCTGAAAACAAATCCTTTGAGAGAATCTGTTGCTGTGACTATAAAGTACATTAAACAGTTTTTAAAACCCTTGAATTCTAAAGATGTTATTGGATTAAATAGAGTTATATTTATTTCTTGCAGTACCAATTTTTCTGTCATATCTTTTAAGTAAAGCACTCTTGACTTATCTCATGCTGGATTAATGTATTTTATTAACAAGAAATTTCTTGTTTTGAGACATTCTAGAAGTGATAGAACTGTTGCAATAATATTAAATGCTATTACACAATACAAGTCCAGAAAACCTAGTCAAAGAAAAGAAATCTTAAATCAATAGCAAGAGGGAAAAATCCAGTGAATTTGCTGTGTAATAGTTAATGATGACATGTCTGTCTTCTTTTTATACCTCACATGATAGGAAAATGAATCAACTATTTGCTGCTAAATTCTGCCATTTTCTCAATGCCTAAGAATGTGTAAAAAACTACTTCTGCTCACCAATTCCTGGTTTGTGAATTATTAAAACCCTTGAAGAGAAGCATTTTCCCTAAAGGCCCCTGAATTAAGCACTTCTCAGTCTAAATATTCTTTTGCCATCCACTGGCTTTATCAATCATTTGCACTTATATAGCCCTTTACAAACACTATTAAAGTTATGTCTCACCTCATTCCTGTGTGAAAGGTATCAGGCCATATTCATTAGATAATGTAGATGGACTTATGTAGACACTAGAGAGAAGATGGTTAACGAGTAAGTTTTCTTATTTGTATGTGGTTTTCCCTCATTTTCTACTTTTGCAGAGAACAGGATTACCATGTCATTTAACAGATGTGTTTATGGCTACAGAATGAAGTAATTCCAAATTCATAGAAATGAATATATATATATATATATATATATATATTCACAACATGATGACTCTCAATTTATGTTAGTGTAATCCTTTTGAAATTATAATGCCACGATAGGCCAGGTTCCTCAACTTCTGCTTGGGACATACTTATTATTCCTGAAGTAACCTTGTAGGCTATCCTAATGATTGAAGCATATTAAAGTAGTGATATTGCCTATTGAAAAATGAAACGTGGACATTAGGACATGGTTAAGACCTGGATTGGAACCTGTTACTTCTTTGTTCATATTGACAGCCTATGGGGAATGTCAGAACTTCCCAGTGCTAATTTATTTTAAATATGTACTAGTCTTTGTAAGATATACATAGACAGAGTGGGAGAAATTATACTACACACAGGTAAACAGATATGTGTGTATATAATGGAACATATGCAGTACATTCAGCTTTATGTCTTTCTTCATATACACTAGAAGCCATTTTCCTCAGTTAATTCAGGAATTCAGTGTGTTGTGAAAAGCAAGATTTATTTATTCGTGTTTATTATTAATGAATTATAAGAATTATTGAAGGACTCTTTCCCCACCCCAGCCTGGTGATACTGTTTTCTGGTCTATGTTGAAAGTGGTACGACATAGACTTCACAGCTGAAGGAGGTGTCGAAAGAGAGGCATGCGAACAAATAACTAATCTGGTTATACATTGCATCCCTGCATCTCGTGCTGAGCCCCGCTAACACACTGGAGCAGGTTTTTCCCTCCTACCACCATGTGCAGCCTGGCAGCCCCACACTGGTTCACCAGCAGCCCTACTGGTCCCAGGCTGGCCTAGGTGCTTCTACTGGAAAACGGGAAGAACAGCCTAAGTATTGGGGGAGATGAGGAGAGGAATTTGAAGTGTAGGTCTTTGAAGGATGTCTCCCAGCGGTTAAACTTGTTGCATCTTTCTCCCCTTTGGGAAGGCTGAGGCTCAGCCAAGAACTCTCACCTTTTGTAAGCTATGGCTTTTCATGTTGCTGTGGATTTCTCTCATATTCCAAGCATGTTTGCTGGAATCTATTATCAAGAATTTAAAAGAATAAGTAAGGAAATAAGAGAAAACATCTGATACCAGACTAAAATATTTTTGTTACAGTTCTGACTGCCATGTTTAACCTGCTAAGTTGAATACTAAAATGGGGCCAGGTAGGTCAGAAGTCCTGTTTTGCACTTCTGGCTTCTGATTTTTATTATTTTTATTAGTATACATTCGATAGCGCTGCTGTCTGTCTATGGGATTTTTTTCATGTATGTCAGGGTAGATAACAGTTATCTCAATTACTATTTACAACATAATTAATACTCAGACAGGATTAAAAGGGAGGGCTATCTGGACCTAACATCATTTAAGCTAAATGCTATGATTGAGTTTTAGTATTTGATTTACAGAAAATTGTTATGAAATGGTCATTGATTTCACCAAGAATGAAACATCTCTTTATACAAGGAAAATTAAGATGTTTTATTGTTGAGTTGAGCATTTGATTTTCCAGTTGTGCCAGCAACACCCAAAGCAGTTATTCATAGAGCTTTTGCAGTGAGTATCCTGATCTTGCTTCAAAATCTGTTTTTCTTGCATATTTCTTGCAATATAAGAAACTCCATTCTTCTCAGCCAACAAGTTTTCTTCGCTCCCAGCTGTAAAGAAGATATTTATGATTCAGGCTATTGTTTATGCCTTACACATCTCATGTTGTAAAAGTGTTTTGTTTTGTTTTGTTTTTTTTGCCAACCACCCACTCTACAGTGAGTTTAGAAAACAGACAATAGAATTTCCACATTCTATTTATTTTCTGGGAGTTCCTTTGTCCTGTTCAAACACAAGACTAGGAAACTTATACAGCAGTAAAATATGACCTTACGGGTTTTTTTTGAAAGCAGCCTCAGAGGCCATATTCCCCTCTCCAAATTTTGCAGTGTTTCAGAGAACATTTTCATATTTTTGGAAAAGAAACAATAGCAATAAGGTTGTGTCGTCTGTCTGTGCTACAAAGGCTGGGTAGAGGAGACAGGACTGATGTAAAACTCCATGAGTGGAAAATGCAAGACGAACATAACACCTAACTGCTTCAGGGGAAACGACCAACTTGGCCCGCTGTTACGTGCATCATGATGACTGGCACTTGCTAATCAATATTTGCACATCTCTGGCCAGCTATCAAACAGGTAAGGTTCATGAGATGAAGCTGTGAGCATAACAGGAGGTGCACATTCTGTATGAAGTACATGAAGGAGAAGTAAAAGTCTTGTGGAAGGGTGCAAGAAGTACAAGTTGGGAGGCAGGAGCCAGGGAAGGCTGTCCTTCCCTAGTATTGTGGGGAGGACAGAAGGTACAAAACTACAAATTTCTCTGGGATGCAACTAGAAAAAAATCTGTTACTCCAAAAGTCAAAAGCTGTGGTTAAATACACAGGTATGTCCATCAGTAAGTATGTTAGGTATGAAAAAAAATGTGTAGCAAAATGGACTTTTCATCTATTTAGTCTGTAGGTTGTACTTATTATGAGAGCAAGTACAAGGAGGAGATGATTCTAAAAGAGAGCACAGCTAGGCAGGATTGCTTGCAGGTGTGTGTGGGGTCAGTTAATTTGCCATGAACCAGATGAAATTAACTTTTACCATTTCATAACTTCTCCTTGCCTAACTTCTTGGTACTACATTTATAACATGAACAATTGCTTAGTCACCAGTTAGTCACAGCACTTCAATGGGATTTACAGCTGCCTAGTCCACAGGTACACTTGGCCCGCACCATCTGCCCAGGTGAAAGTCGACAAATTAAGAGTGAACTTATTTTGTATAGGTATGATACAGCACTTTTGATCTTACAACTGTCTATGAATTAAAAAAAAAAAAATCCCCAAAAGTTTGATTAAAGATTGAGAGGTAAATTTGCAAATATACTTGTGGGGCATTCCATGCGTAAATCTTATTATTGTTAACAGGATTTGAGTTTTTTTCTCACCACACAGCATTTAAAATCTCTCAGTAACAATAATAATAAAAAAGGCTCACTAATGTAAATAACAAGTTTGCAAAATTATCTTTTCCTCTTCTTTCAGATGTGTTTTAACAGAGAATGGGTTATTTGCAGTATTTTCCAAATGCAGGTAACAAACTACCATATTTTTACTCTACTCTGTGACAAATGATAACTTTTAGCTTGCTATTTAACTTTGAAGCAGATCTGTTCCAAATAACGGAATCTGCCTAATTCCCATGATATGACATAGGCCTTGATCTTGCAATCACATTTGCACAGATGGACTCCTGTACCCAGAGCAAGCTCACATATGCCAAAGAGGCTCCACACAATGAAGGCATCGACTCCAATTGCAAGACCAAGACCTTAATTCCCTTTAGTTTTGTCTCTTCCTAATGAGACCTGCCAATTACTTATAGTAATTAGGTGGGCAAAGGATGATAATGGCATGAGATTTTAAATATGCTACTACAAAATTATATTAATAAATCATAGAAATTTCTTTGTCTGTCTTTTACCATATGTCTTTCTTCAAATACATATAATTTATTTTACATCTGTTAAAAAAGGCACATAATGTACAGGTAAAGCAGTGGACTTTGGAGAACTTTAAAGGTAGTGCATCAACTTTTCAATAATTGTGACAAAACTAATCTTTTGGCTAACAATGGAATTGTTGGATTTGAAAAGAAAGTTATGGATTTTCTGGTAAACTCTACTATTTTGTTTTTATGTGCCATTACTTGTGACACAAAACTTTCTATGCTGAATTGCTCTAAATTTGTCCTTCAAAGTGAATGAAACTGTAATGCTTATTTTGATGATGAGGGTATGATTGGCTCCTCTATTCCTTATGTTTAAGGTTGGTGTAATTTATTAACACCAGTAAAAATCTGATGGGGTATCTATAATTTCCTCATAAGACAAATATCATGTAAATATCTGGTGTTAAAATGCAGATTTTCTTCCATTTTCCTGAATTTAATGCAACCTTATGCAAATGACATATTATAATATGCATCTTAATATGTCAGGCACTGGATGTCCCCTGTGGAGAAAATGAGCTTAAGTTAAGCAGATATGCCTTCACACTGCAGAGTGCTCTGTTGCTGGATCAGGTCAGTGTAAGACAATTATGGGTTCTGATATTTTAAATAGAGCCTTTGCAGAGAGCACCATTAAGTAACCGCACAGATCTATTCATTTTTCCAAGCAGAAGCAATAACTGGTAACTGTTGGCATTACGTACAAACACAGTGTTCCTTCAAGAATAGCCCAGTGTGAGTAGCTCTCAGTAGATCGGCTGTTCTTTTATGAACTCTCTCGAGTGGCTTTTCGTCTATACACATTTACAGAAAAAGCCACTGTAACTGAGCACAGATGATGAGTCATCTCACTGAGTTCTGTACATCTGTTCTGAAACAGTTCATTGTTTTCTTGAAAAAAAGAACAAACTTCTATTTTTAAGAAAGTCTGGGTTCAAAACATTGTTATTAAGAAAAAGCTCAGGCAGACATCTTATAATCTTAGCCTGTGACATGAAGAATACTCCTGATTCAGTCTAACAGTAATACTTAGTGTAAAAATGCCTTTTTGACATTGTTTTTTCTCTCTGTTGACCTTTCTTTCTCTTACCTAAATGCAGAATATCAAACTGTGTTTTCCTCTCTAAATCACATTTTAGTTCCAGGGATTAAGGATGATTCAAAAGTAATTGAAAGCAGAATGCAGCTGGAGTGCTCATATAGTTCATGTATAATAAGGACTCTTACCACTTCTGCCCATTCCCAGTCTTTTGAAATGCAATATTTCAGCAGGCTTTTTAGTTCACACTTCTTCAAACAGCCATGGATACACACAGCTAAAAGGCCAACAGTTTAACCTTTTGTTTAAAAATAGACAACTGTGTATCTCTGCACTATTGAGGAGCCTGGAAGGATGATAAAAATGTATACATGAGGTAAATAATGTACTATGTCTTAAGATCATTAATTGCAATGGATAAATTTAGATATGTGGCTGCTACAGTGCTATAACAGAATAATTGCAGATCTGTTAGGTAGAACTTAAATATTTCAGCTTGTTTAATATTAATTTAAAAATCATCAGAAGAATGAAAATGAAAACATTTTTTTAAATATTTCTTTGACACTTAGATATTAATGTCAGCTTGGTGATTGCCAACACAGTAGTTGAATTGGATCAAAAATTGTGAATTGAGGATACAAAGGTCATTGATCACAACAAAACTGGAATATAATTAATTCTGCCTTTGAGATGGGAAATAAACTTCTTGACTTCACAAAGTTTCTTGTACTGCTCTGCAAAGATCAGACTCTCAAGAACTAAACCATAACACTTTTGAAAGCAGTAGGATTTTCATTTTCACAGCAAATACACTCAGAATTTATTGAGATTTTTAGGGAAGTGCCTGGAGCAAATTGCTTGGTAAAATGACAAAAATGAGCATGCAGACACAGGCGCTGGTCTAATAATTAAACATATTAAATACTAATAATCAAAACAAACACAGCTGCAGATGTTTTCTAAAAAAACAAACCAGGTGAAAGGGCAATTTTACTGGTGGAATGAAGAACTGATCTGAAGAGTTGGACGGTGTCATATTTGCGTCTCTTGAGGGGAGGTGTTAAGAGTTTGCAACACAGAGTTACAGGCAGAGTGAGGAGGTGATTTTCTTTTCTTCCTTTTTGGAGCTTGAAGTAGAAACTAATATTTTGTTCACTGCAATACTGTATGAATCAGACAATTTCTCTTTCTGAAAATGTCCCTTGGACTTTTAGTTATGTTGTTGGCCTGCAGCATTTAGATACGATTAATGCAAGTGTCCATAAGATTTCACAGAAAGGTAAGACTGGTGAACACTACCTACACCTTCACGTTTAGTCTGTTTCCAAGTAAGGATGTCAAAAAATCTCACAAACAGATAAACTGGAAAGTAAAAGCTGACATTTTAAAAACAACTAGCCATATAGGGAGGCCATTGAGAGTCTCAGTGTTCTTACAGCTGTAAAAGAGCAAGCTTAATTTTATTCATGGATGAATGACTGTCCTTTAGCTTAAATAGCTGTCCACCCTGAAATAGGTATAGTAATCGTGGCCCTGCTTAGCATTTGCTTCACTAAGTTAAAGAGCTCAAGCTTATTTTCCTTATTGGTTTAATCTTTTCTTCTTATAGATAAGTCTTACTTCCTCTTTCTTCTGAGATTGGAGCACACTACTCCAGCTGCTGTCTTTGCAACGCCTCTCACACATCGTTCAGTGATTTCCTGGGTCCCTTGGATAATGAAAATGGTGAATGTGACATTTATGTTGCTGCTGTTGAAAATGAGAGTGGAGGCTTATTTCTTTCAGAAAATATTTCCAGGTTTTGTTTTTATGCTATAAAACCTTCAGCAGTTTGGTACTGTTTTGAGATCTAACACACTGGCCAGCTTGACACTCCCACAGATTTGCACAGCTGAGGGAACTAGACTGAAGTTTCCTCAGTAAAAATGAGATGTTATTGGTGTCCTTGTGTCAGCAAAGGAGTCTTGAACCTTGGAATTTATTCCCTTCCTGGATTGTCTTTCACCCTTCATAGTCTAGATTTATTAACCTTGCACACTGCAAAGTTTATATTTCTAATCCATCTATTCTTAGGGGAAAAAACTTGTTGACAGGTACAGAAAACTTTAAGCCCAGTTGGTCAAATGTTCACTTATTTTATACTCAGGTTTCATAGGAAAACAAGGATTACATGGTTATGCTGTGTGTGTGGCTGTGACTGCACATCAACTCATATCAAAGCTGTCTGTCCAGTTGTCCCCCACACCTACCAAACTGCTTTTGAATTAGTTTCCTGATTCCAATCAAATTCGACTGAAGGGTAAAGTCTAAACAGATCATTGAGTTCCTGTAGGATTTTGTGAAAGTAGGTGGGTATCGATTCCATTCCAACTGTGGGAAAAGCTGCATTGTGAATTCAGCCATTATGACACATCAAAGACTCCATGCTCAGGAGAAATACTTTATGAATGCTCAACCTTGGAAAAGTGTCAAGAACAGGTTATATCTTCTTTGACTTGGATATCCATAAGAAAACCTAGTTTCTTTTGTTTTGGAGCTTGGGGAGCCACTTTGTAAACTCTGTTAGAATTAAGCAAAACTGTATGTCTTAGATATAATACTTGACATACAGCATATTCTGCTCTCACATCATGTAGGTATGTGTTTCTTGACTTCTTCTGAACTCCTGCTGTTTGTTAGTCTGAGTAATCAATCACAATATATGTAATACTTATACAAAATCACAACTTCCACATCTGGCTGCTTGCCTGTGCACCTGATGATTTCTCTAGAGAAACTGTATAAATTAAACAGAGAAAAGTAAAGGGTCTTGTAGAAGTAAAAGCATCACAAATATGCTAAAATACTTGCAGTTCAGAGGAAAAAAATGTATGGTCTTTACACTTGAGGTTTAGCTGAGAATTTATTTAAGGAGTCAGAAGAGAGCTGACAATAGCATAAAAGGAAGAGTAAAAAACAATCACAATTGTACAGTACAAACAGAGAAGTAAGAATGAATAAAACCATCTGTCAAAATCACAAAGTTTTGTGCCTCTGGAGAATACTGTGGCTATGCCCCTTCCCCCAGGCTTGGTCATTAGCAAACTTTTTACTTGTGAAAACAGTAAAAGTCTGTATAGTGGCTGTGGTAAAGTGCAAGCCACAGAGCAAGGAAGACTTTTAGATGAGCCAGAAGGCACGCACATTGCTCTGTGTGCTAGTCATTAAAAAAAAAAGAAGTCTAAACAGTCATTACTGAAAATTTTCTCCTGTCAGAGAATTTTTGTTTCTCTGACTTCTCCCACCACATTGTGCGCTTTTGTTAGAGAAAGGAAACAAAGTTCAAATAAACAAACAAGTCTATCCGTAACATTTTCTTTGCAGTGGTGTTAATTGGTCAGGGGTCTGAATATTTCCTCGCTGGTTGTAACTTTCAATGTCTCATGTGTTTTTGTGTTTCTTATGTTTTCTTATTAAGCTTTCTTTTTTTGCTGGAACCAAGACACTGGGAATGTTGAACTGCCTCTTAAGGCTGAGCCACATACAGTGAACTGAGGACTGAACTTTTAATACTTGCTCTAGAAACTACTCCAAAAATGTTATAGAAGTATATACATATATTTCTAGGACATGTTCGCATCCTGTAGAAGTCTTCCTCTGCAAACATACCTATTCTGTAGAATATCTCTCTCCTGCCTCTGTACAGCCAATATCCCAAGAACATATTTTGTCAAGTTAAACTCTTCAGCAAATGGAATCATCCTGGAATCAGAAGGTGTGAAACAAGAAACATGATGGACACTTTACACGGCAGATTGTTTAGTTATTTAGAAGGTGATTGTCTTTTTATTACCTTCCCAGGAGTGCTTCTTGGTCCCAAAAGGGAACTGGGACAGAATGTTACTCACAGTCACCTGCCTGATTTATTTTTACTGTTGACGCAGGAGCAATCTGCCATGGCGCCGTCTTTGATTTATGTGTGAATCTCAGCTTGTGATGAGCTATCAGTAGACCTATGCACCTCCTTACAGCCCGTGCCAAACCCATGGGAACATGACATTGGACTCCAGTGTCATACCGAGACTCAGTAACTTGAATACCCTTCTGTTACTATTCAAATCCCATTTTACTCATTACTGTTAATGTTGACATTGTGAAAATTCCAGTTGTTAAAGTCATACGTCCTGTTGAAAATAGCTTCATGCTCAAAACCCAACATGTATAAAAGCTTCTGGGCATATGAGTTTGGACTTTGCCATTGGGTATTATTGTCAGGCTCCACTGAAAATACATCTTCAACTATGGGAACAAAATGGATCATCTTAACATCTACTTAGGTGTGGAAAGTACAGTGACAATCTGAGGTTTGACCAAAGTATTTTCCTTCTGAAAGTTGAGAGTCTTGTAAAGAACAGGAGAACACTCCCAGATTTACCAAATCCTGTTGTTATTACTGAATACACACACACACACGGACACAGCTTGTGGCCAGTGTATACCCTACTCCTTTATAAATCAAGATGTCTGAACCATCAGCTAACTGTGACCCAGTAGTTTTCCATTGTGCAGAAAAAACATTTGGCATATGTGATTAGAAGCTCGTTCTAGATTTTAAAGTGAATTTGAACTATGCCTTCTAAAACAATGTACTTCACAAGACAGAGGTTACTTTTAACATTTAAAATGTTGTGAGGAAAAATATTCTGACCCTGAGACTACCTGTCAAACATGCCTTGATAGTTTTGTTATCATTGAAATTGAATGGACTTTATGATTATGTAACTTAATGCTTTTAAGTACTTAGATGACCTGTAAGACTGTGGCTCATTTTAGGAAGAAACTTAAATCCCAGATTGTCCAACTTGCTCCCAGATTAAAAGATTTCAGAAGCTTTAGAAATGCACACTGATTTTAACTGTGGTTTATTTTAAGTTTGACAATTCATGTAGAGATGAGTAAGAAAAGGTAGCAGTCCTTCCCAACGTCCTATCTTGTCACAGCTCAGACTGCTTCAAATGCCACATGTGCTCGCTCCTCTCCCAGCAGTGATTCCTGCCCCAAACTCCTGAGGTCTCCCTTGCTCCCTATCCTGGCTCCCCTTCAGCCCCCATCCCAGGCTCTTCCTGTCAGTGCCATTCCCACTTCATGTCTGTCCCACTGGCAGCTTTGCCACTCCCGGGGGGTGTTTTTTTGTTCACAGAGTTAGACGAAGGAAGCTCCTGGTGGGAAAAAGTGCAGCCTGCCCATGGTGGCCTCTGGTCTTCCCCAGTGAGAGCAGCAGGTGCCAGTGAATGGCTGAGGGAAGAAATCTGCCTTTTCCTCAGAGAAGGCTCTCAATCCCAGGAGACAAGGTGTTTCCTCTGGCATGACAGAGCTGGTTCTTTCTCCAGGAGAGAAGGTTTAGCTCCCATCAAACTCTTTTAATGTTCCCCCATGGCTCCTAAAAAGATGAGAGTTGGCAGCCTTTTAAGTGAAGGATTTAGGTGTTTTGGAAAATTCTGTGTTAATACTTCCCAGCTGAAATAAGGTTATTTGTGTCGAATATTTCCTTATTACCGGAGGCTTTGGAAGATTCTTGAACTGACAGCCTTTTACTAATCTAACAATGCCTTGACCACAGAGGTACAGTTTGACAGCTTAAATCCTGTGGACAGTGAAGGCATGATAGTAAGACTGAGGCGATGGGTGGTGTCACCCTAGAATCCAAAAGCAGAGCAAGACATGTCTCCTCCTGGCAAGGGTATCCATACTGAAAGCAGGTCCAAGGTGCTCCCTGTCAAGCCTTCGCTGCTGTGCTGTGCATTCACACCCTGCTTTAACACCAGTGAGATCCAGCACTTCATTAAAACAAACAAGATTTTTTTTTTTCTCTCTGTGTGTAAACCCAGCAATAACATTAATGCTAATATTGAGATTTAAATAGTTGGCCTTAATCAAACACGGATTAACAATACTTAGCTGTGCAGGAACATTTATATCTTTAGATCAAAATGACGTACTTTGGAATAAATCTGTTGTAACTTTTATTTTGAACACAGGATGATCTTGGAATGAATAGGAAGCTTATTCTTATTTCTGAGTACTACAGAATAATTGATTTTTCTATGGTGATAATTGAAAGGGTGTTAACAGTAGTCTTGAAGGTCACAGATCAATAGTGATATAATTTTAATATCTTAAAGAAAATCACACTGATGTTCTTCTAAGTTCATTTTGTTCTACTTTAAAGGATATATTTAATAGTATATGAAGTTCCTTAACATTTAGCAAGTACATGTTTTGATTTCATTTATTCAGGTTTATAGTTTAACATATGCATTTACACATATTGCTTTAAACACAGCAGGAGGGAAGCACTTTTCATTTTAACTGTCTTAAGTTTTTACATTTATTTTCATCTCTTCCCACTGTGCTAAGATCCTCAGAATCATTAACATTTTTGATCCTGTAATATTAATGAATCACATCAGCATCATGTTGTAAGTCAGCATTTCTCTCCCCCATCTTCACAGTATTCCTCCCCATCCTATTATCTTAACTTACACCCCTAGAGCTGCACAGATTTTATCAGTGATATTTAAATCTGCTACTGTTACTGAGGGGTTAAGCAGGTAGGATGATTGCAGTAATAAAAATTGATAAGTAGTCAGGTTATCCTTCCTAATTTATTGCCATGGCAACAGACAGCACATGCAGCTTGTTGCTGAAGAACAGAATGCTAATAATCAAATGTGTCTTACCCAAATGAATATATAACACAGCTTACTAATACAGTGCCTTGACATTGTATACATTACTGAGCAGCAGCATACATTAATTCTGCATCTAAGTTACTTGATGCATATGCTCTGGAGAACAGGAAAAATGAAAAAGCAAGTCTGCTACATCAAAGCTGTTCATTAACATAATGTATTTTAAACACTATATACAGTCAAAGATCCAATTCTCCAACACTTACCTTGTTCATTTCAGTAGGTGGTGGCTTTACGAGGAAAATGCAGTAATGCATAGTCATTGTGAGATGGCATAAAAATAACCAACACAGCACAGGAGTTCAATTAAGCAATAATTTCTGGGGAAAAAAATGGTCATTACTAGCAGGTGATGGTTGGTTTGTTAGTTAATGGCCCAAGGCAAAGCTGAAAGCAGTTAAGCCTCTAACAAACTGGTTGTGAATTATGGCAACAATGGTTTTGCTGGGGATTTCCCCCCCTATTATATATTACATATGATGGTTTGTGGTAGAAATTACGCATTTTTAAAGACAGTAGTTGTTACACAGGATGCTATAGGAAATTTCAGGTGTTTCAAGGAAATAAACAATTATTTGCTGTCAACAAAGAAGAAAAACATGCAGTCTTCACGCACTCTTTTACACATATATATAGTATACATAATATATATATACACTGTATATGTATTTCATATTAAATATAAAAATCACAGAATGCTAAGGACTGGAAGGGACCTTGAAAGATCATCTAGGGCAATGCCCCCACTGGAGAAGGAGCACCTAGATGAGGCTACACAGAAATGTGTTCAGGAGGGTTTTGAATGTCTCCAGAGAAGGAGACTCCACAACTTCCCTGGGCAGCCTGTTCCAGTGTTCTGTCCCCCTCACTGAGAAGTTTCTTCTCATATTTAAGCGGAACTTCCTGTGTTCCAGTTTGTACCCATTACCCCTTGTCCTATAATTGGTTGTCACCGAGAAGAGCCTGGCTCCATCCTCATGGCTCTCACCCTTTACATATTTATAAACATTAATGAGGTCACTCCTCAGTCTTCTCCAAGCTAAAGAGACCCAGAGATCTCATGAGGGAGATGCTTCACTCCCTTCATCATCTCTGTTGCCCTGCACTGGACTCTCTCTGGCAGTTCCCTGTCCTTCTGGAACTGAGGGGCCCAGAACTGAACGCAATATTCCAGATGCGGTCTCACCAGGGCAGATTTGAGTGGGAGGAGAACCTCTCTTCACCTGCTAACCACTCCCCTTCTAATACACCCCAGGATGTCATTGGCCTTCTTGGCTGGAAGTTTACAGTGCAGACTCATGGTCATCCTGCTGTCCTTTGTGTTATAAGTTGTCCAGCAGACCTTTCACCTTGAGCTTTATGATCTTTCAATCTCATTTTTCAGAAGAACATTTCCAATTTCAGTGTCTCAAATAATCACTGAATACAGGTTTAGTTTTAGCTGTCTATGGGATAAAATGACAGAACATATTTAGTCTTAGTGAAATGACTGATAACACAAGCAGAAGGGTCTGCAATGTATAACCTACTGGACGAGAGCCTTCCACAGTAGAGCATCCTAGGGAAGATCTCCATGCATCTTTCCAATGTTTCTGGTGTACAAAAACGACAAACTGAAATCTGCAGGTTTAGGAAACTTCACTCAAGATTTCCTGACAGAGTATTTCCAAACTGTCACAGTCAATACCCACAATTATAAAATAGCTGTTAGCTACCTCAGGGCTACCTGTATCAACAGGACAGGGTCAGATTGAAATGTTTTATCAGCTGTTAGCAATCTTAATAAAACCCTGATCCACCTATCTGAAAACCCATTCCTCTGAAATACTAAAGAGAATATGGCCTTTTTTTTGACAATGGATGTTGGATAGATGAAGTTTAGATTATGTGTACTGAACTGCACCAACTGCTAAGTGAACTTCGGAGTTAAGTGGACACTTAACTCCATTTAAGTGGCTTTTAGAGTTAGGAACGTTGAGTCATTGATATTTTCTGCTTATGGTGTTGTTTAGATATGAAGGGCTAAATCCATGAGGGATGAAGGCATTACAAAGGTGAGTGTCTAAAATGAGATGGCTCTGCAGGTTCTCCACAATGTATAGAAAGAGCTCTGCATTTATAACAAAAGGGGAGTACAGAAAGCCAGTGAAACTGGGCGAGCACTGCTGCAGCCACTCAGTGGGAAATAATAATAACTTGGGCATTGGAAGAAGCCCTATATGGTACTGCAAATGGAAAAGGAAGCCTCTATCTGTAAATGAGTTCTGAAACCTCTCCTGATATAAGGAAAGTGAACTGGAACAGTCTTTTTTTTTTTTTTTTTTTTTTTTTTTTTTTTTTTTTTTTTCTTTCATGTAAAACAATATACAGAAAATCTAACCTGGTTAGAAGTGTTGTAAGATGTTGAAAAAAACAGGTTTTGATCCTTCTTTGGAATCGGCTTCTTTACCTGTGAGCCTAAATGGCCATATTAATGTTTTCATTATACTGTTTGCTAGCTGTCAAACCTCAGGGGTCAAACCCAGATGAGTGAATTCTTTCACAATCCAGATGAGCACTCTAGCCATTGAATTATTGACTAAAAGCAGACAGTGGATTTCCTGTTTGTCTTAGTTCACTCCTGTGTAAGGCTCAAAACCAACAACCAGCTATGACGTGCTGTAAAAATGGAAGTGGAAAATCTAGGTAACAATATCCCCAGAGACTTAGATTTCAGGAAACTTTATGGATTTGGAGACCTAATGTATCAGTTTGATAGCTGAGTCCTTTTCTGTACACAGCCCCAGGGCCTTGCTGTCCAGACATAAAATAAAGAAGGCAGTCCCACACCCTAGCTTGATACATGTGGTGATCTTTATAGTTCTGCTTTTCCAGATATATAAAATGATAGCTGGAGAGATTTTTTTGGCAATGTTAAAACACTAATTAGATGGGTTCTCATTTTCAGAAGTGTTGAGCAATCCCCCCCAAAAAAAGCTGAAGTCACTACACAATGAGTACACAAGACCTCTGAAAAATCACTCCCTCATTGTTTGTAAAGCACTTTCACGGCTAAAGGTGCTGTACAAATGTTCATTATTATTAGTGCTATGAGTACATTATGTTGCCTCAGTTGATTCAGATCATGTCTAATCAAGATTTGTCAAATAATTCCCTTCTGTGTCTGAAGAGGAAATTAAATCAGAAAGTCCTCTGTACATCTAAAAGTATTTTGTGTTAGTTTGAGAGAAGGTAGAGTCAGACACGAGCACAGGGTGGAGAGGGGGGAGTTGTATTTGTCAGGAGATGGCAGCCTTAGGGACTGAACAGTTTGTTCAAATAGCAGTGAGAAATAGGAGTGGAGAGTGAGAGCCATATGTACAGAACATATCAAAATAGGGGCAAGAGACAGAAATAGAGACAGAAACATTACTCTGTAAATGGACAGGGATGAGTAAGAAAGAGGAAGCTGAGGAAACAGAATAGAGGAGGCTGAAAGGGGGAATAGGGCCTTTTGGTGGGGAGCAGGGTAGGTGCTGGGAAGAAATTAAGCAATCACAAATCATTACAGAATTGCCTGCATGACCTATATTTTGCCCTCTTGTGCATGCACATTATGAATCTATCTTTCATTATGTAATCTTGTGCTATTTTTTCCCTGGGACAGGCTGTGTCCTGAGGAGGACTTGGAGCTCTGCATGGAGGAGACAGCTGCCACCAGGGTGGGGCTGAAGGGAGAACTGCCATTCTTGTGAGTGGGGCTGAACAGAGACCTGTTCCTGAGATACCAAAGCCTGTCCTCACTGAAAAAAAAAAAACCAAACCCACCACCTTTTGAATGTAATCCTGACAGTGGCAGTGATGAGCATTTCACATTAAAACCTGGGCATTCTTTCTCAGAATACATCCCTCTGGGATGTAAGAGCTATGGGTAAAGACCTTGGGCTTCTAAATGGAGAAAAAACATTCTACTCCCAGGCTGTTCCAAAATTCGCAGGTCAGGGAAATTCATGTTTGATACTCAGAGCTGAGTATTAGTGTATTTCAGAGTGCAACAACATGACACTGAACATCACATATCAGTAGAAGAGGCTGGACACAGATATTGAAAAGTTATCTACTAAGTACATATAATCTGCATAAAACATATGAAGTTATTGTCAAATCTATTTTAAATGCTTTAGGAAAGATGAGAATAAGTGGTGATTCCAGTTGTCCTTGAAGAAGAGAGGAAAAAAAGGCAATATGACTTTTCCCTCATGTAAACATGCTTTGTATCAGGTGGTGATAATAGGCACCCTAACTTTCCTAGTTCTTCTGCTAACTTCAGCCTCTGGAAATGATGGACGAGGAGTTGTGAGGGGAAAAATGCTTGCACAGGCAGACTAGGGTTGGGAACTGTAGGGGCAAAATATAGAAGATGGAAAGGGAAAACAGACTCAACTAGACAAATCATTTAATATGAAATATGTGTGGAAATATGCAGCCTTAAAAAGCTAGTTTCTGAGCTGCGAACTCTCCATCGTGTTCTTTAGTCTTTCTTCAGTAATTGATGTCTGCTCTGTACAAACCAAGGTATGCATGGTGTAAGAATGACTTCTCAAGGTTCAGAGCCTATGTCAGTGACAACCCTTCTTCCTGCATCCCTTATCTCTCTGTCTCAGTCTGCTACCACGTAGCTCAGTCCTTCTTATCCCCCAGTCTTTTTTTTTTTTTGTCTCAAGATTTTTATAATTATCCTAATTTCTTTCTGTTCATGTGCCTTTCTGCCTTATACAGATCCCTATTTTTCCAAATTATATTAAAGAACTTCCCACTTCCTTCCCACTGCCCAGGAGTGGCAGGTACAGTGTTGTACTACCAGCACAAGAGAGAGATGTTGTCAATCCTTCTGCTCAAGGAAATGGAGTTCTGGGCAGCCAGAATTCAAAGGGAAGCCCTGTTTCACCCGCACACTCCAGATTGCAAGGTACACAGTTTGGGTGGCATTATCAAGCAGAACTGAAGCAATTTCTGTTGACTCTCTGAGTTAACTCAGATTTAAGTACATTATTTGGTGGATTTGAGAAAAAAAAGGACGCGTGGAAAATGATACATCACCGACAGAAAGATTGCTCCCTACAAATTTTCACTTCCCTAGTCCAAAACCTGTATTTGTTAAGAGCTTATGTGTGAGTATTTCTGCATGTGTGTATGTGTACATAGTTCTAGAAAATGGTCGAAATAATAACCCAAGAAAAAAAGTTTAGCCTCTGGAAAGCACTCACTAGTGGTAAAATTTAACGACGTTTCAAGCAAATGAGGAAAATGCCTTATAGTGGGAAGATGGTGCTACCTATAACACCTATTAATTACAAAGTCTCATAGCAATGAGTTGATGTAAGCGCATTGGTGAACATGATATAAGCATCCACAGTATAGAGGAAGACAGAAACAGACACCCACAGCAGGGAAGTTAACAGCTAGTTTCTCCCAAAAGATGAACTGAGATTATCAGCCGAGACTTTTGAGAGGTTTTGACAGTCTTTTACAATGTATCTTTTTTAACTCGTAAAAAATCTCATTCATCTTTTGAAGATGCAGTACATTTAAGGCTAAGCTGTGATTAAAACAGGCAGTGATTTGTAGTAGAAACTGAATGTTTCAAAACCAAAGCTATGACATGGTACATGGGAGAGGGTGTAACTTAAGAGAAGAAGGAAAATAGCTAAAGTATGAATTAAATTTGGAGCAAATGTTGCTAGATAATGGGAGAGAAAAAAAGGTGATGAAACTTGGAGAACAGCTGGCACCATCTGGCACTTGTTGGACAAGATTTGACATTGGGAGACTAAGATGGGAAAATGGGAGAGAAAGGGAAACAAGTGGTGGAGGGAGTCCTGGAGGAACAGAAGGCCAGGGATTGAAGGTGTGATGCAGACGGGCAGATCTGCTGAGAGGAATACACGAGTTGTAAAACACTTCTTTAAAATAACATGAATAACATGAATGAATAACACAATGAAAAGCTAGAAGATGCAGAAACAGAAGTAACCTGGGCAGACACAATTTGTTGTGGAACTAATTCTCAGGGAGTTCTGTTGAGTGAAGAAAACCTCTGGGACTGTGAGTGGGAGCTCTGGGGAAATCAGGATTTTTGAGAGTGGATCATCTAAGTAGCCTGTACTCCTTGTGGTTGCAGCAATATATGCATTTCACTGCTTACCTTCACCTCTTACCTTCCTTTGAGTGGAATCTGGTCCTCTGCCAGTCTGTGAGGATATACCATTCTCATACACAAGAGAAGGAAATCAGAGAAACCCTTGTTTCCCTGTGTTCAGTGGATGATGTGTGTTAGTATCAGTGTTTAAATTATTACCATGTCAGTTCTCTGATGCTGTGATGTTGTACCTGCAACTGTGGTCTGCCTTTGTCAGGGAAATCCCTGTTTAGTTATCAGCCTCTGCTGAAACAGTTCAGATGATTTTAGCAGACAAGAGCATAGCTGGGTGAGATTTCTTTTTAGGAGATGCTGAAAAATGTAGAGGCAATTAATGGTGACCTAAAGCAGAGGTTTTGCTGTGTCTAGTTTTCATTTTGAAATATAGAACAATGACATCTGAGTTGGGGCAGGGAAGAGGATATGTCTGTACTGCCTTTTGAAACTATCCCAAATCCTTATTTGCCAGTGGTAAAGACAGTGAAAGGTGGCCAGGAAGTGCTCCTGGAGTATGCAGGATGCTAGGAAAGCCAACAGTCTTACTCCAGTGGGTTATACAGAAATTCAATGTAATTTAACCAGGTGAAAAGGCATGGGAGGACCATGGCATTTTGTGCATACAGCACTTTTGAAGCCACCAGTACAAAGCCTATATGTATAGCTAGTCTACACCAGGTGTTGGCTGAAGAAGCAGGATACCATTTCTGTATTATGAACTTCAATTACTGCTTTACAGAAAGTATTTTTAAAATGAAAGAAATTGCTACTATGTTCGACTAAGAAAACTGAGAATAACCTTATGATACAACATGATAAGAAGGTGGGCCTCAAAATTAATTTGAATGGGAAAAAATCTGAACAGAAAAAGTAATCCAAAGAACAGTTATTAATGTGAAGAGGACTGCTGTTTTCACCTTCCGGTTTCATAAAGTGTTAAATCTCTCATTATTGGTAAGACTCTATACAGAAGGATGAAAAGAGGACCCATCCCACAGACTCAGCCCCCTCTACTGCCTAAAATAATAATAGAAAAAAAAAAGAAAAATGTAAAGCCTCTGAAGAAAAGAAATACAGCCTTGTGCAAAGGTGTGCTCAGCAGCTATGTTGTTTTTTCTTTGATTTTTCTGAAGGGGAATTCATCTTCAGGAATGCAAGCAAATCTTCAAAAGGAGTTTTCCTTTGGAATGCAAATTATTATAGTGATGCTTCCCACACCACTGAGGGAATATAGTAATGATACCACACACTGATCCAGCTATTTCCATTTACAGCAGTCAAATATTCATAGGTTTACCTTCATGACCCCTGAGAAGCAGATAAACACTGCAATTGAAGTTTTACTAGTGGGAAAGTCTACCATCCATGATCTTACAGTCACTGGTGAATGTGTTCAACTTCTGTGTAAAGCTACTCTTGGACAATTCATTAGCCTCTTATATATATCACCATTTGTGTTTGTGGGATCAGTAATGACATGAACTACAGGTATGGGCATGCTTATGCTAGCATAAGCTTGTCCTGAAGATCAGATTTGGTAACTATCCACATTGCTGACCAGTGCATCTGCTTGTGTGGACTACTCAGCATTGATCTACCCTATAGTTAGCAGCAGTCTGGAGTCACAGAGTCTTAACATACTTTTAGCATATATCTAGGCTCGTATTTTGGAGTTAGGAATAGTCTCTTTTGTCTACCTGAACATATCTTGAGGCTGTTTTTTTCCTAAACCCTATGGTTTGTTGGATTTTTTGGTTTGGTTCCGCACACTCCAGCAACATGAAGAAAAGGAATACTAACTTCCCCGTGCTCAGATATGGGCTTGAGTTCACTGTTTATTAACAAAATCAGTCTTGGAACTGAATCTTAAATCTCCCCATCTCCTAACTCCCAGTAGTCTGCCTTTGCCACATAAATTAATGCCCCTCTCTCTGCTTAACTTCTGGAGGGACCTGAGACCATCCCTCTAGGAACACCTCTTCTCTACAAGTTTTAATTGTTTATGCCAAGGTTTGAAGCACTGCTGCCAATGATAAATATGGTTCAAAGTGAGAAGATGCAGGAATAACTGCTGAGGTATATGTATCCATTGTGTGAAATTAATGCTGTGCAAGAACTACCTCATACATCATGTTTTTGCCTGTAGTTTAAATTAAGGAGTGTGCCAATTTAGCCAGGGTTTTCCTCCTTTTTTTTTTTTTTTTTTTTTTTTCTTTTTGTGCAGTGTGAAAGGTAATCAAACTTTACAGGAGAAGTTCATTACTCAGTAGAAGTGCCAATCTTCTGGCACTTAACTCTTCTCATTTGTAACAAAAAATGAACTGTTAGATCTTTCTCAAGCTAGACACCATTCCAACTTTAGAAACAGCACTGTTGGTTGCAGGCTTAGTTATTGAAATAACGGCTTTGTTAAACCTGAAAGTTGGAGAAAAGTTCATGTTTTACTGATCTGTTGTTTGTTCTGCTTTGAACGTGGTGGCTTGGTACCAGCCCTTTATGCAGAGATTGAATATTTTGTAGAACAAGATGCAAAAAAACATGCAGGGGTAGGAGGGTGTCACAGGTAGGGCTGCTTAAAGAAGTTAAAATCCTCACTGAGAAAGTCTGAGATGCCCTATTCAATGGAAAGACCAAGGCATATGTACTTGGAAATGCATATGATTGATTTGATACATTAACACTGTGTGAATGAGAATTTATTAGAAAGGGAAGACCTAATGGCAATAGAGATATGAAGTGGAAGGAGAAATCCATTTCAATCTAACAGACACAGAAAAGTATACTAAATATTTTAAAATACTCTAAGTACTTTTTAAGGAGAGCCAATAGCTAAAGATCATTATCAACCTTTAGTAATGTTTTTTTTTTTCCCCTCTTTTTTTATCTGCCCTGTCTTTAATTGTGCTGTTCTGAATAGCAGCCAAGTTAATGAGTTTTCAGGGCTAACCCTCAGGTTTTCATAATGCTCTTACATGAGAAGTATTGATTTCCTTATTTATTGTCTGATTTTATTAAAAAGTAGAGTAAGTCAACATAGAATGAATCTGTGGAATTCACTGCCACAAAGATATTACCAGGCTCAGTGGGATTCAAGGAGTGGTTATCCATTTAAATAGATAATGAGAATTTCCGTAGTTTCGCTAGCTTGTTAGAATGATCATATGATCACACTTTCTTTTCCTTATAAGATGAAGCATGACCCCTAAGCTTCAGAGCACAGACCTGTTTTGCATTGTGACGTGCTTTTTCCTAAGAGAAGAATAATCCTCCTCTTGATCTCTCACAATTTTCTTTGAAAGATCACAGATTAAATACTGGATTTGATATATCACCAGTCCGATATGGCTTTGAAAATTCTTGTATTTCTATCGTATTACTGTGCATACTGTTTTTTGGAGATCAGTCTGGATTTCTTTGTTTTGTCTTTGCTCCTGCTGGTACTGTTTCTGACAAGATTTCATAGTGGCTTGCATTGAATCTTAATTCTGTCAATACAATAACTCCAGTAACTCCAAGCTCAGTACTCCAGACTATGCATATTTTTAGGGTTCAGTCATTCACATCAGTCATTTACAGGTTACATTACAGTCCTTCATGAAAAATATCAGGGTGGACATATACCATGGCATCAAGGAGGAATCAGGATAGAGATCTAGGAGCAAAATCCAAGAGTTCTCACTTTTTGGGTCTGATTTTCCCTTCCACTTAGTTTGAAATGATGAGGGTTTACATGTGGGAGGTAAGGCATCACATTGGAACCAGTTTATTCATACACTGTAAAAGCTTCTTCAGAGAAAAATAATATAGATAGCTGAACTTTATGGAACATAGTTGTAAATACAACAACAATGCCTTTGGAAAGAAAGGTGTCTTGTCAAAGCAGAATTAAAAAATTTTATTATTTTTTTCTCTTTTTTTTTTTCTATTGATAGAGTTTTCTTTATATGCCATATGATTTGTTGCTTTCCTCCATGCAGTTGGGTGTGCAGTAAAATGATTGTTATCATTCCTTTATTTGATGGCACAAGCATATTCTAGAGAAGTCAGAGCTCCCAGCTGTACTTTTGCTCTTTGATAAACACATCTCCATCTTCTTTCCTTGTTTAATATGTGCAGCAGCTTCCTTTGCTTCTTTACCATTGAGGGTTTTTCTGTTTTCCATTTTTTTTCTTCATGCCCAGAACAGAAACTACTCCCTATACAATATCTCTCCAACTACTATGAGATCATCAAGAAAAATAAATGTTAGCATGTTGATGACTGGTATTGCTATAGGCACAGGTGAACTGCATTATGCCAGAGAAAGGTTCTGTGAAGAACTACTGATGGAGGACATCCTTCCCAGAACTCCTGTGTTGGGATGCATCATGCAACTGGTCCGCCTCATTCTTTGCAGCTGTCCCAGCCCTTTCTTTCTGCTTTGTACTCATGAGAGTGGTTTGTGGAGCAACAAGCCTGTACTATTCCCCACAGCTGTGTGTGGAGTCCTTTTATCTTCTTTCCTCCTGCATACTTAGGAAGCAGGCTGCTCCTGTGAATTGACTCACTAGCTTTTTCCTGTCTACCTAGAACAGACAAGCTCCTTGTGGTCATATGCTGATAAGGAAGGAATGGTTCTGAAGTTAATGATGAATTAAATAAAAAAATCCAGTCATTGAAAATCAATATTTTTCTCAAGCTGCCATCTGCAGGTGTTTAGCTGCAGACCAGTGATGCACAAGCTGAGTCTTATGCATGAGATGCTGAGACACTGCTAGGAATTAATTGGTGAATTAATTAGAATAAAAAAATAGCAAACAGAATGAGGTTCTACAAATAGGTCTACCTGTGTGGATATTTTCACCATAAGAATCTCCCTTTACCCTGCTGAGCTCATGGTGTCAATCTGTAACCCCAGGGTAAGAAAGTTTAGAGCAGGTGGTCCTCTAAAATAGCTGCTAACACTTTATGTTAACATAAAAGACTGGCATAACCTAATCCTTTACTTGCATGCCATGATTCAATTTCAGGCATACTGAATAAGGTTGATAGTCACTTACATGAAGGCAGTAGATTGTTCTATAAAGCACAAACACCTATAAATTCAGTTGTTAAATTCGCTTGCAGCTGGTTTACATTTCTTTGTAGAAGACAAAAGTAAAAATGTGCATATCATGTTGCCAGTTACTTCTGAGAACTATAGCATTACAACTGTATGTGTGCAGGTGCTGATTATGTCTTTTTCAGGCTAGATAGAGGAATAGCAATAGTGTGGTGTGTATGGTTTATTTCACCTAAATTCAATCTATGTATTTACCAAGTTAGTCACTCAGACTAACAGGCATTTTAAGACTCTGAGGAAAAGAGGACTTTTTTCCATTTACTGTTTTTCACACAGTTCATGTCTTTCATTTCCTTTTCCAGCATCTGCTTGTCACCTTCACTTACTGGTTCCTGGGCTATATTTCCATCTTATGGCTGTGGGATTCAGTAAGGCTTTCATTCAGTCTTCAATGTCATGTTCTGCTCTGCATCTTTCAGGATGTGCCTTCTGTCCTGTAAGTCAGGAGCAATAAGCAGGGTGAGGTGAAGCTGACACTAAGGATCTGTTTACAATAGGTGGAAATGGTCCACAATGCGCCAGTAGTTGAAATACATTGAGCTTCTAATGTTCACATAAACAACAGAAAAGCAGTTTTTGGAAGTACTTTCCAAGCTTCTTGTAACTAAATAACTAAAAGGTGCAGATTAAAACCATAAGCTGAATAAGGAGGAGGGCCTACTACAGCACCATAGCAATAAGCTTGTAATAATGCACCTCAGTGCTGTAGTGTCCAAGAAAGTTTTAGAAAGGCAGAGGAAGTGGAGGAGTAGAGAAGGTGAAAATATAAAAGACTATTCGACAAAATGAAGAAAATTCCCAGCCCATTTCTGAAGATCTCTTTACCCTCACCTCCGAAAAGACAAAGCTTCCTAGCTGCCCTAGCTGCCATGTGGACTACAGAAAACCTTTCCTTTGAGAAAGACTCTATTAATCTCACATCCAAAAACAGAAAAGAGAAGAAAGAACTTGCTTTATAGGGAGGGGGAAAAATAAATCCACCCAGGGAATTATTTCCAGACAAAGGATGCCCTCAAGCACATGGATCCTACAGTCCTCCTTACCTGTATCAGTAAGTACACACACTTTTCTGGAGCCTGCCACTACTACAAGCCCCAGCAGAGCGAATGTAAAGTGATCAGATATGCTGTAGGATAGGGACTTGGAAAAAAGACATTTTACTATCTATCTAAATGGACTCATAATGTACTAAGCACATAAGTCTGAAATTAGATTGTCAAAATCCTGTTTTTGGCCCAGCCTTGGCTATTTGTCATACTCTGACAGAGTCGGAGTCTAACGGGTAACTAACTGTTGAGGCCTCCAGATATATAGATTATCTATACATCACACATATACTTAAGTATAGCAACTTTTGTGACCAGTATGCAACCACACAGAGTCAGCAGCTGCTACCTCCAGTTCAGCTGTAAGCATGGCTTAGAAGGATCAGGAGCTGAGACAGCTGATGTCCAGTTTGTGCATGGTCCATCCTGATACATGAGGCAACATTTTGTGAATAATCACTGGGAATTCTAGGGCAACCAATATCAGAGATAAGATCTGAATGTGTGCTGAACTGATAGCATAGAAACAGCCCAGCAGGACTGGAGCAGCACTCCCGATAGACCATACACCAGTATGGGCTGATTGTTCCCCTTCTAAGTCGATCAGTTATTGTGCTCTTTATGTGTATCTCCTGTGTTTGACTAATTCTTTACATTACACTTTCTCTCTATGCAATATAGATGTAATTTGCCACAGAAGCTGGTTGACCAAAAAAAATCTCTTCCCCTCACCCAAAAAGCTTCAGAGACTGTCTTTCTGCTAGACTACTCCAAATTACTAACTACAGCTGTCATACTGTAATCATCTTGAAGATGGCAATGACAGTTAACAAGCAATGTCTTTCAAGAAAGATCAATTTCTGTTTTAGATGTGTAATTTGGTGTGTAGTTTGCTCAAGAAGTCTGTTGTCTTCCTTAATTTGCCTTTAAAATTTTCACAATGGATTCCTTCATAAAACAATTCTTTTTGCATTTCTAGTATCATGGTCAATGCAGCAGACATTACTTTGCCTGAACTATTTTCTGGTCTGGGCTGTCCAGGCAATGCCCCATTAGAAAGCCTCCTCAATATGTGCCAGTAACTCTATAAGAATGTTCTTTTTGGCTTCCATCTGACCTACCTTCACACGTTTCAAGAGAGATTTCTCTACCATAGTGACTACAAAGGCATTGACATAACTACACTTCAAACATAGCATTGGAAATGACAATTTAAGAGTTATTTCTAAAATGCATTTCATATTTGAATTAATGGCCACTCTTGATTTCTGATGAGAGAAAGTATTTCATTTCCAAACACACCACTGAGATGAAATTTTACTACTTATTATTCTGTTCTTTCTCTTTATTCTTTGCCAGCCTTATTAAAAAAAGAAGAGATACCATCAAGCTCTTTCCTTGAACCTTCTTCTCATCAGTCATCTAAATCATACTATATTTTGCCTTTTTTTTTTTAATCAAATGGGTGAGAAGATGATAGAAGCAATCTCAGAGGAAGCTGTTTCACTGAGACTGAGAGGTGGGATGTGATAAGATCTCAAAACAAAGTGAAGCACAGAAAAACTCCAGCAATGCCACAAAAGCTGCTGGGCATTGTCTGCAAAGGAAACTTGAGAGAAGCAGACAAAGTTTAAGATCAAATGAATTGATGAATTGCAGTGTTAAGTCTGTGTCTAGTAACCTAGTAATCTAGTTTATTTGTGTTCGTCTGTAAAACAGATTTTCACAATGTGCTAATGACGAAAAAAAAAAAAAAGACAAAAACCAACAAACAAACAAACAAAAACAAAACAAAACAAACAAAAAACCACAAACAAGCAAACAAAAAAAAACACCCAGAGCAACATCCTGGCAAAACCTGAGCCTTACAGTTATACTTTATAAAATGGTGAAATAGAAGTGACATTATAGGGTTCTACATCCATTTTACTACTGATTTCCAGCTCAAATTTGTTCTCCTTGTCAGCTGAAGAAAAAAATGTTATTATTTCCCCCTCTCCCTAGTAACCATCCCTGTGAGCACCCCCTAGATCTGGGAATTAAGCCAAGATTTTCTTTTGGTTTTTGTTTAGCTATTGCATTCAACATTATTAGTAATGCAGGTGCTGCAGGCCAGATTAGGTCTTTTGGGACACCTATGCACTCCTCCATATTTTTATTATGCTCTTAGTAACACCCCTGTGAACACATAAGCCCATGTGGTTTTATCAAGTAGGGAGGGTACAATCTGAAGTCAGTCACTTCCTGTGATTGTAGCCTGTGATTTCATGCAGACATCTCTGTTGAGGTGTTGCAAAGCCTATGATAAAATGAAGCAACCCTGACCACAAGATTCAGGGTACATTTGTAAAGGAAAAAGAAATTGAAGTCTATTTACTTTGAAATTGTACCTTATCAGAGCCGAAAATGAAGGAGCCATGTCTTACTTTTTATCCTCTGTATTTGTCAGGTAGAAATACAGTTTGTATGACTGCTAGGAGATTATTTCTTGGGATCAATACTTGCTGCATATGGTATTTTTTATTCTACAGAAAACTTTCTTTTTTTTTTCTAGGGTGTTAACTTTGAAGATTTCTTAGAATCATCTTCAGACTACAAGATACTTTAATATTTTCTCATTTTGTCATTGGAAATGCTCAATTTTTTAACAAATTTTGAAAAATTACACTCAGCCACACCAGTGCCATTTGTTTGTGGCTATGATTAGATTTTTGTAGGTCTGATTTCTGGTTACTTAAAGCATCTAGAGATCTAGTCCTATGTTATGTGTACGTGGTATGTGAATACCTATAATGTTAATCTTCCATTGGATTTAAAAAGATTTCTCCCAAGAATCAAGTTAAATCTTATATGTTGACAGAATGGAGAAGCTTTAATCAAACAATAGAGTGTTGTAGATAAATTGTTACCTGAAAGTTTTGCTATGTTGTGTTGATCATATACATAAAATAATTTGTGAAACTATTCATAAGCAGTAAACACTTCAGTTATTCAAGGTAGTAATACCCTCTTGTTTGCTACTTGATTCCTCAAACTGCAAAATTTCTGCAAAGCTTTTTTCTTAATTATTCAAAGCATTCTGCTTAAGATCACTGAGCCAAGACACTGTCTTAACTGCCCATGTGTCATCAACAGTTAAATTCAGATATTTCTGAGTTTTGATTTACTCAAGTGCAGAAGACACTACCCAGTATCTCTGAATGTTTTCTGGATAAGAAACTCTTAATTCAAAAGACGTTGACAGAACTGACATGAGTAGATCACATCAAGCACAATATGTCGTTCCTTATTTGGAACTGTACATATTGTTTTTCTTCCTCTGTGGATGTTTATTTGAAGGATGAATAGGTCACTCTTAGCAGGAGAGCTCATCACAAGAATGCCAGATACAAAAGACAGATGAGTCAGTTCCACATAGACTACAAATTATGCATGCAGGATAAAACCATATTCATATTTGCATTTGACCTAAACTTCAACTTTCAAAAATAGGTTTAAGAGAAATTATTCTGAAATTTAGAAATTGTTTTGCAGAAAAGCAGTTTAAGCAACATAAATGAAGAACAAAGAAGTCTCTGCTGGTAGGAAAAGAACACATTGAGAATGATATACCGTATGTCAGTCTGCATGAGCTCAAGCTTGTATTTAATATACACTTTGAAATGTGTTTATCTGATGCATGATTGATTGATACTGCTGCAATGTTCAGATCTCATCCACTGTCCAGTCATTTCTTGTCATTGTAAAATATGGCTTGGTGTAGAAAGAACACTCTTTTTGTGTCGAATGCACTGCAAAACCTCTGTATTCCCATTGTTTCTCTTGCATATGGTCCAAAAATTATTTTTTTTCATTCATGATTTCTTCAATATTTTTTAGATTATTCACTTATTTATTTATTGTATATTATTTAGATGCAGGACTGTTACTGCTTGCTTTTTGCAATGTGTGCAAATGAACATGAGGTGGGAAAGTCACACAGCTCCTTACAGGAACTGCAGCAAAGTCTAAAAAAAGAAAGCTGCAGTGAACAAGAGCACAATGTTGAACACAACATTCATATTTGTATTCTCTCTTCACTGTATTAAGAAACAGGAGTTACTGGACAGGTGTCCCAAAATGCCACTGTCCAGGGCTGTTGTTTTGCGATAATAGTACCGTTATATTATTTGTAACATGCTTGGATTTCAGAAGTGTAACAGATGATAAATAGTATAGCAAATAAAGATCGTGAAAATAGGTGAGGCATATTTGCAGCAGAGTTGCAGGATGATGGGAATTCTAATGTGCACATGTTAATCAGTTAAAATAGTGCCACATGCACTAACAATCCCAGGAGAAAGGCTAGTGATATTACAAATAACCACATGAAATAAAAATTTGTGCTTGGATGTTGGTGGGGGGAGTCTAGGGGAGTGAGGGAAGAGGAGAAAGTATTAGTCAGCCTAATAGGTCAGCTAATTATACCCATTCTTATTCCATTCAAATGTAATTGGGAATGAGAATGTAGGTTCCCTGAATGACCTACATTAACAGCAGATTTCTGTATTCCTCCTGGGTAGTGCGCATTTTAATAACTACAGAAGTCCAGACAGTGCTGTGACTTCATTAGGTCCAGAGCTATGATGGGAGATGCCTGTAACAGACTTGCAGTGACCATAACCTCAGATAAGCGTACAAGGATCTTTTCTTCTGGCCCATTTGCTTAGCACGAGTCAGAGCGCTTCATCAGCATGCCATGTAAGTGCTGCTAGCTCACCGTTTTAATGACTGAGAAGATTAGGGAGATGATCTAACCTTCTGGTCAGTGATAATTAGGTGCAACTTGGAGTTGCTACCACCTTCAGGAGAGAACACTTAGACCGAACATCGCGGGGCTTTTCTGAGATGCTAATAAAGCAAATTCTACCCTTTCAATGTGTAAGTTTGATTTTATGAAGCATGTGTAATTTTTGTTTGAAGCAGGATGAGAACAGCAGCTGCCAATTATAGTTGTGGTACTTGGGGAAAAAAATAATCCCTGACCCTTTTTGAAAGCAGTAATGGAGCTAGCTAACATTCCAGAAAACAATTTACGAAGCAGAGAAACACTTCTAATGGGAGGTTTGGAAGGTGGGGTGCTGCTGAGAAAAGACAAGTGGGAGAAGGAATGAGTCTAGAAAGATTGCTCTTGAATTGATTATGTTGTAAGAGCAAGAAATCCTTGCTGAATTCCATCTCCTTCTACTGTTTCTAAACAAGTAGAAAAATTGAAGGTTATGGCTTCCCAGAAGATGATATATGACTTCTCCAGCAGATATCATTAGTTAAATTGTTGTGCAAACCAGAGTTTGGAAACCCTGTTTGCACTGAGATCAGCATCCTCTATAATGTCTTCTGTTTTGGCTCTTTCATTCTTCTTTCATTTGCACTCACATTCCTAGAGTGGTGTCATCTCTATATACTTCATCTGGTCGTAAATGGTGGCCATCTCTGTGCTGCCAGATAGAGCACCCAACGAGGGTTCATCACCATCTAGGTTGCTTTGGTGATTGTACAACTTAAAAGGAAAATGAACAAAAGAGTGGAAAGATTTCCACTTTTCTTTCATATTTTTTCTCAACTGAATAACTTAAACTCTATTTTGTGTTCTAATTTTAAGCACATATGGGCATGACAGCTTTTTAATGAAAATCTCAGTGCCTGAATACCTGTTTTTGACACCTTCATACAACATCCCATAGAGAAGAAATAGACCTTAACATATGTTAAAAGCTGTGTAATCCAAAGAGTAAGTGTGAAGACATTCTAAGTGATGCAGAACTCTTTTCCACAGCCATAAACAAGTTGAGTGTAATTTTAAAGTAAAATATTTCTATCTCCTGCTTGTTCTTTGTCTCACTTACTGGTAAGATTGCATAACAGAGCAGGACTAGTCACTGCAAAGTAGATTTCTTTTCCAGTAACCTGTCTCTGACCCCAGTTGTTTCCAGAATTTTTAATGAGGCAAGCTTTTTTTTTGACCTAAGAAGAGAGCAAGAACATAAGTCTACTTGCCATTTGAGTTTCTCTGTATGTACAAAACTGTCTACACCACCATCTCCCTTTGGTGCCTGGCTTTAAATGTTAACTATTTCTGCTAGTGTATGTAGGACTGTCTGCTTTTGTGATTCTTGCAACTGTAGGAAAAGTAGTCTTTTTTAGTTTCTGTTCGCAAGAAAAGATGAAATGTCTTCTAAACTTGAATGTCTGGTTGGATGTGCTTAGTAACAGAGACATTTAAAGTGAATAATCTACATGACTGGTCAGTATCCATGCCTGTAGACCACTTCTGTCACATAGTCCCTAATTAACCCCAGGTTACAGAATCATTTAACACAGATATATGATTACTTTCCCAGTGTTAAAATGTTTTTATTTTGAATAAATTACTGTGACCCACTTTTTACAGAACAGGGAAGACACCAAGGCAGAAGAACACATCTCAAACTGCCCTTTTATTACCCTGGGTTACAGTAATGCTATGAAACACAGAGTAGCAACATTTATATAGTTGTTACAGAGGATGTCTATGACCGAACTACGGAAAATTTCTGCATTTGTGAGGAAGGCACAGTGTGCATAGCTTACAACGGGGCTGCTTAAATGCCATGATTTAGAGCTGCTTGAATGACTAAAACAATCTTAGGTAGTTTCAAAGACGTTTGGTTCCATATAGCCTTCCATGAGCTGTCCAGGGTCTCTGCAAAGATCCCCCCATTTCACCTCCCTGTGCAAATCTGGTGTGAAAAACAGTTTAACAGGGCCAATTAAGGAAATCCTACACAGTTAGCGTGGAGGTAGCTTTCCTAAAGCTTCTTTTAACACACAGCTATATCCTACATTGGGGTTTACTAATACATGTCCAGGATCTTTGGGGTCTTGTCGGTCATAACACAAAGATGTCCCTTCTCTATTTGTCACCATTGGGCATCAACTGTAACACCTCTGAGAGGTTAACCTAGTAGAAACAAGCATAAATTGATGAGAATTCAATTAAAAAACACAAAACACTTGGATTAAGCCTCTACCATGATTTTACTACTAGACTCACATTAAAATAGGAAGAAAGCTTAAACCATTAGCTAGATAATGGGTCTGTGGTAAAAAAGTCATTCAAACTGTTTAAGCTGACTGCTGTTTGCTCAATACTCTCTTTTATTTTCTTAAGCTCATGACAGCTAGTGAGCCAAAAGCAAGCAAGCAAACTAAATATTATTCCCTAAACTAATAGTGAACTCCCATACACTACTGTTGGCTGAATTGTTTACTGTATAAAGTAATATTGGTTATGAGATCAATGAACTCAGTAATACTTGCAGTGCAGTCCCAATTTTTAAAGCTTTATTTCAAGTTTTTCAATTTCCTAGGCTTCAGGACATCTAGAAACACCACTGTTTTATTTCAGGCTTCCTGAGGTGAATTTGCATTGAAATGCAGCAACATGGTGTGATGATGTGCATCAGAATGTGACTACATAATGGAAAAATGCAAGGTCATCACCTGACGAGACGTTATGGGGTATATATACAAATTACATGATGCAGCAGGGCAGAGTTACAGTGTATCCCCTCTTGTCATAAGATAAATCCAAAAGGTATCACTCATGTTCCATGCTGAGCACATTGCTTGGAGGATGATGTGGTGACACTGATAGAGAACAGTGGAGAAAAGAGCAGAAGACCCATAACAGGTGGCTGATGTGTGTATAAATATGGGTTGAAATGACTTGTAATGACTGCTAGATGTTGAAGAGCATATTTGAAATAGATGAGGTAGCATTTTAAAAAATGCTGAAATAACCGTGCCGCTTTTCCACTGGGTGCTTAATCCAAGCATGTCTACCTTGTGGTTGCTGCTGCCAGTGAATTATACTTACACTGCAAAAATGCAAAGCAGATATTTGTAAGTATGGTCTACCTAGATCTTCCAGGCTATTACTAGCCGGATAGCAGCAACCAAGCTGTTTTAAAGCTTGTTCAGATCTAGTGAGCATAACAGAGTATTACTACTACTCTGTAGGTGTAAAGAACATAGACTTGTCCATGATCTCAGTCATTTGGGCAAATAGGATTATTGTTAGTTCGCAAAACACTTTTTAAAAATGTTCCTTAAGATCAGTATTTGTAATACTGTTGTATGAAAAGACCTGCATCACTCTGCAGATTAGAAACAATAGTTATGATGGAAATTCTTTGTATAAATATTAATGTCTACTCTAAAAGTTAAGAAAATAAAATTCTGTGAATTAAGGAAGTTTATGCATTTTATGAATGACAATGTTTCTAAAACAAAGTCTTTAAATGGGATTGCCTTTTCAAATACATACTCAAATATATTTTTTTGTGAAACTGCAAAAGTGAATTCTCAAATAAGCTTGTTTTCTGGTATTACAACTCCAGTCAGCTTGGAGGATATTTTTTTTTCAGACAAATCTGTCAGCTTAGTTGAGTTTTCCCAAGGTCACCAATTCTAATTAACATGCAGTCTTCATAGCTGATTGGTATATCTGTGAATCATTAAAGCCTAAAAATCTGTAATATCATCCTTGGTAATTCTTGCCTTGTAATACACTTCAAGAATATCTCTTTCCCTTCCTCCAGCCAGAAAAAAAGTAGGTATGAACATGATAGTAGGGAAAGTCGATGCCTGTGGGTAGTTTTTTTTGTCTCTTTCACCATTGCTCCTGCCAAGCTGTTGTATGTGACTAATCTTTTTTTTTTCCACTTGACATTAACTTTCTGAACTACCTTCATCTTCTAGTCAAGCTTATGACATATCAAGCACAGCCGAAGTTCACAAAGAAAATCACAGTTTTTACCACCGAAAGGATACAGTTGGTTACATATTTTACCCGTTCATGTTCAATAGGCCCTATAACTTAGAGATAAATCAATCAGAACAAGTTTGTCCTTGATCACGTTTTTCCTGTATCAGCTGCAGCCATAAGGACTTAGGCTGTTTTGACCAACTATTTAACTCTCTTATGTTTTGTCTTGTTCTTTTGTTCATTTCTCGATCTTCTTTCTTTCTAGTGTTTTCTAGAAGAAAACATTATTTTAAAGGGATTACAGTAAGTACTGTAGAGAATATAAATTTCTTTCTGATTGGGAATAGTGCGTCATATGTGCTCAGTTAGAGGAAAGGCATTTTCAATTTTCAGGCATAATGTTGGTCAAGAGTGCCTGCTGATTCATTCTGAGGAGGGTGAGTCAGAGGAGCTAAATTAGGTTTCTGCTCTGAATCATCCTCTATAGGAGACTATCTTACTCCACTGACTATAGACAGAGCCTAAAGAGGTTAGCTATACTAGACTAAAATTACACTTTGTCAATACCCATTTCCTAACTATCCTTTCTTGAAGTCCATTCTACTCTGAACCACAACGGCTAATGCATGAGAAAAAGTTAGCTAACACTTGACATTTTTTGGTTGCTCTTGAAGAGGAAATAAAAGTGGAATTTATATAACTGTGAAAGTATCTTTCTCCTATATTTTTGATATAGTAATAAATCTACTTTTTCAGTAGAAGCACTAACAGTACTGACATGAAGCAGTTGTATGGTTAGGAAAAAAGCAAGTATAGATAGATCAGATTCAGAAAATGTGTATATGTTTTGCAACCCACAAAGAATTCTTCCAAGTTGCAATTATATTTGTAACTTCTCCTGTTTATTAAAAAAAAATAAATATATCTCACTAGCTAGATTTTTAAGTAGAGTTAAATAAACATAGCTGCCCTCAAAATATGAATGCAGAATCCTTAAATGAATGGGCAAACATTCCCTCTGACTCTGTTAATAATGCCTTGATTTCTATGGCAATTATCTTTGGTTATTTTTGTTGATTGTGTTGTCCAGATGCTGATAAATGGCCAAAGCTGATAGCGTTGGGCTACAGGTGCCCATTAATACACAGAACAAATATTTCATTAAAAGTATATTTATATATTTTTCTGTAAGTTTATATGTACAATTTAAAATTGAACTTTCAAATACTTAGCAAAAGCATCATAATTGACATATTTTACCACTCCAAACCAAGAATGTCTTTTCTTTTTTGGTAAAATATAAGATGTCTCACCTTTTGGAGATAATGCATTTCAAATTCTCTCAGCCCAGCTTGGAGTTTTAGAGTTGTTGGCAAAACCCTTTTTTTTTTTTTTTTTTTTTTCCATAACACATTTTTAAGCAGTACCTTTTTAACCTAGTCTAGGGGAGCTCACTGAGTTCCTTTGTCCTGTTCTCAGAGACACGAGCATAAGAATAAGGCAGATTTATATAAAAGGGACATGAAGAAATAACTTTCATTAGCTCTGACACTATGGAGCATATTTTGAATTGTGTGTACCAGCTGTGCCACCCTCTGCCTCCTTTCTCCCCATTTACGTTGCAGTTGCATCCACCTTCAACAACTTCCGTGTATTACCAGGGTGTTGAGCTGTAGAACCATTTTTATGACTTCCTTCGGTTTGCTTTGATCTCATAGTTCTTATCCTGCAGAGTTCAATTGCAAGTGAAAATATAGGGCAAACATTTTTCATGAGGTTGATATAGAACATACTTGCAACCTGCCTTTCCAAGAGTATATTGTATGTAATAAAGTCAGCAAACAAACAATGCCTTCCACTGCAAAACATGAGGGATGGTTTAGGGAGGCTGGTCTATGTCCATTCCATTTGAGATTAGCAGATGGAAAAGTTTGATTTGTGCCACCAATGGTTCATTTAAATCTGGTTAATGCATTCAAACATCACAACAACAGTGCATTAAAAATGTAGCATGAAGTTCTGCTGCATTGAACATTATTCAAGTTGCAAAGTCAAGCATTCAAATGCTACAAACTACAGGAATCCAGGGGGACCACACATCATTAAGTTGGTTCACCTTTGCCTGGATGGGTTTAGTAACCCCCATGCAGTTTATAAAGAGATGAGGCATATTTGTGCATAGCACATAACAGCAAGAGTCATCTCAACTGAATTTCACCAGGAAAGGACCTCAGAATTGCTGCATTCTTAGAAATGTCATTAGTCTGGTGAAATGAGGGAAAGACTCATACTTAACATGGATTAGGCACTTGAGATCCAGATTCATAAAAAAAACAGGTTTTAGCCACCTCTCAACTTTTTTCTGAGAGCTGCTATGTCATTGCATGGAACAGATCTTCCCTGGGGGTGCACATTCTTGTTTTGCTCTCTTTCTTCTCTCGTTCTCACCCAGCATGGCTGAACTTTCCATCTGGGGCCTGAATCTGTGTGTGAGCTCAGTGTCTTGTGCCAATCAGACCCCTTTGTTCCTTTATGCCAGCTTTGCATCTGCAAAGCCTTTTGGATCAATTTTCTTTTCTTGCTCTCTGATTCCTTCTATTTTTTTTTTTTCTGGTATGTGTACAACTAGGAGAAATACTTCTAGTGTGGAGGTAAAAAAGTCTCCCAGCTCTGTCCTGGCTGCTGGTCTCACACCAGGTCTGTTCATCTGAGAGCAGCTATTGCAGACAACATCTATTGAGTGCCAGCAGCTCCTTGCTTCAGGAGGTCCAGCTGGCTGCTCTTTGAGTGTCAGGCGTATATAATCGCAACACTCTCATGAGCTTGATGAAGTTAAGGGAGAATAACTTCCTCAGGTGTGTATAATTGTTAAAATCGGAAATGCCTCCACTAAGCATGTTTAAAGCTGCAATTTACCAGGAACATAAGAACTGACCAGATCTGCACGGATTTTCCAGGACATGGCAAAAATATCTTAAAAGATATTTAAACAAAATCACATTTTTTAATATTCTCCACATCATGACGTCATCAATCATTGTTTAACCCCAGCCAGCAACTAAGCACCACGCAGCCGATCACTCATTTCCTCCTGGTGGGACGTGAGACAGAATCAGATTAAAAGTGAGAAAACCCATGGGCTATGATAAAGACAGTTTAGTAGGTAAAACAAAAGCTGCACATGCAAGCAGAACAAAACAAGCAATTCATTCACTCTTTCCCGTGGGCCGGCAGGTGTTTGGCCATCCCCAGGAAAGCCAGTCTCCATCATGCAAAATAGTTACTTGGGAAGATAAATGTCATCACTCCAAACATTCCCCTGCCTCTGTCTTCCCCCAGCTTTTATACTGAGCATGGAATCATACAGTGTGGACTATCCCTTTGGCCAGCTTGGGTCAGCTGTCCTGGCTCTGCCCCCTTCCATCTTCATTCGCATCTTGCTGAAAAGTCCTTGACGTTGTATAAAAATTGCTTGGCAACAACTAAAACAATCATCTAAAGCTGGAAAAAGAACACTTACCAGGATTTAATGAAAAATAACCCCACACTCATTTTAGCATCCAAACAAAATGGCTCATCTGGTTCTGGAGCATCTCCCAAAATAGTTAGCTGGGGTAGATGTATGAAATGAGAAATTTAACTACAAGTACATTAACAAAACTAAGAAAATAAGGTTGTGGCATTGAAAGTTTTGGGCAATATCTCTGTCAGACAGAGACAGTTACATTGCTTATAAGAATGACAGTAGTTCATCTCCAACAATTTAATATTATAGACTATGCCTTCAAATATTATTTTAAAGGTACCTGCTAGTATATAGATACACCAATTTTATTTTATGGTCTATCTACCGAAGACAGATGTCATTACTTCTGTTTTATAGCAGTACAAGTGGTAACAAAGACAGTAAGGCATGCAGTAATATAAAATTAGTATGGATATTCCACATTTATTGTATTATCTTTTATCTATAATTGTATGTTTTGTATTTATTTCATGAAGCAACTGTAGGTAAAGGTAATAATCTTGCCCCAAGTGTCTGAAAAATTAGGCAATTTACAAACAAAAAAAAGAAAAAATAATAAATACAAATATTTACCATATATTTTTTATGTCTCTATTATGTTTCTTAACTTTCAAAAACCTGTATTCTTTGCATACTTAAAGGAAAGAATTAGTGTCAACAAGCTTTGGAAAAGGGTAATTTTTCTGAGGAGAAACAGGTTCACTGAGATCAGATCTCAATGCCTGCAAAATAAGTAATGCAGAGAAACACTCTTAGCTCTTACTAAAGAAAGTGTTGTCATCAGTGTTTCTTACTGTGAAAGTGACAAGGGTTTTGAGAAAATTTGGGGACTATGGTGGATTTTCCCTCCTGTTGTAAAGCTATAAAAATTATAGTGTCAAGAAATGTAGCCTATGTAAACAGAAAATTTAATTTCATTTAATTGTAACTGTTCAGTGGTGCAACATTTAAATCCAAAAAAGAGGCTATAATTGTTACAGTTGCATTGACTGGCTTTAATTAACATTGAATTATACTGTAAATACACAAAATCATCAATGGATATGGGTGGACCTTTTTAAGGTGAAATGCGCTACGGATAACCACAGTGGTAGAAGACCTTTAATACTGTGAAAATTCAGGAAAAAATATCAAACTTTGTCCTTTTTTAAGTTAATTCAAGAAGTTAGGATGTAAGCTTTCCTTGCATTCCTTTTTATTTACTTTCCCATAACAGAGATAAAAGAATTTTTAAAGGGTGCATGCTGCTGAATTTAATGTTTATACTCAACGGCTGAAAGAAAGTCCTTTAATTTGGAAATACATTCAAACTACTTACGCTTTCTTATTTATCTGCATTTAAATTCAGATTTGAAATCCACTAAGTCAACTGAAAAATCTCATACTGAGTTTAATGGACAAGGACTCAGGCCCTTACAGTGTGGTCATTACCAGAGTCTCTGATTCTGCAACTGACTCCATGTGGGAGTCAATTGAAGTCAATGAGGCTTCAAGAGGGCAGCTGAATCTGCCTGTGCAAAGTCAATTGCAGGACTTACGCCTTTGTAACTAAGTATTGTGTTTGCATCAAGAAAGCATTGATTTTCTCTGTGAAGAACGTAATAGGGGTCTCTACTCTCAAGGTAGTGTTTCTCTTATTCTGCCACGTTTCATCTTGATTTTTCCTAATTCATATGTATACAAGCTCTGTTTTTTAAGAAGTTTTTAATATGATGTGAGTTACTGCATTCATTTTTCTTCAGACTTTGGAGATGATGTGTCTGTTTACTGAGCTTTTTTAAAAGCAAGTAATGATGAAGAGGAGATCTGTAAACATAAAACTACTCTACAAGCAACATGAATATAATAAAACCTCTGTCAAAACCCTTTTATATATACTAATGGTTTAAAAGCTAATTTGTCCGAGTTTTACTTAATGGGTTAAGGTAATTGAAATGCAAGGGAACTTTGATTTTTTTCCTACTTTTTCTCTCTTCCAAGTAAGAGAAGAAATCATTAAATCAAGCTTTGTATCTTCATCTGTGCAATGGAGAAATATGTGGTTACCCAAAACTTTAAAAGACACTCAGTATGACATAGTTTTATTTACACAACAGGACTGAACAATTACTTTTGGTGAACTGTTTTTCAGACTTTACTTGTCACACAGAGTTTTTCATGTTTTCCCCTTATGATTTGTCTAACCCAGAGGTCATTAGACATTTCCCCAGGATGGAGAAAAGGAGGTTCAAGCTCCTCGGCTTTCTGAAAAGGTTTAGAAAAATGAACTGGGGTTGGTTGCTTGGAAAAGCATAGTATTGGGAAAGAGGGAGAAGGCAAAAAGAATCTCCTTGACTTAGGTTTGCTGTACTGAACAGAGATTCACTAGATAATTACTGTGAGGGTGCCAGAGCACTGGAGCAGGCTGCCCAGAGAATTTGTGGAGTCTCCTTCTCTGGAGACACTCAAAACACATCTGGATGCATTTCTGTATGATCTACTCTAGGTGAACCTGCTTTAGCAGGGGGGTTCGACTGAACGATCTCCAGAGGTCCCTTCCAATCCTAACCATTCTGTGATTTTGTGATTCTGTAGTTACTGAAAATCATTAAAAATATCAAAGTTGTTTTGAGCTCTGCCCTGAAATCTGACAACAAGCTACAAAGTACTCTGAGAAAGGGGGCAGGAGCTGACGCAGCTCAGTAGGAGCGCAGTGACTAATTATTGACTGCCTTATTGGCCCTTTGGTAACACTGGAAGGCTGAACATTTCTTCCCCGTTTTTCCATTTCCATGAAATTTTGTGTCAGACTGAGCATAGAGTATAAGTAGAAAGGAGGTTAGGAGAAAGTTGTTGTTGTGATGGGAGACAGCAGCACAGGGGATTAGAGAGCAGCGTATGGGAAAGGGACTTAGGGGTCCTGGTGGACAGCAGGATGACCATGAGCCAGCACTGTGCCCTTGTGGCCAGGAAGGCCAATGGCATCCTGGGGTGTATTAGAAAGGGGGTGGCTAGTAGGTGGAGAGAGACTCTCCTCCCCCTCAAATCTGCCCTGGTGAGACTGCATCTGGAATATTGTGTCCAGTTCTGGGCCCCTCAGTTCCAGAAGGACAGGGAACTGCTGGAGAAAGTCCAGTGCAGGGCAACAAAGATGATTAAGGGAGTGGTGCATCTCCCTTATGAGGAAAGGCTGAGGGAGCTGTGTCTCTTTAGTTTGGAGAAGAGGAGACTGAGGGGTGACCTTATTAATGTTTATAAATATATAAAGGGTGAGTGTCACGAGGATGGAGTCAGGCTCTTCTCGGTGACAACCAATGACAGGACAAGGGGTAAGGGGTTCAAACTGGAACACAAGAGGTTCCACTTAAATTTGAGAAGAAATTTCTTCTCAGTGAGGGTGACAGAACACTGGAACAGGCTGCCCAGGGACGTTGTGGAGTCTCCTGCTCTGGAGACATTCAAAACCTGCCTGGACACTTTCCTGTGTAACCTCATCTAGGCGTTCCTGCTCCGACAGGGGGATTGGACTAGATGATCTTTTGAGGTCCCTTCCAATCCCTAACACTCTGTGATTCTGTATAAGTCTTAAAGGCTGCCAGAAAGCTTCTAAAATTTTTCTTGTTTTCTCAAAGACTAGATTAGATAGTGTTGTCAATAAATGTTATTTACCATTATAGCTGTTTGAGTGTACGTGGTGTCAAATGTACTTATTAAGCAGTGTTTTAATTGTAACTAAAATGTATTTTAATTCATATAAGCTAAGGTCAGTACAGACCTTTGAGACATCAAAGAGCAAAGTGTTGGTTCTTTATCCAACTTCATAACAGAGCCATTACTAATAACTTCTGAATACTAGACAGAAAGAGCAGGCACAAAAGTAAGGCCTATTTTTAGGGGTTGCTTTTCAGGCAGGGATACTGCTTACCCTGCTGAAAAACACACCGACAGGCAGTCCTGGCTGCATAATATCAAGTTAGGGATCACAGTATCACAGTATCACAGTATCACAGTATCACAGTATCACAGTATCACAGTATCACAGTATGTTTGGGATTGGAAGGGACCTCTAAAGATCATCTAGTCCAGCCCCCTGCTGGAGAAGGAATGCCTAGGTGGGGTCGCACAGGAACATGTCTAGGCGGGTTTTGAATGTCTCCAGAGAAGGAGACTCCACAACCCCCCTGGGCAGCCTGTTCCAGTGCTCTGTCACCCTCACTGAGAAGAAGTTTTTTCTCAAATTTAAGTAGAACCTCTTGTGTTCCAGCTTGATCCCATTACCCCTTGTCCTATCATTGTTTGCCACCGAGAAGAGCCTGGCTCCATCCTCATGGCTCTCACCCTTTATATATTTATAAACATTAATAAGGTCACCCCTCAGTCTTCTCCAAACTAAAGAGCCCCAGCTCCCTCAGCCTTTCTTCATAAGGGAGGTGCTCCACTCCCTTAATCATCTTCGTTGCCCTATGCTGGACCCTCTCCAGCAGTTCTCTGTCCTTCTGGAACTGAGGGGCCCAGAACTGGACACAATATTCCAGATGGGGTCTCACCAGGGCGGAGTAGAGGGGGAGGAGAGTCTCTCTCCATCTACTAGCCACCCCCCTTCTAATACACCCCAGGATGCCATTGGCCTTCCTGGCCACAAAGGCACAGTGCTGGCTCATGGTCATCCTGTTGTCCACCAGGATCACCAGGTCCCTTTCCCCTACACTGCTCTCTAATATGTAATTTCCCAACCTATACTGGAACCTGCGGTTGTTCCTGCCCAGATGCAGGACTCTACACTTTCCCTTGTTAAATTTCATTAGGTTATTCCCCACCCAACTCTCCAGCCTGTCCAGGTCCCGCTGGATGGCAGCACAGCCTTCTGGCGTGTCAGCCACTCCTCCTAGCTTAGTGTCATCAGCAAACTTGCTGATAGTACACTCAATTCCTTTGCATGATTGCTGAAGTCTGATATTTTATAATGGGATAACACAGAAGAAAAACTACCAAATCTTAACAGAAAATCTGTGGAGAAGCTACAGAGGAAGAATGAGATGGCAACAGATGACATTGCAAGGAAAAATAAACTCCAGCTTCACTTTGTGGATGTGAAAGAGCAGGACTCACATTGCTTTGCAGGCATTCAAAAAGCCTGCATGTCTGGTTTGAGTCTGGCAAGGCTGCCCATGGTTGCACTCAGACTCCTGACAGTAGTCATGACTGTTTTCTTTTCTGAGGGCTATCTTTTAAAGGAAGAGGAACAAGGTAAGCTTTCTGCTGTAATCTGCAGTGCTCTGGTTTCTGTGGCTAGGATTGCTTGGACACTGAGACCTCTGACTTGTCCTTTATCCACTTAATTTTGCCTCAGTAGTTGACTGTCCATCACTAGGCTGTCATTCTCTTTCCTTCTGTTCAATTATCACTTGTAACACAACTTTCAGACAAACAGTTGCAACTACAAAAGCAACTATCAAGGCATTAAACAACACCCTTATTCTATTCTTTCAGCAGAGCAAGAATTGTTTCCTTTAAGACAAGACTCTCACGAACTCTTATCCCACTGCTGTATCTTATTTGTCATGTTGTTTGTGTGCTAATAAAGAAACTTTCTTCAGAGGTATATTGGCTATACCCAGTTCCTTTATTGTTGTCTTTCTTGAAAGGATAGCATTGACGAATGCCTCAAGGTGTAGAAGCATGTAATGATTGTCCACGCTGCTCACTCAACTTCTGCTCCACTCACTAGTGTGACAATATTCCTTCTGCATTTGAGAAAAATTTGCTTTGGATGATTCAGTGAATATCTGCAGTTTTCTTTGTGTGCAACTGACAGCTGTCTGTGGGCTTACAAGGCAAGGAGAGAACATGATCTCAACGGCATTGCAAAAGGAGTAGTGAGAAAGTTTTATTAGTCCTAACTCAGTGATGCACCCTGGATACCTGTGGTACAGCCTCTGATGTGACACAATTGCTTTTATATGTATTTTTATCTGGAAGTGCATTTTCCCAAATTCACATGGGTGAAATAACAGGAAATTTGATGTCATATTTCAAAGTCCAATTGAACTGGCATGAATGGGTTCTTTAAATGCTCTGAGTAACCTAGCATGGCCTGTGACTAATAGCAAAGATCGAGCTCTTCACCTGCATTCAGGCAGTCTGCTGACAGTTGTCTGCCAGAATGCAAAGACCTGGGATACTAAGGTACTGGCTATGCTCAGATAGGAGAGCTGAATCCTTTTGGGTTATTTTCTAAATAGTCACTGATTTTGGCTTTGAGGACAAGCTGAAGACACTTTAGAAGACAGTACTGGCTTATCCATTAACATTCAAAGCCTTATTCTCTTTATGTCTTCCTGGACAGGGGAAATAAGACAGAGAAATGGCCTAAAGCACCAGGAACTTCCATGGAGGTGTCTGTGCCTGCTGCCTTCACTGAAGAGCAACCAACCAAAAAGCCACTTTCAGCATCATCTAATGACTTCATCAGTTAATTGTTGGTCCACAAATACTAGTTCTTTTACCAGGCAGCACTTAAACTGCAACATGAACTGATCAAGTTGGTCTGAATTTTGATAATTGCATTCCAAAAGGCTGCTTTACTCACTGGAAAATTCTGGACTAGCTTCTCAGCTTGTCATCACGTGACATTCCTGTGATAAAATGTGGATACATTTGTCAGTACATCTATGCCACAAACACAATCTTCTTTTGTCATGTCTTATACCCTTCTTTCTCTTCTCTTCTCTTCTCTTCTCTTCTCTTCTCTTCTCTTCTCTTCTCTTCTCTTCTCTTCTCTTCTCTTCTCTTCTCTCTCTTCTCTTCTCTTCTCTTCTCTTCTCTTCTCCTCTCTTCTCCTCTCTTCTCCTCTCTCTTCTCTTCTCTTCTCTTCTCTTCTCTTCTCTTCTCTTCTCTTCTCTTCTCTTCTCTTCTCTTCTCTTCTCTTCTCTTCTCTTCTCTCTCTTCTCTTCTCTTCTCTTCTCTTCTCTTCTCTTCTCTTCTCTTCTCTTCTCTTCTCTTCTCTTCTCTTCTCTTCTCTTCTCTTCTCTTCTCTTCTCTCTCTCTCTTCTCTTCTCTTCTCTTCTCTTCTCTTCTCTTCTCTTCTCTCTTCTCTTCTCTTCTCTTCTCTTCTCCTTCTCTTCTCTTCTCTTCTCTTCTCTTCTCTTCTCTTCTCTCTCTTCTCTCTCTTCTCTTCTCTTTCTCTTCTCTTCTCTTCTCTTCTCTTCTCTTCTCTTCTCTTCTCTTCTCTTCTCTTCTCTTCTCTTCTCTTCTCTTCTCTTTCTCTTCTCTTCCAGCATGGAAATGAAGTTTTCTATTTTCTCAGTAGCTCTTGTGTTTCCTTATTGCTAATAATGCCTATTTTGCTTTTCATGACAGTTAAAAGGATATCTCAGCTTGCTAACTGGCAGAGAACAAAACCTCTGCTTATTTACAGACTCACATAATCAGATTTGTTTTGTTGTATAAGCACATCCTTTTTAAAGTACATTACTAGACTGCACTGTTTCCCCCTTTCTTTATCATTGATTTAATTGATTATTTTGTGACAAATATCATAAAGATTCTACCGATGTTTATGGAGCTGCAAAGGAGTATTCAATTTTTTTGCTGCCTTAGAAAAAGGCCTTATTTTAGTTTTACTCTCTGCACACTTTTCTTGGTAAACTGAACAAGAAAAAGAGAAAACAGTAGGAAATCATTAGTTGGTACTGGCAGGTCAATGCAGTGAGATTATTCCTATAGACTCTAGAAGTACTGTGTGTTTAAAGATAAAAGGTAGCATAATGGTATGTTTCTTCCATGGTCTCACTGTCCAAAGATAATGTATTTTTATAAACAAGGTAATTTTTTGCTGAATGGGGCTGCAAATATTCTCAGAAATTGTAGTTGTAGAAATATTTAAGTGCTGACATAAGGTTTTGTACAGGTTTTCCAAAAACAGGGAAACAGCCCACTGTTCTGCCACTGAAGTGAGTATGGCTATGTGTATATTTTTATTTCATCTCAATTTTGAGATCATTGAAGTATCTACCAACAAGATACTTCTTTCTGGCAGGTGGAAAATCTTTCTCTGAATAAAGCAACATCATGCTGTGCCTCCCATGGAACCCTTTGACAGTGAGAGGAAACCATAATATTGTCATTAAAAAATGTTCCCATAATTCAGCAGTGGATTTACTAGTTTCCATTTAACCTTCTAAAACTGTAGCCTTACTGAAAATTGCATTTGAATTAACAAGAGGTATCAAACATCAAAAGATATGAAGCAGTGGTGTTCAGGTACAGATTTAGTTTTACTTTTTGGAATACTCGTCTTAGAGAAATTCTGGTGTTTTTCAAAGAAAATATGCATTTTCTTGTATGCTTGAATGGGGAGGTGGGTCTGAAACTTTTTTTTTTAATGTAAGCTTTACTAGAGACTTTTACACAGTTTGGATTAGGTTCTTCATTTGTGAGTGTCCTGTACATTTGCAGATGATAAACATTTTTTTTTGACCTATAATTTGGTTGCAGATTGTCCTATGAAAAACCACAGCAGAAAAATCTGTTATTGGAAACAGTGATGTTGTAGCATTTCTTCTAAACAGAAACATGTTTAATGGTCAATAAAATGAGCTCTTGGCAGTCATTCAATTTGATGATTAAAGAATTCCTGCCTTTACAATAACAATGTTATAGTAGAAAATAGCATCAGGAAACTGACTGCACTGATTGGTTTGCAATGAGTCATAGATATGCAATTATGGCTCTGTAATTGCCCAGGCATGACATCACAAAGCAAACTGTCACAATACAGACTTAAAAATTATTTTTTAAAATTGTGGTTGGTTAGTGTAAAAACGGCCAGTATTCTGTGTGCTGTATGTCTCTTGCATGGTTAGATGTATCTATTGGCAGGTGAAGTTTCCATTGTAAGCCTTCATGGGTCATCTTGCTGAAATGTCTTTTACTGAAATGAAAAAGAGAGACTTGTGTGGTCTTCTTTGAAGGCAGAATGTTTTCTCTGGGTCTAGCTTTTATCTGCTTTCCATCACAGGCCATGAAGGCCTGAGGTATGTGTATGGATCTAGCTGACTGCTTTTGGCATTGCCCTGTAATCTGAGAACTCAGAGCCTGGTAGTTTTAATATTTGATGACATCTTCCAATGTACTTGTGAATTCCTACTTTGGGCTTCTAATTGTCAAACTATGGTGCTCAAAATTCCTACCCTCCTATTGACTAAATTTGAAGGTGCCAAGTAGCATTAGCTGATTCATGCTCTACCAGCTTTCAAGTGTTTGACTCTTCCCTGAATATGTTCTATGGCATTTTAAAGAAGAAAAGAGGTTATCTTTCCATAAAAGATATAAAGAAATATATTAAAGGAAGATACCACTATCTCTTAACTCCTCTGTTCAGCTTCAGTGCAAAACTTCTGCTTGACCCACTTCAGTTCCTTGCCTGCCTGTATTCTTGATTTAAGAAAATACTGTTAGAGATTCATCTTGCTAACCTGATGTACTTCACATGGACATAGATATCAGCATTAGAGCCCTGTTACTGCTTCTTGTTCTTCTAGCCTAATTTAAGAAGCTTCATCATTTTTCCTGTAATCAATCCCTAAAATTTCTATGGGTATCCTAAAGCTATTTTAAATGAACTGCACTAGTGAGTGGCAAGTCACTAGGAATACGAATACCAGAAGCAGCAAAAGAAATATCTTTTACTTTAATTACCTTCTGTCTCCTGTCACTGTTTGAGGTAAAAAAGGTAGCACTGCACTTCCTAAATTCCAAAGGAATCTAAAATTGAAAGAAAAACAACTTTGTAATCCATAACATGATTTTGAGGAGAAGAAATGTTTTTCAGTTTAGCGCAAGTATGAAAGTGAATCTGCTGGAGTTTTTTTTTTTGAAAAATGTGAGATGGGCAGGCAGACCATGGTCAAAACCACACTAATATCTCAATAATGTGCACTAAAATCTAAGTCAGCTGATGGTAAGATATACTGAGTTTAATATCATGTATGAATGTTATAACTACCAGGCTATGTAGCCTGTGGCTCTTTTTAATTACTTAATCCACTCACATAATTCAACATGAGCTGGGGCAAATCTTGTGCTGTTTATATTCTCTGGTTTTGACTCTGCTTATGAAAAAACTTCCCAACAAAGTGTTAATCAATACCTAGTACAATTCTGTAGAAGAAAAATGAAGCTTGGAAAAATCTTTGCCATCTCTCATCAGCAACGTTTTCAGTGTTTATCTCCAGCATCCAAAATGAACCCTTTCAGGTTTCATCAAACAGTACTGATTTCTTCACTCTTCCCGAATCCAAAAAAGTCTGAGATAAAATGTTGCTCTGGACTATTTGTGATGAAAGGATAGGACAATAAAAGGAGTCAGCTGGTTTTGTTCCATTTTCTTTGCTGGAAAAGGAACAACAAAGGGCTCCCTAAACAAGATGCAAAGTGGGCTCCAAGCCTTATTCCATACTTGGTATTGAGAAGAGCAAATATGAAATGCTGGATCCAATGAACATGTATTTTTTCATGAAGTGACTCTCTCAGGGGTGGGCAAGAAGAGGTGGTGATGGGAGGAAAACATTATATCTTACTAGTGAGGTAGATTTCACAGGGCTAGTGAGCCTCAGAGCCCAACATCACTCACTTCCAGTCCTAATTAACAGCCCAGGCTTCTGACTTCTGGCATTTCTCCTAGAAATTGTAGTTCTGATACTAAATCCTTTACCTCAGGTTTCATGGACCTGTCAAAAGGCTGCAGTCAATTACCTGCTTATCTGCAGGTAAAAGGATATACATATGTGCTTACACTGTTGAGATTACCATGTATTTTCTGTTTGGAACAGCATATCATCATAGAACATGCTCTGCTTTGTCAGTACATTTTTCCTTTCACCTTTTTGTGGTTAGTGAGATGCCTGCTCTGAAGCATGAAAGTTCATCCCTGATCTACCTGGATGATATTTTTATCACAGCCCTCCAAGTAACCTATCCCTTTTTTATGCTTTAGCCTTGGTTCATTAACTTTTCACCTGGGGAATGTAGTAAACAGAGAAAAATCAATTCTGACTCAATCCAGCTCTCTAAACTTTCTGGAGTGCGTGTTCAACACTGAAACCCTGACCCTGGAGACTCTTCTTTCATAGAGAATATATATTAACTTTGTCTGTCAGTCTGATTAAATCTCTCTCTCTTCCTCTCTCTCCCTCTCTTTCTTTCATGTCTTCTGGCTCTTTTTAGCCCCTTTTTATGCCAGCCCTTACTGAAATGAGATATAACAGAACCACCAGTTTTACCCTCTAGGAGATAGCTGCAGATATCACTTGATTGATGGCTACTCTATTTTCCTTCTTTTTACTCCCATTTTTCTCTGAAGTTAGTGTTATGTCCAAGTAAGAAAAGGAAGACAATAAGTCCCATTAAAAATTCACATTGTGCTCCTCTGCAACAGTAAAAAACTAGAGTATTCCTTATTCTGAAGTATAAACTACCTGGGGCAGCAAGTGCTACAGTTTCAAGGGAAGTATGAATAAGACAATACATAGGACCTTCAAGAGCAGAAGTAATTAAAGTTTCTCCTAGATACAGCACAACCGAATGGAATTTCTAAAACTCTCAGAGCAGAGCAATAACTTTTTCTCACATAAAAAAAGACAGAAGGCAAAAAACCCCAACAAAACAACGACAGCAAATCTTCCTCAACAAATATTCAAACCTCTTTAAACTTGTAGGAAAAAAAAGTATTGAAATATTAATTCCATGTACAGAATAAAGTTATATTCCAAATGGCAATAGCCTATCTTCTGACATAAGGAATGCCATCTTACGTTGGGTCAAAACACATTTTTTTCTACAGTTCTAGGCCATGTTCCTCATATTGTTTCTACATGACAGACAAGATACAAATACACTAATTTGGATATCAGTATAGCACAGCCTAAGTTAATTAGCCCTTGTAGAGCTGCACTGCAATAGTCCTCTGTTTCTTCTAGAACCTTAGCAAGAACTGAGAACCTCTTCAGACTCAAGGACAGAAATCTTCCTTGAGAACACAGAATGAAAGTTACTAACAGTAATATACGTGAACTATGAAATGCAATAATCTTCTGTGATAGTGTTGTAGCTACCTTACATATTTGCACATGCAGTTTTTATGTCTGCATTGAAGTAAAAAAATCTTCCATAAGCTGAACAGATAGACTCTGAATACACTTGTACTTAAGAGGCAGACAGCATTTCATTGCTCATATTTACAATTCTGAAATAGTTTCATATATAAAGTTGAAATATTTTATTTGAGCTGGATTGTGGAGAAAGCTGTAATGCAATTCTAGCAATACTAATAACTCTTTTACATTGGAAAAATGTTTAAAAATTGCTGATATTTTACAATAAAAAATCTGAGACTAGATATTGGGGTAGGATACAGACTGTCAAGAGGTTTAAAAACCAATAGATTGTCTTTAGACTTTTTAGTACAATAATTGGCAGCAAAATGGCAAGATAGCATGTCAGAGGGAAGACAACATGAACTGCAGGTTCCATATTGTATTGTAACCAAAGAAATCTTATGAGACAGAGACAGTTTGATGTTAAATTATCACTCCCACCAATTTGTCCTGAAGGAGCTTATGTAAAATAATCCCCTAGTAGCCCACACAACCCCCCCTCTTGGAATCAACATATCTTAAGAAGGACAAGCAAAGCTTTCAGTTGAGATGAGAGTTTATGTAAGTTTGAACGTAGAATTCAAGCAACCAGACATTGAGAAAACTAACACTGAAACACAAGCTGTAAACTTAAAGAGTTAACAGAGTACAGCTACCTAGCTTAATGGAGTGGAAACCTTTACTTCTTCAGTAGTGGCATCTGATTGAGGCCAAGTGAGAGTCAGTTCGAAACCAAGAATGCAGAGATGCTAATTTGTGATGAGTGTTTGGGACTAGATTGTGAAGTGGAATACAGACAAATTGAAGCTTTCAAAAATGAAAGTCCCATATGCTAGATATTTACTGACTAAAGCTATTCTCAAAGTCGCAGGGCCTTTAAATATGTGCCCACAATAAAGGGTGTTGTGGGAGTCCATTAATGTCTAATGAGAACTAGCTGCCAAGCCAGGTTCAGATCTGTCAAAAGTCTATAAATAAGACTGGTCAAGAATTGTTCAACAGCACACTCTTTTTTTTTTTTTTCTTTTTTTTTTTCTTTTTTTTTTTTTTTTCCCCTTCGAAAATGCCAGTTAATTGCAACCCATACTTTCCTTGGAAATATGGGCTTCAACTAGGCCTGCCAGCCTTTCCTGACTTGCATATGATGAGAAAACCTCTTGCTAGTGAGGACCCAGTCTTTACCTGCCTTGTTTTCTTGTGGGACTCCCAGCAACCTAACCTTAGACAGCAGCCATTCCTCACTGACACCTGACAGACAGACCAGGTGGGGACCAAGAGCAAAAGCCTTAGCTTAAAAGCAGCTCTCAATAGAAGGAGAGGGTTAGGCATTGCTGAGGCTTGTTCTAGGTTTCTTCACAGCAGCTGTCCTTGAGGCCAGCAGCTGTTTCCAGGGTCACCCATTGCACTTTCTTAGAGGTGACCCAGGACCCACAACCAAATCCCTAGGAGTGGGCTGGGGTGAGAGATGTATGCACGGCACTGATACATGTCCAGCTGGCCTGCAGGAGACACAGTTTTAGATAGAACACAGGCTTGAACCTATATTTTCTTAGAAAAGTCCCCTAATCACTAGGCTTTTTATGATTGTGGGATTAGTCTGCCTATTTATCAAAAACTTTATGAAAAGCTGAAACACTATGCTAAAATAAAGGAGGTCTCTTGTAAGACTTACAACTTTGTAATGAAAAAGTAAATAGTATCTTCTACTCAGCCTTAACTGAACCCTGAGACAGTTAAAACACAAAGTATATTGGGGTACTGGTCATCAATTCAGTGCCATCATTTGAGACAGTAAAGAATAAAGAATACCTTCAGTTAATAGAGGAGCTGCAACCAGGCTGCAATGCTTCAGAAAGAATCTCAGAAAGAGCAATGCTGTAAATCCAGCAGCTCATTGGGTATACAGCCTTAACAGAAAAGAAAATTACGTATAAGCTTATCTAGAAAAGGTGTTGGCTTTGTCTGGTAATGGAACAATATGGCACTACAACCTGTACCTTTGAGTACAAGACGTATACAAAGTTCAACAAGTACAAAGAACTTATTGAAAGAAACCCTGGTGGAAGAAGCCACCCATGTTCACCCCCAAAATTCCAAAATATACTGACACTCTAGTGCTGTGATTTGAAAAAGATGATAAATTTTCTGATAAGCCACTACTGAAAGCAGATGCACTTGGCAGAGCACACTTTTCAGAGTGCAACAGTGGTATTTTTTTGTCTGGGAGAAAAGTCTACCAGTATGCCACAGTCCCTTTTTGTTTCTGAAAAAGAGATCCAATGTGGTCTGTCAATACAGGGGGCAGGACTTTGGGGCTATCTTCCAAGATGTTGCTGATGCTCTGATCTAAGGCTGCAAGAATCAAGTACTGGAAGTACTATTAGAGGATTGTGGACTCTTTGTGCAAGTGTTAAGTGTGCAAAAACCATTTACATCAGAGAGTGACTCAGGTCTGTTCATTTTAATAACAGTATAGTCACAATGAATTAATACTTTTATTTCTTGGAAGACAATTTGGCAAGGAATGTGATCAGGAAACTGAAAGCATGCTATCTTCAGACAATGAACAACAGGACACTTCAGGAGAATTCAGTCAATTGACTGCCAAGTAACAGGAGAGCGGAGCCAGCACTGAAGAAAAAAAAGGCTCATGGAAGAGCTGAAACAAGTAGGGATGATGTTACCTGGCAATGTTTAACCATTGCAACTCTCCTTTCCATGCTCTTTCTGAGCATGGAAATTTGAAGAAAAGATTGATGAGGTGAAGGAGTAAATTATGCTTCTCATGCAGGCTGTCTCATACATATTTGCTTCTGTTCAGCATAAAAAATAATAAACAGCAGAAGCAGCTGAGAAAATACTTGTAAATAGACTACTCGGTGCTGCAGAAGAGCTACATATCTGTGTCTAGGACTTACAAGTGAGTAAATCTCAGTACAGTTAAAAACAACTGTAAAAGTAATTTCAAAAGATGAGACTCCATACCACATGGACCATTGACACCAGAAGATCTCTACTGACTGTCAGAGCTCAGATCAGTACTGAAAAGTGTTCTGGACAGACATATAGAAGCTGAAGATATACAGCATGCCCACATCAACAGGCAAACATCCCATGACCTAAAATGCGTATACATGTTGTCTCAAGTATCATTGTCAGGAACTATGTGAAAAACAGGTCTGCTGCCATGCAAGGCTGGAATGGCACAAAAGTGGAAGAAAGTCTCTTACCAACAGCATAAACAAAAAGTGGCATTCTTGTCTGATTATTATCATGTTTGAAGAGTATGAATTCCAGCAGACTTCAAAGGAGTTATGATGGAGATTGCTGCCTGGGTTTGGATATTGTTTTAGCTCTTACAGTAGCATTTAATTGATAGAGTGACTGTTTCACATCCAGAAAAATTTCATGTGAATTTCTAGGGAATTTCATTTTCAAATTCTTACTTGGAAGGAAGAGAAACTGAAAAACTCAGGGCCTGGTTTGCCAGACCTTAGTTCCTATGTCAGCTAAGTACTGAAATCTCTAAATCCACTTTCAAAATCTGGAACCTTTCCCTTGAAGTAACGATGGTGACACTGAAGTTGGAAAATGTTTGTATAAAGGATGTAACAAGAGCAAAAATACCCAGAAGTAAAAAGCTAAATGAACAGAACTGGTTGGTCTGCAGGGCATCTCCAGGCTGCTGGGAGATGTGACACAAAACTCAGGGGGAATCTGCTACCACCTAGAGCCACAGCTGGAGTCAAAACAGAACAAAACAAACAACAAAAACCCCAACAACAACATAAACCACCAGACTGAGAACACAAGCTAGATCCTGATTATTTAAGATCAAGTCAACTTAGTGCAAAGAAGTATCAATAAAATGTTCCTAAATTTTGCTTCCAGCTTCAGGTCTGTGTCTGCAGTGAGAAGACAGACATGTTAGGCTCCTGAAAGGACACAGAAGAGCAGAGATTCAATGCCAAATTACTCTTTTTTCTACTTTTCTGTATGTTGCCAGACAGGTTGCATTGAAAAAGAAATAGTCAAAAGCCTACTTCGTGAAATCTCGGTAGAGAAACTTTTGCCATTTTTTAATCACTTTTTAAATTAACAGTCTTAAATACAGCTAATAGTTATTGTTCTTTTGAAAATGTAGACGCTTTCAGAGTAACAATGAAGGTACTGAATTCAGTATTGTGGAAAAGCGTATGACAATATAGGCAGTGGATGGCTGTTATTGTATTTCATACTTTTTTAGCAATCTTATAAGCTTTTTACAACATTTTTTTATTGCTTTTGTTTCTTTTTCAATACATTGACATATATAGATTATTTTTTCTCAATGCAAAAATAAAGTTGATGTGATTGTTGCTGGAGTTGCCCAGTATTTGTTCATTAAATTGTTTTCCACTTTGAACAGATGTAACAGATGTATTCCTGTGCTGCTGACTAATTGACGAATTGAAATAACAAAAATGTTGTCACAACTCCTTTTCCTTCAAAGTACAAAACATTCATAGTGTTATAGCCATTATCCAGTAATAAGAAGGAAGAAAGCGTTTCATCTCTTATTGTAAAGTGCTTAGTCTCCTGAATATTGTGGAAGCAGCAAGTTAGTAAAAGCACTGTTCTGCATTTTAACACTGTGCTAAGACAATTTGGAACTGTAAGCAAAATATTATGTAAGTATCCCTACTGGTTCCATAACTGGAGAGCTGCCTTTCTTTTTCACCTAAGGGAGCCATCAGTTTATCTCAGAAATACCTCAGCAGCTGGCATGTGTGTGCATGGCTGGGTAGTGCATGCTGACTCTCTGTCTTTGTAATGCAAAGGAGGGTCCTTTTTGGGTAAATGCCAGCAGAAGTCCAGAGGATAGATGCCAGCAGAAGTCCAGAATCTTGAGCCAGTCTTTGAGATGCATAGTGCAATTCACATGTTCTCAAAGTACAACTTCAGGCAGAAGTATGGTACCTTTCGCTGGCAGAAAATATTCCACACACACAAACATCTCAAAGATTTTTTTTTTTTTGTAAAAAATAAAATTTGCTCATTGAAAATCAAACTATTCATTTCAGAATAATTCTCGACCATCTGTTCAGCCCAAGATTCAAATCAAACCTCTCTTATCCCTACTCTCTTCTGTGTGGAGTACCCTGCCTGCATTGCACATCCCATGAATCACTCTGCTAATCCCTATTTGCTAAAGCTATGCTTATTGAAGTAAAAAAAATAATCTATTTTTCTCAGTTGCTGAATGTACTATGCTCAGTTTATGGTTGCAATCGATTTTTGCTTATTTTTTATTCTAGGCCTTTCTAGCATTTATGAATGATAAAAAAATGCTTTCCTAAATGAAAAGTTAAGCAGTTAACATACATTATTTTACCAAATGGATTTTGAGATGTGGGATCTTTGTGCAAATAAAGAGCGGTCTTCTCTTTTGACAGATTTTTTTTCAATAGTTGAATCCCTTTTGGTTTCAAACTGCAGGAAAAATAACTTCCAATTCTAAAGTAAAAACTGGTTTGGTGACCCATTTTGACTGTCTCTGAGCAAATTTAGTTTTTGTGACAGAGTATGGGTTTGTTCATAACTTATTAGAAAAATAAGAAGCTGTCAGTTAGATGTCTTGTATAACAGAAAACCTGATTTTTTTTTTTTTTAGCTCATGCTGGCCAGAGTTCAAAGTGGAATCCGTGTTAATATTGAAGTGGACACACAGCAAAAAAAATCTGATACAATCCGCTTTCTTCTGACTCCAGCTCTTTTCCCTTGAGCAAAAGAAAATGTGCCAGAACTAAGATTGACAGCCTTTCCACAACCTTAGCCCTAGCAGAAAAATGCTGTCCGTAATGGTTGCAACAAGGCCTCCTTTTCCACCAAAGGTGAAATTAATCCCACTCAAAAATGTTGTCTAGCATCAGAAAGTTGTGGCTGCTGCTGTTGTTGCTTTATCGACTGTTAAGGCACCTTTGAGTAGGGCTGAGGGAGTGGGGAAAAGATAGAAACATTATTGTGCAATCAATTCAGTGTGTTGCAAGGTGATAATAGAATTGTAACTTACAGCGGCATTTTGTTCTCACAAATCATAAATGTTTCTTAAAGGAACCAACAGCCCACAGAGACTTTTGTGTTTTGAAATACTACTTTTAAATTCCTGGGTGCTTCATTTTAGGCATGTTTACTTCACTGTTAGCTTAAAGTGACTGTCAGGTATAACTACATTGATTGCTTGTCCTCAGTATATATTCCTTCTTGGGGCTAACATCCTTCCTGATACGCCCTGTCAACTTTTGGGTCTGATTGACTTGGGCTACGAATCTCCTAATTAACCTCTCTGGTAAGCTTTGTATTCTACTCAGTCTTTGATGGACTTATAGTTTATCAGAATTGCAATCCATTAATATTGCAGACCCTTTGGTTAAGGCTGCATTCTCAGGACTCCAAGGTTTATCTTGCACAGGAAAAAAATACAGTCCTGTTTTTCAAATCAGCAAGCAGTGAATCAATGTTCTTGTACTTTCTTGCATGCTTACTCCCTAATTTCCTTTTCTCTTTACTGAAGTTTTTTTATGTTTGCCTATTTTTCTTCTACTGTTCTGTTTACTTTGACTGTCCTGTAGAAAATTTTATCAGAACGTTGGCTAGTTGTTAATAATTTTTTTAAGCTGTTATTAGCATTTTTTATCCTTTGCATATGAGTTGAAAGCATGAACTGCTGTGGTCTTTTGGGATGCTCGTTTGCAGTCTGGAATTTAGGTATGTGTACTGAGAAGACTGAGGTGTCAATTTAGATGAATTTTCCAACAGAGGTCAGTCACCCATAGAGCACTAGCTTCGCCATTGCAGTTTAACGGTTTGAAGTCAGCTTGAGGATGATTCTTAGTCTTGCAAGCCTGTTTTGCCATGTCCTTTCTCACCTGTTTATAAAGTGATAAGAATAGGCATAAATGCCAGATGCTTTTCTCTGAGAGGCCAAATCATAGTGGAAATATTTGGAAAAATAAGTTCCTGTTGAAATGAAAGAAGCCTAAATTTTTACTTATATGTATATAAAAAAGGTGCTTTTCCACTTTTTTCATATTTGTAACTTGTGTTCACTTTTTCAGCTTTTAACAAGAAAGTTTTGCCTTCTGACAAAAACTTGCTGGAATTTTCTAGCTCAGTTGAAACTAGAAATATCTTCAAGTGGTACCAATGACCACCTGTGTGGGTTGAACTTGCTGACTGAATGAATCCCAACGGTTCTGGGCAGGGCCAATGTATTCACTGAAGAAAAGTCTGATGGTCCATGTCCACCTCTGAGCACTCTTACAGACCCAGTGATTTCTGCTTATATCCTGCTTTGTCTGGTGATATCTGTAAGTCTTTCAAGAAAAGTAAGAAGTTTTTTCTTGTGCTGAAGGGATGGCAGCAGAAGCTTTGCTAACAGCTTGAAAACACTTCTCTCTTCTTCTTAACCTTTGCGTGTTTTAGCAGATGTCAAACCCTTGATTCACACCATTCAATTTAGCAGCTAGGCAGAGTTTCCAAAGCATCTACTGGTATGCAGTGATATCAGTTAGATGGCCAGGAATTTCAACAACCATGAATACCTACAATTGCAGCCCACTTGATATTCTCTGTATTCTTATGAGGAATGTAACGTTCCCAATTAAGTTTAGCATTTATACACACTATGTAATATGGCCTACTATTCACATCCAGAATTCTTTAGAAGTAATAAACCTGGATTGTACATTAAAATGTGATATGACTCCCAGCTGTACTCTTGCCTATTTTTCTGGCACTTGGCACCACACTTTATTTTCCAGTGGTTCAGATGACAGGCAGAGCCCATCTGAGGCAAAATGAAACAGTTTCCAACTGGTGGGATTGATAGTGCAGGTGACATTAAATAATTAACAAGTTCTCTTTCAGAACCATGCCTCATGCTTTAATTAATATCGCTTCTTAAAATAAGAAGTTGTTTACCATTGCTGCTTCTGCAAGCTGATTGCTGCTTGCAAAAAACATCTGAGACATGACTATGCCCAGGGGATTGCTTTCACTTCATTGTTTATAATAACTACAAACAAAGAGCTGCAAAAGCTCATCTTGCCATGAGGCGTCCTGACAATCTGCCAGTTTAGTCACCAATAATAATGAGACTGGCACTAGCAATAAGCTCAGCACTAATCTAATGAGGGCCTGTTTCAATCACCCATTGATATTACAGCAGCTGCTACGCACCCGATGTTTAGGACATACAAACAAGAGGTATGTCTCCAACCAGTTGAAGGGTAATTACCCCCTCAATATGGCTTTACTCCTATCCAGAAGCTGTGTCACTCTCTTTTTTTTTTCAATTTCCACACCCCCCTCTCAGAAAGCTGATCTAGACCAGCCCTTTTCAGGCAAGAGATGTAAATTGGATGAGCTTCCTGGACCATGGTGAAGACTGGAGAAAAGGCTGAGCTGGAGCTGGAGCTGGTGCCCATGGAGAGCCGAAGGCACGTGTGATTTATCGAGCCGCCTGTGCTGAGCCCGGGTGATGTCACTTCCGTCGCTTAATTCCTGCAGTGAATGCAATTATGAACAGATGGGCAAATGACATGATTCCACTGCTAATGAACTTCCCTACTGAGGAAGAGGACAGTGCATTACCCTTTTGTACTTCAGACTGTTAATTATCATTCTTAGGATTTGGTGTGGTGGTGGTGGGTTTTTTTTGGTTGTGTTTTTTTTTGTTGTTGTTTTTTTTTTTTTACCCGAGAATAATTGTTACACATCTTTGAGTTCTAAATTCTATTGGAGATGGTTAACTAGTTCCTGCCCAGTCAGGAAAGTTCTGAGGAAGTGGCAGAATAAAAGGGTTTTCTTTTTAAATGGCAACAATAACATTTCAATGCACAGATCAAGAGAACAAGAAATCTGTGCAAGTCTAGCTTCTTAAATGTAATTTTTTTCTTTCTTCAGTTCTTACTGGCCTCCTTTCTATTGAGATTTCTCAAAGCAACCTTTTCAGATTAAGAACTGATAGTAGTGTGGTTCCTACATCAGTTTAACCATGTCTGGAGGAACGAGTAGGAAGTGACTGATTTGGAAAGGATTAAATAGCATTTCTTCTAAGCCAAAGCACAAGCCAAATGAAAGCTAGACAAGGTTTATGTTGAGGTTCTAAATTTTATATTTAACAGAACTAAACTGGTAAAAACACATTCTGTAGCCACTTGAAATGTATATCTCAGCATCAACATATCATGAAAAGAGTGACACTAAGCATCTAATTATAGATCTCTTTTTCCCTATCTCCAGAAAAAGTGTTGAAGAAGAAGATGGGACATCTTACACTTCTGAGAAAAAAAAGTCAGTAGGTCCATCATCCTAGTTTACATTTCTTCTTCCTTTTGCAAAAGCATGGTCCCTTTTAGGGTAAGCAATTTGCATGAAGTCTGTCTATAGCCAGTGTGTGACAATACCCTAATACAAATTTGAAAAGAGAATATTAACTTCGGAGGTTCAGACAGCAGACTGTTTTTTTCTCTCCATTATTGCTTGTCAGAATTGTAAAGTATAAAAATGGATTTCTGAATTTCCCACTATTGTCATGGCAGCACTAATATATAAAGCTCTTTTCTATGTCATGTTTTAATCTTGTACTGTTATCATGCAGCTAGTGACTTGGCATCCATGTAAGAAAGTTGATCTCTCCAGATTATTCCCTCTTAATCACAGGAAGAGGGAGAGTCGATCTTCCACAGAGCATTTCAAAGCACTTAAGTTAGACATCTAAAAGGTAAACACTATCAGTGACTTCATAAGGAAGGAATAAAAAGGTCTGTTATGTCATAATGGGGACTGTAAATGACTCTTTAATAGTGAGAAGCAATTGGAAGAGTTAATGCCCTAATATATTATACAACTGCAATGAATTTTAAAAGGCTTTTAAAAAAAGGGGGTGGGGGGAGAAATAACCCTTGAGCTGTAGCTGCTAACATGGGACTCATTCTTGTGAAACCACTGAGTTTTGGTGCTGCAACTTTCCAGGAGGACAAAGAAGCTTACATATTCAACACACCACAAACTGTTAATGGTTTCCACTGAAACAGATGGCAACATTATGATCATTTTTGCAATTAATGCTGACTGCAGATTGTTCTTGAGGCTGCAGTCATAGTTTTCCATCTCCTGTGTTAACACAGTATTATTTAGTAACAGAATTTATTTTATAAATTTCTGATAACTCCTTCTTCCCCAAGCTCTTGAAAATGCCCAATATATTTGGAAATGATGTGAATTGCCTTCTGCTACTTCTATTCCAAGGATCATGCAAATTAAGATGTGACCCTGAAATTCACAGTAAGATGTGATCTTCTTTTTCTCCTGAACAATAAAATGGTGATTAGAAAGCTAAGCACATCTTAAAGATACTCTTTCTGGAACAAACTATATGGCTGAATATGTCTGGCACAATTGCACTTCTGATTTACTGAATAACTGAATATTTTCTGTCCATTTGTTTGGGTTTCTCACAATTTTTTTCATTCGCAACTAATCTGAGTAGATTTGTTTTGTTTGGTTGTTTGGTTGTTTTTCTAACCAAATGCGATGTTCTCATGTGCATTGCAGATTGAAACTTTCATGTTTGCAACCTTTTTTGTCCAGCAAATTCTGTATGGACCAGACACCTGCAGCAAAGAAGTCTGCAATACCTTTAAATATAGTTATGCAGAAAGGGGCACAAACCTTTTCCCTCTTGGAAGTAGCATGGTGTAAGACGGAAAGTGGGTAGACTGCTTTACAATGAATCTAGGTGGAAATAGAATCAGTGCCACCGCTCTCCAAACAACAACGAAACACCTTGTATTGTCAAAGGGAGATGCGCAGGAAGCCAACAGGACTATTCTGCAGGCTGGTAGCACAACTTAACTTCTGCCATTAGAATTAACAGGCTGAAGATAGAGCAGCTCAAAGGCAAATTTTCCAGAACAGCTGGAGAATGATCAGCCATTGCTGAGAGCAAAATAAAGGAGCAAAGGGATTGTGGAGCAACTCTGCATTTGCCCAGCTGGCATTATAGTCAACTGTGTTAGTCAGCTGCTCATCACCATCCCCACACCTCCTGCCACACCACACACCTGCAAATGCCCACAGCCAGCAGTGGGAGAAGCTGAGGTCCTTTCTCCTGGAGGAGTCAGGCTCAGGTGTCAAGGAGCTTCTGAAATCAGCAGGAACTGGAGCCAGAAACCCTCTGAGGGGCAGCATCTCACAGAAGAGCCTGGCAGCTGGTCCCGCTCCCTGAATATCTTGTGGGCCATCCCATGTCAGGAGAAACCCATGGTTGGTTTATCCTGAGCTCAGTATTCGGAGAAGTATGACATCGACCTAGGACCCTGTGCCCCAGCAAAAGAATTATTTTGTCACTTGCGTCACAGTGTTTCACAGCTCAATATTTAGTGGGAACTTGGACCTAGGAGCCAGGCCTTCCGGAGAAAGGAAACAGTGCTGATGGACTGCACCGTGCTGCTGTGAGCAGCAATTGCTCTTCCAAAAGTCTGCTGTGTTTTGGAAGGCATGCTTTCCAAATGCAGCATGGAAAATAGCACAGAATGGAAAACCTGACAGAATTCTGAGATGCATCATTAAAAAGTGAAGAAGTTTTGTGAAATTCAGTTCATTAAAAAACTGAGGTTGGGGACTGATTTCTACTTTCAGATCTTACGAAGGTGAACTGTTTAAAGTGGCAGGTTGGCATGGTTCAGATGTCTGTTTTTCCAAGGGTGTCACTGTACAGCTGTAATTTGAACTAGGAATCCTTCATAGAATTATATCACAGTAAGAAGCTGATAATTGTACAATTTTTCTTGATATGTAGCTTCTTTTAGTGGGAAAATACTCTTTTTGTGTTTGTTGTTGTTGTTGTTTTCTAGTATTACTGTAAATTGTTGAATTACTTTGCTGTGTAAATGAAGTATTTTTTTCAAGGGAATTGTTCTAGTAAAATAGATGATTTATAACAATGTTACAAAAAGATTTTACCATTCAGGAGCCATAGTAAGAGGTAATCATTCTGTATGTTTGTAAACAATGGACATTTTAATAACAGCAAAGTAGTTTTAAGAGGATTTTATTATTACTGCAAGATAACAACAGAGATTTAATCTACAGTAGTAAATATCAAATGCCGTAAATTTCAGAGTGATAAAAGTCTCAGATAAACTCTTTCCAATTGAGCATCACTGAAATGGTAAAAGATGCAATGCATTAAACTCTACCATATACATTGCAGATATCTGTTCAAAGTTTTTTGTTGATGTTTCAAAGTTAACAGTTTATGGTTTTCAGGAAACATACCCATCTGGGGCTAAAAATGATATCTTGTTCAGTCTTATTTTTGCTAAGTAAAAGGGAGAAACACTTCACAGCTAGAAATCTCATATGGGCCACAAAGGCCTATTTTGACAACCACAGAAAATGGCAGTAAAGGTTTATTTTAGTATCTAACTTCAGACTGATAAGTGTAAATCAAACTTTACATCATGGAGTTGCAATTTAAGTGAGACAAATAGAGTATTTGGAAAGATAGATCAAAATATACAGAGGAAATTTGTTTAGCTTAATGCATTCATAAATATTTAAACTCTTATATGGATCATGGAAAGAAGTTTGGGGGATACACAAGAAATCACATTAACATCTGCCTTTTTTTTCTCTTAGGAGAGACTGGTCAAAGAATCTTTTATTTAGTCTCAGTATGGTCGGATCACTGATATTTTACATAGGAGCCACATGTATTGTTTACAGCACACTTAGAATCATATGTATTTATACAACATATACACTAATAGTGCTTTTCATTTAAATAAAGTCAACAAAATAAATCTTGAGTTGATGTATGAGAAACGCAAACACAAATGAAAGTGAGGAAAAGGGTCCCTAGAGAAACATCATGTCATGACTTCACATTAAGCTCATTCATCTCTGCAATGGGTGGACTTATATCTACCACATGATGATGTGATGCTCTTATTATTATTTGTAAGAAGTTATTACATTAAAGAGATAGGCAAGTACCTGGTGGTGTTATTTAGTCATCAACAATTGCCTTTCATACAGATTCAGTTTTCTGCTTCCTCTTCAAAATAGTGTGTTCATGACAGAAAAAAATAGAGCTGGATTCCAGGAAGTCATCTAGTTTACCTCTCCAGGTGATGAACCAATCTGCTTTTTCCATGATCAAGATTAATGTTTGGTTACAATCTCTCTAGCAAATATACTACAGCGATTATCTAGCCTTACCAATAGCATCTTAATATCTAAATAGTCATTGCTGAAAAAAAAAAGAGGTTTTTCTTCTTCCTTCCTCTTTCTCAGCCTTTTCTAGGCTATCCAACCCTTATTTCTTCTGTTTTCCCCCGTGGATCATCTTCTCAGAACCTATAGTAATTCTGATTTCTCCTCATTGGGGAGAAATTTGCTCAGGATCTTTCTTGAAGTCTCCAAAATTGGAAGTGAAATTTTTGGAGAGGATTTATAAACAATAAAATTGCTTCATGTACAGTCTTGCTGCCCATCTTCTTGTACAGATACCCTTGGTGTGATTGTTTTGGATGCCATTATTGACTCATATTCAGCTCATAACTGATCCTAAGTGCTGGAGTCTTTTATAGGACTTCTACCCAGTCGGTTGTTACACACACAGTACTTGAAGCTGATTATTCCTTTCTAATAGCATCCTGCATTTGTACCTCAATATTTCTTAACAAGAAAACACTGAAAGGCAGAAAAATTCAGATCTGAGAAAAGGTCAGATATCCCTTTTCTTGTATAATAATAGGGTTTTTTCTGTCAGTTAGCACATACTGCTTGCTTTCATTACTTCTCCCAAAGGAATCATTATTTCATTCATTTATTAACTCCAAAAAGAGTAGGCTAAATAAAAATATTGAGTAGTAAGGTCATAATTCAAACATTGTTTTGCTTGAGACTACTCAAAGAAAGCTTGTTCAAAAGGGTCCAGTACAGACAGAGGCATTTGTGTGTTCTCATGTCTATATCCTAATTGAATGTGTTCTTAAGTGAGCAAATTACTCTTTATGAACTGTTTTCCACTTCTATTTACTTTTCAAATCAGCTGGACTCAGTTTTGTAAACTTCCATCTGGAAGTACTACTTATCTTTCCTTGAGACTGAAGTATCTATCTATAACCTTGTAAAATTGTAGAAATGAGCTATTTGTAAAGAAGGGAGATTCTTCACACAGCCTTTAAAAGAACAGCTCTTGCACAATATATTGTACAATCCAATTTTATTTACTGTTAATGGACAATGGGAGACTAAGAGTGCTAGAAAAAAAGAAAACATCTATAGTGTTAAAATAATATTTTTAACCATTTGGCCTCATCTTTGGTTAGCTGGCAAAAAACAGACACATAACACTGGTTAGCTATTTTTAAATGGAAAATACATCTATTAAGCCTACCATGTGAGACACTGATGTAACCAGAGCAGTCAATCAAACATGAAATGGAGCTGTACAATGAAAGAATTAATTCAGACGCTAATAGGCAAGGGGAAAAAAGCTTACATCCTGAAGGAGGAGATTACTAGCCATAGCAACATAAACAAACACTTCTTGATGCATTTATTTCCCAGTTATATCAGATTATTTACCAAACAGTGAAGCAGATGAGGATACAGATTATCTTGTATTTGTCCTATTTTTAGAACCACTTTTTTTGTTTTAGTTGTTGATTTCTCTTCCAAATGGCACTCTTTACTAAAAGAAATGGTCCACAATCCAGTCATCATATACAGATATAGAGCCGGAAGACTCCTCACTGCTGGTCTTTTGTTCTGTTATAAATGTAGTACATTTGAACAAACTGGACTGAGGAACAGAAACCTGATATAATGCTTTTTCTCTGAATAATGCTGCCAATGTCCTGAAAGAACGTCTCTTTGGTCTGTATTCTTTACTTTTTTAAAATGGCCATCTCTTGCAGGAGCTCTGTTCTTAAATTTCACACAGTGCTGGAGAGATGAAGCAACAATCAGGCTTGTGTGTGCTTGTCAGATACATTAATATGTTTTGCTAATTTTAAAAAAATCGGATTTAATTTTGTAAAGACCATTCCCCCATGAATAGAAAGTGTCCATGTCGATTGAGAAGTAGTGGAGAGAATGTAGTGGAAATGAATGTCTCGGAAAATGCACTCAGAACAGCGAGCATTCAAGACCACAACAAAAACTTCTTACCTTTTCTTTGTAAGCCACATATGTTGGACTATTTATAAAAAACAATCTGGCCCTTTATCACATACATGAGATCTTGGCATTGATCTGTTTGTTTGTTTGCTTGTTTGTTTTTTTAATGAATCATAGCCTTGTTTCTGTGATTCTACCCTTCTAAAGTAAATGGAAACATAACTACCAGCTGTGGCTGTTGTACGGCCAAATGAATTTAGGACTCTGATTTCAAATAAAAAAATCCTCCAGAGAATGTTATGCAAAATTGTTAACTTATTCATCTGCACTTTCTGTAATATTGCATCTCTTGTGGTTTTTAATATTAAAGAAACTGTAACTGTCTTGGGATATGTGATAGTAAACAATTTTTGTTCTATGATCTCAGTTAGGCAAAACACTAAGTACATGCATGGTTTAATCTCCAGGGTAGTTCTATTCTACTGGGCATTACATTAAATGTAGCAGGACTTCATAACCATCACAATAGGTAGGTTTTCCTCTTTTCCAACTGATCCAGTGTCACCAAATTTTAGCTTCTCTGTAGGCACTATTGAGTTACTCATGGATTTTGATGGAACACTGTGATATTGGGAATACGATGCTTTAACTTCTTCAGTGTAACTGGAGAATAAAGGTGTATTTGCCTCAGTTTTGAATTTTGCAACAAACCCTCCCATTCTATGTGTTCTAATGGTAGGCAGGGTGGAAAGAACGAGAATGCACAGTTTACAGTGTACTCATAACAAGTAGCATCAACAGAATTAGTATATTTGGAACTGTAAGTCTCGTATGAGTTTAACATGTTTGCTTTTCTGTGTTCTAAAGCTACCTATATATATTTTTACATATTAAATAGATATATACACTTTACACACGTTATATATACACACATTAAACACATACACACGTTTATATACTTTATATGTAGTTAGTCTATGTGTTTTTATATATATAAACATATACATATGCTCAGGCATGCTTTTCATTAAATTACATATTTTTTAGTCTTTGTTGATAACACATTCATTGCTATTCATCAGTATATCATAGTGTACTAGAACAAATAAAATCAAGTAAAACTCAAGACAGATCTAGAGCTGATATCCTGTATCATCTCTTCACCATAGATCACTAGCATGTCTTACAGCTCTTATGTGAAAAACAAGTTCCTTCCAGTCTCTGCAGGAAGTTATGGTATTATGTTGGGAAGGGCATGTGAACATGGAGAACTTTCCTGTTTCTGGGATAAGTATATTTTTCTTTTTTGCAGTCCCCAGTTCTGGTTTTCTCTCCAGCTGAGATGGGAGATGTCCTTGTCCTCAGATCACTGACATAATACACCACAGCAGCCGTGAAGCTCTTTCATGTAGGCGGCTGAGGACAAATCCTGGGATGAGGTTGCCATGGCAAGAGGCAGCCCCTGCCCTGTACTGTTTACACTGCATTGTGAATGCCATGCATGAGCTCCACTTTTTATCTTGATTTGTATAATCAGTGATTAATTTACTGTGACTTAATTCTCAACAATGTATTTAGACTTTGCACACTTCATTTAAGGGCTACACCTTTATTATCTTCAGATCCATCTAAAGATATCTGCAAGGAAAGGGAAAATGTAAGGTCATTTTTCTCAGTAGTGACAGGTGCATAGAAGGATAGAAGGAAAGGCTATTTTTTTTTTTTCTGTGGGCATTAAATCTCTCTATGAGCAGAGCATTTTGTAAACATCTACACCATAAAACTGTATACAGCAAAATTTAACTATGTGACTGTAAGTCAAAGACAACTGTAGCTACAGCAAATCCTGTCAGACTGCTGTTTCATAACAATAGATTTGGGACTCTTCCTGTGGACTGATGGAGGACCTGGCTGTACCCCAAGGTGACACAATATCCAGAAGTAAAGAGGAGAAGTAAACTGACTGCATCAGTAGACAGAAGGGCCTGTCTTTCAGCTGATGAAGCATCACTGACAGCCCTAGAGGGACGTGTTTGCTACTTTTGTACATGAAGGTGAGGTACCAGGAGGGTTGTTGCTGACAGGAATGGGGTAGAGGGGTTTTTTTCTTGTAGGTATGACTAGTTGCAGAGGCTACGCTTGATATCTAAGGAGAATTAGAGTTAGCAGAGCTCAGTGCAGACAACATCACTGCAGACAGAAAAAAAAAAAAAGAAAAAAGATTTTAGGATTCATACTGGATGACTTGAAAAAGGGGAAACACAAGAATTAAGCAGTTTGTCTAAAAAACAATGAACTGAAAAAATCCAACCACTTTATTAGCTCATCCGTCGGATCAGCATGATATTTTACTTCTATGCTTTCTGGCCCACGCACTAGTCTTTACAATGCATGGAGCAAAGGGACCACAGCCTTACTAGAGACAGCATGGGGTCTTCTGGCAACAGGAAAGTTTATAACATAATTTCAGTTGCGAGAAGAGAATTTACTTATAGCTTTTCTCCATTGCCCCCTTAGATGACACCAGGCAGTGGTGCATATTAGAATAACTTTTCTAGGTCTTTTTCAGTGTTTCGCTGACTGGCAGTTTTGTATTAGGATCTTTATCAAATGATAGTGCTTTAAAGTCTTATTGAATTAAAAGGGACTTAACCGGTGTTTCACACATGAAACGGTATTGAGACTTATCAGTAAAATGAATATTTCTGAAGGCAATATTTTATAATATATGTTGTAGCTGCTCACACATCTCTGTACTTACAAAGGGTATAGTATTCCCTTCTACTGTCCTATATAAAATGAGGAAATATCTAACTGGATTTGCCACAGTGACTATAGGAAGAGGGCAATAACATTATCTGTACCAGAAATCATATGCAGTCTTCAGCACTAGAGAAAGAGACAGTACCTCTGATCAACATTTTCCTTTCCCGTCCCACCAACCCCCCTTTTCTGAATCTGAGATTCTGAGGAAAAAAGCCACATTTTCAACAGCAAATATTGTGTAAATAACAGGGAAACACTTAAAAATCCTGTTGGTCCTATTTCCCACCCATTTAATATTCTCATTTGTTGTCATGAATAAAAATGGCACTGCTGAAATTCTCTGTTTTTCAACACCAATTCAGTGGTTTAAGCAGATCCTTTCTATAATAGCTACTTAGCAAGCAGCACAAATAGTTAAAACCAACCAAATTTTGTTCATCTGACCAACAGGAGATAAGAATCACCATGTTGAGTCACTGTACCTATCCTGTCTGTTACTGACTTCAGCCAATAGCAGATGTTTATGCAAAAGGAGAGGATGTCTGGTAGTTGTAGAATAATCCTTCACTTCTTGTGGTGTTCAAGAATGTGGTAGTCAGTAGTTTCTTGGCTTTTGGAGATAAAGGTTTTGAAGTCAAAACAACTGAGTTTAACAGCCACCTCTCAATCTGATCCTTCTTCCTGCCAGTAACAGTGCTGATTAGCAGAATAATTGCACAAGTTGAGATATAAGGTGGATGGATGATGGCAGAGTGGTGGATGTGGTCTACCTTGACTTCAGCAAAGCCTTTGGTACAGTCTCCCACAGCATCCTCACAGCTAAGTTGAGGAGGTGTGGTCTAGACAATACAGTAGTGAGGTGGGTTGAAAACTGGCTTAAGGAGAGAAGCCAGAGAGTGGTAGTCGATGGTGCAGAGTCTAGTTGGAGGCCAGTATCTAATGGAGTGCCTCAGGGGTCAGTACTGGGACCAATATTATTCAATATATTCATTAACGATTTGGACGAGGGAATTGAGTGTACTATCAGCAAGTTTGTTGATGACACCAAGCTGGGAGGAGCGGCTGACATGCCAGAAGGCTGTGCTGCCATCCAGCGGGACCTGGACAGGCTGGAGAGTTGGGCGGGGAATAACCTGATGAAATTTAACAAGGGAAAGTGTAGAGTCCTGCATCTGGGCAGGAACAACCCCAGGTTCCAGTATAGTATTAGAGAGCGGTGTAGGGGAAAGGGGCCTGGGGGTCCTGGTGGATAACAGGATGACCATGAGCCAGCACTGTGCCCTTGTGGCCAGGAAGGCCAATGGCATCCTGGGGTGTATTACAAGGGGGGTGGTTAGTAGATCGAGAGAGGTCCTCCTTCTCATCTACTCCACCCTGGTGAGACCCCATCTGGAATATTGTGTCCAGTTCTGGGCCCCTCAGTTCCGGAAGGACAGGGAGGGTCCAGCATAGGGCAACAAAGATGATTAAGGGAGTGGAGCACCTCCTTTATGAAGAAAGGCTGAGGGAGCTGGGGCTCTTTAGTCTGGAGAAGAGGAGACTAAGGGGGGACCTCATTAATGTTTATAAATATATAAAGGGTGAGAGCCATGAGGATGGAGCCAGGCTCTTCTCGGTGGCAAACAGTGATAGGACAAGGGGTAATGGGATCAAGCTGGAACGCAAGAGGTTCCACTTAAACATGAGAAAAAACTTCTTCTCAGTGAGGGTGACAGAGCACTGGAACAGGCTGCCCAGGGGGATTGTGGAGTCTCCTTCCCTGGAGACATTCAAAACCCACCTAGACATGTTCCTGTGTGACCTCACCTAGGGGTTCCTGCTCCAGCAGGGGGATTGGACCAGATGATCTTTTGTGGTCCCTTCCAATCCCAAAGTGATACCACTTGCCTAGATCGAGAATAAAGAAGCTAATCAATTAATTTGGCAGCAATGATGCCAAACCACAGAACTTCCTTAGATGTAGAGTGGACCTTGCACAGACTATGTAAAAGGAAAGATAGTGTAACTAGATCAAAGCAGCCACAGAGGAAGCGACTGTGTCATGTCTGCCCTTTCCGCAATGCATCAGCCAAGCCTGTGCTGGAAGCCTCACCCACTAGTCCCAACTTTCCAAGAGATAACCGCCTTTAAGTGCATCTCTGATATGAATTTTAATGCAGATGCAGTCTGTAAAATAAAGACTGAGATCTGCCAAGGTAGTTCAAATTCATAATTCTAGTTCAGGGCCCATGTCTAGTTATGCCATCTGTTAGCAGAACTTGGAAGTTAGTGAAAGTTAAACAGGCTTTTGTATTTCTCTGCACCATTTAAGCAGTTTCAGCACTGCACAGCTGTCAAGTGAAAAGAATTTTAGCCTGCAGAACAGTGCAAAGAGAAAATCCATTCTGTATAATAAATGATCTGTCCCTGTTATGACATTTATTGTGTATTCACTTATGAGGAGATTTTGGATAGCGTGTGTATGCCATAACAGAAGGATTATCCATCACATATCCTCCTCCATATACAGCTGTGAAGTACTTAGGTGTATATATGCGTATCCACATCCATATAAAGACAGATGAACAACTTGGCTCATAAGACCCCATTCCCTACAACATAGCAAGACTGTACACTATCCCTAAACTTTGCTGACTGATGTTATCTATTTAACCTTGAAGACGTGCAGCAAAGGTGATCAAACAACCTCCCCAGTGACTTATTGCCTAAAACCTTATACTAAAGACTGTTCTTATAAAGATTGTGTGTTTATGTAAGTATACTTTTCTTGCTGTAGCTTCCCAGTAAACCTACTAGTTGTCAGTCAATGAAGACTAAGCAAGAATAATTGCTCACTGTCCTCTTTGTTACATGCCCTAGCATGTTTTGTAAGTTATCATATCTCCTTTCAGTTTTATTTTTCCTAGATGATATGTCATGTAAGCTGTTTTCTAAGTGCTTAATAACTTCTGGTTTTCTTTGAACTGTCTAATTTGCCTGTCATTTTTCAAAGGTGGTGCTTAAAACTGAATGTAGGTCTCCAATGGATGCTTAATAAGCACCAAGTAGAACAGGGTAATTAACTCATTTGGTTTTAGATTTATTACTCTTAATACAGCTTAATATACTGTAACATTTGCTTCCTTTCCACCTTTTTTTACTTTGTTGTGAAAATGCTGTTTGTTTGATGCATAAGTACTTTGTTATCCACCAAATTCCTGTCCTACTGGTGCATCTGTCTTGTATCACAGTATCACAGTATGTTTGAGATTGGAAGGGACCTCAAAAGATCATCTAGTCCAATCCCCCTGCTAGAGCAGGAATGCCTAAGTGAGGTCACACAGGAACATGTCCAGGCGGGTTTTGAATGTCTCCAGAGAAGGAGACTCCACAACCCCCCTGGGCAGCCTGTTCCAGTGCTCTGTCACCCTCACTGAGAAGTTTTTTCTCAAATTTAAGCGGAACCTCTTGTGTTCCAGCTTGATCCCATTACCCCTTGTCCTATCATTGTTTGCCACCGAGAAGAGCCTGGCTCCATCCTCATGGCTCTCACCCTTTATATATTTATAAACATTAATGAGGTCCCCCCTTAGTCTCCTCTTCTCCAAACTAAAGAGACACAGCTCCCTCAGCCTTTCTTCATAAGGGAGGTGCTCTACTCCCTTAATCATCTTTGTTGCCATACGCTGGACCCTCTCCAGCAGTTCCCTGTCCTTCCGGAACTGAGGGGCCCAGAACTGGACACAATATTCCAGATGGGGTCTCACCAGGGCGGAGTAGATGGGAAGGAGGACCTCTCTCGACCTACTAACCACCCTCCTTGCAATACACCCCAGGATGCCATTGGCCTTCCTGGCCACAAGGGCACAGTGCTGTCTCATGGTCATCCTGTTATCCACCAGGACCCCCAGGCCCCTTTCCCCTACACTGCTCTCTAATATGTAATTTCCCAACCTATACTGGAACCTGGGGTTGTTCCTGCCCAGATGCAGGAACTCAACTTGCCTTCTATGATTGAACACATGATTATTATTTCAACTTTACACCTCAGTTACACGTTGTTCACATTGGAGAGGAATTTTTGTTAATTCTATTTATCAAGTCATTAAGATACTATTAATACTAGTTGCAACCTATTAAGATGCCTTTGTACGTACCCTCCAAAGAATTCATTGTCTATTAGTTTCAAATCAGTTGTGAATTGGTTTAGTGTGTGGTCTGCCATATCCTACACAGGGATTAATCAAAGTCTTAAATGGTCTAGGATGGACTCCATACAGAAACTTGCTTGACGTTCATTTCAGTGTGACACCAGATGGGTTAATAATTACTTTCAATATTTTACTTGCTTTGACTGACTGAGGAACATTTCGTTCCTTCGGCCCTCCTGTTGACTTCAGCTTAACTACTTAAAGAATACATTTCCTTCTTTGCTGTCGATAATCAGCTGAATAAATGAAACTATTGGAGCCTTAAGCCTCAGAGCATCCCTACTGGTCCTAGCAAGTAAACTTCTGAGTCACATCAACATCTTAGTAGAATCAAAAGTCAGGAGAACTTTTATTCTTTTGTGTGTGTGTGTGTGTGACAGGGAGAAAAAATGGCTGGGGGTAGTGGAAATTTGGAGTAACGCAGGAAAAAAAGTACATTTTGGCAAGGTTTCAACCGTCTGTGTGATGGCAGGTGTGTTACTCGGGAATTTCCATGTGGCCCAAAGGTAAAAATTCGATTGATTTCACTTTTTGATGCTCACTTTCTTTTTATCAGAGTGCTTAAAAACTTCAGTCCTTGTGAGGAGTGATAGACCACTCATCCCTTTGACAGGCTTTTTTCTTTCTGTTGTTAGAAAGTCAGGAAGACAGTGGGTTTTCCCCTTGGCCAGTCAACAAAATAAGTCATATTCTGCTATTACTAGTAAGTATTTTTAAACCGAAAAATGAACAGAAGAAAACATGTCACAGACACTTTTAGTCTTCACCTGTCTCTGCACTCTCTGTGTTGTGATATCTAAAAGATTATGGGTATTATATAGGCATTACAGTCAAGCTTTTGGCATTCCAACCTTCAGTTCTCTAACTGTATATAAATCCTATCAGATTAACATCTCTAAAAAGCAAGAAAAAGCATAGTCATGGAAAGGATTCTAGGGAAGTTTACCCCGTTCTTCTGATAAATGTTTATATTAGATTATGTCAACTGATCAAAGCCATGAAAACCTAACATCATATTTACAAACAGTAAAATCACAACTGCTTATAGAAGCCAATTAACTAGTCAGTCATTTTTATTTGCTCGTGTAAAAATTAATTGATGTTCATGATTTTAAATTTCTATACTAAAAATTGCCCTCAGCATCTTTGATGAAAGAATTATGAGAGAATTATTAGATTGCAAATTTAATCTTCCATTCCTTAAGGATGATGATCCAGTGATTCTAGAGACAAATAAAGTATGGCATCATTCTTTCAGGTGTGAAAATATAATTTTCCTACTGCTAATCTGCATAGAACAGCTCTTCTGTACAAGTCTTACATGGTAAACAAACTATAAAACCTTCTTATAAAGCAGATGGACTATTCGTTGCCTTCTGTCTGGAGGAAAGACAAAAAAATGAAAAGGCATTTATTTTATCTTGTTTTTCAGTGACGTTGTTTTCAAGGCACAGTATTTTAAGAGACAATAAGCTTATATGTGCCTTCCCTGCAGTAAGAAAACTTAGAAAACCACTTGATGCACCCTAAATCTTACACGGTTTTGTTTTGTTTTGTTTTAATAGATACTATCTGAAGTCCATTGGTCAGAAGAGACATGTTAAATTGTTCTCTATTTTTGTAGTCCAGCTAAAACGAAACAGAGTGCATTTTTCAGCCTGCTTTGCATACAGCGTCTCATCCTCTGGCCCACTGAACTGAAATTATTGTTATTGTGCTCAAAGGAAATGCTAGGGAGAGGATACTTCCGTTGAAATTTAATGACCAATTCCAAATTAGGGACCACCAGGTAGAAAGATTCAAGAAGCGAAGTCATATATACGCAGGTGTTTAACCAGTCCCAAGGATTTGGTGTTCATTCCCCTAAGACTCATTGGAAATGATTCATAAATCCAGACCTCTTCTGCCATGCCTATTTAAACTGTAAGCTCTGGCACTCAGCTTGTAAAGTAGCACCCAACGCTGTGAGATTTTAATCTTTTGGTGGTGGCCTTTCAGTCTGCTACTGTAATGTAAACAGTCACAGTATCGTATGCTGCTGTTATTACTATTTCATCATTTTAAAGAAGAAAATAAATATTTGGTGCCATTGTTAGGGTAATTATTTTTGTATTATGAAATTCTATCCCATAAAAATTGAAATGGATGTCTGGTTCCTCCAAGTTAACTTAAATTTCCAAACTGGAAGTTTTGTCAGTTTCACTGAATTCTGATGACTTACTAAAGATTTCAATCATCCAATTGGCTCATGCTGAGAATAATTATGAGTTATATTATGTTATTTGGTTTTATGACTGTCAGTAATAAATGACAAAACAAAGTCTCCTGAGTTAGCTTACCAAGAAAGGTTCAAGTCAACTTTAAGGAGAATAAAGCACTGGTGCTCACTATAAACACTGAGAAGACAGGTGTTGAGTTCAGCAGATGCTGACGAGGCCATCACTGTTTCCTGCACATCAAGAGAACTCAGTGGCAACAGGTTCAGTTAACTGACAAAAAGCCTCAGGAGAAATTTTGCTAAAGTTTGCACACCATTTTCGGACATTTGAAAGTGTAATTTTGACTTCTAAAGAAAAAAGAAAAAGCAAACGGTATTCCTAGTTCTTGAACTGTTGAGCATCTTCATGTTGTTAATTGTATATTAAATGAGCCCAAAAAGAAGAACCTAAATGGTTTATTGTATCAATGGAAGCTGGAAGTCTATTGCAGAACCAAGACTTGGTCTTAAATATCTTTTAACACAAATTCTTTAACACAAGTTAGCTGCCATTTTCCTGATCAGTTCTTTTATTAAAGTACAGGTATGTATATAGAACACATGGTTTGTGTTCTGTAGAACTGACAGGGTATTCGTGTTTCTAGTAGTAAGTCAAGAGCCCTGACACGGAAACACTTATGTGCAGTTACTTGCTAATGCTTAAATTTGTTTTTGTCACTTTTTCTGTAGCTTAAAATGATCTACAGTCTAGTTCCTAAGGTTTGTTGAAGCTTGCAACACAGTCTTCAAAGAGTGGAATATCATTAAAAAGAAGCCAAGCACAGAATTATTTTGCAGTTTTCTCTGAATAGAAAAAAAATGTTTCCGAATGTCGTTTCTTGTGGTGAAATCAACTTTTCTGAGTAACAGTTTCAAATTATTTACTAATTTATCTATAAGTGATGTAATACACTGCCAAGCAATAATTTCTACAGTGTCTTCTTGGCAATCTCAGGCAGAATTTGCTGTGACCAAGAGGCCTTTTTTTGTTTTAAAAAGCCACTTTTTAAAATGTTAACAGTTGAATTAAAACTATGTTGATTTTTTAATTATATTTTCTATATAAATGAAAGCTTTCCAAATCTATATTTCACAACTTTTCTAGTAAGCTGCCATGTTATTTTTGGTGATATGATAGCTATATTCAGTGTTGAGCACCACTGTTGTCAAATGTACTGAAAATTCCTCTGATGTCAGTGACAGAAAAATTGTGTCTTGTTGGTGAGGAAAGCAGATGCCTTGGACATGTTGAAACTGAGAAATTAGATTCCCCTAGGAGAGCAACCATGTGAGAATTCTGAGCAGTTACCTCCCAAGTAGGAACTGGTAAACCGATTTATAAAAAAAGATAAATGACACCTTTTCTTAAAACTACAGTCAAGCATGCAGAATAGTTTGAAGAAGTGTATGTACTTTTTTTTTTTTTTTCCCCCCAGTTATGTTGTTCTGTTTATTTTCTTTTGTTTTCCTCTACACTGGTTTAGCATGGACATGTGTCAAGGAAGAGGATCTTAATATGGAGCTTCAGATGAAATAGATTAAAGGTATAAGTGACTTTAAGTTCACCCTTGTGTTTCTGTACCGAGATATTTAATGAAGTATTCAAGTGTTTACTGCTTTACTAATCCACCAAGCTTTCTTAGTTTCCTTTCAAACACTTTCTGAAACAGACTTATTGTTTCAGGAATTATTTGAAGATGCTGAATATTCTTGTTCTTATCCTGCAAAGTCCAGGAGGTGGATGTAGCTTTCAGCTGCTCCCTGGGACAATTTGCAAACCAGAGATGAGTGTTTGCCAAGAGGCTTTGCTGGAGTGCTCGGGTGCTCAGCAGAATGAGGCTGCCAGGGTAACTGCTCTATTTGTGCAAGAGGGAAAGCATTATTGGAGGCTGTGCATCCTCTTCACCTATTGTTTGGTCCAAAATCAGATTAAAGACAGATTCCTCCTCTGTTATCTAGTCTGTGGACTTCAACTTTTCTTGCTAAGTCTATCAATTTCCAGCACTGCACAGTTCTATTTGAATAGAATTAGTTTAATTTAAGTTTATTGATATATCTTATTTTCATACTAGAGTGACTCAGCAGTATAAAAGATGAAAACACATAGATTCTTCATCTTAACTTAATTCAATGACATGGTAGACAGGATTTGGTCTTACAGATATCAAACAAAGAATGGTTCTAATTTAAATGTAAATATTTTAATAAAAAGCCCTGCTGACTGTAGACAGCATATTTACTGGAATGAATCAACATTTTAAGCACTTTCAGAAAAGTAAGGCATCTTTGTTTAAAGGCAGAATCCAAAAGAAGATACAGAAGTACATGCCAGATGTAGAGTGAGGTTCAAGACTTTTAGGGACATATTAGAAAAAATGTAAAGAATTGAGAAAAGAAAGAGAGAAGGCAGAGATTATCCCATAACTACATTATCTTTCATACATGAGCAATGGGAAGACTATTCAAAGCAGGAGAATGTAAGAAAGAATTTTCCCAAGAAAACAGTATATTTACAAAATAGCATTTTGCTGAGTAAAATATTGGTTAGAAATAAATATTTCTGGTGATGAACATTAATAATAATAATAATAATAGTAATAATAATAATAATAATAATAATAATAATAATAATAATAATAATAATAATAATAATAATAAATGTTTATAGTGAATGTTGTTTCTTATGTTCTGTTCCCCAGATTGTGAAAATGAACATCAGAATAGTTTTCCATGGCTTGAGATGTTTCTGCATACCTGCATAGTATTCCATTCAAAGAACACCTGTTTTATCAGCTGCAGAGCAGGGCTGTATGTTCTTGTGAAAAATGTGACTTCAGAGATGGCTCCATAAGTAACTGCTGAATTCAACTATGGAAAGTATCTCCATCATGGTTTAACCCCAGCAGGCATCTAAACCTGACCCAGCTGCTCACTCACTCCCTCTCAGTGGCATGGGGAAGAGAATCAGAAGGCTGAAAATGAGAAAACTCATGGCTGAGATAAATACAGTTTAATAAAGCAAAATCTGCATGTGCAAGCGAAGCAAAACATGGCATTCATGCACTACTTCCCATGGGCAGGCAGGTGTTCAGCCATTTCCAGGAAAGCTGGGCTCCATTACGCGTAACCGTTACTTGGGAAGACAAATGCCATTAGCTCTGAATGTTCCCCTTTCTTCTTCCATCTTCCTCCAGCTGAGCATGATGTCATATGCTATTGAATACCTTTTTGGCCAGTTGGGGTGAGCTGTCCCGGATGTGTCCCCTCTCAATTTCTTGTTCACTCCACTTTACTCAATGGTGGTGCAGTGGGAAGCAAAATAGGCCTTGATGCTGTGAAAGCATTGCTCAATAGTAACTAAAACATCCCTCTGTTATCAATGCTGTTTTCATCACAAATCAAAACAATAGACCCATGCAAGGTCTTAGAATTCAGTGGAAAAGAACAGTTTGGGTGAGAAACCATAATTCAACAATGAAAGGGTGTTTAGTTTCAGACATGAATAAAAATGATGATAAAGAATCTCAAACACTGAGCTTGGAAATAGAAGAAATTAAAAGATTAGTGCAGTATTTTTCCATTCTGACAAGTCTGGGATTCCTTCGCGTATCGTTGGTTACAGTCTGTGAAAGAAAGTGTAATGTGAAGCTAAATGTCATGTTCAATAAGGGCTAACAAATATGGAAAAAAAAATAGAATTATGGCCATATCTATAACTCATAAAAAAAGAGGGGATTATTTTCTCTATCTGCAAAGGATACAGGATTTAGTCCTGTGTCTACAAAGGGCAATGTTTTTAAATGTAGCCTGGAAGGTTATAGTTGGGAACATAGAAGCTGATTGCCTTTTACCTCCAGAAGTAGAAACTCAGTTTAGAAAAAGCTTTAAATCTGTAAGATGTTAATCTTCATAAATCTAGCTCTGTTTTGAGAAAATTGCTGGGGGAAAAAAAAAAAAAAATCACTACCTGAACAGAGTTTATCTCTATATCTCCATAGCTTATCTTCCCATTCTTTTGTTTCATTGTTTTAATTTTTCAGAGTGACTCCTTTTCTGTTACATCTTACATTCTTTTACTACTCAAACAGTGGCTACAAAGGATGCTATCCAGTCAAAGAATTTATTTGAGTAAGAGTATTATTAAGCATGTTTAATTCTTCCTTTAGGTTTTAAAAAGATTTTTTTTTAAATGAAGATTGATATAAAAAATGAAATATAACAATTTGATTTATGGAACTGGGAGAAAATTTCAGATAGTATAGTTGAATTCCAAAAGTGACTCTTCGTCTTTTAGCCACTCAAGATCTTCCTTTTTCTCAGATGCAATTAATACCACAATAAGGCAAACCAGTACTTCAGGGGTTTTTTAATTTTAACATCAGAAATTATTTTTTCATTATTTTCATTTCAGTCATTATTCTAGGTAGAGATTTGCATTTGTTGCTGTTTGTGTTTGTGAAAGCTGAGAAAATATGGTACAATATGCTACTGTGTGAGTGTGAAGGGGAGCTTGTAATTCTCTTTCTTAGTACTCCATGAAACACAGGTGGATGCGTGATGCCTGATAGTGTACAGTCTAATGTTTGGCATAATGTAGAAGTCTGGTTCTTAAGAGGTTCTGGCTAACCTTGGCACAGCAGCAGTGGCTCTTGCCCCTTTCCAGTGCACTCATCCAAACTTTGGATGTTCCCCAACCCAGTACAGACATGGCTCAGCTGTTGTGCTTGTGCACGAATTACTGCAGATGAGTAGTTTATAGTCAGATTTATGGAGGTGAAACTGGCACCAATTTCATCTTTTCCTGCTGTGCCAGGCTGTAGACCCCTGAGCTTAAGTTACTGCAGCATACCTAAATAAATAACAGACAAATGCAACAAGCATCTTCAGCAACAGCCACGTGACTCAAGAATCTTATTATTTTCTCATTATGAAGTGTATGGTCCTACAACTAAAAAAAATATTTTCTGTCTGTTGTTGTTTGTTTATTATTTTTTTATTTAATTTCCTAAATTAGTGACTAGAGGAACACAAAAAAACCTCTTGAAAGGCTGTGAATGAGATGTGAAACCAGAAGAAAGTGATATCTTTACAATGTATTTTAAGGATTGTTAGGACTGGCTTCAACTTGCCTGAACATTTCAGGAAAACAAGAATATGCGTGTTCCTATCTATGATGCCCACAAAACTCCAAAGCTTTGGAGGTCTCAAGCTCTTTTGCTACTGCTAATACATTTTACCAAATTTGTTTTGTTATAAAAGAAAAATGATGTTGAGAATTATACCCTGAAGGTGATCATGATGTGCAGTTGGAGCAAATGAAGGCAGATTTTGTCCCATGTTTGTGTGTTATTTAAAACAACACATCATTAACTCTTTTGTATCTCTTCTGTAAGATAACTAATGTTCTGTAAGGAGAGGAGTAGGTGGAAGCACGAAATTAAGTCAACTTTTGGGAAACCCATAATAAACCATAAAAAATTCAGCTGAACAGAAAGACAACTATGTTTAAAATAAGTATCTGTGTTTGCCCAGGTTCTGCCTTTGGAGTGAGAGTTTCATTTGGTCTTTGCCTCTCAACAGATAAGGGAGATGGAAACAAGGACTCACTATCAGTTCCATTAGGACCTCACAGGATCTCTGGTGTCTGTGTGCAATGAAGCATTGATAAACCAAATAATTAGTTCCTGATTTTCCATATCTTTTTCTTTTTACCAAACCCCTGCATAGACCTATGGAACAGCATAAGGTTCCTTAACTACCATGGCCCTCTCCGTCTCTTTTTTATTTAGGATATATTGTTTCCTCAATTATTTCCTGTTCAGTTTTTACCATTCAGTAGAGTCTCTGGGGAAAAAGCCTGAAGTATTCAGCTTCTTGAAATGCGAAATGGAACAAAATTATTTTAAAGTGGCTTAGTGTTATCCGTAAGGAGTTGTCCCAAGACAACTGGCTGAAGTTCGTGACTGCCGCAGTATGGAAGTTTGTTTCTAGGATCAGAGCAATTTCTACCTGGTTGCTACAGGAAATGAATCTTCCTGAATTAATCATAGTTTCTGTGGTCAGGGCCAACAGTTTTCCCTCTGAATCTATGCTAATTCAAACTGGCATGTAAATAGGGACTGATTTTCAGCAGCTCATTGTACTACTGAGTCCTGCCAGCCTAAGTTGTAATTGACAGTAGCCAGCTTCCAGGTACATCTTCCAAGCAGCTATGTCTAAGAAGACAAAATACATTTTCATTACATTCTCTCTTCAGGACCTCTTGGCTGAGAGTTACAGAAGTCTTGACTGAACCTCCTTTGCCAATGTCTCTGCAGTTCAGCTCTTCCCTGACATCTCACCCATCCTCAAGCCCATTCCATCCCTCAGTTGGCCCTTGTAATCAGGAATCCAGGAACTTTACGTGATCTGAAGCAGAGGCTGCATTATTTTACTTCACAGTCTCAATTGCCCCCACTGAAGACAGACATGGTTCTTTTCTCTGTTATGTCCTGTAAATGGGTATCTAGTGGTCAGAGCTAAGACTGGGAAATTCCCTTAGGCAGACAGCACAGACTGTCTCAGGCAGTAACTCTGCTTTTGCTGTTACTCACCATAATTGCCTCAACCTGTTGTTACAGCCTGCTGGTCTGTGACAACCAGTTCCAGGAATAATATTGCTATCTGGCAACATTATTATTAGTCCTGGAAATGTCAGATGCCTTCTCCAGGCTTATAGAGACAGATATGCACAGAAGCAAACCAAAGGTCAGAGAGTTAAAGAGGAATTTAACTTGCATAGCTAGTAGAATAGGTGAGCTGATTCTCTTGGCACCCCCTGCTAGAGAGACTTCATCCTTTCCCTTTCTCTGATTTTCAAGAGAAAAAAAAAATTGAAATCCAGTTGCTAAACTAAAGATGGTTAAAATGGTCTAGTCAAATTTTTCTCTGAGGCAGCAGTTGAAATATTTGTGTTTCATGAAAATTTTAAGGGATATGTTTTGTACTGGATATGAGCTATTGTTTAGTAATGAATGCAATCAATAGTGCATGTATTGACAGAACATACAAAAGTGGATGTACCTGAGGTTAAATTTGGAATGGATGTTTGCAGTTGGAAAGTTATCATTTCAAATGCTTCCTGAGGTCTTCTTCCTAATAAATCAGGCCATGTGGATTTCTTATTCAGTTTAAGCCTAAGAACAAAATGTTTAATGAATTCTGGTGGTTTTATGTTTAAGTTTGTTTGTTTGTTTGTTTGTTTTGTTTCTGTTTTTCTGTTTGGTTGGTTAGTTTGTTTTTAAGTTCAGGTAATCACAAGTGTGAGAGCCTCTTAGCCGTATACAGTCTCACAGATTTCACCAGTAGCTCAGATGCAGCAATGTTAAACTTTGCCAAATCACAAAAGGCCTAAATATGACAGAATAAGGCAGAAGAATATTGATTTGCCTTAGGCATTCTGTTTAAACTCCTACAGTAGGCAGTACTTAGAGCATTTCAGGATTTCAAATGTTGTCATTCAAAATGTAATGTTTTTTGAATTTATCATGAGAAAGGATTCTTTTTTGTGGATCTTTTTGTGCACGAGGAGAGAAGAGAAGTGAAAAAGATGAGAGATCTGTATGCTGTAAATTTTTTTCAAAATTATCTTTGGAATGAAATCTTATTATGACAATAGTTTCTGCTTAATTACTATATATTTTGTCTCAATGGTCACCATTATTTCTCTGTTATTTAATTGTGAGCTTTTTTTTTTTTTTCCTGGCTCAACAAGCTAGAACTGGGAGCATTTTTTTCTGATTACAGAAAACTATGAATATTTCTTATAAAAAGTGTTTTCATCTGTGGATTGCTTCTATAATCAGTGTTCTCAAAGACAATGAGCCCATAAAACATTTTGACAGGGTATTTCCTAGGGTACATCATTTCACAGTATTCAAAAAAGCTTTTGAATTTGCTGCTATTTGTTGATTGTTCCTGAGTTAAATTTAATAAAAACTTTGGAATTTTAAATATTTTTTCCTTAAAATTCAACATATTTTCCTTGAGAGTTTAGTACATTTTAAATGAAATATTTAAAAGTTATTTGGAGTTATATTAAAAGTGGTGTCCTAGATTGCTTTTAGTAAAGAGGAAGGCAGCATTAAATAATTTGAAAATCTTGATTGCATCTTGAAATTATTAGCTTCCCAGACCTGTATACCAAGGTCATGTTCATAACTGTTAGGTTCCCTGCCAAGGTTGTCCTTTCAATTGGAAAGGGTTATTATTTACTGTGTTTGATAGACTTCTTGGTTTTAAAGATGAGACAATGGTCATTGCCTTTTGGCCATTCAAGAAAATATAAAGGTATAGTAAAAATGTACCAGAAGCTTCTTTCTTCATTTCTATAAAGAAATGTGCAGTAACAAGCATCTTTGCTATATGTTGTAGCTGAAAATACTAAAAATAAAGCTTTAACTGGGACAATTCTTGTGCTCTGTATTCAGGCAGAAATCCTGAGCCAAAATTTAAGCATCTACAGTTGTCATCGTTCGCAACACTACCTTTTTTGTAACTGCAGTTGCCTTTTTAGGTGGCAATTTCAGACAGTAATTGCTATTGCCTTTTTTACTTTTCTGTGAGGCAAAATGTAAATGTAAATGTAAAAAAAAATTGATTAAGACAAAAAAGAGTAGATCAGTACTAAGACCAGAGCAAGGCGAAGGCTTTGGGACAATAGGTGTATAGTCCAAATATAGACTGTCATGACAAATCAAGAAATATAAAAATGTTACTGGTGAACAGACATGCTGAATCAAATTGCAGGGTGAACAGTAGGAACTTAAATATCAAAATCCTTTCCCTGGGGTAAATATTTTTATTCCAGGAAAATCAAGCATACCATTATTTTGCTATTAATGTGCTACAGCCAAAATCTAATGGTCCCAGTGAAATTAATTTTTACTAAAAAAAAAAAAAAAAAAAAAAAAAAAAATTAATAAAAAAAAAAGAAGATATGAAGAACAATTCAAATGGAGGTGGATGAAATCTAAAATTCCTAGGACTATTCACAGGGGCACACTTTTTTTTTTGGTAGTAAATGCAGGATCAAGCAGAAAAATAATGGCCTTGTTTCTGTATCTCTCAAAATACTACTTACTCTAAACAAGTACTTTAACTTCCCTGTGGAAATAAAATGTTATAGCCTCAATGCTGAGAAGTTTCTTAAAGGCATGCTGTATTAGACACAGCAGAATAAGATTGTTTCTTTTAAGAAAATGTAGAGATTTTTCTCTTTAATAGAAGTGGCTTCTTTCTATAGAAAACATGTTTCAGTTTAGACTATACTAACAGTATTTGAACTGACCTTCAGGCAGTTTAGACTTCAGTGGTGCCACAAAGGATTGTCTAATTTAACAAACATGCTAACTATAATTCGCCACTGTTTCTGATAATAAAGTGGAATTTTCTGTTTACACTGGTTTGAGGTCTACCGAAGTTAGATGGTGTACTGGGGAGGAAGGGAGGAGGAGGGGGTAAAAATACCCAGTTCCTCCCTGCAATATTGTTTCTTTGTCCTGCACAACATAATAAGGACAAGTAGTGACTGCATCCTGAAAGGTGAGCTTTTGCTGGTGTCCCGACCTGCGTGCTGCTGTAACTGCCTGTACTCAGGAATTAGAAGCAGGCTGGAAGTGCAGTGAGACAAATGTGGCTGAGTATGCGTTGTCATGTTATTTTCAAACTACTGGTTAAGCTGTAATGTAAGAAGCAAACAGTACCTTTAACTACTGTCTCAGGTAGGTTGGTTGAGGAATATTACCTATACAAGGATATGTATCTTTGCACTTGGTTCTTGTACAGGACCATGAAGACAGCTCATGCTTGCATGAGCTTTTATGACTTTCCTCCTGCCATGGACTAGAAGCAAGCATGTGGTCACTCAGGGGAAGTCAGCTGCTGGTGTTTCAATAGGACATAATGGCTCCATCCTTTCTTGTCTAAAGCTACAGAACTGGGAGACAAGGCCAATAAAGGGATCACACTGCAAGGTGGAAATACTGGGCTTTTTTCTTTTTTTTTAATGAAGGAGACAGATGAGGAGATGAGGAGGGAGAGGAGGAGAGCAAGAGTAAGAGAGAGCAAGCCAGCCATAGCAGTCCTGGGAAGGATCTCTAGTAAATTATGGATTTAGTGTTAACATGCCGTGCAAAGTAGAATAGAATGGGAAGTGGCCATTAGAAAGTGTGCTGAAATACATGGAACAAACAAGTGTGCATAATAAAAGATTACATATCAAAATGCTGTTGACACAGGAAAGGGAAATGGGGAATGGGGATTAGGTGGGAATTACATTAATAAGATCCTGTAGCAGCTAAATGAGATGACACTGGAATAATAACTGAGGAGAAGCCAAGACAAAAGCACCACACTGTCACAGTAGTTTATTAACATAAGGGAAAGAATTTGTCTGAACTATTAAGTTCCACTTGCAGTAAATTCCAAGGGCAGTGAATCCTCAATTAATTTTTCCATAAAGCCTTAGAGGTGCTTCAGGGCTTGTCCAGATCATTAGGATTGTTTTACATGCTCGTAACAAAAACATTATGAAGGAGACAATTTTCCAAGTAATCCAAGAAAAATTCAGTGCCAGATCAGGAAAGGGCTGAATCTTAATTGCTCCTCAGTACCAAAAGAATTTATTATTCTCCTCCTTGCAGCTCAGAAGCAGGTCCAACATCATAAATGCTTTAAAGCACACTTTTTTTGCTTTTCTGACCATAAAAAAGTAACATTGACAGCAATAATATTGCATGTTCAAATGGAAATAAAGGTTATTTCCTTTCTCTATGTTGAATTGCACTTTGCATAGGCTAACAGATAGCTGAATGTTTAAGTATCTTGTTATATGTGTAAGAAGTCATATAAGTTTTCAACAGCAACTGATCCTAGGCTATATATGCCACTGTTTGTCTACTACATTATAAAGTGACAGAACAATTGTTACTTTGACTAGGCCTGGGACACCTAGTGCACCACAGCTAATGACACAAACGCACAACGGACACTTATAGGAATAGTCTGCATTACTATCTTATTTTATGGTCCAGAGGAAAGACTTTTGAAGAATTCAAGGTTTGTCTGAGGCGACCTTTTAAAAAACAGTGACCTTGGTTACATATGGAGACTATTCACATATTTCCAATACTTTCTCTTCTATCTAAGGCAAAAGCCTGCCTTTCTCACAGTTCTAGGGTACCCTGCAAATGCTCCAGGCTCCACGGTTACAATACTTCCCTTGTCCATAGATATTCTCTTTTTAGTTATATATAGCATCCATATCATCTTGATTGCTCGCTTGATGTCATCTTCATGTTTTACAAGACTATATATTGTGGATCTGTGAATGTATTTTCCTTTCCTTAGCCCTTAGACAAGACCTGATGAACTCTGTTGGTATTTTCTGGTGAAGAGAATGGAATTAAACATTGATGAAGGCATAGTAAGAGCTTGTATTGTATTCCTTTAACAAAGGGAGACAGTCTTCTTTAACAGTTGGAAACCTTCTCAAATGTTAACTGCTCATGGTATTTATGCAAATCTCTACAATCTGCAAAATACAGGTATCCTACACCTAGCTCCTGGGTTGGAAGGCTACTGAAGTTCAGGATAATCTACCTCAGCCCCACTCCTCCACTCCTTGTTCAATAGAATTCTCTCTTATTTCAAGCAGCAAAACAGAACAAAAAAAATATACATAAACATTATTTTATTAGATATTGCTCTTAATGAGTAACATTGCTGCTTGCCTTGTTTTTGGTACAATGTAGTACAGCTGCATTCGTTTTCTGTCTACAGAAAAAGTAAAGCAGCCTTCACAGAGCTGCTGTTCTCCTTCGCATTGTGCATTGGACAGTAAGATAGACAGGGCTTCCTAATCCTCTCTTCTCCCCCTTTCTTTGGTGGTCCTGGAGAGAGATAATCTGCAGGAAGAGGGGAGGAGACAGCAAGCAAAGCTTTTGATTTCCAGTGATTATTCACATCCATACCATTTTCTCAGGGCTCATATCAAAGTTAAAACTGCAGCCTGACTTGGGAAGATCTTCCTGTATCTCAGAAAACATTACTAAGAGTTAAAACTGGAGTAGAAAAGGTAAGGTAATTCAGCATATGATGGGCAGATGAAAAGTTGGAACTTCCCAAAAAAACAGATTTTGAGTTTTGGAAAGGTATAAGCTGATATAAAATTATCAGCTCCTTGTAATTTGTAGGATGAAATTTCCAATATCATATTCCAGTTGTATCTCACAGTTCAGTTTCACAGAATCACACAGAATCACAGAATCACGGAATGCTAGGGATTGGAAGGGACCTCAAGAGATCATCTAGTCCAGTCCCCCTGTCGGAGCAGGAACACTTAGATGAGGTTACACAGGAAGGTGTCCAGGCAGGTCTTGAATGTCTCCAGAGTAGGAGACTCCACAACCCCCCTGGGCAGCCTGTTCCAGTGCTCTGTTACCCTTACTGAGAAGTTTCTTCTCAAATTTAAGTGGAACCTCTTGTGTTCCAATTTGAACCCATTACCCCTTGATGATGGAGAGTGGTCCAGCAATAACCTCAGCCAGCTCCCTCAGCACCCTCGGGTGCATCCCATTCGGACCCATGGATTTATAGATGTCCATATTGCCTAATTGCTTCCTAACACAGTCCTCATCAACCGAGGCAAACTCCTCCATTTTCCTGCCTTCCTCTGGGGCCTCAGGGGTATGGGGCTCCTCAGGACAGCCTCCGGCAGAGTAGACAGAGACAAAAAAGGCATTCAGTAACTCTGCCTCCTCTGTATCTTCTGTCACCAGGGCACCCACCTCATTCATCAGTGGGCCTACATTGCCTCTGATGTTATTTTTATCTGCCATGTATTTGAAAAAGCTCTTTCTGTTGCCCTTGACCCCTCTCACCAGGTTTAATTCTAAGGAGGCCTTAGCTTTCCTATTTGCCTCCCTACACCCTCTGACGTCAGCCTTTCCATATGGCATAATTATCTACCACTGTCAAGAAACGTTACTGTTAAGTATTCAAAGAAAGCAAACAAAAACAATGAAAAGACAAAGCAATATTAACAGAAAAGGCACAGATATGAGTAATCATGGGAGTTGTTGGGGGTTTTCCACTCATATTTGCCAAATTCTTCGTAACTATAATCCCTTTAATTTCTCTGTCATGGCAATATTTCATTACCAGCTGAACCTGGGAAAGGCTCAGTGAAGCACTGAAGAAAACTGAATATTTATTTTTAAGATTTTAAGTTCACAGAAGCTGGGTTGAATTTCTGTATATTCTTGTTCTGAAATTTGAGGGTTTTTTTTAAACTTAGTAAAATTTCAGGAAGAACTGGTACTGTGTTTTGTGATTTGATTTTGTTTTGTTGTTTGTTTTGTTTTTTTCTTTTTCCCCAGCTTTCTTATTATTCAATCAAAACCGAAAGTGAAGTGCTTTTGAAGTTGAAGCATATTATCTTATTTTATGGTAAATTGTTTCTTGTGTGACAGAAAACCAGCAAAATGCACAACTTGTGTACTTTTACTATATTTGCACTGTTTTTACCAACAGTAAAAATTATATTCGTTCTTTTCTAATTGTAGTGTACCTAAATAAAGTATAATCTGTCTTTTTCTTCTCCAGTGTACTTCTTAGGAAAAAACAATTTTTAACTTCAAACTGTTTTGTATAACCTAGTTCAAGCATGCGGAGAATGAATTATTGAAAGCGTTGTTTTTATTGTATCATAGATTCAAAGAACCATAGAATGGTTTGCGTTGGAATGGACCTTAGAGATCATCTAGTTCCAACCCCCATGCCTTGGCAGGATCACCTTCCACTAAACCAGGTTGCTCAAAGTGCCATCTGACCTGGCCTTGAACACTCCCAGGGATGGGGCATCCACAACTTCTCTGTGCAGCCTGTTCCTGTGCCTCATCACCCTCATGGTGAGTATCTTCCTTATATCTAATCTAAATCTACCCTCTTTCAGTTTAAAGCCACTACCCTTTGTTCTGTCACTACATGCACTTGTAAAAAGTCCCTCTCCAGCTTTCTTTTAGGCCAACTTTGCTCTGAAGTCTCCCCACAGCCTTCTCTTCTCCAAGCTGAACAAACCCAACTCTCTCAGTCTGTCTTCACAGGACAGTTGCTCCAGCCCTCTGATCATTTTTGTGGCCCTCTCTAGATCCTCTCCAACAGATCCATGTCCTTCTTATGTTTGGGGCAGCAGAGGTGGGTGCAGTACTCCAGGTGGGGTCTCATGAGAGCAGAGTGGAGGGGGAGAATCACCTCCCTCGACCTACTGAACACACGTTTTTTGATGGACCTCAGAATATGGTTCACTTTCTGGGCTGCAAGTGCACGTTGCTTGATCATGATGAGATTATCATCAACCAACAGTCCCAAGTCTTTCTCCTCAGGACTGCTCAAATATGCATTAAAATAATCTTCTAGTATTTGCTTTTGTACTCTACATCAAGTCAGAGAGTCACAGTTATCTTCTTTTTGATAAATATGAATCATATCACTTTAATTTCTAATACACTTAAATTATACTCAATGTTTTATGGGTGGTCCTTTATGGGTAGAGGGTTTTTTCAACACATACCAACATCTGTTGTCTTTGCCTGCCTTTATTTATGTATATTCATACATAAACATATACACACACACACATACATCTGTAATAATCAGCAAGCTGACCCACAAAATGGCATAAATAGTACCAGCACTTTTTAGACATGCACTACTGAAACTTTTACAGCTTCGTTTTGACCACACTGTTGAAGAATACTGAGAGACTCCATGCAATCTTGAGAAATATTATTTATTATGACTACTGGACGATTTTATATACGACATTACAACGTCCTGTAGGTTGTTAAATAGTTGGTGGACATTTTCAAGAAAGAAAAAAGGATTTATGAGCAGCAAATAACTGAAGTTCCAAATTTCAGTTTACACTTAGGATATACTGTAATAGTCTAAACTTGTCATGCAGCCATAAAAGTGCTAAAAGCTTTCAAAAATAAACATATCCAGATGACGGAAGCCACTTTCTCCTCAGGGTAATGGATCTGTGTGTTAAACACAGTAACATATGTATAATAAAACATATGGAATATGATATTTGCAGAACCATTTACAGAACATTGTTTACAGGTGTGCAAGGAAGATATAAATACCTCAGCCTTGATAGGTGATCTCTTACAGAATCAGGGCTGCAGTTATTGCCTCCATTGTGTGTCTATTTGTATGTGTAAACACACTGGGGAAGGAGGATATTCACATCTGAACTAATTGTAAGCTTGCCAAAAATGTTCTTTGGGAATTCAGATTTAATTGCTTTCTTGAACTCTTGTATAAGGATTTGTTCTCACCTTGTTCCGTGTGTATTGTTGCTGTTAACTGTTAATGGGAGTCCCTCACCTAGAGTGCTAGGAGAGCATCAGTTCACCGGTCTTCAGGCAGCTTCTGCTCCTGCTGGAAGCACCATTCCTTTGGATACAGATTCTCACTTGTTTCTGGATATACGCTCACTTCTTACCCAAGCAAATCCCCACTCGAAGAGTTTTGGTGATTTTAATTTTTCACTCTTTGTATACATTTGACTGCATCATCTTTATATTTGAACTGCTCTACTTCTGTGAAAAGCGGCTATTTTTAATAGCACTACGTAACTCAGCTCTGGTCCCTCTAGGTATTTGGAGCTGCTGACCAACAAAAAGGTATTTTTAGTTTTACTCCATTTAGCCCTGCAGAATCAAAATAGGTGTGACTGTGGTCTGAGAGAATGTATTTATTCCATAGATCCACTGAAAAAGTTTCAGATGTTTTTCACTTAAGGCATTTCCGTCACAACTGAAAACAGTCTTTTTTGATCCAGAATGAACCATGGAACTACTCTTAATGAGCATACATTAATATGCCGTACCCATGCTAAAATTGCACTTAGCTTCTCCTTGCTCCCTACTGCATGACTACCTGTAGTTTGATGGTTCAGATAATTTTTTATTACCTTTGGTTTTATAATTGGGTACATTATTCTTTGGAATTAGATCCTTGTTTTTGCTATCTGCAAATTGAAATACCAACAAAAACAGCCTTTCAGATCTGCCAGTTAATCCTGCCTGAGTTACAAAAGAGAGCCTTTGTCAGTCTTTTGGGCAACCTCTATTTTGAAAGTGTTCCCCTCTGAGCAGCTGAACACTCTGCATTTCGCATATCTGCTTTGCAGTAAGAATTGTACTTAAGGATTCTTGGTCATGTCATCATGAAGGTAAATTGAGAACCCTGTCTTGATTTCACTAAAGAATCTGACCCAGAGACACTACACTTTTATATGGTTGTCGTCATATCATCCAGGCAGATAATATTAAATAATGTTTGGATGTCACTGGGGAGAAGCAACCTGCTAAGAGAAGTTGCAACAATCTGACTTGCTCTAATTCAGGGAAACTTCAGAAGTACTTGATGTTTAATGTTAAGATTTTAGTTACAAAATTCACATTTGTTCAGATCATCTCACTGACTTTAGCAATGCTACAGGGGGTATATTTCCTCTGTGTATGAGGTATTTTTGAATAAGCACTCTAGCGCATTGAGCACATGATTTTTAATAGCAGACCTACTGCTATATGTGGCATTTTTCTTTCTGCAAAGTAGTCTTTAAAAAAATAAGCACAGTTATTGTGGAAAATGATATATATAACAGTCAGGACACTCTTCTGTCCTTGCTTTGTGAGTAAATGAAATACATTACATTTTTTCCTAATCTGCTGGAGTTGTGAGTTACCATAGGTCATGGAACCTGTCACAGTGCCCAAGCATCAAATATTGTGGAGTACTGTGAGTAAGCTCAGTTAGAAATTTCCTGTATATGTAAGTGAGACTCCCTTTGTTCTGCCATAATTATGACAAAGACACTTGTCTGGAAAAACAATGAAAAATATCTCCCTCCCTAAAGACCTGGATGAGGATCTTTTTCCTCTGTACTGCTGTGGGTGGATGATTCATGGAACTACCTCTCAAGGCATATACTGAAAACCTTGCTGCACTGGAAGCCTTAAAAGTGCCAACTTGTTTCTAGGCAAGTTCAAGATGTATGCCAAGAAAATCCACTGCAAAGGCAGTTATCAGAAATATACTTAAAGATGGGGATGATATTTTAATGAATATCTTAGCATTTCTGTCAGATGATTTATAGGATCCTCTCTGGAAATTCTTCCTATTCAAGAACACTGAGTACCCTGAGTTTTGAAGAGGAAGCGCACACAAAATCATATGTCTGGCACCTCCTTGCACCTTAACATTACTGAAAATTACTCAAGTTTTGGCAATCACAGCTGATGATACAGTAGAGCAGGAAAAAAAAAAAAAGATACATAGTATGCAAAAGAAAGAGAAGTAGAAGAGCTAGAATAAATAGAATTGGGATTTGAGGAAAGCTGAAGAGTGCAAAACATGTGAAAAAGTTAAATTTAGATATCCGACAGGTCATCAACACAACAGTATGGAAAGGAAGAATGAAAAATTACACGTCGAATATGTGACCACAACAGCCATAATAAAATGCACAAATGGACATTCTTCCCATACAGTCTTTCTCCTTCCTACACTCTAGCTCTATTTGTCAAGGCCATGTAATTATGGTAGTTTAAAACAAAAAAAAAAAAACAAAAACAAAACAAAAAAAAAAAAAAGAAGAAAGCATAGTTAAACTAAAGCTTACTCAAGTACATGATATATCTTTCTCAAATAGAGAATTGCACTGTGTAGCAATCTCATCTGAGTGAGGGAGAGTCAAAAGGGAAAAAAATGCAATGAGAAGGAAATGAAGCTAAGCAATTGGAGGAAAAAGAGATGTCATGAATTGGAAATGAGTTTTGCTTTGAGGTGCTGACTCAGATGCATAGGTTTCCATAAAAGCTACAGTAAGAATAAAAATAGACCAGAATTTTAGTTATGAATTATAATAAAAGAGACTTTTATTTGCTTCATGTGCTTCAGAAATATCCAATTCTTCTGGTTATGAATAGGAAAATAGAAATTCTATGCTATCCTTCTTTCAGACTTCGAGCCTTAGTCTCAAATCTGAAGCTGCAAATAGAAAATGAAACATAAAATATCAAGATTGCTTTATTTCTTCTTTATTTATAGTTATTCAGATGGATGGCAAAAGGAATAAAATTTAAGGTGGAAAAAGGGAGATCACTTATAGGCATTTTTATACAGATGATCAAATAGATAAGTACCAGACCCTTTCTTCAGGCTTCATTTGATAGATTTGACCAAAAAAAAGATCAGTGCCCTGGGATGGCAAAGAAAATAATTCAATACATTGTTAATGAAAAGAGTTGGGCATTAGTACTTTTTACCTTTTGCTCTTCACAATAACAGGATTTTTAATACTGCCTTTACCTCTGGAATATGTTTTCAGACATCAGTTTCTTTGTTTCTGGTTTCTGAATATTCTGTTCTGAAAATTCATTATTATTCTTTCATTACCTAATATTGTGTCTCCCATTTTTTCCTCCATTACTGTTCAAAATTCTTTTTAGTGTCTCTCATCTACCAATTTCTATCTCTTTCTTTGCCAGTTTTACCATCCTAACCCTAGGTCCTATTGCACAAAACATGTTGGGACAGATTCACTTGCACACAGATGTATTAACAGGGCACATAGTTCATGACATGCATGGATTGTTAATGGTGAACATTATAAATGGCAGAGAGGACAAAAAAAGAGATGGAGATGGAGAGAGGGAGGGACTGAGGAAAGGAGGAAGTAGGGGAGGAAAAGAGGGAGAAAGAGAAAAGGAAAAGTTAAAAAGAACAACCAACCAAACCAACAAACAAACAAACAAAGCAACAACAACAAAACCAACCACCTCTCCCTAGTAGCCAGTCAGGAAGAGCAGCAATGGGGTCCTCTGGCAGAGTGAAGATTAACATCTTCATCTCAGTGTTCTCTCCCACACAGCAGGTGATGATGGCTAAGGAAGTAGCATACCTAAGGACCTGTGCAACAGTCCTTTGCCATTCTTATAAAAATTTTAAACCATTTCTTCTTCGAGTCTTTGGTCTTCCTCACAACAGCTCAGCCAAAGAGTTAACTGCTTCAAAAGAAATACTTATTTTTCCTTGTGGTTACCAGCAAGGCTTGACTTCAAGAGGCTGCAAGGCTTTATAACAGTCCTGCTGATGAAGACCACTAAGGTTGGGTAAAGCGGAATATCTTCCAGGTATTGTGTTCTCTCACTTTCTGGTGCTTTTATTATGGATGTTTCGAAGTTGCTTTTTTTCCATCAGCTCGCTTTGCATATTTTCGTTCTCCCAGACATTACAGAGTGAGATCCACTGTAGCAACATATCTCTGTTGTGCTAGGTGCAGCACAAACACTAATGCAGACAATTTCCTTGAATTGTGTAGAAACATTAGTCAAACTGCCAAAAATTACATGCCTTGGGAGTTTACTTAAATCTGTGTTCTTCAAGCACTACTTCAGAACTTCATTGTAGACAGTTTTTGAATAATCTCTTCCTTTGAGAGGGAATCAGTGTTGGATGTGATCACGAGAAATTTTTCTTCCTGGCACCTCTTTAATATATCATGTAACGGGAAAAAAAGAAAAAGAAAACTGGAGTCCTAATTGACTAGAGTGAGGAACATTTTAGTGTTCTCAAGTTCTGATGTTCTCTGGTAAGCAGAGCTAGCTTTTTCATTAGGTGGTCTCCTTTTCTTTTCGGTATGTGTGTTTTATAACAGACATCCAGTATAGCTGGGTATTACATTGTCAACGAATCAGTCATTCACTGGGAAACACAGGTCAGAGACAAATCCACTGAATAGTTACTCTCCCAAATAAGACTGACAGAGTATTCTGAAATATGAAGGCAGTTTATAAGCATTTGCCATAAAATCCAGTTAGTCAAAGTTGCTTTTCCCCCCAGGTGAGGTGCTGGAACACTGCGAAATCACAGTTCTATTTTTGGATGACTCAGAGTAGGGATTTGAATTAATGTATCCTGCCCAGAACACCTGAAAAAGCAGGCCACAGAGTCATTTTCATTCTTTCCGCTTGCCCGATGAATATTTAAACAGTCTGTGCTGAATATCATGGGGCTGACAGAAAAGACTGAGGGAGAGCTACCTCTACAAAAATATTTGAGACTGCTTTAGTAACCTCTGTGTGCTGTAAGTGGTCAGATCCCTACATCAAGAAGGTCTTGACCCTGTGCATTTCATACCTTTACAATAATACCTTGAGCGCTAGGTTATTAGACAAAAATGTAAAATCAGGGTACATTTTGCTTATCTAAAATTTGGTTTCTCTTGTCTTTTATTTCAAGTATTGCAAAATAAAATATTCTTTTTCAAACTGAACAAAATGTTTTGCATGAACCCCAAGTGACTAGGTTTTCTTTTCAACAAAACGGAAGAAGAACTACATGTGCCCGAATGAAAAAAAAAAAAAAAGACCAAAAATGAAATATTGATATTTCAACCCAGCCTTCAGATAAATGGATACATCTCTTGAATGGCTTTAATACATAGGTCTGTTTTGAAGAGATGCTGAACATCTTGTCTTTAATTGACTTTAACTCAGGTGTATGGGTGAAAGCTGAGATACACTGCAGCTCTGAGAAGTGCCTCTGGAACACTAAAAAGCTGGAGTTACAAATGTCGGCAAGTTTAAGTAAACAAAGGGAGAGTTATGCAAATTTACACTAGAAAGAGCTTCAGCATAGTGTTTGTTGCCAGGCTCAGGAAGGTTTTGTAAGGTTTTGTTACTTTCTATTTCCATTTTATATAGTAAAGAAACAAGGTTAATAAGTTAGCCCATGTCTAGTACTCATATAGTAAAAATAAAAGAGAAAAAAGTACTGTGGCTTCTGCATTTCTGAAGTAATTACATAGTATTAATAATCGCTCAGGCACCTGAGACAGGTGCCTTATACAGAAAAAATGTGCTGTAGCTATCACAGAGAATTTGAATATTAAAACTAACACACCCGAAGGATAAATTCTGCTTTCAGTTCTACCTAAGCCAAAGTTTGAACCTACTGCTTTGAACCTATACTTGTACAGAAATAGAAATAAATTACAGTGAGTCTGTCAATGCAGTTTATTGCCAATTAGTATGTCTGATTAGAGGGATAAAAGTATCTACCCAAGCCTAATCTACGAGACTTCCTATAATCACAACAGTGATATGAATGGCACAGAAGAAGATGATACAAATTAGCAGTGAAATGTGGAGAAATTCATGTAATGGGAAAATTAATAATACTGACACAGGAGGTGTTGCAAGAAGATGAGGGAGCAGGTGTAAGTGCTGGGCACGATTTTAAAATTTAGGCTGTAAAAAGTAGATCTTTTACCTTTTATGCAGGATCATATACTTTACTGATAGAACATGTGTGTCTCTCCACATGATACTTTGGTCACCTACTACATACAGAGGAAGAGTTACCTACCTAGATTTTGATATGAAGAAGAGACTAAAGGGAACAGAGGATCTTGACTAGGATCTTGTCCTAAAAGCTCTAATCTACCTGTTTATCTAATGAAAAGATGCTCATCTCTGGAGAACATTGGTAGGTGCACATACTGCTGAAAAGGAGGTTGGGAATCAGGAACACAGGAGAATTGCTGCTAATGAAGATGACAGCTTGAGTGGCTGCTGCATAAAAGCAGAACACAACTGCTTAAATGTCATGGGTTAAAGCTTTGTTTTATAAACTGTTGGGCAAATATGAGACAGACTCTGCATGTGATGTGATGTTAGTATCTCCAGAAAAAAAATAAAATAAAATGGTCTGAATAATTGAACCTAAAAGATCAGAAGAGAGCCATTCTAAAGCACTCATGACTTTGTGGATGGCTTTGAAATGCAATCTGTTAGGACACAAAGTTGCATAAATACTTCTAATCAAATAGAATCTGTGTATCTCTTGATTTTTCTTAATTAACAAAGGAAAATTGAATGAGGATTTTAACAAACCCCAGACTGTCTCAGATCTTTCCTTTATCCTAAAAAGGCAAGCAAGGATAGATGGAGAAAGTCAAGACCCACTCAGTTCCTTTGCCTTCCCAACGTTATTTTCTTCATCATATCTTATTTGGTTCCAAATGTTTGAGAACGGTTATTTTTCTGGTGCCCTGTGTTATACTTTTTATTCTTTCTGTCCTGCTGGTTTTCTTCTTGTTATGATTTTTACTTTTTTCCTTCCTTTTACCTTTTCCGCCATAGAGATGCTTGTAGGCATTCCTGAACACAAAAGATACTTTTTTGCTAGCTGCGTTTTGCAATAGAGGTACTAATTAAGTTTGTCAGAAGAATTTCTCTGTACAAGCCTAGCATTACAAGCACTAGGCATTACCTGAGGTGTTATTGGTCCTCAGACTCCCTTTCAGTGAAACATGGTAAGAAAACATGGCCTGAATCCTGAGACTATCAAATGACATTTTGGGTGGAGAGGCTACTGGGAAGACTATGCATGAGCATAGCTCAGGAACAAAATACTCAGTTCCTGGCAGATCTTCCTTGAAGGGCTCATTACCAGGGAAAGGCAATGATGAAAATGATGTATGGTTATTCTAGAAAAAGAAAAGATGATGCTCTTGATTGCAAAATGGCACACTTAGTTTGAAAAAAAAAAAACCCAAAGTTAATATTAAAAACCCCCACAACCTTGGATAATTATTCCATGCAAGATAATACATATCTCCTACAAAGTCCCCTCATCTTTTCCAAGGGTAGGTTAGCCTTGGTGAGTTAATTTAAATTCTATTTCTTTGTCTATAATTAATATTTTCTTTCTTATCTCTTTTCTCATCTATTACCCACACATGTACAATTGAAACATAATTTGAATGGGGGTATCTCCGAACACTCCGTCTGCTTTTATTACAGCAACACCCACTTGGGGTTGTCTTTCTTCTAGACCCTGGTGCAATTGTAATATCTGCTGTTTTACCCTTTTTCTCATCAGACTTACTATCCTCATCTCTCTCTCTTTCTTATACTAGGAACTTCATTTTAGTTTTTAGACCAGGTGTGGCTGTCATAATTCTTCCTTTCTCCTTTCACTTGGAGTAGCTGGATTGCCAATTCCAATTCCTCCTTTCTTTCTGTGGTTTTGTGGGATTTGTTCACTTGTTGTTTTGTTTGTTTTGGTTTGTTTGTTTGTTTCATCCCCTGAAAAGGGAAGGAGGGAGGGAGGGAGGCAGGCAGGCAGGCAGGGAGGCAGGCAGGCAGGCAGGAAAGAAGGAAGGAAGGAAGAAAGGAACGAAGGAAGGAAGGAACGAAGGAAGGAAGGAAGGAAGGAAGGAAGGAAGGAAGGAAGGAAGGAAGGAAGGAAGGAAGGAAGGAAGGAAGGAAGGAAATCTTCCTTTTCTACTCCCCACGTTTCCTCTGCAACCCAGATATTCTTTGTATGCAGACAACTACAGCATTTTCTGCTTGATCCCCTGGCTGGAGGACTGGGGATTGCTGAGAACATTTAGTTATAACAAGAAGAACAACATTCAATTTATTCATAACAAAGATGACACTGTTACTTCTTTGTGTGCTTTTTCTAGAATTTCTAATATTATTTGCACTTTTAGAGATCTATGCAAAACAGTCATTCTAGTTCAGTTGTTATTTCCTATTATCCTTTCTTCTTCTCTTTTAAGCTCTCTAAAATAACCTGCTTTTTGACAATAAAATCACTACATTGTTTGTAGGATGTGAGTTTTCAGTTTCATCTGCAAACCAGGCATGACACTGCTGTTGAGTATGTTGCTATTGCTGTATTGCTTATTTTGGATTCGTGGTTGTTTCTTCAGTGAAAACTTCAAAAGGTCAGTTTTGTCCTGGTGAGAAACAGGACAATTTTTGAAATCACAGTCTGGAAAAACATTTTCTTGCCCATTTCTTCTTTTACATAAATTTTTTTCCTCTCTTAATGTTTTGGGGGCAATTTTTCTGAGGTCAAAGGCTCAATAATCCACTAACACAGATATTGCCAGCTGCCTCTTTTGCTAGACCTACCAGATGTGAAGGGGAAACAACATGACTGAAGATCCAAATGAAACTTTAGACCCTAAATTAATATTAGAAAAAAAAGAAGTCATATTGACAAATCTGGATTATGAACTGTTCAGTTTGAATTCCTCTTCCTCAGAGGTGAGTTGATTAATCACAATAATTTAGGGAGCCCACCATAATGAGGGCAAAATCCCAGTGTTTTTCATGAAAAAAGTGTACTTCAACAGCAAAACCAAGAAGTGAATGACAAGCAGTACGTAGCAGATGTGTATGGCAAATCATTTTCTATGGCAATACATGTAAAACAAACATTCTGATTTTACATAGATTATGTAGGTACAGAATTAAATAATTAACCTTTATTCTGTGTGAAATATATATATATAATATCAAAAATAAAATTGAAAGGAAAAAAAAAGTACTAACAAGGACATTTCTATTAGAATGGGAACTTCACCTATTTTACTGTAGTTGAGTAGTGAAGTTTTAAGAACAATTCAGGCATCTTTAAGTAGGAACCTGTGCCTTTTCTTCATCCAGGTATGACTATGATTTTAAGATTTTGTTAGTCCCTGAATAAGGGAGAAATGATATTTGTTACTTGGACAGTTTCTTCTGATCTTTTGCTCTTGGAAGAACCTGACTCATCTAATTTTTGCTTACCCTAACTAAAGCTAATGTATCATCAAAGCTGCTTATAATAGTGACCCATTCACTATGCTGCTGCTCATGTTCATTACTTTTTCTGTCTCTAATGGTTACCTTATATTGTCTTATACTAAGTACTGTACCTTGGCATACTGTAAGAGCATTACTGCTGTCTAAGAAAAGCAAATATGATAGTCAGTCATACAAAAGGTGTACCTGGACTGCTGAGGCAGGAGTTCACTGCAGAATTAACTTTCTTGTGATTTCAGAGAAGAAAACCAGCTCTTTTTCTTGGGTGTGAGGAAGGGAGGGTCCTATGGAAATCTGGAACTTGTCTAGGTTCCACAGAAGTATTTCGTATTTGTAATAAAAGTACATGGAGAAGAGTGTGTAGCTTCACTCAAGGCAGTCTTTTCTGGTAAAACTTGCCTTCCACAGTTCCAGGCCCATGAGACCTCTGAGGAAGCCTGTTGCAAGGAATAAGAGGATCACGTCAGTGAACACTTAAAGAAATTGGATATACATGAGTCCATGTGACCTAATGGGATGCAAGGTCTGAACTGAGGAAGCTGGCCAGTGTTATTACAGGGTACACTCAGTTGTCTTTGAAAGGTCTGAGGAACTACAGGCTGGTTAGCATTAGCTCATTCCCTGGGGTGGTAGTAGAGGAAATCTTTCTGGAAGCTATTTCCAAACACATGAAGGATAAAGAGGAAATTAGGGGTAGTTAGCATGAATTTATGAATTTAGGTGCTTGACTAACCCGGTAGCCTTCTATGATGAAATGACTAGCTCTGTGGACAAGGGTGGAGTAGCTGATGTTGTTTATCTTGATTTCAATATGGCTTTCAACATTGTTTCCTATAACATTCTCAAAAACAAACTGATGAAGTGCAGGCTAGATAAAAGGACAGAGAAGAACTGAAAGTTGCCTGAATCAGACAAGAAAAACAAACCCAGCTACCAAAGTATATAAGATGGTAAGGTGGCTAAATGAGACCTCCATAAACCAGGCTTTTAAACAAAGAACATACCACTAAACTGTCAGGCTCAAAGGCAGCACAAATTCCAGATGGAGACCAGTCACTAGAGGTTTAACCCAGGGGTCCATCGTGAGGAAATGTTGTTTAACATCTTCATGAGTGTCCTGGATCAGTTTGAATATGGCATAAATCCAGGAGGAGTGACTGATATATCAGATAGATGTACTGCCATTCAGACAGACCTAACTGTCTTGAAAAACAGGCAGAAAGGAACTTCATGAAGTCTGCAAAAGGAAGTGCAAAGTCCTGCACCTCAGAAGGGACAATCCCGTGCAGCACTACAGGCTCAGAGACATCTGTCTGGAAATCAGCTTTGCAGAAGAAGATCTGGGTCTGAATGGACACTGAGTTGACCAAAAGTCAGCGATATGTCCTTGCAGCAGCAAAGAAGGTCAACAGCCTCCTGGGTTTCATGACGAGGAGTCTTGCCAGCAGGTTGAATACTTATTCCCTTCTGTTTAGACCTGTGAGACATATATGGAGTGTTGGGTCCAGTTCAGAGATTCCCAGTGGAAGAAAGACATGGACATACTGGAGCAAGTCTAGCAAAGGGTCGCAGAACTTAAGGTACTGGAGCATCTGTCCCACAAAGCAAAACAGAGAGCTGGCAGTGTTCAGCCTGAAGAAGAAAAAGTTCAGGAGCATCGTGTCAATGTGTATAAATACCTGACTGGAGGAAGGAAATAAGACAGAGCCAGACTCTTCTCAGTGGTGCACAATGACAAGAGCAGAGGCAATGGGCACAAATGGAAATAAAGGGACTACCCTTTAAACATTAGAAAAAACTGTTTACTGAGATTCAAATTAGAAAATGTTTACTGAGAAGGTGGTCAAATGCAGGTTTCCATCCTTAGAGATATTAGAAACCTGAATAGATATGACCCTGAAGAGCCTTTGAGGAGGTAGTTGGACTAGATAATCTCCAGAGGCTTCTTCCTGTCTCAACTATTCTGTGATTTTGTAACACCACAAACATGTCAGTTTTAAACAGGGCCTTGATTCTTGGTACAAGTTGTATGGACACATATATGAGGCTTTGATTCCAGCTAGAAAACCAGTTACAATCTAAACCTTATTCTGTCTGAATTTTGACAAAAACGCTTTTCCCAGGAGGTTTTTAGAATGTAGTACAAGTGGGAACAGATTAGCAAAATTATGCAGGAATTTCAGAGAAACAGTGCTCTATGATGTTTCTGATTGAACTATTCCACACAGGTTAGGAGAACTTCATCTTCTGTCTTCTTTTGGCCACCAAAATCAGCTTTCAAAACTGTTGAAGCTGAGAGTCATTCTTAATTTCCTAGAGTGTCCATCTCTGTTTCCCAGATTTTAGTAAGCACACAAACACAAAGAGTATAGTCTTGCTTCCTTTTTTTTTTTTTTATTTGGAAGCCAAAGGTAATGTATTCATCAGAACAGCTGGGTAACGTTCATGCTACGTGCAAATCAGCTAAAAATGTAACAAACCTGAGGAAAATGTGACAAAAATCTACAATAGCTCAAACTGTAGATCTGATACAAGTGTCTAACTGTTCAGAAAATTGTGACCATTGTCTTTTATTTTTAGAAAATCCATTACAAGGACTTAAAAAGCAGATGCATTCTTTTACATTATGGTATATTCAGGAATTCCATTTTCATCCTGTAACTCTATTCATTTGGAAACATGCAGTGAACCAGCAGGACAAGGTTCATTTCAGAAACTTGGCAAAGTAGGACAGTGTCCTACCAATGACAAAGAAAGAAATAAACCCAAAGATTTTTAAAGAGGCACGCTTCCAGTTTTTTTTATTTACTTGTGTTCTTGTTTTTATAATGCTGTAAAAGATGTAAATTTGAGTCAAGTGTTGCCTAGAAAAAGAATTAAACTGAACATACAAATACTGCATTTTAATGCATGAAGCTTATTTCACATGTGGAAATACACACAGAATATGGACTTTCTCCTTGTTGGAAAACAAATGGTAGGACATTAAGAGTTACATATACAGCAGTCTGGAATGGTGGATTTGAATTTGCTCTCATTATAGCATTGAAAATGTTGTAATTTTCATGAGTTAATTCCAGTATAATTTCAATATGAATTAAAATCCTGACAGGTCAAAGACTGAAGCTAATCTTCCAGAGTGTCAGTGCTACTAAGTAAATATTTTAGTGGACATACAAAACAATTAGTTACTCCAGAAAATCTTTGTTTTTTTTTTTTTTTTTTTTTCTTTTTTCTTTTTAAAAAGCCAGGCACTAGAAAATGTTAACCTTTCCATTTATTAGTTTCAAGAAAGACATGTTTGCCCCCTCTTCTCTCAGGATGTAGTATGAATAATTCTGAATGAGAAATCAAGATAATCCTGTCTGAGTTTGCTGTCCAAATATATACCCAGGAGTGTAAATTACATGGTGAGCTTCTTTTGTCTTGTCTAATCATCTAAATGACTAACCCTGGTAAATATGACAATACTTAAAGTATAGCTCTGTTCTTCTAGTTATCCTTTAAAAAATCAACTCATATCTCTGTTGCTGTTACTGTGACCAGTAAATAGTGGTAGTAAGAATTAGGAACTGAACATATTCAGGTCTTTTGGAATGTGATCAGTGCTTGTTTAAAGAAATGTGTGGTTTTAAGTTTGATGAAGAAACATCTTTATCAATGCCATTAGGTTTCTGCAGGGAGAAATTCTGCAGGTATATAGGAATGAAGCAACAAGCTTCTTCCATTTAATTTAGCTTGTTAAAATGATCAGCTATTAATTTTAGGACTATAATCTTTCAAAAATCTCAAATGTTATCTGGTAATCCAGCAAAAATAAAAAGCAGAATAGAGCTTGAACAATGGTAGGAACTTGCCTACTAAAACTGAAATAATTGTTTTTAAAAATAGGTTAATCATTATCTCTTATACTGAGAGCTGTGTTTTGTCCAGTAAAACTGGATTAATATTCACTATGCAGTCTGTGTCTGTGAGCTTTATATCACAGTGATACGACACTTGAGTTGCAAAACTGCATAACTATACTATTTTTTCTTTCAGAAGTCACAGAAACTTCTGAATTATGTTATGCTTCTGCAAATTTTTTTTACTCATTTTAGTTTAACTAATAGGCTAAATTTGGTTGAACACATAATATTTAGTTTTAGTAGATGGGTTAAAATTATTTCAAGAATTTCGTCTGCAGCCGATTGTTCTTTTCATTGCTTTATTGTTTTACAACCACATTTCCTATAACCTCAGTGTGTCTGAAATGTTTTTTATTACATACTACCTTTTATTTCTCTGTAAGAGTGGCAATCTGACTTTCAAAGCTGCCAAATACAGGTACAGGCTCTAACTCCATCAGTCTTATTCTCAAGCAGATAGGCTTAAAATTGATCTCGTCAGCACTGATATCAACAGATTGTATCTGCAGGGTCACACAACCCATGCATTAGGAAGTTATCCTGAGTTAACACTGCTGATCTCCCAGTTAAGAAATTTTGTTAGAGGTCAAGTCGCAAACTGAGAGCTGTCATAGATTCACATCTGTGAAGCAGACGCAGAGTTTCATAACATGTACACAAACTCATGTGAGTGGAAAAAGCAGTGGGCTTTTTAAACAAAATCCAAGACAGGGGCAGAAACATAGTTCAATTTTCACAACTTGCACTGTAGTTTATTGATAGCAATATTTTTTTAAAGGCCTGGCTTAAGGAATTCTCTTTTAATGACCTTACTATCTTATATGCTTTGGTAGCTGGGATTGTTTTCCTTGTCTGATTCCGGAGCTTGGACCCACTTCATCCATGTTCCAACTTTTCACTAAATCCAATTAGGACCCTAGGTACTCCCCAGATTTCTGCATCATCCACCTTCTTCATCAGCCAATGATAAGACATTACATTTCTAGACAGTGATTCAAGTCTCCAGAGGTATTATTTTATTACCTTAACTGAGTATGGGAAGGGTCAGACCTTGTCGATAAAGCTACAGGAGGGGTGGTCCTTTGAAAATGAGCAATTGGTGAGCAACTAACTATATACTTATATGGCATACAACAACTGCATAATTAGTCAGAAGCAGAAACATGATGCAGTTCTGCAAAACATTTATGGTTGAAAAAAAATATCTTGGCAAGAAACCCCTTAAGGTCAGTGTATTCCATTCTGCTGTAATTACACATTTGCAGTGATTTTGCCTAAGCTCATGCCTAAGAACTTTTGAACTAGTAGTGCATGTTCAGTGAAAAGGGAATTCATCTCAGTTTTTTGAAAAATCAATACTTGAAGTTGAAGATCTCCACCCTTTACAGGCTATGGAGAGACATTTAGAGATGAAAAGGCACCAGTCTTAAACATCTACCTTTTCATCAGACCAATTACCTTTTGGAAAAGTAAGTTCTTCCTCAAGAAAGGAATCTTGCTGAAGATATCCTGAGACAACCAGCTCTGATGCAGGTTACCAACTTTTAGATGTCTATATGAAATGAGGTGCATCTGACAACAGCTGTTTGTACCATAAGGGCTCATAACCTCAGTGGGGGTTTTTAAATAATTTGGAAGATTTGGGCTCCTGATATCTTATTCCCACAAATTCATAGCTTCTATTCATCATTGTAGTTTGTGAATACCTTCTAGCAGTTGTGAAATGAATCACACTGGTCAGGAGCAATGATGTTTGTCATTAGGTAGATTTTTTTACCCCATTAAAATCTGATGAATTAATGTTGATGGCATTATTTTGCATGTGAGTAAGAAGGCATAATATATGTAGATATTAAATTGTGGGATATAATAGATAATCTAATAATGAGTTTATGAAGAGCAGCGCTATAATCAAAATACAGGTCTTAGACTGTTCATATTTTTACCAAGGGATTGCCTAGGAAATTAAGACAATCCAGTCAAAAAAATACCAGAAGGAATATTTTTTAAGATTTTGCTTTTCTTTTTATTTAAATTTATTTTTCATCAAACCACCAGGAAAAACTCAAAAGAATAATTTAGGTTTGTATTCAATGTTTACCACTTGTACTTCAAAGATTCATTTTACAGAACAGAACTTTAATTCGTTTATTAAAACTAGCTCTGCCACCTACCCTTTACTGTGGAGCAGGTTGATAATTTACTCTTGAGGTGGATTTTGTTTGTATGCATTTTTAAGTGGCTGTCACATTTGTGTATATCGAAATAATTCACATTTCATCCTGGTGAGAAGAGAGGAGGAAAAGCGCAGCCATAATCCCTCTGCAAACTGCTGAGAGTGGGCTGCTGAGAGAACCTATCGCTGCAGAGTAGAAGCAGCAATCCATGGCCAGGATGAAGTTTGAGCAGCTGTATGACAGGGAGAGTTTGCATGCTGTGACAAGAGAGATAAACCCCCATTCTCATGGAAAAAACAACAACAACAAACAACACACAGACGAAAAACCCCACAAAACAACAACAACAACAAAGGAAAAACAAAACAAACAAACCAAAAACAACCAACCAAAAAAACAACAAAACCAAAACCGAAACAAAAAAAAAATAGCAAACAAAACTGTCATTTATTTGGGGTTTAAATTACTCTTTGAGAATGTGTTACCAAGCAGAAAAGTCTTCTGGCTCAATTAATGCTTTTTTGTCTGCATTTGTTTACTGAAGGAATTTATTGTATCAGATTCACTATGTCTCGAGACATTTCAGACAAATGCTTATTTTGTTTCCCGTTTTGAACATAAAATACACCAGGTGCACACAACAATCTGTTTTATGACAGCCGCAACAATAAACCCTCCTGCATTTACTGAGTCCAGACTAATGTGGGAATTTGGAAACAAATAACACATAAAAAATGTGGTTTTTACCAACAAACTGAATTGATACCCTTAAAAAAGAGGAAAAAATATCAAACCACCTCACACAAATGGAACACTGGCCATATGTCAGAAGCTTCATTAAGAACCAAAAATAAAGTAGCTTGTCAATAAATATTAGCAATATACTGATGGGAGAGATAATGAATTAATATAGTATTTAATTAGTATGGAATTTAAGTTAACATAGAGAGGCATATATAGATGAGTGCTCAAGAGCAGTAAACCAATTAATTGATTTTAATAAATGTCCAGGAGTCTCATAAAAGTTCAAGTGGCTGGTAGAGTCTTTGACTCTCTACCTGGCTGTGGCGATTGATAAACAAACATAGGAACTTTCTCTTTCAAATCTGAATAGAAGAAATGCACATGAATGTTGGCAGTGGCTCCTGCTGATTCTTTTGACACTACAGCATTTAGAGTTAAGCCAACCTCCCTGCTGCTTTGCAATGCAAACTGAATGGGAAAATTAAGGCTAAATTACCACCAGCATGCATGATATTGTAGGCAGTCTCAAAATCTGCTCCTGGATGCAAGATCAAAGCATTTTACTTTCAGCAGATGTAACAGGAGGCCATTATGAACACTTGTCTAATGAACCATGTCCAGCTCCATGAACCATATCCAATCGTGTGAGTTTTGAAAATACTGTGCAGAAGAGTCTGCCTCAAAGATATGTTCAAGACGGGATTTTTCTCCCAGTAATATTAATTTTTATTTATCGAATTCTTACCAGCCAAAACCTTGCTGAATTAGCCCCAAAACTATGTAAAGATTGGCAGATCTGGCTGTGGGGATGCACCATGATGCACATGGTGTTATGCTGGTTGAGGTCTTTATCTGAAACATTGTGCTTCTGCTTCCAACTTCTCCCCAGGGAATGGCACCTCCAATTTATCAAAACCATTGCAGGAATGTTGTAGCCACTGGCTTGTTCCTAGATCACCTTTGGCTCAACATTTTTGTTGTAATGATACAGAATTACCTCTTTGTAGGACTCTGTTTCTAGAATAGACACTTGTTAAAACTTTCCCTCTCTGCAAAGCAGATAAAATAGTTTTGAAATGTGCAGCTTGCTTTCACAGAAAGTCTTTACAGAGATAACACATGCAGGACTCTACGGCATGGATCGAACTGCTCTCTGAGGCTGTACTGGGCATTTTGACTTTTTTACCCCAGCAGGGGGGACTGGTAATCAGGTTTTCTTCCCTAAGAAATATGATCAAAGTTCAGAGTTAATTTCTCCAAACAGTTGAATGGGTGAGGCTAGTTGTTCTGAAAGAGGCTCACATTTGCTCTCCTTGTACCAATTTCAGGTTCACTGCACAGCGACAGGCCCAAATCTGCATAAGAATGTGGCCTTGGCGACTTGCCCCAGCCCATCAGGGCTACTCTACCATGGCATCACCTCATCTCTGCAACCAGGCATTGTTTTGGGCTGGAAAATCCCTCCCTCCTGCTGAGGAGTGGCTCCATGGCAGCCCATGAATATCGTTCCACCAGCCAAGCTGCCAAGCTCCCTCTGCAAATGACATCCTGCACCACTGTGCTCTCCAAAGGTCTGCAAGCCCAAGGATGTGTATCTGCCTACCCGTGGCAACTGCTTCAGAATGAACGTCATTCTTGTCAAGGTCACCCGGCTCTGAATGGCACCATACCTGAATTATATACTGTCAAATGCCGGTTCAGCTACAGGTGATGGGACTCTACTGAAGTTTCACATTTCTTCCATTTCAGTGCCATAGACTAGAGAGGCTTTCAGAAGATGCCAATTGCTGAATGTGGAGCTGTGCGAATCTTCTCGTCTATGATAACAAAAATTGTCTTTAGTCAAGTTAAGGTTCATGTCTCGCAGTGAAGTCTGAGGCCCTAAAACTATAGCCAGTTGAACTCTTGACATATTTGAGCATAAATAGAGACAATTCATCACACATTGACTGATTTCAAGATAACAGTGCAATTTTTTATAGATTTGTCGCGTGACAGTTTTCATATGAATAAAATTGAGAGTATTATTTCACTATATTATTACAGTTCTGTTGTTCAGTTCACCCTAAGGCTTTGATTTTTAGTTCAGACATAGACCTTTATTTAGCCTTGCAAGAGAGATCACCACTTCTGCGAAGGGACCTTGTTTCTGAAGTAGGAAGAAATATAAGCCCTATGTATCCTACAGAAAATGCAAAAAAAGGCCTTCAGTGTTCCTGGTGAGGTGTTTTTTTGTCTGTTTGCCCCCTTTTTTTCCACAGTTCCCTAAGAGTTGGAAAATTATGGCAAATTATCCAGAATTAGTATATTTTTAAATACTCTAGTATTGTGTGAAGGATTATAAGGACAGCAAGGAGCAAGTGTCCATCCATGAAAATCCATTGATCAAGGATCACTTGCAGAAATAATTGGCTTTCTTGCATAGCTTCCTTGCAAGATGAAGATTAAACAGGACATAAATATGATATTGAAATGAAAACCCCTTTGTCCACTCTGGCCTTTCTGTAGAAAAAAATTACAAGACCCCTTTGTACGAGGTGCTTTCTTTTCCATATTTGCATGCAGAATTTGGAACAGAGAATTGATTTTTTGCTAATTCCCAAGACATATTTAAAACAAACAAACAAACAAATAACAATGAAATGCCTAATTATTTGCATGAGAAAGGTGGTTTCATAAAATGTACAAAGTAATGGATATTTAGGAAAACATAGCTTGATAATGACATGGGTGTCATGTAGGTAATTTTAATGTTAAAAAATTAGACATATCTCTATTAAATTTAACATAAGCTTGTACCAGAACTTGTAACTTGGATGTCCTTTGCATATGGAGCTTTAGAAGGCCAAATTTTAATATCCAAATCCAAGTGTGATATAAGACAATCAATATGTCTGTGCAGAACATTTGATTTCTGTTTGATACTGGAGATGCTCCACTGATTTGTGTGTTAAAACTTTAAAAGGCATTTTGTGTGTGGGATTGGTGTCTCTATCATCTTTTTACCTCTTTTTTTGGAGTGTTTTCCTTGCTGCGGTTTCTAAGGAGAGTGGTACAGGGTGACATCAGAGGGTTGTTAAATGTTGATGATCCTCTTTTCAGGTGGAAGTCCCTTTGGACAAAATGTTCAGGACAAAGCAGTTTGTCAAGTCATAACTCCAGGGAGTTGGTAACTAAGCAACAGATCGACTGTTGGAAAACTTTGATCTCCTAATGATGCTCATTTGGGAACATTCTGACAGGGAATTCTCTGAGGGCTGGTGAGTCTAGAAGGAAGAATCTAGCATCAGAAATCTTAAAGTCTGGCAGGAGAGACAAAAGGACAGGAGGTTTTGTAGGGGTGCTTTGCTTGTTTTGTTTTTGGCGAGGGGTATTTTTTTTTTTTGGTTGTTTGATTTTTTTGAGGTTTATTTTATATGAAAGGTAACCTTTTCAGTTGTATGACCAGGTAAGGAAGGAAAAAACTATTTCAAGAATGTAGATAGACCCTTTTTTTCCAGAGAAGCACATGTATAGGATCATGAATCATTGGAGGAGTCTTGTAGTTACAATTCTTAAATACTTGAAGGAATGAGATATTGAGTGTATTTCTTGTTTTTCTTGCTCTCTATCAGCTCAGTTTGGCTGTCTTAATATAGACAATTAGTGCCATTTGAGACAAGATGGTTTATGAGAGACATCTACATGGGGCTGGAATGTATGACACAGGACCTAAAGAACACTATTGTGTTCAGCTTCCTCTGTAACAGCAACTGGATGCCTCACAGGATGTGCAAGGGTGTTTCAAATGGCACTAACCACTTATCTGGGCAATTGAATCCTGCCAGGTATTTAATGGTCTAATTCAAGTAAAATGTGATAAGTTTTAGTTCCACAAAACTTGTGAATCTGTCTGCTTCTACCACTGTGCAAGCTCTGATCTAACTCCTTGAGGAGTCTACCTGTAAAACAGCATTCCTGAAAGGCATGAATCACAGTGGAAACATGCATTTACATTTTGGCTTCTATTCAGGACACCATGGTACCTGAACGTTGGTGTTCCGCTTCCACAAAAGAGGAAAGAACCAAGGCAGCATGCCAAATAAACCACTAATGAAGCTTAGAGCTAGGAAATCTAGATACTGTGCACCGCTCAAAGTCAGTTTAACCACAATGTTATTATAAACCCAGTGCAGGTATATATGTATCAGTTTATTGAGGTTTTTTTTTTTTGGTATGGAATTATATGGTAAATATATATATATTTTATAGTTGAGGGTATCAAGTTAAATTCTTACAGATTTATTTTTCCATCATAAATGTCAAAGCTATATTTTTATTCTTTATTTGTTTTATTTTGTATGTATTAGATTTGTTATATTTCTTTATTTCGCTAAAATAGAACTCATTCTGTTCATTTATTGACAATGAGCAGCGAACAAAATCATCACATAAGATTTTAGATATACAGTATAAAATTATCTCAGCCTTTTACATATTTTTTTTTGTTAGGGATGAGGTATACCTAAAGAATGGAATGAAAAAAAAAATGAAATGAAAAAGAAGAATATTGTAGATGGGAATGGATTGACTTACACAAAAATATATTTTCAAAAGTCAACTTTGAAAGGACATGAACTAATTTGAGCTTCCATATAGAACAGAAAGCTGAAAACTGTGAGTGTGGAAAATTCCAAGTAATAATTTTTAGTTGCACGCCCATCCCCCCCCCCCCCCAGAAAAAACAAAAAAAAAAAAAAAAAAAAAAAAAAAAACAGGGATCTGATGGAGATGTTGACATTCTGGACAAACTCCTCCTGGCCTGTATCCTTAGACTGTCACAGCTGTAACAGCTGCACTATATTAGTCTTGTAAATTGAAGATATAGTCATCATTTCAATATCTTATGAAAAGCTACGAAAACTATACAGATAAATTTTGGAAATACAGGACTAAAGGGTGCCTTATGACTGCAAGAATAATTAATTTCTAAGACCTAAGTACTCTTGAAAGATCAGGAGGGTTCCTCATGTCTTTCACTGAATACATCAGAAAACATGTTTTAGAATACGTAAGAAGGATGTATTTTAATGAACACTATATATACATCTCTGTGTAAGGTAATTCAATTAGCTGATCTTCAAAACTGTAAGTTCTATAGCATGACCTCTAGCTTAGACAGAAAGTGAATAAAGGATTGTGTTACCATGTGAAATATTTAATGAGACTGTACATTTCAAAAGATAGAGTAATATTACTTAATATATCAATAAATATTTTGCTATATAGATATCATCAGAAGCTGGTATAGCTTATCATCTTGTATAGAATGAAATGCATAGTTATTTATACTTACATTTATAAATATAAGGGCCTGAAAAGTCTATTAGGGAAACAGGTCTCATTCTTAGTAGAATATCAGTTGGAGAATTTTGCTGAATAGATTTTGAACCATGTTTATAACTTGAGAATAGAATATTTTTATCATGTTACTCAGTCCTGATTTAAAATGATAAGGACTTCATCAAACCTTTTCATAGGTTATGCCAGAATTTAATTATCTTCCAGGTGGAAAAATACATGTCTTTCCACTCAGTCTGATTGTGTGCAGGCATGAAAATCTGATCTCATTGTGTCTTTTCATTTCACATGTGAACACTCTCTTACCATAAAATGTCTTTTGAGGTAAACCTTTTTGGGGGCTAAAAGAATAGTGTGTCTGATTTTTATCCTTGAAGTTATGTTTTATTTGAGTTGAGTTTTGGGTCATATTTGTTCTGAATTTATTCGTAATTTCTTCATTTTTTTGTAATTTCTCTGTTTCTGTTTTGAAAAGAAACTTCAAATCGTTCAAACCTACAGCAGCTGTGTACATTTTTCTTATAATAGTCTCAGTAATTTCATTTACAGAAATAAATGAAAGAAGTACACAGTCTAAATACAGAAAGTTCCATTTGCTTTCTAGCAAAAGATTTAGTTTGAAAGTATCTTGACTGTAGGCAGTATATACCCTCTAAAGCAGAATTTCTTTTTCTGCTTTCAGATACATGACACAAGCTGCACAAGAGCCTATTGTTCACAAAGCCTAAGGAATTCAGTTTGGTCTATCAAAATGAACCAAATTCATCATTACTTATCACTTCCTTCTCCTGTCATACATGTTGAGCAACAATATAGTCTATTATTCATCACTAGAGAGTAATGTGCAATTTGACAAGAGGAGGACAGCTGAAAAGCCACTTCAGGCAGTGATATTTCCAATATCTTCCTACTAATCTGTTAGGATATAAATATCTTTGGTAGATGATCAGATAATCAGGTAATCAGAAAGTGTAGATTAAATATGGGAAGATGGATTGTATTTATTCTTAAATGGGTACAATGCAAGGCGGTCATACAAGATCGCTCTCTTTACTCCTGAAGGAACAGAGGCATCATGTAGGAAGCAAAGAACACAGTGAGCCTTAGATGCATTGCATTATGTATTAATAAATGTCTTTGGGAAAAACAGAATAATTGGCAATGAACAAAGGCTGCTCGGCTCTGTATGACTGAGTTGCTCCAGGAAATGCTTCTGTGTCTCAGCTCAGTCTCAGGCAGCCCTAGCGGATACAGCGTAACTTTGATAATTTATTAGCTTTTCTGTTCAGAATTGACTAAACTGTAAAATACAATAATATTGATGTTTGCTTAGTGAAATAATACATGTGTAAAAAACAAAACAAACCACAAAAAACAAACCAACAAAACCAAAACAACACAACACAAACAAACAAACAAATAAATAAAAACAAGCAAGCAAGCAAACAAACAACAACAACAAGAAAAAACAGGACAGCATTCTGTTCCAGAAAATACAAGATGGGAAGAAAGAAGATGACAATTTAAAAAGAAAAATTAAGAATAGAAAGTTTAGCCTGCAGAGGTACCCAAACTATTCTGTTTTATGATCTCAGAGACCTCAGCCTGGAAGTCATTCCTGAATCTGTTGTGCCTTGAAAGGTCTGCAAACTGTACATGAAAGATGAATGATCATGGAAAACAAAAGCAAAAAACGGTCTTCCACAAGGAAAGGAGTTTTAAAATATTCCTTTTGCTATGGGTTTTAAAGATAAATAGGAGGTCTCTTTGTGTGTATAAATTCCAAACAGACACATTAATTCACCTTGCTGATGGCAGTACTGTGAAGTGGTTGCCTGTGAACACAGAGGAGGTCACCAGCAGGAGACAAATTTAGGTGACCGAATATTAATAGCAACAAAGCCATATCTGAACCCCAAAGTGCTGCAGAGGGTTTCAGCTTTGTATCTCTGGTGTACTAATATCAACAGTGTAGGCTCAATGGCTCGTCTGACATCAGCCTGCTAGTCAGAAAAAGCAAAGGAAGAACACCCAGGACCAAAAGCTCTCCTGCAAAGATATATTAATCCTCTCAGCAAGGCAGCCCAATGCACCCGTGGATTTCCAGCAGTGACACAAGAGGTATGACCAAGTGTCTGCTGTACAGCTGTTTCATTCTTTCACTGTGAGTAGTGTAACTCAAATTTATTATATTTGGATGTCTAGCAATGCTGCCCTGTGGGATTTTTAATGGTTTGTTTCCCAATAGGTCTCCAACTGTGACAGAGACTATTGAATCTTGCACATGTCCAGAGTATTCTTGAAATGTTTTTTTTTTTTTTCCTGCCTTAAAAAAGATATGAAAGTTCTTCACAAACACAGAGTTTCACAACTGCATCATATTCTGAGTTACATTTTGGTTACAGAAAATACTCTTACCTTCTGTGTCTTGCTGAATTTGGACTAAACATTGCTTACATCTTCAGCAGCACACTGCATTTTCATTGTTCTCTTGTTTACCTTACTGCTATATTTGCTTGTTCTGCTGAAGAACTACTTTGCATTGCTGTCGTACACTGTAACACTTCCTTGCTTTATTGCTTACCCCAGCACTACACATAAAGGACTACTGCACAATGAATAATTAATCTGGCAAATTTAGCCTCTTCAGATAGATTTCCATTAATGACTTTGTTTCACAAAAGTATTTGTGAAATGTGACTGAATTTTATTCTGTATTAATCATGCACCTCTGTGACTATTTGCTATTTGTAATCAGAACATGTTGGTTACTTGTGAGAGCCTAGCAAAGTTGTTGCTTCTGTTCTGCATTTGGCTGTACTCACAAAAACTGGCAGCCAACTGCTTGTATGTGCATATGCAGAGCCAAATTTCTGTTCTGGCAAGATTCCGCAATTGCACCACCAGAGAATTAGGCCCTTCAAAATCAGTTTCTGTGACTCTTTGTCCGGAGTTTAACATTTGCTCTCCATTAATGTTTATGCCTGATCAACAGGAGTGGACAGAGATACGAGCAGAGCCAAACACATTTGTCTATAAATTTGCTTAAGCAGTCATAGAAAATTGCTTGAAACAATAAATTTGTGTACCATTTGTCATCAGTGATTATTATTAGTATTAATATTAGAATTTTTTCCTCTTTCTTGTGTCCAGGATTTATTATGTAGTGAGGCCTCTTAATTTTTATTGAAACACTAACATGTAAAGTGATGTTTAAAATCTGTACTTTTCCCTTTAAAGCTGGCATTCTCTTAAAGATAATGACTGACTGTGGATATGTACTTGAGTTCAACAATAACCATTAAAGCTTTCAGAGAGCTCTAGAGCTGTAACTGATTTTCTTTTAATAAGGACACATAGCATTTTGCATTTTTTTTTTCCTATTTGGCAGTGTTTTCAAGCACTAATTACTCTATAAAAAACAACCTTGCTGGATGGATCAATCATCATCCCTACCTTTGAGGTAAGAATAGAAAGAAATCTTCAGGCTAAGCTTTTCATTTTGGTGCCTCAATTTGGATCTTGTTTCATAAAATCTGGGTCTCTTTATGGGGTGTCAAATAATTTCTTCATCCCCAAATGGAGGCTCAATACACACAAGGTGTTCTGTGACTCTGAAATGGTGGATGTGAGTCAGTTGGAAAAGCTGATTTGGGCCACCTGCCCTTAATATCAACAAAACAGAACAAAACTTAGATGTTTATAGTTCCCACTTCTGGGATCAGTTTTAGCTTTACTATGTCTGGCTCCTAATGTGATTTATTAAGTTTGTATGCAGTGATTGTTCTGTTGAGTATACAACAAAATTACATATATATATATCAAATAAATTTCAATCATTATATAGTATTTTCGAATTTACACGTGGCATGGCAGGTGGTTACTCTGTCTATTACATTGCTCTATTTATTTAAAGCATGTCTTCTTATAATTTCAGTGTCTATTTATGTTCAAATATCTTGTCTAGGCAAATAACATATGTGCTAATATGTATCGAAAGGAAAAAGAGATTGACTAAGATTTTAACAAGTGACTCTTGGTTCTCACTGGGTGAAAGCTTATAATTTCCTAAAGATCTTATGAAATTCCTTTAACTGAATCCCCAGAAGAAAATGAGCTCTTTTGCCTACAACTGCTAGCCATTTTAGAAACCTATGGTATTGAGCTATATTATTTATCTACTCTACCTATGCATCTGCCTGGGATCTAGAGATACCATCCCAGTCACCTTAGTATCACTGACTGCTCTGACATAGACACAGTAAGATCTCTTTGACCTACCATTATGAGGACCGGTAAATACATATTTAATAAGCTGTAATTGTGTTATGTTTTATATTGTTTGCATTACTTGCTATTTCTGTAGGGAATAAGTCCACTCTGGACTTACGGTAGGGAAAGAAGGGCCTGGCACTAGTTGGATATATAGGAGGTAAACTGAGCAGTTGGAAGCACTGACCTGCATTCAAGCAAGCAGATTTTCCAACTGCAGTATAATACTTTTAAATTAAATATTAGAGCTATTTACATACATTTTCTTAACAGATATATGCAGATGATTCAGCAAATTCTAATAGAAGAAGTGAGAGTCTATTGCAAGTGTTCAGTGTCTATACATAACCAAATTGTTAGGTTAAAAAAACATTCCTTGTTTATTGCTTAATATCAGTATATAAATAAGTTTTTCATTGTGGTAGTATAATCTCAGATTCTGTATACAGCTCAGAGAGTATACATATTTTCTCATAGAATGCAAAGTAATATTAACCTAGAAATAGTGGAGTAAGGAACTAGCCAACATCACATTTTTTCACCTCAAGAAAAGTGCAAACACAGCTAATCTTCACTAACACTGAATCCAGAAGCAGGAACAGCATTTAAATGTGGTGATATGTGTGCTCATTAAACTCAGTGCCAAAATGGCAGGACTGTCCTGCCTTGTGGACCAAGTAAGTATTTTGTCATGGCTCTATGCCACCCTGTATGCCCTTCTGCCAGGCAGAAGCTGCAGAAGGGAACAGCCCTTGCAGTACAACTTCAGCACAATGGTCTATTATGTGGTGCTAACATGTGCAAAAAACAGTGATGTTTCCATCAAGGTATGACTGTATGTCTTCCTTGCTTCCTATCACAAGCTTCCAGAGGAATTCTGCCTGAATTTCTCTCAGTAAAATGATGATCAGAACAATTATCAATAAGGTGGCCAACAACCAAACAGAAGATGTAATAAGTCCAGGAAAACTACCCTCATTAGCACTGGAAGTGAATGTAAATGGCTGCATTTTGGAAAGCAAAGGTATCAACTGAATTGCTGCCACAGATAAATAAAAAATATTGCACCCTTAAGACACTTAGGGTGATGGCTCCTTTGATGGCTTTGAATCCATAAATTCACAGAAAAATCCTAAATGTGACTCTGCTAATACAAGTGTATCAGTATTTTATTTCTACCTTTCCTCCCTTTTCACATGTCCTCCTGGTGCTTAAATGTGAATTGAACCATGCCTGAAGATGCTGAACAGGGAAAAAGCAATATTTTCAGCTGTAACCACTTTTTCACATGTGAAGCCTGACAATCTTTTGCTAACACTCACAAATAACCCAGTTATCTCCCCAACTCAGCTTGTAGGCACACTCAAACCCTAATAGGTCTTTCTGTCTTTAAAACAGTATCTCTCTCCTGCAATTCTCAGCACTCTTTAAACAGTTCTTGTGGTATTTACCCTATTTTATAGGAAAAATTGCACTTTAAAGGAAGAAAAAGAAAAAATTCCCAAACCTAAATATGGCCTTATACATACATTTTTCTTTTTTTTCTTTCTTTTTTTTTTCTTTTTATTCTTCTTAATTTGGTAGTTATGTTGACAAACTATTTACATCTCCTTTTTCTTCCATATCTGCAGCAAAAATACTCCTCTGTTCCCATAAATGGTGCCTTAGAAGTGGTCAGCAACTTCTTTTTGGATACCTTAGTGGTTTGGAGGCAAGATATTTGTTGACATTCGACTAACAGGTTATTTCAGTAGTACAGCAATATCCAGAACAAAAATTTGACCCAAATTGCTGTCAGGGTGTTCATTAATCTTGTCTGAAAAGGTAAAGCATGAGAACTGTAACAAAAAAGGAAGAAGCTCTTACATCTTGTGGTTGCATCTTGTTGTATATGAGGTACAGTCGCCATCTGAAGCTTCTGTGTAGTTGGGATTTTCAAACTAGCTCTTTCCTTTGCGGAATCTCTGAGAGGCTGTGCTTATAATCACTGTTTTCCCCCCTCTGTTGGTGCATTAATCATGTATTTCTCTTCTTTGGTGGCCTAGGAACAGAATAGCTTTCAGAACCCTACATGCCTGTAGTTTATTTTTTTTTTTTTTTTTTTTTTATTCAGGCAGTTAGAGACCTTCTCGTATAGTATCATAGAATAATTTTGGTTGGAAAAGACCTTTAAGATCATTGAGTCCAACCATTAACCTAACCCTGTCAAGTCCACCTCTAAACCATGTCCCTAAGAACAACACCTACATATCTTCTAAATACCTTCAGGGATGGAAATACAACCACTTTCCTGGGCAGCGTGTTCCAATGCCTGACAATCCATTCCATGAAGAAATTTGTCCTCATATCCATTCTAAATCTCTCATGGCATAACTTGAGGCCATTTCCAACCTCCTTTCAGGTAGCTGTAGAGAATGAGAAGGTCTCCCCTCAGCCTCCTTTTCTCCAGGCTAAACAAACTCAGTTCCCTTAGCCAGTCCTCACAGGACTTGTTCTCCAGACTGTTTATTCTGTTTTATTAAGTTTCCTTTCTGTTGACAGAAGACACTGATACGAAGTCAATTTATACTGCTAATCACAGTAACTTAACAGTTCAGTGATCTGATAGACCAGTCTATAAGTGGCTTGAGGTGCTGCTAAGCTTTAACTGCAAGGCGTTTGTTTCATTGAAGCTGTTTAAACATTACTGCTTTATACTCACTGCAGAGAAATATGAATTCTTCATGGAGGATGATACTGGCAAAAATTAGAGATTCCACAGAAGTGACAAAAAGCAGTGGGTATTTTTTCTCAACTTCTGACCTGTATGCTTAGAAGGTCAAAATAGTTGGGAGTACATATTCAGTTGTCCAACTAAAACTATGTATTTATTGGTATAAAACATTGAAGTTCTTATTGGACCAATTTAAAGATATACAAGTAAATGCCTAAGGCTGTTTACAAAACAGAGACTGTTATTTGTAGGAACCTGCAATGCTCCATGGGTTTCTAAAAACTCAGAGCTCTGGAACCTCAGAAATGGCAACTGCAAACTGTAACTATTTCTACTATCCTAATTAGGTGAAGATGATTAGAAACATGGCTTTTTTTAAAAAAAAAGAGAGGGAGAGGGAGAGGGAGAGGGAGAGGGAGAGGGAGAGGGAGAGGGAGAGGGAGAGGGAGAGGGAGAGGGAGAGGGAGAGGGAGAGGGAGAGGGAGAGGGAGAGGGAGAGGGAGAGGGAGAGGGAGAGGGAGAGGGAGAGGGAGAGGGAGAGGGAGAGGGAGAGGGAGAGGGAGAGGGAGAGGGAGAGGGAGAGGGAGAGGAGAGGAGAGGAGAGGAGAGGAGAGGAGAGGAGAGGAGAGGAGAGGAGAGGAGAGGAGAGGAGAGGAGAGGAGAGGAGAGGAGAGGAGAGGAGAGGAAGAGGAGAGGAAAGGAAAGGAAAGGAAAGGAAAGGAAAGGAAAGGAAAGGAAAGGAAAGGAAAGGAAAGGAAAGGAAAGGAAAGGAAAGGAAAGGAAAGGAAAGGAAAGGAAAGGAAAGGAAAGGAAAGGAAAGGAAAGGAAAGGAAAGGAAAGGAAAGGAAAGGAAAGGAAAGGAAAGGAAAGGAAAGGAAAGGAAAGGAAAGGATTTTGTTCATCCTGCATGTCTGCTTACTATTTTTTCTGTTTGTACGAAGATGCAGAAGTATGCTGCAACCTACTTTTCTTCCTCATTTGGAATTCTTTAGTTTCTATGGAAACCATGCATTCTATTGTTGTAGTTGTATATTGGGGGACGGAAGTGCTCCAGCATTTGATAAAAAGCAGTAGCACAAGTTTTCTGTGACTATGTGGAAAAGCTGGTTTGCTCCATGATGCTTCTATATGGAAGTGTATTCTGAACTATAATCACAAGTCATCTACTGATGTTGATATTGAACACCAAGTTACATACTTATTAAAATGTCTGTTATTTTTACTCAAGATGACCTAACACATGCAATCTACAAATAGAAATTTGTAGTATTTACACTTGCCAGCATTTAATGACCCAAAAATTCGTGTCCATGATTCACCAAACCCATTGATATATGTTTGTCATTTGAATTATTTGTGCAGCACATAGTTGGTCTCCATAGATGTAATAGACATTTCTCAAGGATTTTTTTTTTGTTTTTGGCCAGGGCTTTTAGATATTTGTAAAAGCTTGAGAATAATATTAAAAGCAGTAGGATGGTAAATCAGTGCTAAATTGAAAGCTATGACTAAATGCATCCAAAATATATTGACTACTCATAATGCTGTAAATGAAGATGATTTAAACAAACAACTTCTTAATCATTTCTCTATATTACTTCTCTCCATAAAAAGCAGACAGAACTGTAGAAATAACTGCATTTTCCAGTCTCAAAGTGTTTATTCAGAATTTCTGGAAGTAATTTCTGAACTATATTAAAATCTCTTCTAGAACTCTGAAAAAAAAAAAAAAGGAGAAAAAAAGAAAAAAAAAGAAAGTAATTGTTTTATTCCCTTTTTGTATCAATTTTGCCTTCTTAATTTAAAACCTGAAAATATACAACTAATTTCTATTTTTTTGAGAAATACTGCAAAGATACCATCATTATCCAACTGAAAGTTAGCCTTGACACACTTCCCTCCCTTTGCCACACACACATAATGAGTTTGGTGTAAAAATCAAAAGACACCTTAAGAAATAAATGCATTCTAGTTTCTTTCTAGATACCTTTTGGGTTTATTTTCTTTATGTTTTATTTTTTTTTTTTTTCAATGTAAAATGAACATTTATTAAAAGCTAACTTTTAGAAATGGAAAACAAAAATTAAAATTGAAATTTCAATGAACAAATTGGTTAAAAACCAATGCTTTTTAAAGCGTAATTATAAACAGAGAGCTATAACCAAGTGACTGCATTTGAATAGCTCCCACATGACTCTATGCTCTAGCTTTTACACAGAGTAAGTAGGAAGAGGGTATTGAATTACTGCCAATACAGATGCAACTAATACAAGCACAGGAGAAGCTGTCAGTAGTTGTGATCTAGATTAGCTTGTTACCTTGGTGAAAACCATGCTTTTTATGAATATAAGGTCCTATATGTAGCAACAAAAGATGAAGTCCAGGTTTCTTCAAGAAGAACTTTGTTCTGGAAAATAGTATGTGAAAAAATGATGGGTTCCATAATGTGACCAAAAGGACTAAAATATTCCTGATGTATATAAAAATGAGAATAGGTGAAGACAGAGACTATTTTTCTTGATATCTTGATATTGTGACAAGTACTTCTGGAATTCTGTGTTCCTATCTTCTATTGATATGGGAAACATATTAGATAGAATTTAGAAAAGAACCATGAAATGTATCTGAGTAGAAAGCCAGAACATCTATTTTTTACATTATTTATTTTATCAAGAGTAAAATGCCAAAGAATAGTTTTGGCAAAATAACAGAGAATAATCCTAGTTTATATATAGCTATAAGAAAAAACAGCAATATAACAAGATCTAGTGAGCTGGAAACAGAAGCTAGATGTGTTCACTAACAAGAAGCAAGACAAAAATTTTCTGCAGCAAAAATATTTAACCACTAGAACAACTTGTCGTGGCCTGAGATGGATTGTCTCCATCACTGAAAATGTTTATATGATGGCTGAGAAGTATATTATTTTTTTAAAACATGACCTGTAGTTCAATTTAAAGCAGAAATTAATTCAGGAAATTCCTTTTTGAGGAACAAAATAGAAAGTCAAAACACATACCTCAAACAGTGCCTTTCAGCTTTTAAATCAATGAATCCTGACTGCCTTCAAATTAATTGTTTTATGCTTTCTTCTCTTTCATTTACAGTGTTGTCATTGAGTACATATTAGCATGTGTGTGTCTGTGGTCATGAGTGCAGGTTTTGGAGTTGGCACTTTCCAGCAGTATCTTACATAGGGTCATTTTTCTTTGAAGAGCAGTATTTTTAATCCTCAGCTTCAACCTCTTCCTCACATCAGTTAGTTAATATTTTGAAAGTCTTAATTAGGTGTATGTAGTTCTGTTTTAGTGATCTATGTATTTCCTGCTCTTTCCTCTTAATAAAATGGCAAATGTCTATTCAAAATTCCTTAAATATTTATCAATGTCTTAAATTCTTCTGTGCTCTATAGTCTACCTTCAGAATATTTTATTGAGGTTACCAATTGGGTTCATCATTTCATGCGACACTCTGCAAATAAGCTGTGGGGTTACTGTTACTGCCATGTTTCTGTATTATCTTGAAAGATAATCTTGCTACCTCAGTCCTAACCCTTCTCTTCTTGCTGTCCTTTCCATCTTAAGCTTTTTAAATAACAAAATCAAAACTTCACAGTATGTAACTACCCAGAAATAGGTTCTATTAAGTGAAATTTGAAGGAGTTCTTATTTTCCAAGCTGGTGCTTTTATCTCTCCAATAGCTGTCGTTTACTAACAGTCCAAAGCAGGTTTTTCAAATCATTCCTGTAACACTGGTCAGAAATTATCTTTAAGCTTTTGACACATGAGCTGAATTCAAGATATACTCTTCTGATTTCCTTCTGCAGGCAATTTATATGTCATGGTTATCAGAAGACTTGTCTATTATAGAAACCATTTTTATTGGATATGATAGAGTGCTAACTTAAAATTTTAATGGAGTTATTAAAAGTGGCATTTTTGGAGTGGATTTGTGTTCTAAGGTTATTTTTTTTTTTCAAAGACGACAGCTAAAGAAATGCTGGTACTTCGAACAATAGTCTGAAAAGTTTGAACATCAAGAACATCCTGAGGTCCTTTCCTGGGATTTCAAAACTTTTAAAATGTAAGTGTTCTGTTAGACAGATAACGGTATAAATTTTCATTTATCTGTCCATAAGAAATATTCTCAAAATCAGTGACATTTTATGTGGTAACCTCTTCATGCAGATACTTTGTAATAGCTTCATAAACATTAGTGCTTATAATATTCTGAAGGAAAAAGAATAATTTTTACTTATTTCTTAATATAACCAATGTGTAAATGAGAACTGAGGAAAGAAAGGGAAGATGAAAACACACAAGTCTTGAATGTTTTGTTTGTATCTTGCATTGGTAAGTGCCAGGAAGAGGTATCTTAATGTTATGTATCTAACATTTAGCCTAATCTGAGGGCAACACATTCAGCTAGCCCCATCGGTTGTTATTAAAAACACTTTTCAGCTCAGTCCTGATGTTTTCTGATATGAAAGGTAGAGGAAAAATAAAGGTTTTAAAATAAATATTCAAGTACATCTACATTATTTTTCTCATTTACTTTCTGTGTCTGTGGTGTTCTAGACTTTTCTATCAGAACTCCACTTGATGGAGGCAAGAATGTACTGAAACAAGCTGAAAATATTCATCAGCACTCCAGATCATGTAATAAAACTAACAATTACTCTTTTTCCTACAGTTCAGACTATTCAAAGCAAGCAAGGACCCTATGTAGAATACTTATTAAGAATTTTTTCAGCAACTGAAGCTTGTGGTGCTGGTGGGTCGTTTCTTTGGGAAGAGCAAGGACAGAAGTTACTTCTGAAATGGCCTCTTGTTTGTAGCCAGTCCTCTCTCTTGTCAAGGCAGGGCTGCTCTTGGCAATATTCTTTCTCAGGCTTCTTCTGTTGAACCGAGCCCTGTAGGGTTCCTTAAGAAACCAACAAGTAAAGGCAGTTTTCTTCTTGTTTAGCTTTCCTTATATCTTCCTGAGCACAGTTCAACTACCCCACACTCCTTCTCTTACTTGTTTCAGGTAGTGATGTGTAACTTCACTTCTTCCATGTATATTTTCAGACAAGTTAGAGATTATCTGTTCTGTTGAGCTATGTCCATAAGACATGTGAACTCTACATACCCCTACAGACTTTATCAGAGTCATGAAAGCTAAGAGTAAAAAGTCAAGGCCAAGCATATGTGCTTTTAGTATTGAATGTTAATCAGTTATATTAAATTCATCAATTCATCAGTTCATCTCCTATTGTTCTCACTTGTTCTACTTTGATATATGTTAACCAAAGACCAAGAAAACCCATGAGTCATTCACCCTATGACAGAATGTCATTGAAATAGCCTTTGCTTTGCACTCATCTAATCTAATGTAATTAACTTTCCTTTCTGCCGTAATCCACATATGCTTTATTGTGTCAAGAATAAGAAAGTTAACTTCTCAGAAAATACAACAGCCTTAAGTCATCACCTGGAAAAGCTGCTTTAATGGCATCTAGGAGAGAAGGAATTGTGTGGGACGGTTGTGAACAAGGAATAGGACTTGAAACGCCAGCTGAAGAGAAAAGAAACATGTTAGTCTGAGTCTGGAATAAACCGGAATCAATTAAGTTTGTCTTTTTCTGCTAAAATAAAATTCTGTGATGTGCTACTCAGCGAAAAAAATATATTATAAATCCACCACTTACAAACCTTTATTAGTGAAAAGATTTCAATGGAAAAGAAAATTTAAGACTTCTATAATCTCCAGTTCCTTGGAATTTAAGGTCAGGTTCAGGTAGATACACAACTGTTCATTTCCAGACTTAATGTATGTACAACTTTTCAGGATCATAATTTTATATTGATTTGCCTGTAGCCTGATTTGGAAATAACAGACAACAAAAAGCTATCCAATAAAAACTATTTATCTACAGAAATTTTGCTGTAAATCAGAATGCATATATTTATTTATGTAGAAGAGTGTTCATACTTCAATCCAAAACAATTTAAAAGAATGCTGGAGGAATATTTTAATTTGTTATCATATTTTATTCCAGTCAAGAAAAAAAGGATTGGTTGTAGAGCAAAAATATACAAAATTGCACATTTCTTTATGCCACCACATAAGAAAAATGTAATTTTCACAGATACTTTCTACAGTACAAAATAATTCAAACTCAACTTCAAAAAATTCAGAAAAAAATATTTGGAAGAATCATACTGCCATACTTGCCATGTCATAGTGTTGTCCATTGTAAAATATTGCTTTACAGTACACTGTCCTGTACTGATTTATTCACACAGAGTTTAGGCCTCTAGTTCTGCAAAGATTAACAGATGTACAGCCTTTGTACACTCTGAGAAGTTTAATTGGCACCAATGAAGCTGGTTGCAGCAGAGAAAGTTAAGACAGGAATTAGTCTTTTCAGGATCAGCCTCTAAGACTATTATATCAGGGCACAAAATTTGGTTAGATTGCACTTTTAGTACAGTTACTGAAGCTGTGTTGCCTAAGCCATTGTGGTGTGGCAGAAAAGAATAGTAGAATTGGACAAAATGTATAAAATACTTCAAGGGAAGAGTGCACTAAGAAGGTTAACAGTGTTATTATGTAGGATAATGCGGGTTAGGCAATTAAATAATCTTGGTTTTGGTGAAAGTCATCCTTTTGAGTGATCATTTGCCAGAACCAAATCTTAATGGCTTATACTGTATACCTGAAAATAGTTTGACTCATTTCACTCAAGAACATTCTGTTTATTTACTTAGTTGTAACGTTACCTGATACTGAAAAAATGACCTTTAAGTGGTCCCCAGTGCACTCATACTCTTTGTTTTAGGAATATGAGGAATCTTGGATGTTGTCAGCTGAAACAGTTTTTTAATCTACTTTATTTTTAACAACACCTAAAGTTCATCCTTCTCTGACTGAGAGGATTGAGATTACAGGAAGATCAAAAGCTGAAGAGAAGACTTCAGGAGCAAATCAAAATTTGAAATCTAGCTTTGTGTATAAATTAAGCTGCCATTCAAGCTGCACTTATTTATATTGTGGTTTGCAGAAGTTATTATTATGGAAAGAATAATGTATTTAATTTTCTTGAAAATTACTTTGTAGTACATTTTATTTCTGTGAAATCTGAATAATCAGAGAGAGGATCAATTATTCAGGAATAAAATAAAAAAAAAAAGTTATGTCAGTCTCCTATGGAGTTTAGAAGATTTACCCCAAAATCTACTGTGCAAAGTAAAACTATGGATACATTTCCTAGAATTAGTTTTCCTACAAACCTTCATCTGTTATCTTCTCTGCAACTGTCAGTGCTGATCAGTGACAAAGATGGTCCAAGCTGTTGTGGGTCTGGCTGGGTCCCCGGCCTTTGCAGCTGTCTTGGGTAATTGCTTTCTTTTGTCCAACGGTCAGTTTTCCCAGAGAAAACAGGGGGTAAAAACACAGATTTTGTTACTTTAATGCTTGAAATCAACCAATTAAATATTTTATACAGGTATTAGGTGATATTATATGCTTTATGTCTCACCTGATGTCTTGTTAACACTTCTGAAAACTGGTTGCGTCATTCTTATTTCATAAAAACAGAGCTGGTTCAGCCAATTCATCCATATCATTTTAGAGATATACCTTCAGGTTCAGACAAATCTTGGAGAATTTTTATTATCATTTACTCCAAAGGGAATGTAGATAGCCAACTCAGACAGAAATATCTACACTGTCTATCAGTAGGTAGACCATCTATTTGCAGGCAATATCTGTGCTATTTTTCCAGCTGGGACTAGGAAAAGTAAGAAGTGCATGACTAGAGTACACCTGGGAAAAACCGGTAGCAGTAGTTTACTTGTTAACACAGAGGGAATCTAAAGGAGGTAAAGAAAGCAGTTTTTCAGGCCTTTGTAAAAAAGGAAATACTGAGTATCTTAATCTTTAATACCTCACTGTTAGTAGAGATTTCATTGAACTTTACTGTAGAGCCTTACGTTTTTGTTGATATGTTGCCCAGCTCTACACATTATCAGATGCTTAATAATTGATTGTGCTCTGAAGAGCATTCACTTCAAGTAAAGAGGTTAATAACAGTTTTAAGGTGGTAGAAGGTGTCAGAATATAATGAATTAAAAGATATAAAGAATATTTGAAGCACATTAGGCAGATGCAAACAGGTTTTTACAGCAATTCAAAGTATTTCAGACACAAAAAATTCTGTTGTGTTCCTTAATAAAAATTCTAAAGTGGACGTGTTGTGAGTCATGTAATTGATTAACAAATATCAGCATATGTATAAGATATTTGTATTGTCAAAATTGAACTCTTTTCAATACATAGTTTATGAAATAAACTGATCATTATTTTCTGCATAAGGAAAGTACCTCTGGTTAACACCTGGCAAAATTCTATATATCTGTTGTTATTTTAATGTGTGATCAACCTGTAAAATTATGAGATAAATGTTTTGTTGCTGTTTTTATCAATAGAGAAATTATAGTACATCCATATTCTTAAAATCGAGTCCATGTCTAATTGCATACACATACAATGCATATTTTATTCAGTAACAACTAGAGTAACTACTCTAAGTTTTGATTTGAGACTTCCCACTTCAATCTGCCTTTTCTATTGCAGGGTCTGTTGACTATTATTGGTCTTCTGTTGGAGATACTTGGATCTACTTTCATGAACATTCTATGGGGATACCAATGCCTGGGGGGGAAAAGAAAAAAAAAAAAACAAGAAACATGGATGCCAGAAACACAGCTGGCAGATTTCTATTTGAGAGGACATCAACTGCTGAAGGGAAAATCTATGAGGATATTTAACCTATAGCAAAAGCACAAAATGTTATGGTGGAAGATGTTCTTTTTAAAGGGTAGTCACAGGAGGATAAGTGGAAGGTGCAAGAGCTAACAGGAATGGTGTGTGGCTGGAGCACTCACCAAATCTAAATGGACCACACCCCACATCTCTCTCAGCAGATGAGTGTATCAGTAGCTGATGCAGCATAAAGTACTGATGCAGCACTTAAATGAGTATACCTTATTCAAGGTCAGTTAGGACTTGGAGGCTGGTTATTCAGCCTCAGACTTGATTATTTTTAATGGATTTTTATATTTGACCAGTAAAACAACTTTCAAATGTGGATATATGTCAGTCATGCATACAACAGACCAAAGATCTGACTACCAAGGTTGATTTTTATTTGTAAGGTGGTGGAGATCCCAGAATTAAAAAGCATATTTATTCTTTCTTATTCTTTATTCACATTTATTCCTATTTGTCGCTTGATGAATTGGTTGCATTCAGTGATAAGGTATTAATGAAAAATAACTCTTTATAGGTTAATTTCCTACAGGTCATTTTAATCTTAAAAGACAATGTATACAGGAGAAAATGAATAAAGACATTTTGTATTGAAGCATAGTGTGGAGAGTGATTGCTTTCTAAGATTGCTAATTCTAAATCCCACAGTACTGTAGAAGTGTGTGAAAGCTTGTATTTGGTGCACTGAGGAATTATGATAGCCAAGTTAGTTTTTCTCATTTGATTTCACATCTGTAAAATAACTTACTATCTCATAAAAAACCTAAGCCTTTAAGCTTATCATATTGCCTATTATTTAAGAGGTTATTGAGAGATGCTGATGGAAAGATTGACATTCAAAATTATTGTTAGATATAGTTTTAATATGAATATTAAAATAGTTCGCTAAATCATTATTTGCCCTGACCCCACAAGAGGCCATGACAAATCCCAAATTGATTTCCAGAGGTCAGTATTTCACCTAGTGTCTGCTGAGTACTTTTAATAACTATAGTGTCAACATTCCTAGTTTTGTATACACATAAAGTGATCTGTTAATTAATACATATCATACTGTTATTGTTTTAGTAAGTTGAAATTAACTGCATCAGTGAAATGCATAATTAGTTTAAAAGTTATTCAATTTGTGTTCCCTGTTATATAAATTATATATACTTTTAAAATAAGAAATCTTACTCTGTGGCTAAGTGAAATTACGTGTAGCTATTCTGTAATCACTCTTTATGTATGTGACAAGCATAACCAGGGTATATTATTTTGATATAGTCAAAGTACAACAAAAGCACTGTAGTTTCAAAATGGTTTCATGCTTTGTGAGTCAAAGGGAAAGACTGTTATGTTCACTAAGCTCGAGGTTTAGTTTCTGATACAACTAAAAACAATTCATCTGTTACACAGAATGAACCTTGTTTTTATTTCTCCCCATGTGGTTTGTTTGTTTGGTTTGGTTTGTGTGTGTGTTTGTTTTTTCCTTCATCTAATGCTGTATGCAACACTGACAGAAGATCACCTCTACTAATAATTGTTTTAAGACTAACACTTCACCTTCAGTTCTTACAAATACAAGTGGTTGTCTTTTATTTTTGCTTTTGTATGTATATAGGCATAGACAGAACAATAACTATTTGTCATTCATAAGGAGAAGATAAGGGAAAAAAAAAAAAAAAAAGAAAAGGAAAGAGCCCCGATTTATATTGTTTAGTCCTAAAACATTCACTTCTGGTTTTCAACTCAATTTCCTTTAAACAGGTTTCATTGAAACATAAAACCTCTTTGCAGAAGCATTCACTTCTTTCACTATAAATTGCCATTCATTTGATATCCCATAGGTTAAAACACTCTGAAAACTGATTTGTGACAGTAGGCTTAATCCTATTGTAACAACAATGACATATCGCTTCACTACCTGACAGCAGAAGGAAAAAGATCATCTTAGAAATTACGTCACTATTGTTTGTAGTAGTCATGCCAGGCTCTATAACTATGCTACATTTCTGCTCTTTAAAAAAAAGCTGCATCTTATGTCTTCAGTGTCAGAGTACTGTGTAAATCTTAATGAATGGCAGTTGAATAGCTTCATTTAAAGATATTTCACTGATTTAAAAAAAATTCTGTGGCATTCTAGGAATTAATATCTTAGATTTTTGATAGGATTTTCATTAAATGTCTTCTATCTTTAAATTCTGTCAGCTTCGAGTGCAAATTCTAAATGTCTTTTAGCTTCTATAACAGCTCTGTTCCGCTGTTTTGTCCTTATTAAGCTCTACAAGGTCTTCAAGAACATTTTCTAACATGAGTACAATATTACAGAAGTAAACATGTACCAAGACAGATGTTTTGCATATGACTTTTAATTAAGAAAATATTTGAGTGATTTTATGACCTCCTCAATGTCAAAAAGGAAAATTTTGCCTTAGGGCCTTTTGCCTAGAGCCTTTACAACATTACAGCTATTTATTTCATGTTGTTGGATTCTTATTAAAAGTAAGAACTATTTCATATTTAGGTTTATGTTCTTTTTTTATTAAATAAATAATAATTTTAAAAAACCAAACCTCATGCATTGTCTTTCACTCAGCTAATGCTATTATAGAAGACACGAAAGTTCACCGAAGTTAGGGTTACATAATGACATACACCGTATGTTTTGTTAACTCATAATAGTCAGAATTTATTTTTTTTCAGAAGTTAATGTCTAGGCTTGGTGTACATATGTTCTTTTACATTTAAAGTTAAGGAATTTTTCATTCTTGTAATCTTAATTACATGTTTATGCATTACTCCTCATACAACTTTTTCTAAACATAATTTTGTGAAACAGTGTGCTCTTATGCTTACGCCAGGAAAAAAAAATCTTGCATCATTTAAAGAAAATTATTTATATTTGGATAAATAATAGCAAGCTGTATGCATATATGAGAAGAAAAATATGTGCATTCAGAGACTTCAATAATGTGAGTAAAATTGTTTCAACATATGTATATTTTTGTTATAAATAGTTTAAAAGTTGTTTTCTAATAATCCAGACAGATCTTTTTTTTTTTCTTTTTTCTCTTGAGTGAATGAAAATTGACCATATTTAATAAGAGGACGGGCAACATTTGGTACAATGTTCCCACAGCTACTTGCTTCTTTTTGAAAACCATACTCATTTAGATGTGCGCATTGTTCATTCAAAACTGAATGACATAAATATAGAAACGCACATCAGATATGGTGTATTACTTCTTTTAAAGTTCTGTAATACACTGTAACATCTTGATATATTTGATAACTTATTTTCTATTTAAAATCTCCTTTATTCCCTATTCTTTAGACAGCTGTTGCATTGAGATGGTTTGCAGATGTGTTCATGTAAAGGAGGAACCATGGATATTGCAATACATAATTTGGGATTCAGATCCAGTCAAAGGTATTCACACAAAGGTAAGTGACTACCTGTCTTCTCGTGTACACATCTACAGGTAGGTGTCTGTCTGTGTATGGATGTCTTAACTCTGCTGGTGGCCAAGGGAGAGCTGATCAGTTCAGAGCACAGACAGCAATACAGTCAGTCCTGAACTAAACAAACAGCCAGGATGCCTTGCATGCAGACAGCTACCATTGAGATGTCCTGGCCTTAAACGAAATCTTACTTTAGTTACGTAAGTATGGGGCTTGGTGTCATTTTAGAAGCCCTAGGTTAGGCCATGGAGCCTCTACCTGGTGCTTCAGAAGGTGTGGGTCCTCCCCAAGTCCTGTGCCATGCCCTCTAGTTCTGCATAGATGCTTCAGGAGTGTTTCAAATGGTACTAGATCCTAGGCAGGAACATCTGCATTTTGCCTGACCCTTGAATCAGAGTCTTTGCTACCTGTGGGACAAAAGACAGGTGAGTATTTCATGCCATATTTTGGCCTCAATAATGAGGTTGCAGTGAGACAGAAAAAGTGCCTGACATTCCCCAGTGTTGTTTATTGTGGTATAGATGCTCGCTAATGAAAAAAGGATATAAGGTCAACTTATTTTATGCAAACCAAAACCCATTTACTAAGGATAACTACTTTTGAGCATGTACTCCAGATTTCATAGCTAACCTCCTAGCAGTCAATGATTCTGCGCTCATGGATCATAAAAAATAACATCATCCTTAACAGAGCTGGAGAGGTCAGGTGAACCATACTTAAGAATGGTTCTCATGTATAGCTTCAAGAATGCTAATCACTCAACACTGATTAGAAACAGAGAAGCTGCCCATGTTAGAAAAATTAGATATCCTGAGAAGATTCAAATATGCATACCAAATAGATGTGTGAAGATGAACTATTGTTAACTGGAGGTGAGACAAAATCATTGTCTGCACAGTTTTGACTTCTTGGCATGCCTGTCTAATAGAGATCTCACATGAATGTATTTATAAATCTTTCAGGTTGTATTACTCAGCACTCAAAAAATAGAAAAAGCCAAACCAAAATATTCAAATTATTCTTCCATTTAGGCATATATTACCTGACCATGAATTATTTTTTTAGGTAAAGTTTAGTCTTCATACATAAGGAGGTCAGTTAATATTTTCTTTCAGTGGGGCAAGAAGTCTACAGTCTTGGTGTTGAATATTATTCTATAAATATTAGTTTGTTCAGTTAAAGGCTACAAAATGATTGTTACAAATTTGAATTTTAAAAAGTGTATTTGTTTTTCAACTTAAAATTTTAAGACTTCTCCAAAGACACCTTTTCTTTGGCTTATGCACTTTCTAGAAAAATATTTCCTGGGTTCAACTTTTTCCTTGGAAGGCATAACTGTGGAAACTACTAAGGGATCTAGACCTATGTATCACATGAAGGGTTTAGCAAGACCTTTCCTGAATACTGAGGCATTCATTTTAGGCTTATATTTCAGTGGTAGTTCCTTTATTCCTAGATTAAAGGGGGCTGGAAATCACTACTCAATCATATGCAATAATAATCAAATTAGAGTACAGGAACAGAAAACACACAAAATTTTCTACATAAAATGGATGAAGCATCCAAGAATCTTCCAAATCTACAGTGTTTTCTAGCATAAATTTGTACTGCTCTTTAGCAGCCTTCCTTACAAAGGCTTCCTAAAGGAAGTCTAGCCCGTTAAATTATGCTACCATTCACTCTACTGTAAAGCACACACACATTAAGTCACAAGCCTGTCTAAATTTTTTTTTTCTACTGAAGATGAACTAGAAAGCAGCAGACTTGCTGACATTAGTTTTCATATTGCTCAACCATTCTGAGAAACAAAAGTGAAAATTCAAGTGTATCATGATTTACAAAGCCAGCCTCTGGCCTGCCCAGTCACAGCTTGGCCTTGGCAATATAGAACAGGATGCTTGTCTCACTGCTGCAGCCTTTTCCTGCATGTCCAACATCTCTACATACAGCTGTCTAAATGCAATTCACAAAGAAGTTTCATCTTGCTACACCCTGCACTACAAGATTCTCCTCCATCATCTATAGACTAAACTCAAGAGCCAGCAAAACATAATTTTAAAGTGGAATTAAAGGCTTGGATTGCCTTTTCTTAGAGATAAATGTTACCCAGTATGGGTTTTATTTCCTTTCAAAAGTCAAGCTGAAATTCAGCTGCTGCAACTGTATTCATCCCTTTGCCATCTCAGCAAGTTTGTCCTGTGTAAATAGTGTGATCTTAATAAATAAATACTGAAGCACAGCTGGTGTTGGCAAGATATCACTGTTAGGTTGCTGCAGCCCTGCTATCACCAGTGAGTGTTGCTAATTATTCTCAGAACTGGGAAATATAGAGGAAAAGAGTGCAGAAGAGAGTCAACAGAAGTCAGGAAAAAAATGAAACCATGTTTACCTCAGTCCACAACAAGGACATATAAGCGCCATGAAGGCAGGCATTTCACCAGACTTGGTTCTGAATTATTTCCTTATCAAACCAGGATTTAACAGCCACAGTGGTATAAATCTGTAGCTGTTTAAAATTCATACCATTTGTGTAGAGAGAGAAAGGAATGGAAGTTGGAATACTTAAGAAATCCATAAAAAAGAAACAAACAAACAAACAAACAAAAAACTAACAACAACAAACAAAACAAACCTACAAAAGTCTCAAATGAAAGAGTCAGCTGCAACATATACACTTTTTGTTTGTTTTCTTTATTCTCTGTTTTGCTGGCAGTATGTTATTAATCTACCTTTGGACACAAAAGTAGTAAATTTTGGTTAGCTGCCATGAAGAAAAAGCTGATCATTTTCAAGCATATATAAAATCACACAGCAGAGAAGCACTCTGTGAGCTGACACCTTTCTAGCTGATATTGCCTATAACTTCATTCTTTCAATAGACGGCAAATGAAGAGAGTGACCACTACACTTTGTGTAGATTGTTCTTGTATTTGTTTTTTTGATGCCTGTTAATGCTAATGCTGCTTTGGCTTGCAGGTGTGCTATTGTTATCGAGTGTATTAAACAGACATGATCTTAACTGTGTGACTGGCAGTTTTAGAAAGGGTAAATTAAAATTGGATGTCTGATGGCAGCCTACAAACACAACTTGCATATCAAAGTACCTTTGGCTCCAGCTACTGTAGAGGGAAAATCACAACACGTTTTCTAGTTATTTCCTTATCATTCAAAATGCATTTGAAGGCAAATAAGGTGCTGAACTTGAAGTTTCAATGATTTGAATTAACTTTCCTAGCCATTCATAGACTACTAACTTGCAGATATTTGGAACACAAATTCTAGAGATCATAGCAGAAAATATGGGGTAATACTGAGAATATTAAATTAAAAAATGAATAGGTTCCAATAGAAGTAATGCAAAGGTTAAAGTCTAGTCGCATAATTAGGCAAGGACTAGAAGCAAGAAATGTTAACTAAGGAGACAAGAAAAGCTTGAACCATTATATAACATGCAGGTTAGTAGGCTGGAAATAGAAGAATGTAATGTAGTAAAGACAGAACTTTGGTTGCAGCAGAAGGGAAAAGCTGAAGGAGGAATGTAAAGGAAGTATTAAAAATATGAGAGTATATATGTTAGTCATCTAAACCTCTCTCACTTAACTTTGAGATTATTATGGTACATTTAATACAAATCATATTAATTTGAGCAGTTGAGAGAAACAAAGAAAGTAGGTTTTGAGCTTTGTTTATGAATGTATGGAAAACCTATAGGGAAATTGGTCCATTATAAAAGAAAACTCGAAAAATTGTTTTGTTCATTTCTTTGTGTTTTTTTGTTGTTGTCGGGAGTTTTTGTTGTTGTGGTATGGGTTTTTTGTTGCTTTTTTGTTCGTTTGTTTGTTTTAAGAACTTGATTTAATGTCTCTATCATGTAGAATAGTATTGTGAGACATGATATAGAAGTGTGACTTCAGGTGGTACTTCATTCCCTTGCTAGCAGGCACAGAGTTCCTGGTTTTAATACTCCTGTGACTGCTATAAATAAAACGTTTTGACTAACTGTTTCTCTGCTGCTGAGACATGGAAGATTCCCTCAGGCTCTTAATGTGTTTAGAATAGTTAATTAGTGAATACTACTCAAAAATGAATCCCAGATCAGTGTTATTTCTAGCTTTCCCACTGTAGTGTATGATGGCGGTGTGCCTTTTTTTTTTTTTTTTATGATGTCTGAAGTTATAGGGCTGCAGTTTAAGATCTCGTTTGGTAATTGAACATTTTTATTTAGTGGTAGGCTGTCACTTCAAATGAGAACACAAACTGGCTAGGGAGTTACCTAGCCAACAGAATGTGCATAGCAGAAAACAATAAAAATAGTTTAAAATAGGACCAATGAGGAAAACCTTCATTATGATATAGGAAGAGCTATTAATCAGAGAGGACAGTTCTCATGAGACTAGGAGAAAGCTCACACATTTAATTTTTCTTTCGTAGCTTTAGATGTGGATAAGAGCCTAAAAATTCTTTCACTTTCAGCATGTTTTGTAGGGTTTTCTGAAAGAGTGTGGGTAGAAAGTGTTTTCAGGTTTGCTGTATGTAGGGTGGGATTCTGAAGTATATTTTAAATGTTACATGTTCTCTTTAAATACACTTTTGTGTCACTGTGATATCTTTTAGTTTTAGATTTGTGATGTTTTGCCCTTTGCAGCTACAAACCAGAGCGTGGCTGGTTTGAAGCCATGGCCTCAGCTCTGGAGGCAGGGAGTTATGCCTGGGTAAATCAAGTTTCTAAGGATGACCATGGAACCATAGCCTTCTAGAGCTGCTCGCTTATTCCTTGTAATATGTTGCTTGAGAAGTCAGTAAACAGATTACAAGGGAAGTTGAAGGGAAGAGGTGATCTTTAACACACAAGAAGCTAGAGTTGCCTGATGATTGCAGCAGAAAACAAGAAGAGAAACACTTTGAAATGTGTCTGGTTCAACTACAGTAACAGCGAGAAAGCCATTTAACTTTCCATTGTATGTTACTTTTCTCCAGTACTGAGCTTGGAAATAGCTCTTAATGCAAGAAACAGATCTCAGACTGATGATTGTCACACAAGACTTGAATGTTCTTACATCTTGAGCATGATGGGCTGTTCTGGTCTCTATCTCAAGAATAACACAGAGGAGAAAGCAACGGAACAGTATGATGGAGATGATGGAACAGCTGGCTTGAGAAGAGAAAAAAATATCAGAGACTCTCCAGGTAGGAGCAAGGTACTAGTGAAGTTTACAAAATCATTAAGGTTACGTGAAACAGGAAAGAAAAATTTTGGAACAGGAGCCCACATTAATAAAACTAGGTTTTACTTCAAGAAAGTTATATGTGTTTAATTTAAAACAGATAAAAGAGCATACTTCTGCTTGCTGATAGTGAGATTCTGGAGTCTGTTGCCATAGGAAGTTGTGGTTGTAGATGTCATAAACAACTGCAAAAAGGAAGTAGATAAATTAGTGGACAGCAGGTCCATGAACATATACTAAATAGATAGGAATGTGCCCTCCAGCATCCTTACTGCAACAGTTATGGATGGTGGCGGAGGAGGTATTGAAAGTACAGAAGGAAGTGGCTAGGTTTACATGCTTTCCTTAAACAGCTTCTCTTACAGCTACAACTTTATCAGATTCAACTTAGAGAACAGTCCAAGTAAATCTTCAAGCTGTCTCAAGTAAGTGATGGGGGAAAGTTTTGAAGAAAAGAACAGGGAGGAATCAGGTGAATACCTGTAGCAAGAAATTAAAAAGGTAAGGGACTGTGAGATTCAAAGGATCAAAAATGGAAAAAAATAAGGAAAAGTGAGTGTGGGGACACCAAAAAGTATTTTTGATGTTTCCTAAAAGCATCCAAGGAACCAGCATACATTGTCTAGCAGTGTTGTGCTCAGAGATGAAAGAAAACAACAGAATAGAAACAAACACCGTGGCCACTCACATCCTCCCTGTCAGGCCTCCCCTTCCTGGTGCTGGGAACAGCCAGTCTGGCCAGGGCCAGCAGGCTGATGAGAATCATTGAATGTCCTGAGTTGGAAGGAACCCACCAGAATCATCAAGTCCAACTCCTGTCCTTGCATATGACAACCCCACAGTTCACATCATGTGTCTGAGAGCATTGTCCAGTCTCTTCTCAAATTCTGCCAGGCTTGGGGCTGTGACACCTCCCTGGGGAGCCTGTTCCAGTGCTCCACCACCCTCTGGATGAAGAACCTTTTCCTGATGTCCAAGAGTCAACAGGGAAGGTCACAGTACTTTGCAGGGTCCTTGGATGAAGAAGGAGTTAATAAGAAGGGAATGACAGCATAACCTTTCAAGGCATTTTTAAGAACTGGGGTTGGGAAAGAAAGTGATTACAAAGGGCCTCCTAATATTAGTTCCATCTTTGACAGCAGTGTGGAGTTATCTGTGCAAGTCTTGGCTTCTCACCTTCTTTTTCTGCTTCTTTTTCCAGAAACTGGGAAGTTAGATTAAAAAAAATAATAAATAAATAAAAATAAAATATGCTTTTAGGTACTTCTGGATGCAGAGGAAGATGAGGTTATTTTTATCAGGAGTTTATATTTTAAGAAATGGGTTTTGGGATAAATATGTGGTCTAAAATTATACTATGCACATATAATATTTTCCTAGCTTGATATTATAACTTAAAAAAATATATAAATATGTCTGAATTACGAGGATTTCCTGTTTTTGAGGGACTGTTTTGATGACCCAGACAATTACATAGGAGCATGAAATACATCCTGATTTCAATATAATTGTCCACTCCTTCAATGCTTTTCCTTTGTACACAATAACTATGCGGCTTAACTTCTTCAGACTACCTGCCGCTGAATTGAGTTAAAATCCTCATTAATACAATGTGCCTCAAGATATTCAAAACTGTGGAGCATCTTGGCTTGTGCAGATTCCTCTGGATGAGCTCAGGGCCTGATAGCCTCTATCCTCAAAACTCCTTTAAAATATATGTCCAGAAAAGAGGATAAGAAAAAAAAAAAAAAAAAAATAGTGGCCAAGAAGTGAAGATTTCAGTGGTGACAGACAGCAAGGAATCTGGTCAATTTTCACTGTGTTGCATAACTTTTCCTCTCTTCAAAATTTGTGACGCCTTCTTTTAAGGTAGAAACTATGTCAGTGCCCTAACTAAAATCTGACACTTTTGAGAGGTAAGTATCAACTCTTCAGCTTTCCCAAAAATTCTGACAAAGGTAATGAATAAAATGATGGATATGGTATCTAGCAGTCTTTAGACTTCTTTGGCTGTAGCCAGTTTTAAATCCAGAAGTGGTGCAGTCTGTGGGTTTCAGTTCAAGTCTTACTTATTTCCTTGATATAGTTCAGAGTTCATTGACATGGGCCATTGTTTGCGCAGGCAGCAATGTGTTCCTCCACTCTCTCATCAGGAAGCCTCAAGATATCAGAGTAGACAACTTCCTCCTGTTGGGCATCGCAAAATTCTGTACATTTACAACTGCCAGTATTAAAGACATGGATGCTGGTGACAAAGACAGATGTGGATAGGGCCTATAATTTAGCCAGTGGCAAATTAACAAAAAACAACTGGGTTTTCTGAGTAAAAAGAGAGAGAAAAGACCTTTAGAAATCATTAAATGAAAATAGATTTAAAGAGAAATCATGGAAATAAAATCACTTAGGTAGAGTAGTTGAACAAATAAATAGAAATTAATAGTGTGGGACACCATTTCTTAAACTACCCCGTCAGTTCGAAAATATTTACTTAGAATGTTAGGTGATTTAACTTAACCTGACATTACAGTTTCAGAAAGGAATACATATAGAATTAGGTTAAAGTGTGTGATAACACGGCTAGTCTTTGTAGTTTAACAACAATGTAATTAATTAGGAAAAAGACATATGAGTATATGTGTTGTTCAGTGGTCTAAATGTAGATGTGGTTCACAGTGTAACTGTGTGGTAAGGGAATAAGCTTGGCTAATATCTGTGAAACACAGTTTCTTTCAAGTTCTCAGCAGCAGTGGTAAATGCAACAGAAGTTTGCTTTTCTTTATAAATGATTACAGGCAGAAAGAAAGAAAGGAGCAGTAATAAATGAATTGAAGCTGTAATGGATACTGACAGTTTGAAATAAAAGCTAGAAAGGTGGCCATGTGCAGTAACTAAGCTATGATTTCACATTCTGTAAATTTTATGCCAGTGCTTGTGTGACTCTGATATCTGTAAAATCTATCGTTACTGTATTTTTTTTCTTCACTGAAGTTAATCTAGCTATTTTCTGCATGCTGACTGACTGACATTGGCTATTAAGACAAAAATGAAGCTGTTGGGTGAAGAAAGAGCAAACTAGAAATACTTCAGGAGGGATTTGGAGCAGTTTCCAGTACTGATCTTTCTAGTTAAAAATGTCCATATGTCTGGAGAGCCACAGGAATAGGGTGGAGATTGACACAGTGAGATATAGTGTTGAGGGCAAACGACAAACTCTCTTTTGGGTTCCTTAATTTTTCCTACTATTTTGAAAAGAATAGAAAAAAAAAAGCAGTGAAATATTTGTTTTATCATTTATATACATACACGCATATATATACACATTATATGTATACTATAGTATATAAAATATGTAGTACTTATGGATTAATAAGAAACAATTAAATTGCAGATGATGTTGTATAAAACCCTCATTTGATACAAAAATTTATTAAAATTAAAGTGAGATTCAAAATACTATATTATATAAAAGTGTCTGTCAAAAAAATAGCAAATGTTCAATTATTTCAAATTATTTCATTTTTTCTTGAATTAGTTTAATAAAGCTGACATAAATTCATGAGCATTTTTGAAAACTTGTTCATCTGAAATTTTCTGGTATTGTGTTATGACTGTCTATGGAGGACAGATAAGAGTGAGGCTGGGAAGAAGGCAAGAGATTCCATATGAAAAAGCTTCCTGATTCCTAGTTGACTGCTCATTCGTAAGCATGGAAGAAGATAAAGGTGTGTTTTGCTTTCTTCTGTGATAGTGTTGAACACACATTTTGTAATGTCTGTAAATATATCCATCAATTTTTATGGTTGTGAATCGCCTATCAAAAGTTTATGACTTCCTTAAGGATATCAATATTTTCTAGACAGTTGTTAAAAGACAAATGAAGAAACAAATAAAAGAAAAAATCAGATCTTTAAGTTTTTGTAGGTTTGCAATATGGCAGTTTAATTGTATTGCTTAGCTTTCAAACATTGCGTGAGGTAAAGTGATACGTTTTCATTTCTGTGATTTGATGGACCTCTTTCAAATAGATTGCTGGAACTCAGAAAACCTATCTGATAATTCAGTGTTGGAATATTTCAAGTCATAAGCTCAAAATTCCTGTTTTTCTTGGTAAAACTGCTAATTAAATCCGAGCAAGTGAATAGTCATAAAATAAAAGGCTGAAAATAATTCATTCCGAGTCAAGAGAATAACTTACAGAAAACATTTATATGTTTGCTATTTCTCTTGTTCAGAGTTAACATTTTATTTAATTAAAGTTTATTACAACTTAAATACTGTTTTCTAAGCTTTCTAAGCTTTTACATAATGTAAAATATTCTGTCCTGCAAAGAAAAGTGACTTGTATTATGAATTATGTCTTTGGCTTTCTGTATGCATCAAATCATTATCTACAGAATAGTCCTCTCCATTTGTACATGTCAGAAACCTTTGCATGCAAAATCAATCATGGTTCCTATCACAATGCCCTGAATCATATGATTTTTAGATTACTTCAGAGCTGTATGAGTCATAGTGCAACACAATCACTACAGGGTGGAAGAGCTGCACCCCATGACATTGGCTGGACAAACTGCTCGTAGATGTTCTCACTTCTTTCTCCAGAAGTTGGTATTGGCTACTTCAGGTGTTGCTCTCTTCTAGGCAGGAGTGGCAAACCTACTGAACGAATTTCAATTTGGTGAAACACCCTCTTTGGTTGCCTTTTTACAGAGTGTATTCTCTCATAAAGAGATAAATGCCCACAGGCATTGCTGTCTTGATTTCTCTTTTGAGGGACTTCTGAAAGTGTCTAACAGTTTTGTATTTCAAAACTTCACAAGCTTATATTTTAATACCTGCAAACTGTGAGCTGTGCAAAAGGTATTAAAGGATCTAAATATGAGGCAACAGGCAACTCACAGACTGAACCATGCTACAAATACAAATCAGGCTGTAAGGAACTGCAGCCATTTAATTAGGTGGAGATCAAATTTCAACTACATTATATAAAATTAGTGCAAATTTTTAGAAATATTAGGATAAGGGGAATTAAGCCTTCCCCTACACAGTATTTACCCGATTAGATATTCTTTATGTCAAACTTCTAAAACCAGAAAAAAAACAGTAGTATTCACAAGAGCAGAAGTTAAATGTTCTGAGTGTCTGCCACTAAAGCATCTACAATGGAAAGTCCAATATTTAGAGCATATTACCCTTGTAAGTTATAAAACAACTAACTAAAGTATTTTAATTGTTTTTTTTAAAGATTACTGGTCTTATTCCCAGATTTCACTATGGTAAATGAGCTACTGATTTTTCACAGTCATCAAATACATGTCATAAAATATTTCTTTCAGTAATGTAGACTTTTCATGTTCTTATTGTATGAAAGTGAGGATGTCTGGTGTATTTAACTTACAGTCTTGTTCGCATAACATGAATTTACATGCCTTCGATTTACATCTATTTTTTCTCTCCCTTCATAATTGCTTTATTTTATAATTTTTCTTTAGGAAGGCATTTTTAGTGCTCGAGATGCTGTCTTTAGTTAAAACAGAGCTTGTTTTAGATAAATAGGATTTACTTTTTCTTTCAAACTTAATTACTTTTCAGAGTCATGATCAATTTCCCGCCTTGCTTGCTTGAGGGGAGTGACACTGTAGGAGACCCTTAAGCATTTGCTTTGTAATAAGCCTTTATTCATACACTTCAGGCTGCACAATCAGCTCCTCCACTGCAGAGCATGTGCCTGCATGTGTGGTTGCAGCCGGAGGCCTGCAGATTGGAATGGTTATGATGGGGAGCAGAAGTGTTGAGGAATGAACAATGTGGCTGTAAGTGTCCACAGATCTTACATAAAATTGAGCTGCTTTCTATGACCTCTTTTTTTTTTTTTTTTTTAAATTGAGATTTCCTGCATAATGCCTTACCTGAAAGAGTTTGTGTTCTCTCTTTAACTTGTTTAAAAATGTTGGGGAACATGAAAGTAATCATTTTTCCTCTAGTAAAAAGGTACACTAATTTGAAATCCTAATAATTATAATTTGAAATCCTAATAGCTAAAGAAGGGAATTTTCTTTTTGGAACAATTGATTTCATGTCTCAACTTTTGGCTTGTCATCTGTGTCTGGTTTTAAATAAAGTCAATTTTAAAGCATAAATTTAGTTCCTAGAGAATAAAAGTTTATGGAAAGCCATGAATATTATCTGTAGTTTTGCTATGACAGCAATATTTCACACGGTCAAGGAACTAGCTGTATTCATATTAACAGAAAAAGTCTTTTTTCCAAGGAGAAGCAGAAAGACTTATGGGGGTATGATGGATGTGAGGAAAAAGCATTAAAGATGCTGCAGTCCCACTGGAAAATAATTTAGTTTGCACATTACTACTTCTCACAAGTCAGCTTCTTGTCAATTTTACTTGATATCCAGAGTGATTTTTGTGGTTAGATTTCTTTAAATGGACCATAAAATAACTATTTATTTGAAGGAATAGTCTTCACATTTTCCCTTAAGTGTCAGCTAAAATAAATGGATAAAACTGAGAGGCCGATGTTCAAAGGTCTCTTTTTGTACACAGGAGAAGTTCTGGTCCTTACCCAAACACAGTACCTTGTAGACATCTTGATTTAAATGTTAAGTAGAAATTTGTAAGAAGATAGAAAAAATGACCCTTCAGTGACTCTTCCAAATCTATTTTGAAACTACTTTCTGTAACTTCGGCTGCTTACCTTGAGTGTAGAACAGTAGAATATTTTGTGTTTGCTTTATTGAAGAATTACAGGATCACACAATGGTTGGAGGTTGGAAAGAACCTCTGGAGATCATGGAGTCCAACCCACATGCTAAAGCAAGTTCACCTAGAGCAGGTTGTGTAGGGATGCTTGCAGGGTTTTTTTAATAGCTCCAGAAAAGGAGACTCCACAACCTCTATGGGCAGCTTGTTCCAGTGCTTTGTCATCCTTAAAGAAGACTTTCCTCATATTCAGATGGAACTTCCTGTGTTTCAGTTTGTGCCTGTTGCCCCTTATCCTGTTGTTGGGCACAACTGAAAAGAGTCTGGCCCCATCCCCTTGACACGCACCCTGAAGATATTTCTAAGAATTATAAGATCCCCTCTCAGTTTTCTCTTCTCCAGACTAAACAGACCCAGCTGTCTCAGCCTGTCCTCCTAACAGTGATGCTCCAGACCCCTAATCATCTTTGTAGCCATCAGCTGGACTCTGTCCAGTAGTTCCTTGTCCCTCTTAAACTGGGAACCCCAGAACTGGATGCAGTACTCCAGATGCAGCCTCACCAAGGCAGAGTAGAGAGGAAGGAGAACCTCCCTTGACCTGCTGGTCACATTTTTTTCTAATGCACCCCAGGATACCGTTGGCTTTCTTGGCCACAGGAGCACATTGCTGGTTCATGGTCAACCTGTTGTCCACCAGAACTATCAGGTCATCCTTCATAGAGTTACCTTCCAGCACATCAACCCCTAACCACTACTGGTGCCTGGGGTTATTCCTCCGTAGGTTCAGGACCTTAGACTTGCCCTTGTTAGACTTCATCAGGTTCCTCTCCACCCACCTCTCCAGCTTGTCCAGGTTTCACTGAATTCTGGTATGGCAGCCACTACTTCCAGTTTTGTATCATCAGCACATTACAAGCTCAGATACATAAAAAATATTTTTGACTAAATTCTAGCATTGTGCAAACCAAATATTAAAAACAAACATCGGACTTCCTTCGCGATTTCTATCTCAATAACTGTAGTGTCTTAACTGATTTTCTTCAGACAATCTAGAGATGGAAAGAAAGAATTCAGGTATTTTTCTACTGACCTATTTACACTCCTCAAATGTTTCAAAGTTGAATTTTTTAGCTATTTAACAATGAGACTTCTGTTACTTCCCTTCAGTGAACAGAGTGCACTGTGATAGGAAGCTTTCCTATTAACCTGATCTAAATTTAAATTATTGCATACCTCAAACCATGGTGTGTGTTGTCCCAAGAGATCTGACATTTCAGTCCAGGAATAGGGTGGCACATCTGGATGAGTTGCTTTGTTCTCCAGAGATGGGTGAGGATTGCATCACAACTTTTCTAATTGTCCCTTGAAAAACATGCCAGCTTCAAAGAAGCAAACATTTCTACAGGAGGATTATACAGAAATAGACAAACTGACTTCCTGATACAACTCATTTTGCCCATTTATTTCCAGTGGCTGTTAATCTTCACGTAGTTTTAAGGATTAGATAGGTCCGTACCAATAAATTTTTGTAACTCAAATATAGTAACTTTTCCATATTTTCCAACACCAGATCTACCCATGTTTATGATTGGTCTTACAGTTCTTAGCCTATTAGTGTTTATTTTCATTGCAGTTCTGTGTGTGAGATCTGGTCTCTGCTGAGAACACTGTTGCTTTAAAGCAAAGAAATATTCCAGTCCTTGTATAAAAAAAAAAAATAAAAAGTGGATCCTAGTCGAACAGACACGTGCAAACTATTGCTCATCTGGATTATAACTTTTTTTTTTCCACACATGCAAAACCTAGTAAAGATACTCATGTTTTGGTTAAAAGTAAGTAGTTCTTACTTATTTTAAGATAATCTTAGCCCTTTGACTTAAATGATTATAAAACAGACTCTGTGTTTTTTTTTTCACAGAGGTCTTTTAAACTTTTTTCCTAGGTGTAAATACATTGATGTTTGCATTCAATAAACTTATGCAACTTCACAAATAGTGTGCAAGTACTCCTTTTCATGGCATGATTCCAAAAGGTTTTCATGGAAAAAGGTTTTCATAATAGTTACAGAGAGTGGTTTCTAAATTTGACAATTAAATACACTGGAAATGTCATGTTAACAGTGACAGCAGGAGAATGAACAACAACTTGCAATAAAAGAACAATATACAAATTCTTGTGATATGGACATAGCACGGAAACTTGTCTTTCATTGTTTTACCTTTGTTTCTGCCTGTGACTGTGGTCTCTTTCCATATTTTTATGCAAATTCTTTTGTTTTCTATTAAGGTAGGTCAGGTAGACTATAAAGCCATAGTGGAAATCAGTACCAAGAAGTATTGGCTCTATTTGTTATTGGGCATCCACCAAAAACATTTGACTCAAATTCGCATCCAGAAAAGAAAAACAAAAAAAGAAAAATGTCTTTCTAACTTCTCAAAGAGAAAGAATTCTCAAGGCTCTTGTTTTCCACTTTTCAGTCATTTAAATTACTGTCTTGGAACACTGGATCTTGCTATATGTTGAAAAGAAGTTAATGGAACTTGTATAAATGAAATTCCCTGACCCTGTAATAGATCGTGAGAATTGCAACAAATTTCTAAATCTGTAAATCTAAATTTGGTATCTTGTATTATTGCCAATATACAGAGGTATTATTAAAAAAAAAAAAAACAACTTAGAAACAACACAAATTCCCAGTATTCCTCCTATTAAGCAAGAATTTCTTCTTTTTTCATTTTATTTTGGTTTGTTTCATTTTGTTTTGTTTTGTTTGCAGAGCAGAGTAGAGCTTTTTATTTGTCACTGGTGATTTCAGCTTCCCTTCTGTGACTTAGTGGGGAGCAGTAGAAAAGCAACAGGAAAGAAATCATTTTATTACTTCAACCTCATCATTGCAGTGTGGGAATCAATCAAATTCCCATTTCCTCTTGTGTGGATATTGCCTGTTTAACATTACCACTAACATTATAATTACATAAAGATCCTTTTATTACTTTGACTCAGGTAGGGAATCACCTTTCTTTGTGGTATGCAACAAGAGGCTAAAGTGAGATTGTCAATGACAGCTTTGTCCCTGAGGTGTGTCAGTGAGTCTAGGATTTGGAGCAAGACATTTGTTCAGTGAGGAAGACAGGAAAAAATGTGGAGATAATTATACTTGCAAAGACGTTGGAAGAGCTGGTGAACTATGCAATCATATAGTAAGATGTTCCATGTACTTTAGCATTTGAATGCATTTAATTTTATAATTTAGTAAAATGTAAACAACTGATTCTTGTATGATTATTAGTACAGATCTAAGTTCTCAAGTATATTACCAAACTCCATAGATTTCCTCTTGTAAGCATTTCTGTCACTCAACTTACTTAACACAAGGCTTTCTAACTTCTCCATTTACAACTTTTTCAGTTGTGTGTCACATTCTAAAACACTTTGTACCATTACAATTATAGTTAAACAATATGACTAATGTCTTCTCCATAAGACATGATTTTTTTTTTCTGAATTCAGAGGAAAACAAATAACACACTCTTACAGATTATGTATAGAGGCAGTTTTATATGAAAAATAGGAGAAGCGTACACCTCTGTTGAACAGTGGAACAGAACATAATTTTGAAATTCCAGTTCACAAGTCTCTATTGGCAATTTTCAGTGTTCACATTTTTTCTGTGAAATCTCTCACAATATACCTCTTATTTTTCAGTATTTCTGTTTCTCAGTGTTCAAAGTGAAATCCCGATTTTGACATCCTTGTTTATGCTGAAAAGCTCATGGTTACGTTTGTGGACTGGACATGGGGAAAGAAAAAAACCTTCAAAACACAACGAACACCACAGCTGGAATTCATCTAGGTGAACTCAAATGTTCGAAAGTTCTTAAATGTTTAAATCTCAGAGTTAATCATCAGAGCTAATGGAAAGGAAGAGGAACCTTTTCAGCTGAATCATATGTTTGATATTTTATACCTATTTTTGGATGAGATGAATCATTCTCCAGAAGACCACACATTTCTGTGCACTGAATATAAAGGCTGTGTCAGGTGGCTAGTACTAAGACACCTAACTTTCGCACAAGTTAAAATGAGGCATGATGAACTGAATTGGTTAGTGTGGGAATTGTTTGGTACTTAGGAGCCAAAATATGGTCAGTTTTCAGTCTCCCTATCTGCCACTGTGGGAAAGAATGGCAAAACCTGTCCTTCCAATACATTGGTTAGACTGCTAAAGAATGTTAAAATTAGTCTTCACAGAAATGACAAAAAGCAAACATGAAGGAGTGAGATGTTGACTTCCCTGAACTGTTTAAATGGACTTCAACTGAGTGGAGTTTGCAGTCACCATAGTTTACACCAACAGAAATCTGCATGAGAGAAATTGTCTTTCCCTAGTCATGTACTTCATAAAACAGGAAAAGACATCTGACAGTGTACCAGAGGCATAATTTCCAACACAGTGGAGGCACATTGTATTTTTCTACTCAGGACATGTATCCAATGATTGGTCAGATTTGTGTGTTCATGTATACATTATGTACATATGCATATACATATACAAACTATATGCATATATATGTATATCAAAAAAAAGTAGGGCCTCTGGAATTTTGGACAGCACTCCAAGATTGATGTGCTACTTTACACTGGGTTAAATTACTAAAGGCATATCTTGGCCATTATACTGAAAATAAAGTTTGCCATTTATTAAAAGTGTTAGTCTTGCTGAAAAAATAACACACCACTGAAAATAAGCAAACATATCTGTATGATATGCTGCAGACTGGTCTATGTGAAGAAGCATATCTCTTGCAGATATCTCTTGCACAGTGTTAAATGGGCTTTGACGTTCATTGTAGTGAGGTTGAAGTGTTTCAAAAGAAAGGTTTTCATCAACTTGTTGAATTCCACTTCAATCTAAGCCCAAAGTAAAATTGTGTATGTGCCGATTATGGGAAATTACAAGTTGTTGTTTTTTTCTTGTCTTATTTTACCCTTCAAATACTTTCTATAACTAGTTTCCTGCTCGAAAACAAACAAACAGACAAACAAAAGGCAACTAACCAACCAAACCCCAGAAAACAAAAAAACAACACCTTAGTTTGTTGTCTTCATGAGAAATTCTGAGATTTCCATTTCCATATGCTCCAACTGGTAAAAGAGAAGAGCCTCAACCAGCCATTAGAAAAAGCAACATGAAATTTGATATAAGTTTAAACTCTTGAGTGTGAGAAAGCAAAGGCTTAGGGAAAACATCCAAGAAGAGAGGAAAACTGTGGTCTCTGACAATGGACAGGAAGGACAAGGCACATTCACTTCTGGAGGTCAGAGCTGCAACGTGGACAGGGCACAAGCAAACACTATGTGGGAAATGCCCTACCATAACAAAGTGAAAAGCTAAATGTCTTCTGTGTCTGTGCCTGTCTGTGTAAACAGCTAGTTATGGTCCAGACCAAAAAAATGACAGAATCCACACCAGTCTTGACTGTCAGTTTTCCTTTTTTTTGTCTCTATGGTATGCCCTAAGACCCTGCATGCTGTGTGGCATGCAGTTGTCTGTTTAAGAAAGAAGAACAGGCAACAGACAACTGCTTCTAGTTTAATATTTGCCAGTATCACACAGAAAATGCAGAAGAAACATTATCTCCAGGAAGCACAGCAATGCTGTTTCTAGCAAATAACTTGTAAATCTAGACATACACTATAAAACTGATAAACCTCCTTTACTTTTTGTTCTGAACAAACTATGTATTTTATTTCAACCTATTCCAGCAGTCTAACTACTTGTTTTCATCTTTTGTAATTAAACTTAGGAGACTGACCCAAGAAATCAAAGAGACACCTAAGGTACTCATCTGAAATATATATATATTTTGTACAACCTAATTCTATCTCTGTGATATTTTCCACCCTTATGTACTTTTCTTGAAGGGACTTATAGTGTTTCAGATCTGGGATCTTCCCCTCAGTAACTGATATATCATAAAGGACATCTGTCGTTCTCTTGATCCTAACCACTGCTAGTGGCTGCTAGCCAGAGATCAAAACCAGTAATTTGTCATTACATCGTTATCCTCTCTGAATGCTGAAGAAGTCCTGCTCAAAGGCATGTATTTGGAATATGTGAACCAAATCGTAAATGGAGCATTTCACATTGTAGAATATTTTACCATCACCACATTTTCAGATAATTCTGTTGTCTAGGGTTAGGTAAGACTAAATCAGCAAAGGTTTTATACTCCCAAAATGTGCAGATACCTACCCTCAGGTGAGGATTGCAGAACAGTCTGTAAGATTTTTCAGCTATATGGGAACTGTCAGATGCTTCAAGGTGAAATGTAAATAGTTGCAATGCTGATTTCAGACTTAGCCTAGAGCTCAGCAACGCAGGATTTCTAGTTGAAAACCCATCCAAAGCTACAACCTTGATACTTCAGGGATTAGGGGCAATGTTGCTATCAGGTTATCATTCAGATGTTAGAACAATCTCCCAGGATGCAGAAGACCCATTTTATAAAGCCTACTCAGCCAAAATCCAGTCTCCCTCATGTTACAGGAAAGCATTACATCTCGGAGATGATGTCACTATCTGAATTGGAAAAGGGAGTGTTCTCCTTATTGGACTTTGATGTCTCTCTTCCTGAATGAACCTGATTATAGGCCATTGCATACTGGGAGAAGGATGGTTACTGGTAAGGTGATGCTAGAGTTACAGACAAAAAAAAACCTGAGTGCATTCTTCACCTCCCATGCACTACAGCTGTGAATTATGCTCAACCTCATCCTAGTACAGCATTCCTGTAGCTGGGAGTCCTGCGCACATGCTTGTTATTTGTTTGACGGCTGTAGAACTTAAATATTCTCTTTTACCTGTGAAACCCAGTATGTTAAAATGAAATTATAGCGACAGGTTTGGGTGGGATAGCTGACCCTTCTTCTCCACTGCATGATGCCTCCTGACAGCTCAGGCAGCAGAACCTGCATGTCCTGACCCTGGAACAGGAGATGGTTGTCTTTCTGAGCATCTCTGTCCTGTGAAGTATCAAGGCCACTCTGGGAATGGATATGTGCTTCAGCTGTGGTGAACACCGAAACCAGAAAGCACCTCTGAGCAGGATTTTTTCTAAGATGAGAGAAAAGGTTTTGTCATGTTAGTGCCTCTTCAGACTGGGGCTTTAAGGCTCTCCATTAGCTGCCTAAATACCTTTATTAGCCATCTTTGATTTGAAGGGTGATATCAACTAAAAACTTTTTAAAATAAGCGTTATTTCCTTTCCTGATTACCTGCGACATTTTTCTTGGCCTTTCACAATGCCATATTATTTTTTCTTTCTATGCTTTTCCATTTGTTTTTGTTTTGTTTTGTTTGTTTTTTTTTTTCCCAGAATTTTGATTTTCATTGCACATGAAGTCAGAAGTTAGCTGCATTCTGGTCAGACTGGTCTCACTGAGAAATTAAGGCTGTCTTTACAGTCAGCAGTATTTCTGGTAAAATCAACATACTCCCTGCCCTCCTTAATGCAATGACAGAGGTACTGCTATAAAAATACTCAGGCTGATACAGCTGATTCAAGTTCATTGCAATGACATCAGCTGTATAGGTGTCAAACTCTATCTATGCAGATGCACAACTCTTCCAATGAAGACTCACAGGAGATACTGATGCAGATAGGCTGGTAAATGCTATAAATAAACAACATACAGTTTGTATTCAGCCCTCAGTGAAGAGAACAGGGCTTATATAGTACTGGAAGACAGTAAGATTCAATATCTCTATGTTTATTTGAATTTACCTCCCTCTGATAACTACCAGTATTGAAAATTAACAAAGAAAATGCTTTGGTTTTACATGTTTAATTCTGAAAGCCTGTATATTTCCCATCTGCTCAGCTAGTATAATATTCATGAGAAAATCAACTCAGATTTCTCTGCCAAGGCTAAATGATATGAATGATGGATATTTTACTGCAAGAGACATATATAGCACCAGTGACCTGAATATTCAATATAGGGACTATAGATTTTCTTTATCAAAGATCAAATATTGGTTCTAATTCTAATGGGACATGCTGAAATACAGTTAATAATACAGTTAATAATATTTAATTATTTGAGCTCTGACAGGTGGGTAACAAACTTCTCTCCTTGCATGGCCAGTCAAGCACTCTGTTCCCCAAGGCTTTCATAGATTGATAGGCTTTAAAATCAGGTGGTGTACTGCATCTGTTGGTCTAACCTCACAGCTGAAGCAGTTGCCAATAACTTACGTTTGACTATAGTATACCTGTTGAGAACAGGTTAATTTTGTATTTGGGCAGCTCTTGTTGACCTCGGCCAATCCCTTATGTTCCAATGCTGGAGGTCATTTCTCCCTCTGTAGGGCATACACAACCGCTGGAAGGGACCAGGTAGGAAATAGGGACATCAATATTATTTTACCTTTTTTTTTTTCTAATCTGCATGATTTTAGTGATGCTTTAGTGAAGAACATGATCCAGCAGCTATTTATATTGGAGGTAGCAAGCAGCAGCACAGGAATGATGAAAAGCTGTTGATAGATGAAAGAGAATAGGAATACAGGAGGTGAGATGAAGAAAAGTTTCTTCTACAGAAAACACAGCATGGAAAGATGCAATCATTTATCCAGGTCTTCTCCTGAAGAAGAAAATGGAAAATCGAGATCTTCTCTTGCTTGGTGGCTCCTTAAGTTAATTGCTGCCACTGTTAAAGAAGTTTGCCATATTTCAATGTTTAAGTGATCCAAATGCTAAAGCTGCATACTAGCAGGGTAGTGTTTCTGTTGTCATTATAGTACAGGAATACTATAGGTTAATAAAAACTACAAATTTAAAATATCCTTTTGATTATCTCAGACTTAGTGAGTGGATATACTGTATGAAAGTTTAGACAAGGAAGCAAAGCTATTTATCCACTGTTATTCTTTAAACAGAATCTATGCAAGGTTGTGTCTTTGAGTTAATATTATTGCATTTTCAAACTCTTTCTCTGTTATGTCAGAAACAGTGACCTATATTTCCATTTTATACTAGATATTTTAATTTCCTTTTTTTATTATTTTTATACAGATACTTATAATGTGCATTTCATTGATAAAAGTTTAATAATGTTGTGTTAAGAGCCTTCAGCTTTACATAACTGATTATTATACTGTGATAAAAGTAAAATACAAACACAAAAGAGGCAGTGGAAGATATCTCAGTATTTCTGAAGTGCCCCCAGTAATGAATAGACATTTGAAATAACTGAAATCAAAAAGTACATAGATAAGCAAAAACATACAATAGTAATTCAATTTGAGACACTACTGAGAAGGCAGTGAGAAAATTAGTAATTCTGTATTTGATGTACATTTGAATGTTGTACTATGGCAGTGGTAAATGTATTGGAATGGTGAAGGCTTTTTTCCTGTTAGACAAGTTCCTATCTGGACTCCTTTGCTTGTCTCCTTGGTTTTGATTACATTGAAACATTTCATTTCGACTTCGACTTTTGCTTCAACTTATGTTGACTTTGCTTAATCTAATATAAATCATTATTCATGTTCAGTATTGAGAAAAGACTTACCTGTATCAATGTATGTTAGGCTGACCATTATTAAACAACACATTCTATCATTTCTTGGATGATTAGTTTTGTTTCAGAATGTCAGTTCTTCCTTATAATCTCATATTAAATCTTTGGATTTTAATTGTAATTCATAATGAACCGACATTTTGAAATATATATCTTAATTTTCCATTGGAAGGCGAATTTTGTTTTCAAATGATCAGCAAACAACTTACCAAATGAAAAAGGACAGAAAAATAACAACACTTCCCATCAGGCTTTGAGATTACACTACTCTGGGGCAAGACTTTCATAGAAACGAATTAGTACATTGTCATACTTTTAAAGATATTTTTGTTATTTGAATAAACCCAGTCAAATTAAACTTATGGAGGCCAGTAAATTTGGATACTTCCTGAAATCCTTTAACACTTTGATATAGCAGTCATAGTGATCTTGTTACATAGGACTATCTCATTTGACACTAGTTTTGGAATATAATAAATAGCTTGAAAAAAATGTCATAAATAAGCTAATTATGTGGAAATTCAAACCTGCATTTACAGAACCAGAGGAACGTTCCCGATTATCATCTGACTTCATTTCCAGATTTCATGTTCATTCTGTAAAGCACAAAGTTTTACTTAAAAATATAATTGTTTGTCTATTGATAATGTGATTCTTACTCTAATCTAATTTTCACAAACATCTCAGCCATCTCAACAGAAACTATTTAAAAGTCTACCAAAACCAGGGATAGAGCTATTTTTATCAGCTACTGGCAAAGCTTCATAATTGTAGAAAGTGATCGTGATCATTTGCTGCTTTTCTCCATTCTGTCTTATTCATTTATAGTGGCACCAGAGTCACACATTTCTGCACCATTCAAGTACATTTTTGGGGAAAAAAATGTGTCATTACCTCCACTGTATTCTCTCTCCACACACTGTGAATGATAATCTTTCTAGGCATCATTCTCCAAAATATTTTTTTAATTGACTGATTAATCTGTCTGGTTATTTGTCATCCATCAGAACACCTAAATATTGCTGTGGTCATGCCTGTGGTTGTAGAGCTGGGTGATTCTTTTAAGATCTCTCCATGTTTCCTCATTCCCACTCCATGCCAGCCCTGGTCTCAACGTCACGTTTCTCCAAATGGATTTCACAGCAAAGGAATAAGAGGAAATCAGGAAAGACAACTAATTTTAAAGCTTTGCTATGGGTCACCAAAGAAGAGGTTTCTAAAAGAGCTGACAAAAGGTAGATACCATGTATTTCCTCTTTCTGCCTCTAAAATGTTCAGTGAGATTTAGATCCCTTAATCCCGTGTCCTCTTGGTGGAAAAAAAAAAAAAAAAAAAATCCATCTCTAGAAGTTTTTAAAGCATCCAATTTGTACAAAAGAGAAGTACTAAATAGAAGCGGAAAAGGGTTGCTCACAGGGTACCTCATTCTAATGCTAGGAAAGCTGCATACTAAACATATTGTAAATTTATTAACTATCATATCCATATAAACATCCTCTGCTAGCTGGAAAATTAAATATGTTTGACCATTGATCTGCCAACAGTAGCCTAAATCTTAAATATTCTGTTATAAATTGCAGGATTTAATTGATATGATTTGGTTTTTGTATTCTTACGTACTTACGCACTCTAGCAATTTATCATAGGGAAGACATATGGCAGCCATAAACTCGAACGGATTCAAGAATTTTCAACTCCAAACTGAAGTTTCTGTTTCGTAAAGATGCATTCTCCAAGTTGTTAGATTGCTTTCTAGGAAATGCCACATGTTGTATTCTCCACATTATATAGGTTTTGTCCCCCTAGTTAGATGTATTGGCAAACTAATCAGGCACTTTTTTTAAGCTGCTGTTGATGACTCTTTTTTCACTGCTTTCTAAAGTTCTATTCATACATGAGATAAAGCATATCACCTCAGCCCTCCTCAAACAATGTATTTCCTTTTTAAGTATTTACTTTGAGTATGCAGGTTCTCTTGAGCGATAGCACACTAACAGCTGCTGATAAAATCCTACCTACAGAAGAGTTAAAACATCCTTTTCCTTGTTCTTTTGTATTTTTATTAATGTAGATAATGCTAATTTTATACTAATATGCTTTATGTTACGTTTGCAAAATAACTATGTAGACACTTTAGATTCTTCCCACACTGTTAAAAAACCATTCAGTTTATCTTCTAGCCACAAAGTAGTTTTCTTCATATGAGTCTGTTCTTACAAAGTCTGCCAAAAACTTACTACAAATAAATCTTTTATATTTTTCTAGTGCCTGAGTATCATCCTTTTAGCAATCATTAAGCTTACACGCATCCATTTTGATGATACTTTAGGGATGCCTTTAATTCCCAAAATGTCAGACAAAATGCAAATGGAAAGTTCTGAGCATATTTTGCTTCCAATTATTTGACATAATGGACTAAGAAAATTTACTTTTTCTTTCTGAGAAGTTGTTATGGACTCTGCTAGATGTTAAACATGTAGTGATTTAGCTTTCTGGTGTTTTCTCCAGAATATGTACCTTCTTTTCCATTTTGAGAAGCAAATTCCAGAGCAACTTCCAAATGCTGATAACTACGTAGAAGAGAAACAATACCAGTAGAACAGTACCGTGAAATTTATGCTAGATTATCTCCATAAAAGACATGTGTTTTGGATAGACAGATTAAGTAGAAGTGTAGAAATTTAGTGGAAAGTGTATTGATTTTTTTTACTTTCTTTTTCCTACAGTTTTCTAATTAAAATAAAATAAAATAAAATAAAATAAAGAAGTACTTTCCTTCATAGCACTTTTAATGTTTCAGGAACTAAAACATAAGGTGTAATTCCTCTATATAGAGAGGACATTAGGAATGATGTACCTCCTCCTGTGACTAAACCTGTAGTATTTTTAGCAAGCACGAAGAATATTTTTCATGAAGGATTATAAACTCCATACAATATGCCACATACAAAACTGTATTTGAAATGTTGTAAGGGTACATCTGATATCTGCTGATATTTCATCTATATAACTTCCCTTCATTATTTCTCTTAATGTATTAATACTACTCAAAACTATTAAAAATATTCTGATGTGGTATAGTGCAAACATGTTGAGTAGGATTCATCTAAAGGCAGATTTTCATTTCAACTAGTCATCCTTGTCTTACATAGAGATGTAGTCAATATATTTAAGAGGTCACTACAGTAATGTATATCATCACCAACATGTATATCTAAACCAGATCATACAATCAGTCACACACAGCGACAGGGTCTGTTATCTCTTAACTGAATATAAGGGGAACCTAGTGAGTGAACAGATGTCTTTGATTAGCTAAGTCTTACCTGCTTTCACTAGTGCAGCAACTTCATCTGTCCTCTGACTTACAAGAACAAAAACAACTGTTTGGGAAAGTTGTGGAAAACAACAAAGAAAATGGAAAAAAAAATGAATATTTGGGGAAAACTTCCCAATTAAGAAGCTGTGAAGGACAATGAGCAAGGGAATCAACCAATGGGAGTGGTAAAAGTCATATTTTTTTTTTTTTTTTAAACTTCTACTAAATAAAATACTAAGCCACTGCTGAAAACTTCCAGACTTACTTGAAAGTGGACCCCTTATCTATCTCTAACTGCTGAGTACCTAAGCAAGAATGACTAACAGTGGGCCATCAAGCATTTAAGGGAGATAAGTTCTTATAGCTCAATAGAATCAACAGCCTTCAAAATTTAGTTTCTTTTCTAATAAGATAATTTCCGGATATATGAAATTAAGTTAAAGCCTGAACAAGTGTCTCTGTCTTCCTTACAAACACTACAAAGATTACTAACTGGAAGTTACACAGATAAACTTGCTCTCACTGTTAAACTTACCTAAACATTATGCTGCTGAAATGTGACCCTGAAGTCTTCACTGAAACAACAAAATCCTTTTATAATCAACTTAAAAAGCATATAAATTTCAATATCCAGCTGAAGCAAATGGTCTACAGTAGTCAGAGAATAATTTTCTAATAAAAGCATGCAGATTAACATTGTGAGTAACTATGTAATGGAAGTCTGTTGTGTGAAACAAGAAAGTTTGTTGGAAAGGTATGCAAATGTCTGAATGCCTGTGTTTAATGATAAGTGATAAATTAACAGGGATATTAAAACTATTTCATTTCATAAGCTGGCATCTTGGCGTCTTCTTGCTGGCCTGTGGCAAACAGAAATTACAACTTTCTTAACAGAAAAGGAGTAGGGAGCTGAAGATTTTCTCATGAAAGCCAAGTGGAAATATTCTGTGTAAGTGAAGAATGGAGAGTCTGTAGGACCACAGAGTGTGTTGACATGCAATTCAAAAATAAGGTGATGTGTTTTCTGGACTAATTACAAGATGTGCTCTTCAGATGCACTGAACGTCAGAAGTTTGTAGAGAAGAACAGTAAAAACGTTACTGTATAGGAAACATAGATGTGAAGTTTAAAGTACAAAGGTAGAATAACACCTTCACAGAAACTGCTCTGCTGAAACTGAAGCAATTTGTCAGCCAGCAATGTGGGGGTTCTTGGTCTCATAGGTTTCAACACTACGGAAATATAAAAAAGAGGCTGACAGATGAGATATTTTACATCTGTAAGGTGATGTATCATTATGCTTGAGTTAATTAAAAGTTCTTCCATTGGAAGAAATATGTGCTTTGAAAGATTTTGGCGTGCAATATGAGGATTTCTTTTTCATTGACAAAAGGAACTTAGCTTTTTATGATATACTGTGCTCAAAGATTTATTTGGGGGCAAAATAAAACGTGAAATTAAATTTGTTTTTTAAATAATTCACTCAAGCAAATGAAGATGCTAAATTATGTAAGAACACGTGTGTCTTTTTCTCTTGGCAATAAATGAATGGAATTTGTAAATGGAAAAAAGTGCTTAGCTTTGAAAATGGAGGGTCCAATTCACAAAAGCCTTTTATATAATTTGTACAAGTGTCTGCTGAGAAAGTGTGCTGAAAGTGATTGTGGTCACAGTCCTGCTGCTGCTTATGTACTGATTTCTAGGGCTCAGTTCAAATGTTTAGACTTGGCTTTGTTGTTTATTCCATCCAGTGCCAGATGAAATTTAATTGAGTACCTTACTTGCTTCAAAAAATTACAGGTCTCAGCTTACTTCAGTGTCATATCTGCTTCCCTTGCTAAATGTCTTAGTCTCAATAAAGCATCTGGAAAGCAACCTTTAGGCAACTGAATTAAGCTCTGTATTTCTACAGGTCTTCCAAGGACTCAGTTTCAGTCCTATGTAACGAGCTCTCCTAGAGTTAGAACTATCTGTAGACCCTCAGGTCTGGGTGTGGGTATTATTCAAGATGCATATAGACTATACTCTCACCATACATGAAAACAGTTATCGTCTATCTTGACTGGTATTTCTGGTTCTGAACAGTACCTCATTACAAAACCGGCAAACTTCACAGATTTCAACTAAACTTGGATTTCCAAATGCATATCTGCATTGTACATCACATGAGACAGCCTGGCCTCAGGATTAGGCCTAAGTAAATTGAGTTGTCAAGTGACTGTGCCATTCTGAGTCAGCATGGCTAGAAGGAACTGCACTTGTTGTATACACAATTTGATGCTTCTATCATTCATAATGGACAAACTTAGTTCTAAGTACATGTAATGAATTATGAATTGTTATCTGATGGGAGGTGGGTGGTAGCCTTATACTTGTATTCTGACTGGCATAGTGGCAGGTGAAATTTTTTGACTGTAAGAGTAAATTCTGCCTTGTCTTGGGCATAGGTGTTTTATTCATTCACATCAGTTCTAGGGGAATGCAAGCTTGGCATTTTGTTCTGACTTGGTAGCAACTTTGTAACCACCTGATGTTTGTGTGAATCATCACAAACAACACAGCGAAGTGACAAATCAAGTAGTTCATTCTGGTGGATTTTTTTTTCTCCCAAATAATGAGACTGGACTTCAGTCATATATAATGGCTACTTGTATACTAGTCAACTAAGAAGTGTTAAGGAACATTCCTTAGCACTGGAACTTTGGTATTTATACTACCAAATTATTAGAAAAGTCCTTGACAGTTTTTTGGCCTATAAAAACTAGAAGTCAGAAATAATTACCAGGCATGGTTTGAGATTTAGAGAAAGTATTCAACAAAAAGTTAGGTGCCACTCATTTTTGGAGTCTGTGAAAGTTCAATAGGAAGAACGTAGTTGTTTGGCAGATACAGGCTTCAATGACAGTGAATAGTCACAATCAATTTGCTAGTACAGATATTTGCAAAAATTGCTAAAAATACAGTGTAATTACTCTTTTGCACTCATCTTTTTTTTTTTTTTTCAGTTTTAGAATCATTGCCTTTTAAAATTTATCTCACAGAATGATGAAAATAATGACGATCATGGGGACTTATTTTGTTTGCAGGTTTCTGTGTTTGCAGACCTTTTCTATGCAATTTTAAAGCTGGCTGACCAAAACCAACTATAAATGCGAAGACAAGGACAGATAACTCCCTAGATAATAGCATAATAATTTTTCCAATATGGATTTCTATTTTTTTTAATATTTGGAAATATTTACTTTTAATAGATACCATGTCTTTCAAATTTGTGCTTTCATGTCTGCACACTTAGTAAGTATTACACTTTTCTTCAAGTCTACCTGCTCCTCCAGCTATCATTTTTGGGCCAGAGGGCCTTTCAGAAGTCTAACTAAACTATAAATTATATATAACAATGCTTTATCCATTACTGTTTCAATTTTTTTGAACAAAATGAGGCTTAACCAGTACAAATTCCTTTTACAGAAGCTCTACTAATTTCTATTGTATTACACTCATTTGCATGTTTTACAAGTCTCTTTAAATGTGTTTTCAGCTAATTTACTTAATACTAAAGTCATATTCACTGGTCTATAATTGTCAGGCTCACCCCTAACACATCATTTAAAGATGGCTACAATACTGACTACCCTTCAGTCTACTAGCACAATAGTGGTGACTAATGAGAAATTCATATTTTTGTTTGTTTGCAATTCAGTCACTTTGATATGGATTTTTAAAGGTTGCTGCTGCAGTTCAGTTAGGTACCCGAATCTCATTAACATTCAGTGAAATATGTGCATTGTACTCCTGGAGCTTCTCTGGAAAACTCCAAATTTTCAGTCAGAAGTGCTCCTAGTTGAATGCTGTTTCATGCTAGTTACATAATTACCTGAATTCGTGGTTTGGCATAGCACCTTTCTTTTTAATACAGCACTATTTTGACTACATCAGCAGTGAAGCAAAACACAGAAATCACAAATTCCTTTTTGTGTAAAGCATAAAGTGGTAATAATAATGTAGATAGTTTAACTCTATCCTGAACCAGCCTTGGACTTACATCTTTCCATTACATGGTAATTACTCGGTTCTATTCAAGATACCTACAAATATTATTACCTTTGTTAATCTTTGAAATATTCCTCTTCCTTACCTATCAAAGACTTCCTTCCATCCTTTCCAGTTGGTTATTCCCTGTTCAGAAGTTACCATATGATGCCACAGCAGTTCTAACCTCTTGCCTTCCACTGATTGCTTTTAATTTAGTGCTTCTTGAAGGTGACTCAAATTCTGAAGTTTTGGACTAGATTTAGGAACCCATAGTTCCCATTCCACTGTAGGTTTTTTAAAGCTTGCTGATAGTTGCCTGAGTTCACCTACCTAGAGCAACTTTTCTGAAGAAGCCAAGAGATACTTGAACAACATTACAAGAAATATTGTAAGCCTGTATTGAAAAATGAAGTACAACAGTAGAAGGTAAAATATGGACAGCTTTTAAACATTTACAGTCCAAGGGGAAAAAAAAAAAAAAAAAAAAAGCTGGAAAATATTAAACTTTCACCTCAACAGCACTTTGCTTCTACAGAGGACCTCAAAACCATCTGGAGAAATTCTTTTACACAGATAATTGTATGTAACCACTATAGCTATAAGACACAGAAAATGCTGGTCAAGACATGTTGATGGAGTGGGTATTGAAGTTAACATTGGTATTCTTAAGACCGCATGAGAAAAACCAGCTTAGGTTTGCATCTTACAATCAACACCAGTCATTATCCTTTGTGACCAATAATAAATCACACAGAACATGTATAACTTCCAGAGCAGATCTCAGCCTGAACAGTCAGAAATAGAATTGGAAATTTTTTTTTCGTTTAAAGCTATCTATTTTTACACAAATATTCTAAAATGTCCTATCTAGAGGCTAGGAAGAACTGTCTTCAATACTGTAACTAGTGTGACACACAATAAGCAATATTCAAAATGCAAGCTGATGTTCTATGAAACAGAGTATAACTATTTGCTATTTACACGTTAACAAGTAGCATAGAATTACTATTTTCTGTAAATTAATTTTCAGCTATTTCTGCTCCATCGAACTAAGTTTTGACGGGTTGCTAGTTTTGTAAACCATTATTGTGTTTCATCTAGATAGAATATCCAGTTTGTTTTGGTGGCAGAAAGGAGAATCAGGGCTTTCTGATTCCTGATGAAGAATAAAGAAAGAGTTATTTTGAATGACAGGGAAGATATTGCTTTTCTGCCAATATTCTTCTCAGCAAAAATTGACTGAATTAAAAAAATAATATTTGGTCACAAAATGTTTAACATGGAATGTTTGAAAAAGATTTCTTAGAGGCTTCAGAGTGTCTGTAAATATATGTTCTTGATCAACATTTGTATTTTTAATATTTTTATGATCCTGTTTCATAATGCACTCAGAAGTACACCTGCAGCTACTTTACTGGTTTAAGTACAAATGTGGAGAAAAAAGTCAAGGAAATTTCTTCCCAATTCCTATTATAATATGACTAGAAGGAACTACAGCTACGGTATTTGCAGGTGTTTCACAGAAAATTTCTGGCACACATTAACCAGTATTACGTGTTATAAAATTAAAATCCACTGAGGTCAAAAGGAGGACTTTCTCCTGTGGAATTTAACAGAAACAGGGCTGGGGTCTGGTCAAGTCAGAGAACACAGAACAGTAAAAATGTGCCATACTGAGGACTAGAGGTTTTGCCAAGATGGGTTCTTTTTTAAATTTTCCTGTTTGGCTCATCAACTTTTGCATATGTTAAAGTGGGATTTGAAACAGTGAGAGACAGTGGCTTTCAATTTGAAGCTATTTGAGAATGAATCTGTAAAACACTTTTCTATCTTAATTTGTTTTATTAGTCTTGCAAAAACTATTGTGATTTAGCCTATAGCCACTATGTAATAATAATTACTTTTTTCAAGATCCTTGTGATCTCTGACATTAGAAGATCTAAGTTCTACAGAACACCTTTTATTAAGGTAAATGAGGTTTCTAATAAAGTTTTACAGAACTCTTTGTTTCCTAATTTTTTAATTTATATTTGTTCTGTTCTACCAGGAACATTTTAATCATATGCTAAAGAAAGAAGATATCAAAAAAAAAAAAAAAACCTCTGTGTATTCATTACTGTTGAAATGAAGGCTTAAATAGGGGCAAAGCAGTAAAGTGAAATTGAATATTAAAATATTATTTCTCTGCATCAGCTTCCCAGTTTCTATTTTAAATATTGGTTGCAGAAGCCAAAACAAATATACATCTGCCTTGTGCTGCAAACTGACTTGACACATGAACAAAATATTTAATCTGATTTGGACACACAGAATGCCAGTCACCATAATACCTAGGTGTTGTTGTAATGCCTAAGAGTACTGAAGATTTTTACTATGATGTTTAACCTAATGTGTATTAAATTTGTGTTGTAATGTTATTCCAATGAGTATTAGATTTTGTCATATACAAAAGTTTCAGCTCTGTGATTGCTATGTCCAGCACCTACACAGCTCTTTAAGTTTGTAAATGTATATGTAATTGCATTATTAATGGCAAAACTTATCTCCCTGTTTTGGACATAAAAATAACATAGCACCATGGTCAGATAAAATGTATGGATTTATGTAATTTCTCTCCTCTCTCTCTTAGTCTACATGCCTGCAAAACTGATGAGATCACCTGTCAAAACCAAAGAAACCTCATTTTGAAAGATACTTAATCTTCTTTCCAGTTGACAATATTAGTAAAAAAAAAAAAAAAGCTGTCTTCCTTCCTTCCTTACATCCTCTTTTCTTCCTGTTGGAGAAATGGAAGGTCAATTCACAGTTGCTGCCCTATGAGAATTTTCACAACAAATAGTTCTTCTAGTACAGTGGAGGATGAAGTGCTCTTGAAATATTTTGGTTATAACACATCTTGGATTTCAGTTTCCTTTTACTCCCTCTGCCTCTTTCTGTTTATGTGACTTAGGAATGTAGAGCTAAAATCAACTCACTGAGTTGGCAAATCCAGACATCTTGCTTGTGAAGAATCTCAGAAATACTATCCATCTTATGCTATGCATCTCTGGTTTTTCTTTCTGTCACTTCCTTCTTATTTTTCCTATAAGCCTCTTGCTTTGAAAAATAGCACCTCCTTCCATTATTTTATGATGTTTACTCTTTCTTGCATTGTATTAAATGTTTTAGAAGCTGTTTCTGCTATTTTACCTCCTCTTTTCTCTCCCTTCCAAATCCTGGAGTAAGAATATGTCAAGCAACACCACAGGGTAATTAAAAACTGCTGTATCATAGGGTCCTGAGAAACAGCTGGCTTAGATGGTTCATCTGGAGTTTTGTTCCCTTTTAGATACTTCTGCCTGGTTACTGTTTGATAGTAATGGCAGCCAAAAGGCTAATTCCAAAGGCAGATTTTGGCCTCAGCAGTAGAGCTGTATTCTGAAAAGGAAACGTAAAATGGACAGGGTAAGAATCTGTGCTTGCGGTATCTCTGTGGTTAGGCTAGGTGTTATCATCTGACAGAGAAGATCATGCTGGACTCAGAATTGCACTGAGATCTCTACTCTTCCTTCCAACGTCATCTGTAGGAATAAAGGGAAGGGGGACACTGTGAGCAGGTGGCTGGCTGATGTTACTACTGTGGTGAATGACTGTGTCCCCAACCAGGCCCTGGCTTGCAGTAAGCTAACCAAGCAGGATGTGGATGTGACATGTGAAACCAGCGGACAGGACAGATAACAACTGAGAAAAGACAAAAGTTCAAAAGTACCTGAATAGACAGTTTGGGGAAGTAGAGTCTTGAGAGACCAACAGCACCTGTGTAACAGAATCTGTTGTACAATATAAAGCTGAGATTACATAGGTAACAGCATCAGAAATACCGAACTTGGATATGGATGCAGCAAAAGTGGGATCAATGGGGAAAAGTATTGTGTATTTAGGAGGAGACTGGAGTGAAGAAAAGATAGCAAAAGGCTGGGTCAAGAAACAGGAGGAGGGGTAATGAGGTATGTGAATAAAGTGATCAGTGTTCTAAGGGTACCTGTGGGCAGCCTCAAGCTTGATCACTGAAGCCTAATCAAGACAATAAGCCACCTTGTTCTGACAATATCCCAGGAGTCAAACCTGCTTTAACAGCCAGGGTGACTGGGATGGTGGTGGTTTTCCTGGCTAGAAGGAGATCACCCAAACATGTGGATTGAGCCTCCTGGTATTACCATACTGGTACCCACTCCTGGCCTGGAAGCATGGACAGATACTTTCACTTACAAAGGACAAAGATAGGTCGTTTACTTCCCAGGTCTGTCGTAAACATCCTGTATGAGTTTTAATATGCTGTTATCTGGACTGTTCTCTCTCATGCTTTTTCTATCTTCTTTCAATTAACAGCACTTCAGTGCATTAACTGATCTCTTTTTAGGTATATAGTCATATGCATCATTTATTAACAATGCCTCACCAAGCTCAGTTTCTGCATGAGTTTATTTAACATGTATACTGATAAATTTAATCCTCATGCTTGCAAATCTCTGCCACTCCAGATATTGATCTCAGGTCACCTTTTCAGCCTCATTGTTTTAGATATACTTATGCAGCTAGAATCTGCCAAAATCTAGCAAACAAATCCTCTTCTACAAAAATGGAAAATAAAACCTTATGATTAGGAATTAGTCAATTATTCAGTTTCTCAACAAACTTCCCTTGAAGACACTTCTATTTGATAAAAATGTTGATTTTCTGACTTTGAAAATTAGGGCTTTAAGAGATGTTTTGTGTTAGTCACCCAAAGTGGAGGTATTTAGTCATTAGTTGAGAGAAATAAAATGGATTAAATCACTCTATTGATCTCAGCTATATTCTCTTTAAAGTGTACACAAGATTAAAAAAATATTGAGTATATCCTTATGGCTAGTGTAAAAAGTTATGACCGTGATTCTGTGAGCAGATATGGAACTAATTTAGCGAGAAAGCAACATGACCTTTTGGTTACCTCTCACTTTCTAAAGTGGAATTGAGCTGGTACTAGAACTGAAATCACAAACGGATTTACGTTTTAAAACTTTTTTTTCTTGGTGCAATGCAAAGAACAATTTCAGCATCTCAGCCAACAGAAGAGAGTAAATTTGGAAACTGGTGGTATCATACAATCTCTATAGATATCTGTCTTACTTAGATCAGCTTTTCAGAGGTAATGAAGAAGATCATTAAAATTGCCTGATCTTCTTCATAAGCTTTTTATGGCTCTGATTAAGTGACTTGGGAGCATTATGCTATGCTTGAGGGGGTAAATTGACTCTTTGTGGCAATAGCCTTATTAATTAAGCCTGCCAGAAAACTTGGAGTCTTTTACTGTATCTAGATTGTTGGTAACTACTACAATTTATTTGAATGAGTATATGTTTCCAATGTAAACTTTGTTTCCTTTCCCCCCTTCAGTCCTAAAATACACTTTTCTTCTAGGAAATAAAAAGTAAAAACAGAAACCCCAGATTTCTGGTAGAATAAATTGTTTGGACAAGTTTATGCAAACTACCCTTCTTCAGCTGGTTGAATTGGAACACTAATTTGAAACGTCTTGGAGGAAAACTGTGGATATTTCCTGTTTGTGGAAAGTCAGATTCAGAAATATATAAGTTTACATATTTAAAATATTTTCTGACATCTTTGATACATGTACACTCACAAATTGTCATGCAGAAAATTATATGACAGCTAAAGCTTGAAAGTCTCCAATGTATTTTATTTTATTGTCCAAAATTCTACTTAAACTGAAAACTTCTAGGAAGATGACTAATTTCAGCATGAATTAAATTTCTCACTAAACAGAAAGGTTCAGTCAGCACAGGATTGTTAAAAGCCTAGAGGTCTGTGTGCTTTTTATAGAAAATAGAAACGTAAAATTAATGTATCTGATTTTGCCTGGAAATCTAGGCAAACCGATCACTTGGTCCTGCTTTGGCCACAAAGAGGTAAATCATTCTGAGTATTTTCCACAGGAACTTTTTGTATGTGTAACTAAATAATTATTATGGCAGGATCCATACTGAATCTAATTCTCACAGATCATTGTGCTTTTGAGCAATGGACAATTTTTTTTTGCTGATGAAGATAAGACAGAGTCACCTTTTAATTAGGTATACATCAAAATTACTTTTGTGTATACTGAGCCTTATAAGAAAAAAGTGCTTTATATTTTTCATTTCATTTTTGCCTTTCCTTTGCCTGTAGTATATAACAATTGCCGATAAAGATGGTTCTTTAACTATGGTATGTGAGATATAGGGGATTTTTGGCTGCTTCCCAGACTGCCCTGCTCCTTGGCTGGGGGCCAATGTCTAAGTCAGTGGGACAAGTTATGGCCAGCAGGTCCCTGCCTTCCTGCCCCCTAACTCCACTCCTTCCTCAAATACCCATAACATCAAAGTAATTTTGGGAAAGAAAGCCTATTATCTATTCCAACATAGGAAATGCATTTGTATGCTTTGTGCAGATTTCAATTTAAAAAAAAAAAAAAAAAAGTTCTATAGCCTGCACAGTGTGTTTGTCTTCATTCAAACCAGAATTCTGTGACCAGAGGCATGGAATGCATTTTTAACTTAGCAGCTTTTTTTCAATGAGGTCAGAGCTGATGGCTTCATCTTTTCTTTCCTTTTTCAGTGTCTGCATCCTACCACGCAATAACACACACTTCAGTAGCCATCTTAGTCTTTTAGAGAGCCAGTCATATGAAGAAAATTCTCCTTTTCTTAAGGGAATAAACATTTTCACATCTCCTTGAGTGCTGCTTAAATGAATTTATGTACTGATTTAATAACGTTGAAATAAATTATAGGAGACTTTCTTCCTTCCCCAAATCTAATGTTCATTCTATGTACAAAAAAGAACTCCACTACTTCCTGCTTCATATTTTCCTATTCTTAATAACTACATAGAAAATAGTGCACTGAACAAAATGTTGTCTGTAGTATGTAGAGTCCATAATCAAAGCAATTAGTGAAATCCATGTATTTACAATGTCACTTGGACTAAAACAAACAAATAAACAAAAGCATAAATTGTAATTTCAACCACATAGGCAAACTTTAAAGAACACAAGAGATATGTATTTTATTAACATCTCTAACTTTTCTGTGGTATTAAGGTTAAAGACTTCTTCCGTGAACAGGGGTGGGGGATGTCTGTCATTTTGGCTTCTGTGACCATCCTTCACCATGTAAGTGAGATTCATAAATCTTACAATGAAATTTAAATCCCCAGCACTGACATTCATTGAATCTTCTTGTTTGAGAAATGAGCTGGCAGTTGAAAGTGTAATAACAAGAAAAATAAATGAGTCTTACTCCTAGGACTACAACAGACATTCAGAAAGACTTCTGTTTTCAATACAGGATTACTTGTACAAAACCTCAAATCCTTCCCATTTGTGAGATCACTGCCTTTTCATCAACGATTACTAAATATTCTACTCTGGTAAGAAAAAGCTCTCTCTAAATTCAGTTAATGTCAGAAATGCTTATAGATGAGCTTTATTTAAACAAAGTCCAAAAAGTCAAACAAAACTTGAAAAAAGTATCCTCTTAAGTATAAGCATTTGTTCAGCTGTTGCTGAACAAAGGAGTGTAAATAAATGACAGCTTTGTCATGAGAGATGTGACAACACCTAAGTATGTCATTGTAAAATCAGGTTTGATAAGTTACAAAAGGAATGATCAAAGGGGAAAATAATTGTGAAGTTTTTTTGTGAATAGATGGTTTTCTTGAATACAGACCACCTGAGAGAATACTAGCATGCAATGCATGTTGTCAGCAACGTGATTTTATGGAACAACTTTTTCAATCAGTTGACTTCAGAACTAATGAACGATCTCTTTAAAACAATAAATCAGTTCAATTGTTATCCAATGCTAGGCAATACAGTGAATACATTAAATGGAAAATTCTTCTCACAGAATCACAGAATGTTAGGGATTGGAAGTGAGTTTGAATTATCATCTAGCCCAATCCCCCTGCTGGAGTAGGAATAACTAGATGAGGTTACACAGGAAGGAGTCCAGGTGGCTTTTGAATGTCTCCAGAGGAGACTCCACAATCTCCCTGGGCAGCCTGTTCCAGTCTTCCGTTACCCTCACTGTGAAGAAGTTTCCTTTCATATTTAAGTGGAACCTCCTGTGTTCCAGATTGTACCCATTACCCCTTGTCCTATCATTGGTTGTCACCGAGAAGAGCCTGACTCCATCCTCATGACGCTCACCCCTTACATATTTATAAATATTAATGAGGTCACCCCTCAGTCTCCTCCAAGCTAAAGAGACCCAGCTCCCTCAGCCTTTCCTCATAAGGGAGATGCTCCACTCCCTTAATCATCTTTGTGGCTCTGCACTGGACTCTCTCCAGCAGTTCCCTGTCCTTCTTGAACTGAGGGGCCCAGAACTGTACACAATATTCCAGATGCGGTCTCACCAGGACAATGCCAAAACTTTGCAATAATAACTTTATTGTAGATTAGAAATTTCATTTACTGAATAAAAGAACCTCTCTTAAAAGTAGCATTTATTTACCAAAAAAAAAATAAAAATTAGACATGAGTGTTTGAACTTAGTCACCATTTTACAAAGCTTGAATGGTGAAACAAGAAGTTCTGAACTGACAATCTATTTGTAAATGATCGTTCTCTGAAGACCAGACTGTTGTGTGAATGTAGCAGGTGTTTTCCTTATAGTATGGATTGAGAGGTGTGATGGTTTTATTTTTTCTTTCTATAGTGGTAAAGAATCAATATTTCTTGAGGTGTTTTCATAATAACCTTTTAACACCAGACAGAGCAGCCTTCTGCTTTATGTCAATAAACAATCTCCAGCAAACAGTAGTGACTCAAAAGCTCAATTATATATGAATCTGGGTGGGAAGTTGAGTTCAAAATAAGTATACTTAGTTCCTTGCCTTTAGCTACAGAAAAATCCTGAGCTTATGTGGCTTTGCGAGACTAGAAGAGGTCCCCTGGATATGGTTCCTATTGGTATTGGCATTCTCATTTGCCTTGATGACCTGTAGGTACACAATGTATGGTTTCCGAGTTGCCAGCTTGTTTCTGTTATATAATTAGAGCTATGAGAGGTTATTTACTAATGATATTTTACAGAGTCTGTCAGGAAAATACATTTTTAATCTTCTTATAATGTACAAATACCAAATACTTTTCATGTATTGAATAAGGATAAAAAATAAAAAAAAATAACAATATTCAAAATATTCTGGTAAAGTAAATAAATATATTTAATTTCAAATTTTCCCTTTATGTTTGTTATTTTTATTATAAATAATGTTTCTACATGAAAAAATAACTTTCAGATTAATCATGAACTTTAAAGTTTCAGAACACCCTTTTCCTCATACTATTCAAAATACTGGATTTATCAAAAATAATAATTTCCTACATTGTCAGAGTGAAGAAGGTCAAGAGAGGTGATCCTTCTCCTCTGCTCAGCCCTGGTGAGGCACACTTAGAGTGCTGAGTCTCATTCTAGGCTTTGCAGTATAAGAGTGAGCTGGACATACAGAAACAAGTCCACTGATGAGCCATGAAGATTATCAAGGGCTTGGAACATCTGTCATACAAAGAGAGCTTGAGAGAGCTGGGACTGTCCAGCCAGGAGAAGAAAAGACTGAGAGATCTAATCAGTGTGTAAAAATACCTGATGCAGTATTTCAAACTCATCAACCCTGGGGTTCTGTGATCTGATCACTGTTTCATGAGTTGTTATGCAAACATTCTGCTAACATAAGTGATTAAAAAAAAAAGTCCTTCATAAGGAGAAATACAATGTTCTTCTTTGATGAAGAGTTTGACTATCAGAAGGTCTTTTTTCTTCTTTTCATATTTAGCCAAGCATACAGTTTTGGATAATCAGAAGCAATACCAAAATTCTTAATTTTTCCCTTGCTGGTTTATAAACAAGGGTAATCCTTAAACTAGGCTGTTAGCTTCTTATCTGAATTAAAAATAGTACCCAATTTCCTGAATAGTCATAAAGGTTATTAAAGTTATTAATTACTTCATTATTTACTAGTGACACAGTATTTCCATCTCATGTGAGTCATCTTAAACGTTGTCCCAAAACAGGGTTTAGAAGATCTGCAATGATACGTAGTTCTGACATTGCAATGCAATGATGCACTGTCTTCATCTAGAGGCATTATGCATGTAATTAAACATGTGAAATGTGGGAGAGATCTCCCAGAAACCTTACTTTAGCTGGGACTGAATGATGGAGAGAAATAGATATCTCCAGACAGCAATTTATTCCAACTGAGAATTATTATTTTAGGGTAGGATATATCATCCCTTTGAGATTTCCATCTCCACTTACAACCAAGAGTATATTCTCTGATTATATCATAGAAAATTTATCTAATCTTATTGGATATATTCTATGAAGTGATGTGAACTCCATCTTATACTGAAACGTGAAATGTCAACAATCTGACAAGTCAGAGATTTTCATACAGAGAAGACACTGGACTTATCGTACAGCTTGCGTTACTTTTTAATTCTGCCCTGTGGCCACCTTTGTCAATAAGGCTTCTGGAAAAGTAATTAGAAGTCAGTCAACACTGGGAACAGATTAACGCATGTATAGTCTGTTTCAAGTACAGTAAGCACAATTTACATCTGATTTCTATTTCTTGAATCAAATAATGACACGGCAGAAGTTTTTTTCTCCTCACCTGTTCTTTGTTTCTAGGTCAGGAGCATTCATACAGAGTTCTTCAAACAGCTTTTGTCCTCTTCAGTTCCCAGGAGCTACACAATATGCCTGAATGTGTTGAGAAATAGAAATCCATATTTCAAATGTAGCTTCAGAATATGGATGCGAAGTCTGCTGGTATTTTTACTGACATTTACTTTCAATGTAGTTTCTTTGATGTTAAGCACATTATCTTAGTAAGAGATGTCACTGCAACTTGCAATCACTGGAGTTCATTGAACTGTTCAGGCACTCATGTCTGTGAATTAGTGAATCATTCTGGATTTGACCCTTATTTTCTTCTGAATACCATTAAAAACAGCTGAACAGGAATTCAAATTGTAAGCTTTGCTTATTCATATACTGCTAGTCAGCAAAGAGACTTTATACTGTTTCCATTAATTCTATGACTGTAATATTTCAAAGAGAAGATTGAAGAACAAATCCATTATGTCTTTCTGATAAATACATTGGCCTCAATATGAGTTCATATGGCACTCAGGAAGCTTCTTGCATTGTGAATATTTTCAAGAGTTCTCAGAGAACATTAATTGATCTTACAAATCTCACAACATATTGGAATGGGGGCTTTTATTTGGCAGAAAAAAAATCACAAACAGTGTTTTCTTCTTTCTCTGATAAAGCCAGTGTTGAAGCTGTTGACACTTACTCTCAGGATTAGAAGCTCGCTATCTTTGGTACTCCCAAATATGGTTCGAGCTCCTTGGCTTGTAACACTTACTCTCCTTGATTTGTTTGTTTGCTGAAAATAGATTGAATGGCCAGGTAATTTAGACACTTTTCTATGCCTCCTAAAGTGTCAATTGGTTTTGGTTCAGACACTCAAGACAAAAGCTGCTTCTTCACTAGTATCCCAGCAAAAAAGTCTCATATGGCTGGAAATGTATTATAAACAAGCTGGTCTTGGGTCAATTGCCTATAGAAATTAGTGTTCCTTCATCAGGATATTGCAATGGGCTAAGCTCACTGACCATGGCACATGTTACATACACGTAAATACGTTGTGCCAAAATGCCTCTCTTCGTCGTAACTACAGTTAAATCTTTCTTACATGTTTATCTAAGAGACCAGCAAAAATTGATGGCATAGTAACAGTAATCTTTAATAAAGGTTGAATAAGACTACACTGAAAACTTCAGGGATGATGAAAGGCATTGGAAGAGTGTTGCATATTAAATTCTGTCCTTACTACAGGTGCCATTGTATTAGCAGAAGCTATAATTCAATGGAAAAAAAATAAGAGGCTTTCATCTCCCAGTGACTTCTTGGCAGGTTTGAAAATATATCCTTGATTTGTCTTTGTGTTTCTCACAAAAGTACAACAGACCAAGACAGTGGTGTTCTTATTGATTTTTTGCTGTTTGACAGAACTGCTGAGTTTCAGTGGCTTTTTACATACACCTTCAATTAATCATTCAGGTAGAGGGAATCCAGCTGAATGAGGTAATGTAATCCTCATTTCTATCTAAAGAGATCCATTTCAACAACAGGATTTTCAAAAGAGACCAGGCAGGTGTTAGGGACCTAATGAATTTCTTTTCTGCACTTAGTTCCCTTAACCTGCTTTTGAAATTCTGTTCAGGTTTTTCAGTTATGGCAAATCAAAATAAATAAATAAATCCATTTATAAAAAATCCCAAGAAGCCAGGGCTGGAGAAAGCCTTTGAAATTCTTTAATATCTTTTCTCACCTTTCAGAAAACTCATTCATTAATAACTTTTATCTTCAAAACTATTATTTGGTGGGGTTTTGTCCTATCTTTTCCTATAAGAATACTCTGTTCTAGAACCTGATTCCTCTACGAACTGGGACATTTCTTCTAATTTCCCACTAAATTTGTTTCCAGCTGTTCACACCCATTTGTTCCTGTGACAACACTGGTGTTTCACTTAAAGGGTTCTTTTCTCTCCTGATGTTTACCCTGCTGCAATATTTATAGTCTAGCTCCTATTCCTTCTCAGCCTTTGTTTCACTATGCTAAATAAACAGAATTTTTCTAATCTCCTGTTAAATACATAGCCTAGTCTTCATAGGAACCCAATATTGCTCCTCTACCTAAAGTCTTTAGGTTCATAACTAAACAAAGCCCAAATCTGGAGACAACTTTCAGAGAGCAGAAATTTAATTAATCTCTGTTTTTTGAAAGTGGTCCAATTAAAAAAAAATATATAAATCAGTTACAATAAAAAATTATGTTTCAGGTGAGTAGTAAGATGTAGAAGGAAACGTGCTGGTCCCATGTAGAAGATAATGTTAAGACTGAACCACACTTCATCAGCATTTAGCTTCTTTCAACTATTTTTTTTTTTTTATAATGTAGCCAGAATAGCTTAGGGGTAAAAGATAATTTCTGATGATAGTGTTCAAGGTGTTTTCAGAATGCTGACCTCTGTCAGCCTCCCTGTGGGAGAAGAGTAGTTAATGTGGTGGCCATGTGAGTGTGGATGTGTGTACAGACAAGAGTGAAAGTGTGAGCAGGTAAAATGTGTAGAAGGGAGTTGGTATCTCTGGCACTTTCACTGACAAAAACTGATTTCTTTTGAGAGAAACAGTATACAAAATTTTAAATGAAACTGGGCATGGGAAAAAGTTTTTCTGAAAGCATATTCTGTACAGTCAAGACTCAAGTTCTGTTGGTGCAAATGTCTTTTGCTGTGTCCACTTTTAAGTGTACAGCTTCTGAAGGTCAGTAAAATGAAAAGGGAATTTTTTGTCCATTTTCTATTTCTGTCTAAACATTTTTGTGTGCTCAGAGGACAGAACAATCTTTATAGCTCAGCGATGCCTTGCTACAAGTGTGGGAAATTGCTTTGAGTTTTCTCAATGGGAGAAGCAAGCTGACTTCATGGCAGAACAAAGACCGTGATTGTACTTGTACACAGAGGTGCATGCAGCCACAGGATTTCACTGAGAATAATATCTTACTTTGTCTTGCGAGACCCCCATCATATTCTCTCAGCCCTGTCATAAGATCACCAGGCAGCTGAATGGGATAAGCATGCCATTTTGCTTTCGGGTTTGACCAAGTACTTGCTCTCCAAAGAGGAGCACAGATAGACAGCTGATACATAAGTGGAACCTCAGCCACACAATAAACAGAACATGTTCTTAGATAGAGAAACAGAGGCTCTTGTTAAATGAAGAAGGCCAGTGGTGAATGGTAACGCTCAGACGAAAAAAATCTAAACAAACGGCCATGTTTGCCTCTGCAGTGTTTTCTGCAACCTCCATTGTATCCTTCTCTCTCTGCAGACAAGTGACCTCTAAACCTTGCGAACAGCACACAGGGCTTTTTTTCTTCCTTTTCTGTGTCGACTATTATCCTTTCATCTTGAAAGGTCATTGGGTATCTGCTGAAGAAATATACTACTAAACTTTGAGTATTCTCTCTGTTTGAAGTGATTTGCCTGTTTGTTTTATAAGTGGGAATCTGTCCACAAACACATTGAAAATTAGTTAATTGCCTTTTCCTGTTGATGTATAGTAGGTGTTCTGCCATAAGAAGACCTGGTTAATCCTAAAGCAGATTGAAACACTTAATCAGCCACATGCAGGGCTGTGTTCTGGTGCAATGACAAGGGAGTTGGAGGCCCAGTGCAAACAGTTCCTGCAGGACTGGGGAGAACAACCTGCCTCAAGAAACTCTGATATTTCAAGGTTAGAAATACTTACTAAAATGAGTCAAAGGGGGATTTTTTGCCTGACATCACGTGCAGATAGTATACATATTTCAAGTATCATACTGGTAAATCTAGACAAGCTTGAAAAATCATTACATTTATCACTCATACAGGACAAGACACGACTGAGGAATCTGAAGTATTGCCTGTCATATTCCAGTTGTGAGGTGGAATCCTTCTCAACTATTTTTTACAAATTTACAAAAGGTGTTTTACTTTACTTACATGCAGGTGGTAAAGACACAATTAAGCTGTACACAAAAGATCCATTTCTCATAAACCCATATTTGTTAGATCCAAGAATTTTTAAATTAAACCTGGATTTCATGAAATTTTCAGGGAGCAGTGGTGAGTTCCTGACAATCCTTTGTAGGATAAACATGTTTCCATGTTTCATTATCCTATCATTTCAGTGAATTCAAAGAGCAGAAACAGAAAACAAAAAATTTAAAAAAAAAAAGAGCTAAAGTGTTAGATAATTGATGACCATACTTTGGACTAGTAAAATCATGCGTATCACTTCAATAGTGGTCTTTGATTGCTGAGCTGGGGCTGCATCTGAAAAGGAGGTTCAGAGCAAAAGCAACAACTTATTCTCTTCCGGTGTGAATCAGAATAGCCATCTTATTCCTTTTCTTATATTGCTTTCACAAACATATTTATTATCTATTCATCTTATTTATTGTATCTGAAGTGGAAATGGAGCAAAAGAAGACCCACCATGAAATTGCAATAGATGGCTGGAAATTATGAAATGGCAGAAGAGGGCTGAGAGAAGGAAACAGCTGTGAAAAAAAAAGACATATATAGATTGATTCTGGACAAAACCACCAAATTTGATGGGAGAAGTGTGAACGTTGGTACTAGTTGAAGCAGAAGTCATCCTCATCTCCCATCTATCAAACAGCTTTATCAAAGTAATTAGAAACAAACACACATTGCTAGGAAATGGTAGCAATTGCCACTATTTCTCAGGCATTGACATTTTTTTCCAGAATACTGTCACCACCCCGGGTATTAGTTGCCAGAGTTTCCTGCAGCCAGGGATAAAGTGTGCATGTCTACAGCAGCAAAAGGACCCCTTGACTTTAGAAGTGGTACTTGTCATTTGGAGGAGAGGTGACTTGATGGAAGGATATGAGTCATGCTCAAGCTGGCTCTCTCTGTGATCTCTGTTTCCTGAGATGTCAGGCTTGACACCTTTCAAAACTCTAGGATCATTATGTTTTTCAGATAATTGGAACCTATACATTGTGAGTAAGTTTACAGTGAAGCAATTAATCCTTGGTTTGATGATAAGCACTTAAGTTATTTTGAAGACATATTGATGTTCCAGCTTGCCATGCTTCACCTTGCAGAAAGCTAAAATATACAATTTACTGGAAAGCTGCTGTGTTTATTAATCTGTGTTTCATATTGCAGCTCAGAGATCATGAAAGAAAAAAATAGCATTGTCACTGTTTGTGCTATTTAGTTATTACTCTGCTTTTTAGAGCACTGGAAATTAACCATATATAAGTGTAGGTACTATGCACTTGACTATTACATAGGATTAAAAAAAAATCCCTTCAGATGGAGAAGAGTGTCTTTTGTGTTCCTGCTTTTAGGTTATGTTTTTCAGAGAGTCAGAGAATAAAAGATTTTGGATCAATTGAAGCATTTCATTTGACTCAAGGCTGCTAAAAAAAATGAGGTATTTCACTAAAGACAAAGTTATCTTCTAGAATGTTAGACAAATGGGCACTGTTTGCTGTTGCAGCCTGTTCATAACCAAGAAAAGTAATGATATCTCCATGGAGGAAGAAAATTTCCATATACCTAACATTTTCTTTTCAATAAAAAAGATTAATGCTAGCTGAGTTGAACTGCTATTATGTATTTTGATAAAGGTTTGTCTGTGCTCTCCTTAGCTGCTTTTAAAATAGCAAAATTTTATAACTTTTCTTCTACTTTTATTAGAAATTATTTCATCGAAATAATAGGCATAATTATTATTGTTTAGTAGTAACCAGGCTAGTGACATATGAGGAAGTGGAAACACAAGGTGACAGGTGTGGCCTCAGGTAACCACCTGCCCAGGTACACAGAAAAATGTGGAATCAAGGAACTATCTTTACTCTAGTTTTGCCAGAGAATAACAGAGTCATGGATGATAATGTTAATTAATTGCACAGACTAGCCAAGGCCATGATATGTTGAAAGGAAGACTTTGAAACAATACATAAAACATGGTTCTCCAAGTGCTGTTCATTATTACGAGTTACGCAGGATCACAAAAGTAAGGAGGGGTAGTTGTCTTCCAAATATCATTGCAGCATAAAGAAGGCCAAAGGATTTCTAGCAGTATAAAAACTCTCATATTGGGAAAGTGTCTTTTGAGGCTGTAACTGAGAAAAGGTCATTTCTGACAAATGTATTTTGCATAAAGAAATCATTACTTTTTTACAGTTATTGAAGTGCCCATTTGACATTTTTCAAAAGGTACTATTTCATTTTTTGTTGTACTTTTTGATGATTTTGTTTCTAAATTAAGCTAATTTACAGCAAAATGCTTTAAAGGTTGAAATTCAAACAAATAAAACATTTCCTAACTATTGGAATGTAACTCCATTACAGTCATCAATTGAATAAGATTTAGCTTCAGATTTTCTGAAAGTTTTAGGCTCCTTTTCGCTAGGAACAAACACTGAGAGATTTATTTACCAGTTAAAATTACCTCTAAAAAATCCACCATTCCCCAAATATGCTGCTGTGATTGGTTAAATCAGATAACAAAAAATCTATTTGTTTGCTTAAAAATCACTGTATCTAAATTAAGCTTTTAATTCTGCATTTAATAATTCCTACTCTTTATAAAAAAATTTTAATTTTCATTATAGAAATGACGCATAGCTTCTGGCAAATGTCAAAATGGAGGAACTAAAATGCAATGACAGGTTCTTCCCTAGAAATATTTTTAGTGTATGTGGAAGCAAGAAGAACCATCCCAAAAGATTTTTTTTTTTTTTTTTCATAAAATTTCTGACTCAGATGGCAGGCTCAATCATTTGTCTTATTATGAAGCTGCAATCTTATTTTTGGACACAAACTCACATTTTAATGAAACTCACATAACGACCATTGAAATCACTGATTTTTATTTTATTTTTTACATTTTTACTGCACTGAGGAGGAGAGGAAGTAACAATTACATTCCAGCCCTCTTGGCTTAAAAAGCATGTGGGTTTGACTTCAATTAAAGTATATAGTCAGGAGAATGTCATTTACTGCTAAGGAGTCCTTCTAGACATGTCAGGATTAAGAGAGATTTCAGTAGTCATCTAAAGGAAAAGAAAATTGTATCTGAACAAATGGAATAGAAGGATTGGCAGAACAATCTTCTTGGCATCCTTAGACAATCAGAGTGTCTCCTGATTACTGCGCAAGACAGATTGAGAAATGAACAGTTGCAATTTTTGTAACCATCCCAGCAAAGAATATAATTTCTCTGTGGAAAAATTTGATTCTGAGACAAAGGTATTTTCCATCAGAAAACATTCTGATGGCAATTTCCTGTCACGCTCTACCTCTAGGTTATACTAGGTGAGGCATTTCTAACAAGGACTGGAAATCACTAGTACCACTGCTCAGAAATGACTCAGAACCAACAAGTTCGAGGTTGCTCTGCTACATCCAATGCCTCACCAACACAGCTGTTGATGTCAGGTCTTGTACAATAGGATAACTGCACGGCTTTCCTGAGAACCATTGCAAGATATATTTCCCACCAAATATATAATAGGAGTGTGGTCAGGAAAGAGGAAACTTCTGCTACAGGGTGTTAGACAAGATAGGAACTTAAGGTAAATGATGCAAAGCTAGAAAAATTGTTCAAAGTTATTACTCCACAAGAACAGACATATGTAGATCGTCAATCGATATATTTAGTCTGAATATTAGAGACTTTCAGAGGACTGAGGTTTTGGAACAATCTTCCTGCAGGGCCTTCCAGAAATCTAATTGTTTAAGATCAAGTACTGAAGATTTATGAACATAGTTCTTTAACATAATAAGGTAAGGAGCACTGGCTCAGGAATTTCATTAACATCCCTGAGGTTCATGTTTTCAGTGGAAGTGTTAAGGTCAGAAGCCAAATGGTTGGGAATCCAGCTATAGGAAAAGCCAAGAGATATTTTAGGGTGCTTCTGTCTTGGTGTTTACCTGAATGTATTACGTTTTGTCCATGAAAATATGAAGGAAGAATAAAGGTAGTAGATGAAGAACGAAAAATGACTAGCTGGTTTAATGAAAGATTCACCACTTCTCAGGTGTAGAAAAAGCAGAAGTCAATTGGACCTGTAAAGAAGGACATGATTAATATGTTTGCTTTGAACCCAAACAAAAGTAAACTTAAAATAGTATGACTGAAAAAATGTCATTTATAACATTGTAACATGACTGATAACATTTTGTAAGACAGGTAAGATTAAATATTAAAATAATAGCCATAGCCCCCAAGTGGCAAACAGAGGTCCCTAGTATAGTTGCACAAAGAGGGAGGAGGAAAACATGCAAGCTGTAAAATCTGCGAGAGGAGAGTTAAGTATGTGAAACAGGCGTCATTAAAATCAGTATTCTGCAAAATAAGCTAAGCCAGCCTGAGTCCTGATCCCAAAAATAAGGTGTCAAGAGCAGATGAGATCATCTCTTTTCTTTTGGGGAGGGGACGAGGGAGTGTGAAATACCAGCAATGAGAGAAAAAAAGATGGGGAAGAAAGAAAATCCCACCTTGCATCTACCTTCCCTTCGGAATAGCATTGACTGACCTTGACCTCTGTGATGGGGCACAGCCTTCAGTGCCAATTAAAACAGCATCAACCCCGGGGGTACTGCACACTCATACCTGGTTTAGGCCAAACTTGTTAAGGCCTCCTTGTCTTGCATATGCAGAAATAATGATTGCTAGTGTGCACGGAAAGAAAATATACTCGCAATCCTGCGAGAAGTTTTACTTACACCGTGGCGGCGAGGCAAGCGGAGTCTCCATCCCGGGGGAGGGGGCTCTCGTGGCGGCAGTGGCTAAGCTCGTGCTCCAAGAGACCCGCGGCAATGGGCGGAGTCTCGACGAGAGTCCCGTTTTGTTATCTGATCAGACCTGACTGTAGGCATTGTATAAGCTTCTCTGCACCCCCCACACTGAGTGTGGGTGCCCCTGAAGCCCTCAAACATCCCCCACACTGGGCGCGGCCCAGTGTGCCTTGGCACTCCCTTCTGCTAATGTCCCAGGAGCCAGGGTGCTCTGGGCCAAACAAAAGAAGCTGTTAGCCTCAAATAGCAGAGAAAAGGGGAAGATGTGCCATATTAAAAGAGGGAGGGGGGTTGCCATCTGCCACACTAGTGATTAAGAAGTAACCACTGACAACACAATGTTCATTGTTAACAAGTATCAATGCAGTAAAGAGTTGTCTTGAAATTTGAAACTGGTCTGATTTGTCAGTCTTGTAAACACTCCTGTCACAGTGAAATCCAATTCCCTAAGCAACACATAAATTTTCTTACAGTTGGTTGCAAGACAGGCAAAAAGACTTTTTGCTTTCAGTGTTTCTGTAGGATTTAGTATTAGTTTTATTTTACAAATCAGCTAATCTAATAAAGTATATTCCCATAAAAGAGGTTGTTTCATTCTTTTAAAATTGAATTTTGGCTAATTGAATTGCCAAAAGTTAAACATGTACAAATCATGAATCTCATTTTTGGTGATCTGTCTACCCAGTTTTATCTTCCAGTTAATTTTATTTCTGAACTTTTCTGAAATATTCAAAGATACACAGTTGTAGTGTTGTTATAAAAATTATTTCATAGGGAGATATAAAAACCACCCATCAAAGCTATTCTAAACCTTTTTTATTAACCTGATTCTCAGTTTGCGTACTTTGCTAACTGTTAAGTTCAGAGAGCTACCTAATCAGTATTTCTGACCCTACAAGCTTAAAGATCCATTTTAGTATGGAGTAGCTAACATTTTCTACCTAAGAGAACTCATTAACCAAAGCTAGTGTGTCAGATTGATATTTCAGGATGTATTTTGGGCTGCAGGTCTGTTTCTCAATAGAAATGGCAAGGAAAGTACTTGTACAGAATTTATAAAGAGGAACAATCTGAGCAGATGGTTCCTGAAATATTTAGTGTGTTATATTTTTGTAAACAAATTATGTAAATTAAAAATAAAAACTACAAATTGGTCTTCTAGACATCTGCTAAAAACTGATTTTATTAAACTTACTGGAAAATAAGAAAATACACAACAGTATTCTCAGTTCTCTCTCTTTTTTTCCTCTTAATTCTCATATACCAGGAAATCAATGAGGCCACAGTTAAACTAAGCTGTGTGTGATGTAAGATTCCAATAAACATGGATTCCAATAAATACAGAATTCCAATAAATGTGAGCCAGCCATATCAGTAATAGTATTTTATATTTATTTTATAGCATCACCAAAAGTCTGTGAGCAACATCAGAATTCACTGCACAAGGCTACATACACCTGAAAAATTATGACTTTTTCTCCTCTGCAGCCGATTAAGAAATGGTAGCCTATACAAAAGAAACAAAATAGAAAGGGTGGAATAAGGCACTGATTAATAAATATTCAGAAGTTTGTTGCTGTTTACTTTTGGGAAGGTGCTTTAGACAGGCAGTAATGGAAGAGGAGAACACAGCAGCCTATCAGGGAGGGAACAGGGAGGAATGCATTTGGGAGAGCTAGAGAAAGATATTATAGTGATTAGCAGGAGTCTCTGGCAAGTGTAAGACATAAACCTTTGGTGTTTGTGGGAAAGAAAAAAAAGCTGAATGATTGAAGAAAGAACAAGACAAACTAATCAGGAAATGAGCTGTTCACTAGATTTTATTCTCAAATGTGCAGCCTTAGGATTTATGTAGTGCACACTTATTCTGAAGACAGGATGATTAATTTTCTCATTGGCTTCTCTGTGATGCCCAAATAGTAATATCAGAGTGCTTAAAAAAATTATTTAATCTTCATAACACTTTAGTGATATGAAGAGATGGTGTAATTCCCTATTCTATGGGTACTAGAGAGAGACAAAGAGGTCAAGTGCACTCATGGATTTTTCAAGTCCAAGTTGAGAGCATAGAATCTGATTTTCTAACATGCGCCACAGAGCATTTTAAAGGTTCAAAACACCTTTGTGTCAGACTCATGAAAGCCAAACACTTCTGCAGACCAGACCCCATGATCTCAGGGCAAGCCCAGAATATGATGAATGCACAGTTAAGGACTTGAGAGGCCATTTAAATTCATGCAGGAATTCTTTATCAAAGAATAATTTTGCAGGATAATATTCAGTCCCTTTAACTACCAATCCTCCATTCCAATCTCATCTTCCTCAGCAAATAAAACAAGCCATATGCAAAACAAGCTTCCTTTTAAACAGCCTGATCCATCTTGCATGATGAAGAAGCTTTGCACCCTGTGCAAAGTATTTTACACATAAAATTCCTCCACTACACAAAACTAGCTTGCCACGAATCCTCTCCAATTCAAGATGCAGAAAAGCTACAGAATTGGTTTAGTGGGGTTAAGTGGAAAAAGTATAAATGAAATATTTCAATGTCATTATTTATATTACTTTCATGAGTATAAGGTACTAAAATCATAGATATGTAGAATCATTATGGTTGGAAAAGACCTTTAAGATCATCAAGTCCAACCTAACATTGTCAAGTCCACCTCTAAAACTAAGAACCTTATCTGCGCATCTTTTAAACACCTCCAGTGATGGTGACTCAACCACTTCCCTGAGCAGCCTGTTCCAATGCCTGACCACCCTTTCCATTAAGAAATTTTTCCTAATATCCAATCTAAACCACCCACCCCTGCCACAGCTTGAGGTCATTTCCTCTTTTCTTATGACTTGCTACTTGGGAGAAGAGACCAACACCCTCCAGGTTACAACATCCTTTCAGGTAGTTGTAGAAGGCGATAACATCTCCCCTCAGCCTTGTTGTCTCCAGGTTAAACAACCAATTCCATCAGCTGCTCCTCATAAGACTCAGGCTCCAGACCAGCTTCACCTGCATAATTATTGAAATATAAAATATCTAATATAATGTATCTACCAACACTTAATGTGGTTTTGATGGTTCATTCTCATAATAGTTCTACTACAATAAACCAGATGTTTTAGACATTCTTTCACAATACTGCAGTGAAATTATTTTATCTTCTATCCTGCAAATGGCTTCCATGTTTTCAAATCATCATTTTTGGAGACTGCCTTCTGTAAAAACGTGTCTTTTTGTTCAGGTTGGAAGAAAATAGGTCTGAATATTTTAAAAATACCTGGAAAATAAAAACTCCAGATTCCTCACAACCCAAACCATGCTTTCTCAAACAGACCCCACCTTGTCAGAGGGACAGTCACTCACTATCAGTCATTGTATTTTGTACCTTTTCCTCTTTATCTACCTGAGAGTTTGTTTATATATGTCTAGCTCCTTTGATATGCCTCATTACTGACATAGCAGAGACAGCTTGCAACTCAAGAGGTGTTTTTTAGATTCGCTGCTATCTGTTTTTTCATTACTAGCGTGCTGTCCTTATTCATTGTCAGATTAATTTACTGGAATATTCAGGTCCAAACTATTTGAAGAGCTATCTGTACAATAATAGTACAGATGGATAATTTTGAGAAAAACTGCTATAATTATAAGCAATTTATTATTTTATTATTCATTATTTTATTCCCCTCTGTCTTTCAACAGCTATTTGTACTGGGTGAAAATGTCTAGCACATAGTTATGACTGGCAATATTCAATAAATGTAGATTGACTCAGAAAATTAGAAGTTTTCTTTTCCTGTGTTCCCAAGCCCTGGACATCTTAAAGAACTGTTTTTAAAATTCTAGAAAGAAATTTGGAATCCTGGGGGGTGTTCTACAACAAGTGTAAATGTTTCACAGATTTTTAGTGCTGAACAGCTTTTAAGACTAATTCAGTTCTCAGTACCTTCTCTGCTGTATAATAAGCATGACTTGTGCATTATTTACTAATGGCCTGTCTGACTTTATTCATCTATCACAATAGTAAACTGAAATATTATTGTGTGGGAACTACCAGCATTTGCTGAATTTCTAAAAGCAATCACCTAAGAAGTTTCTTTTAGCAGTTGAACTATTAGGGGCACTTGGAAGGTGATGACTCAGAGACCTCTGGGTTGGATCTTCCTAGTGAGCATGGTTTTCTTAATATAAAGCTTCATATGTTGTTTGACAGGAACCTTGTCAATAATGTTGTTATGATTTGGTTTTGTTTTTACTGAAATTGATAAAAGTATCCACAAACAAGTTCTGAGTTCTTAAAAAAAATTACTTCAAATAATAGATTAACTCAGTCACTCACTTCTCTTCACCAAACAGCATTTTCAAACAAACACATTCCCACACATGGGTTAGAGCAAAGTACTGATCTCTCCTTCCTCAAAACAAGCTGGGATGAAAAGGACTTACCTGTACTTTAGTGTATCCAGGTTATTTTGGAACAAGAAATTTCAGAGTCCTCACTTTAGCAGGGTCCTTCACTTGTCAATCATGCCATACTGTGAAAGTTTATATTTTATTGAACACAACATCAAGCTTCTTTCATGCACCTTCCCATTCAACAGTGGGGAAGGGTAGGTCTCTTCCAACCTACGTAGTGCAGAGCTTCTGTATTTGGGCTATTATTGCTATAGGAAATTGTCTGTTGCCATACCTCATTGTATAGATGAAGACAAGCATTTGCTTGATGTGATAGCATTGTTGGGTGCAGCAATTCTGTGGGTCAGAAAGCGCATTTATTTGAGGAGTTTGCTAGTGTAGGGTTGAATAGAATGAATTCCTGAAACTACTGAAAAACAATTTTCACAATTATTATGTTTGGTGACGTATATAAACCTCAGAATGGTCTTTAGCACAGGAAAAGATACAGAAGCCTGTGACTGTAACTGAAAAATTACAGGGAATGAGCTGCATTGGTCTGTACAGTCAAAAATAAGATTGCAAAATAAGTTAAATAATACATTGCCTGATGGAAAGAGCCTTGAGCTGATTGTCAGACAAGTCAGATTCTTTTACTGGCTCTAACGTTACCTACTCTTTATCTTGGACAAGTTGTGCTTCTTCAGTTAAAAAACAAACAAACAAACAAACAAAAACCAACAAACGAACAAACAAACAAAAAAAGCAAGTTCTTTTAGGTCCACTAATGGGAAATTGTACCCATGAATGAGATATCTTCCTAATGTTTATTGATTTAATTCATAACCTTCTTATGCTTACAGAGCTCATGTTAGTTCTTATAGGTATGACATCTTTATACCATCATATAGACACTTCCTCCCCCTGCCCAAAGGTATTGCACACATATGTTCCTCTCAAAGGCTTTCCATTTTCTAAAAGTATTGCATGAATTGGTGAGTTATTTTAATAAAATGCACTCAAAATTACTGAAATCAGCTGAAATAATGTAACAGAATCTTCTTTCAAAGAGAAGAAAGCCAAATAAATAAAACAAATATTTTGACCTTCTGTTTGCCTTCAACCAGTCCAATGAAATATAATACAACCGTTAATAACAATTGACATGATCTCTTACAAAACAGATTCAGGCTGCTTACTCATTCCCTTTTCCTTCTTTGCCTTTGGCTAATAGGAGGAAGTGAAGATATGTAGAAAAGACAGTGTGTAAAATAACTTTTAAATGGTTTAAGTTCTCATTATTTTAGCCTTTACATTTTTGGTTTACAAACAAAATGATTTATTTTTGTAATTGCTATCTGCTCATATGCTGACTGCATTCTGAGTCAAACTATGTTATTGCCTTCTCTCACATTGTGATAGTAATAAAGATCTGCAAGACAAACTCTATCCTCAATTACAGATGTGCAAAAATGCCAATTTAATTTGAAGACTATGAGGTCATACAAACAGTAATCAGTGAATATTTTTGCAATGCTGAATCTGTATCACTGTATTAATATAAACAAAGGAAACTGAGTTCCAAGGGGGATAGGTGAACATGAAACCAAAACAGTGGATGGATTTCTCAGCTTGCTGACAGAATCAGAAACAAAATTGACAAAAACATAAGCTGCATTAAGCTAAAAAAATCCTCAGGGGAAAAACATAAATAAATCTACCTTTCTTTCATTGTCATATCTTTTTGTAAAATAAAAATTAAAATTTGAGGGCATATAGTCCGTACCAAATAAAGGCTGACAGTTCTTATTCAGAAAGGAGGAACATTGGTTGCACAGAAAGAATAGAGCATAAAATGATAATATTTAAAAAAAAAAAAAATTTCCAGCTCCTTTTTGTTAAAAGTATTGGCTGAAGTTGTATTAAATTAATGGATGGTTTAGGTATTGCTGAAGTTGTTGCAGATTGTTTAGAAAACTAGCATGAAATAATGAAATAAAATAAGCAAAAGTGTCTCCAATTTTTCTCCAAAACACCCATCTCTACCCTAAACTGAAGTCCTGAACACACACTGAGGCAAGTCCTGGACACCCACTGAAACAACACCGAAAGAATGAACTCAAAGAAAACGTTAGATAGGTTACTGTATATAAATATTACTCTACATTCGGAAACACAGCCAACTTTGACTTGATGTATCTTGAAGCAAATTTGCTATTCTTATATATGGCACACTTCCCTTTTGAGAACTGTATCATAAAGCAACAGACTGTGTATACCAATACTAGTTGACCATTCCACGGCCTGATGTAGTGTTCTGTTTGTAGGACTTCATTTATACTTAGTTATAGTTATCATTAACTATCCAGTAGTTGTCAGTGAATGCGTGAATTCTTTAAATTGAATTTAAGAACATGAAGACAAAGAGGAAGAAAAACAACTTCTGCAATACTAAAGAGTCAAACGGCAGTACAGAATGTTGGCTGGACTATTTGGAGATAAGAAAATTTGTTACCAAACCTTAAAGTGTCCTAATTTTTTAGTTTTTTTAATTTTTTTTTAACATGGAGAAGCTGAAGGGCGATGGCCTGATGCTTTTGTTGTACACATTTTTTTGCACAAGACACGGAAAAGCTTTTTACTTCTGGAATCTGGTCCTCTGTCCTGTTTTGTACAAGCTAACAATAAGTGCAATTTCGAAGCCTGTCCTCTATTCAAATCACAGAGAAACACAGAGAAGAAAAGTCCTTAATTTGCTCTGTAAGACCATTACAGAGTGTTTCTGGAGTCTCCAAACTCCTCCTGAGTTTCAAGGAGAGTATGTAATGCACAAAGAATGCTGTCTGCAGTTTCACATACTAAGACACTTGAAGAAGAAATGTCTTTAACTTTTCAGGTGTCACTAATCCAGTGTGTTTTTCTGTATGAATATTTATCACAGTATCACAGTATCACAGTATGTTTGGGATTGGAAGGGACCTCAAAAGATCATCTAGTCTAATCCCCCTGCTGGAGCAGGAACGCCTAGGTGAGGTCGCACAGGGACATGTCCAGGCGGGTTTTGAATGTCTCCAGAGAAGGAGACTCCACAACCCCCCTGGGCAGCCTGTTCCAGCGCTCTGTCACCCTTACTGAGAAGAAGTTTTTTCTCAGATTCAAGCGGAACCTCTTGTGTTCCAGCTTGATCCCATTACCCCTTGTCCTATCATTGTTTGCCACCGAGAAGAGCCTGGCTCCATCCTCATGGCACTCACCCTTTATATATTTATAAACATTAATGAGGTCCCCCCTTAGTCTCCTCTTCTCCAGACTAAAGAGCCCCAGCTCCCTCAGCCTTTCTTCATAAGGGAGGTGCTCCACTCCCTTAATCATCTTCGTTGCCCTACGCTGGACCCTCTCCAGCAGTTCCCTGTCCTTCTTGAACTGAGGGGCCCAGAACTGGACACAATATTCCAGATGTGGTCTCACCAGGGCAGAGTAGAGGGGAAGGAGGACCTCTCTCGATCTACTAACCACCCCCCTTCTAATACACCCCAGGATGCCATTGGCCTTCCTGGCCACAAGGGCACAGTGCTGGCTCATGGTCATCCTGTTGTCCACCAGGACCCCCAGGTCCCTTTCCTCTACACTGCTCTCTAATATGTAATTTCCCAACCTATACTGGAACCTGGGGTTGTTCCTGCCCAGATGCAGGACTCTACACTTTCCCTTGTTAAATTTCATTAGGTTATTGCCCGCCCAACTCTCCAGCCTGTCCAGGTCCTGCTGGATGGCAGCACATTTATGTTTAGTCCATATTACATGGAAATTCTGAGAATTAAAGAAACTGATTGATTTCAGGCCATTTTTAATATACAGTACTGTCTGATATGAAAACAAGACTCCCTAAGATGAATTTGACTACTATGTACTAAGTAATACGAACCAAACAGTCTTTGCATTGCAGGTGGCTAGAACAGTCAATAAACTGCTGACTCAGCAAGAGAGATGAATAGAATGCAATAACAATCAATTTAGCAGACAATCTCAAAATATCTTTAAACAAAGAAGGGATATAGTTAACTGTTTCTTTTCCCCAGTGAGGAGTTAAGTGGTTATGTATTTTCAGGATTTATAAAACAAAGTGATGTCTCTGATACAATTAATTTTAGATTCAGCTTTTCTCTGGGATCGGTTTAAAGCAGAAGCTATTTCCATCAATAATACTCAAACTGTTCTGTCTTGCGTTTTTGAATGCAACAGGAAACTTGGCATGTGTATGTGATTCCTAATTTAAATGCAAGTTATGGAGGGTATACTTGACCTTTTATACAGGCATAAAGGATGTAACTGGTTTTAAGGACTGTACTGTGTTTTCAAGTTCACCATTGAAGAGACCATTTTCCTTAGCAATATTACTGTAAATGGGATTAGACTTATGTCTTAAGAGACTTTAGGTCACTCCATTTGCATAACTTATGTGAGACCTTAGAAGGATAAAATGATAAAGCAAGAAAACTAGTGAAAATAAAAAGTTAAGTAGTATAAAATCTAGGACACAATTAGTTTCACCATGTGCAAGCAATCTTGCATTTCATCTAAATTCCTGTTACATCAACTTTGCTTTCTTTACGCACCATTTTTCTCATTCTGCTTTTTATGCACTCAGCCCACTTAACATAAAACTCACATCATTACTGCAAATATTTCATGGTATTTCTGCAACTCTTTAGTCATAGGTAGAGGTACTGTTCCATCAGGGTATATAAGGATTTGATAGACTGGCATTAGCATTTACATAAAATATAGTGAAATGTCTTCCCAAGACAGGAAGTAAAGTGTGGCTGCAGCTAATGATGACAAAAATACTTTGCTCTCTGTATCTCATTCACCGTTTAGTTCAAAAAAACCGAAAAATATAACAATTTCTACAGACCTATATGGTCATTTAATATATTTTCACTCACAGTCCTTCTGTTAATTACCTCTTTGACAAGTGTCCAACCCATTCATGATGTTTACAATAGCTTAGATTATTAAAACAATAGTTTTAATCAGTTCTCACAAGACTGAGTTATCCATGTCTGCAGACTGCAATAATTCCAGCAACAACCCAAATAACATTAAAAAGTAGTTAAATCCTCTTTTGTTCTTCAAAAGCAACATTAGTCTTTTTTATTAAAAAAAAAAATGCATTTTTATAACTGGTAAGTGGACAAAATAATTCTAGAATAATGTGTTACTTTTCTTGAGTAACCTATTGTAGAGATTTTTCTATTAAAAATAGTGTCTTAGTATGTACAAAAGCATTATCCAGTGGGAATAGTACTAGATCAGCACTCAGATTTACTTTTTGTTCTGCCATCCTCAGGCAGTTTATTGTATCTCTGGAAACCTGTTTTCACATCACAGAATAGGATATACATTAATCAGGCTGTTTGATCCAGCTAGCTAGCCAAAATTTAGTCATGCAGATGGATTTAATTAGGTGGAATAGTTAATGGTGGAGGCAGGTATTTCCTTATTGTAATTTTTGCTTAAAAAACCAAATATATAAACAAACAAAACCAACCACCAACAGCCCAGCATCCTGTTCTCTTGAGTACAAGAGGAATTAAATAAGATAAGCTACTTCTTTCGTGGAAAAAAAGTATTTTCAAGTCCATAATCCTTGATCACCATTTTGAGCCTTTTCTATATGGTCAAACTCCTAGTTTGGTTGTTTGGTTGGTTTGGGTTTTGGTTTTTTGTTTGTTTGTTGTGGTTGCTTATTTTTTTCCCCCATTTATGCGAACATTACCTCTACTAGGTGTCCCCTTGGAACATTATGCATAATACCACTCTGTTAGGAGCAAGTTGATTTTCAGATATTCATCTCTGTCTCTGTCATGTAGGTGCTAGATAAAGAGGTTTTTTATGTTAATTAAAGTGTCTCACACAAACTAAAACTTATATTATTTGCCTTTGGTTGCATGTAGTTCATACTGAATTGCTCAGCAAACTGTTATGGTACATGCACTCTGCTTGAATGAAGTATACGTAAGAGTTTTCAAGCCACTCCTTTGTAATGTATTGGTTGTTCCCAAAAGAGTGGATACAAGGTTACTTAGGTACTGTTTTATCATTAGATTAATTTAAGGGTGAAATAACAAATAACTATCTGTAAAGTTTTGTAAAATCCAAAAAATATTTAAATTCTTAATTAAGACTGTGTTTCATTTTTAATCCTTAACTGTACTTAAAATTTATGAGGGTGATTATTTAACCTCTATAATCTAATCCAAGGCAGTCATCTCCTGAAGAGTTCTTTGAGTTACTTCTTTTCTGCATTTTTTAAGGATGACTACTATAGCAACCAATGTGGACAAGATGCCTAGCAATCCAAAATAGAAAATAGAAACATTAGTTTTATTTGCTTTATCGTGAAAACAGCTTTTCCATAGTTGTGACATAGCACTCGGATGACAGTACTGATGGAAATACGTATTGTGCTCCCAGGAAAGATAAAGATGTCCTACATTTTTGAAATATCATAATATCCTTCCAGTTGCCCCCAACAATAGTCATAGAACCTTATAAATTGTAAGAAATATATGAAAATGCATCGAAGTTGACTTGCTACAAGCTCCGCAAAGGATCAGTAATTGAGTTATGAGCAGAACAAAAACTGATGAAAGTGAGACATACCAGGATGGCGTAACCTCTTTCTGTGTCTCTATGTTTCAGTTATGCCTATGGCATAGTCTTATCATTTTATTCAGTAAAAGTATATTTAAAATCTTTTTTATTTTGTGATTTCTGGTAAAGGGAGAATTCTAGATTTCTGGAAAGGTCAGTCCATTTGAATACTTGGAAAAACTTAGAAAAAGTGTTAGATCTACTTCAGTAGATCTTCAAACAAAAAGCTGGAGCTTTGAATAGACCTTGAGTTATGGAGCAGTGAATCTTTTTGGGTTTTTTTGTTTTGGTTTGTTTTTTTTTTTTTTTTTTTAAAAAAAAAGGTATAAAATTAGTCTATATTAGTCCACTGTCACATGAGGAAAATAGTTACATATAGTTAATATACACTCCCACACAAAGAAGTGTATGAGTGTATATTATGAGGTATACAAAGTATTTTAAATAATCTGATCAGATTAGATTGCTGTGAACTGAGACAGTTTAAAGTCTGAATTTTAAGGGCAGACAGAAGATGAGGAATAGGAGTGTTATGAAGGAGATAGAGAACAGAGGCGCAAAAACATTACATGATTTGTCACACAAAAAAAAAAATACAGAGCAAGTGGCAATGAAGCCTGTATCCTCTGACTTCTACAAAGCTCTCTTAAATCCCATATTTCTAAAATAAGAATATAATGGTAAGTCATCCTACAGAGAATAATAATCTGTTTAAAAACGAAAAGAAAATATTTTTATTCAAAAATCCACTTTGGAAATATCTTTACACAAATTACAGCATGTTGACCATCTCCTGTTGTCAGACTGTGTTCCTGAAGAATGTGCATAATCTGCTCACAGTAGGAATAAAGGCTTTGAGATGCAGGACTGTAAAAGATTTCACTTTGGATAGCGCAATATTAAAGATAAACTGTCTTTTGCTTCTAACAGGAAAGTGAGCTGCATGAAAGTTTACGTGTTGACTCAGTAACCTCGAATCTTCTAAGTGTGGGACAAGATTGTTATCTTCTCCAAACTAATTTGTCTCTGTATTCCTATTTAGAGATGTTCAATAGTGTATTTATTAAATACCCCCCACTTTATGTCACACTGACCATGCCTTTTTGCTGTAGTTGCTTAAGTTTCATGCTCATTGTTGTTTTTTCAAATACAAAGAGGAAAATTACCACATACTCTTCCAAATTTGTTATTTCTCATCACCTGAGGTACTGGAATTTTCATAGTCCAATTTCAGCACCATCTATCTGTTGAATGGCTGGAGAATGGGGATGATGGATCCTTTGCATAGCAGTAACCACTTTGAGTCTACCAAAAAACTGCCTTGGCCCCTCCCAAAGTAAAATCTTGGGTTTCCCACTGAGCAATGACACAGGACATATTTTTTGCATTCCATTTCAGAATCTGCCATATTATAATTTTCCCCTGGATAAGGATCCTAGGTTTCAGCCAGTTTTCAGTAAAAACATGAATTTCCAGAGATTCAGTAAAAGGGTGGAATGAGTTTAGATATCCTTTTCAGGACACATTGACTTTTAGTTTTGTTTCAGAGCATTTCTTTTAGCTTTGAATACTTGCGACCCCAGAAATAAGTGAGTGGATATGGTTCCTAGAAAACAGCAAAATCTTCAGTCCTAGCTGAACACCACAAGCTAGTGAAGCTACCTCTGAAAGAGAACTTTTAGTTATTGAGAACACATAACTTCAACTCTTCACCGGTTTGAAAAGAGGTTTACATACACTGAAGGAGTATCCAAACTTTGTACTCAATGTGAATATTCCTTGCAGTTAAATGAGCTGACATTGGCTTCTTTTTTTTTTTTTTTTTAATGTGTTTTCCAGACTTGTATCAAAGAATATTGAAAGCTTCAACAATTAAATGTTATATTTTTGAACTTTTTCTCAAGGAATTTTTTTTTTGTTGTTTCTTTGTTTTCTCTTTTAAAGATCCTTTACTTATTTTGCAAGAAAGACATGTCTAGACCTCTCATTCAAAAAAAAATAGTTTTACCTTTGACTCCTGGTCAAAATTAGTCACCATTTGCTTCTACACTTTTCATACAGTATCTACTTTTTCTCTTCTAGATTGCATCTTTCCTAAAAGTGTTTAACATTATGAAGACTAACTTTGCTTATCTAATAAGATGAATGTTCTATAAAAATATAACCACACTCCTTTTTTTTAAATTATTGAGTAGCATTATCTTGGTATTGAAATGGCTAAAGTCTATTTCTTCCTTTTCATGTTAAAATAAAGTTAATAAGCAGCGAGTGACATGGACTGTAGCTGCTAAAGCTAAACTTCTAAGTAATCCTAAAAGGAAGGAGGAAAATTGTTCCTGACAAGCTGAAATTACATTATAAAACCTTCCGTATTTTGAAGACTGATGGGTCATCCTAGGCATGAAGCTTATTTCAGTGTTTAACAAAACCTGTTTATAAAGAAAATATCTACCCCAATATCAGTTTTCCGAAAGCATGCCCCTTAACCCCTGCTTTTTTGTTTCTATTCGTTGTTGGCATGGAGACGAAGAGGCACTCCAGTAGATTGATCAATGTGTGGTAACATCAACATAACATTTTCAGTCAAGTTCCCAGGAGCCTTCCTCCTGAATCTGTCATTTTGATTCAGATAACTAAATCAGGCTAAGCACTGCAATGATAACGGATGACTTGCCTCATTAACTGTCTCCTGCTGCTTTACTTTGTCAGGAAGCACCATAGTGACAGTCTGCATTCCAGTGAGAGAACTGGTTCCCCTCATATTGTTTTGGTACATATATGCTTTTCACATATCTATCCATTCTTTTGTCTGTGTTCATGTACAGAGAGAGACAACTGCAAGCAGTGTTTAATGAATATTTCATTAAGAGGAAATAAGAGTTGAAAAATACTTTATCAAGATTTAATAACATAAATAAACATATTTCATAACATCCTGATAATAGAGCTGTATTTTCTTATATTCATAGTCTCAAACTTTCTGTTTCCTTTAAATGGGATTCTTTTTTTGTTAAGGCACTTTGCTTATCTTAACAGCCAATGAATTAATTACCTTAATTACACCAATATACAATAATTAAAATCCTAAGAATCTTCCCTAGATGATTACTTTGAATTTTAAATATGCTGTTGAATAAATAAATGGCACTAAAATGAAACCTGTAAATGACCAGACAAACAAGTGTTCAATTGTAGCTGTTAAACAGACCACAGGTATACTACAGGATGTACAAGCACAGGTGAAAAAAATGAAGTAGTAGCTGTGCGACTTGTTTGTTATCAACTATGTTTGTGGGTAGGTGCTTAATACACACACACACACACACAAACCTGCATGTATTAAATAAGCTACTCAAAAACCATGGCCACCTAACTTGTCCCACGACAACTATCTTCCTCATATATTTGCACCATATAACGACCATAAACTAATCTAAATTAGTGAAATGATAATATACTAATATTTCAGTCTCCCTCATCACTCCCCTCGAAAACAGGTAATTTGCTTTCAGTTCCAAATGCAAAGATTTTTGCAAACTGAGAAGCAGCCTTGCCCATGGCATTGAAATAATACCATTCTGTGAGTGTCAGCCAAAGTATCTCAACCACCTTGAGCTGGCAAAGTGATTATAAAAGGAATTAAAGAATAGTGGAATTTGCCATTTATAATAACTCCCTTCCCTAGCACTATAGCTTTTAAACTCAACCAATTAAGGTCAACAAAGTATTCAAGATGGCCTGGCCAATTCAAGTCCAGTTTCAGTCGTAGGAGGTTTGCACAATCTGATCAAGGCACTTGGGTTATATTCACTGGATACAGAGGATTTCACTGAAGTATTTGGAGGACCCTGGTGTTGGCTGCCACAGCACTCCCAAAAATCTCACTTAACTGACTAAGCAGGAGTTAGAAATGAGTAAGGAAGTCCTATCATTTCTGTTCCATTGCTGCCTAGTTCTTGATGTCACGTACCAGTCTGTCACTTTTCTACTCAAAATCTAGTGGGATTCATGAATTGCCTACTCTCTGGCTAGCACAGTTAATAACATTTTATGAAGTATACTTAACTTTTAGGGGAAAAAAAAATATAAAAGTCTTGGTAGATTTTTTTCTTACAACTTAATTATCTCTTCTGAGATTGTTTTGAAGAGTAAGGTATAAGTGTACACCTCTTCTAAGTGCAGGAAGATCTCAGACCACTGGGCATAGGCTATTTAAGGATTTTTCTCGTTTTCTCTTGAAGTTGTACCACTTCAGACACACAAATATTTAGTTCTGCATGTTTGCCCCCGGGGAAGAGCTCTAACACAGACCCTCTTTGCCCCAAATGGGGTTCACACACACAAGTTCCAGGAAGAAGTTCCACTTTTAGAAAGATATTACTTCTTTATTTTATTGCAAATAAGAAAAAGTAACCCAGACTACATGCATAATTCCTGAATATGGTTTGCAGTAAGGTCCCTTGCTTGATTTTCAAGTGCAGTCCTTAATCTTTATACATTGTACAGTTACATGAAGATGAGCATCGCACAAGCAGGTTATAATGTTCCCTGACAAAACACCATCTATAGTAACATTCAGCCGTGTGTATTCCTGAGACAAGGTTGGCACATTGGAACCATGGCACACTAGTCCTTCCTCACCTCTCTTCCAGTTACAACGCCATCCACCTGAATGTGTAGAGCTACACACACACTGAAAGGAAAACCTAATTCTTATTCAAGGAAAAGATATCTCTCAACTCACATGAATGAAAATCCATCTGAAGGTCAAGTTTTTTCCTAAGAAGTTTCTTCTTCACTTAGCAGTTTTCCCTTCTGCAATGTCTCCACGGGTTACAAATTATTCCTTGAATCATTTTGGAGCATATACAAAGACATGATTCAGCCTAGTATCCTTTCTTATGTCATAACAAGTAGAATGTGATACTACTAGGATGAAATCTCTTTCTAGCTTTTGATCATTAAATGGTCTTAATTTAAATCAACACAGAAAGAAACCATGAGAGAAAGCCCATTTATCATACTTGTTACGGTAAGAGAATGGAAAAAGACATTAATTACATTTTTTCCTGGATAGGATGAAATTATTTTAGTTATGTAATATGTATTACTTACATTTCAACATTTCACACATTTTAAACATTTCATACATTCAAACATTTTAAAACCACCTCACAGAATAAGCGTGATAAGACATTTATGGTTAGCAATGAAAGATGCTTGATTATAAATATTCTGGGCTTTGGAATGTCTGTGAGTACTATGCAATTTTCTTTCAAATTGCTCTCAAATAAAGAAGTATATCAGAATAGAAATGAATTGTCTTGCCACTATTTCATTTTAGGGTACAGAAAACATGGAACAATATTTTTTTAAGGTCTTATATGTAGATTTTTATAATTAATAATTTATTATATTGTGTATACCAGTCACTATTGAAGCATACCATATCAAACATTACCAAATTGTTTTTTGGAGTAAAAATATTTTAGACCTTTTGGATATCTCTGGCAAGTTGTAAATTTATTGGAAAATGTAGGTTTTGAGACACCAAAGTTATTAATAATTCTCATCAAATTTTGTGAAGTTTTTTCTTTTTTCTTTAGCATGATAAACATTTTCGTTTTTCTTTTTGTTGTTTTCAAAATTCCATCTTAATGAATGCTTGTTACTTTCTTCACTTTCCTCCCAGATCAACTTGATAGTAGGAGCACACCTCAGGAGATTAAAAAAAAAAAAAAAAGTCTTGAAAAAAAATGACTTCAAGGATCTGGGCCATATAGACCACAACAGGATCAGTTATCCTTATGTCATTCAGGAGGAGACATACAAATCAGGTTTGATTTGGTTTGGTTTGGTTTGGTTTTTACTCTTTGTATCAGTCTTTCACATTCTTAAAGCCTGTTTTTGTGTCTCCATCTCCTCTGTTCCGTTGTTTGGACCACAATGTTCACAGTCTTTTGTTTTCCTCTCCTAGACTGACCTTATTAGAGACCTCAGATCATTCTCACTTTTCTACTTCAGAGGCTCTTTAAGTTATCCTATGTTCCTCAGACAGGAGATGTTCCAAACTGTATGCAGTAAAGTTGTTGGGGTACTGCCAGTGCTGCATAAAACAAAGAACTATGTCATGTGTCTTGCAGGATTAATTCCTCCCATATATCCTATTGTCAGACTGGCACATTTATTTTTTCCTCTTTTATGATCAGACTTTATTATGTTTCTCATTTTATACTTAATCAGTCTTTAGTTGTTTCCTTTTCAAATGCTTTGCATTTTTTCCTGTTTTTCTGTGGTTTATTGTTGTGGTTGGTTGTTTATTTGTTTTTCTGGGCTGTTCATCTTATTTGCCTAGAATACATGTGTCTAATCTAATCCCTTCAATTTTTGCACTGGCTGTATATCCTCTATTCCATTTTACAGATTAATTATGGATCTTTGCATAGGACAAGACTGAGGCTAGATCTCTGCTAATAGCATTCAACGTACCTTTACACATTGCTAATGAGTATAACTCCTCTCTCTACAGTTCATCAACCACATTTCCATCCTGTATTTAAAAGTGGACCACAGGAAGTCTGAAATACAGAATATTGTTGCTTTTCCTCATATCAACTACTCCCTTTTGCAAACAGAAGGAACTTTGATTGTTTAATATAATACTATTTTAAACTGCCATAGCCAAGGGAGATCAGAGCTGAAACCTGTATAAACCACGTTTGTGCTTTACCTGCACCAATAAGATGTTTTGCAATGAGTTTGAGTCTGCATGTTTACATGAACATGTCCTAAGGTAGTTTCTTCTTCTAAGATTTCTTGGCCTAATAAAACCTTATTTCCACTGAACTGACTTCATATTTCTGCCATGGTCTTTAATAGCCCCTTTCTTTCTTTCCTGGTGTTTGAAATCTGACTCTCCCTCCTGACCATTTGAAAAAGTACTGTTAGATGGGACATGGATGTCATTTGCTGGATCATGTGTGTGGGAGAGAATTACCAGCTTCATAACATTTTACACAGAGAAACATTTGCTCCTTCTAATTAAATTCTCCCCATTTCACTGTCCAAATCTGATCTATATTTTAAAATGCTGAAACATCTTCCTAACTGCCTGTGACTTCATCATGTGTAGAAGTGTACAGTGTCATCAGTTCCTGACACTGCAAAAACCTGAGCCTGGACCTCTTGAAGCCAGGAGACTGATTTTTAAATTAATGAGGTTTGAAATAGTAATTGCTAAACTTCCAACCTTATTTTTGATCTTGAGCATTGTTTTTGCAAATAGGAGAGATCAATGCATACTAATTTTATAATTAAATCTGTGGTGTTTCTCTAATCTCTTGATTTCAGCAGCCACAGCTTGAAGACGTGCTCCCTTCATCATGAAACTAGTCATGAAACAGAAACAAGTTCATATTTTCAGAGTGAATCTTTCTCTATGTGATCAAGGCAGTTTCCTAGCAGAGAAAACAGATTTCTATTTAAAAAAAATAAATATAGATAGATAGATAGATAGATACACACATATATATATACATACATACATATATATATATTTATATATCCCTGAGCCATCATCCTCCCACCACTGGATTTACCAGCACAGAGGATTTCTTGCACAATTTTTTGAGCAATGCCTGGAACTGATATTTTGCAACTGCTTTAACTTCTCTCCAAAGTGACTTTTTAAGGCATATTTCCCCCACACATTCATATAAGATTAGTATTCTCTTTTAGCTAAGGAAAGATTAAGATGATCAGTGCTTTAAAGCCTTTGATTCCCTCTTTTCAGCTGTAGTTACTCCTACAGTAAATAATACTTAGTGAATTGAATAAAGTCTCATTATTCTTTGTCAAGACACAATAGTAAATTGAGCCACAGTGATTTTCTTCTCTTGAGACACGTGTTACTTCTGTCCTTTGCAATCTAGGAAATACCTATTGTCAGAAAGACTTTATCCTTGAAATAAGAGGTGTTAAAATTCTGGTGTCTCCTTCCAAATTTTATCAGAGAAAAAAAAAGAAAATGTAAATTCTTTATGAAGCCTTTTGATGAAGAGAGTTTATGAAACCTCTCAACTTCTTTCTCTAACATAGAACAGAACAGAAAATAAATATTTCGGTTGCCATGAAGATTTTAAGTTCAACATCTTGAAGAGTGTTTCACTTAAGGTGCATTTCTTTGAATAAAACCTCAGTCTTTATACAACAGGATAGGTTTCCTAGTTTATATTTATCTACTATTTCCCCAAATTATTTAATATATCTCTAAATTTGATTACTTAGTATCTGTGACGAACTATCAATATAATGCTGTGTGTTTCAAAGTAATCTACTGACTGCTGGCTTTACAGTGCTGATTTTATCTTGTCTTCACAAATAATTGAATTTAAACCCCAAAATTATATTGTAGGGTAAATTACTCGTATTCCTGTAACAAATTTGTTATTTGACTTACATTTTTGTAGCACAGAAATGTATGTGTATGTGTTGCAAACACAAAGAGTGTATTTTTGTATCCAAGTAAAATAAAAATTTTGGCTAGAATACTAAATATGGCTCTAAGCATGTACTTCCAAGTGTTTCTATTCTGAATACAGGTTCCCATTCTAAGTCCATTTCTGTTTTTTTCTGCTGTCTTAAAATTCCCAATCTTTATCTCTTTCCACAAGGAAACAACATGAGAAATCCTGTGAAGAAAGTGTTTCTAAGGTTTGCTATCAAAGGCAGGAATATACAGTCACTCTTACAATGACTTTTGTGACTAATTCTTTCATAATATAGGCACCAATCCAGCCGATGGCAAAAGCTTGGAACTTTGCATGTGGAGAAATGGTGTCGCTAAGATGTACTATTGGATTAAAATTGCTTATCAGTTTGGCTGAATTGGGAGATTTGCTATTCTGGGCAAGGTCTGCTGGAGATACGTTCTGTCCTTGACACATTTTGGAAGTGTGCTTTAGACTAAGATTATCAGAGTTGAATATTAAAAAGCACCAACAACTACAGCACAGTTTGTAACATTTGCAAAGACCATGAAAAGTCTCTCCAGGCTATGAAGATGCATACTTCACCTGTTTCATTTGTTTACTTTGTATATTGTACATTAAAAGAGAATAATTTGGAGAATTCAAGGAGAATCATGATAGTGGATTTGGTGAAGATCAATGGATGTCATAACTCAAACAGTTCTTTAGGAATACAAGTAAGATTAATTCTAAGTCCAGTGGTGGAAGGAAGAAAGGTGTTGAAGTCATGTAGGATAAAAATGAACTCTGAAAAATTATGTTCCTTCTTAAACACTCACTATTATAATATTCATTTAATCTTCAGCTCCTTTTCATCTACGAAGGGTAAAGACACATGAAATGTAAAAATTATGTCAATGTTTTTGTTCAGATAAACCTCAGGAGAAAATATTTATTTCTTGCTTTATTCAAAACTGTTTTGCCCAACCTTGATACTAACTAAACCAGCAAAATATCTGTTGGGAATGAGCAAAAACCACTTATTAAGAATATATATGTTATCTGACTATATATTCCTGCATCTCTCTCCCAAATACTGTAGCAATATTCCAAGCAAAAGTGGACAAAAGAATTACATGTTAAATTCTGTAGTGCTACATATTAAACACATTCAGTACAGAAAAAAACTCTGAACACAGAATGACAGGTGAAAGTGTTTCCTAGTGTTTTCAATTCTAACCTAAACAGGACCACATATGTATCATACGTTCCCCATCCCAAACTGATTTCACTACACAGAGAAAACATTGCAGTTAAGATCTATTTTACTTAAACTGTATCACATCAGGACTAGGCTGGGATTGTTTCTTCTTACTCCTTTAATTTTTTTATTTTTTTTTAATGAGAGAGATATTGATACCTGTGTGGTTCTCTACTTGCTGCATCACATATCAAGTCTACTCCTTTATCATTCGTGAATACAAAGCAGAACACAAGGCAAAATAATGCCTCGAAGTACCTGTAGCTGATGTTACAGGGGTACGTTTTGTGCCACTCAATCAATTTTGGATAATTGAGATATTTTATAAAATGTAAATATAAACAGTTTACTCTCTATGTCAGATTTTCTACAAGAGTTCAGAGGAGCAAAACAGCCTCTGGGAATAGCCATTATGCAATTAAAAGGCTCTTCCTAGGACTGAAGTGGACCTAGAATGCAAGGAACTACCATGACAAGCCAAGATGGGGGAAAGATTGCAGGTGAAATTGTGCGCATTTGTAGCGACACAATTCCAGGGACAAAGATCACCATAGTTTTCATCTTTTCTATTTTGTCTGTATAGACTTGTTTGTTTGTTTGTTTTATTCAGGAAAGGAGCATAGATAGCAGGAATAAAGACAGAAGATAATAAACCAATGAAAGGGAACAGTGCGTGAATGTAGTTTTTCTAATTCACTAACACTGCAGATTTTCTTCAGTAAAACAATGTGTTAACAGAGTATTAATGTCAGCCAGAACATGAGAAAAAAGTGTTTATTTAGCTGTTATTTAGTAATTTTTTATCTCCTTGACTTCCTGTTCCTCGGAACATGCTTAGTTGCTTCAAATACAAGAGATCCGGGACAATACAGAAATATCCTTTCCTTTAGCATAGCACAGCACTCACTGGAGAATGTTGTGTTGAGAAAATAAAAAACACGTGTGTCTATTTTTACTAACTTTATAATCTCTCACAAGCTGTGTGAACAGTATTTTTAAAGGGAGAACATCGAAGATGAGTGCATTTCCTTTTAGAGATTTCCAGGTATGTGTATTCATCTGTAAAGCTAATCAATAAGCAGTGGGGTAGCAAAAAGTATTAGGATTTGTGTTTTACTTTAAAATTATTTTGTAGTTTGTAAACCTATACAAAGCAAATTGCAGTGGGAACAGGACTGCTAAAGACTCCTAGGATTGTACTAATTTTGTACTATTTCATCTGCAAAAGACCTCATTTTCCAAAGACTTTGAGGCTAGGCACAAACCATAGAACATCAGAAAATCTGAGCTGCGGGTAACGTGCACCATTAGTTTAATCTTCTTTTGAGTTTTCAAACATCCACTGCATCATATACTATGATATATATATTATTTTTTGACAATTAAACATTTTAAAATAATTTTCTCTATGGAGGTGTGGGATACTTAGTTATGCAAACCTTGATTTTAGCCCTTGTCCCAGATGACATTTTACTTGAGCAAAAAGTATCTTGACTAAATAATCTACCTACGCTTGAAAATAGAGGTTCATATTTTCTAGAATAATATATACTAATGTTTAGTAATCATTCTGAACTGTAGGTATGCAAAAACACAGAGGCTGAAATCCCTTGTTTGATAGCTGGCTGTAATAAACTGAGATTCCAATCAAATATGATATTTTTGCACAGAAAGATGAATGCCATTTTTGGTTTTTTGGTTTTGAGATATTATTATGACATCCAATCACAAAACTATATTATTTTGGGAACATTACAAAAATATGTCAGAAAGCCAACAATATTTCTTTTAATAGCCCAAGTACTTTAAAATTTGGCATGTAGAGGCTAAAATGGAGATATGTCTGTAATTCTTTGTTGCTTGGTCTGTAGCTAATTAAGTTTCTTCTTGCTCATAATTGGGAATCTATTTTCTTGCAGCTCTCCACTTGGATCCATACCATATGTAATTCTTGCTGTCTTATACCCTCAGTTATAGAATGTATTACAATATTGAAGTCAGTCTTTCTTGTAAATTTCTTTATCTGTTTGCCCTTCTCTCCTTCTTATTGGTAAATGTTGTGGTTTAACCCAAGCTAGCTATACAACCATAATAGCTGCTTGCTCACTCCCCTCCTCCCATCCTGAACAAGTGAGAGAATTGAAAGGGAAGGAAGAAACTAATAAGCTGAGATAAATGCAATTTAATAAAATAACAAAATATCACTAATACACTACTACTACTGTTACTAATACATATGAAATAAAAATATCATATAAAATAAAAGATACTCAATGCAATTACTCATGAACTCTGTCTGCACTGAGTAGTCAGTCCCAGCCAGCCGATCCCAGAGAGAGGAGAGAAAAAGGCAGAAAGGCCCAGAGGCCTCTGCAGAACAGCAGGATGGCAAAAGGTCATACTAGAGAAAGTCCTGAACAGAACTCCTCTGAACGGGTCTCTGCTTCAGCTCCAAAAAAGAGCTAGATGGAAGATCCTGGCTCTCCTTAAATATGAAGCATGACACTAATGGCATGGAATATTCTTATTGATCAGTCTGGATGTCAGTCAAGGTCTGCTCCATCCATGCCACCCTTCCTTGGTACCTCACACCTGTGGGCAGAGCACTCAGAATGTCCTGGGCTTCCAGATGAGAGCAATTAAAAACATTAACTCTGTCCCAGGGTGTTATCTTCTTGTTCTCAAACTAAATCCAAACAATGACCATGCCAGCTGCAAAAAAGAAAGGTTTCTAACTGCATAAAGAAAAATAGCCTCATTTTCAGTCAAAACAGCACAGTATAAAATAAGATTTTTCTTTGGTGTGTGATCTTATGTGCATGATTATTTTTCCCATTTTGAAGCTTAAAAAGCAAAGAGATTATAGTTTTACCTCTGCAAGTGTGTGTTTATTCATTGTTTGAGAAGAGCTTCTGTGTCCTGGGTGATATTATCTCCAGCAGTAGCTGCAGCAATATCAGTTTTGTAAGGCAGACGCATGCTAGCTTGTCACTTGTCTTAGTTCTGATATCCCCTGGGGGTATTTTGGATCATATTGACATTTATTTCAGGTGCTCATTCAGATTATCTTTAACAGGGTAATATATAACTGAGTTACTCAACTATCTTACTCCTGTTTCAATTGCATTCTCTTGCAGATAAAGTTTACTTTTTGGTTAAATGCTTTGCCCCCCCCCACCTCTTTTTTTTTTTTTCTTTTTTTTTTTTTTTAATACTGTCTTCTTTGCTCTATCATGCTGTATTTGAATACATTTCTGACAAAACTGAACTGTTTTCTATTCTCCTATATTTCTCCCTAATTATGTTCTTGTACTAAACAAATTGGAAATGTACAAATAAAGGATGGAAACTAGCTACATAAGCCCCTTGTGCTGAAAGAGATTGTACGGTAAGGGTCTTTGTTATTATGTGGTAATTGGATTCTAACATTCAAAATAAACGCTAGATATTAAAAAGGTGTTATTTAACACAGTGTATAATTACAATTTCTATTTCTTTCTGTATGGACATTTGAGAACAGATAGTATTGCTCATACATTTCACTTTTTTCTGTATTACTCTGCGGGAATTGTTTCATGAAAACAAATGAAGAGGCAAGTAAGTGAAATATAAAAACACATGATAATGCTCAAAGCTTGTTCAACAAACATGAAAGTTAAAAATAAGGCTATCCATTGCTTTTACTCAGTAAATATCAAGGCTTTAGATAGTACATTCTTTGAGAAGCTCATTGTGCTCTAAAAATAGTATCAGCCTTAGCAGTACTATGGTAAAATATCTTTGGTATGTATTATTGCTATTCTGAAAAACATATAGTATTTTTGCAGAAACACCAATTATATTTGAATCAATTTAATCTTCCTCATATTTATCTATATTCTGCCAAACTGGGGCCTCGAAATTCCCAAGGTCTGAATTTCTTTCTGCTCACATTTGGAAGTGTGACAGAGGTGGTCTCAGTGTTGTGGGAATGCAGGAGGAAGACATATAAGTAGAGCATGTTGGATTTGACTAAGAGGAAGGTATTGACCCATCAGACCTCCCCAGTAAGTCCATACTTCTCACTTCTGCATCAGGATTCATGGAACTTCTGGTCACTATGGTTGACCAAACTACACCTTTTCTGAGGTCCCTGCAACATCCTATGCAGTTACCCTTTGACTTCAGTGACACAACTTAACTGGGACATATTTCCTATGTACCTCAGCTCCATAAGCTACTAAAATGCAGTAACTATCAATACTATCAGTATCAAGACGAAACCAAACAGAACATCCTCTAATATGGAAAAACCATGGAAAAATCTGTCATGGTGAGGTTCCAAGGGAACTCCTTGCAAAAGGAATATAATCAGTGGAATATATATGGAAAAAGCTATATGGTTGGGAAAGGAATGCTTGCATGTTGCAGTCCTGGTACAACATTTCTGTGCTTCCTTTCTCACCCTAAGTCCATACTAATAATTTTTCTGACAAGTCCCAGAATTTTTATATTTAGCTGAATAGAATTGTATATGGTTACTTTCATGAACTCTCCTAGAAATCCTCAGTAATTCAAAACAGGAGGCAAAGCAAGGATGAAAAGAAAAAGTCACTAGCTGGAACTGAAGTTCTAGGTGTCATAAACATTACTTGTTGCATTTGATGAAAAACAGCTATTGCAATTGTATCCAGAATCCTCTATAGAATTTAGTTTAAGTGCTCTGGAGTAAATTTTTTATTGTCAAAGTATTTATGAGGTAGGAACTATTTGTTATTTGTCATCAAAGCCAGGCTTGAACTCCACTCTTATTGATTTCTTCCTAAAATCAACCTAACATTGCACAGCTTGTAGCAATACTAGCTGTTCTAGAACTAGCACAACAAAAAAAAAGGGAAATTATTCTCTATGCCCCTGCAGATATAGTAATGATTTCAGATTTTGCTTACCAAATAACAACTTCCAATAGAGCAGCTGAGTATTTGCAGCAAGTCTCTTCAGCTAAATGAATTTTTAGGCTTTTTGTTTGTTTTCCTTATCTTCTCAACTGTAAGCTGTGTCCTTGATTACCTGATGAACCCATTCAGACAGAGTTTTTGAGCTGAAGTTACACCTTCCCTTGCCTCAGCATTCTGTTTTATGTAACAGTATCTGTGCAAAGGGTATGATATCAAGCTGTCAAATCATAGAATCGTAGAATGTCCTGAGTTGGAATGGATTCACAAGGATCATCAAGTTCAACTCCTGTCCCTGCATATGACAATGCCAAAGTTCACACCAGGTGTCTGAGGGTGTTGTCCAATCACTTCTTGAACACTGTCAGGCTTGGCACTGTGATTACCTCCCTGGAGACCCTGTTACAGTGCTTCACCACCCTCTGGGTGAAGAGCCTTCTCCTAATATCCAACCTAAACCTCCCCTGGCACATTTTCCTGACATTCCATCAGGTCCTGTCATTGGTCACCAGAGAGAAGAGACCAGTGCCTGCCCTCCAACTCCTCCCTTGTGAGGAAGCTGTAGACTGTGATGAGGTCTCCCCTCAGTCTCTTCTTCTCCAGGCTGAACAAACCAAGTATCTTTTTTAGCGTGTGGTGCCCAGAACTGCACACAGTGGTCCAGGTGAGGCTGCACCAGTACAAAGCAGTGTGACAATCACCTCCCTCACCTGGCTGGCAATGCTGTGCTTGATGCAGTCCAGGACATGGTTGGCCCTCTTGGCTACCAGGGACACTGTTGGCTAGTGTTCAACATGCCACTGACCAGAACTCCCAGATCATTCTCCGTGGAGCTGCTTTCCAGCATCTCATTCCTCAGTCTGTATGTACAGCAAGGGCTGTTGTGTCCCAGGTGCAAAATCTGGCACTTGCCCTTGCTGAACTTCATGTGATTGTTGATTGCCCAGTTCTTCAATTTGTCCAGATCCCTCTGCAGAGCCTTTATGCCCTTGAGAATGTCAACAGCTCCTCCCAATTTTGTGTCATCAGCAAACTTAGTATTTCATCAAGTCCTGCATCCAAGTAATTTATGAAGACATTAAAGACTACTGGCCCTAAGATGGATCCCTGTGGAACCCTGCTAGTGACTGGTTGCCAGCCCAACATAGCCCTATTTACTAGAACCCTTTGAGCCTGGCCCATCAGCCGATTGTTCACCCAGCCAACTCGGACGTCTCCAGATTCCCAAGAACATTGAAAAATCAGAGAGAGGTGTCTTGCTATGACATAAGCCAACTCTCTAAGTACCCTTGGATGAAACCCATTAAGCCCCATGCACTTATAGAGATCTAGCTGGAGCAGCAAATCCTGCATAAGTTTGTGGATGATGGGGAGTTCATCATTCTCACAGCTATGTTTCTCGAGCCCAGGGTTCTGGAGGTCCCAGAGCCCATCTTCAGTGTTGAAGACCAAGGTGAAGGAAGCATTAAACATCTCGGTTTTGCCTGTGTTCCTGTTTATGAGGAGACCGTGCCCATCAAGTAATGGGCCAATGTTATTTTTGGTTTGCCTTTTGCTGTTAACATATTTTTAAAAACCCTTTATCTTGCCCCTCACTGTACAGGCCAGTTTCAACGCTAATTGAGTTGAGTTGAGTTGAATTAACTTTGGCCACATGAATTTCCTCCCTGCAGTGGTAAGCAACATCTCTGTAGTCCTACCATGTCTGGTCTTGCTTCCACTGACCATATACTTTCTTTCTTCGCCGTAATTCAAAAAGAAGATCCCTGTTCAGTCAAGCCAGCCTTTTTCCTTGCCTCCTTGACTTTTGACATTTTGGAATTGCCTGGTCCTGTGCTTTTAGGAGGTGATACTTAAAAAGTGACCAGAACCGATGGAGCCCAGGACCTTCAAAAGCTATTTCCCAGGGGACCTTACTAAGTAGTTCTCTGAGCAACCAGAAGTCTGCTCTCCTCATATCCAAAGTTGAGGTCTTGCTGGCAGTTTTCCTCCTGTTAGCATAGATTTTAAACCTGAGTGCTTCATGGTCACTGTGGCCAAGCCAGCCACCAATAACCACTTCTCCCACAAGACCCTCTCTGTTAGTGAGCAGCAAATCTTGGAAGTCACCTTTACTGGTCGGTTCCCTTAACACCTGTACCAAGAAGTTACCGTCTAGATGGTTTAAGAATCTTCTGGACCTGTTTGTACCGGGTGTATGACATTCCCAGTTGACATCTGGCAAGTTAGCATCACCCATAAGAACAAGGGCAGATGACTTAGTGGCTTCCCTTAGTCCTTAAAGAATAACTCTTCAGTGTCATCATCCTGGCTGAGTGGCCTGTAGTAGACTCCCATGATGACACGCACTTTGTTTGTCTGTCCCTTAATCCTTACTGAGAGGCTCTCAACTTTGACATCACCAACTGCCAGCCCCATGCATTCTAGCCCCGCTGTTACATACAGTGCCACCTTCCCGCCACTCCTACCTTGCCTATCACTTCTGAAAGAGCCTGTAACCATCCATCATGGCACACCAGTCACAGGACATATCTTACCATGTTTCAGTAATGCCCATGATGTCAAATCCCTGGGACTGGACCAAGGCTTCTAGTTCATCTTGCTTTTTCCTCATGCTGTGTGCATTAGTGTAGAAACACTTCAAGTATGGTTCATTGTATCCATCACCTCGTGGCACAGTATGAAGAATCTCACTGTCATGAGCTACTGTTACTGTCATGAGCTAATTGAGCTTTAGTGTACTTTGTCACTGACTAGCCTAGTACTGCCCCATTCCCCCTTCCAATCTGGTTTAAAGCTCTATCAATCAGCCCTTCTAGCTCCTGAGAAAAAGCCCTTTTCCCCTTCTGAAAGAGGTGCATCCTCCCAGCTGTCAGTAGACCTGGTTAAAAATAGACCATCCCATGACTGAAAAACCCAGAGTTCTGCCGATGACACCAGTTTCAGAGCCATATGTTGATCAGCTGGATCTGTCTCTTCCATTCTATAGTCTTCCCGGATACTGAAAGGATTGAAGAAAACACTACTTGTACAACTGATCCTTCAGACAACTGCCCCAAGGCTCTGCAATCCCTTTTGACTGCCTTTAGGCTTCTCTTTGCTACATTTTCACTACCAACAGGAAGAACCAATAACAGGTAATAGTTTGACTGCCTCACCAGCTTGGGGAGTTGTCAGTTCACATCTCTTACCCTGGCTCCAGGGAGGCAGCAGGCTTCCCTGTGGGTTGGTTCAAGTTGACATATCGGATCCTATGTTCCCTTCAGAAGGGAATCACCTATTGACAATCACCCTTCTTTTCATCTTAACATGAATGGTTTTGATAGGGAAACTCAGGTACACCTTGCAGCCCAGAACCTGGACAGGTACTTGTTGCCTTGCAAACTCTGTTTCAGTCACTGCATCAGTTCTTGCAGCTAAAGGGGCAGCAAAGGCACAGCTCTTTGCCAGGTGGATACCATGACTTCTGATGTTCTCAGCTCCTTGCTAGTGGGTTGTAGGCTCTACTTGAAGTGGCAAGGCTCTTCCTGCTCATTTCCCCTGCTTGTCCCCCCTGTGCAAACTGCCAGGAGAACTGCCATGCCCCTGTTTGCTGGTCCTGTTCACTGTGCTCCTGATGGCTCGCATTCCCCAGGAGCCATTTAAATCTCCCACCGTTGCTCCCAGCAATGGCCCCTCTGCCTCACCCCATCTTCTGAGATCTGCCAGCTCCCAGCAGGCCTCTCTGCATGTCTGTGAGTTTCCTTGGCTCCAAGATCCGCCCCCCCTTGCCTCCTCGACACATGTTGAGCCACAGAACTTACCATAGCTGCAGCTGTGATAACTAAGTACAATGATTTTACAAATAAATACCCTTATTGTTACTTTTCTCTTGTTCTTTCTTTGCATCTTTTCACCTCAGATGTTATCAACTTTTGAAAATAATAAAAGCCTTGCACCTTATCATGTTCTGGTTATAGAAGGCCATATAGTCCATTGTGGCACCATATCAAATTTATTACAGCTTTCAAAGTGACTTTGAAAACCTGATTTGTCTGCTTAACTGACTGTATGTTCCAATATGCATAAAAACATAGCTTATCCAACCATGTTTTTAAAAACTTATTTATAAATAACACTCCAGGATCATTTCTGGTTGTATTCTAAATAAATAAGCAAAACCAGAGAATAAAATTTATGGTAAATAAGGGCAAGAATTTTGTTCAATATTGTTAAAAATTTAATCTAGGTCATACTAAGCATCACATTTGAATGTCCCTGCTATTAACTTCAAACAAGAAAACAAAACCCATTATAACACTTTTCAAATGCAGGATTTGAATCTGGTATTCAAAACATGTATCTAACTTCCCAATTATACACTAGCAGAAAAAACTGAGAACTGGCAAATGCAAAAAAAAAACAAAAACCAAACAACAACTTTGTGATTCTTATGTGAATGTGTTCCCTAAGTCTTTCTTTGCAAACACTTGAATACGACCAATTATCTAAACAAACTGGTTAGTCTTTGAGAATGTTAGTCTCAGAAAAGTCTCAGGAGAAGACAAGAAGCATTTTTGAGAGTTGATGACTTTCCTCCTGAAAACACCAATTGATTGGTATCTCGTTCTCTCAAAATCTGGAGGAAGTGTTCATGAAATTTTGGTTGAATTTCATTTCAAAAAGTAGTTATGACAGTATTGAAGTAGCACAAGAGATCTACCTCATGCTTCAGAATTATTTTCTTTTAAAACTATTTTAGTATTATTTGAATAATTATATTTAAAAGATACATACAAAATTAATAAACCAATAAAGAAATATTTTTTTAAGAATAAATGCAAACAAAAGTAGTCTTATTGAAATTCTTAAATGAAGAATATTCTTTTTATGCTAAGAAATATTTTTTCATTAGGGGGAGAGTTACTGACTCACATTTTGAAAATTTTAACTACTTTTGAGAAGTCTTCTACACAGCTCTCAATTTGTACATAAACATAGCCTTAAACTAGGAACTCCTCGTATTAGGAACAGTGAAAACTGTCCCTTGGTAATTACCCTGGACACTTAAAAAGCAATTGCTTGCCCCTTTTTTGCCTATTTGGCCACACTAATAACTTTGCCATTATATAAATACTAATAAAACAAATAACTTTAACCTCATTTTCATTTCGCTCAGTACATATTTGGTTTAGTGAAAAATACTAGTGTTTGCTGATTTTATGGTAATTTTGAAAAACTCTTTTCTAATCCATTTCTTTATTTTCACACTTAATTTGCCTCGGCCTATTTGTAGTCTGTTTTTGGAGTACAGCATTCATAGTATACATATTCCTCAACATACAAAAAGTATCATATGCATTGACAAGGATTTGTTAGCTTTTAATGGTTTGTATAGGACAGTAGGCTGATGCTCTTGTCTGTGAAAAAAACACTACAGTGCAGTATTTTGAAGACACCAAAACTGGCAATTTGCAGATTAAAAAAAATAAAAAAAAAATAAAAAAAAAAAAAGAAAAGAAAGCTGTTTCAGGTGTGCTCTTGAGCTTCAGAATAATTTCACTTTTAGAGTATTGGTAGATTTGAAAGATAATTGTCACTTCCTTTCTCAAAGAATTGACAGTTATCACCTGCAAATGAGCATATACAATGTATCCATACTTGTCTAAATTAGTTACAGTGCAGAATTTAGACTTTATTTTTTTTTAATATATGAGCATAAAGCCTCCTAACAGACAACCTCCATGAATTTGTCCAGTGTTGCATATATCTGCCAGAGCATACTCTTCAGTGAAATCCTGTGCATGTTACTGCCACACCAGAGTTTTGCAGTTTAAATCACAAACACCAATACCTGCATACTGAAGGAATGACAGAATTTGTGATTTACAAGGGATAACCTGCTAGATTAAGGGCTGAAATCTGAGAGGCATATGCAGTTCATTATACATGGAACAGTTGAGAAGCGATCACCATCAGTGAGAGCAAACACAATAGTGCCTTGAAGCTATGTTAGAAAGATAGCTGTGCTGTTAATAATTAATTGTCTCTGTTGTGTCTGGCATCCTGCCTATGATAGCAAAAAATCCAATAGGATATTGCTATATACCCCAGTTTGTACAAATCCACCAGGAGTGCATTACAGCTTTTATGTTGTTGCCCAACAGTACAAAATTAAATCAAGAAGTGGTGTCAGAAACACCCTCCTTCATCTCACAGAAAGAAATAGAATGTGGGAGATGGGAGAGTGTTGAAAGCCCCAAACTAAAGTTGGAAAAAATCTATCTCTTGCAGCAAGCCTGCTAGTGGTTGTTAAATCATTCTAGATACCAACATAGCTATGCTTTGCCCTTGAACTTTCATCCTTTTCTGTTTTGGTTTGGTTTGTTTGTTTTTAATTTAAATCAAATTCGCCCAAGCCCTTTTCAAATGGAGGGTCACGCTAGAAGACACTCTTGCTAAAACAATTGTATATCCAAACGCAGATAGTTTTTACCTGTTTACATAGCTTGCATCCTTTGATCTATTTCTATAAAAGTTTTCGTGTAGTGTCATCACAATGAAAATACTGTATAATGTTCATGACATGGCCTGCTGTCCTTGAAGTTCTTCATAATCTTTAATATTTTCAGATCTACAATGTGTATCCTAGGTAAATGCTGTTATCTAGATTTTCAAAAGCAAATTAGAGAAGAAATCATAAAAATAATGAACGACGGAAAACAAAACAAAACAAAACAAAAAACAAACAAAACAAAAACAAACAAACAAACAAAAAAGGAAACAAAAAACAACCAAACAAACAAACAAACAAAAAACAATCATAGAACCACAGAATGGTTTGGTTCAGAAAGGACCTTTAAAGATAACCTAGTCCACTCCCCCTGCCATGCACAAGAACATCTAGAACAGGTTGCGCAAAGCCCTGTCCAACCTGACCTTGAACGCTTCCATTGATGGGGCATCCACAGCTTCTCTGGGTAACTTACTCTAACGTCTCACCATGCTCGTCATAAAAAATGTCTTCCCTACGTCCAATCTGAATGTAGCGTCTTTCCATTTAAAAACAATATCCCTTGTCCTGTCACTACAGGCCTTCATAAAAAGCATTTCTCCAGAAGGCAGAATTTTTAAAATTTTAGGTTCATATAAAATGCGTCAGAGACCCTGAAACACTTTTTCTTTTAGCATATACACCTTTTCAAGTTTAGTTCAAATATTTAGTCTACTATACAACTCATACGCAATCTCTTCAGCTTAGGTAGACTGGGTGTTTTAAGTTACTGCTTAAAATTTTGTCCCAGAAGTAAAAAATATCAGAAATAGCTGGTATCAGAAATGTCTACTATTCTGCGTGTGTGGTTTCATTTCAAACTGATTATGAATCTCCTTCTCTTAATCCCTACTCTATAATAGCTCAAATGTAAGGAATTCGTTCAGAGTTTCACCATTCCCCCAAAATCATCGTTCTCCATGTTAGTTGTTCAAAACATTAATTTTTTTCTTTTTTTGTCTCTTGAAATTCTGCAAGTATTTGGCTGTAGAATCCTGCTTTTTCTTTAAATGTACTTTTATAGAACACAAATTATCAATTACTAGGTGCTAATCAACTTTCCTATGCTTTAGATCAATAGACAGTGATTTCTGATTTCTTCCCAGGAAACAAATTTCTGTTTTCCATTGCTTATATTCCATTGCTTTCACTAGTTTCCTGAAAAGCTTCTAGTCAATATTACTTGTATATTTTAATAGTGAAACCTTATATTGATAGAATGAGATTGATTAGTTAAACTTCAAAAACAACCACCATATAAAACATAACACAAATAAATGATGGATGACTCCACAAGATATTATTTTTGCCTTATGAAATCTCTTTTAGCATAGTAGTTCCAGATTAAAAATTAGAAAAAATAATCCTGTACAGATCAATTCCAGGTCAGAGATTGCTCATCTCTCTGTCTTTGAACAGGCACTTTGTGTGTTTCATTTAAACTTATAAAAATATCCTAGTACCAGTCATTGTATGCTTGTTTTCATTATAGTGTTTGGAAATTCTTTAATGGTGTGTGCAATACAAAAGTGGTTTAAAATAATTAAGGAAAAAATACTGCAGATTGTCCTGGCACTCTGTGTGAGTGGCAAATGCAATCAGTCTTATTCTATATAACACTGTTGTAGTACAAATGCCTAATATATAAAAAAGATGGATTTTTTTAACTATAACTATTATGAAATTCACATTTATTTAAGATGCATTTCTTGCTGTTTATGGAGAAGAAACTTGCAACTGGCTGCATGATAATTTTCATAACACAACTTCTGTCTGCAGATACTTTTCCCTGAAAAAAATTGCTCACTTGTCAGAATTAATCTTACAATTTTATTGTATTGCATGGGCCAGAATGTACATTGAACACCCAAAAGTTTGCCCGATACAGCACAGAAGAGTGAATGAAAATGCTGTGCGTGTTCAGGTAGGTGCAAGTTGATATTGCAGCATGCTATGCTCTAGTTGTCTTTAGTAGTTATTGTTAAATGAAGGAAATCAAGCCACTCAGCTGTGGCTTTCCTCCAAGTCAAGTGAGCACAAGCACAGTGTACAAACTGTGTATACCAATTTCTGACTATGTGGACAGAAATCTAAATGGTTAACATACATTTTTAGTTTAGGAACAGATACTGAAAGTTGTTTTCCTTCAATTCTAAATACAAGTTTCCTGGTAGCACCATTCAGAATTTTGGAGGATTATCCCCTAATGAAATTAAACTGAAGGCCCAATTAACAACTTTTTTGTTGATACTAAAGGGAAAGTCATTTGAGTATGGAGCTCAGGCTCAGGTCAGTGGGGTTTTGTCTCTTGGAACTAAGGGACACCTTTTCTGTTTCTTGTGGCAATAAACTCAAATCTCATCAGTTATTTCTCTGGGATTTCCAGAAGACTAATCAGATGACAGTTTCCGAAGTATTGGTGCTGCTTTGTCTGCTCAACTTTTCAAATTTAGTATTCTGTTTATTAGTATCACGTTTGTACTCTTGTTTTTAAAAGAACGAGTAAATTATTCAAAGTGGAGCACTTTGGCATATAAAAGTATTTAGTGATGTGTTTGTGTATCACAGTAAATTGTCTTTGAGGAATTTGCTCCAGTTTTTGTTTATCAAGCCTATTAATTCCTGCTAAATAAAATATTTCTATTTTTAAATAATCTTTTTGCATTGATATATTTAAAATCAATTCTAGGATGCCTGCAATGAATGGCTTAGTGGACATTAACTTTCAAATATGTATTCTCTGCATACTTTTATTTTTTAAACACAATTTTTTCTTCGGTAATAACACGTCTCTCATTTGACTATTTGAAAACTTCTTCACAAAACTTTTTCTTAACCATATTAAATCCATAAACTCTTCTGAAACCCTGACACCTATATTTTATTTTAAAAGTACATGGTAATATTATTTCAAAAGAAAATTTATACCATTGTTGGTTGAAAACCATTAAAAAAAAAAAAAGATATAATATCATACTTTTTTTTTTCTGAAATTTAGTCTAGTTGAAAGCATGTGGGTTTTTAAACAGACTATCTACAGTAATTTAAATTGGACAGTACACTGCAGCCTGCATGGTGCTGTCACATACGCTAGCAACTACCCCGAAAAAAATATTTCTAAGTTCTGCGATGCACTGTTATTTTAAGTAGCATCTTGCTTTAGAAAGTTTCTCCTTCTGAAAGAATTTTGCATGTGAGACAGGATTAGAAAATCAAGTACTTTCTGCCAGAGCCATGTCTAGTTCATTACTAAGAAGACTTCTCTTTTTTTTTTTTTTTGCTTAATTTTTCAATTTCCTCTTTACATCACTGTATATATTATCCCTTTGCTTGTTTAATTAATTTTAGCATGTTTTTTTCCTGTCAGCCTACATCTGATTCACAGCTGTTTGGGGAAGAACAACACTACTTATTTGTAACTACCAAGGTAAGAGAAATCTTACCCTTATATGAGTGTAAGAGTCTCTGGCTATGTCTCTGACCCTTTTCCTATATTAGAAATAGAAAATGTTCCTTTAAGCTAATCATGAGACTGAAAAATGGCATCTAGTTCTACAGCAGAGAGTTACAGAGCCTTAAGATCTTCTCTTCATATACTTTATGTATGCTTATTTTATGTTGGATTGTCAGTCGTACCATAGTTTATCAACAGGACCCTGACGTATTATCAGAGTGGGAAGCTCTCTCTCCAGCCACTCTTTTTCCACAGGACTCAATACCTGGGCATGCTAACCTGCAAATTGGTCTTTGAAAAACCAAAGGTCTAGAAAACTTGACACTAATTAAACTTGGGAAGTTCTTCATGACTGCTGCTGTTGTGAAAAACACCACTTAGCTTTTCCAGACATCCCTGTGTAATGTAACATTGGCAGCTAATTGCTATGGTCACTACAGTTTTCATTTGGTGGTGAACTATTTATTTCTCATTTGAGTTGATGTTGTTGTTGCTGTTGATAAGTGACAATCTAATTACTGACAGATGAATGAGTTTGACAGTCTCTTCTAAAAAACTGTGGGTGAATTGACAGGGTAGGTAGGAAGAAGTTAAAATGGCCTAAGCAAACTGAGAGTAATACAGAGAGCAGCTTAGATGTGTACTTTGAAGAGGCCCTTGAACAGAATTCCCAGACCTAACAAATTGCCCAGGTGGTGATACTTTAATTTTTATCTAATATTTTGACCATATTTGGAGCAACCTTCAAAAAAAAAAAAATCTAATAAAGGAAATAACTTGTAGAGCAGTGTCTTTGAGACCTGTAGAGGAAAAGGCAATGCTATTCACAGAAGTTAGCACTGTGAGTGTGCCCATCCTACGCACAGAACTTTTAAAAGAGTGGATTAGAACCTTTCCTGTCTTTGGGAATTGCATACATTCAGGCTTCTTAAAAATACCAGACAATCAATTTACTTCTAGTTAACTGTAGAATTTGCACAACATTAGAAATAAATGCCAGTTCACCCATTTACTTTCAGAAGAAGAAAAAAAAAAAAAGACAAGAAAATTATGCAAAGCCTGAAATAAGAGAGAAAATATCTACTGCATAATACAGATCTTGTGTCTTACATATTTAGGTAAGGACTGTTTTGACTGCTATTGAATCAATCTCTCCTGTTTAACTCATTGCACCATTTATTACTTGCACTTCACCACACTTTCTTTGTTCCTCACGTATATTTTCTTTTTACAGTATTTCCTACCCTGGTTGTAAGACATAATAATGGACTTTTTGCTGTGGTCTGACATGAAAATTCAAACTTGTCAGAAGACTGTAAAGCACGTGACCAAGAAAGGAGACAGTGTGTCAAAAGTAACACAGGAAAAAGTTGCCTCCTCTTTGCTTGCAGAATGCACTTTTGTCACTTTCTTGTATGGAGCCACTTTATTACAGCTATTAAGAAACATTGCATGAGATCCTGAAGTTGTAAAGAAGACGAAATGAGACGGTGCTGCACAAGTACTTGCAGAGACATTCCAAGTCCTAAATATCAATCATCTGAATTGCAAAGGCTGTTTATATGTGTATATGGTTCAAAGAAAATATATTGGCAACACAAAAATACTGGTAATTCAGTAATATGTACCCAGTTCATGTGTAGCAAGGAGATAATTTTATGTTCTTGCTTTTACTTTAGATACTAACATTCTCATCAGGATCTAGACAAACATTGTTTGACTGCCTGTTTCTGATTCAGAGACAATCATAGACAGAGCACACCCTCTGACAAGGCAGCTCCAAGGACTGGTAAAAACGTTTGATGTTGAAATCAAAACACATTACTCCAAATACATCACCATCATTTGGCTTCTGTTTGCACTGGATTAAAAAAGTTTCAGTGCTTCAAGTGGAAATAATTTCTCAGTTTTTCTGGGTTTGATTCCAGGTGATAGTGATAAATGCTTTTTGTCTAAGGGGTGTCCTTGTTCTTTATCTACAACAACTGGGACAGAAAATAGCATAGCCTTCTTATATGTTTCCTCCTCTAAAGCAATTGCTAAGTGTCTTGAATATAGTATTGCCTTTCTTGAAAGATTGTCCATAAGGATTTTACAGCAAAAGTACTGCTATGCTTCTGATCCCTGACTGTGTGCTGTACATATTCAGTTTACTTTCACAACAGTCAATATTTGAATATTTGGACTTTTCAAGCAACTGCTTATCACAGTCCATTGAGAGAGGGACAAGCATTGTATGGGGTGAAATTCTGTTTCCACGGAGTTAGCAGAAGCTTTTTTCACTTCTTAAAGTCGATCATAACTTCAGCTATGTCTTTTACCTTCGTTAGATTAAATTCTGCAGTTTGGTTGAAGAACCTAACATACACAAACATATAGGTGTTTCATTCACCCCTAAATCTCCTTTCCAAATTAAAACCACAAATTCTCCTTGCTTTTATGTTTAAATGAGAAAGTATTCAAGGAAGGGATCACTTATATGTAACATTAAGAAGGTCTGTGCTATGATCTGCCATTTCTAAAATCTCTTAGTTTTCTAGGATGTTATAGAACTAAATATAAACTGCCCCAGAATAACTGTGTGAGGACAAGAATAACACATGGTGGATAGCAGTAGTCTTGCTGTGATGAATTTTGAAAAGCCGTGCAGGGTAGAATTCAGGTTCCACATAGAAACACTGAATCATAAAATAATAGAATGTCCTGAGTTGGAAGGGACCCACAAGGATCATCAAGTCTAACTCTTGTCCCTGCACATGACAACCCCACAGTTCAGACCATGTGTCTGACGGTGTTGTCCAGTCTCTTCTTGAACACTGCCAGGCTTGGGGCCGTGACACCTCCCTGGGGAGCCTGTTCCAGTGCTCCACCACCCTCTGGGGGAAGAACCTTTTCCTAATATCCAGCCAAAACCTCCCCTGGCACATCTTCCTGTCACTCAAGATACATGTTGCTGTGTACTTTCACTTTCCATAAATATTTTTCTATAACTTTTCGGTGGTCAAACAACTACAAGTTACCTTAATCTATGTAGTTCTTTAAGTCATCTGGGTCTTATTGTTCTTGTGTGTTCTCCATTACTAGAATCAATGCCTTCTTTTTGCTATTTTTCATATCATGAATGAAAAGAAAATTATTCTTTCTCTGACATGTCCAATTTATTGCATTATTTATGACAATTTTTCTCTCCCATTGTTGTTCTTAAATCTTAGTTCCTCTCAGAGCCTATTTCATATATTTTTTTGGAAATATGCACAAGATGCTTTCTGCATACTTCTATTTCAAATAGAAATAGCTGTTTGACTTTGTAGTACATTTGGCCACACAGTATTATAGCCAAATAAAAAACGAACTTAAGTAACTGGAAATCCACCAGTACAATATTAGAACTAAGCAAATAATTTCTGGTTTGCAGTAAATACTTTGACATACTGTGTTCTATTTCGAACCCTTTAGTTGTCTGTATGTACACTTCAATACTTTATTTTATTCAGATAAATTTTTGGTCTACAAAGTAGGGCTGTATGAATGTCTTTGGAGCACATTTCTGCTGTTTGACTGACTGAAAGCCTCTCTTACGTTTTAATACCAAACTTTAACATTTATTAAATTTTCTGTTCTTCTTCTGTAGTGCACACTTAGCGTGCCCATGCTTTGTATGATTCCTGAATCTTTCAAATTTTGCTGAGGAATTTATCTCATTGCTTCAGACCCCCTTGTGAATGCTATGTTCCAACAAAATTCTCATACCCTCCTCAGTGTAAATATAGCCTTAAATCTGCTTGAAAACAAGTGAAATGTGATATTTTTTTTTTTGATGTCACATATGATAAATTCCTCTACAGCTTCTTTGAGAATATAGCTTCCGTTGTGCAATTGTATATATGTGCCACTACACAGATGATACAAATGTATTGGACATCTGTTTCATGAACAATATCTTGTGCTTGACAGAATGCAGTGTTATGGACATATTCCTTCAAACAGCTTCAAAGTAACAATAAAATTCAGCAAGGAATGAAGACTGCCTTTAGTTCCTTAATCTTCTGCCTCTATACACTTGTGGTTTGATCTTGAGCTGGGAGCTTGGATAAATACGTCTGGCAAGAAAATGTTCTCACTCACTCTTTCTTGCTTTCTTTTATTTCTTCCTCTACAGCCCACGGTACACAGGCTATAGTGAACATAATCTTCAACGAAGAACTCTCCAGTGAGATCTCCAAGCTCCATATGCAATTAGATTTGCTGGTGGCTCTGTCAGTCATGCATTGGGACTGTATTCCTTACTTAGAGTATGTAAGTCTGATTTGCAAAGTTCATTCAAAGGCAAGTTTTATTTGGCAAGTTTGCAGGGAAAGTGGGGGAGGTGTTTTGATTGTTTTAGGGAGCAGGGTTCAGTCTTGACAAACAGAGAATTCCATTTTCTCTTCATTCACTTTGTTTTTGTCTAAGCTGATTGCTTGATTGTAGTAAGTATTCTAAACTCTTAAGTGGTTGCTTTGTGGTGCATATCACATAATTTTTCAAAAATAATTTTCCACACATGCGTAGTCACTTACAAAGAACTGATGTAAACCTACCAAAGTCAGGAGAAACACTTCTGTTGTTCACCCCCCTGTCCCTGAGAGAAGCCCCGCTCATCATAATATTCGTCAGCTAAACATAGAATACCTGGGTATTCTTGGTAATTCCTACAGCTGGACAAAAAAATGAAAAAAGTAGTTAAAATGGATTAATGATAAAGTTTACTTTCTCTGAGTATGTGATAGACAGGCATCTTCATTCATCTTAAAGGAAAGCAATACTTATTTATGGAGACAGATCACAAAGAATACATTTAAATTTAAATACACTTTTTCAGAAATGCTGCGGAAATTTCCTATGAAATGAGACATTGTTCCATGTAGTTTAGCTTAACACATTCAAATGTGAAAGTAAAACTGATGATTGCTTGGACAGCAAAGAAGATAGGATTTGCTGTGGCCTAACAAGGAAAGTAATGTGAAAAAGAAATTGGAAAATCATGTCTTTCTTCCTACCTTTTCTGAATGAATTAGAGCTCTTTGGCTTTGTCAAGACTCCTGATTAATGAACCAGTTATTCCATTAAGAAGGAAGTCATAACCACTTTAAGGAAGTTGGAGGACATTTCTAAATATTTTCTAGCAAAGAAATAAGGTGGATTTTTTCCATCCAGTGGGGTTTACATTTTTATACTCTTCTGTTTTGTCCAGAATATCTTCAGACATAATATGCTACTTCAGTTTTCTTTCTTCAACCTCACAAAGCAACTCTTATGTTCAAAAAATTTGTTTGTATCAGATTGATCTCTTATCCTGAAATTAGAACACTTTTTTGAATTAAATGATAAAAAGTTATAGCAATTAGGTGGAAAATCGTAATTATCAAACACCCATTTAATATCCAAATAGAGTTAATAAGTAATTGCAGCACAATACTCACAAACCGTCAGAGTTTAAAACAGGAAGTTTCTCTTTTTACAACAAAATGGAATAAGGGATATGTTTTTATCTATTTGTGGGCATTCCACAAAGCGCAAAATGAGATTGCATTCATGGAATAAGTTATTCACTGCTAATTATACACTGCTCTAGCATGAATGGAAAGATCAACCACAAATGTACTGCAATAACTTAGCAATGTGAATGGGAAGTGTAGCTGTTGCCTGATGCACATGAATACAAGATGCTAAATTGTATGAAAATGGCTCCAGGATATTGTTTCAGATTCTGTATTGGCTTCTGTATGAATAACGCTGCTGCAGTGGAAAGAAAAAGAAAACAAACAGCTCAAAATTTTTCTACTGGTAAAATACATATCAGGTAAAATCCAATATTCTCATAGATCAGGAGTCCAGGTTAAATTACAAACATGCACTTGGCCAGTTCTTTCTTTTTTACCCTATTATCCTAGATATTTGTTTGCTTGATGGAAAACAAAACAAAACAAAACGAAAAAACACAACCACATTTATTCTTCACATCTTGCTTCTCTTTTTGCTTTGATCCTTCAAGTGGACCTAATCTCATGTTTGTAATATCCTAATCCCCTGCTATGGAAATTAATGTGGTGTCACACATATTCAGTATTATGTAGTTCCAGTGCCAGAAGGGACAGTGAGCCTTGAAAAGAGCAAGATATTCTAAAAAACACCCAAGCAGTCAGATAAGTAATCTTTTCAATAAATATGTGGCGAAAATTGCGTAATATTACTGAAATAATAATTTGCTCCACTGGGTTTGAAAGGCCCCACTTTGTTTCTTTTCTTTGGCTTATCAGGAAGGCATAAATTTTTATTTCAGACACGAAGGCACTAAAAAGGCATAATCTTCTCAGTAAAAAACTATTAAGGGATGATATTTTTTTTTCCTAAAATAGCGACATGAATCTTTGGAAGAAGGTTCTTGGAAACAAAACCTTCTAACATTTCCAATAGTTTATTCCAGTGGGAAAACACACAAGAGAAGGAGAAAGCAAAGGAAATGCCTCTTACAATCTTTTGGGAGGATGGGGTGAAGTTCTCAGGCAAACCCCATAGTCTATTCATCATTTCCATAGTTTGTGCAAATGTGAAGGGGAAGCCAGATCTATCTTGTCTCTTGGACCGTTTGCTAGTTCATGGGCTCCAGATCACCAATGGAGGCCTAGTGCGCTAGTAGTTCCAGTAGCCCTCTAGAAAAGAAATCTTCACTGCACATATTTGCATCTAGATGTTCAACACATACTCATGAAACCCCCTCTATATTTTTATTTTACTTGTGAATGAAATACTGTTCCCACTGGCCCCTAGCTTAAATGCTGCTACTAAAAACAAAAAAAAAAAAAAAAAAAAGAAAAAGAGAGAGAGAAAAACACACACACAAAAGAACTAACAAGACAAACAACAACAAAAAAAAATCAAAACAATTTTATAATGTGCATCTCATTTGAGAAAAAAGTGTCCATAATTGTTTTGTTGATACTGTAAATCTGCAAACTGACTGAAAGAAGTAACTTTAAGATTCATTTTAATAGGGATGCTGAGGTGAACTGAACTGTAAAATCATTTAAAAACTTGTCCCTTCATTCCACATCTCTCTTTCCCAAAGGCACTTAGAAATGTGTTTTTAATTATCTTGAACATCTGATAACTTCTACATTGTGAACTGCAGTCCTGGTGGGAAGATACCTGTCAAATCATTGCAAAAATGAAATACAACTGTTCTGAGAAGTATGGAATATAGTTAGTCCAGTTTTCAACTCTTGATTACCACTTATTTTTCTAAAGCATTAATCTCAAAATATTGCTGGCAAACAGTTTATTTGGTAGTTCATTATACTGCTCAGCAGGCAGTGAAATCAGCAAGAGCATGGGCTTGTTGGGCTGCTCCATATGTTTATTTGCTAGCACATACAGAAAACAGCCTTACATGCAGATCCTGAAAATGCTTCATTGAGCAAGTATAGAGAGAGAAGCTGGAAGAGAGGAAGTAGAGAATGGGGAGAGAAGACTGAAGTGTAGGTGGGATATTTCTCTCCTGACAAAGGAGAAAAGAGTCTGGGCCCTGACTGCACTCATGGGTATTACTGAAGCAGCCCCACCTGAGAGTCCCCCCAGGTACCCTCTCCCTGTGGCATTAAGATGCCACTGAAGCCCTGGCTGGGGTTTGGCCCCTGGTCTGTCCCATGCTCCAGGCTGACCTCATAACCCTGCAGAAACCTGGGGCAGCAGTGTGCAGAGGCACATCATCCCTGCAGCCTTCTCTAACAACCCAGCAACCAGAGCAGCTCTTGTTCCCCAGCTTTCCCAAACTGCTCATTGGAATCAGGTGAAGGTACAGGATTTTTTGGATGACAAGATGGCTAGTGTCCTTCCTGTGACTCATCGCCTTTCTGTTCCACCTCAGTTATCAGTTTTATCAGTATGAGAGAGAGAAAAAGATGGCTGATGACAAGAGCACTGCCAAAGTGAGGAAGGAATATGCTAAGATTTGTAATACTATGTATACTGTGACTCTGACTGTTTCATGTCCTTTGCAGAGGCCAGCTTCAGGGGGTTCCCCTTGATAAACCAGGGACTTAATGCTTGATGTGATACCAACACAGAAGAGAGCAGCTGAGCTAAAGGGCTTCTAGTCTCAGACTCCACCTGAAAAGTCTCCAGGCAGTTCTTCAGCCAGACAAGGTGACATGTCAGCTCACCAAATATCTCAGACAATTACAGCAGTACATTGAGCAACATGATAGACCTACATAGCTTTAGTTGTTCCCCAGCACCTTCAAATAAAGAAAACCTTGTTCAGTGAAGTGTGTTGTTGTGTTAGGGCTTTTTAGTACTTGTGTTAGAGGAGAAGCCAGGTATACCTTGTGCTTAGAAAGGATTGATAAAGCCTACCAGTAGATCCATGATGGTCCTAAATTCCTCTGAGGTTTCCCAACTGATCTTGGACTGATCCCAGAAAATTTTTATCTCCTGAATACGTTGGCTTTCTAGACAAGTAGTAAATAAGGAAGAAGGAAGGAAAAAGGTTTTTAGAGACCAATAAAAAGCTATGGAAAAATATCTGTCTAAAGTACCAGTCTCCAGAAAAATACAACAGTAGCAAACAATGCAAAGAATCTAAGGAAACATTCAGCTATTAATAGAAACACTGTGATTATCTCTCCCTGGAATTTTTCCCTCAAAGCCCTCCAAAGGGAAGAACACATTTATGAGAAAATGTCAACTAAAAAGTTTACTAAAGAACAAAACACAGTTACTGTTATATACTTAGTGATTTCTAGTGCATTTGTGTGTTAGTGGTGTAGCTCTACAATATTTTCCTAACTGATAATCCTTCTGTAAAACAGAGTTCATTTTCTGTGCTGCCCTGCTCTTGTGGATCTGGTTGTTGTTGGAGTAAAATGTATCTGTGCATACAGAAATTCTGGAATCTAAAAAATGTAGGACACTAGCAAATAGTGAGGGCAACTTGTAACACTTCGATATTGTAAAACCTTTAAACTGGCATAGTTCTTCTTGTCATAACTCAAGGAATACTTCGGTATAACAGATACACAAAGACATAGTCATACCTGTGTTGAGTTTTATTTTCCCTGAAATCTTTAAAGAAAATCTTAAATAATTTCCATGACTCTTTCTTGGTATCAGATGTAGGTTTTGAACAGTTTCCTTAATCTGTAAGAGGTATTTTAGTCAATTATAGTATTTTATTCCTTTGGTAATTTCATTAACTTCAGATGATTTTTTAAAGTAGAGTAATACTCAGGTTAAAAATGAGAAGTCTCTATTCCACCCCTCCATCTGGTAGCTGCCAGCCCAGCCTTTGGTTATACCACAAATTAAAATAAACCCCATTACCTAAATTCCCCCATAAGATTTTTCTTTTTGAATCAGCTGTTACCAATAAGAAAAATTGAAAATAAATCCTACACTTTCGAACCACTTCCCATTCATCTAAATTGCAGTGGAGGACAGGCAGATTTTCTTACAGGGCAGGACAAATGAAATCAAATACATTATTTCAAAAAGTAATTTGAGTAAAATAAATAATTCAATGTTACTAGATTATTGCAGCAGGGCTCATATGAAACTATTGTCGAGAACAGAATTCCATGAAGTCAGTTCTGGCACTTAGCTTAATTCATGGAGGTCAGAAAGATAAGTCTGCCACCTTGGCTAGTACATCATTCTTGCACACTACAGAAGGGTCTTTGAAGAAGTGTGCACTGAGCACAAAGGTTCAATACTATTACGTTCGTTCAAATACAGCCCAGTGTCAGTTTCACTATTTGAATGTACCTATATGTTTAATTGTTCTCTCTGGCAATGGATGAAAATGTGTAAAACTAAATTAGATTAGAAGAAACTGTAATTTTCATGCTACAGCATACTGTTGGTTGCCCATCCAGCCAAGAATGCAGTAAAGGTTTCTATCAAATTTGCTATAAACTGAAAAGTATAAGGTTTATACCCATATTTTACTTTCCAGACAGGTTGCAGTCAAAATTAATTCCTTGGGAAGCAATGCCATTATGTGTCATGTCTTGCTTGTGTCAGTGTGGCATTCAGGATATCTTCTAATAATAGTACAGTGCACTACAACATAATACAAAATTATGCATTCCAGTCCCTAATTTCTCTATTCCAAGATGAGGAAAAGCAAGATTGATTAGAGATACTGCTTTAGCAATGCACCAGTCTCAGCAGCAGGAAAGATGCTCTGAGGACACAATAGTTTTCAACTTCATAAGCTGCGTTAAAATATCAAGCTGAATTCTTCAAATTTATTGCAGTAAACAGATGAAGTTATTTGAATATTTGACTCTGTTTACCCCTAATTAGAATTAAAAACAAACAAACACACACCAACCATCCTGTGTAAAATAAAACTATGCCATAGGGCAAGGAGAATTTTTCTCTTCTGTAATATTTTAAGTTAATAATGCACAAAGATTTCACTAACAATACAAAGTGTTTTGTTCATATTCAGTATTCATAGCCTAATAAAAGATATTGCCCCATATTTTTAAAGAAATTTTGCCTGCTTTAACATGGACATTGAATTTAAGAGCCTTAAAAGGAGCCTGTTTCAAAGTACAGACAATTACTGTTTCTGAGAATTTGTCCTCTTCTGCATGCCCTAGATTTACTGGTCATATTAAAAAAATCTTGACCCTGGGTCTCTGAATGTTTTCAGAATGCTCATTGCTGATTCCATTGTCTATGTTTATTAATTGTAGCTATTAATATTAACCCCGTAAAAGGTAAGCATTTTTAGATTATTATTTTAATAACAGTTATTTGAGGTAGGGATTTAGTTAAACTGTCCAGCTGAAATCAAGGTTATGATCCTTTCCTAGCTGAGGTTAATACTGTAAATACCAGTTATGCCCCTGGCTGAAGGACTGCTTCGCTAATTCACTGGAGTCAAATGACCTTAGTCTCTGGAAATGTAGATCTTCTAAGGGTTCTGGCAAAAAATTGTATAAAGCTGTAATCAGAAGTCAGTGCCACAGGATGGGATAATGCTATCTTCAGTCTTATTTAATTTTGGAGATATAAGGATATCTTCCTTCCTGAAAATTCAGATTAAAGGGAGAAAGTAATTCTATAATTTACACCTCTGACATTAAGCTGAAAAGCAGCACTGCAGACACCTGCTTCAGAATTGTCATTGTTTCCATGGTGCCACTTTCCATCACCTATTTTTAATAGTTTACACAACAAGATCAAGGGTGTCCCAGCTGTTACTGCCACTGTTGCTAAGCAACCTTTAAATCAGAGTTCAAGAAGACAAAGAATCATGCTTGAAAAATTTCTCAAGTGTCTGCTTTCTCCCTTCTTCTTCTGTCTACACTATTTTTCAGATGCCATGTTTTCTATCCTTTTTTGCCCCTTTCAAATTCTGTGTGAATCAACTGTAGTCTCCAACAAGAATAAGCCACCTTCTAGCTACTAGAGCCAGTGCTTTTTAAGCCAAAGAGGAAGCTGTGGCATTAAATAAGGAGCTTAAAACATTTACATTTTTTTCAATTAAATCCAAATATTTTTAGAGCTCTGTAACCTGCTGCTGCTGTTGTGTAACATCTGTGCATGACTGCATCGTGGACTGACACACCGATCAATGGAGAAAGATTCAGAGCTTGCAGGGAATTTCAATGCCCCCACGTGCCTTCTGGAATCTTAATGCTGTCACCTGCAAAAGGCTTGGAGGTTGAAAAGACACAGCAAGAAGAATGAAGAGTTAACATGGATGAATCTGGAGAAGTTTGGGTCTGGATCTCTGTTCTAGAACGTAAACATTTTTCATTGTTCAACAATTAGTATCTCTCCCCCTGCACTACTAATTGTACGACAAGCAGTAACATGTCTTTTTAGCTAGATACATTAGCTGTGCTAGTGTTGGTAATAAAGCACTGTTGTGGAATGTAAGGATCAAAGAAAATGTTAAAAGTTGAGAGATCCTGCATTACATTTAAAATCTTTGCTTGGCTCAATAGCCTTCCTTTTATTGAACCCATCCAAACTTTTCCTCCTTTTTCTGTTATTTCTTTTAATTCTTATTGTCTCAGCGCATATCAAAACTGCTTGAACTCTTCTCCTTCTTTGCACTTCTCTACTGCAAGCCACCAGAATAGTGTTTCTTCTTTCTTACCCTCTTCTGTTGCAAATTTATTCTATAGGATTTCTTTTTAATTGCAAAGCACTGTCTCTATTAATTCTCTTCAAAATTCTGCAGATGAGAACCACTTTCTGCCAGTGCTCATCACCTGTTCACACTCCCAAAGCCACTGTTGCTCCCACAAATAATGTCCTCTCTGAGTTTTTAACCTTCAGGCCAGTTCATAGCTTGTCAATCAGATAAATAATTCACTCATACTGAGTATTCCAAATAGCTCTTTTCACTCATTTAGAAAATTTCCTTCTGCTCAGTTTTCAGCTTGAAAATAATTTCCATGCAAATTCAACATATATAACATGTTGTTGGTCATAGAGACAGAACTGTGGGCAACTCCACCACAACCTCTGCCACACTGCTGCCTCATTAGCTATCCTCAACTTGAGAAACAGTCTGGATGGTATAATAACTTGTTCTCTGTGCCTCTTCAGCACTTGGCCTTACTGTTTGACCCCTTTACACAGACTTCTCAGCAAGACTGCCAGTTGTGATGGTATTTATTTATTTATTTGTTTGTTTGTTTGCTTATTGTCAGGAAACATTTATCCCCTGGGAACAGGGCTGAGATCATCATATTTGTTTAAGTGAGGTTACTGAACCACTGGATGATGCAACCTTTGGTCTCTATCTGCCTGATCTGACCCTGAAGCTGCCACAGGGAAATAAATTACTCAATCTGTGAAACCATTTGACCTTTATTTTCATTTTATCTGTGTTGGTGTAAATAAGGAGAAACTTCATCACAGTTACAGAACAACCAGTGATATAAAATTGCTGTAAGTTGGTGAGTTGACATTTAGAGCTTTTATCCAAAAAGTAACTCCAGTGTTTAATGTTGTCTCTAAAGTCAGTCCCACTATTCTGAGTTAATGAACAGAACTTGCCTCAAATTTATTTAATTGATTTCTATGCATCCGGCCAAGGAAAGATAGTCTCTTAAAAGTCCTAGGTAGAAACTTACATATGGCAGTATATCTGTCCTCACTAATACACTGAAAATATTTTATAGTTTTGTCTGGATCCTAAGCATCTCTTTAGATTTTGTTATTACAAAATTCTGAAGAAATATACCCTGTTTAAATGAATGCTGTTACAATAACTTTCCCTATATGAAACCCAAAGCTGCAAATAAGAAATTTCCTAGTAAAATAGTTTGAAAGCTGTCAAATCTGCTTTTTTTTCCCAAAAAAATATGAGAGATGCAGCTCCTTATAATTATTATTATTATTCTGCAAGGTGTTTTTAACACCTTTGTAGTTAAATATTTTTTCAGAATGTCTATATTTAGCAGAATCTTGTCTACAGTCATTAAACAAACAAGCTAATTTAAGAATACTGACGCAAAATAGATCCAGGTCTGGGACCCTGGCATCTGACTCAAGGGCTGACCACAGAATCACAGCCCTCAATCTGTACACCAGCTTTGATGACCGAGGAAGAAAGGTAAAAAATATTATTAAGACACACCTGCTGCATGAGCCTGTGCTTTGGCTTACCATCCAGAGGGGTGAGCAGTTTTACAGTATGCAGCTGGGTATTAATGCCAAAAGCCAGTGCTCAGTGCCGAAAGTTGCTGTGCCTGCCTGGACAGGAAGTTTTGGCGACAGTGGTGCTATGCAATGGACACAGTATCACTCCTGGACTGCTCCCAAAGAGCTGTTAACATGGTTGTCTCAATGCTCAGCTGCAGAAGTAGTCCCTCGGGATTCAAGTTATTGATCAGGTCCTCATTGGACTGAGCGCTGTACAAACACAACAAGGGCAGGGTCGGTCTTTGCCCTGAAGAGCTGTGTAGGCTCTTGTAACACATACTCACAGGAGCATTTCTCTCTTTGAGTGAGCATTCCCTCAAACTAACAAGGGGTCACAGGAAATATTGCTGCAAATACGTGTGTTTTGCTTTCCCGCCTTGAACCCCATATAAATTAGGATCCAAATCAAGTAATAAGAGATTAAATTTGCAGTGCAGCATAAGATAAACAGATGAACTGAGGGTCATTTAATTGAACATCACACCATTTTACATGCTCAAAACAGTTCAGCACAGCTATCACTCCCGGCATTTCAATTTCTGTCACTCTGTAAGATTAAATCAATATTAACATCACTAGTATAATACAAATAATAATAACTTAAAACTCATGTTTTTCTGTCAGAATTCAGCCCCTTGTAATTTGATCTTAAATTTGGATTGCAGAGGTTCCTCTTGCAATCTGCTATTCACACTATGTGACAGACAAAATTCTTTTCACCTCCTACCCTTTTCAGGGCAATGTCAACAAAAAAGAAAATGAGTGTATTAGAGTACAGGTGTATCTCAAAGGTACTTCAAAGATGAGGACAAAGAATCTGAGGCTTTAGTCCTCTGATGGATAAAATGCTTATTAATATTAATGAGTGTGCAATTTCATTGATGGGGTTTAACTTTTTTTATTTAGCAAGTCTTCTGTTATGAAACCATCATAGAGCAATTTATAAACATTAGTTCAACTCTTCCTTTATGAATCTCAAACCATCACCTTAAAGAACTCTGTAAAAAGTTTTTTACACCTAAATGGTGTAAATATAATTAGGAGAATCTAAGAATTTTAAGAGTAGTCCTGAAGGAAATAAAGGACAGATAACAAAATAAATGGAGAAATGTTAAAACAATGAACAAAGAAGAAACAATTACTTGGTAATTTCAAAGATGTCGTATTGTATTCTTGATTGTAATTGTGGAAAATTAGCCATTGACGACCAGGAACAATTGATTTTCCTTCAGAACTGTTTTCTAATTACATCTGAACACTAAAAATCCTAGTGTCACCACTCAGCTGTATAAGGAGTCTCTTCAGTTGGTTTTCTTATTACAGCAAGTACCCTGCTGTGCTGCAACCAACCCATGTGCCAAAGGTCTGTGGTGCTTTTATAAACCCTGTTTTTTAGGTATGCTGACAGAGTTAGGCATTGCAACAGGCTAGTATGAAATGCACAAACTGTCAGCACAGATGCACTTGTAGGACTTTTTCTTCCCTGCACTCTTTGGCTTAGTACTCGTAAACTGTAGGTGTGGTATATTCATTGACTTCTCAGGGCTATGATTTTCTATATATACATATACCTACGTATATACCAATGTGTATGTGCATATTTGGAGAGAGACAAACACATGTTAATTTATACATATATCTATGCTGTAAAGTCAATGAGTCCCAAATCACATTAAAAATGACTGACAGAACCTGACCACTCAGTGTTTTGAATACTTTTAAAGGAAAACATGCAAAAATTTAACAGGGAGATTTCCAGACCTAAAGTTAAGAAAAGGATCCTCAAACCTATTATGGACTTCTTCAGGTTGTAAATCAAGGGTAGCGGGGAGAGTTGTTTGGTTCTTTTCTGCATTTTTATTACCTGACTCCCTTTAATTCTGATAATTCCGCAAGTATTTTGTGCTCATACATCTTCCATCATTTTAATCAAGTAAAGAGTAATACCATATCTCTGCAGTCTCATACCTAGTCTATCTTTTATTCTATATGCCAACCCTGGTAACCGAACAGCAGCATTCTATTTATGTTTTCATCTGTTCCTACTTAAATTAAATTGAAATACCAGATGAATTAAGTAGAAATTGAAAGACTCAGATCTCATTTTATAATAAATTGTACCTGAAATCTTAAAGATGATGCCTCCAGCAGATTCTTGAAAGCTCAGGCTGTTCTGAGTAGATTTCTTGCAGTTCAGGAAAGCATTGGGGTGGAGGTTGGACACATAGTTACAAAGCCCAGGGTGCAGCTCAAGTGGGACTGGAAAGGAACTGTCAAAGAAAAGTGTTGGGATTCTTAGAGCCTTACTCTGTTCATTCAACTTGGGGAAAAAAAAGAAATTCTATTGCTCGTGGACACCAAGGCAAGTGCTGTTTTGTGAAGTATTGGATATAGATACAATTATTTTTATTATTTGTTGACACATAACATAAAATGTCTAAGCAGAGCTGTACTTATTTTTCTGTACTTACAGGAAGGAATAAAACTGTTGACAGAAATGTTACATTGTTCTAGCTGCTGGATTTTTTTTTTAACAGCCACCGATTAATACTATTAGTAATATTGCAGAAACTTCCTCTTTCTCTTGGTTCTACATGAGTTTAAGACTGAATCTATGGTAGCATGTTCAGCCTCCTACAAACTACCAAATTTATTAGGCTCTTAATTAAAAATTAGCAATAACTATACCTTTTGGTTTACCCCCTTTCCTTTTTCTTCAAGAAGAAAGTGTATCTCCAAATGCAGTTCCTAATTCATCATGTGAAGTGATCTTCTGTTCCAGTTCTCATTCCATATGCTCTGTGATCCTGTGGCAGCATTTGTAATTAATTTCCTGTAGGCTTCTGTCATCTATTCAGTACATCCAGACATGCCATTGTAAGAATCAGATAAGTGTTGATCTTCTTGTCCTCAGCTGTATGGTTGAAATCAAAGTATGCACATTAGTCAAGGGAAACATTTGTTGTTAGCCCTCTTTAGATTTGGCTAGAGGAAATGGTCTGAAGTTCCACAAAAAAAAAAGGCTTTTCCTGACAAGACAATGAGTATTTTGATTTCCAGCCCCATTCTCTACTTCCAATTGAATTTTCATTCTTTTTACCTCTCTGGAGTCACAACTAGACCAGAAGGTGTCAAGGACTCAGACACTTCTTTTGTTGTCAGAATCTACTGTGTTTGAAGACCAGGGGTCTGGAAACTGTAATGCCTCTCCCACTTGGTTGTACCCACCAGCTACCTTGAATCTGACAGTACCTGCCTTCTAAAATTCGGAGAAACATTTTCAGTGTGACTGGAGCATGTTTGAGTATGGAGGCAAATTTCATTGAATGTTATTGCAAAAGCCCAAAAGAGCACAAGTAGAATTTTAACCAAGAGTTCCATTTCAATGTTCCAGTAGGAGTTTTGAAAAAGAACTTTGAAAACAATTTCTAGATTGGCACCTAGATTAAAGCCTTAAACCAAATGACTTCACAAACTATACTGATTGTAATGAGTTTCACTATTTAATGAGTAGAAAAATGACAAATCTAGTCAAATCAAAGTGACTATTTGGTGTTGTCCACAATACTCTGTAGAGCAAACTGAAGCTATAACTTCGTTCTGTGTCACAACTCTCTCTACTGCAATCTTTTCCTCTCATGTGTATTCTTTGCTCTGTAATGAGACACTTACCTCTATATAATTTAAATATTTCAAGCCTCTTACTATGATTATTTTTAAAGCAATTGCTGAAATAGAAACGAATGTCTCCCAGCACTGTATATTCTTATCAGGCTCTTATAATCAGGATGATCGCTTAATTAGCATGTTTGTTTCCACTAGGGTATACCAATTAAGAGATATAACCACACTGCTGTACAATTCTATTAATGCTTTTCTACATTTAAAGTGAGATCACATATTTCAGCAGGTGTATCTTTTAATGCTAACGGAAGGTTTTTCCAAAGGCTATTGAGCTACTTTGCCATCTGTTCCTTATGTTGGTATTCTTAAATTATGAGAAAATAGACATTAGGTGCATTTTTTTTAGGACTGCCCAAATATGAATTTTATTTCATAGTTTTCGCAAATGCATTCAAGCTAATATTTTAATAAAAACACAGCTGACATGAGTAATGGTATCTTCAACAATTACAGTTTAGTTAGTGGACAGTTCTATTCACTCTTCTATTTCTACAAAGGATATGATGCTGATTCAAAGGTAGTGATAATTTCACAAATTCACAACTCCATGAGTTGATGTTTAAAGAAGAAAGATGAAACAGAGAATCATGTAACAGAACTGAAGCTTGTCTATAAGCTGCAATGCTTGGAAAAACAATTGCACAGGATCATTATCTGTGTGGAACAGAAAATAATGAGTTTAAAATATAATTCTGCAAATGTGCTAACACCAGAACGGCAAATGAGAACTCATGCAAATCAGTTTCTCTTTTGCACAGTAACTTTAGAATGAGACTAATAAAAATGGGATTGTATCCCAATATTTCATTTCCCAATGTTTGTTAGGTAATTTCACTCTTTATGAAGTACATATATGTACTGATGGCTATATAGTTAGATTTCTCTGAAGCCTGTCACTGCAAAACTCTGCTTTCCCTTACGGTTTTGCAAAAGTGTAAGAATTAATTTTGGACCAGGAGAAGTTTTCTGGGGAAGCTGACTTACATTGATTTTTTCCTGGAAAAAGAAGGTTTAATAATTTCTGAGACTAAAATGGGGAGGGGGTTGGTTTGTTTTCCTCTTTTTGGTGCAAGACTTGCATTTGAACATCCTAGCACAGTTCTAGAAGAAAAGACTGACTGTTGGTGAATCCTAGCACCAAGACATGCCGTCTGAAGATCTTATCACATGTCTGACCTCTCCCAAAACATTTTCCCTCTGAAATGTCCAAATGTGAATGATCAAACAGACACAAATAGGCAGGATTATTCCACGAGGTTTTAATTTTCATCAGGAAGTCAGTCTCAGGATTGCAAGACCTAGATAAGACTTTACCTACAAATGTGGCTCAGTCAGTCTTCTGTCTACCTCCCAGTCCCTCCCACACAGAAAACATTTTGGGACTCATTGAAGGAATTTGTATATATCAAAAATGTTTCAACTTTTACATATATAATCTTCAGAGGCTGGTTATTTCATGGTACTAGTGATTTGAATTGAACTTCATTTCCAAATTAAGAGTCCTAAATGTAGGTGTCTTTTGGTAAGTATCCACCATGTGAAATGAGTGATTCACCTTCAGTTAATGGAATTAATGGAGATCTGTGGCTCAGCTCAGTTGCTTAAACATAGTTATTTAGTGCTGACAGGCAGTCCAGGGTATCCCAACAAGCATTCAAATCCTGCAGCCACAGAGCTATGACGCTTTCTTACTCCCTGTGTCATCTCTGCCATCCCCATATCAAACCCTGGTGGGGAATTTCAGATGGCAGTTGAATGGTGCCTATGGTCTTCATGCGTGCCAGAGCATGAAGAGTGACTCATTGCATACTAAAGCAGACACCAAGAAGCAACAGTTTTAGCATGTAAAAAAGAAAAAAAAAAAAAAGGCAGAAAACCCCCTCCTTGCAGATGAAGCAAACTAACAAAACCCACCAAACATTACAATACATCATGAAAATGAGACAGGAAGATACTCCTTTTGTGCCACAAAAATTCTGATGATTTCAAGGTGTATCCTACACTGGAGCTCTCAGAAATGATACACGTCACAGGCTTAAAACAAAGAAACAAAGAAACAAACAAAAAGCAACCCACAAACCACACAGAAATGTCACAAACAGCACACTGGACCACAGAACAGCTACTAGTATTCATTAATATGTAGGAATCAAACACAAGTGATTTATTTTCATGAATTAGATGAGTATCTGAGATCTCCAGCTTCAGTTTCTTATAAGTCTGACTCTTGTCAGCACAAAATTTTTGAGATGATAGTCTCCCACTAAGCAGAAATTATGTATCGAATGTGCGATAACTTTTCCAGCTAAAGACTGAAGCCTAAAGACTTTAGTAAGAAGATTCAGCATGGATAAATTCTGTTAGAAAATTTTCAAACTTTCTTCACACAACACTGGTCTGACTTTGCTCTCATAAAAAGCACTGGTCTCTTCATTGTTGTCAGCAGTTTCCAAGAAGTCAATATTTAAAGATAAGACCAGAAAATATAAAAGAACACAAGTTTCCAATAAAATAATTTCTGCGAAACTCAGAAAGATTTCTCTGTTTTTACCAGTAAACACTTGAATAAGCATTATGTCTCTGACAACAAATGCTACGGTAGGCTATGTGATATTGTTTTGCAGATTTGCTTCTAGTGACTGTTGTTCTGCACAAAGTCATAGTCAATGTTTCGGTATGGATTTGTAACGTGAGATTAAATATTCACAGGATATGAGGATGTCCTATTTGTGTAATTGCCACTTCTAAGAATGGAAAAAGACTGTGACAGTGTGTCTCAAACCCTGATCATTTTCTCTAGGCAGTGTAATAATAAATAAAAGTTTTGTTTTATTTTGTTTTGTTTTCCTTAGGATCTGTAGAGCTGTTGATCTAAAATAGCAACAATACTAAAACAATCCCCAAAGTATATGAGCAAGGTTTTGAAAAATGCAAACATCTGTTTAATTATTAGGAGCGTTCAGTAGTTATTTTGTGTCAGCTTATACTGACTTTATTTTGGGTATCTTTGTTTTAAGGTTAGAGCTAGGTTAGGATTAGGATAGGGACTAAAAGAGAGAAAAAAACAGAGATGCAGCAGTGAGCTTGGAAAAGGGGCTATGAAAAGGAAGTCTAAGGTATAGAGATCTTTGCTGTGAGACACACTGCCTGGGGACCTTGCCAAAGACTCAGTCTATGTTTAAGGTTAAAGTTTACATGAAGGATGAGTTTAGGTTTAGGACTAGATTTGACAGAGACAGAAAGCCAGGAAGTGCAGCTAGAGAGAAGCTTAAAAAGGAATATTTCCTCTAGCAGTTCATCCTGCCATAGAAATACCATTTTGTCTTACCATTTTGACATAAATTAATAAAAGGTTGATATTTTTACCCTCTTGCTATTCCAAAATATCCATCAAGTATTCATCTTCTTGTTTAATTCTGTTCAGAATTAACATGCTGATGTTTTTCAATATGTTTAAAACTGCTTGTTTGTTTTCAAAGTTTGTCACCATTATCTTCAACATTTACATCTCAGTTGTGGCAGTTTATCTTCAAGATTAGTTTTATTTTAATTTCTAGGTAACTTTGTTTTCTATTATCATGAAAAATATGGAAATACATTAATATCTACCCAGATGGAACATTTCAGCATTTCAAGCAAATGATGAGGAGGAAGAAAAGGAGTAAAACCAGATGGAACTGGACCAAGAAAGAGCTTATTCATAGTAGGAAGATTCCTATTTAGAATCTATCTATAACTACTATTCCTACACCAGCTGTTAAATATTTAGCCTTGTTTCTCATTTGAATTTGGCTGGTTTCAGCTTTTAAGCATTGGCTCTGGATATAACAAAATCAAATGCCTTCACCTACTAAATTAAGGAACCTGCTGACCCCTGCTATTTGCTTCTCACAGAAATACAGCTACACTGTAATCAGCACACATCTCCATCTTGTTCTTTCAAGCACTCAACCTCCTTTTCAAAAGCTTTAAGAATTCCATCATTCACATAGGGTTTTTTGTGGCACTTCACTGATTTCTGTGCAAATGGTTAAATTTTGCACCATTAGTTTTAAAAGTGAGAGTATAAGAATTGTGAATGGCATTCCGATATTGAATCTCTCTAATTCTTATGAGAGAAATTCAGTGTCTTATTTCTGCTTTTCCTATTAGCCTTTTTGCCACAGCATCTCACTGACAAGAGACATTAAGTTGTCTGTCCACTATGGCTCTTATATCCTCTCTGGAATCTTGATTTTCATTATACAGCTCTGTCTTCTGTATAAATTTCCTGCACTGCTTACTACAAGACATTTGACTTCTTATTGGATTCTATTGAATCTGGCTGTAAGTGGGCCCATCTTACTCAGAAATCATGCATCAACATTTCCATGTCTTCATCTTTATTACTTATTGCTCCTATCTGTGCATCATCCATCAGTTTTATCCATTATTTTTGTTTATTCCTAGACCGTTGCTGAGAATGTTGGATAAAGGTTGAATGTCAAATAAAGTAAGCCCTATGGAACTCAACTGGAAACACACATTCAGTGCCTGTTCCTGGCTGGCTTGTACTCCCTTGAGATCCATTAGTTGGATCTTACGTGTTCTTATGTGTTTTACTAGTATTGTTTAATGTAAATCAGAGTTCTGGGCCACACAGTGTCATATGCCTATCATGCTCTGAGCATATGACATCTGCACATTTATTTACCTTTTCAGACAAATTTGTCATCCGATCAAACACTAGAATCAAGTTTACTTGACTAGATCTAATTTATGTAAAATCATTTTGGCTGGTATTAATTGTATTCCTACAACTGAATTTCTTATCAATGTATTTTATACCAGCATTTCTGTTATTGCTTAGCTACTGAATATGGCAGATTAACATTTCTTCAAGCTTCTGGAATTTTCTTGTTTGGAGATATATTAAAATGAACATCAGAGGAACAGACATATCCTCAGCAAATTTTTAAGGACTCTTGAATATTATCCTAATTGATTATATTTATTCATGGTAGATGATCCTTGAAGTTCTGCAGTATGTAGTGTTGTGGTTTTCCACCATGTTTATACCCTAAAATGTAAAATATACTCCCACATTTTTTCCAAGAAACAAGTCATTGCCTCACAGGGAGACAAGATACAGGCATCAGGTCCTCACAGCAGGAGCCAGGCTCTGTTGCCACCATAAAGATGAGAATTTAACTTGGACTTGTGTGAGACAGCAGTTTTAAGTTACTCTGGAAGAATCTCTGGAAACAACAGGGAGCCTCAGTTCTTCAACAGTATCTTGTTTCAGTATTGCCATTTTGCTGAGTTTGGAATCGTAATCTCACTCCCTTTTCCCGCTTTGCTCTTTATGAATTGCTAATAGATAGTGCCTGATATTTTTCTCAAACACTACAGAGCTAGTTTATACTTAATTTTTCTTGTTTCACTTCTTTCTTGGTTGAAATACTAAGCAGAGGTACTTAATTAAATTTTTGTTTTTTCATTTACTGAATAACTGTTATTAACAATTTTGTCATATCTAGCTTGCAATGAATATTGGTCTCAGGTAGTTCTGTCAGCCACAGAATTGTTTTAGTATCCTTATGTTCCCTTATCAGTTTTCAGAATTGCATCCTTTCTAATTCTTTCTAATTAGAAAGGAACTGGCTGTTATCTGTTGTTCTGTATGTTTCTCATATGTATATGAGAAATATATGTTTATATCAAATAATATTTATGTACATATCATGTATATGATAAAATACAATAAAATATTAATAAATATAATCATATGTATATTTTTTTTGTTTCTATTTCTGTCTCCAGTCTCATTCTACTAGACTAATGAACTTTTATGAAACATTGGTCTTCTTGTTTATGGAACCATTACTCTTTTGGGTGCTAACTCATTCTTTCTAAAAACTCCTTATTTTTGTTCATATTCCTCTCACAATCTATCATCTTCTAATTCCTTACAGACAATACCTGTAATACTTTTCATATTCTTTAAAAAAGAATCTTTACAGTACCTGTCAAAGGGTCTTGAATGTTGAAACATGGTCACATCAAAACACTAAAACTACTAATAGTATGAGCTATTAGCTTCTTTCCTCTGGTGTAGAGTTCTCAAGATCGCCTAGAGGTTCTGTTTCTGATTAAAACCCCCAAAAGGTATTTTAGCAGTTACAGTGAGAGAAAGTTGTTTTCCTGCTTTTGTAAGTTTATGTGCAGAATAATAAATATATATATGGTTCTTTTGGACAGAGAACCCCAAGCAACTAAGAGCTTATTTCAGCTTTATGACATGACTCAGGCCCTGATGAACTATTTGCACTCTGGCTTCTCTGTTACATGGTGCATCAAATGATAAAGACCCAAGTACTGAACAACTCTCAGTTTTCAAAAAATCTAAATGCTTGAATGTTTTTCTAAGTGTTAGTAAATTTTACGAAAGAAAAAAATGGAAAAGAGTAAAGAATAGCACTGATCAGACTAGCTGTGTCTATGGATGAAATTTTTGGTTTGGGAAAAATAAGAGATAAGTAATAAGTGATAAGTAATAGGAAATAAGTAATAAATAATAAGTAATAACTAATAACTAATAAGTAACATTGTTTTTTGTTGATATATTGTCAACTGAGAAAAAAAGGGTGGGAAAAGGGACAACCATGTAAGGTGTATTTGAGAAGGTGATCTGAGGTACCTATTCTAAAGATGGAAAATGGGTTTACTTTTGGAGAGGTACTGTACATGCGTTGTTGAGTAATTAGTTTACATTTTGTTCAAATAATAAAAAAATCTCTTTGACATAGGTTTATGCAGATGTACTTAGAATAGAACATATAACCTTGGTGGTTATTTGGGAAAAAGTAATCAAGCTGTAGCATTCAGATCATTTTCTGTACTGAATTGATATATCAGTAGATAAAGCTTCAATTACAGTCACAGAATTGTAATTTTAATTGGAAAATTGCATAGGCAGTGTTCATTATGACCAGAAAAAAATTACACTAATAAAAGCAACAGCTAAGTAATGTTTTAAATTATGCATATATATTAATTAAAGCAAGAAAGCATCTTTTTCGCTATAGCTGTTATAACAAAATGCCTTTTGGCATAATAAAATGTCTTTTGGGGGCTGCATTGGAAAGCGTACCTTTAGATGATCTGGGAAAGTATAACCTAGAAGAAGGAAGCTGACAGGCCCATATTCTGGGTTGTTTCTATCTCTTATTTGACATGGTAATTTTAGTAATATCAACTATTGACCATCATTGCTTGAGTTAGATGCTTTGCAAATTTAGGAGAGCAGAACCTTAATAATTCCTTACTGCAATAATGATTATTTGGACAGTGTACGAGTGAAAAACGGTTTAGACTTTCCAAAAATGTCTAAGGATTTTGTAAACCAAATCCCATTAAAATTGATATCCCTAAGAAGCCTTGAAGAACATCCAGCACAGTAGGTAGTATTATGTCTTTTGATCACATTGAATTTTTGGAGAAAGTGGCTAGCACTCAAACAAGAAAGATCTGCCCTTATGGGATATAGATTGATTAACTATGCTAACAGTTTTAAAATAGACCGCTTTTCTTTTATAGCACCAACTACATTAAGACTGTTTGCAGTCTTCAAGAAATCACTTTTGTAGCTTTAGTACCTACATTAAAATTTCAAGCATAAGAAAATGTAAACATTGGCAACACATTAGAAATTGTAAAATAAGTGAATCTGGTGACCTCATTAGACATAATCCCTCAGTACAAATAACAGCAGCTTTGATGAAACTGTTGTATACACACATTCTGAATTGTATCATACTGATATAACTCAAATCAGATTCCAAAATTTGGAGTCTGGCAGAATAGATAAAAATAAGCTGACATATAGAGACGTATGGTATTTCTATTTGGAAGACTTAATGTTTTGGGAATATTTTGATCTAAGAAAAAATCTAAAATACAAACAGAAGATTAATAGAAGATGGCAAATGCATCTTAAAATTGGGAAGCCACATGAGAATTTCTGTCCACTAAAGAGAGAGGCCTTAACCCTTAGCAGTATCCCCCTGTTGACACCACGTTAGCTTTACAACCAGTGCTGTGAAATGAGCTTGCTGGTAAACTCCTCACTTTCTCCTCCTGCCCAAATTGGGGTTGTATCTGGCTCTCTGAACAGAAAGTAAAATAAAATTGTGATCCACACAGCATGTAGCCATTCTTTCTACATTTTTACCACTGTAATTAATAGCTGTTCCAGACCTTTGTGTATCTGCTCTTTAGCGTGTGAAGAATGCCAGCAACATAGTGTAGACTAGGGGTGTGAAACTCATTTTCACTCCTACATTTATATAGTCCTAAAATTACATTCAGCCCTTTGAAGGCAACCGTGAGGCTGATGTGGCGACTGGTGAAAATGAGTTTGAAACCCCTGGTGTAGACAGTAATTTAATGATAATTGTAGCAGGAAAGGCATTTAATACTAAAAGTCCCTGAGAAGGAGATTCCATTTTAGTATATGAACACTGCTAGACGGATATTCAGGAGATACAGTGGTAAGTGGCATTTTTTCCATACTAAAACTGTGAAGAATGCATTCCTTGTATTTTTGTAGCAAGAGAAGGAAGCCGCCTACTTTTGTGAGTGTCTGTGAAAGTAGCTTTTTTTTTTTTTGCATGCTTCTCATTCCAGTTCTGTTTACTTAATATTTATGACAACAAACATAAGGGACTGTGCAAGCTTATAATTTCCTCTTTTATCATTCTTTCTGCTGCATCCTGAAGTTCATAAGGCTCATCTTAGACATACAGTATTTGCACTTTTTCATTTTCTCATCCTCTTCAGTCTAACAGTTCTACGTCTGCTCCCTGCAATATGTTGTAATTGCTCTGAATAGGGCTTTGTCATAAGAAATATTCCCCTACTTATTGTGTAAACATGAAACAAAGAATTCTAGGTAAATAAAGTTATGGTTTATGGTTTAGACAGATAGAACTGCTCAAGAGAAACAGATTTATCTCCATCTCCATTAGAATGTTCTAATGTAGTATTAGATAAGTCACCTAGAACTTGATTTTCAAATGGATGTTGTTTTTCATATCCACAAAGATCTCTTATCTGATTCTCAGAAATACTGTGTTCCTGTTACTGAATTGCAAACAAGTTGCACTTTGGAAAAATACTGCCATGATGCAATAAGTTGTTAACAAATCACGCCATCTTCAGTTGGGCATCCAAAAAGTCTGTAATGTTTTGAAAAAAATATACTTGGACCTTACCTCTCTGTCTGTTAAATGGGAATAATAACATTTCATGTCACAGAAATACCAAGAAGATAAATAAATTACTCCTTTGACATATTTGAATACTATAGCAGTAAGTGTTATAGAAAAACTCATGAAAATATTAATAAATCTCTATTCAGAGGCTAAATTAAATGTCATGCGGTAAACAAAGCATGATGCTGAACCCTGAACGAAGGGAGTGGAATGAAATACTGAGTTGTTTCTCATATTCTGAGCATAAGCTTTCCCGAGCAATGAAAAATCTGGGAGTCGATCAGAAATAGTATAATGTTTAATGAACCAACTATGTATATCCTGTCCTTAACAACATTAATTCTGGTATTTCCTGAGTTTAGGGCTCTTGGCTTTTAACCTTAGTACTCTTTAACGTATTTTTGGGTGCATCCTATTAAAGGTAATCTTAAAAGCCTCAGTTAGTGTACAAAACCACTAGGAGACAATGACTGCCCTTAAGTAGTTTTCTGTATAAATAGATGCAGTTTTTTGAGAGTGCTTTACATGTTCTGTTTTTTTGGAATAAGAACAATGGGGCTTTTTCTCTTGCAAATGCTTTCAAAGTGTCACAGAGAGGAGGGCAGCCAAGTGTCTCCACCAAAAGAGCTATCTAAAGAATCAGTTTACGGTAGGGTTCCTAGCCAGAGGTCAGGGAGCTACAGCCACCATGCCCCTCTCATGTTGCTGAAAGGGAAATGAGTGTCCTCTAAATCCTATATCTACGGGGCAGGCTGCTGGCAATGGGAGAGTAGGTTCTGGTATAGAAAAATTGTGATTTCCTGAGCTATAAACAAAACAATTGAATCACTCATGTTTTATTGCAGACATTTTGACACTGTTGGAGAAAATATTTTCTGTAAGATTCGGAAATCTCCACCTTGCTTCTATAGACAGCCCTTAGCTCAGTATTTTGTGCATACAAACTGAGCAGTCTTATTCTTGCCGATTGATTTTCAAATTGGTATTGACTTTCCAATTCACATTCCTTTCACTGAGTCCCTTCCATTCATCCATCTATCGTATTTCTAGCATGCTCATCACTGTAGTCTGTCAAGGCCTTACATAAATCATCTGAGGCATAATCATATGTCAGATGCCTATGCAAATTATTATTCTGTTTACCAGCCCCTATAATCCAGTAACTTTCAAAAGCACAAAAACTGTAATCCCTTCCTTTCTCTTGGCACTTTGCTACACAATTTATTCATCGTGATCCATTTGTTTATTTCAGTCTTCTGGTTTTCTTTACTGACAGTAAAAATCACACTTCAACTGAGAAAGCGCTAATGGACATTACTATAGTTCTCATGAAATCCAAAGCAAGGAGTTTCAGCCCTGTGAAAACATCATGTGTTCAAACGCTGTACTGCCAAGCAGTATATAGAACAGTGCATCTTGACTGAATGTATTTAATTAAGCTTAACATATGTTTTTGGGAAAGAAAAAAAAAAAAAAAAAAGCCACGTCTCTTCTTCTCTTCCAGACCTTCAGTTCCTAATATTTTTTTCTGTAAGAGTGAATTAAACTGTCAATAAAAAGCATGCAATGTTATTGCAGTATTTGTGGTAAATTGTCATAAATTCATTTTCAAGAAGAAAATACTAAAGATACATAAAAAACTCTATTACTTACTTGAATCATGGGGTATCTTTTACACTAGAATTACCTAAAAAAATGGAATTCAATATTTGCAGGTGTGGAAGTATTTTTCTGAGCATTTTTCTGTTTGTGAATTAGAAACAATAAAATCAAACAAAACAGAGTAATTTGAAAAAGTGGCTATTTAAGAAAAACTTTGTCCTTCACATGATAGGTAATCGTAAGTATTTGGTTCTTTATCTCTTCATTTTTACACAGTAAGAGTTATAAGTGTTACATTTTAATACAGATATTTCTCTTACAATGTCATTCCTTTCTTTTGAAGAAAAGAGAACTGTGGCACAATAATTCACTTGGCACATCTTCAGCAGAATTGTTACAACAAATTGTTCCTGGTTATGTTTCAATTAGTACATATTTTAAATTATTTTCTTGAGCCAGTAAGTACTTAGGAGTTTACGGAAAATTCTCTGCACTAGACGTTAGTGTTCACAAAAGTGACAGAGCAACAGAAGAGGTTACTTTATTCCAATAAATGGATAGTCCACTAGGGACATCAGTGAGTCCACAAGACAGGTCACTGTAGGGTCTTTCAACACATAGGAGGACCAAAACATTTTTTTTTTCAAAGCTCTGTCATGTTGTCTCATCCTTATAAAAGGAGCACATCTGAAAAATAAAGTAAGCTATAGCAGCATTAGTTGTATTAGTTGTCATAAAATGTAATTATAATCACCCATTAGCAGTCATGTAATTTTGACAAAAAGGCAGTAAGAAAGAAAAAGCAGAGAAGATAAAAGTGACTTCCTTATTTATTTTCATTGTTAGATTTACTGATCTATATGGACTAGCAAGAAGTAACTAAAATAGCTACAGATGTTCCAAAACTCCTTCTTTGGTCAGAAAATGAGAGCCCAAAAGTCACTTAAGTTTTTAACTGTTTCAAGTCAAGTTTGTAAGAAAAAGTGGCTAAATGCTAAAGCTTTCATTTTCCACCACAGATAGTAATACCAAATTTGACATTATTTTTTTGTTTCAATTAAAGGTAGAATCATTCTTATGTTTTATACAGTATAAGCTGTCTCTTGAGAGAATGCCTGTAAGATGTTGATTGCATGGATCCTAAAGATAGGGTAATAAGTCATTGTCAACTACTACATTATCAACTACTACAGCAACAAAATGGTCACAGCTCTTCTATGTACTTTGCCATTCACCAACCTCTAAAATTAGTCTGGGTCATACTTCTGCCATTCTAGAAGAAGAGAACCAGGGGAGGACAAAGAGACACCATCCTAGGAGGGACAATCTCTGGTCTCCGTCCTGGGAATTATCCCCCACTGCCCATTGTCAGCACCAATAGGAACCACTTGAGAAGGGAAACCTGCCCTGTGCAACACCACTATTCCAGCTCTTCTCTCTCTTTTCATTTCCATAGTGGAATCAAACTTGAGTTCACTTTTCATGTTTAAGTGGTAGAATTTAATTTTTCCTACGTTTCTGACAAGTTTTAACCCAGACACTGAGAACTGTCACCCCAGGAACTGAAGGGGTGAAAATCTCAGATGTTTCTTCTTCGAGCTGTTTCTCCTAGGAGAGCTCTAGCTTGCCTTCTGCTCAGCAGCCTGATCTTCCCATTCACATTTCAAGGCATGTAATTTATTTTCTACATTATAAAAGGAGTATATAAGCCTTCACAACAGTCTTTGATCTTACTTCAAATTACATATCTTCATCCTTATGTAGACCTCATTTGTACTGACTAGCTACGTCAAAATAAACCAGTGATGTAAATAATGTTCATATTTACTTGTAACTTGTAAAAAAAAGGATTCATTCAACTACAATCAGTTCTACCTGACTACCCAGAGGGACTTCTCTGAGGATATACTTAAGCCTCTGCAAGGTTGGGACTCATAGCTTAGGGAAATGAATGAAGTTCTTAAACTGATGACATGGCATTTTTTTATAATATGTTGTCAGATATAAGCTCAAGTATTTTTATTTCTCTTTTTGTACATTTTTAATATTTGTCAATGTCCTTTCAGTAGAAGGACACTGCTTCAATGATTTCTCTACACGTTAGGTAGGTGCATGTTTTGATATATAGTACTCCTGTATATAGTGAATTTATCTATATTCAGTTTGCATTTCTGGAATGCAGTATCACAGATACCAACAAATGATTGATGATATTTGACAGAGGAAAATGAAGTATATTTGACATAAAGTATCTATACTGCACTGTCAATACTTTTCTCTGTAGCTGGGCAGATACTTTATCTATCTATTTTCAACCTTATTCATTTATTTCCTGTTTGCAATCTTAAGTTCAAATGTTTCTCTTTGCTTCATCTTGCTCTGCGCTTACCTTTGTTGCCTGCTGTGCTCTCTATTGTCCTTTTTTTTTTCCCTGATACAGGGAGAAATTGAAAATATTTTTTTAAACTCCCAGATATTCAGCATTTTATTAATAAAGAAGAATGCAATATTAGGCTAAAAAAATGTTCACAATGTATGTAAGAATCATACTTAAGAAAAAAAAATATTTGTGTTGTACACATGAATGCACACATAGGTTCAGCAGGTTGTTAGATACCTTCAACACACAAATGTGAATCAATTTTAAGGTAGTACAATTCTTTTAATAGATAAACATAACTGCCCAATATTGTACCCATGGAAACAGACTGTTCATGACAATGCATTTGTCAAGAAATGTCTTCCAATATTAATAAGTAATGAATGTGTTGGGAGTAGAAGCTTAAAAGTACATTGCATTTTTCTCAGAAATTTCTGAGCTTATTGCAGTAACAGTACCTCACATCTTCTTTTATTGGCAAGTTGTGTTGCAGAGTATAATTAAATCAATTGGTAACTGGGCATGACACAATGTTCTGGTAAATTTCAAGCTGAGGAAATTTAAATTGACTGCAAACTATTTTGCAGAAAAAGAAAAATCAACCTTTCCTAAGGACATAACTCTCACAGTCTCAAATGTTATCACTGAGTTTATCTTGGGTATTGATAGTGGCATCTGTAATGGTTTAACAGCTTCAAAAATGATTCTAAGCACTAGATTTCTGCCTGTAAACGTGTAAAAGAGACCCATTCCCTCTTGTGCATCAAAATTTCTTCCTTCCTTTCTTCCTTCCTTCCTTCCTTCCTTCCTTCCTTCCTTCCTTCCTTCCTTCCACAGAGAGTTTAGTTGCAAGGTATTTTTTTTTCCTTCCTTTTCCACTTATTTTTTAATTACTGTCCTTTTTAAAAATTATTTTTAATGCAGATCATCTTTCACAAGTCGTTTATTTGGTGTGATGCAAGATTTAGATGCAGAACTGCCACTGAGCCAGTGGGAGTTCTCTATTAAATCTAAAGAGTAACATTTAGAGTCCAAGTATCTAACCATAGTTTCAAGTGTTCCCATATGGTTGAAAAACCTACCTGAACCTGAACAGTTTTTAAGTTGTGCAATATAGCATTAGGAAAATTCAGGTAGCATTTTGTTGCTTTATATAGAACATCATTATCCCAGGCAGAATGTTTGCCTGTTCTCTTGGGACAAGAGTTTAAGATCAAGTCTGAGCATCCAGCTTCCTAGCTCTTTAGCTAGGAGTTAATGTATAATAGATGTTGTTAGCATTAAATGAAGTGCTCATTGTCTATTTTTTTACTACCTGACTTCAGAGTCACATTGACTGCAAACAATGAGAAAATCAAACAAGCAGTTCCCCTAGATTGGTTAATTACTTCAAAGGAGGATGTGAATGGAAAAGAAAAGGCACTTCCAGTAGCACTGGTAAATCTAATCTGTGTTGTCACCAACAGAAAACAGCAGTTCAACAAAATGAAAAGTTTTTCACTGAAAAAGAAAAGATTCCTGTATATTCATCCAGTTAAATTGTCCACAGACATTGAGTCTGTTGTGCATGAACTACAAAGATAGTCAATAATTCTACGGTATGTCTGTAGAATTATTGTAAGTCATGGCTCTTGCCATGACAAAATTACTGAAGTGTGCAGTTGAATTTCTGTGGCAACCAGATACCTACTTTCTTCTTTGTAGGATAAATACTACAGGACATCAAGTGAAAACACATTCCTGATAGCCCTAAAGAAAGGTCAGTTTGATTTAATTTCTGTGATTCAGAAACTTTCTTTAAATTGTCAAAAATTTATCTGTGACAGTTTTTAAAAAGGATCTTAAATTTTCCATTTTTAAAATTATTTTTAGCTTGGTCATTGATAATAACCAGTACTGAATAAAATGTTTCAGAAATACTTATATTTTGCCACAAAAACTTGTTTTACTTTCTATTATAATTCATTTACAAAATGTTCAAAATCCTTCCATTTTTGCCAGATGGAAAACCGTTTCTTTGTAATTCTATATTCAGTGACAGTACCTGAATATAAACTAACTTTGTCAAAAATATTACACTCCATTCAGATCAGTGAAACATTTCCAGTCACTGTTAATGTTGAACCCAGAAATATACATTATCAACTACAAACTAACAAGCACTATTCAATATGAAACTGTGTTAAATCCAAAATAACCATAAGAATGAAGTTGTTTGGACATATCACTGCATAAAATTAAATATGAGGAAGGGTTTTCAGGTTTCTGTGCAAAAAGAGCTGCTAAATAGAATTTCATTAAGGAAATTTTTTCAACTGGCGGTTCCTGCTTGAATATTGAAAGGAGTAAATTTGAACTGTCATATTTCTTGTGCATCTCTACATAGCACATAGTGTAGCAGTGTTGTAAGTAAATCTTACATCTTTTTGTACTACAGAGAATTCATGTTAATTAAACATAGTTCAGGTGTTAATTGAAGTTCTTTAGTACTTTATACGATTAAGAGTCTCTGATTGCATACATTTGAATGTTCTGAGTACTAAACTAAGGGCAATGAATTCTTCAATGAAAACTACAAATCTAGATGTAAGGTTAGAGTGAAATAGCTAGGAAAAAAAAAGCTCCTGGTCACTTTAGTTGTTAAAAATTTTGGAATCTGTCAATAGGAAGTTAAACTTCAAACTTTTGGATGATCATAAATATTGAGGCAGGAAAGCTACTACTCAAGAGATCACAACCAAATTAATATATTCAAAGCTGTGATGAACAGTACTTTCAGTTAGGCCAAAAGGAATAGCTGGAAAAAAAATTTACACTGTTTTGAATAAAGTTCTTTTTCACTTTGCCTCTTCTTCCACTTATACCAACAGATTTAATAAAAAAATGTTATCTCCACCAATAAACTTTACCTTGACTATGTTCTTAGACTACCATGTCTACAAAAAGCACTACTATTACTGAAGTATAACAGTCAGAAATGTGAGCCAAGGCTTCCCAAAATTCCAGTAGTACCATTCATAAATATAATATGAAGCACAAGATATTAAAAATGCAACTACATCAGAAGTTCAGAAAATCAGTTTTATTTAAATGTAAATTAACAAACTCTCCTTCCCTCCAATCTAACTCAGTTGCATAGTCCACTGATTTTAATTAAGATGGGAAAACTGTATTGATAAAATAAGAAATGACCCTAACATGTGCCCAAAACTTAAAATGAAACTACATTTTAAGTGAATAGAAGAGAAAAATGACATTAACATTTCCTCTATGCTCATTTTATTAGTTTTTCCTCTTTCTTTTTTTTCTTTTTCTTCTTTTTTTTTTTTTTTTTATTTTCTTCTTTTGGTATTTATGAGCTGGAAAGCCAAAACTTCACTAAATCTCTAAATCTATGAGTATGAATGTTAACAACATACAAAAACATGGAGACATTTATTGTACATAAGTTTCTTCTTGATTTTCCCTTTGTGTCCAGTATAACAAACATTCACAAAATACTAATTGACATCACTAAGCATGGCTTAGGAACCACAAGGGTTTTTCCAGATATTGTTCAGAGGAATGAAAATTATGCCAGAGCAAGAGTAAAAATGTCCCTTGAGTGACCTGAATTTAAAAAAACACCACAACTAAACCACCAGCCAATGAAAAACCAAATAAAGAAACTAACAAAACCTAAAAAAAAAATAAATAAATCTCATTTTGATCCAGCCATTTGGGCTTAAAAACTCTAAATAATAGGGAAGATAAAAAGCAACACATGGTAGTTGATAAGTTACTCGAAACTACTCAGAATATAGGTAGTTGTGTCAACACAGGTTTCAAAGGAATATAAATTACTTTTGAGAATAATGGTTACAGAGCCAATGTCATTCTGATAGCTCAGGTAAGAATACAATCTTTTTATTTTGTCTTGTGTACACCGTGTCAGAACATGTGTATTTTTTATTAGAAGAACTAAACACTGCATTTTGAAGAAATATGTGGGATAATAAGCTATTTTCTCAACAAGCCCATCAGCTGAAATAGGCCTGGATGTTGTATACACGAATAGCTGTATAACTTGCAATTACAGTGCATAATATTCTCCACATATCACAAGAAAGAGAAATGCAGAACTTACATTCCTAATATATCTATGAACAGTGAAATTCTAGAGGTAGGAATTACCAGGGATGAATTAAAGTACAGAGGTCCTACTCAAAATACACACACACATATATAGCTTGTACTTGTAGGTATTGTGTTACGTATGACCTGGAAATTGATTTAATGATCCATTTTTATAAGATCCAGAACAAGCATCAGATGACTACCTACTTTAGCAAATGACTACCATATCAAACTTACAAATTACACAGTATAATGGAACTACTGATGTATGTAAATCTATTTAAATATTATTTGCTGCCTCAGCCTATTACTATCACTACTTGTCTCTGCCAAGTCAATATTGTTATCTCAATTTGAGTCTTTCCTAGAATTAGGGAATCAATTTTAACGCCCATAACACCCTCCAAAGGTAATTGAAAGTATACCAGGATTCTGGTTTTCAGGAACCTGTTTTATTGCGTTGAACTTTGCCCTCTGAGGATCTCTCTAAATGTGCTTCCTGTAGTCTCTCCAGCACTCAGTGATGTGTATCCAAATCTCTCTAACACTCATTCTCTACAGTCACTGATGTATTTCTAGTTTTCTACAGCAACTGCTGACACATAACCAGTTATTTCACAATGAAACCTATAATAACTGTTTCTTTCCCAATGAAACTTTGTCAAAACTGGCACCTAGATACTATGATTGCTGTGGTACAAATAACTGAGAGAGGGAAAACTAGCCTGAGCACTACACTCATTTTTCTGTAGAGTATATATGCAAAAGTATGACTGGCTAAAAATCATGATAGTTTCTCACATATTTCAATTTTCTTTCAAAATCCTGAGTATTTTTGTATTTACACTATTTTACAGTACAATCTGTCTTTGCTGGTCTAATACCAAATATCTTTTCCTTAAAAAGAAATGTAAGCGGATTTCAACTGTATTAATATATTAATATATATATCTCTTTGCATGTATGAATGCATATATTTTTAATTAGATGGGTTTTTTTAACTTTTTGAGATGCAGAATGTCACCATGTAACACCACAGTAATGAGAAGAAAGAGGATTGACCCTGTCACCAGCTTGGTTTTTTTCCACGCCTTTCCTTTCTTTTTCCCAAATAAATCAAGCCCAGCACTGCCTTCTCTTTCTTCTTTCCTCAGCACTTGTTCCACAATCTCAATTGTTTGTAGAACTTTCTCCTAAACTGGGCTGCCATCCATTGCATAAGAGTTGCTTTAACCTCATCAACAAAACCTAATGAAACCACAAATGTTGGCTGAAAACATATGCTCAACTTCAATCAAGTAACTGTATTACCCTGTTATTGTAACTTTTCTGTGGTTTATTATGCTTAGTGGTTTTGTTGTGTCTGAAATAATGGTATAATTTAGGCACATTCATCTTCTAACCAGAAGCCTAACCTGTGGCTATGTATTTTGAATATATAAATCTGTTACAGAAAATAGGTCCAGATAGCATGCTTTAAGCAAATGGGAACTTAGTGTACTTGGACTACCACATACTCCTTTTGACAACATTAGTGTTGCTTCAAACACAGGCCTGTATACTTACCCTTTGGTGGGAAAGCAACTAAAACTACAATGCTAACAAATAAACATTTTAAACTGGGAAGCATAAACTATGGTGGAAACTTTTAAACTGTAAACGTGACTCAAGAACTCTTACCAGAAGAACAGGATAAATGACGATAAGTAGGTGGCTTCCAAATTGGCTTCATCTTTGTGGACATAGTAATGTCTTTTGCAACTAGGCAACAAAACATTACTGCCTTACAGTGTTTTCCAACTAGAATCTCAATGAATAAGAAATATTCTGCTTCATAGGAAGTGCTGGGGGTTGAAAAAGCTATACACAACATTTGGGAACACAGCTATTTTCTCTGCATGAATATTTCCTTTACGTTCTCCACCACTTACTCCATTCCTGTAGTGCTGGCCAAGTTCAGGACTAAACACTACCCAGCTCCCAACACGTAGTGCTTCCCTTTGCCTGCACAGCTCTGCAAGGCTACATACAGACATCAGCGGGTTTTATTCCTATTTCTCTAGTCCTGGTCGTTTACATTCCTTGGGGTTGTTTTCAGGCCATTAAATATGACCTTTGCATGTTCTGTTGGAGTTCTATCATACAGTTAATGCATGACTTTGTCCTCAGGGGCAAAGTGTAAGGAAGCAGCCCACGTTCTATCCAAAACATTTTTTTTTTCCCCTGCACGTCCATTTAACTGGGACAAAATTAAACTGCGCCTCACTGACTAAAGCTACTGTCAATGTTTCAAGAGGCTATTCAACCATGCAGGACTCAAAACCCAAATCTGACCCTTTACCCTCCTCAAACACAGCATTTTCTTCTCAATAGTTGTTCGTAGGAATATTATCACTTTGTGCTTCTGCCATGGATAATCTTTCTTCTAATATCAGTAATAAGCAACGCCAAATAACAAGACTCTGATTATAACAGCAAATATATCAATCTTAATGTATCTTAAATACCAGGTTATAGCTGCAGTATTTGGAGGACTGTGAAAGAAGGCTTACAGCATGGCACCAGAGCTAATGGCAAGAGATGTAGGAAGAAGCACTGAAGCTCACAGTGAAATGTTGTTTATACCTCTCTGCCTGCCTAGGATATGTGGTTTCTGCAAATCTGTGTTAAGAAAAGGGTGTCCAAAAACTGTTTGCAAATGGTCTGTGTTGACTTATGAAGCACATTTTTATGGATGACAAATTTTCAAAAATTGAAAACATAAGTCACCCATGACTATACCTGAAATCAAGAACTACCTTTTAACATTTTCCATATACTAGGGCAGTCCTTCAGAATCAGGCACTTGAGACCCTGCTAAAATTCAGGAGTTTCCCTGATTTGCAAGGCAGAAGGTCAAAAGCAAAACAGTCAACAGTTTCTCCTGAACATGATAAAATTTAATTGTTTCTAACTTCTGTTTCCAGTGTAATTTATCAGATTAATAAAATTGTCCTTGATTTAAGTGGCCCTGGACAGTGTCTGTGGAAGCACAGCATGCAGGCTGAGCAGAGGAAAATCTGGCTCATGGAAGAGCTGGGCAGGACACTCACTGCAAGGTGCAAGCTGTTCTCATTGTACCTTTAGCTGGGTGCATCGTGCCAGCAGCAAACTCCCGGGAGCTGGAGCAGCACATGAATCAACTGCCATCAGTTTGGGTTTTTTTCTCCCTCTCTTCTCTTGCTGTCTCCTATTATGGTTCTGTGCATAATAAGCATTCCTTAAGCTCTTGGCTCTCTGACAGCAGTGGCTACATGGCTCACAGATGGCTCATGGAGACTCTAGCCCCATGTTTCTGTTGACTCTTGCAGGCACTGAGAATTCTGTCTGTGACTAAGCAAATCTAAAAGAAACTTTCTTTATGTGAGGTGTTGTCAAGAATATGCGTCTCTGAGCCACTGCAGAATATTTTCCCAGCTATCCAGGGAATATCTCCATGGCTAGGAGAACAAGTCCTTCTAATTTCCAGTAGCACAATCATATTTACTCTGCAAGGGGAGAAATGCTGACTCTGTCAGTGGCTGCTTTGGCAACAGTTGGCTGATAAGCACAGTTCAGTGCTGCATTTTGTAGTGCCAGCTCTGTAACTAGAACAACAGATGCCAGAGAAATGTATTGACTAGGTCAGGATATTCTTTCTCTTTGCACAAAAATAAATACATAACAATTTTTTATCCAGTATGCAGAAAGTAATCCATGATTCTAATGGCTGCGTATGCCTGCAATATGGTGCTGTTACTGAGAACAAAATGGACAAGGTATAACTGCATGTCTGAAAACTGCTGTGGTGTTTCAGTAGGTCCCAACAGGCAGAGTATGATCTACATGTGGTGTTCTATGAAGCTTGCAAATGTCTCCAAAACATCGTGTTGGTGATGTTTCTGTTTTCTCAATGAACAAACAAACAGAAATTCAATATGGATATCGTGTCAAGTACTTACTAATAAGCATAGTTATCTCTAATATGAAAGGGCAGCTGCAAATGCTGTTGTGAAAGGAGTTGCCTGTTTTTATCCATTAAAGAAGCAAATCTCTTTTTAGTGCCATTTGTTACATGGGTCACATTGTGTCTGGTTAGATCAGCCTGTGTTGTATCAAAAATGCATGCTGTGTATGCTTACAAAGCCCAAAGCAATACGGTACAGGATACATTTTCAGCCTAATAAGTGGGAAGATACAGCTTTGTCTTCTACCAACAATGACAAGCATTGTATTTACTTTCCAACATGCAGTTTTTCACTATTGGCTAAATGTGCTGTAGGCAGAAGTTACCTTACCAGAATATGACATATCCTCATTGTACTCATTATTATTATTATCATTATTATTATTATAGAACATACTATTTTAACAGTATAGTCCAAATGGAACTGTTAGATCCCTGCAAGCTCCCTGATACAGGAAGATACCAGGTTTCGGAGCTGGAGTTCTCGCATACTGGATGACATTGTAAATCCTGCTCCAGAAACAATTCTTAGCAAGCAGCATGGAGGAGGAACATAAGCCAGTGAGGTCCAGCCAAAAAAGGTATTTTATTCCCACCTATTTTTCCATGTGTTCTCTCGCTATATTTGGGGAAGGCACTATCTTTCTTTTTTTTTTTTTTTTTCCTTTTAAGTTACACATAACATATATATCTAAAAACTAATGCCAACGTCCTTGTCCTACAACTACACCTCCAGTTATCTTTCAAAGCATTTACTGTCTCACACACAGATCTCTGAGGTCAGAAACAGTACGAGACACATATGTGCATAGCTTAATTGAAGTATGCAGCTAAGAGAAAGCTGCTGCGGGCCTCTAAACCTTCTGCAAATAGAGTGAAAGAAATGAGCAGTCCTGAATTGTGGCAAAGCAAACTATTAATTGTGGCACATGTACACTCATAAGAACACACACATTCATGTGATCAGCTGCTTTTGCACTTCTTGTGGTCAGTGGTTGCTCACCATTGTTTTAGAATCAGCCCTTTGGATGGCTCTTCCCTGCACAAATGCAGTACTACATGCCATTCAGGGAGACAATTAACTTCTGCCTAAAATAATTTTATGTGGTATATACTTTGAAACTTTTCCTGTAGCTTTTCAGGAATTTTCTGAAAAGTACATTTGCTTCATCAGCAGAATTTTTACCACCTATAAAGAAGAAAATTTATCATGTGAAAGAGTGAAACTTGGGCCATCCAACTGAATGTGGGACCTTTATGCTAAATGGCAAGTAAAGACAACATAATCCCTTGATCTATATTAAACAAGTGTTCCCAGCAAACAAAGCCTTCTCAGATAATGGACACATTTCTGTGGCTTATAGTGTGCAAATGTCCCTTCGTGATCTTCATGAAAAGCAATTTTTTTTAAGTAAATACTTCTTAGTTGTTATTAAAAAAAAATCTTTGTTTAAAAGCTTCAGCAATTTAATTTTAAAAATAGTGCTATTTTTGCAATGTGTTGCATTTGGAAAATTTGCTCATCATATGCAAATTTCTGATGATTATTATGAATAAATTAAATCCATCACTGTACGATTGTTTCCTTCCAAGAGGAAAAAAATCCTGTATGTATATTTATGACTATATTTGAGCTTGCTTTGTGAAATGCATTTACAAGAATGTGTAATTATTTATAAATTATGCGAGACAGTGGTTAGAAAAGAAAGCAAATTTCAAAAGACACTAATACTTGTGCTAAGTTTCATTAAACCACCTGCACTAGCTGTGAAGCAGTGTAGTCAATAAAATCAATGACATCTACCTTTAAATAAAATAGAAAGTTAAAATGGATTAATGATGTACCTGATAAAGGTCATGTACCAGGCGTATTCAACATCTTAAAACTATAGAAAAGAAGGAAAAGTCAGTCTCATAGAAGAAAAATCAAGATCTGTGTCTTCTTTTATACCCTGCCTTTCATTTCTCTGTTTGTACTGACCTTGATGTTCCTTCTCTTCAAATTATGTGCAGTTCAGCTGTGTTCGAGGAAGTTTCTCCACTTCATCACAACTATGCAGTGTAGTTTATCTGCCTCTAAAAGACAGCCATGTGCATTTGTTTGTGAAGCCAAGGTTTACTTCCATTCAGTAGCTCTGTTTTGCACTAAATATCAGAATTACTTGGGAATCTATTAACCGAGTTAGTATGAAGAAGAAGAATTGAGAATGAAAGGCAAAGCCTATATTCACCTTTATCATTTTTTATCCTGACATTTTTTCTTCATTGTACAAGAGGATTTTTTCACAAAAGGAAAGTAGCATCATCCAGTCATGGCCTACAAGATGAATACAGCCCTCTGCTTTTTCAAGAGGCAGATGAGAACAACTTATGGATCAGCAGACACTGCAGAAACAGTAAAGCATTGCTTTCTGCCCACCAGAGTCCCTGCGGGAGACGTAGAAGCCAGTGCACTTGGCAGCTGCTGCTGTGTGAGAAGGGAGAAAGCACTATTGGATGGGGAGAGGTAGAGTGGTGTTTTGCTTGGATCAGCCATGCTTTGAAGGCATGACACTAATTTCTCAAAGTGTAAGGGAAATATGGTCATTGTTGAAATAGGTCAATGCACAGTGACAACCAATTAAAATATGCATTTGGGAAACTAGGAGAGAAGGAAATGTCTTCCTACACATCAGTGGAAAGTTAACCTGAAACACTAGTTCTATTTATTGGCAGAAGAGGATGTTTACAATAATATAAAATCGGAGGTCTGGCAAAGCAAAGACTTGTTTTTAATTATAAGACAGCTAACCCCGCCCAAATTAATTGTAACATCAAAGGTAGTCAAATACATCAAGGCAAAAAACATCTTTGCTTTGTTTGTAGCATATGTTCCATCAACATATCACAGTATAAACTGCATACCCTTTTGGTTGCAATAGCATTGCCTCAGCATGGTACAATGGGTTGATATTTTTTCAAGAAGCAGTTATTTCTTATGAACAGTGGTCCATACTGCAGTATATTGTGCATAACTCCTAAACCATTAAGAGTGAAGAATCAACTGGTATTTATTAAATTAAATGGCTCTCCTGCTTAATTTTTGGCAGATAAATATATGAAAATCATTTTTATTTGCAATTATAAAACCAGAGGGACACAGAAATACTTAAGACTAGAAAGGACTTAGAGCGATCTCTATTCCAATCTCCTATTCAAAGCAGGTTCAACTGCTTACGTAACTCAGAGATTTGTCCAGCTGGGTTTTGTACACCGCTGAGGGTGGGCACTGCACAACCTGTTTCACTGTTTGACTGCCATCCTGGTGAAAAAGTGTTTCCTGACATGCAGTCAAGTTCCTTTTGTCAACTTCTGTATGTTGTCTCTCATCCTCCCACCAAATTCCACTGTGAAGAATTCAGCACGGACTTTTTGCTGAACATTCACCCACCCCTTTCCCCAGTCCAGATGCTAGGGGACTGCTGTTAGGTCATTCTGAATCTGTCTCTGCCTCAGGCTGAGCCAGCCTTGGTCCTTCAGCCTTTCCTCACTGGCTGAGTGTTCCAGTCATGACCATCTTTGTAGACCTTCCTTCACCTTAACTGTGTCTTTCCTGTACTGGGGTAGCCAAAATTGGACCAGTCTTTTGGATGCAGTGTAACAAGTACTAAGTAGAGAGGAATGTAGCAGAAAACAAAATATTGCCAGACTGTGATTCAAGCTCTGTCCCATGGCCATTCCTACTTTTGACTGATCACCATTCAGCTAAGCTAATCAAGCTAATAAAGATTTGGCTTACTTTGTAAAACTGATACCCTCAGTATTGGCTTATCCGTAAAACATCTATTTTCTTCTTTGTTCTGGACACTGAAGATGCATGCACTTTTCCATTGCTATGATTAAAGATTCCCAAAATTAGGTAAAAATAATAAATGAAAAGTTAAGCTTTGCAATAATGACATAACTGAGAAGGAAATACAGCGTCATTGTTACTATTCAGAGACAAGTGACGATGATGAAGATGTAGTGTTCCCCAGGCAATACAGGTACTCAAGTTTCATTCTTTCTTTCTACACCCAGTCCTTGTAAGCAAGGCTACAAATGTTGTTTTAACAAATGCCTTGTTCCTGAAAAATTGTCTTTAAATAGTATAACTTCTTCAGTTAGAAACAAAAATGTAACATGAACTAAAACCTAATCACCGTTAATTTATATAATTTTATGACACTAGGATAATGAGAAGTTGGATAAGTACTTAATTTAGACACTGGTTGGTATGTTTGTGATCTAGTCTCCTGCACTTATAGGCAGAGGCACTTAACTTAAACACGCAGTTATTATAGCTTCCTGGGACAATGACAGAAACTACTTGCACAATTCAAAATATTTCTGTGAATCTCTATAGACTACAAATATCCTCATGTGGTGAAGGGGAAGAGAAATGTGGTTTGGTCAGAGGCAAAAAAAAAAAAGACGACTAAATTTGATTCTAAAATTTTGGTGCATCCACTGAGGATGCTAAATGAGGGATTAATTTCAGTTATGAAGAGACTGAAGTTTCTGCATGGTGAATATGTAACTATTTTTGGTGAGGAGTGGCTAGTTATTAAATGAAAGATAAAAGTTCCTGTCATCCAAAACTTCTTTTCAGTGCTGCTCTGCTAATCTTCGTATATTCGAACATTTTTCTTTCACACTTGGCCTTGCATCTACTGGAGACATTTTTGCAACTTGAAAAGTTGATTAAAAATTTATTTTGTGACTGAGGATTCGAAATTATTTTGGTGTTCATATTCCACTTTTCACTTAAAATTATTTTCAATTGCCATTTGATACAATCTGAATACTCTTCTGTGGAGATTCAGCTTTTGAGTTTATATTCAGACATGCTTCCATAAAAGACTGACTTTATCTAAAATCAGTAGAGAATATGATACTCAGACACCTTGACAGATGAAAGGGTTAATTTGGTCAGTTTTAAAATGTGTGTGTTTGTGTTTTTCAGGTAGTTTTATTGCACCACAACTACATAAGAATTTAGTATATTTCTTATTAAACACATGAAATGTGACAAATGAAACATCAATGAACAACAATATCAAATGGTGCAAAATGAAAAATGACAGCCTCCTGTTAATTATTGTGCAGAAGCTTCCTCCAGACATTGATTTCCCAAAAGATGCTGTAGCTAACTACTCTTTGGACACTCCTTGTTTGTTCTATATGTTGTATTGATAATTGGAAACAATTATTTCCAAAAAGTATCCAACATCAGAAAGCAACATTTTCATCACCCTTAGTCTTCTAAAGCCATTCTTCTTCTTCACATGTGGTAATGCATTTATCACAGAGGCAACCCAAAAGTGCAGACAACAACTTCCAAAACAGAGTTTATTCTAGCTGGAAAAGTGTAGCTAATAAACTAGCTAGAAACAGGGTTTATACAATTATTTAGCACTCCAACAACATAAAATACAGGTTCGGATATCAGCTGAGGAGACTGGGATACAACAATACAGGAATAATGAGGATCCACAACATGCATGCATACACTCACAAGAAACAAAAACAGAGGCCTCTCACTTCAGGGTACCCAAAAGAAATAATCACTCGCCTGGGTTAGATGGGGGCTTACACTTGCCTGGGTTCGGCAAGGACTCATTCAAGAATATATTTAGTAAATAACCACTCGCCATAGGAGGACATGAGGCGTTTTTAATCCTGGGAAGTCTCCTTAGAGGTCCCAGTCTAAGAGGAGGGCTCCGGTTCACAGACCTGCTGCTCTGAGAAGAACACTCAAAAGGGGTCTTTGGAGGGGACCACGTTTTATAGCTTGGTCAGGTCTGGCTGTGGGCATTACAACATAGTCCAGAAGCTTCTCAGCTTCGCTGGGCACCTCCTTTGTTGAGGACCCTGTCAATCGACTGGGGGTTCCACCCCTCCTGCCCCCCCAGCTGAGAGGAGGTGAAGTCGCCTTGCCCCAAAGTAGGGGAGGATGTCAGCACCTTGGCACCACCCTAGATGTGCCTGTGGGACAGGCACAGTGGAGGACAAAAGGTGCTAAGGAGCCATCAACTGCCCTATTGAAGGCTCCAGATCTCAGGGGGATGCGCAACTGCCACAGCATTTTACTAAGGGTGTTGTTAAAGATTAAGGTGAGGTCTTGATAATGAAATTGGTTATTGGTCTGCCAGTTTGGGCCATGTGTAGGAAGAGCACAAGAGCAGCGTTAGCTAAAGGCTTCTATTTATAACTGCAGATACAGATCATATGTAGGTAAAAGATTCAGTTTGGAGAACTCATTTCTTGGATTAGTCAAATCTATGATCCCAGTGTCTGCGGTCTGCTTATGCTCTCTATAAAAAAATCGTGGTGACATTGTAGGAGTTCATCACACAGAGGGTCAAATAGACATCATGACTGCTTGTGTGCAAACAAATTAAAAGCACCTGAGAACCCTGGGACTGACTGAACTGTCTAAGTGAGAGGACAAGGTGTTTTTGGCCTGCGTGAACTAGCACTCACCTAAACAACTCCTGGAGACATCTGAGAGTCAGCATGGGCCAGGGACCATTCCCAACAGGCACTCTAACTTGGGAGCAGTTGCCAGGGGCTGTGAGAGAATTTGATGATTTGGGCATGGGCTGCTCCCTGCAAGCTGGTCTCAGTTCATGAGATACTGGTCCTGGGAAGATTTAATTGACTAGTGCAGGTTTCACCTCTACTGGTCTGCCTATGCAGTGTGTTGTAGGTGGGCATGCCTTGCTCCAAGCTTTACAGAGCACAGGCCAGCACACATGCCCTGCCTTTTGCAAAGGCTTTTCAATGTGGGCTCAGCTCCATCATGATATAGCCATGGCTCTGGGCTGTTTCATAGAATGGTCAAGATGTGTCCAGGTCTGATTTTGGTATGTCACATGTAATGCTTATTATCACATCACTTCCCAGGCAGCAGGATGATCTGCATACTACTTAGGTATGTTTGATTACTACCAAAATTAAAATCAAAGTTACTCTTTGCTATTACCATGTCTGATGGCTTTTCCTAATCTCTGACTCTTTAGGAACTATTAGTTTTTCTGTAGAGACATATGCTTTGAATTTGTGCTAGTGTGTGTTCAAGTGATTTACTGCAGACTAATTAGATAATTTAATTGACACAATTAGCAATAATATTTGTGGAAACAGCACATAATACCTCGCTTCTTGTGTCCTTGTTTTTGTCATGCCAATTATCCTCTGCTTTTCTAATCAAATGATTTTGTGGGAGACTCACAATGAGATACAGAGAGTGACATGAGACTTTATCATTAAAAAGAAAAACTTGACTCCTTTCTTTTCAAGGAGGTATTTTGAGTCTATTCACCCTTTCTTATGCAAATCATATATTACACCATCCTGGCACACAGAACCCCTTGTGAGTTTTTTTGGTTTAAAATAAAAAGCTTAGTATTCATCAGAAAGAGAGATGCTGATAGTACTGAACAGAAGGAACAATAGTGCAGCAGGTACTATGGAAGCTTCCCCATGGAGCTCTGCCTATGGAGTTGAAGTTTGACCTGCAATACCCTGTTATTTTATTGTCACTGGATGCCTATTAAGTTCATCACTAAAACTACAGCAACCTGTTCACCACAGTTTGATATCTCTGCAGAACAATCTCATTCCCATGCAGAAGTTCATGAATGAGTAGACTGATATTCACCTGTTCAGCACACAACAAAATTGATTTTGAAATCAAGTAACTGTACCTTTTATCAGAAAAGTTCATTTGTTCTACAAATGGAAACTAATACATCTGCTTGGACTGATGTAACAGTCAGAACATGCCTCCCAAAATGCTTGTGCACCGAACAGTTTTCCTAGGATAGAAATAGACATCTGTGCACCTTGAGCCAGGAGCAGCTCAGCTTTGGCATGTAAGCTGGTGCCTGCTCCCTGTTGTATATAGTTTTCAGAGTAGCCCTCTGCCATAAGCCTAGTCATCCAGCAATGACACTAGAAGTCGTGGGTATATGCACAGCTGGTCATATGATATTTAGGGCACTTGTGGATTTAGAAAATATCACAAGAGGGAAGGTGCTGCATGTCTACTCATGATATGTCTGGCATGCACATGTGTACACCAGATCACGAGCAAGGGTATGACATATTACTGAGCAGAAGTTACAGCATGAGGCACTGACATAGTCCCATCACAGACTCTGTGGCTAGCACTGTCTAAAAGATTAAGCATCTCTGTTTTGAGTTGATTCTCACAAGGAAGCAGAGCACTGAATAGATAACGCACAAATTCTTCCCTTACCACAATGATTTTATTTTTGTGGGAAAATAGTTGAGATGATGAAGCTAAATGCATCTTATTCTGTGCCACTGATTTTGTAACCTCAAACATAGCACTAACTCTTAGTGTGCATCACATAACACAATTGTAAAATAGAAATTCTAAGCTCTATAAAATTTTCCAAGTGAAAGAAGTAAAATGTATTGCTTTTGTTTAAAAGTAAAACAAAAAATCTTTTCTGTCCATGTGTTTACTTTTCAACATCTGGACCTCAATTAGAAAGAGAAAATAATGTGTTTATAAGTCTGCAGAGTTTTCTTTATCTTCTTTTTTTTTTTTCTTCTGTGCTGCTGCTGCAGTACTTTTCAGTTGTAGCAGTTATTTTATGAACTCATGAGCTGAGCAGTTCCAAATTGGAAAAGTACCAACCACTCCTACTACTCAACAAAATGTTTTCAAGAGCAGTTAAAAATACCAAGAAAAAAAATCCAACCCTCGTTCTACATCAGATTCAAGCTTAGTAGTAACAAAAATAATCCTTTCAGGATCTAACTTGTCAAACAGTAAGTTTAGCACTCTAAATCCACAGTCAGGTCTTGTTTACACTGAGGATTTCTAAGAAAGAAGTCTTGATGTCTCTCTTGTGCTGGTACTGTCATCAGTGAGAGACCACATCTAGGCAAGAGTCCACTAGACACATCTAGTGCCACCACCATCTTTCACCTTTCCTTATGCTTCTTGAGGTGATAATAAAACTAAACCTATTGGAAGGAATATAGTTTTCAACAAAGCTCATTTTCAAGCAAGTATGGGGGTTAATTAAACTAGTCCAACTAATCAACTAAATTTTATGATTTCCAGATCAAAAGTAAGGACAGCAACTTTTAGATGAAGTCAGTGGTAATATCAGCTGTTGCTGGAGATGGGGAACTGTGGTGACACTGGTGAAATCCATGACTGACAAAATCTTTAGGTAACAAAATCTTTTTCTGTAGTACTACTAAATGTTTGATGCTGAGGCATACAGGGGTGAAACCAATTTGATAACCTCTTGCCTGTATGTATGCACTGTCTTTGGTTTGATTTTCTCTGAGATAGGCAGTTATAGTTTATATTTGTGTAGTAAGAAATACACGAGAAATAAAGATGGTGGGACTTAGGGAGGATACTCTGTTAACACTCTGCTTTTTCATAGCTGTCTCCAGATGAGGGTCTGAATTATGTGTCTAATATTAACACATTTACTCTTTCGGGTTCACAGCATCTTGGGCCGTGATGGCTATTATTCCCACCATAGAACACCCACCCATATCTAGAAGTAGAGAATAGTGTTATGGACACCAGGACTATGTTGGGCTTTTCCCTCTTCTTGCTTCTTCTCTGAAACTTATTTGAACCTCTGAAATTTACAGCAGAATCTATATGCTAATGTAGCTTGTGTCCTACTTAAATTCATTAACTGTAATAAACAACAAAGTTATAGCCCTAGGTTCAATATAGGACTGCAGTGTCTATAAAAAGAAACACAGCAGTATTTTTAGGCACTGCTATCCAATTTGGTATATACAAGGACTTATAGAGTATACCATGCAATGTGATCTCTCCCAAAATTACCAGATATCATTGAAAAAAACTAAGCAAGAGAAATCTCCACTCCCATACTTGACTCGAACAAGGGAAACCTGAGTCCATGGATGTTTGCTTTCATGTATCTTTGCAAAGAGCAGAATTCACAGTGTTGCTTTTAGAAGACAGGTGAATTATAGAACCTGTGCCCACAGAACAGCCTAGTTGTTAGAGAATTCACCTGGAAACTCAAAGACCTGTTCAGGCTTACATAACAAAAGGCAGACACAGGGCAGACATAGGGCAGAGGTTCTCCTCACTCGGATGCCCTAAGCTATGGGCTGATCCCTACAAATGCTGTGTAGAAATGTGACTAAAAGCATAACTCTGTATAAAAGCAGGTATCACACTCACTTCAGGCTGGGATCTAGGGCTCCTCCTTTCTAAGAGAATCTGCAAACAGTTAAGCCAGGAATGACCAGCCGCACATCAAATAAATAAATCTTCATTTGGTCTACAGTCATACAATACCTTAGAGAGCCAAGGGGTAGCTGCTTCAGGAATGGCTGTGAACTGGAGATGGCAAGGACTCTTCAGGGGAAACACTGTCCCACTACTCAACAGACTTTGTTTCTGCAGTTCCCGCTGGTCAGAACTTGGATTTTCCAAAAATCCTTATTCTCACTGATACCATTAAAATTGTCCTCCTACTATGGTTACCCATGGCTAGAGTATTTTATTAAGAGTGGACAGAGGCACCAGCCTTTACCATGCTTAAAAACTAAACAAAAGTGTATTGTTAAAACCTGATCCTGTCCATGTAAGTTGTCCATACTTAAATAAATTGAACAAACTGGGACTTTCTGGGGATGTAATATAGCACTCTACCTATATTAAACTCCCAGCAGGAGTTATTTACTTAAGCCCCCAAGCCAAAACAGCATTGGTAAGCACCCGGAGTAATGAACAGAGGAGTGATCTGAGCTTTCAGAGTTCCTGATCTTAGAATACCTCTGTAAGATCATATTTAAGGAATCACTGGTTTAGATCTAGGCAGAATTTCAGATTCTACCTAAATCATATTTTAGCATACACATTGTCATTTATTTATATTTTTTGCATATGTTCCTTTCAGCCAGGTCATCTTCTGTTTTAAGTAAGTCTATTTTAATCCCTGCATGTTTAGGGAAGGAAAGCCTAGAGAGGTGAAGACAATTATTCTTGTCGTGTGTCTTCCTCTTCCTGAAAACTCCTTTTCTGTCATGTCTTTTGGGAGGTCAAATGCTACACTGAGGACAAAATCTGTTCTTATTGCAATCAAAGGGAGTTTTGCATTGGCTTCACTGGAAATAGTATCAAGTCCTTAACATGATTTAACCCAGAAAGAACAGCTTTGTGAATCTGATTAAGTACATTCTGTAATAATTGTTCTGACAACTTGTATGTTCCTTTCCACAAGCTGACACTGAGCTCTGGGGTAATGTGTCTCCCAGTTAGATGGAGATTAAGTGATGCAGGAGATGTTATGTCATCTTTGACCTTCAGTACCACCTCCATAGTGAGATGCACTACTCTGATCTCTAGAAGGGGAAATCAGTCATGTTCTGCTGAATAAAACTGCCTTTTTTATAGCAAAATTTAAAAAATACCTCAAGAAAAAAGTGCATTTTATTGCTTTGCACCAGAACTGGAAAAACTGCACAATTTGTCTGTTTGGATTTGAGATTTAACACACATCCCTGCACAGCCCTCCCCCTCCTTCTTCTGAAGAGAATATCAATGTCACCAGAGAGGAGTCATCTTTCCTTTTTTCCTCTCCTCCTTTTCTGCCGTTACTCCTCAGTGAGTTTAAATTTCATTTACTTTGGCAAGAGGGCACTTTCAATTTTTTTTTTTTTTCTTTAAAAGTTTTAATCCACCTTGTAACACTACCTAAAAAGAAGCGAAATTAAGCTGCAGTGTGTACTAGGAGAGAAAACCTACTTTATTTATCACCCAGTCCTACTTTACCATACACTGACCTAATTACAGCCCACACCACCAGGGGTAGGAGCAGCAGCTGAAGGAACACTTCTGCCACCTACTGACTCTTGTCATCCTGAAGCAAGCAGCAGCATCCCTTTGTGAGTTTTGCATTTTTTGTGTCTCCAGCACTTGAGAACAAATGACCTTCCCCAGCCTGCCTGCATGGATGCCGGGCTTATCTGCACACTGGTCTCTTCTTTTTCAAAGATTCAAAACAGCTTTCATGGGCGAATTCTGTACTAGAGCTGGCAAACCATAGTAAGGCAGGTGGGATTTTAAACAAATCACTTGAAATTATGTAAAGGATGGGAAAAAAAAAAAAATAGTGTTCGAACAGTGCTAACATGTCTGCAAACAGAAAATATTTTGTACACACAGATGTAGGCTGGGGTTTTCAAAGGAAGCACAGAGAGCCAGGTGCCTCTGTGGCTGTCACAAATCAGATGCACAAACTATTTGGGTTTGAGCACTTTAAGATTTTTCTTCCCCTACTCCTGCAATTACAATTTAGGTAATCTTGTTCCTGTGAAATGACAGGTGATCATGCACCAGTTGGCCTATTTCTCCATTATACCATTTTCAACATGAGCTTCATGGACTGAAAATGAAAACCAGAAATATTTTCCTATTGCCTTGGCTATTAAAAAAATATAGAGTAGACACAAATTTTACTGGCTGAAAATTAAGGACTTTTTCCAGTCTTTCCTTTTCAAAACATTTTAGTAGGGTGTTTTGGTTTTGGTTTTTTTTTCACAACTGTTCTGAAGGTCATTTTTCTTAATTGGGATGTTGTTGCTAAATTAAATGTACATCATTGGCACCACTTGCTGTGCATAAGTGAGAGAATGTAGGCTCTTAAGGACTCCTGTAGGCAAATCTGAACATTATTCCCCAACAAGTGTACACTGAGAGAAACATCAGCTGTTATTTTAAACTCTGCATATAAAAAACCTTTCAATTTCCATCATTTTTCAAGTGTTCTAGTGAAGATGTCCAGTACAACCCACATATGTACTTTACTTATATTTTCATGTAAATATATTACAGTGAATCAAAATTAACATTTCAGAATGTAACATGAAACAATAAGAAATTATTCTGACAATTACCTCCACAATTTCCAGTAATTTCTAGACAGGGTTTTTTGATACTCATGGTGGTACATCCAAAGGCCTGTGAAATTTTATATGCAAATTTATCATCTGATTGCAAAGAATATTATCACTATGTTTCACAAAGATTTCATAGAGAGTCAGTGATGTTAAATAAGGGGTTAACAAAATTTCCTCTGCTCCCTGATGTCACAATTCTCACATTGTCCAGAGAGGTCCCTGGTTTGAATATCACATAGTTTCTTTCCAAACCATGTTCCCCTGTTGCCTCCCTAAGGTGACCACGATGTTGAGGCATGGAGGAAAAGAAGGCACTTGCCACAGAGCCAAAGTACAGCCAAAGGGCTTGTGTGTCCCCACAGGCTTAGGCATCCCTTTTGCATGTCTTCTTAATGTCCATCTCCTCCTTGGGGGTCTGCTTTACTGAAATGCTGAGCAGTCTCGTTTGCAACTAAAGCTGTGGTTTGTGTTAATAGACTCCTGTGTTGTACCTTAAGATGCAAATAATCAGGTTTGAAACATCTCAGATTAGCTGCTCCACATTAGTGTATATTTTTCACCTTTATCTTCCTGTGTCTCAGTTCTCTGTGCATATAAAAGAAGTAATCCTCTCACAGAGGTGTTGTGAAGATAAAGGAATCATTTATGAAGCACTCATGTATATTAGTGGTAAACACTATAGCAAAATTCACATGAGGTACAGATCACAACGGTATGCAGTAGATAAACTCCAGAAATACACACTGAACAGTAAATAGAAAGATGCCAAAAAATGTTGGCTAAGAAAGTATTATACAGTCTGTACATTGACTGGAACAAGGATCTTATAGAAATATATAATGTAAATTAGACATCTGTATATTATATGATGTTCATACCAAAAAGCACCTACCAAGAGTTATTAACTCTGGACAAATGGTCTCACTTTTGTACAACATAGTTACAGGTTTTACTAAAATCCTAGGACATTGAGCAAGTTTATGTTTGTTTCCTATGTTGCTCCTCATGCCATATCTGCTGCTGTGATCTTTTAGGTCCGGTAGAATTGGGCTTTTCTTGCTCCTTCCATAGGAGTCAATGGATACAGAGTATTTGACACTGCACTATAACAATGTTCCTTTGGTATATTTTTGCATGCCAAAATATGAATAATTTTGACACTACTTATTTCCATGGCATCTTGGTTCTTTTTAGATCATAAAGGAAACGCATCTAATATCCAGTTTAGGTTACCTGTCAATACAGGATTAGGCACTGATCCATCTATGATATCAGACATGTTATAAACATCACAAAATAAATAAAAATTCCCCTCTCACCAACAGAAGTTAAATCAAGAATGTTTTCACTTGTTGTTTTTTGACTGTACTATTATTAAGGAAAAGTAGGGTGAAAGGGATGATGTTTCCTATTCTGAGGGCAATCAAGAATAGGGTTACTCTAAAATGTTTTCAGAACCACACATGGGCACCACACATCTATTGCTGTAAAGTGTTTGCCCTTGGTTTCTTCTACATGACCTTTCCAACTACTTGCCCATATAATTCCTGCTGTTCTTGATATTATTGCTTTAGGGTAAAAAATAGGTAAATTTTTCCAAGCACTTAGAGATCTTTTCAGAAAATCAGGAAAAACTTCAAAACCAATTTGATATTCAACACAAAAATACACAGGGAACAAAATGAAGTTAGGTTTTTAAAAATTTTCTGTTATGTCATAGGATGAAGCAAGTATTTGAGAGGGAAGTTCAAACCTGTCTGTAACAGAAACTGAAATTTAACTGGAATTTGAGCTACAAATATTCAAATAATAATGTCTGTGTTCTTCCCATATCCTATGTGAGTACTGTATTTTGTAATGTATAGGTAACTTGGAGATTATCTAAAATTTTCTATGTTCTGTTGAGTTCATCACTTTCCACAAATATGTATTAAAAAGTTATTTGGGAAAAGCAGATAACTGTGCCAAGAGTCAAGTGTCTGAAAAAACAACAGCTGAGCAGGGAACTTGTAGGTGAATTCCTTGGAGACTGTTTCTTGTGTAATAATAGGTCTCTTGACTGCTGACCCAAATGTGTGGAGGGATGTTGCCTTCAAAAACCTTCCTAATCTGGAAGGTATGCACTAATACTTTTTTTAAAAAGTTTACTCTATCTCAGAGAATAAGAACAATGAAAGAAAAAACTGTCAGTAGATGCTTACTGGTTTTGCTCCCACTGTGTTTCGTGTTATCCAAGCTGAAGAATTGTTGGCTTATAAGACTGCCAAAAAGTTTGTGCCTCCTTTCTGTAAATAACATGCACTTGCACATTTTGGAATCCCAACTAGGTGAGGAAAAAAGAGCACAAATCCTTCCCATAGAGTTTCAGGTTATGTCTAGAGGGGTAAATCTGTCTACTTAGACCTCAATACCAGGGTGTCAAGACCTGGGAATAAGCTGGAGATCCAAGCTTCCTAAGAATGCAGAGGTACCTTTATGGGACTCGGTGTTGTTTTTGTAGCTAGAGATCCATTTCCAAAAAGTGATAACACAAAGAAGTCCTCTGCTCTGGAAGCACATTCTGCAAACTAGAGCCAAAAATGTAGCTGGAACTTTGTAAAACCTAGACCATATTAGTGAAACCAGATGGGCGTGGCACATCAGTCTAAACAGAAAAGCTGGGTTGAGTCCAGGAGTGCCCTCAGACACTGCTTTCATGGAGTAGGAGCAGGGGTTGCATTTCCTCCTGCAGACTGCTCTGTGGAAGCTTCTTGGGAAATTGTGTCAAGGCAGTGATCAGCATGGTAGAACTGATTTTCCTGCTTCGCCTTGTAGTTTTTATGTCCATCCTAGCTTAGGAGAAATCACTCCTGCCTTTAAAATCACTTATCCTTGAGGTTTATAAAGTAAATCACTATTTGTATGATCAGAGCACCTCTTGTCTCCCACCAGATCAGGTCTAACTGACTAGTCCTCTAGAGAGGACTATGTTCAACTTCAGTCTTTGCAATGGAACAGATTGCAGCCAGTATGAGATATCTATAGGAAAAGCAACCTCAGTGTAAAGCATCCCTAGATACAGTTAGAAAGTCTTAATTAGGTCATTCTTAGAATTCTACCACACAAATATCTTCTAAATAACACTATTTGAAAATTATGATATGCTATGAAGACATTCAATGTATTTCTGGAGCAAAGCATAAACATTTCCACCTGAGTGCTGTTGTTATAAATTATGTTGCCAAGTGATAATGGATATTAGCTTTCTTGTGACTATAAGGAAGTGATTGTGTTTACACAGAAAGGGAAACACATTTCTCACACCTTCACTTTCCTTTGCTGCACAGTCTTATAAACAGGGTTGATGGTAGATGTGACAGTGATGCTCCTTTGTTGCAAAATTTATTTTAATACATCTTGGGTCTAAAATGTTATGCAGAGATTCATTATATTTTAATCTGCAGGTGGGTTAGATGAAGAATGATCCCCTCCAGGGAAAGAGATTTTTTTTTCTTCTGATTTTTAAGAGGTAAAATGGTTTGAGGCAAAGTTCCAGTAACAGAGGAAACTTGCTTAAACCAACAATAAGGTACTGTAAGGAGCAATATGTCAGAACCACTAAGCCAGAGTGACACACAGATACAATGTAAATCCGATGATCACTGGTTGAATCCACTTATTGCTCACAGCATCTGAGACCTGCTGCTTCACACCCCTCTCAGCTACAGAGTGGCTCTGCTGTCTTGTATTGTGTCCCTGCACATGCTGTGTCCTTTAGCTGCTCCTGCACTGGATAGCAATTGTATATATAACAAAGAAGTTGTGGAAAAAGAATATTTGTTCCGAATATTGTTTCTGGGACAGATACTGTACTACTGATGCAGAAGAGAGGGAAAGAAGTTGGTGCAGTATCAGATAATTTTAGACTGGGCTGACACAGAGTCAAATAAAAACAAATCTGTAGCATGTTATGCTATATGACATGCTACACAAAGGAACTTCAACATTTTCGTAGGCTGCCAAAATATAGTTCGTTTAATTTTGATTTTGGTCATTTTTGGTCATTAGAGAAGATTTTTGTTACACATGTAATCCTTCTAGAATTCCAACTAGCATGTCACATCTACTTATCTTTTGTCATATCTTACTGAGGACCTTTGGGTTTTCTCCTGTTGGAAAGAAGCTATTGGATAACTCACCATCCCTGTTCCATTCATTGATTGAAGTGGCAGCCTGATGAAATTACAATAATTAAACATCTCTATAACATTTCCAATTTCAGATAAATGTGGAAATGAGAAAGCTCATCCTCATTTCCTCTACCATCTTACAATATTTTATGGGTAATTTGGCTTATATTTTGATCTGAAAGGTCTTTCTAGCAAATGCATAAAATTCTGTGATCTAAAGACTACAGAATACATACTTTTAAAATGTTTTCAGATCTGTCTAAATAACGCTGAATGTTGCATCTATTTTAGTGGTTTTATCATTTTGGAATGACAATGGCAGATAATGATTTACTTTAAAGAACGCCTTCAATTAAAGTCTATATTGGCAACATACAGCTGGAACAACTGAAACAAACATCTCACTTAGGCACTGGCTTTCTGGCATTCAAATCACACGACAATTACACATTATAAAAATGTGCTTGTTTTCTTTTTTTTTTTTTTTTTCCTTTTGCAGATGTAGGATGAAAAATAGAAAGAGATCCACACAGACCTATTCTAATACTTCTCACATACTTCCTATTTTGAAAGGTTTCTTAACAGCATCAAAAAAAAATAATGCTGGAACTCCAGTGAACAACTGGAGTGATTTGTGTTTGTTCCCAGTGCTTTAGGGAGCATCTTAACTCATTTAGGTACTTCCAGTCTCCTTGAGGTTTCCAAAATGTCCTTGTAAGTGTATAATTTCTGAGTTGGTGTGTATTGGCTCATGTCATACAGTAGAGATAATGGGCTCTCTAAAAAAACTCCTTGCCCAAGCATGATACATTTAATTCATCTTTCCAGGATTCCTGTGAGTCACAATTTTATTATGTCCACAAAACACATGGGTTTTTATACTTCATTCTACAGGCTGAAAAATATTGTATTGTGGCTCACCTTGGCCTGTGTAAAGCCCCAACAAGCAGAACTATTTCAAGTGATATGTATCCTTATGAAAAGTAGTTTACTCAGTCTGTTTGCCTAGCCAAATAATACCCATTGAAAACAATTTTCCAACTGTTCTACAGACAAGACTGCCGTCATCTTGTAGCAGCTTGAGAGGACAGCAAAAACAGAACCAGGACTCTTTGGTCAGGATGAATTTTACTCAATGAGTCATTGATAAAGTTAGTCAAGAGACATTATTTGAAATAATTTTCTGTCAGAGAAGTCTGTTTTGGAAAAAAATCTATATTTAAATGGATTGTTTATTTTTGTGTCAGCATTTTAATCTTAGAAAATGATAAGGGTTTGACTATAATTTTATGTTATTTCCTATATTTTATACTAACATTTTCACCTTGTACTATGGCATAATCATTGCTATTGAGATGCTCTAAAACTAAATGCTGAAGTGTTTTTTAGGGTTTTTTTGAGTCATGAGGGAAAACTGCTGTTTAGTATGGATAGAGACACTGCCTTTTCTTTTACCAAATGGTTTTATTAGAAAATAAACAAAAGACAATAGTTATTTAAGAATGTTTTCTATTGTAAAGAAACATTTCCTTTGCTTATTTAGAATTTTTTTTAAAACTATCTTAAACCTTTCATAGTCTTCTTATTAATAGTAGCTCAGGCTTTTGTTCAGTTTCAGACTTTTCCTTTGAGAGGACTATGGGGAGTATGGGGTATAAAAAATCTGACAACACACCTACAGTCTCTCTCTCTCTCTCTTATATTTTCATCATTTTGATTGTCATTTGCCAATGAAATGAGAAGATAGTTACCCCCAGGAAGTCAGATATTTTTAACAGATAAAAGGTATGAAGGAGAAGGTTTCAGACCAAGGAGGACCCTCTTGTTGGGAGAAGTGACACTCTAGTAAAGCCTGTAGCCAAGCAGACAAAGAAGAAACTTGTCTTACCAGGATACAAAGAATCCTTGTGTGTTCAAAACCCAAACAGAAAAAAGTGAAAACAAGGTACAAGAATGAATCAGCCAGCCAGCAGAATGAGGGTAGCTGAAACATACTAAGGGAAGCCACATCAAGGCAGAAAGAAGTAATAAAAGGAGCATCCAGGTGCACAGAGAAAGATACAGACAGTGAAGTTAACATGGATTCATAAAGAAATAAGATGAAAAATACATTTTTGGACACCTGAAATGGAACAGTATGAGATTCTCTCACGTTAATTTACAAGAAAAAAAAGAAAGGAACCAAGTGCAGATCTTGATTCAAAATGTTATTATCAATGTATCTGTGATTATAGTGTATTTACATATACCATTCCTACCAAAGCAACTAAAGTTAAAATATGCACTGGAATAGTTTTTTGCTAAAAGAGAGAATTATGAAAAAGTGAAAAACTTTTTAAGAAGAAATTAAAAGCTACAGTCAAAAGAGTGAAATGTACACAGGCAGTGTGGAAGGTGTTAAAGAACATATGTATATATGTCTCAGAAAAAAATGTACACAGTCTTAGCAAAAATACTTAAGGAAAGCTAAAATCAAAGCTCTGCTTTAGAAGAAGGATGGAATGGTGCCTATTCAGTTGAGAATGTATTCTCCAGAAAGCTGAAGGCTGAAGATGTGGCCATGTGGGAAAACAGAAAAGAAGCTCCAGTGACGACTATAGCAGCACAAGAAGGCTAATACCGATAGCATAGAAACATGTCAGGAACAGGAAGCCTGAAAGAGAGTTAATAATGTTAATAGAAGATCAAATTGAAGAAGCACTTAGAAAACAGTGCTGAAGTAGAAAACAATATATTGAACTTGTGTTCACCCATTTTGGAACCATATTCTTTTTTCTGAGAGATGATGCAGATGAGGCAGAAGCAGCATGTTGCAGTGAAGTGGCAGTGGCTGAAACCACTTTAAAAATCAACAAAAGGAACACTATGGGACCAGATAGCATTTTTGTAAGACTTCTTAGGGAACTTGGGATAGAATGCTTCAAATATAATAATATATAACCTGTGACTTAAAAGGAATAGATACAGGAAACAAAGTCATTCAGTAATCTGAAAGGTTTTACCAACAAGGAATATAGCCTAGGACTCTCACTGAAGACAAGATACCTGTGGAGGGATGTCACTAAAACCCATATAAAATCATGAATGTTATGGAGAACATGAACATGAAATGACTCTTTTTTTTCTCTCTCAATAAAGAACAGAAGAATACCAAACACAACTAGCAGGCACATGGTGCAGAAAAGTCAGATGAACATACCATTACCTGCAACACATTTGCAATGGTTGAGCTCCATGCCACAGTATGTCATGAACACTAAAGTTTCACAGTGGTTCAAATTTGATTGGCCAAATCATCCAATAAAACAAAAAAATGAGCAAGAGAATATCCATGAAAGGCATTCAGAACAAAGATACTTCCTCTAGCTTTGAAAATCTCTGAATTGTGAATGTCCAGGGATTACATGAGAAGATAAATATTTCTTCTTCTCCCCTGCTCTCATAGTATCATTATTATTATTGTTTTATTATATTTATTATAGAAGACAGCATACTGGACAAGCTGGAAATATAATCAGAGCAAGTATTATCCTCCTCTATATAACAAGAAAGAACATAGCAGTACTAAAAACTATAAATATTCAAGTTCTCTAAGTTGGCATCACCTATCGTGAGCTTTCAATACTAATCTTTATTTATGAACTCTTTTGGTTTCATAGGTCCTTGACCCTATCTTAATCCTATGAACATTTAGAGATATCTTTACTTCACCAGAATCTTCAGACACTCATGTTGTATGGGAACTGTGTCTTTAAGAAGCAAAAATTGGATGTCATTACAAAAGCTTGCAGTGAGAACGCAACAATAGTACCACCTGGGGTTTGAGACTGTGAAGACTGAACGACTTTAGATCTGAGACATGTGCTCTGCCTGCCCCAAGACTGTTTTCAGCTATGACTTTTATTACGTGCAGAGAAACAAAATTGCAAGCTCCACACAATAAAGAAGTCACAGCATTGCTGTCTTTTCACTTTTAATATACTAATGTGCACACTATATGAAAACTAAATGCATTCCTCAGACATATTAAAATAATACTTTATATTCATTATAATCTACTTATTCACACTTAAGAATAAAATCTAAATACAATTAAGATTTATAATACCTTTCTATGCTAAACTTAATAATTTTATTTGTGTGACATTTAATAAATCTCAAGACATTATTAATCAACTTTAACATGAACATAAGGAAATGGAAACAAAATATTTCTCTATCAGCATGGAAGATCTACAACAGAGGCAGTTTCATACAAATTTGGTGCAATTCTGCATATTTTGTTTTGCTTCTTGAACAAAACAATATTTTAATATTTTTATGGTGATAAATATAATTACCCATTAAACATTTATTCATTCTTTTGTTACTGAAAGAGCATTTTGAATTGAAAGACACCTCCCACTGAGTTTGAACTTCCTATGTCTAAATCATATGATGCAATTTTCTCATTTGATCTAAAACATTACAATGAGCCTAAATATTTTTCAAGTGTCTCTAATTGCTGAAGGGAGACAGAACACTTTAAAACATAATTTGAAATAAGCAGTTTTAAATAATGACTCTTACTAGTTACAAACTGATGAAAATTGAAATACACATTAAGTTAAAGCAGATAATTCTCCCATTTCTCCTTTCTGTGCAATAAGAGGGAAGGGAAATCCTGAATTTATTTGGTGGTTTAAGAAGAGGACACAGGTCTTTTTTAGCAGCTTCACAGAAAGAGATTCTTTTAAGCTTTCTTGGTCTGATTTTGACAACCATAGAGAGTGTGTGTACTGTAGAGTCTGCCTCTCATTTGTACATCTGGAACATCTCGTCAGCAACAAGTTACCAGACTAGATGGATAAGAACTCTGATCTGAGCCTGCTGTTTCTCTCTTCTAATCCCCAGCAGCCTACATGATTGATCCTAGAGCTATGCTGCATAAAGATTGATATTCCATTTGTTTGGTATCAAAAAGCAGTAACTGATATTTAGTAGGCATTGCAGATGAATTGGTGAGAATCTTTAGTCTTGAACTCACAAGTTGTGCATGCAACAGTCTTCTAAAGAATGGCAAGAGGAAAACTGCAGGGGAAGGGAAGGGAAGGGAAGGGAAGGGAAGGGAAGGGAAGGGAAGGGAAGGGAAGGGAAGGGAAGGGAAGGGAAGGGAAGGGAAGGGAAGGGAAGGGAAGGGAAGGGAAGGGAAGGGAAGGGAAGGGAAGGGAAGGGAAGGGAAGGGAAGGGAAGGGAAGGGAAGGGAAGGGAAGGGAAGGGAAGGGAAGGGAAGGGAAGGGAAGGGAAGAAATACAACCAAAGAGAGCTAAGAGCCTATGTAAAGGGCTGTCTTGTCTTATTATTTCCAAACCAGATTCGCAAAATCCAGTGTTGCGGAAAATGACTCACACAGTTATCACATTCCTAGCCCTAACAAGCATTTTTAACCTGGTGCTCCTCCTTATTGCCCTGGGCCCACAAGACACCCTCAGCCCAAATAAAGATTTATACTCACCCTTAGTACTGTACATTGGACTGTCATTCTTTTAAGTGAAGTAATAAAGTGTTAATGATAACACATTATTTTGTACTATAGGTGCATAAGCTGAACTAATGAATATCAAAAATGAAAGCTAGCAAAGGCCTCTTTATCTCTGAGGAATCTACAAAGTTTTGATCAGTGGATTTCTTTCAAGTGGTAAACAGCTTGTATAGTCATGTCCCAGTGACTGAGCTGCCCCTTTTGTTCTGAAAGTAGTTCTGAATTCTTTGCAAATGAAAATGAGTTGATCTGAACTGTGGTTTTTTTTTTTTTTTTGGTGTAGGATAGAGTTTCAATGCAATAAACACTTTTACAGCGCTTATGGTGAAACTCCCCCTGGTACTAGAGACATTAATCTGCTATTAATTTTAATGATTCCCTACAATACTGTTTATTTTTTTAAATGGAAAAAAAAAGGGGGGCATAACCTAAAACAAAGTTTTAGCTGGAAAGCAGACTTCTCAAAAAGAGTACTTAGTCTCATTTATTTCAAAATCTGAAAAACTACCTTTCCTCTTCCAAGGAAATGCAAATCCTAACCCTATGGACTCACAAAGGTTTGAGGGTGGTAGTTTGAATGTCTCTTTTCCATTCAAGCTGAGCATTCAGAATACTAATGTTAGGCAATTACTTGGCTTCCTTCAATTAGCTGCCCATGGAGTTCCTCATGACTCCGGTGGTCTCAGCCTCTGTTCAAAGCCCTGAGACTACTATTACTTTTGGTAGGCTGACTTTATTCTTCCTTAACCACACCTTTGTCTTCCTTCCTCAGGTGTTCAATATCTGATTATTTGGTAATGTTTGGATGACACTGAGAAAGGCTTGGTTAAAATACATAAAAAATATTTTATGGAGATAGAAGGATGGGCATGTCCTATGGGCATGTTTTGGCAGTACTGTTAATACTCTCAAATAAAACTTTCCGATATTGCCATTTAAGTGACTGTAATATTTTCTTTGGGATACATTAATCATTTGATCTTTCAAAAATAGATACTGTTAACTATACTTGACACTGAGTCCTTCACTTGCCATTTGCATCAAACATTGGTGTCTTTCTCAGATCTTGCCACCTGGCTCAGTTTTTTGCTGAAAAAATCTGCATATACTTACTTCTGCCCTACATCTTACAAACATTGCAGTCACCCTACTGTCTCAAACCCTGCTCTGTACCCATGGCTCTGACTTGTGGGTTGCATGATTGAAGTGCTGGATATCTAATAGATAAAGAACTTAACAGCACAATGTACATTGAATATGACTTCAAAATCAGAGCAGAAGAGTGGAAGAGGGAAAATGTGATGCTGATGGGGATTCCAGAGTTACTGGGAAATGTGAGCTATTATTTCATTTTTTCAGAAAGGGTAAAACTGTTATTGCAAACCATTCATGATTAAGCATAATATATAGGGGAAGAGTCAAATTGTTTTCTGTAAATGGAAGTCATGCCTCCAAAAAATGGCATTCCTTATCTCCAAAAAGTCTATTAGATTTCTTTGAAGACATCAATGAGCCTGTGGGTTATGGCTATGCTCTTGTTTTAGTACATATTGCATTCTGAAGATTTTGAGGTCTTTCACATTCTTTGATTAATTTATGAGGGATAAAAACATACAAGCTATAGAAAATCTGGAGTCACAGTCAATTTCATAATTAAGGTAGGTCTTTAAAGTATCTGTGTGGAGATCTGGGCTATCCCACTTTACCATAAACAAGTTTGTAAAAGAATATGAATAAGTGACAAAGTTTGAAGCCAATATGTAATTATTTGCAATTGTTCAAATTAAAGCTGACTGTGAAAAGTTCAGACAGATCTCAGTAATGACTGAGTGATAAAAGGACATGAGATTTAGAGTGTAAAAAAAATTTATTTATACTGTCCACTAAGGTGGTTTCCAGTTAAGCTATAGCCATCTCAGGAAGGGACCATAAGTCACAGAATCACAGAATGTTAGGGATTGGAAGGGACCTCAAAAGTCATTGTTATTTTCCTGTGTTTAACAAATTCAGTGTCAGAAGCAACAAGAAAAACAAATAAAACATTAGGAATTAATAAGAACTGGCTCAAAGTCCAATGCAAAATAGTATTGAGGAAATAATGGTCACCCACTGAAATTATCCAGTAGAAGTTTTAAAACCAGGATTTTTCATTGAAAGTATAGCTTGACCTAGAATTGATAGATAGATGGTACACTGAAGTAAACTGGTTTAGAATGTTACCAGACAGTTCTATGAAGGATGAATAGTAGACCAGTCAATGCCTATGAAACACTACGATGCACCCACCTTAGTTCAGCAAGTCTTGAAAATGTGAACTGCTGAAAGTTCAAACACTATGTGTATTCCTTACATCTTCTGCCTAGAATTTGGTGATGACTGGCAGATGTATACAGCATATGGCCCTGGGTGGACCTTTTTATTCCAAATTTTACATAGGGCCATAGATTTTCCCTGGAACAATCCTTCAACTTATCCACAAAACAGAAGCTGGTGCAGCACCCAGCATCCCACTCCCCAAGCAGACTATTGTGAAGTGTACACTAGTTTGCTGCTACAGAATGTCTTCAGCAGAAACACACTTGCTATGAAGAAGAGAGAAAGCACAGCACTCTCCAGGGTGTGCATTAGTGAGGGACTCTGTCTTACTAAACACATGCACACGCACACACTTTTCTTGATGTGAAACTACCTGACTCTGCTAGTCCCTGGGCACACTGCGAGTCCTAGGCTTTTGAGATGCAAGGCTGATGGAGCAGTCAAGTCATTGACCTGGAACGTGCAAACGACTGGAAAGTACTGATGTTTTAATCCTGAATTTCATTATGTTTGATACAGCCCAGGACAGAGAGTTGCTGGCGTTTTGTGGGTCCATTTGTTTAATGGAAAACAGTGTTACTCTAAAGAATTAAACTGTCCAACTCAAAATGCAGTCCTCTTGTGCAGATAAGAGCATAGAAGCTTACTTGGTTAAAGTGCAACTCCCATTACCTAGTAGATTTTAATTCTGTGTATTCTGTTGTTTATTCTTTCCTTCAAGATAGTATTCTGCATCACTCATCCATTCATATTCCAAGCCCTGTCTTTTGTGGAGCAGCCTTTTTGATATGATGGTGGAAATGCATGTGCATTTGCTCAGACCAATCTCCCTTTGCAGAGCATACACGTGGTTTCCTTTTCTCTTCTGTGGCAGTATATTTGTAGATTTGACTTTTAATATTTTTTCTTTCCAGCCTGGACAGCTATGTATCTATCATAGGAACACTTACACTGAATTAACTCATTTTGTCTGACTGAAAATTGCTTTTTAACACTTTCCTGAATGAGCCATCAGTTAATATGCAGATCAGAAATTATCACAATTTCCTTTCAGTATAGCTCTTTTACTTGGTTAGTGATTAATTCACACTGGTGACCTCCCTGAGCTCTTGGGGATACAAGTTTTGATTTAATCTTATTAGAGAATAAAAACTGTACAAATAGTAGGTTCCAATATACGAAGTATAGCAAGAGTAATAGAGGACAGCCTGATTATCTGTTTTATGTGACTTGCATTTTGAAACAGCTGCTTCTTTGCAAATCATCTCTGTTTATTAACTTAGTTTATCATTTAGAAAGATGATCCCTAGCATAGGAAATGCCCTTGAACTTTTCACATCCTACCAATAATAGTCCATATAGTAGCATGCATCAGTAAAATAGTTGAAATATCAGACAGGAGGGAGTTCTTTCTTTGGGTTGTTTTTTTTGTGTGTTTTTTTGTTTGCTTGTTTGTTTGTTTTTTTCTGGGTGGTGAAGATGGTGCTGTCTTTAAACCTGGGCCCCTTTTTAGCTCTCTTAGGATATCTGCTGTTGTTCTCTATGCATTATGTATTTCTGTTACCTCTCTCCCAGATCAGGGTCCCCAGTCTAACAATTTAGGTTCCCTGGGCATATGTGAGTGGTGTTGCTGAGCAAAAGCTTTGATTTTCATGTTGTTCATACAGTTTGTAAACTGGCTCCTGAGGTACTGAACATTTCACTTTGAATTTCTCATATTGCACTCTGCTATAAATACTCAAGCTGGTGCATCACTCACATATTTCACTGTGTGCCAGAATTTTCTTTTCATCTAAAGTATGTGCTACATTCCCAGATTTTCACCTAGCTGAACTGGCAAGAGTTTCTCGTAGCACATCTGACAGCAATTAACCAGTGTAACAGCCTCTGAAACGACTCTGCAATAACTGAGGCTTTGAGAAAATGGCAAGATTTCGTGTAAACTTTAACCAATACGTGCATGAGTTTCAACAGATGAGATATGAATCACATATTTTCATGGTAAGCTCTCATCTTTAAATCTTTCCCTCAGGCTCCACCTCTGGTGCTTTTCCCCACTCAGACAGGCACCTGGCATGATCACTAATTCCATTCACCTGCGCACAGTAGCTGATACTACTGTGGGAAAACTATTCCACTATATTTTTAACCCGTCTATTTCTAAACCTAAAGCCACTCTACCTTTCCCTTCTTCATCTACCTGGAGTCCCTATTGTGCTTTCCTGCTGCTTGCAAAACCCACGTGAAAAATGAGCAGAAGGAACTTTCAAATCATGGTCACAAACTAAAAGAGTCTGGATATTAATTAAAGGAGCTATCAGGAATGTTCTAATTGCATATGCAACTTCCTGAAAATATTTCCTGAACAAAACCATACTGTCTATTGGAAAAGCCTCTTAATTACAAAGTGGCATTTTGGACTGATCTTGAGGAAGACTCACATCCTCTTGGAGAGCAAACTGGTGCTCATCTGTGTGAGCTGAGCTCAAGGTCCTGTTCTGCAGCTGGGACTCAAACCTGTGTATTTTATATTTTGGATGACTCCCATTCTCCCAAGGCCATTGAATACACAGCTGCTAGGCTAGGATGGCAGGTGCAATAACATGCTCACTTACCTGGTTTGCTTTATTCTTTTATTAAAAAACAAACAACAACAAACAAACAAACAAAAAAAAACCCCAACCGAACAAACAAAAAAATCCCAGGATATCTCCTGCATCTTCTGGATGTAGTAAATGCAGGATACTAACTACATCCTGAAACTCATGAAGTTTGTCAGACTAAGTGGTGGACTACAACTGAAAGTAAAGCATCAGTCTGAGAAGTATGTCTCTCTCATGTTTTTAGTAGAATTTAGTTTCTGGCTGTAACATGACCCTTCCTTGTATTTCTCAAAAAGCTCCTGTTTTTTTCTTGTACTCTTTGCAATCTATTGCTATGGGTGGGGTGCATTTTGGTGGACTGAGACAGCATGCTAAGCGAAGACTTGGGCTTGTGGATGCCCATGTGATGCAAGTCTGAAGTAGGTCATTAACAATTCCCATTGAGTGATTCACTCAATTAATATCATAATACACTATTAGTGGTGAACCCCTGCTGAGCTAGGCAGGACCAACCAAATGCCTGTCTTGCCTGTCCCTGGCTAAGGTTCAGAGCAGCTGCTTTTGGAAACAACGCCAATGTGAAACGGTTCATTCCTTGATGCACTGTGCCAGCAAGCAGCATTCATCAACTCAAGGACTTCTTCACTGAAGGTCAGCTATACACACCGTATTTATATTGCTAATGAACCCATTCACCATGGCTGCCTGTTCCCCTTTATAAGCCACTTGTAATTTGCCTACTCCAACTCCAGCATGTAGCATGCCAGGACATAGCTGGTAATGTCCTGATCTAGCCAAAAGCACTGCTAGAGATGGAGTGCAAATCTAGCACTATGAAATTTACCACTATTATCTCAAAAAGGAATGTCTATGGACAGTTTTCCACCTGTTCTTCCACGTATCACCCTTATGTTAAGATTGTTCTGACATGCTATAGCCAGCATCTGCCCTTAGAGTTAAAATAGTATTTCGAATAAAATGATAAGACTAATCAAGACCTCTTCTTTCATAGCACAAAAGCCTAGCAATATAATTTCTTTCCAAAACGTATTTTCCCTCTGTTCTCTGTGACTTGCCAAGATAAATTTCCATTCCTTCTAGTTGAACTAAATATGCAACAGGTAAATAACTAAACATTTTCTGATTTATGGTTTAACTTTGTTTTGCTGGAGAAAAATATTCAAGTCACTTGAGGAATAAAACAATACTTTTACTATTTGTATTACTAGCACCCAAACGATAATCTCCCATTCAATACAATTGCCCATTATCTCATTGAGTTTTTTTGAAGAACAGAACAGAAGCAGAGGGAGGTCAGATAAAGAACAGTGATTTTTTTAAATGTTTAAAAAAACAAAAAAACTTTATAAAATCAGAGCTTTGTATCAAGAGTCTGGAAGTTTCTGTGGCTAATAAGCTAGAGAACAGTACCATACCACCTTATTTCCTGACAGAATTTTGGGATCATTTGTTAAAACTGACATTTACCTTTGAAAAACAATTTTAAGGGAAGTGACTATCCAGTGAGACATAGCTCCATTTTTAAACACCCAGCCATTTCTAGTTATGACTTTAATCTGATTTTGTCTCTGGCACAAGCATTACTTGTGAATTTTTATGACTGCAAAATTATTTCTGTATGAGGATTTCAATAGGAAAAAAAAATCAGTTGTACTTGCCTTGGAATACAGACTATCTGTGATAGCTTCAGGGATCAATTCTTACCTGAGCTGAGACTAAGACTTCCCTTCAGGAGTGGTACATATTCGCCCATATGTAGAAAGCTGCAGCATCTGACCTAGTTAATCTCAGCTCCAGAGAAGCTCAAGAATTAGAGACATGGTGGAAGATTCAGTGTAGAAAATAATCCCACTACTTGTATTGTATTAATGGCTTGGTTTTCTTTTTCATCCTCCTTAGAAATGGGCAAAATCACTTTTAATAATTATTTCATATTTATCAACAGCTGAAGGCAATTTCACTTCCTACTTCTGCTACTCCAGTTAACACGGGGTGATAGAGTGGGGAAGGAAACAGCAGAGGAAATAACTCTCAAATCCAGGAATTTAGCATGTTTGGTGTTTTGGTTTGATGTGCCCTATTTCTCAGTGGTCACTTTAGTTCTGCATATTGCCCAGAACAAGCAACTTCACAAATTTGTGCCAAGGACAGAAAGAAAGCTGAACAGTGCGCTAATCTTGCCCAGCCTACAGCAAGAGAAGTTACAAGTGGAAATATTGTAATAGTCACTAAAAGGCAGAGCAACTGACATAGGCCATACCTTAAACCTAGAAATTATTGTATTCAGCTGCAGTAGTGATATCAGACCTGTTGTCAGAATCCTCTTGCACTGCCACTAAAAGCTCACAAATATTTAAGAACATAATATCTCTTGGTTTTGTTTCTATGAACTTAGTACAAAGCTTAGCAGAGCTCTAAAGCATTATCAGTTTTTACTGACTAAATTATGAGATGCTAATATACAATCATTCAATGATGCTAAATATAAATTTATGTCTAATGCAACTACTTCTAGTCACTCAATAACATTCATGCTCATGTGCTGGAGAATAGGGACTTCTTGGGCCAGTGTAATTGGGAATGGGCATTTGTTAAGATAAAGCAGTTGCTACCTGCTGCCTCCTTCCCCTGCCCTGGGGTTCTGGATCCACACAGCTGAAAGTTTGTTGGTTTCTTTTTTTCCCTTCTCTTTTGTCCCCTTCCCCTCTGTGCTCCCTCATCTCTCTTTGCTCTTCGCTACAATCTCTCAATTTCAGAATTTCCTTCAAAGTATGTGATTTTTTGGTCCAATATCTTTACCTTAGCACAGTCATGAGCATATGAAATCCAGCTAATACAAAAACCATTCTGGCAGGTGCTAACAAGTTGTAGTTTAATGATAAACTATCACAACATGAGAAAACCTCCCACAAATGGTGTATGTCATGTAGCTGCACACATCACTGCTCTAGCTTCATCTAGAAGAACTGAATTGTTTCCTCTCACCACTGAGTTTACAATGAGAATTTATACTTGGCGCAGCTTAAAGATGCTAGATGCAATTAAATCTGGCATGAGACCAATGACATTAGCAGAATTATATCAGAGATTCATTTTGCCTCTTCTGCAGTTAAGAGTCTGTTAAATTTCTGGGTGATGGATGTGCACCTCAGCAAGAAACTGGAGTTATTTTACCGTACTTGTAGAAAAAAAAAAAAAAAAAAATTAGAAGTAAGCAAACGTCAATATTGAGGATCATTCTCCATCAAGGTAATTTGGTTGGCTCCATTCCCCTTAATGGAATCGTGCCAGTTTATACCAGTAAAACATTTCTTTCTGGCTAGTGATAGCAAGAATGTACTATGCAAGATGCTTAATTATGGGCAAGGAGCGCACTGTGCACAAATGGACCAAAAAAAAATGTCCTTTTTGAAAGACCTTTGCAATCTAAACATTAGGTAAAAGACAAAAAATTATGCTGACAGGCAAACAGTGAAAAAAAATTCAGGAAACGAGAGCGTAATAATTTTTTTTAAATGCGAATCTCCTAATTTTGACATGTCACAAAGTTTCACTGTTTGTTTTAAAGTAGTGGTAATATTCCATTCTTTTTGAAATACCTGGAGTGAAATCCAGCCCCATTGATACTGTGGGAGGCTTACCACTGATTTCTGTGGGAGCATGGTAGCAAGAAACCTCCCTATTCTGTATGGAGCCTGAGCTATCCTATCTCTGGATACAGCATAGCTATCATTAAATAATAATATAAAATAATTAATTGCATACTTTGGTGATTCCTTTTTCTCTTTTTATTTATAGAAGACTAATTTAAATAATAGGCATATAAAAATCTATGTTTTCCTTTCCCTCTCTCTGGCTTTCCTATCCCCCTTCTTTGTTCAAAATCAGATGTTCATTATTTGTCCAGTAAATGAGTAATCTGCTAATTAACTGCACTTGTTATGTGATGAATATTCAATTACCATAATGGGAAGAGGAAGAAGATGTATCATACCTAAGTAAATTAATTTTTTGTTGGGCAATGAATTTTCATCCACCTGGTTACAACTGCTCACTCAAAAAGCTCTCCAGGTTTGCTATATTTGAGAATTAAAGGAGCACATAGCCCATTTGCAGCTGTATACAAAAGGTGAATGCCTTTCCAGCTCTCTGTCCAGTGGTAAGAAAAAGAAATTACCAAGTAAATTGCATTTATTTCCTGTCTTTGAAAAGTGGTAGGCTTCTCATATTATGTCTACAATAAAGTGAGAGCATTCCCTATGGAAAAACAGGCCAAACTCTTCCTACACAAAACACTACAAAATATATTTAACATCCAGGTACCAATGCTCCACTCTTTTTGATGGTGTCTAAAACAATGCCAAAAGGACCTGGTATGAAATGCTGTAAAGTCAGCAAAATGGTCAACACTCAAATCATCAAAGTTTACCCAATGAACACGGTGAAGGACAAAAGGAACAAAGTCCAGTTCATAGAACAGAGTGGTCTCATTTCAGTCCGAGTCTGATACTCTTGTCCATCCTGTTTCCTCAAATTTAGAATGGAGATATTATTATTGCAGCATGCTGAAGTCCTTCATTTAAGCTAATTGTGACCTGAAACCTTACTACCACTTCCTCCACACTACTGTTATACCATATATTCATAGAACAGCTGCTTTCCAAGGATGACTGCTTTTTCTGTACTGCCAATTAAGGATCATTGTGGTACTTAGTAAGGTACACAACAGTAAGACTGGAAATGATGCAAATGTAATACATAACACCCTCTAACAGAAAGGAGAGAAAGGAGAGAAAGGAGGAAAGGAAGAAAGGAAGAAAGGAAGGAAGGAAGGAAGGAAGAAAGAGAGAGAAAGAAAAAGAGAGAAAGAGAGAAAGAAAAAGAGAGAAAGAGAAAGAGAAAGAGAAAGAGAAAGAGAAAGAGAAAGAGAAAGAGAAAGAGAAAGAGAAAGAGAAAGAGAAAGAGAAAGAGAAAGAGAAAGAGAAAGAGAAAGAGAAAGAGAAAGAGAAAGAGAAAGAGAAAGAGAAAGAGAAAGAGAAAGAGAAAGAGAAAGAGAAAGAGAAAGAAAGAGTGAGAGAGAGAAAGACAGAAAGAGAGAGAAAGAGAGAGAAAGAGAGAGGAGAGAAGGAGAGAAAGAAAGAGAGGAAGAGAGAAAGAAAGAGAGAAAGAGAGAGAAAGAAAGAGAGAAAGAAAGAGAAAGATAGAGAGAGAAAGAAAGAGAGAAAGAGAGAAAGAGTGAGAGAGTAAGAGAGAGAAAGAGAGAAAGAGAGTGTCACGGAGGCACCCCATAGGTTAATTTAAGGGACAACAAGGTCCAAAACCAACTTTTATTAAACCGGTAAGAAACAGGGTTTTAGCACTCCAAAAGTGACTTAAATAAAGGTTCAGATATCAGTTGAGGAAAATTATTTAAGAGGCAGCAACCAATACAACAGGCGGTCCACAGTGTGCATGCACGTGGCTTCACTCAAAACAATGCCGGAGCAGTCCCTGAGTCCCAGAGAAATACACACTTGCCTAAACACGGTGCAGGATTATTTTTAAAGAGATACACGCATTCGTAGTGAGTACGGGAAGCGTACACTCGCAATTGTGCAAGGGTAAATTTATAATACACCCGCAATCCTGCGAGAGTTAATTTACTTACATGTGCAAGTGTGCACGGAATCCTACACGTGCTTATGTGGAAGCACGGAAGGAAAATACACTCGCGATTGTGCGAGGGGCTCTTGGCGGCCACTCGCGATTGTGCGAGGAAATAATTTATACACGTGCTCGTATTGGGCACGGAAAGTTACGCGTGCAAGTGTGCACGGAAGGAAAATACACTCTCGATTGTGCGAGGGAATAAAGTACTCATGCAAATGTGCACAGAAAGTTACACGTGCATATGTGCACGGGAGGAAAATACACCCGCGATTCTGCGAGGATTAATTTTACACGCGCTCATATGGAGCACGGAAAGTTATACGTGCATATGTGCACGAAAAGTATAAATACACTCGCAATCCTGCGAGAAGTTTTACTTACACCCGTGGCGGCAAGGCAAGCGGAGTCCCCATCCCGGGGAGGGGGGGCTCTCAGCGGCAGCATCTTGCTTGTGCTCCGAGAGACCACGACAATGGGCGGAGTCTCGACGAGAATCCCGTTTTTGTCTGATCAGATCTGACTGTAGGCACTCTAGAAGCTTCTCTGCACCCCCCACACTGAGTGTGGGTGCCCCTGAAGCCTTCAAACATCCCCCACACTGGGCGCGGCTCAGTGTGCCTCGGCACTCCCTTCTTCTAATGTCCCAGGAGCCAGGGTGCTCTGGGCCAAACAAAAGAAGCTGTTAGCCTCAAGTAGCAGAGAAAGGGGGAGATGTGCCATACTGAAGGAGGGAGGGGGGTTTGCATTCTGCCACAGAGAGAAAGAGAGAAAGAAAGGAAGGGAGGAAGGAAGGGAGGGAGGAAGGGAGGAAGGGAGGAAGGAAGGAAGGAAAACGGAAAGAAAGAAGAAGGAAACAAGCAAAAAAAATACACAGCATTAGGGCAAAGAATAGAATTACTGATGCTATATATTGTCAACCTCTGTGGCCAAGTGCTGAGGAAGAAATAGCTCATCTGTTTTTTGGGAGGGGGAGAAGTCTAAAAAAACCCAAACCTACTGACATAGATTAATTTGCATGAAAATCCTATTAATAAATCCTCAAGAATCTATCCACAGGCTTAGATTTTGTGAGTGGTAACCAGCAAGTGTTAGAGGAGGAAGGGGACTGAGGAAAGAGATTGAGTTTTATGATGGAAGTTTATTTCTTGACAGTTGGAGTTCAGTAAAACCGCTTTCAACACTAATGACTTTGAGAAGGATGGGTTTGTTGCAACATGGAAAGGTGATGGAGGCTTATGCTATCAGATACAATGCAGAGAATGTCTGCAGACACTAGAAAAGGTGCCTGGATGCCTATGAACACCTCTTACATAACAAATACCTTCTTTACCAGAGTCATTGTGGGGTGGCACAAGGATTAGTGGCAGCATCTCTGAACAGATCAGAAAATAATCGGAGTTCAGCAGGAGATTTCAAGAGACAAATGAACTTGCAAGGCACTGACCTCATCCAGGAGTGAAATTGGATGGGAGAGCTGTTTTGACCCTGTATTTATATCTTAATCTTGACATTTTATTATGCCAGGTTCATGACTGTGGTTTCTTTACATATTTACTCACTAAAGAAATGGAATTTGTCACTACAGTTGCTCTCCTAGTCTCAAAGTCTGAGGTTCTGTCAGCAATGGTTGCAGGCACTGCCTTTAGATACTCAGGCTGTGGCAGACAACAAACCACTTCCCCAAAACCTCTCTCCTCTGAAGGAAAGAGGACGAGTGTGCTCAATGCATGGCAGGCAACAAGTCACAGTAGTGTCAACGTATGTCTTGTCTCATCATTTCTTATTTTCAGAAAGATGCTTCCTGGTTTGTCACAGGCCAGCTGCCACGCTCCTGTTCAATATTCTTTGAAGAATAGAAAAAGACTCAGTCTGTAACCAGCACAAGGTCAGCAGAGAAATTTCTTTAGTCTCTGCTATGCTCACTTCCATCTGGCATATAAAGAAGAAAGGCTGGTGAGAAAAAAACAACTTTGGCTGAAACTCACACCGGTGAGAATGGGGACAAACTGTTGGTGAGATGGCAAAGGGAGGCAATTCTACAATCAGCGTCCTAAAGCCATACCAGTTATGTAGAGGCATACAACTACTGTCTGCAAACTCACATAGGCAGATGGGAATCTGGAAATTCTGTAAGTGTCCTTCTGGAAAGAGGGTATCACAAATGCCAGGTATTCTCCATCTCACTGGTGACCAGCAGCTGTTAAGGAATACAAAGATCTGTTGTAGTTGTGTTGGCTAGAATTTTTTTATTAGACAGATTGTTTGGTTTTGTTTTTGTTTTTTTTTTTCTGAAAAGAAGACTCAGAATGAGACAAGGAATCAGAGCAGCTGGTTGATCCTGATGCATTTCTGATCTAAGGAAAAGTAGAAAGAAGATTAAGCTGCTGATTAACTTTTTTGACTTTATTTTTCCAATGAAATAGGTTAACAAAAGATTTTGAGCTATTTCTTAAACTCCATTTATCTTTTTACATGTTTTCATCTGCATTTCATTTAATTTCTTTTTTTATTAAATGAAAATATAAGAATCCAATGAGCAATTTATTTCCAATTTAAATATCAGAAAGTTTTTTGAGAATGCTGAAAACTTTCCACAAAAAATAAAAAAGTATTCTCAGGGAGGAGAAAGTTGATTCGAGAAAGCTTTTATCTTCCCTTTTTTATTTAAGAAGTCTTTTTTTTTTAATGCAGAAAAATGTATCCCAGCTATAATGGCAATGTATTCCCTTTCTTGTCATTGACTGAGAAATATAAAAATCCCCTAGACAGTTCTGACTCTGTCTCCCGATAGAGGTTAAGTTCCTTGTCAATAAGTCATTGCGTTTACGTGCTATTAAAACAGCATGCTGCCCAGCCTTGCTCACCGTATTTAGCTGTTTGAGTGTAGGTTATGTATGTTAGGATGAGGGTGATAAAGCAGTTATGGAGTGTAACATAAGGTGATTTTCTTTACTGCACAATTATGGTTTATGTTACCATAAAACTCTTGCCAGGGATGAAAAGTTGGGGAGGATTAAACAAACTGCTATAAACCATATCAAAGTGGATTGCATAAACAATTACCATGCTCTGGGAAATGGCTGATTAATTGACTGAAGTGAGACATCTGCCGGATGTAGGCACTATGGATCTCAACTACCTTGTTTGTTTTCATAAAAGTGGTTTAATTTGTTCCAATAGTACAAAGTGTTTTGTTATACCTGGTTTTGTCACCCTAGTTATTAAGGTAAAGGGCAGTACACCTCTAAGTACAAGAGTCTTCTCACAGCCATATCTACTTGCACATTGCCCAGTGCAGAGGCAAAAGAACAGGATTTTCTCAGATCTCATAAATCAAGAATGAAGCTGGATTTAAGGAATAAAATTGAAGTGTGGGGATGTCTGAAAAAAACCTTTACCTGCTGCTCTGACCTCTGACTTTTCTTTGACCAATATTAGGAAAAGAAAGCCACTATTGTCCTTTCATCTGTCTTCCAAGCTTATCCAGCCCGTGTGACAGTAGTGCTTTGCAATCTTCAGTGAGCATTTTCAGCTAGACACTGCTATCACATTTCCCTGATAAGAAAATTAGACACAGAAAAAATGGGGCCTATAATGCAAAGGTAAGACAGTGAGCCGTGTAAGTGTCTAGCTCTTAGAGAAAACCATGCACAGATTAGATACTTTTAAAAGTCTAAACCTGCATTTTTTGTCCATATCACACAAGAAGCCTGTGGTAAGGCAGAGAACTAAATCAAGTTTTTCAACGTATTGTAGGAGTTTGTAGTCTGAATCAGAATTACACCTTCAGAATCATTAGTGTAACCAAAACTTACCCTTTTCCCTCAGAATTCTCCTTATGTTGCCACTCTGATCCCTTTTTCAAAATAACCCCTTCTCCCTGATGGTTCTGGAGTGAATCTTTCTAGAGGAATTTGGATACGAAACTAAATGTGTGCGTGTCATACATTTAGCAGTCAGCTGTGGGCTACTGAAAGAGGCATGGTCACCTGAAGTGGATTGTCTAAACCTTTTGTCTATCAATAAATGTGCCATTTAAAGCAAATACAAGGGTAAACAAATAAATATAAAAGTACAAGAGTGAACATGTTGATAACAATGTGTACCTCTTTATAATAGCTATGTGCCACAATCTTCTGTTTCTGTTCCATGCTGAATGACCTCCCATTGCAAAAAGGTAAATACATCTTTCTCTCAACATTTTACATGCTTTACTTGTTTCTAATGCTAACTGTCCATGGAACTTCTATTGTAAATATTCAAAAGTTAGAATTACCTCCAAAATTAGCTTAGCACAACCAAATGTTTCTCTCCATCCCTTCACAGCTTCTTTTCTTTATCTGTTATTCTTGCACAGGTCAGTCATTCTAGTTCCCAATCTGGCAGACTTCCTAACAACCTTGCCTGAAGCATATAGTCTGCTCTTTCTAACTTCCTTCCCTCATAACAGTATGTCTGATATTCACGGCTTGTTCAAATTCTTAAGTTTGATGCTTAAAAAGCTCCTTTTAACCCAATCTAGTGATCAGCTTTGTTTCAGACATTACAGTTCTTGCCTACATAGCTAAATAATGTGGAATCAGTGAAAAGTGGTAAGCATCAGTTACTTGACACTTGTCTCGTGAGTTGTTCAGCTTGATCCCTTGCTTACACTGATCTGCAGAAGAATCCTGCAGTCAAGTCTAAACAGACTGCACCCGACAGACTACTACCCACTGCTGATCTTCCAGACAGGTGGGGAGGAAGCTGCATGCTGCAGTCTGAGGGGAATGAAGGAAGATTTCAAGGCCTTGGGATGGATGGTAAAAGAGTCTGGGGGTCAAGTGATTTTAGCGTGGTCAGCAGTACAAGGGAAGTGATCCTTCCCCTGTACTCTGCATTGGTGAGGCCACACCTGGAGTATTGTGTTCAGTTCTGGGCCCCTCAGTTCAGGAAAGACATTGAATTGCTGGAGCGGGTCCAGAGAAGAGCAACACGACTGGTGAAGGGACTTGAACATAAGACCTACAAGGAGAGGCTGAGGGAGCTGGGGTTGTTTAGTCTAGAGAAGAGGAGGCTTGGAGGTGACCTCATCACTCTCTATAACTACCTGAAGGGAAGTTATAGCCAGGTGGGGATTGGTCTCTTCTCCCAGGCAGTTAGCAATAGGACAAGGGGGCATGGGATTAAACTCTGCCAGGGGAAATTTAGGCTGGATATTAGAAAGAAATTCTTTACAGAGAGAGTGGTCAGGCATTGGAATGGCCTGCCCAGGGAGGTAGTGGACTCGCTGTCCCTGGAGGTTTTTAAACTGAGATTGGACATGGCACTTAGTGCCATGATCTAGTAAACGGGCTAGAGTTGGACCAAGGGTTGGACTCGATGATCTCTGAGGTCTTTTCCAACCCAGTCGATTCTGTGATTCTGTGATTCTGTGATTCTCTTCCCTCCTTCCACTTTTGTGTGATGACATGGGATGGAATAGAAAAATTCAGTCCATAACTGACTGGCTACAGGACTGAAGCTACAGGCAGGGCTTTGGATTCTTTGTTAATGGCTGGTTTTACAAAACACCAGTCTGAACAGTGATACGTGGGAAAGGTTTATCTTGCAGAGGCAAAAGGATGCTGGGGCAGGAATTAGCAGGGCTCATTTGCAGAGATTTAAACTGGATTCGAAGGGGGATGGGGTTGTAGCTGGGCTTGCACCAGTGGAGCAGCACTCTAGAATTGATGAAGACTGGGAGGCCTTCCATACCCCTAGGGTGAAATTGGTGTGCTCAGCTCACTCTCTGAAATGCTTGTACACCAATGCTCACAGCATGGGGAATAAGCAGGAGGAGTTAGAAACCTGTGTTTGGTCAGGAGATTATGACCTGGTGGCAATTACAGAGACATGGTGGGACAGCTCACATGACTGGAATGTGGTCATGGATGGCTATGTCCTTTTCAGGAAAGACAGGCTAGCCAGGCATGGTGGTGGAGTTGCTCTTTATGTGAGAAAGCAACTACAATTTATTGAGTGCTGTCCAGGCACGGATGAGGAGTGGGTTGAGAGTCTATGGGTGAGAATCAAGGGGAAGGCTGACAGGGGTGATATTGTCGTGGGTATCTATTACAGGCCAGCAGATCAGGGTGAGGAAGTTGATGAAGCCTTCTACAGACAGCTGAGAGCAGCCTCACAGTCACAGGCCCTGGTTGTGGTGGGGGATTTTAACTTCCCTGATATTTGTTGGAAGGACTACTTGCCCATCCAGCCACAGTCTAGGAGGTTCCTCCAGTGCCTTGACGATAACTTCCTGTTGCAAAGGGTGGAGGAGCTGACTAGGCGAGGTGCACTGCTGGACCTCATCCTCACTAACAAGAAGGGTCTGGTTGAAGCAGTAAAGGTCGAGGGCGGACTTGGTTGCAGCGACCATGAAATGGTGGAGTTCAGGATCTTGTGTGGCAGGAACAGAATAGCAAGCAGAATTGCAATCCTGGACTTCAGCAGGGCAAACTTTGGCCTTTTCAAACAACTGCTATGGGAAATCCCCTGGGCAAGGCTGCTTGAAGGTAAAGGGGCCCAAGATAGTTGGTTAGTGTTCAGGGACTGCTTCCACCAGACTCAAGATCAGAGCATCCCGACATGTAGGAAGTCAAGGAAAGGAGCCAGGAGACCTTCATGGTTAAACAGGGAACTGCTGAGTAAGCTCAAGTGGAAGAGGAGAGTTTATAGATCATGGAAGGACGGGCTGGCCACTTGGGAAGAATATAAGGCTGTTGTCAGAGGGTGTAGGGAGGCAACTAGGAAAGCTAAGGCCTCCTTAGAATGAAACCTGGTGAGAGGGGTCAAGGGCAACAGGAAGAACTTTTTCTAATACATGGCAGATAAAACTAACACCGAGGCAAGGTAGGCCCACTGATGAATGGGGTGAGTGCCCTGGTGACACAAGATACAGAGAAGGCACAGTTACTGAATGCCTTCTTTGTCTCTGTCTACTCTGCCGGAGGCTGTCCTGAGGAGCCCCATACCCCTGAGGCCCCAGAGGAAGTCAGGACAATGGAGGAGTTTGCCTCAGTTGATAAGGACTGGGTTAGGGAGCAATTAAGCAATCTGGACATCCATAAAACCACAGTTCCAGATGGGATGCACCCGTGGGTGCTGAGGGAGCTGGCTGAGATCATTGCTAGACCACTCTCCATCGTCTTTGCCAAGTCTTGGGAAACGGGAGAGATACCTGAGGACTGGAGGAAAGCAAATGTCACTCCAGTCTTCAAAAAGGGCAAGGAGGACCCAGGTAACTGTAGACCAGTCAGCCTCACCTCCATCCCTGGGAAACTGATGGAATGACTTATCCTTGATGCCATATCAGGGATAAGAGGGTCATTAGGGGCAGTCAACATGGCTTCACCAAAAGGAAGTCATGCTTGACCAACCTCATTGCCTTTTATGCGGACACAACAAGGTGGATAGATGATGGCAAAGCAGTGAATGTGGTCTACCTTGACTTCAGTAAAACATTTGACACAGTCTCCCACAGCATCCTTATAGCTAAACTGAGGGAGTGCAGTCTGGACGATCGTGTAGTGAGGTGGACTGCAAACTGGCTGAAGGAAAGAAGCCAGAGAGTCGTGGTCAATGGGGCAGAGTCTAGTTGGAGGCCTGTATCTAGTGTAGTGCTGCAAGGCTCAGTACTGGGGCCAGTATTTTTCAATATATTCATCAACTATTTGGATGAGGGAATAGAGTGTACTATTAGCAAGTTTGCTGATGACACTAAGCTGGGAGGAGTGGCTGACACACCAGAAGGTTGTGCTGCCATCCAGTGAGACCTGGAGAGTTGGGCAGGGAAAAATTTAATTAAATATAACAAGGGAAAGTGTAGAGTATTGCATCTGAGTAGGAACAACCACAGGTTCCAGTATAAGTTGGGGAATGACCTGTTAGAGAGCAGTGTAGGGGAAAGGGACTTAGGGGTCCTGGTGGACAACAGGATGACCATGAGCCAGCACTGTGCCCTTGTGGCCAAGAAGGCCAATGGCATCCTGGGGTGTATTAGAAGGGGGGTGGTTAGTAGGTCAAGAGAGGTTCTCCTTCCCCTCTACTCTGCCCTGGTGAGACCACATCTGGAATATTGTGTCCAGTTCTGGGCCCCTCAGTTCAAAAAGGACAGGGAACTGCTGGAGAGAGTCCAGCACAGAGCCATGAAGATGATTAAGGGAGTGGAGCATCTCCCTTATGAGGAAAGGCTGAGGGAGCTGGGTCTCTTTAGCCTGGAGAAGAGGAGACTGAGGGGTGACCTTATTAATGTTTATAAATATATAAAGGGTGAGTGTCACGAGGATGGAGATAGGCTCTTCTTGGTGACAACCAATGGTAGGACAAGGGGTAATGGATTCAAACTGGAACACAGGAGGTTCCACTTAAATATGAGAAGAAACTTCTCAGTGAGGGTAACAGAGCACTGGAACAGGCTGCCCAGGGAGGTTGTGGAGTCTCCTACTCTGGAGATATTCAAAACCTGCCTGGACACATTCCTGTGTAACTTCATCTAAGTATTCCTGCTCCAGCAGGGGTATTGGACTAGGTAATCTTTCAAGGTCCCTTCCAATCCCTAACATTCTGTGATTCAAAAAGGAAAATGAGAAATTTTATTATCAGGAAATTACATGTCTGCTTCCAAATAATAAATAGGATTTGAACATTTTATAACATCAGTGATAACTACCTGATGTTTTATGTTACATCTTCTTAAAACATAATAGACATTTTCAGCAAACCAATGGCTTCCATTAGGGTTTCCTTGCTGTTCTACTAATGCAGAAATTATTACACATACTATGTTAATAAACTGAAATTATTATATCTTATTTCTTATTCTCACCAAAACCAAACCAAACCAACCAACCAAACCAAACCAAAGCAAACCAACCACAAGATGCAGAACATAAGTTGCAGTTATAGCTATGCTAGTATATCCATGCTGGTTTAGCTGTGGCAGCAGGATCGTATTCTGTAGAGGCAGAGTATGTTGATAGAAGGATTTTTTTCTGCCTGCATAGTCAAGCACCTGGAGGTCAGTCCATAAAGCTCTCTTTTGTCATAGCTGTGTCCACATGGGTTTTTTGCTGGTGTAGGTATTTTGGTAAAGAATATGGGATTTTTCACACTCTTCACTGATATAGCTGTGTGGGTAAAACATTGTAGACCAGAAGCATGCACACACAATATGTCTCTTCCTGCCCATCCTGCCTTTGTTTTTCATCTCACCACAAATTAATAACTTGAGGTATGGTTTGCTGAAGAATAAAGTAGACAGAAGAAGTTTAAATTAGCACATAACCAGTACTCTCAGGTAGTACTGAAATATCATGGGACAGAGGAAATAAATGAATGGGTAGTGCAAGTAAAATGTCAAGATAGTGAATTTTTTGTTGCTTTTGTAATAATGAATTTAGACACTAAGAAAAAGTATCATTCAGAATTGCCACTAGAAATTTTTGAGAATAGGCTCACCATGTCAATGTATGGATAGGATAATGAACCATCAAGCTACTAATTGTCTACCAAAGTATGTTGGACGGCACAGTTTTAAAGAAACGTGAGCTCCACTTCGGGGTTCACTCCATGAGGGCTCAATTTGGGCTCTAACTAAAGGAGAAAAATAAATGTGTGGACTCTATGTATAGGATGTCCTGCCAGCCACATTGGACTCCTGGCATTCCATATCCAGGCTGGCACTCAAGGCAGGGATTTTCATAGCAATGCTCGTTAGGAACAGACCACTGAAATCTGATGCTCTCGCACAGAGCCAAGTAGATGTCACTACCTGTAACAGCAGGAGGGAATACAGCAGTATCTTGTCTTCAGGTCCTATTTACCCATGAGAAGCAGTAAAAAATGTACCCTTCCATCTTTTCTGATCCATGCACCAAGTAAGTGTTCATGTGTCACCAAAGTGCTATCCCAAGTGTTCAGCTGTTAAAAGACCTAGGTATTATATTTGTCTTTTTTATGCTCCTCTGCTTTCTTGTATCTCCTGCTGAGAGCCCCTTTTTTTCCAGTGTATGTGGGCTGAATCACAGTCAGCAGCTGAAATGATTCTACAGAGTGACAGGAAGTCATAGATACTAGTTTCTCGGACCAGTTCCGCCTCTCTAGGGACACTTCTATTTTATCAAGCATGTTACTAAATAGCAAGTGGTAGGTAGAAATAAAATATCTATGCTACCTGAATGTTGCTAGACACACTCTTACATGCATTTTTTATTTCCTGTCTCATCCATTAATGCCTTACTTGAACTCTGCTCAAGTGTGTCAATGAATCTGATCAAGCTAGAATATCAATAAAAAGGGGTAGTACTCCAGATGGGGTTTTTCCTGATTCCTTAGCAAGACTCTCATTTTGTTTCTATAGAAAATACCTAAGAACAAGAATGTTTTGATATGACTCAACTAGAATGATCTATAGGACTAAGAGTTTTCTGAAGAAGTTGCACAATAAGTATTCAGATGAAACACATGTCTATATAAAACAGCCAGGAATTCACTCAAGTCAATGCCAACAGTTGTTCTGTGTAAATCTTTCTGTCTGGACTAGCTGACAAGCCTGGGGCAGAGGGAAATATGAACACCCATTAACATATTTATTCATTAGAGTTAATTCACCTCCCAATCGAGACCAGTTATAAATGTATGTGTCATGAAGAAAAAAAAGAATATCTAGTGGAAGGGAAAATAGAACCTCATGAAACAAATTTCACAACATTTTATTCTGCATAGTTTGCATCTCTGACAAAAATTCTAGTATAACAAACCTGAAAAGAATAGCCTAGAATTCAAATACAATCTTTTACCTTGATGGAACAACTTCTAAGAGATGAGTGAAGGAAAACAACACAAACAACAAAGCAGGTCTACAAGTACTGGTGTAAAAAGAGATTTATTTTTTTTTTCACATTATGCCTATTTGCATTCCTCTAATCATATTGTGATAACTGAAGTAAAATTCCAATGGACTGTTGAGGTTATATAACCCTGTTGCTGTAACTGTAGCAGAAAGCAGGGTTTCAGTAGCATGGACTGAGGCTTATAGTATCGATCTCACCATCATGATTGACAGTGATTGCTTTCCAAGCTGGTACTTGGATGGGAGAGAAAAATAAAGGACAAATTCTTTGCTCAACTAGCAAACATCAGTTAACAGTCCTGGTGACAAAACTGCTACCTACTTGGGCTGTTTTACAATGAGGCAGTGTAAAACAAGTTGAGTAGTGGAGGACTATTTATTTGCTACCTAAAACCATAGTCAGTCTCTGCAGGTACAATTGTAACATATCTATTTAAGAGTGGCAACCTAATACCTTTCTTGAGCATGGAAGAAAAAAAGTGACTAACCAGACTGAGTTAGAGTATTATTCAAATTGTAGTCAACTTTGGTCAGTGAAGAGTCCAGAAGATGTGACATTCATCTAGTGATGTGTTTGAGTGCTCCTTTTCATTTAACTGCAACAGCAGTTGATTTATTTTGTACTCTGGCACACAACCTATAAAATACTTGATTTCTTGCTCACCCATTTTAAAAAACATCTTCAGAAGTTTGGATCATTTCCTTCCACTATCTGGAGAATTTTGCAGTAGAGGTCAGGAGAAGTTGATGCCAACTACCAGATTTTTTTGTTCATTCTTAATAATTGATGTCTGGCATGGGAAAAGTCTCAGAGTGATGGCATTTGGCAAGAAGTATCTCTGTTTCTTCACATGAGAAAGCAACATGTGCATCAGCACTGATAGCTTTCCTTGGTGTGTCTGGGGAGGACAAACATAGTGCTTGGGGGGATTATTCAGTGCATTGGTCCTTTCCCTCTTTGGTTTCTTGCTGATAGTAAGAGAACAAATCGGTGCTGGTTATATTGCCAGTTTCCCTTCATGGTAATATCACAGGAAGGTCTTATGCAAAAAACAACTGCTTCTTAGGCACAAGCATGAGATATATTTCATGTGAATCACCAAAAGAGTGATAATGATTTTTAGGTACTATCTACTGGTGTAGGCTGTATTTAACCTCTGACTTCATCCTGAAATGTCGTATACCAGCCTGCTGTCTGTTCATATAACTGTCCAAGTCTTCCTTCACTCCTGGCATTATTACTTTATACCTCCTATTCAGTTTCTAAGCCTAGTACTTAATTTAACATGTAAGATTCTTTCATGTTTAAGGACTATCCTAACCATGTGCAATATTTCATCATGTATATTCCAGGTAGCATTTCCAAATTCTTCAAATAAAATTATTAAAACTAAGAAATAGGTCACAACCTTGGCAACCATCTGATGTGAGACAATGTAATCTGCTAGCTCACTGGTTGTCATGGAAACTGACAATATTGGATTTTTCCTTCCATGCAACCTGTGTTTTATGCATAAATTATTAGCATATTAAAACTAAGGCACTGACACTTCAAAGCAGACCACTCATGTGTTTTACATATGTTCACAAGTAACTTAAACTCATTCCTGTTGGCATTCAGGAGAGGGTTCAGTAGTTGATGACTCTGACTTGATGGAGGAAGAATATTTTTAGACTGGACAGTACAGACCTGTTCTTTTGAGCTGAACAGATTTCAAGTTCTATCGCTTTTAGCTAATGACCCACCCAAGTGTGCTGTATTTCAGTGCTCATTTGTGTTGCTTTTAGGGTCTGTACTGCCAGTCAACTCGTACCTAAAAATTGGTCTGATGTAAAAACAACTTTGTGAGATATGTTGAAAATGTACATATTGTTTGTTTGTCTTCATCCCAGCTGGGATGCGAGTTAAATCTTCTTAATTCTTTGAGAGAAAGCAAACAATTCTTTTACTCATTCCTGGACCCTATTCCTCCCTAGCCTCTTCCCTGAACAGCCAGGAGTTAAACTTCCTCTTTTAAGCTCAGTGACTAGCACTTGGGTCTCTATCTGATCTTGTTGAACTCCCAAGTTACTAAGGCACGGTCTATCTTTCCATGTTGACTTCCTTCATCTGTTCAGTGTTTGTCTGCATACACACTGGTTTCAAGGAAAATGTATTTCTGGATAGTAAAAGATGCACTCCATTTTTTTTATGTTTCTTGGCCCAAAGCTGTGTGTGTCGTAACTTTCAATATGGGAAATATTCAGAGGCATGAAATGAGAGAATTAACCCATTGCCAAAGAACAGCTGTCATATAGCATATAATCTGAGCTGACATTCATGTCTCTTTCTTCTGTAAGGAACATCTTGCCCTTCTCTGAAACATTAAAGAAGTATGAAAGTTGAAAACAAAGGACTGAAAAATGTATTGGATTTCATCTATAGACCTTTGAAAAGAGACAGGGTGACAGTTCGTCACTTCTTCCTTCCCACAAACCCTTGACATGACAAAGAAAACCTCATGACCTGGAAGTTATTTCTCACAATGCTCACGACTCTGTTTGACTTCCCAATAAGAACCATCCTTCTCATTTTTCATTGGATTCAGATCTGTAAAAGAAAAATACTCAGAAGTGTATGTCAGGAGACAGAGGAGGGGTCACTCTAAGTCCCAAAATACAACATTAATGTCCTTCTTGTGAGCAGAAGGGAACATTCACCCTTAACTTATAGTGGATTCACAAGTAATGGAAGTTATTTTTCTCAGTGGAAATGGAAGGCCAACAATTCTTGGCTGTCTGGATCACATTTCCATGTTTTCTATTAATAAGTCATGCAAAGTCAGTACAAAGACAAAAGAATGTCTTTTGTCCTCAAATGTTTCCCCTCTCATTCTGAAATATTTATGAAATCTGCAAATTCAGCTGAACAAATTTTGTTCTTAAACTATGGGCCCTTTGAACACATCTAATTTACAGAAATTTTGTTTACTATCATAGTTACATATAACTCCTTACCTTGAAAATGTTATCAGGCTGTGTCTCTTCACGTCACCCGTTTCTGAAGGATGATATCAAGCACTTGATCTGAGAGGCTTCCATTGGCCTAGTCCTACTATTGCTACTGTCAGAGGGGATATTCTGTATTTGCAAGTTCCATCAAAATTTTCTCTTCCTCCACAGTACTTTATATAATAATAATAATAATAATAATAATAATAATAACAACAACGACAATGACAACAACTGTATTAGCCAGAATAAATGTTTTTTCTACAAGAATGATTTTTTTTTTTTTTCAAAGAAACAATATAAGACCTTTTTCTAGACACAATAACAATTAAATTAGGTAAATGGGTTTGGTTTTTAGCCACAACATTTTTCTGGTAACTTTTTCTGGTCTTTCTATATAATATTAAATATTAAGGCTCATACAAATGAGATTGCTCTATGGAAAGCAGAAGATCCATTAAATGTAGTTGATCTCTTTTGGCAGTAGATCAGGTCAGATACATGGGTTTGCTTTTTTGTTTGTTTGTTTGTTTGTTTCATGTTCCCTCCCTGCTCCCCAGCCCCTAGTAAGCTAATGAATTAAAAGCTCTAGTTGTGGAGACTAAAGACTGTTCAGTTATTTTACTCAATGAGAAGACAAGAAGCTTGTTTCTCCTTTTTCTCTTTTCTCTTTGAAGTGCTTTGGTCTGCACAGATATTACACAACCATGATGCCTTTGTTTCTAAAACTTCCAGCACATTCCTAGAACTCAATAACATGCAGAAGCAACAAGTTTGGATACTGAAGTTGGACAGATTTTCTTATAATCTTTTGATATGTCACTTTGGCCTTTTCTGATATTGATTTTTCCAATGTAATTAACGAAGCTGAAAAGAGTTTTACTGCAAAATCAACATGTCAAGATTCTATTTGTGATCCAGAAAGATGGGATTGTCTTCTCCATAGTGAGGTTTAGAAATAGCCAAGGAAAACAAGATTCTGAAGTCAGACTTCAAACTATAGTTCTGTAAGTGTTTTAGGAACGGAAACACTATTTACAAGATTAGGTTTAAGTAAAAAGTCTTTCAGCTACAAAAAAGTCCAGAGTGATTTGTCTCATACAGATTGCTTACACTTTTAACCCAGCAAGAGCTGAGCACATCTGTAAAGCTTTCTGTGAATGTCCACCTCAGTCATGAAAGTTACCTACCACTTTTGTATTTGAGTGACAGAACATGCAATACCTGATGTTGCTCAGATCTCTCTTTTACTCAAAGAATTTCTTCTGGTAAAAACAAATCCTAAGTTTATGGTTTTGATAACAGAGATTTGTATTCTGAAGGCAGGTCTGGAGTTCCTTCTGTACTTTCAGCGCAGAGAAAATGGCAACAAACCTTAAATATAACTTTTATCAAATGATGTTGGTTCTGGTTAATGTAGTCTATCCACCTAAAATATCTGTATTTGGCCCACACAAGCCACTTAATAAAATTATTTAATTTGATAACTCAATCTGCTGAGCAGATTTATTACTGATTATCAACGTGAAACATTTTTAAGTTCATTTGTAGCTGTCCATAAATAATCCACGACATGCACACACAAAACCTAAAGTGCTCAACAGTACTGCACACTTCCCATGGTGAAGTTGTTTATTTTGTAGAGGCTCCTGAGAGTGTGAGTTGGAAGGATCTGTTGTCCATGTGGAGGTGGCTTGGTGCAATGTTGATCATACATGGAGATCCGCAGTGGACTATAAGTTGCTCTGATCATCTCTGTAGCAACTTGTTGATTTGAGAATAAGCAGGTTTGGAGACCTCACTAAGAGAGCGATCTGGAAACTAGCTGCTCTTTGGGCTACACTGTCCTGGATTCCTAGTACAAATCTTAGCCTGCTGCGTGCTTGGAAACTGCAGTAACTGTCACTCCTAACCAGTCATGTGGTGCCACCTATTCCTGCAGATACCCAGCCCACAGCCCATTCTTGAGAGCCAGGCAAACATCAGTGGGTGTCTGCAGGTATCAGTTACATGTTTTGATCTCCCCCTTGGGCTCTGGACAACATTTCCTTCAGGCCCCCTGGGTTTCTTAGGAACCAATTTATAGTTTTCAAGCTCTGACCTTTTTTCTGAGTCATCCTGGAAACTACCTCACAGGGCAGATGTTTTAACTGAAAAAGAGGTTCTAGCGGCTTTATCATTTCCAGATCTCAGTCCTGGGAAAGCAACCATAGGCATATTAACCAAGATACTGTATTTTAGTACTTGTTGAGATATCTTTTAGCTAGATTATTGTGTAACTTCTGCAGTGTAACTCCTTTTAGATCTAATCTCCATAGCAAGTAATCCATCATAAGCAAACACAGAGGCACAGGCCATAGTAATAACAAAATAATACAGTTTTGTTTTGTTTTGTTTTCCCACAGTTCTCCATAATAGCTTTTAAAGTCTTCTTTATTGTCATTTTGTTTTATCAACATTGATCAGAGACCCTGGTGACAAACCAGAACAAAGAGGATTGATCTCAGGTTCAAGTAAGAGAGAATTAGAAATGGGAAAAGCACAATGTATTAACAGGGATTTTGACTAAATGCAATTCCCAGGTTTTTTTCAGGCTACTTAAATTATTTTGGTATGTTATTGCAAATGACTTTTCTTATGCATTTCAGAGGGGGAAAATCTGTTTTCATTTGTTTTTAATAATTTGAGAAGGTGGTGTGCTCCAAACAGTAGTATGTTCCCTTCCACAGTGCTGCATACAAGTACTTACAACTCTCTCTATTTTCATATGTATGCCTAGCCCTGATTATAAATAGAAAGGAGAACAAGGAATGGGACAGTTATTTGACAGTCAGATGCTGAGGCTCCTACCCCTGAACATGAGGGAAGACAAAATCAAAGTGTTAAAAAAGGCTATATTGACACAAGTAGAAAGACTCTTGGCACAGATGCATTTTCTCACACATACAAATTTTCTTAACATTTTTATAATTCATTTTGTTTTGTAGGTCATCCTGTTGTATATTCACTACTGAAGAAACCCAGGCAAACAGAAAACAATGACCTGCCTTTAGCTACACAAACTGGAGGGTGTAGACTGCCACTTTTGAGTTTAGCTTATTCTCAAGCTTCTCTTGCTCTAGAGAGACACCACAAATACTAATTTATAAGAAATTCTACCTGTCATATCTATTAATGAGGTGACAGCTCTCAGACCTAATCATTGTCTTTGGGCAAGGGTAGAGAGATGGGTTCTTGAATGGCTTTCTGTTCCTGAAGTTGACATCCTTGATGAACTCTTACTGTAACTTCAGACCCTGCCATTAAAATATTGTCTTACTCATCTGTCCCTTTTCATGTTATTGGGTCTTTTTTTTCCACCAGATGGTAGGCAATAAAAGCAGGAAACACAAGCTTATCTGATAGTGTATACTTAAAAGAAATCAAACAAAAATAAATAAATTTCAGCTGTGAAACAATTATCCATATGCAGGACTCCTGTTTATGCCTGCAACTAAAAGACAGCACTGGAAGAGATCTGGTCAGTGTTTGCAAGTATTTGATTTATGGCACAAGTAAGGCCTACATCACCACATGATACATATGTTTTTACATATTGAAAAGATGCTATTGTGTCTGCTATTCTGTTGTTCTATAGTTGTAAACAAAACTAATTATTATCAGGATATGCATTTTCTGTCAATTCCTTTAAGGAAAACCATTTATTCCACTTATCCTGCAGTCAGCAGATAAATGAAATTGTCTCCCCAATGTGTAAATTTCTTCTCTTGCCTTGTTAGTGCTGTCTTGTACAAGAAGTACTCATTTAGTTGCAAAAACCAATTATCATCCCTGTCTGGATACATTAAGAATTTTCCTACAAGTCTTTTTCTCTCTATCACATTTTAAGCAACACTGTACATGAATTATTCATATTGCCCATCTTGCAGGCAGGTTTTTTTATTATTAAATTCGATCATAATAATAGTTATTACCACAGTCATGGCAGTTTTATGAGTATTCTTCAATGCCATTACCTGGAAAGATTTCAATCAAGACATATAAAAGATGCAAATCAATTTCCATAATAAAATTAAACTGTACCATCTACTCTTTCATCCTTGCAATAGAGTTGATTGACAACTTCTCCCTGATAGTTGCAGCTGATAACTTGCAGGTATGGTAATGGAGAATGGCAGATTCTCTTGCTCTGGTATTCTAAGAAATTCAGTATTTTTCTTGCCTTGTCAGTATTTAATGCTCATGTCTTCATGCAAACACAGTGTTTAAGATGCAAACATTCAGTTTACAAATCTTCCTCCTGAAGACGACAATAATTTCTCTCTGACAATATGAGACTTGCCTTTAACTAACCAAAGGCAGAGCAGAATAAATGAAATTCTTTAATGAATGTTCTAATTTGTTACCCTCTGAGTAGTGCTGTTCTCCACAAAGAGATCTTTTCCTGAGGAAGATATTTTCCGGGTGATTCCCCTAACTAGATCCTGCAATTTTTATTTCAAATCTTTCTCTCTTCCTTGTTTTAGCACTGCTTTGGCACAGGTTTTAATGGCCACCCAATAGTTCTTGTTTGCTTGCTTTCTATGCAAGCACTTGATAACTTGTTCCTACTTCTCTTCTTTGATTACCACTTCTGTTTTTCTATATGCTCCCCGTTTATCATTTCCTGCTGCTTTAGATCTAAGGTGCTGTCTAAATAAAACATAAAATGTAATGTCCACTGGCGCTGAAATTAACTTCTATATGATTTTACATTTACTCTGGAGGCAGATTAAATCTTGATGAAAGTTTCAAATCAGGACCCTTGACTTCATATCTATTTACACCAATTGAAAGGCAAAGAAATGCATTCATCTTGAAGGAGTTACTCTGGAATGATGTTGGAGTAATTAAGATGAGAATACAAACAGCATTAATAAGGATAAATGCATCTTCTCACTTCAATTAAGCTTCAAGTAAGGCCAAACAATACAAACCATCAATCAACTATAATACCTTGTGAAATAAAGTGATCACTATTTAGAATCAAGAAGAAATTTAATTTCATGATACAGAATTGGACAATTCTATGCATTATGTAAAGGTTAATGTTCGCATTGAAGTTTCTGGGTAGCATCTGTTTCAAGTAGACTTCTGGAGTAGAGACACTCGTGCTCTGTTCTGGTATAAAATCCTTATACTCCTAAGAACTTCCTCTTTCATGTTCAAAGACACTTAAAAAGATAGATTACATCACACTTCAGGAAACTAAACCATGCAAGACTGAACTGATGTCTGTTATGTAATTCAATTTATTACAGCAAGCCTTGAAAATTACTGAGTGAATTACAATTTTTCCCATAAGCAATTTTTTATTCCTGCTAAGGCCATGTTAGCACAATTACTGTTATTTTTGAAGATGCACGATGAAAAATGAAATAAGCTGTACATTTTTCTATATATATTTTCTGTTTTCAAATGTACTTAGAGGTTGTCTAGATTGCCATTTGAATTATTCACCAACCTATAACACTACCTGCATATTATGGCATCTGTCAAAATCACTTTCTGCTGAGAATTAATTGCTTTCTTCATATGCAACAGATCCTGAAAAGTTTGTTGATGTTTTTCCAGCTGGTGTATAGTTAAGTATTACTCTTAATTTCTACATTCATAACTCTCCTTCCCCAAGACCATTTTATTAGCTAAGATCATAGGTTTCAAAATAAAAACTCTGAATATAATGTTTGGGATTGATGGCAGCACAATAGCCCATGTGTAAAATAAGAAGTTCATGTGCACCATTAAACATTTAGAACAAATGCCACCATCATTGCTTTGGAATAAACTGTACCTTTTACTCCACAGATCACTAGAAATTTCAAGAGGTGTTGGATTGCATTTTCCAAAGGGCTGAAAGTCCATTTTGATGTTGGTTCTCGTTGCCTTTGAAAGAAACAAGTCCTTGGCAATTGAGCTCTGGCTGATTTTTTTGTCAGTGTAAGATATCTGCTGGCAGCCAACATCTCTGTAGCAGAGCTGACAGAAGAAAAATGCATGTGCTAGACATTTCAGTCTAAAGGTTAGTGCGTTAGTTTAGCAATAAGTGGGAAATGGGGAAAAACACCAAGATATATGCTGAACTGTTTGGAGTACCAGGGCACATTGCACTTCATGAAGTCTGCCAGAGAGATGGTATCTGCAGGCAGACAATTAATATTACAAATTTAGGTTACTAGTGTTGTAAAGCGCTGCACTGGTTTATTCGGCCATAGAGCCAGAACCTTAAGGGTTAGATTTTGGAAAGCCCCATACACTACTAACATGGAAAAAACTTTCTGTGTAGGTATGAAGGATCCATTATCAAGCTGCCACCATGATTTAACACTGTGTCTGAAGTAGCATACTTAGCAGGTCTGAGACTGGTTCTCTGGCTGTGAGTGGAAGTGTTACAGCACAACCTGTGTCCACTCTTGCCAATGGAAAGAGTTTCAGGTCCTAGGAACTCCTCAAACCACACTTAAGCTCTCTCTGAGGGAGTTCTATGGGGCACAGACTGAAGTTGTGCCAAAAAGAGGCATATAATTAACCTGTACAGATGATGATGGGTCAGTGTGGCCTTCATTAATTTACCACTGAAGATGAAGCAACAGATCATACAATTTATGAAGAGGTAGTAGCAGAAGCATTTAATGAGCAACTTGGTCATCCACTGTAGAAAGCCCAGCGAGCTTTATTCTATTTCTTGCTTGCCTACTATAAGTAAAGGATGGTACCTTTTTCCATTCTGTGAAAAATTAGTTCCACAGTTGCTAGGCCTCCTCTCTGCTTAGGAGTGTAAAAACAATACCGCAGAGTCCGTGAGAATCCACCAGGTGACTTCAAACTCCCTTTTCCTGTCTCCTGAGTTAAACAAGACAATATCAATTTTACCCCTATTAATTATTACTATGTCCTTGTTATGCTTCCTTTTTTATTGTGGAGTGGGATAGCAAAGAAATTGGTATCCCTCTTCACCTTACTACACAAGCATGCAAGTGCTCAGCCTTCTGCACTTGCAGGCACAAGGGAAATATTTGCCATGAAGAGAAAGTACTTCAGTCTGCCAGATGGCTTTCGAGGTTTTTTTTTTTCCTCATCACAGAATCACAGGAACATTGAGGTTGGCAGGCACTTCTCAAAATCATCTAGTACCTCCCCTCTGCTCAAGCAGGGACACCTGAAGAAGATTTCCCAGGACTATATCCAGGCAGATTTTGGGTAGATCCAAAGTTTAAAATCGCAAACTGTACCAGTTGTGTCATGTTCCACCTAAAAGAGAGATCTCAATGGTAACTGCTCACAACTCAGTCAAATTCTTCTCTGTCCTTCTCCACATCGTTGCAGCTCCATTGGAAATCTGTCAAGTCCACATTTTTTACTGAGAGCTTTACAAAAAAATCAGTCAGAAATCACTGGTAATTTACTTTTCTTCTTAAATGAATTTCTTCATTTCCTGCCAGGAAACTTAAATTTAAATAAAATAAATTATTTCCCCAGCACTCATTCTTAACTGCATTGTCAGAGAAGGGAAAATTCTAGCTGAAGTCTGCATGCAGGATGACGTTCCTGTAAAAGGCAGTGACCTTAGCATCTGTGTTGGCATCACACATCCTTACATAATTTCAACAGGTGCAGTGCATTACTCTGTTATATTTTGGTTCTCTTGAGGATTCAACATGTTCTCTTTTGCCACATTGTGTTTCAGAGATCCATTTCATATCTCTCTATCTATCTGACTATGCATTTGTACCTATTTGAAGCCTGATAGATGCCTAGAAATGAGGCTAGGATTTGCTAAATCTAAAAATTCAACACAGGAAAAATAATTCATTTCTTTTGAAATGTATTTCTGTGGGGGTTGGAGGTGGGGAAGTAGAAAGAAGTTAACCATATTTGTGACATTGGATTCTGATTAAATACTTAGACTACCATCCTAAATTGTGCTGGGTTTGTTAAAACATCATAATCAGAGAAAAAAATGTTCTTCTAAATGGAATTGCCTTGAGTTCAAAATTGGATTTTAAATTGTGTTATTCTAATGTAACATTTTATTCATTGTTTGGTAAAATATAACTTGAGATTGCACATGTCTTCTGGGGCTCTTCCTTATCCTTTAAGCCATCACATCTTTTCCATGGACCGATTTCTAACTACTCCTCTATATGCCAGTTAGTGAAAAAAACATAAGGAGGAGACTAAATAGTCTGCTCAGGAGCTCATGACTGAATTGTGGTTTATCTACATGGGCTTTTTCTCCCACATGTCATTGAATATATTCAGATTAAGCTTAATGTTTGCAGCTGAACTCCCTTTGCCTGACCTACTGTAATTGAGTTTCTAAGCAGATAGAGACCTCCTGTGCTTGCATGTCTGAACCATTTCTTCTGATCCTGGTTCTCCCTCTTTCCAAATCATTATTTCACTATTTCTATTTAAACTTGACATGACTAAGAATATCATTTTCAGAACTAGACTCATTTCTCATGAATGACAGATATCTCTTTATTTCTGCTGTGAATATTGTAAAAGAGGGAAAAATTAGAGATCTTGAAGTAGTTGTATGGTATCAAAAATTACACTTTGCTTTATAATAGTAATGCTTTGTAGTTATCCATCCATCTTCAAACATTAATCAATTTTAAGTTATTACAAGGTTTAGAATGGAATGTATCATTTGTACTACTGTTATCTTCACTGGAATTCATTCAAGTAGATTTTTTTTTTTTAATTTAAATTCTCTAACAGCTATTCTTTTGCTCTGACTTAATAACCAGAAAGGTCTGCCCTCATCTTAAAACAGAGTGACAATGGTTATGTCTTCCTGCTCTTACCGTCTATTTCCCTGTTCCATTTTTTAAGAGGAATAGACCACACCTTTTGATAGATATCAAAGGAAAGCCTCAGAGAAATATTTTTTGAAGACTAAAGGGACAGAATTATAAATGATTAAATGTAGTTTGATTTAATAAACCTGGTCTGATGACAAGATATAGGCATTCAAAGCGGTGCAATATCCTAAGAAAACCCTTACAACCAGCTGAGACAAAGAAAAAGAAGGTGCTGAATTAAAATTTTTGAATGTAAATGTTCAGCTTTGAGGCTACAGCTCAAACCAGTTCCACTTCAGATCTAATATGGATCTTATACTGTATTTGAAAGTGAGAGGTCTTCATCTAGGAAAGTGAGAGGTCTTCATCTAGGGAGAATTACCTCAGTCACTGCTGCTTAAACACAGATCTTCAAAACCTACACTTATATCTGCTTCTAAACTTAGAACTGCCTATGTTTCTGCTCCTAAAGTTGCTAAAGCCAGCTTATAAAAATAAGCTAGGTGGAACTGGAGCCCTGACAGAATTCTCACCCTTGCTGTTTCCACTTGGATGTTGTCTGTGAGGTTTGATCTGGTAGTTATCTAGTAGACTAGAACAACTAGTGATCTAGGAATGAACTAGTGATCAGAGCATAACAGCTATATTTTATGTTGCAGTAAATACAGCCATGGTGGGACATTTCAGAACTGGGTGGTTTATGAACATGTTTTATATAGGAGACCCATAGGTGGATCACTTACATAAGGGGCGGAGTTCGCTTCTAAATCTCTTGTAGCTTGATTGAAATGGTTTTTCTTAACTTCCAAGTGCTTCAATCAGTTGTTTCTGGAGAGGTGATGATCCCTTTCTGTCTGATAAAGACTCTCTGCATTTATGTTTAATTGTCTTATAGAACAGGTGAAAAAAGTTGTACAGGGGAAGACTGATAACAGAACACTAACCTAGTCAAAATGTGAGATATGTCAGAATACTCCTTATGCATTGCAACATTTCCACATTTTATGACATTTGCACTTGAAAGAAGGTTTGTTTGGCTCTATTTTTCCCTTTGAATGGTATCATCCGCCATGGAAATTCATAGTTTATGCTTCAGGAAAGAAATGAAGAAATGTGGTGCTAATTTTCCACCAGCCACCTCACAACACAAAGCTGTGTGTGGTGTTATAGTGGCTTCAGTTCTGCTACCCCAGTCAAATGCTGCAGGACCTTAAAGCTCAACATCGTAGAAAATGCTGCAGCTACTCTGAGGTATCAGTTCCCTTTCCTCTCACCCAAAAAACAGATGCGAGAGATTCTGCTGCTCTCAACAGAGACCAGAAGAATGACAAAATATGTACAACTTTCAAATGGTTCCAGGGCGCATCATTTGTCTAAGTTAATATGAGAAGAAAGGGTGACTAAGAGGATGACTAATGGTGACTAAGAGGCAGACGCTGTGCAACGAATCTCCATGTACTTTCTTGGAGGAAGGGACTGTGCATAATTCCGGTTGTATTTCCATAGTTCTATCTCTCCTCAACTTAGACTAAAAACATTTTGTCCCAAAAAAATGTGGTTACCTGTAGCAACTTAGCAGTTTTCACAGTATCACAGTATGTTTGGGATTGGAAGGGACCTCAAAAGATCATCTAGTCCAATCCCCCTGCTGGAGCAGGAATGCCTAAGTGAGGTCGCACAGAAACATGTCCAGGCGGGTTTTGAATGTCTCCAGAGAAGGAGACTCCACAACCTCCCTGGGCAGCCTGTTCCAGTGCTCTGTCACCCTTACTGAGAAGAAGTTTTTTCTCAAACCTAGGTGGAACCTCTTGTGTTCCAGCTTGATCCCATTACCCCTTGTCCTATCATTGTTTGCCACTGAGAAGAGCCTGGCTCAATCCTCATGGCACTAACCCTTTATATGTTTATAAACATTAATAAGGTCCCCCCTTAGTCTCCTCTTCTCCAAACTAAAGAGACCCAGCTCCCTCAGCCTTTCTTCATAAGGGAGGTGCTCCACTCCCTTAATCATCTTCATTGCCCTACGCTGGACCCTCTCCAGCAGTTCCCTGTCCTTCTTGAACTGAGGGGCCCAGAACTGGACACAATATTCCAGATGGGGTCTCACCATGGTGAAGTAGATGGGAAGGAGGACCTCTCTCGATCTACTAACCACCCCCCTTGTAATACACCCCAGGATGCCATTGGCCTTCCTGGCCACAAGGGCACAGTGCTGGCTCGTGCTCATCCTGATGTCCACCAGGACCCCCAGGTCCCTTTCCCCTACACTGCTCTCTAACATGTAATTTCCCAACCTATACTGAAACCTGGGGTTGTTCCTGCCCAGATGCAGGACTCTACACTTTCCCTTGTTAAATTTCATTAGGTTATTCCCCGCCCAACTCTCCAGCCTGTCCAGGTCCCGCTGGATGGCAGCACAGCCTTCTGGTATGTCAGCTACTCTTCCCAGCTTAGTGTCATCAGCAAACTTGCTGATAGTACACTCTATTCCCTCGTCCAAATCATTAATGAATATATTGAATAATATTGGCCCCAGCACTGACCCCTGAGGCACTCCACTAGACACTGGCCTCCAACTAGACTCCGCACCATTGACTACCACTCTCTGGCTTCTCTCCTTAAGCCAGTTTACAACCCACCTCACTACTCTATTGTCTAGACCACACCTCCTCAGCTTAGCTGTGAGGGTGCTGTGGGAGACTGTGTCAAAGGCTTTACTGAAGTCAAGGTAGACCACATCCACCGCTCTGCCATCATCCATCCACCTTGTTACATTCTCATAAAAGGCTATGAGGTTGGTCAAGCATGACTTACCCTTGGTAAAGCCATGCTGACTGCCCCTAATAACCCTCTTATCCTTGATATGCCTTGAGATGGCACCAAGGATAAGCTGTTCCATTACTTTCCCAGGGACAGAGGTGAGGCTGACCGGTCTATAATTACCCGGGTCCTCCTTCTTGCCCTTTTTGAAGACTGGAGTGACATTTGCTTTCCTCTAATCCTCGGGCACCTCTCCCGTTTCCCAAGACTTGGCAAAGATGATGGAGAGCGGTCCAGCAATGACTTCAGCCAGCTCCCTCAGCACCCGCGGATACATCCCATCTGGACCCATGGATTTATGGATGTCCAGACTATTTAATTGCTCCCTAACCCAGTCCTCATTGACTAAAGCAAACTCCTCCATCGACCTGGCTTCATCCAGGGTCTCAGGGGTACAGGGCTCCCCAGGACAGCCTCCGGCAGAGTAGACAGAGACAAAGAAGGCATTCAGTAATTCTGCTTTCTCTGTATCTTCTGCCACCAGGGCAACCACCCCATTCATCAGTGGGCCTACATTGCCTCTGGTATTAGTTTTATCTGCTATGTATTTGAAAAAGTTCTTTTTGCTGTCCTTGACCCCTCTCACCAGCTGTAATTCTAAGGAGGCCTTGGCTATCCTAGCTGCCTTCCTACATCCTCTAACAGCATCCTTATATTCCTTCCAAGTGGCCAGCCCCTGCTTCCATGACCTGTAAACTCTCCTTTTCTGCTTGAGCATACCCAACAGGTCCCTATTCAACCACGCAGGCCTCCTGGCTCCCTTCCTTGACTTCCTACGTGTGGGGATGCTCTGATCCTGAGCGTGGAAGAAGCAATCTCTGAATGCAATCCAGCTATCTTGGGCCCCTTTACCTTCAAGCAGTCTTGCCCATGGGATTTCCCCCAGCAATTGCTTGAAAAGGCCAAAGTTGGCCTTGCTAAAGTCCAGGGTTGCAATTCTGCTTGCTATTCTGTTCCTGCCACCCAAGATGCTGAACTCCACCATCTCGTGGTCACTGCAACCCAGGCAGCCCTCAACCTTTACTGCTTCGGCCAGACCCTCCTTGTTAGTGAGGATGAGATCCAGCAGTGCACCTCTCCTAGTAGGCTCCTTCACCATCTGCATGAGGAAGTTATCATCAATGCACTGGAGGAACCTCCTGGACTGTGGCTGGCTGGCTAAATGGTCCTTCCAGCAAACATCAGGGAAGTTAAAATCACCCACAACAACCAGGGCCTGTGACTGTGAGACCACTCTCAACTGCCCATAGAAGGCCTCATCAACTTTCTCAGCCTGATCTGGTGGCCTGTAACAGACACCCACAACAGTGTCACCCCTGCCAGCCTGCCCCTTGATCCTGACCCATACACTCTCAACTCGCTCATCATCCACTCCTGGGCAGAATTTAGTACATTGTAGTTGCTCTCTCACATAGAGAGCAACTCCACCACCATGCCTGGCTGGCCTGTCTTTCCTGAAAAGGGCATAGCCATCCATGACCACATTCCAGTCATGTGAACTGTCCCACCATGTTTCCGTAATTGTCACCAGATCATAATCTCCCAACAGAACACAGGATTCTAACTCCTCCTGCTTGTTGCCCATGCTGCGCGCATTGGTGTACAGGCATTTCAGGGAGCGAGCAGAGCACACCAATTTCTCCCTAGGGGCATAGGAGGCCACCCGGTCCTCATCAGTTCTAGAATGCTGCCCCACTGGGACAAGCCCAGCTACAACCCCATCCCCCTTCGAGCCTGGTTTAAAGCTCTCCAAATGAGCCCAACTAATTCCTGCCCCAGCATCGTTTTGCCCCTGCGAGATAAACCTTTCCCGCGTGACACTGTCCGGACTGGTGTCTTATAAAACCAACCATTATCAAAAAATCCAAAGCCCTGCCTGTAGCACCAGTCTTGGAGCCAACCATTTAGAGACTGAATTTTCCTATTCCATCCCACATCGTCCCTTGAAGATGGAAGGAGTGAAGAGGAGATCACTTGAGCCCCTGAGTCTTTCACCATCCTTCCCAAGACCTTGAAATCGTTCTTCATTCCCCTCAGACTACGGGAAGCAGCTTCCTCCTCATCTGTCTGGAAGACCAGCAGCGGGTAGTAGTCTGTCGGGTGCACCAGTTTGGGGAGCTCTCTAGCAGTATCCTTGATCTGGGCTCCAGGTAGACTACAAACTTCCCTAAGATGAGGGTCAACTCTGCATATTGGGCCCTCTGTTCCTTTCAGAAGGAAATTTCCTATTACAATCACCCTTCTTTCTTTCTTATCAGAGGCAGTCTTAAGTTGTGAAGTCAACCGCCTCTTCCTATGTGATCTTGTAGGCAGGCTTGGCACCACCTCCTCACCTACCTCTTCTTCAAGATCCAGGGCCTCAAACCTATTACGGAGGGGCACCTGGGGAGACAAAGCAGGCAGGGAGGGGGGCTGCCTGGGACGCCGAACCGGAATATGCTTCCAACCCTCGTCGTCTTTTAGGTCCCCTACCTCTGCCTGACAGCAACAAGGGTGGGGCCTTCTCAGGACTTCCGCCTCTGTCCGAGAGGGCAGGAGATCCATCTCCTTTTGGGGGGTACCTCCCTGGGGCCTTTCCAACTGGCACGTCAGGGTGTTACTCCACCAGTCGATCTCCCTTTCGCACTCCCTGATGGTCCTCAGCGTCTCAGCCTCCTCCTTAAGTTTCACAACCATGTCGAGCAGGTCTTGCACCTGCTCACACCTCACACAGGTGGAGTGCTGGCCTCCCTCCCCCAGCAGCAGCAGGCTCTGGCACTCCCTGCAGCTGGAGACCTGAACAGCCACCGTTCAGGACAGAACCTCCTCAGTCTGCGTAGCCACAGTCTGTTTGAGACAAGCTCTCCTCCTGGAGGCGACCATGGTCGTCAGCAGTCTGGGATGCTGGCAATAAGTTAGAGGGGCTGACAAGCGCTCTCTGCACCCTGCTGCAGAAGCTACCACACCTGCTGCTGCAGCCCAGTGTGGGTGGGACTCACCTGCTACACAAGCTGGTCGCTCCTCCCTACACCTGGTGGGCAGCAACTAGTCACAGTGACTAATCGCTGCCCTCCCAAAGGATTTTTCAAGGCAAGGGGAGGGGGTGTGGTCGCCGTGGGAACGCCCCCGCCACGTCAGCCGCTCTCTTGCAATGGCTGCCGGGGCTGCAGGGATCGGGACTCGCCGGGAATCACGCTGTCCCTGTACGTTTCCCTCTGAGCTTCCTAATCTCAGCTGAACCTCGGCTGAGACTCCTTAATTCTTGATCTAGTAAAATCCCACCAGAATTGCTTGCAGTTTCTGGTTTTGGTGGGGTTTTTGTGTTTTGGTTTTTTTTTTGTTTTCTTGTTTGGTTTGATTTGGTTGTTTGGTTTTGGGTTTGTTTTTTTGGGGGGGAGGAGGGCTATTTTTTTGTTTATTGTTTGTTTTGGTTTGGGGTTTTTTTACATATTATTTGTTTTTTTCCTAAAAAAGCTAGGCATGCTACAAATCTTGTAAGAGAATGTATTCTCATGAGAACCCTAGCCCACTTCTGTAAATTTCAGACTGTACAGCGTAAATATAAAATCCTATATGTGTTCTCTGGAATAGGATAAACCTCTGATACTCACAGTTTATACTTTTGCAGCAAAGCTTCCAATGAGTACGTTACATAGTAACATGGGAATGCTCAGTTACTTTGAATGCTGTTTAGAGGGAAATTTGTGTTACCCAGCATTACTGGTGAATATTAAAGTTGTTCTATTAAACATTACTTAGTGACAAACATGGAGTACTAATACCAACAATAATATTTCCACTTCAGTTATTTTTAGGCTTCAGATTTGGTGAATCTTGATGAAGGCTCTGGAATGAAAATTTTCTTACTTCAGTTATCCCATTGAACTCACTTTACAGTTTAGTTCATTATCATTTCAGCTGTAAAACACACATGCTGTATCAATGAAACAATTGATAGCTATTGCACCATGTAGGTTACTGAGCTTTCATCCGAAACTGATTTTGGAACTCAGTTGCTTTTCTGTTTGGTTTTGGTTTTTTTTGTTTTGTTTCTGTTTTTTCCTCCATGGGGCTGCAAATTAAGCTGCAAGTTTATTGAGCTTACTTGGAATACGGTGTTGTGAAAGCTTTCGTGTTGTATTTTTGGACTTGTCTTTCTAAAAGGAACACTGGAAATTTCACAATTCTAACTGGAAAAAAAATTATGGAAGACTATGTAAACATTCTTGGGGTTTGCGGTAAAGAGGGTTTGCAAAATTTTTGTCTTTTTCTGTTTAGTCGTGATTCACTACTGCATCTTCTTTGGAGTCTGGTTTAAGTCTTAGTAAGGTTTGTATTTTGTATTCCTTTTGGCTGTTACCCAGTTATTTAGAATTGGCTCGGGACTACCGAGATAAACAACAGCTTAGCGAAGTCTTAATAACAATTGCCGAAAGTGGAGTAAAATGAACCAAAAGTGTAACACCCCCCTACATTCGAGCTTCTCGGCTCCGGCTCGCAGGCCGTAAAGCAGCCCATGCGCGCCCCCTGCAGGAGGCTCTGAAGCCTCCAGCCCCGCTGCCCATCCCTCACGGCTACCGGAGCATCCTCATTTTTAAAAGTAATGAAACTACCCTATCCATTGTCAAATTGATTATCACACTTCATCCTTTAGGTAATAATGAAACAAAAACATTTTCTGCCCAGCCACAGAAACATTCATACAGAAAACGATCATGCTTAGTCTAACCCTGTTGGTTTTTTTTTATTATTACTATATTGATCTTAAACTTCCCTAGATTTTACTGTTCTTTTTTTCTAGTCAATTTAGTTTGTACTGAATCAGTTTTATATCTGCAGTAATATATTAGTAAAATGTTCTATAAATTTTCATGAAGTGAGTATTTTCTTTGTATGTTTTATTAGGTAATTTTAAGAAAATGTGTTCTACACCATCTATGTGTTTAACTCCTCTCTGGTCATTTCACTGGAGTCATAAGTGTCATCTTAATCCTCTTGTCAAGTATAATCTGGAGAACTGTGGAATTTTTAAATAATTATTTTAAATTTTTTTCTCCATTTCTGAATCTTCCTGCCTTTCACCCTCCCTTTTACCATATTATTTTAAGCTGTGAAGAACAGATAACTATGAAGTAAGGGCAGAGTGGTTTTGTATTTTCCTAACACAGGAGAAGGCAACTAATTCTCCATTACTAGCACATGGACTATTCCAGCTGTATGCAAATACATGTCTTTCAAAACCAGTCATGCAATGTCACATTTGAAAATGTTCTTAGATTCTGTTTTATAAACACTTTCACAATCGCAGAAGAAAGCTTTAAGTCATTCCCATTTCCAACATTTTTTTCTGAAATTAATTAATACACTGCTATCTGCCCCTTTAAAGTATACTACAGAAACACAAGTAAATGTGAAACATGAAGCCCTTGGTTTCCCTTCTACTGATTTGCTGGTGAAGTCCTCCAAAGCAATGGAGTTGCACAAATGCACGTATTCATATGTGATAGCAAAAACTGGAGACATACCTCAAGTAATTGCTATGTGTCTACTTCTACCTAGTCTTCCTATCTGCTCTACATTTAGGCCTGTTCTAGAATTATCCAAGTGTTTGGTGGTTTTGTTGGTGGTGGGTTGGTTGGTTGGTTTTTTAAACTGGAAATTATGTGGGAGCCCAGTAACGAGTTTTCAATAATATTCCAGTCCCCTTGTGAAAGTGGAATGGTAACTTCTGAGCAGATATATTGTCTCAGAAATAGTTCTTCTAAATATTGTAATCAGCTTTCATTGTACAAAATGATTGTACAGTATCTAAGTACATGGGCTTAACTAATGTTCCACCTTGTACTCTCAGCTAGTCTCTCCTGAGGTATGGCACCTGCAACAGGAGTGTTCCTCTTCAGTACTGGGATGCTGAAACACAAGAGAACCTCAGGAAAGAACATATGATGATAAGATAGATGACAATGCTCCTGCTAAACTAGTGTCAACCTTACAGTATCCCTGCACAGTGTAAGGACAACTGTGATACTGACATAGCAAAAGTTCCCTTCTGCTCATTTTTTCTGTCCTTTACATGCTGCTTCACTGATTTATCTCATAAATGTAAGGATGTATTTAACTGCTATGATCTTGCCAGATTTCAGGTGCAGTAATCTGTCTTCTGTCTATGCAAACCTTCTCTCTTAATTTAGACAATTATTCTGCTTTATTTAAATCCTCAGCTCTTGCTGTTGCTTGTTAAAGTATGGCAGATTTAAGAACACACTCATTTGCACATTGAGGAATTAAATGACCACCTATAGTCACTTTGTTTCATTCTCATCGTTTAGCCTGAGCCAAGAAAGCATCTCATCATTAATTTCTTGGAAGATGGCACCTGACTCCTTCGCAGTAGCACTGGTTCTATGTCTCCCCTACATTGCACCCTTCTGAGGAGCCTAAAGCATGGGTGTCTTTTTAATCCAATAACTGCTGCTCTGTCTCTGAGAATAACATAAACTGTCTCTTTAAAAAATGTATTTAGTTGTCCAACATTTAGTTGTACTTTTTTAGAGCAAACATGTTAAGCCATTTTAAAAAGCAAAATTCTATCAAATTCCTTTCCTATTCTTGCAACTTTTCTTACAGTATTGGTAATACCAGTAGAAATGTTCTGTCACAGTCATTAGCATCCAGTAATAAACAACCCCTTTGCTTTTCAGATTGTCTCAGTCCAATCACCACCGTAAAAATTAAATGCTTTTTCTACATATATTTTCTCAGGCCTTTTGGTGGATGTCACAAACATTCTGCTAGTGCTTGCAAAATTAAATTCACACACATACACATGTACATGAACACACACGCGCATCAGAGTGACTTGACTTCTGTTGGTTTATTGGTCTTTAATTCTGAGTATTGCATTGGTCCTCTTTTCTAGTGGTATCACAGATTCCCTACCATATTTACAGTGAGTACACTCTCAGCCTTCACAAACTTGAGTCTGAATTCTGTGAGTTTAGTGACTTCCTTTTCTCAGTAAATTCTTACTAGTTTGTCAAGATGAACACCTGGTGTACTGTACTAGTAATATTCCTGGGAGTCACTTCTCCCTGAATACTAGTCCTTTAGCGAAGACCTGCTTAACCAGCAAGATTTGTTCTTCTGTAAGGCACAGGTCTTCCTATGTTTTCATCATTTTTTATTCCCCCCTACTTTCTACTTAAGAGTATAAATATTACATATTAAATTTTTGTGTCAGATATTGAATGTTTTGATAGTTGTCTAGTCAACATCCTCTGACAAAATTAAGCAAAAATATTAGATCATCAAGGACTCTGAACAAGCTGCTATCAGTACTAGCATTACGTCTTCTTGATCTGTCTTTCAACTGAGTCCCCTAGTTGGGAATATAAGGCAAAATGTTTCAAACGTCCCTCTTTAATTTTGGCTCTTCCAGAGAGTTCCTAGAAAATATATTCACTCTCTTTTTTTCCCCTCAGAGGAACATTTTCTCACTCTACATAATAGGAAAGTCTATCCAGAAAACAGTAGAACTTAGCATCACTATGGACATGATAACTAAAGTACAAAAAAAATGGACTAAGATTTACTTTATAATTCATTTCCCAGTCTCTGTTCATGGAAGTTTATACATGTTTAAGACACTCCAGCTTTAGTTCTCATGCCTGGAAAAAACACAGTTTTATTAACATAAATTTTCTTTAAGCAAAAAATTTGTGGCCTCATTGCAACAGCCTCTTTATTGATACTGAAGTACTCATAGTTCCCTATCTTAAATTAAAAAATAGTAGCTTCCTGCTTATGATTTGTATCTTATTTTATCTTTATGTGTATCATGCTACAATATGCCCTTTCTGTCCCCTAAGAAACCTACTGTGTTAACATCCAAGAATACAGGATAGTAACTCCTATTAATGTAACTAATGAGTAACTCTGAGCAGACAACTTTCCCATCATGTTAGATGTGTATTCCAGAGTACATTACAGTTATTAACCACAAGATGGCTCAATAGGAGAGGGAAATTAAGCTTTTTTGCATCAGAAAAACCACGGTTTCTACATTTTAAAACTGAACTGGAATATTGGCTTTGCACACACTAGGATTAAATTAATGTTTTTCAATCCATTATTAAAACACAGTAACACGGTATTGTTGGTCCAGTTTGGATAAAAGGCAATCACGAGTTTTAATTTCCTTCATTATAAGGTTAAAAAGCTTGGGTTTTTCTCAGATTGGTGGGAAGACAGAACAAGAATGATGGACAGAATCATACTTTTAAAGGCAAAAGTTCACAAAAAAACTGCTGACTGTTTTACAGACTGAAAAAGTCCTCAGTTAATATTAATGAAACCTTTTTAATTATTGTAATTATGTGAATCAGGCTTATACTTTATTGATTGGACATAAATTGCTAATCATAATACATACATTAAGATTTAATTGCCAACTTTAAGACATAGACAATGCTTATCTTCCTCTCTTTTTTGTGTACTACTACATTGCCAGTTATCCCTGATTTTAGTGCAGATGCAATTGCATGCAGAATTACCAATTATTAATATCAAGATACAATACAAACATCATTTCTTTGTTTATAGAATAGATGCTCAGAAACTCTTTTTGGCAGAAAATGAACTTTGCCTCTTCAAGCTCTTCAATGTTTCTGGGAAGGTTTTTGCACTTTTCCTATTGACTGGAGCAAAACTATCACAAAGAAAATAGACTCACCTTGTCTAAAGCATCACAGTCCTCTAAATTTGAGAGATCCACGAGTATCAACTCCTGCATTTTTGCACTGTAGCAAGAGACTCATTCAAATCTTTATAGCTATTATTGCACTTAATTAATGTGTCAGGAAATTCCCTGATTCTAAGTAAAAGTATAGGTTGTATTTAATGTTTCATCTAAACTACTTCAGTAAGTAGATCCACCAAGCAAATAAAGAACAAAATGTGCTGTTTAAATTGCAACCACCAGGAGTCTCCATCATTGCATGTGTCATGCCCCAGTCTACTGTAGATTCTGGACAGGAGTCTGTGCCATTTTAGTGGGAAAACATTTTACTTGGAATATAGGATGGTCAACATCCCTTGTTTGATACAGAAGAAAACAGCACAGGTCCTCTGCCACTAATTGATACTGCTCCTTTACTTGACTTGGAGCCCATTCCTCTTTTTAAGACAGTGGTTATCCAATTAAACCCTTGCAAACCCAAACTCCTATCAATCATTAACTACTCAATTGGAGTGGCAATCCCTTGTGAGCAAAACCAGTGCTTGGGTTCCCTGATATCACCCTCCAAAGCCTCTTTCTGTAAATAGAATACGTGGGCAATTTGGCTGAAGTCTTCCAGACTTCTAGTCTCTGTGGGTATCCAGAGAGATATTCATTCTCTACTGGTGCCTAGGCCAGGACAGTTCTGACTACACAAAACACAAAGCCCACCTCTGCATTTTTTGCAAGCTTTACCAGATCCCCAGGACATGGCAATCATGGTGGGCTTCACCAAAGTGACTTCAGATGACCCTGTCTTCTATAATTTCTGTGCTCTAATCATTGGGAGCACTGGTATCTTCTCTGAAGAAGAAATAGGACAGTTCAATGTAAAGATGTCTGTGGATATTCTAGGGGATGCATATCCCAGCATGCATACTCCCACATTGGTGGGTCATAAGGCTAACAAATTACAAAATTCCACACTTACTTTATCCATTCCTTTTCTCCATGAAAGGTGGAAAGCACATTTCCAGATGGAAAACCTCATAAATAGATTTAACGTTAATGCATTTTTCCTGTGCAAACACTGCAAGGACTCTGGAGAACATCTCTGTCCATATTGAAACATTTCTAACAGTTCCTGCACGAGCTGTATGTGCAACCCTCTGCAAGCGCTTGTATCACCTGAAAGGATGCTCTTGTATCAAGAATAATTTCTGCTCCCTGGTTATTAAAGACTATAAATATATATCTAAGAATGAACTGAGTATATCACAAGAAATACGCTTAAATGTCAATGTCTTTTCTAGTAGTACAGTAGTAAGTGCAATGAAAAATTGAAAAAGCATGGCTTCCAAAGGATAAAGGAAAAAAAGAGTGAGACTGAAGGGTTGATGTCATACTCTTTTCTTTAAAGTCTGCCTTCTTTCCATCCCTCATTCTTACTCCCAAGTCCTTTCAAGGCAGGTGTGATTACTCTCATCACATCTTCTCAGACTTTCAAATCTCTTTCTTACCTTTCCTGTATGCTGGGTGATGGCTTTGGCTGCTACCTGCACAAACCTGGGAAAACAGCCCTTCTCCTATAGTGTGAATATTGTTCTCCCACCTTGATGAGAGTAGTAGCCTGGAGAAGGCAGGTGATGGGATGCTATAGTCAGCTCACAAGGGGGATATGTGAGTGGACCATAATTACTTGTTGCTTATTGAAGAGCTCCCAGGGAGAAGGGCAAAAGGAAGGAATCATCACAGGGACTACATGAGCAGCAGCTGCAGTTCAAGAGGGGAAAAAATTGATGAAGGGTACGGAGGCAGCAAGTAGAGGCAGAGCTGTCTGACTAAACCCTGGAGTTATAGAAATCAACGCTTTCATCATCTGGCTGAGTTTCTTCTTCCTCCCACATCTGGCTCACCAGCTGCTGCCTGGGAGCAGAGTTTTGCAGCATTAGAGAGGCAGAAGACATTCCGCAAGCACTTTAGCAACTCCCACCATCTCCCTAGAGCATCCTGTACATTTGTCAGTCTGCTTTCCAGACATTCAACCTCTTGTCAGCCTTGCAAGGTGTCCAGGATCCTACTGTAGTCTCCACAGACTGCTCCACTATCATCTTCTTTGTTTGTTTGTTTGTTTGTTTGTTTGTTTTACAGGGCTATCTGTGTGCAAACAGACACTGATCAGCACACTTGTCTGACCAAGCCCTCTATCTGCTCATTACAATCTGTTCTATTTTTCTTATTAAACTCTAAATATTTTTCTTTGTGATTGTCCTCATCACTGTGTGAATGTGTGTCCCTTTGTGATGCTTCAAGCCAGATTAGCTGGAGATTTGGGCAAGATTTCTGGACTGCCTACTGGATACATTCATTTTTTTTGTGAATCACTAACAAACTTTAAAATGAACTATCTGGAGAGCAGCTCAAGAGGTTTAGGGGCTGGACACTGAAGGGACCCTAAATCTGAAACAGCTACCAGAGTAAGACTGTAACGTTAGTAAGATCTGCTAACAAGCCCTGAGTCTGATCAGCCTGCAAGACAGAGCAGGATCAGGCTGTTTGTATCATTCATAAATTAGTGCAGTTTGTGTATATGTGATGCCTGCACAAGAACTGTACTGATGTCTGTGTTTATCTCTAAATTGTTGATCATGCCTGTGCATGGGAGACTGTATAGCAAAGAGAACACTGAGAGAGAGTTGATGTTAGGACCACTGGTACAGGGGGTTGCTGGTGCAGGTCATTGTAGGGAATGGGTGTAAGACGTGGCTTTGCAGGTGTCTTCTGCAGAAACAGAGCTGTGTACTCCTCTGGTTTCTCCTGTTTCACAGCCCTGGCACCTCAGTGCAGAAGCACAAATGAGCTGCTCTCTTTGAGTTATGCTTCCAGACAAAGACCTCTCAAGTGTTCCTTAAAGAACAAGTATGTATCTCTAAAGCACGGTTTCAAGAGCACTGTCATCATTGTACTGAGTTCTGTGCTTTGTACCTTAACACAGTAATCTTTCACACACAGAGGCAGTACTGAGGTTAGTAATCCCTGATACTGCCAAAGGTTCCTTCTCCTGGAATTTTCTGGACATAGAAATAAATAGTGTGAACATGGCAGAAGCATGGAAGAAGTAGAAAATTAATAATTTTAAACATTATAAAAAGTTCTAAACACTAAGAGGTTCGATGAGATCAGGGAGAGAGAGCAAAATAAAATAGCTCAGATGGCAGCAGAAAAAGGGTCCTGAAAAAGGGTGAGAGCAGATGAATGGGAAAGTAGCAACACAGATGGAAGAATGAGCTGAAGTATGTCAGCAGAGGACAAGCAGGAAGACTTCCACAGCATCTGTCTGTATATATTGATTTAGAAACCTCCCGGGTTGTTGTGAGACCTCTACATGGATCAGAAGCCTTCTGCTGCATACCTGAGGGGTTCTTGGGTTCAGAGACCAAGGAGCCCATGAGTACTGAAGCACTTTTGGAGCAGAACTCCCAATTTAGTTTCTTATGGAGAGAATCTAGTTCTTCTGCTCTAAAACCAGCCTGAGAACATAGTCTCATGCTCAGGAAATAGAGACTGTCATGGCTTCAAAACCAAAGTTCTGATCTGAACCAAGTTGTTAATGTAGTCACAACCTAATGCTGTTTATTCTTTCTCTCTAAAAGTAGCAGGGCCAGTGTCTGTCAACCTTAAAGAATCACCACATCAACTGAAAAATGACTTGATATTATAAATAAAAGTCTGTAAGGGCAAGAAGCTGCATATATTCCTTCTGTTAGAACTGACTCACATCAGTGCCCTGAGAGAGTGATGCACAGGCAGCTACCATTGTGCCACACAAAGCAGATATATTCAGGAAACAAACTTTCTCAATGAGTTTCAAGCCTACCTACCTTTGTCATCTGAGGATGACTCTATACATATTTTATCAGTTTGGATATTAGTTTTTCTAGCTAAATACAAATAACTTGCAAACTCCAACAAGACAATGAAAAAGAAAAAGAAAAAGATAAATCTATCCTGTTTAAATACATTTTATTGCAGTCATTACTTTTATATTGATTTTTAGTGAGAGCTTCCAGAATAGTAGCTTTCGACCTGCTAAGGACTGCTATGACTTCGAAAGGAGCAGGTGTAACTGTGGTACCTTATATTTAAAATGCTGATTTCTCTCATTAAATGTGGTATATATATGGTTTATAGGATATGATCTCTTGAAGTCATGCATTCAGAAAAAAATAAGATGAGCTTGTTTTATATAAACTTATGTCTAGATACTAGAAATTACAACTTAATAATTATATTAATAATAAGAAGAACTTTAATTTATATGAGAATGTTTGACATAAAGCTATTTGATATTTCAAACAGCTTCAGAAGGTCTTTAAGAAATCACCATTTTCTGTTCTGGATGCTTGTAAATAAATTTCAACTTTGAACCATAGCTTTTACTGAAATTAATGGTCTGGTTTTAGTGCTTAATGGAAACTTTTCAAACTTGTTTCCTTCAATTATACAAAAATACTCACTTTTCATCCCTCAAAACACAAAATCCCATCTTTCAGATACCATTAGAGCAATCCATAGGAAATACTCAAGATATTTTATTCCTCTGTCATTCATTGTTTGAGACACATCTGGAATATTGGGCACAGCTGTGGCATCCCCAGTACAAGAAAGACATAAACATGGCAAATAGACTCCACTGAAAGGCCACAAAGATGATTAAGGGGCTGGAACATTTGACACATGAGGAGAGGCTGCAAAACCAGGGACTGTTTGTCCTGGAGACCAGAAAGCTCAGGGGAATCTCATCAATGCATACAAATACCTGATGACAGAGAATGAAAAAGGAGCCAGGCTCTTCTCAGTGGTGCCTAGTGACAGGACAAGAAGCAATGGGCACAAATTAAAACACATGAAAATCCACCTGAACGCAGCAAAATACTCTTTTACTGTGAGAGTTGTCAAACATGGGAACAGGTTGCCTGACTGGACATGATGCTGTGTGTCCTGCTCTAGCTGAGCCTGCTTGAGCAAGAGGCTTGGACTAGGTGTTCTCAAAAGGTCCCTTCTGGCACAGGGGATTCTGTGATACTGTGATTCTATGGTATGTTTGCCTCCTTCTTTGAGAATTTGCAATTACAATCTTTGAAAGAAGTTTTCTAGGGAGTTTTAAAAGAGGATTTTCAAATTTGAGTGAAGTTAGTGAGAAGAGCTCTGCCAATAATAAGCACTTAAAAAACCTCAATATTACTGTATAATTAGCTACAGAATTGTGAACTGGATTTTAGTAAATAACTAGATGTCAGTTAATAACTAGAAGGCAGTGCAAGAGAAAAAAATGGTTTCTTTATTTTGTCTAGGGAAGCTATTATTTTTTATTCAGGAAAAAATAATATCTGTTAAGATTTACTTTGTACATATTCACCCTCAATTTTCTAGTGTTTGGTTAATAACTGTAATTGTACAGAAGCACGATTAAGTAGAAAATTTAATGCCTCACAGATATTTAGCTGTCAGTGTTTTTTTTTTCTTTTAGTTCTTTTGTTTGTTTGTTAGTTTTCCTTTTTTTTTTTTTTCTTCAGTTAAATACTCCAGTTAGCTTTATTCCTGATATACTGAGTTGACAAAACTCCTAAGCATTGTGTACTGAGTATATTGTTTGGTTAAAATTTACTTGTAAAGCTTAAAGTTAAATGAATTCCAAATGATGCAAACAACAGCTTGTCGAGGTTTGATTGCGGGGTGACAATAAACCACGGCAGATGTATTGTTAACCCCCTCTCTTCCCCACTTTCTCTCATCAGTCACCCGCTCTCTCTGCTTCCCACTAAGGACAGGCGATTGGGAGGGAAAGAAGGACAGAGAGAAGAGAGTTGGAAAAATTAAAAATGTTTTACTAATGCTACTAATAAAAAGAGAGAAAATAATACAAAATATACAAAACCAATCTTGAAAGTCCCGGCAACTGCTCCGGCAGATGTAGGGCCAGCACCTGAAGTCCTGGACTGGATTCTGCAGCCACCCGGAGCTGGACTCAGTCTGTCACTAGGCCTCAGTTCTCAGGGATGACACACAAGGTCCTCTCCTAATGTCGGCCATAAGGAAAAGGGACGAGATCCTCATGGTCTCCCACTTTTATATGAAGTACCATGTGAATGAAATGGAATACTTAGTTGGTCAGTTTCAGTTCACTTCTTCTCGTTGCCCCTCTCGCAGGATGTGCATCTACCCAGCGACCTTGCATGCCATTTCTATGTCTACCAAAATGTATCTAGCTTTCAGGCAAGCAGTTAGTAAGAAGACTGTAGCTGACAGGGAAATTCACTAAAAGAGAAACTTGTTTTTAACAAAACCAGGACACAAGTTTTCTATGATTCCACAGAAACTAATTTTGTTTTTCTGTTACAATACTTGCCATAATACCAGCAACATGATTAGTATATTCCCATTTGAAACATAGTTATCAGCTAGAAGTGAATCAAGGCATATATTCCAGCCTAGTTTTACACAGTTACTGATTTTCAAGGACTATGAGCTAATCTCCGACTCATTAAAATATTGTAAAATATGAGGAATAAATGAACTTCATTTGAAGTACTCATCCATGAATTCTTAACTGCTTTAGCTTGACTAAATCCTGGCAGATGTCTAACTGAGCTTAAGAACAAGTTTCTAACAAGATCTATCAGCCAGGGTTAATTTTTGGCTGTCTTCATGCCACAGGTCTGCAAATTTCATGGAGAGATGCTTGACCCTCTACCCAACAGCTGATCAGCTGGGTCATGAGCCAGGTTGGTGTTATCACAAATAGAAGAAAGAGAATAATCATCTTATAAGCAGTAGAAGAATGCAGTCAGGCAGACCCTTTCAATAGCAGAGCCTGTTATCTCAGGAAAGTAATTTCAGGTCCAAGCAGGTGCATAGCAGTAGATGAGTGCAAAAAGGTTCCATGGCTCAGAAAATTTTTGTTTATGAATTTTGAGTGGGAAAACACATATTTGTCTTTTCAGTTGGAGACCTCCTTAGCTTCATGCAATGGCAGTATGCAGAAAAAAAAAAAAAAAGGATTTTTGGTATCAAGCGTTCTGCTTTGATGTTCTCTGATTTTCATAGGATCTGGGGTTGATTACAGTTCAGATCAGAAATCTGAAGAGTAGATCTCCACATCCTTGAGACTATGAGAGAAAAAAGGTTAGAATTGACCAGAAATAACGGTTATTGGTAACATTTGAAACCATAAATAGTCTTTGTAAATTCTAAACGTTTATTTTCAATTAAAACAAACCCTGAATTCTTCCGAGCCTACAGGTGATATAACCATTGTACACAACCACTGTCATTTCCTGTGCTTTTGAGTCTGTTGTGGCTTGAACAATACAATATGGGATGCTAATATTACCGATCGCTTTCCTAACCTACAGATGAAACCTAGTCCCTCTGAAGTTAGTAATAAAACTCATTATTTTCTCCATTTTTTCTCTCTATTTCAAAACCTACACTAGTGAAATTGAGATGTGATAACTACAAACCAAGTTAATTAACTGGTAACTGTTTCCTCAAGTTATTACACTGTTCCCGTATATCTGCTCCAATTTATTTCTTAGGCAATGTTATCTGCTACACTGACAAATGGATAAAAACAGCCAGCTTGTGAAGTTTCTTTTCTTCCCTCCTTAGTTACAGGTATTTCAAAGTCATCTTCAAAGTATAAGGAACATGGGAGGTGTCTGTTTTCTGTGCCTTGGAAGGAGTTTAACATCTCTGAGGTGCAAAGCTCTGCACAGTTGGAGACAGAACTGTTCTTAAAATGATCTAAAAAAATTACACTAGAACGTCTGTAACTTCTTTATTGTGCATCACTAGAGAGAAGCTATAATCTTTATAGAAACTCTACTGCATAGGAGATTAGACTGGTATAATTCTTCTTTGCTATATAAAGAACTGATGCAAGCTTCCTATAATACGTTATCATAACTTCTAGAGAAATCACGATGCCCGTACAGTAAAATCACCAACAAATTAGAGTATTTACAGTTTTATGGAAGGGATACTATCCCCACTGCTCTGGATAGTAAAGGGGAAAAAGCGGTGTTTTTTGGCAATACTGGCTTCTGGGTGAGGACACAGTGAGTGAAGTGTCCAAATTAACAGAAAATGGGGTTTAAGTATGCAAAATCTTACCACAGATTAGCACTGAGCCACTTTTGGTGTCTTTACAGTTACCTAAATTTTATTTCTTTGTTAAGCATGTGTACCTTTAACCCCCATACAGCCTAGAATAACTTAACTGACCCCAGTGGACAACACAGTCTGAAAGAAAATTATGCAGGATAATGTCTTTATGGGTATGGGTACAGCTTGTCCTCAAGGTAAGCAAGTTTATGTGAAGCAAGTATACACTAATAGTTTTGTAAGGAGGGGATCATTTGCATCCTCATTATTTATTCTTTAATTCATTCAGCATGACTGCATGAGGAGCAGTTTTCAAGAGGCAGTTATTTTGTTTTTCTGCATCAACAGTATGCTACACCACCAAAAGAGCAAAGAATGTTCCAGTCCAGGTTTGAATGTGGTGGAAGAGGTAGATGTGCAACAGATACTATTGCATTCCACACTCATTGAAAGTACTGTTCAGGAGATCCTTACGCTAATCACACTCTGTAAATTTTAGTGTTACATTCTTAATCACAAAAATTACCTCATAGTGCCAGCACCAAGCTGCTCTCTCATTCCCCTTCCTCAGTGGGACAGGGGGAGAAAATAAGACAAAAAACAGATGGGTTAAGAGAAAGGCAATTTAAGAAACAAAATACAAGGCTGCCTGCTGCCTGCAGAAGAAAGAAAAGCGAAAAAATTCTCTACTTCCCATCAGCAGGATGTCCAGTCACTTCTTGAAAAGTAACTTGATACATGTAGCAGTTGCCTCATAAGACAAACACCTTAATAATTAATGCACTCACCCCAGTCCACCTCTTCTTCTCATTTTTCTTGACTTTTATTGCGGATCGTGACATCATATGGTAGGGAATATCCCTTTCTTCACTGTGGGTCAGCTGTCCTGGGTATGTCCTCCCTTCAGCCTCTTAGCCACCCACACCTTACTGGCCTCTGGAGAGGAATGGAGTTGGGGAGACAGCCTCGATGCTGTGCAAGCACTGCCTACCAGTAGCCAAAACATCAGTGTGTTAACAACAGCAATCTAGCTACAAATACAAAGCACAGCACTATGAGGGCTGCTATAGGGAATGTTAATGCCACCCTAGCCTGACCAAATACACACACATTGCTTCTATTCATTCCTGTAAATACTGAGTTTCAAACAGCATTTTTTCTCTTTTTATTTTCCTTATTTCTTGTTATGTTGTGTTGGAATCAGAAAATTAGTAAAATCAGCCCTCTCTGAAAGAGTTTTAATTTATGTCTGTTTTCCTTCCGTTAGGAAACAGGACAGCTTTTTCAGAAATCAGTATTGTTCTTTAACACTACATGTCAAGGACAAAATTGCAGGGTATTGAGAAAGATGACAGGATAACAAAAAACAACTGAAGGCAGCACAAAAGATGTTCTGCAAAAGTCCTGGATCCTCTAGAGCTTCTGAAATTACACAAAAAGACTGTGGCTAAGACCTGAATTTACTCCCTTTTGGAAAGAAGACTCTTGACATTGTTTCCAGCTTATTCTATGTTAGTCTTCTGGTAGGAGCTGTCATGTTTAGTTGTTGTTGCTGCTATCATTTTCTCAGTGTTTAGTATACCCATTTTAATTTCTGGTTATTGAAAGTAACTTTCCTCACATTGTATTTTGGCCATAGTAAAGCAGTCTTTAACAGCATCTGTCATCAGCTCTGAAAAAAGCAATTCCTGAAATACGCTTTAGCACATCTTCAGCTGAGTTTCTTCTGTGCATAATGAATTACAGACAGAAATACTTGTTCCGCACAGTTTCAATCATGACCCTGAGACCTCTTGCACTTGCTGTCATCACCTTCACACATGTGAAAATATTTTCTTTTTAATTTCTAATACTTTTGTTTGGTTGTGTATTTAACAGAGATAAGTACTGTACTAAATCTGTTCATTCAATCACCTGAGCAGCCAACGGGTAGAGATCAGACAACACCTAAGACTACTCTGTAGCTTTGCTCACTGTTGAGTTCTTTAATTTGGTCTGTATGCTTTTCCATTTCCTATAATTTTCTAAAGAATTAAGGATTTTTTTATTATTATGATTTAAGATTCTGATCTATCTGTCAAGTTAGATTTAATTGTACAGTGAATTAAAAGTACACAGGGAGAGACCAGCAAAAAATGTAGTTACCAAACTTTAGGAAACCAGGCAAAAAAACTGCATGAGCCTATGAACCTACCCTGTAGAAAATCAGGGGACAGAGAACAGTACAAAGTTTCCAAAAGTAAATCTTTTTTTTGCATGGGCTGCTTCCTTTTCAAAATGTAACGGACAATACTGACAAGTTTTAATGTTAGTTTGACTGGCACAACTTTTAAGCCGTTACTTGTCCCATTTTAATTCTGATCTTGATTCTTCACTGAGCAAGAAGGTAATAGAAAAGAAAGAAAACCAGAAAAGTTGCAGACACTGCAAGTTCAAGATATTCAGTTTGGGGTATCCTTACTTTATCTCCATAAACAGATTGAGGCCACACCACTGTTTCTTACTCCTTAAATTTTTATTTGGCATACTTATACTGATCACCTAAAAAGCCAACATGGATAACAGAGGTCAGAGAAACAACAACAAGAAGTAGAGAGTTAAATGAGAGATATTTAGAATAAAATTTTTCCTTTCAGAATTTTATTAAATTTAGTTTTTTTCCATAAAAATAACTGAATAATTAGGACTGGGGGGGAAAGTCTTTAATTTTAGTAGAAAGTCTAAGTAATTTCTTCAAAGTCCTGTTATCCTCATATGACCAATTCTGTGTTCTGCAATGCCAATAGGAAACTTGTAGTGACATTAACATCTATTCATTTTCAGGTTTTCCTTCACTTTTCAGTTTGCTTGTTATCTTTGTAAAAGAAAATATTTCCTTGATGAAAAGCATCTAATGCCACTGAACTTAGTAAGATTTTTTTACTGATAAGATTTTCTGTATCTTCTTGCTGAACTAAAGTACACTTCATCTAAGTAAATGCTATGGCTTCATTATTGTTATTAAATATGCTGAATCCCTCATGTTTCAAAAAAATCCATTGGGATAAAATAGTTATAGACTATCTAAAATTAGGTAAGTATTGAGTGACGGAAATGACTAGGAAATGAGTTAGAAGATATAAGGACAATGTTAAGACCATAGCAGTTCTGTGATATTGACTGGGAGATGGGCAATATTTCTATTTTCTTCTTTTGGAATGTGAGTGAGTTCTGGGATTTCCTCTGTGTTTTAACACACTTATAGTCTAATAGTTATGATAGATTGTTAGGATCTTTTCCTACTTGATTTCTGTTCTGGAGAGGAATAACAAGTGACAGTGAAATGTAGCATGCATTTGCACAGCAGGAGTAGAAAATTGTCTGAAGCTATGCTAGCTCCAGCTGTGAGAAGACACATCTGCTTGACTAAGCAAGTAGGGTCAGATTAACATTTGGATAAAAGTCCTCTAGAGACCAACACTTGCAAATTTGTATGGGGTAAGGACTAACTGAGCTTGATGGTGAGCAATATCTGGTGTTCTCCCTTTGGAACTGGCTAACACTTGTGAAGGAGGCAAACCTGTTGTGTGCATTATGAACTTTTTCACCTACACCTTATGTCACAGAAACTTAGTTTCTTTCTGTCTGATGTTGTGACAGAATCCACTCCCATTTGGAAAGGCTCAACCTGAGTGCAGATATTCCCTTAATCTAAGACACTTTTGCTTCTTCACATTGCCTGGAAAATAAATTGGTCCTTTTCTGAGAGAGTGCTACCTGCACTGATGCTCCCTACTATCTTATTTCCTTCTTTCTCTCATCTCTTCTCCTACACACAGACAAAAATAAAGGATGTCCAGACATTTTTTGATGAACCTGGATAAATCTTGTCCCAGGAGCTGTCAGGCAACAGAAGGTTATTCAGTACACTTTCAGTAACAAGCTGTCCCCAGCACTTTTTAATGCTGAATAGCTCAACACTATTTAAATGCTATTTTAATCCAAACTGTTTTGCATAATCTCATTGGATCACATACCAGATGTTTCTTGTTCATGTGGCAAACTAATTATATGCAGACATAAAACAAACATCCAAATTCAGAAATAGGCAATATGTGTATGTAAAAAGCCAGTACTTAGTACTTTCAATCGCTGATGAGTTTTGCACTTAAATTTGTGTATATGGTTAGAAGAATACATTTCAACACCAACAATTTTTTTAAGCTATTTGTATACCAAAACTTTTTCAGGCTGAGAAATTATTAGTTGAGTGTGTCATTCTTTTTCCCAGAGGTCACCTGCAGATAAATGTACAAAGACATGCTCTGTTATGAGATATACCCTGCGTTTATGTTCTATAATTCAAAGTTATTGGATCATGAGGATTCAAATGACACAGTACTGACACCAATAACAGAAGAATAAGATAAAAATCCCTGTCAAAGGAAATAGAATTTTAATCTGGTTTTGGCCTGGTTTCATAAGGGAAATATGTTTGTGCTATCATGCTGTCTGTCAGCAAACCAGCCATAATACTTTCAGTAATTTTGCTCATATTCAGCCAAACTATTCTTTCAAAGACTAGCAGTTAGGTGGAGCAAAAATGTTAAATTAGCTGAGACAAGACCAGCAGAGCTCAGTCACGACATGTTCAACTTGATAGCAGCTAGCCAGAGAACTGCTGTTGACGTGCTACTGACAGTACTCTGGGACAGTGAAATTGAGCTCTATGATGTCCAGTCAGGGCATCTTAGAAGATCCGTGCAAAAGGGAAGGTTGGAAAACTGGGGCACGTTGGACCTATATCTGAAAGAAATTAAGCTTTTCCTGGTCCGGGACTGATCTAATAATCTACCAAACTTTTCTTCAGTAGAAGTAATCCTGGAAATGTAACATGTAGTTACACCTGGAAAGATGAAAAAAAAAAAAAAAATCTTTGTTTGGCATTAGATTTCCTTTTAGACCTCTGAGCACAGGCAACCAAATTGTTTAAGACTTACAAGAATTGGGCTGTAGGCGTAGGAAAATAGCTGCAGAAATGTTTAAATGATTTTCTAAAGAGTTTTATTTAAAGTTAATTTTAGAGCAGAGAAAGATACCTGCGAAGTACAACTGTGGTTGTTGGTGAGGGAAACATATAATTTGATTCTTGTAGCTCATGATTCTGAAAGTGTTTTCTTTTCACTTCAAAGGTACCTATTGAATAATATGGTGACTCCAATGATGACACAACATTGCCTCTTCTATCCATTCTAAATAAGAGACCATTAAAAAGACAGTTGTAGATGTAAAATTATTCTGAAAATAACTCAGATTTTAGAGAATCTACTTTAAATTGAATGTTTTCCCATATATTCCAGTAGGAATTCCAGCAAATCTTATTCAGGATAATTTAGGCACGTAACCATTTGGCATATGACAATTTTAGAAACACTGTAATACTAGAAACATGTAGTAAAATTCATAGCAAGGATCTGCGCAATCACCTGATTTTCTTCCCACTAATTAAACCAAATTCTTTTTTGTTAATCTTGGTTGCATACAGGGGACAGACAACATGTGCCAGACAGGTCTCCACTGTATCAGCCCAAGTATGGAAAAGTCTTTGAAGTACAATGTATACAATTAGAAACTAAATCAGTAAAAGGCTTATTGATTGAGTGAAACACTGTTTTTGTTTAGGAAAGGTGATTCTTGGAGGTACTTCTGGTCTGAGAAAAAAAGCCATTTTGTTTCAAGAAAAATTCCTATATACACTGCTTTCTCAAGTTGATTTAGACTTCTCACATATACAGAATTATCAAGACTTGGAATGGTTTCAACTGCCTTTAAAGATTTTTGTTATCCATTTTATATCATGGGAAGTCCCCAGTTAAATACAAAAGCCCTAATGAGTGTGGGTGCTGTTGTCTTTCGATTTTATAGCTATTGAACCCAGAAGGATTCCATTTCTCCAATGCTGCATTCACCAGACGCTTGTGACTACGCATTGCTACTGGCTGAGTCCCTGTTTATGTCTTTCAGCTGGTAATATAATGCCGAGCTGATGCTAAGCACTTGTGTGCTTTTACTCACTGAGCAAAGTCAATTATTTTCTTGGATCCTCACAGGGCACATATGCTCTGTTACAGTTTTGTGAGTTTACTTGTTATGAAAGTTAATATGGAAAGTTTAGTGTATTAAAAATTTATGCATAAAATGTGCCTTAAAAGTGACATTTATATTGAGTAGGTAGGTGCTGGTACTAGATAGGTCTTGATTAGTATGTGATTAAAGTCAGATGACCTTTAAAGGTCCCTTCCAACCCAAACCATTCTATAAATCTATGCATCTATGATTCTACAATAATGCATGAGAAATCCAGTTCAAGATATAAGACACTATCTCAAATTCTACTTTTTCAAGTCTTAATCAGCCTTGCAGTCAGTTAAAGGTCTAGATAGAGACTAAACTTATGCAAGGTGCACAAAAGTGTCCATTGAGTAGCAAGTACAGACCTTAGTAGCTGTGTATACAGTTCGCAAAAAGTTTTGCAGAACTACCTTTTCTTAAAAAGAGAAACACACTCAGTGGAGGCTAAGGTTCTATCTAAACTTTGCAAACATCATATAATAATTTAGATTGGATGGAATTTCTAGAAGTCCAGCCTCCAAGGTCTGAGTGCTAAGGTCCCACTAGGCTGCAAGGCCAGCCATGAAGTTGGATCCAGCCGTGACATTAGGTCATATTGCTCAGGGTCTTGAGTATTGAAGATGACTAAGGACAGGGATTCCACAAATTCTTTGGGTGCCTATTCCAAAGTTTCACTACCTAGGAGGGAAAAAAAACTTCTTATTCTGCAAGTGGAGTTTAAGGGATAAAATTAAGTCATTGTGCAAGTACTCTGTAAGTTCCTTGTACATGGTTTTATTCACAGAAGGAACTACTTTCATGGTAGAACTCTGTGCCCATGTGTTGCAAGAAAGTCACCTTTTTTCTATAAAAACATAACCTTCTCTACAGATACAAAATAGAAAGAATTTTTCATTATGAAGATATTTTCTGGAGGAATTAACACTGATACACAAATTGCTGTTCTGTGTAATGGAAGGAATAATTCTTTCAATGGATCCTTAAAGAACTATTTAAAAACCTCCACTGTGTCTGGAAAATAATTACACAGTAATATTTGATAAAATTTTCTAGGACATTTCCAAAACTTGATCTACAGTACAGCCAGTGGAAAGAACTTTTCCTGAATTGCAGTTTGCTTTTATAATGTTAATTATTCAACAAAAATACTCCTGTTTTGTCATCAGAAAACTGTATTAAAACACATTCAGAAAAAAAAAATGCAAACACACTGAATAGAGACTTCTTAGATTTTTTATGGTCTTCAGAAAATCTGTGTATGTCTTTGAATAAAAGGCCAATGAATGAGTTCCACATTGCACAACAGAAAGATCAATAATAAACTTTTATTACTACATTAATGACTTCTATGTCTGTTACTTCAAAGACCAAATAAATAGTGACAAGTTCCCCTAATATTAATTAGCTTTCTTTACTTATTGATTGATAGATTGAATGATAAACAGTACAGAAACTTTGGGTACTGTTTAGCACACTTTTATTACAAGGTGACTGGCATTTAATTTCTAATTGAATATACAGCCATTCTTTCTCCGACTACCCAGATGCCCAGGGGAAAATCTTTAGGCTAAAGAACTGTGTTGAATATGAGGAGAAACTGAGTTTCCTCACAATAAGAACTATAACCCTTGCTTAGATTTTACCAGTTGACAAATGAAGATGATTTAAGGACTAGGACTGAATTACTTCAGATTAGATAATTAATTAGAATAATTTTAGATATCATCATTAACAATTTATGATATCACTGTGGTCAGAAGACATGGTACATCATATAATACCTCTACGCTGAAACTTATTTTCAAATGTTCTTTAGAAATGCTGATTTTTACCAAGCAACTAAACACATTTTATCTCTAATTTTTAGATGTACATATTTTGATGCCTTACTGGATATAATTTCAGAAACTGAAGTAATTGAGAAGAGACGAAAGCAGAGGTGATAATCACAGGTATTTGTTCAGTATTCGTAGGATAATAAATTAGTGGCCCAGTTTCTAAAGGCATTGAGTGCTGATGACTATTTCAAACAGCAGAGCATCTTCTGCTGTTTCTTAAAGATCACGGGAATTTTCAAGAAGGATAGTTTTGAAATTTCATATTTGTAAGTAGCAATGAAATTTGATCTAAGCAGGCAAATTCTTTCACTGTTTCATTTCAATCAGTATCCTCAGTAGTTTCAAATTACTACATAAATAACAACCCATTTAAGATCTTTGCTGCTTTGTATCTGAAAATAGAGTCATGACTATAACAGATGGAGTTTGCATTCATAATGACATAATGTTCTTATTCAGTTGAACATAAATTTTTTTTTTTTTTAATCTGTTCCTCTTTCTCCTAGGTCACATCATAATTTTCTGTTCACTAATGTCATTTATAAAATGGAATAGTCTTGTTTTTCCTTTTAAATGTACAATGAATAAATAGGACACACTGACCAAAGCTCCTTTATGAACATTTATGCAGGCAACTCGTACCTCCACAGATGATCATAGTTTACTATGGAGTCATTCTGCATAACACCGTATGAACATTTTATCAATGTGGGATGTAAAACACAATTGCTCACTTACTCAGCCATACTTTACTATATCTCTGCTGTGTGGTTTGCAGTAGTTTCAATTTGGTTTAATGGCCAATTGAAATCCTTGGCCTTATCTCCCAGTGCAATTTCTGTTCACGTCCAATAGGATGTTTCCTCCCAAAATACTGTTAGTCTTTTTAAAACTTATACTTCAGTGGTAGGTCTTTCCTGTTTGATAAAATACTCTGGAAATGGCAAACAAAGACTCTTCCTTCTAACACTTCCTCTTGCATGTTATTACCTGATGAGATCATGTCCTTGTTGCATTAAATAAATATATATCAACTGTATTTTGCCCAGTTTATTTAATGTCCTAGAGGGTGGGTCTTTTTTTTTGTTGGTAGTTCTTTTGAGAAGACTGAGGAAGTGGGAGGAGCGACATGAAATTCCTACTGAAGAGCTGAATACGGGAGACATCCTGAGGTATTAACTGGTGCAGTCTATGTATTTCTGCATAAATTGTTTGTTGATATATCAAGAACAACGTATAGACACATCTGACAAAACTGAAGTAAATGTAACAGTGGAGACACAAACAAACCCAAGAAAAATCCACAGGGAACTTGATTAAAATCAAATTTATACAATCAATAATCATCTGTCTTGTGGAGATCTCCAGCAGTTATATACACTAAATATAGCATTTAGTGTGTGTAATGGTAATTTTAATCTCAACATTGCATTAGAGTGCTGTATCTTCTCCATCTCTGACTCCTTATGCCAGTAAATTAAGTTATTCACATAGTCATGTGCTTCTCTGAAAGACCAAGGACATTCTTCAAGTTGACTACATAGTATTAATTATATTTAACATTTATATACTGGATTTTGTGTTGTTGTGGGCTTTTTAATCCCTAAAATCTTTAAATCTCTATCAATATCAACCATGAATTCAGAGCAGACTAGAGATAACTGAGACTGAAGATTGACCTTTGGTAATTATGCCTGGGGACTGGAACAAATTCTGAGAAAAGATTATGCACTTAAAGAGATTGGTTTTTATTTTAACCACTGATAAAATCAGTTCATTTCAAGCCACAAAAATGCAAATTTTCCTTTACTTTTAAGCTCTGAGATCATAACTAGTAAAAGATCAGTATTAACATTAATGCTAAAATATTTATTAATATCTTCCACAGTATTAAGGAAATAAATGTATAATAATTGTCAGCACTGGTTTTCCAAATTCTCTATTGAATATAAATGCACAGTGCACTTGGAAAGTCAGATTTTCTAGAACTTGTGTTTTGGAGCCATCAACATGTATCTAGATTTTATAGTCTCTGAGTTTATAATCATCAGGCTTTTAACAGTGAGTTGTCACATTAATTTGGCCAGTGTAAAATTACAGCAAATGAAGTTATTCTACCTACTTATATCTTCCCCCATTATCCAACTCCAAGCATGTGCCTTAAATATTGAAAAGCCAAAAATCATAAGAATTTCTGTATGGCACTCAGGAAACAAGGCAAAACAGACCATCATTGTGGTATTTTCCTCACTGAGCTTATATTCTATATATAAGAATGGAGATCCCCAGATTTGGCCTTGTCAAGATCACTGACTCTGAATGCAGTGTCTTTTGCAAGGCTCCCAATACACCTTTATTCATCAACCAATTCCCTATGTGCTCTATAAAGCCAGTGTTTATGTAAATGCACAAGGATAAACAACACTTTACAATACACAGTGAATTGGGCTACTGAAGGTCATTAAAACAGGCTACATTGGGCACGTGTGCTGTACTCACATCTTCAGAGTGGCACAAGCCAATAACTAACTTCATTCTGCTCACAAACTTCAGTGTCAGAGTAACTGTCCTTTTGCTCAGAAACATTACAGACATTCTGCTGATCACAATTGCTTTTCACTGCCCTCACATGCCTCTTCAACCAATGCCTCAGTTCCTGTAAATGACTGGAAAGTGGATATTTAGATGGTGAGCTGCCAGAAAACAGACTTGATAAGATCACCTGAACATCAGTGGAGCAGACGGCATATGCATCATCCTTGCTTACAATGAGTCCAGCAGCATTTCACTGGAAATCGGTTAGGCAGGACCATCTTTTTGCTGGATTAATTGCTTTGACCTCAGTGACATCTCAGCGTGTTAAAATGCCTATCTTGTACCTAAGCAAATTAGAGCGGAAATTTTGTGTGTGATGAATTACATTCATTTAGAAAAGTGTCCAGTGGTGTGAAAAGGAAAAGCTTTGCTGTTTATTCAATGTGGGAAGATGTAACAGCTTTTACTGTTTTGATATGTGGAGACCAGTTACAATGTTTAATCTCTCAAGTTAATACTCTAGTGCAGGTAATTACATTAGAGATAGAAATATAGCTGAGTTCTCTAGAGAGACTAAAAAAAATATTCTGACTTACATACAATCTCTGAATGGATTATAGAAAAGATTTGAGGAATTTGAGAAGATTAATTAACAGATGATCTTACTGTGCTACCTCTAGAATTATAAGTCAGAGAGTAAGAAATCCTGAGTTAGTCAGCAAGTAAATTTGGTACTTGTCATAATATATTTACAAATAGTTAACTTTTTTTGAAAAACAGTCAGTGCAAATGTTAGTGTTGATTGCTTCTCCATTCTTTTCCTTTTGTTAAGTCAAAAGTTTTTGAGGTCAGATATTAACAGGAAATAAAATGTTGATTTTTGCATTTTCTTTGTCAGTAGGTACAGAATCAGTTACACTTCTATGAATATTGCTAAAGTGGGACTTTCTCCTACTCTTGGAAATCCTTATTAGCGAAAGATATCTCCCAGTAGTTACCTGAAGCACTGTTTGCCTGGATGCTCATTCTCTCCTGGAAAATTTCAAATCTTAAAAGTCTGTGACGTCATCATTCCCCTCACATAAACATGAACATGATGTTTACACTTATGTGAATAAGTTGCAAAGATAGTTAAGCCAAATTTATAGAGTGTCCTACTGATAATTGCCTTCAATCAAAGTATGCATCTTGAGATTTCAAACTGACCAAGTTCTCACTGAACTGGAAATCCTGTTTTCCAAAATTTCTGAAAAGATTATTTAAAATGCATAAAGAAGGTTCCAGAGATTAGTCAGTTCTTTCTACCAATCTGAACATTAATTGCACTTCCCTAGTCCCTAGCCTTCAACTGAAGGCTTTCTTTCCATTTTCACATGTATTTTTCTTCAACATAATTTCCAGTTCTTTTTATGTGTGAAAGAGTTGATCAATATAACTCAAAGATGGTTATTCTGTAACTGATTCCTAGATGTTGGTTTTCCCTATTTACACGTGTTTGATTTGGTGTTTTTTTCATTTTCTCCTGGCCTTCTGACATCTATGGTAAAATCTTACCAGTGTCCCATAGCATGCCTCAGTGTTCATTGTCCCCATTCCTCATATCTGTTATGGTATCATTTATATCATGTTTTCATCTGGCAGAAGTCAATAACCTGCACTTCCTCTACTAAATTAACAGCACAGTATACAAAAAATCAGGTACGAAAGCTGCTGCACTGGCTTTACTCTGAGGATTTAGGCCATAATAATCTATCATGGGAAGACCTTTAATGAAGTGATGCTGAACTTCAGTGTTCTCTTCTAGCAGAGGCAGAGTCATATCTTAAAGTTTCAATATTTATTCTAGCAACTTAGTTAAAACTCCCGTAAACATAAAAGAATATCCCAATTACATCAAAATTGCACAATTTATTTTATTTGTCTGACTTTTTAATGACAGGAAATAAACCAACTAAAGCCATGCAGTCAAGAATGGGTCCTTTAATAATTGCATTTCTGTAGTCTAAATTTCAAGTGTTGATAGCACTACCAAAATTTTTCTCTAAATCTTTCTTAACACATGCAGTTATGAAAGTTCTGATTCAATAACACTCATCAGTGTTGGGAAGTCGTCAACCATGTGAATATTCTCACCTCCTCTCTCTGTCTCTGGAACTGCTCATGTGAACTGAGAGGTAGAGACGTATTCCCTTTCTTACCCTTATCCTTCCTCCAGAGAATCGAAACCACAATCAGAACAAGAATGGAAGAAAACAAGCATATACCTTCCCAGAAACCCAGTAAGCAAGTTTTATTTGTAATAAACTATTAGAAAAATAGTTTTACAACTGTATTAAATGAGGTGAGCTACAATCTCTCGATGTGCTGTGTGTATATATGTGTGATTTTCAAAAGTGCCTAGCTTATTATTTTCCCATGCCACCCCCTCACTCCTCCTCATTCCTATTGAGGTGAAATGAATTTAGTCACTTTTGATTAACCAGGTCCCACCTGAACAATAGCACGATGCAGTCTTCAACTCTCTAAGAGAAAATTGCATGTAAAATAAGCAACAAATACCTAACCATGCAGTCAGCTATGAGAAAATCACAGATCCAAGCTGTTGACCTTCATCTTCCTTGTTATAGAAACTCCTTTCAACCAACAACCATTTAAAATTCATTCACAAACATGCAGCTAAAGATGACTAAGTTAAGTCCTAAAACAGGTTCTTTTTTATTAATGATGATTTTCTGCATGTTAACAATTTTGCAAAGGTACAAAAGCTGCATGAAGCTGTTTAGCAGAGTCAGTGTGTTGTCCAGCCATGATCTCTGAAGTGGTGCTGAATATGATTGAAACCTTTTCACATTTGGTATTTCATGTAGTTCAGCATCACACATTGCTGATATCCACTGAAAGCAGCAGATCAATTTCCCAGTGTGGACTGGAGTTGAAATTATGTGTCTGCATAAAATTCCAATCCAGATCCCAAGAGCGATATATTAATCTATTCTATACCACTTGTTCATTGATTTTAAACAGATATCACCCTTTAAAAGAAATGGAGATTTAAAACTAAAGGCATAATAAGTCTCACTTGTCCCCATCACTTGTGAACATTATTTAAGATAAAGATAATTCTCAAGCAGCCACAAAAGGAGTAGAAAAAATCAGCAGCTAAGTTACTGGGTATGGGAACATTCTGCTCATTTTTACAATTGTCTTGTGCTGGAATAAAACTATCCAAGAAAGATGGAAATAATCGAACCTCTCTTTTTTTTTTTTTTTGTTATTATGTACAGCTATTGTTTTTGAAAAGAAGTTATCTCACATATGATTAAGTTACCCTCCAAAACTTTTTTTTTGCTTTCAGGATCATAGTGTTTATCTTATGTTTAAAACTGCTGAGTGACATCTATTTTTATTTAGGGTGTTTTTTGGACAGATGACTTCCTTGTATTCCTTCTTGACTGGCCAGCAATGGTTATCCATTAGTTATATAAATAGTAATACACTTTTAAAACGAGTGATATAAGCAAGGCATGATATTTATTGCTATCACTGTGCTTCTGAAAAAAAAAATGCCTTGCTTTCAGGAGCACATAGGTAAAAACACTAATTTCTTCAGTCAACATAACAAAAGATTCAAGCAGGAAAAATTATACAGGCCAGCAGCCCCAAAGAAGAGTAGAGTAAGAGATTTAGGAAGACTACAAGTGCTAATAAAGAGTTTCTCTCTGTTGGAGAGGACCGCACAGAAGCCAGGGTCATGTTACTGTTGAGTACACTGCTCATATCAGAGAATTTAAATTTCTCACACACTTCCTGAATGCATATCCTTGTTCCCTAGGGACAGGCTGCTACTCCACATCTCTGACTCCTTTCCATAGCTTCTCATTCTCATTCACCCACTCTGAGTGGTAGCCTGCCCTCTTTGCCCTCACTGCTCTTTCCTTGCTATGAGTTTTCTGCACTTTCCAGAACCAACCCCTTTCTGACCACTTTTTCATATACTGTGCCTGTGTGAGGATCTTCAGCTGCCTTCTATGACTCTTACTCTCTTCTCACTTCACATACCAGCAGTTTTCTGAGTGTCTCATTCTCTCTTTTGCAATAATCCTTTTCCTCATGATTATTATTCATTCACTTGACACAACGGAGCTGAATATTGCCTTATATTGCCTTTGCTCCCACAATCAAAGTTCATATGCACGAGAGAATATGATGTGTTTCATTTTTCTTTCTTCTCTACCTAAGATTGCACTTTGCCTCTACCTGTCTGCATTCATTCCTTCTACACGCTGGAAGTTGGTACATCCCTCTTTCCTTAAATTCACTTTCTCCCGTATTCTTCATCCCCTTCTTTCTGTCAGGGCAACAATTTAGGCTAACAATTTCCTCTGCTGGAAGGATGGATAAAGGCAGTTTCATTATGCTGGGAGATGGTATCAAATATTATAAGTCAGTTATTCTGTCTGAAGCCAGTTGCAAAGATTACTGAAATTATCAGTCTGTTGAAGATATGCCTGAGGTTCCCTTTCAGATTGTGCAGGAAACTACTGGTATCCAAGGTTTCTCCTGATATTTTGGAAGTGATTTAACATAGATTTTCTCAGTTACAATTTTTGTCCCAATAACAAGAGCAACAGGCAAATGATACCAAGTTCAGTGTATGGCCTTCCAGTTTCAACAATTTTAAGATAATTTACTATGTTTAATGCTGTAAACATTTCTTTGACTATACCTTTATTCATTTTGCAAACAAGAAGTTTCAATGATTGTCAGTCTAATTCTTTTGATGTGGGAAGTAAATATTATTGATTTCTTATTTGTAGACTGCTAACAGTGTAAAGCTAATTTCCTTCAGACAAGCAAATTGCTGCTAACAAACTTAAGAAGATAAAACCCTCACAAAAGGAGTCAGAAATTAATCTACTGTGCATAAATCTTCAGCAAAGACCTGGGAGATATTGCTTGAAACTAAGTAGACCTCTCATTAAGAAAAAGAATCAATATCTGGTTGTGTTCCTTCTCCTAATCTCTATTTTTTTTTAGGCTTGTTTTTAACGTCTGAGATTCTTCACAAATATAACTCCTTCTCTAATACCTTATGTACGCATACTTAGCTTTGCAAATCAGTTTTCTCCATCATGCTGCTGTTCTCTCTGAGATTTCCTGTCATTTATATTCTTATTATTTTATCACATGACTGACTTTACCAATGAGAAAGGATTTCAAGTGAGTGTTGTTCTGAAGGGGATGCAAGCTGAATTTTACATCACAACTGTAGCTCAGTGGCTCATTCTCTCTAAAATAAACATTGCAAGAGCAGCAATACGGTTAATGGTTATTCTTCTTTTGTCTGTCACTATTATTTGGGAGGAGTTTTCCTTAGGTGTCAGCTGAAATTGTTACGGCTAAAGAGATTTCTTTTTTTTTTTCTTTTTTCTTTTTTTTTTTTTTTAAAAGAAAAAGCTAAAATGTAAGATTAACAAAATACAAAATTCTGAGAATTCTCTTACTGTAAAAAGTTGTTAAAAATCCCTTATTTGGTATTGATTAGTATTTTTAATTTGTAAAATTACAAGCAGGTTTTTAAGCCTCACAGATAAAAAAAAAATTATGAGATCCAGGCACTTAAACATCTTGTAATCCTTTACGCTTGTGCAGGGTAATTCCAGTGGAAGTTTAGATTTTTAGGTAATCTGAGGTATAGTAAATAATGACTGTTGATATCTACTAAAAGACATTTTCTTAAGCACATGGCTGACATCTGGAATCTCTGCTTCTGTTCTTTGTGAATCCTTTAATGACTTTTGTGAAAAAGACCTTGATAGAATGTATATTTTTAAAACATAACTGAAAAAAACTACTCACTAAATTAATTTCTTTCCTCAAGAAAATAAATAGTAACCTCCAAGTTTCCTAAAATAACTAGTATTAATATTTGTGTATTTGGTGCTCCAGCTAACTCACTCTACTAGTTTTCTACCAAATTAACACTGCAGTCATCTATTTTGAAACACACATAAAGCACTTACTACTGCACAGAAAAGTATTATACTGTTAAAAATCCCAAAATATAGGTTCTCGAGCCATGTCAGTATGCTCTAACAGTTGGCAGTGAAACAGTAATAAACAGAATACTACTGTGATGATATATCCACAAGAATGTACTGTGTTTAACTCTGTTAATTAATGGATATTACTACTTTATTGGTATGCTTTTAATAGTGATGGTGAATGACATTTACAACTAGATGTGATGATAACAATAAAAGTGAAAAATGCTTTTGAGTGAGCTTACTGTCAAGAGGTTAATGTATTATTCTGAAAGCCTTATGTGTGTTTTATTAGTCAAGGTAATCAGTTTAATCACTAGGAAATGCTAAGATCTTTGCACCCTTTCGTCCTCAAAATGATTGAGTGTTCTTCAGTTGGATCTGAGGATTAAGGACTGTATTCCTACCGATTCAAGGAAATGTAAAAAAGGATTAACAAACCTCTTTATTGTTGTAACATAGGTAGATTATTGTGCTAAGTAATGATGATAGAAAGAATAGTGTAGTCTGGGTGTGGATATTCTTGTATGTTTATATGTATATATATACACATTATTATATATATTATATATTATTATATACATCAATTATAAATGTGATGGAAGACTAGATGTTATTCACACACAAGTTTTTTGTATTGTCCCTCACTGTAATTTTATTTGACACTTCATATTTTATTTGTTTGTGATATCTTCTTACTTCTTGCAAATATTCTAATTCCCATATCTGCTTATGGATTAAGTGTTTCTGCTTTATTCCAGCTTTTCACTGAAATGGAGGAAGTGGTAATTATGACATTTCCAATAACATGTGAGAAAAACAAAATGCACTAACATGAAATACACTAATATAAATACAAAATAAGAAACATTAATATAAAATGCTAGTTGGCATTAAAACACTATTCATCTCTTCTATTAAATGAATTCACTCCCTATTGGACAGGACACTGAACTGAAACAAAATTAATAGTTGTCAGGAATTATTGTACATGTTTAACCAAGAAAATATGAAGTAAATGTTTCAGAAAAGTAATTTAGTGGGTTTTTATTATTAATGCAGACCTCTGTGAATCCAATATTGAGTGTCGGCTGATGAACAATCACATTTCCAATGAATTTTTGAAGATCCTTAGCAGCAGTTTCCAAAGCGAAAAATAAGACACGTCATTGTTAGGAATTCTTGAAAATGTGGGGTTTGAAATTACTATGCAGCAGTCTTCTCCACTTGTGAAGAGGGAGCATTTATTTTTTACAAACAATAAATCAATCTCATTTTTCACTGATAATGACATATATCCATTTTTCAATTGTTCCCTTTCACATGCTACCTGACACATGGCCTACCAAGATAAGTAATGATTTATGCACTATAGAGGTATAACATAACTTAAAAAAGGCCCAAATTAATGTGGAATTCTTGTATTAGTATTCCAGATGCAGCATTGGATGAAATATTAGGCAGCATAGCATTAAAGCAAGCAAATGGTCTAACAGTTCCTCTGTCAGAGAGCTGTTAACTGTGTTTCACTGGAGTAAACAAATAAATATGGAAATATTAGCCTTCCACAATAAATTAATACTCACCTAAATTTTCAAAGTCCTACAAGAGTTAACACCATCCTGTAAACTGAATTTTGGAGGAAGTTGCATATTCTTCTCATCTACATGGCTACCTCCATTAGCATTCCTCAATATCCTAGGCTGTATTTTCCATGAAAATTTTAACTGCTTGGTTGCTGTCCATCTGCATATAGACTTTAATAATGTGGGAGATAATTTCACAGAGGCAGAGTCACTTGACTATATAGATAATATTATATAGATTTGGAACATTTTAAAGCACAGTCAAACATTTCAAGCTGCCATTCCTGTCTGTCACACAGTTTTGTTTGTAGTCAGCACAAATTATCTTTTATATGTTCTATTATAAATCACTGAAATAAATGAAATTTGAATTTTTTGTGATAGTAGCAAGTGTTTTCTTTCAATTTTCGATGTTTATGTATCCAGCACCGTAGATTCCCCAACAACAATAACTTGTGTGAATAGTGCAGTAGAATCAGAGCAGCTGAAATACTTGAGGAGTCCCTGTAGACTCAGATGTCTAATCCAGTTACCACAACTGGAGTTGTTGCCAGGAGTCACCTGGGGGAAGGTAACAAGTTGTATGTCCTCCATTCAGCCATTTCAGATGCAGGGCTAGCATTTTTAAACTTTTTAAACTAAGGCTTATGTCATCATGTTTGTTGCAGGCCAATTTATGCCGATAAGTCAGCTGAACTGAATCACATCTCTCAGACCTAGCACAACTCAGTGTGGCTGCAGTTCCTTATAATGCATCGTAGTAATAACGTCAGTGCTTTCAGGCGGGTAATGCATAGGGGCATGTGGAATTTATATTCACTGGATTTTGGATTTGGATGGTAGAAGACTGAATTTAGTTGTCCCATGTTTCATTCTAATCCTAAGTGCCTATCTGTATGATTGCAAATTTTTAGCTTTTTTTTCATGAGCTGCAAAATATTTAGCTTAATGACATTCACAGGTATAAAAGGAGTATGAATAAGAAAAGGCTTTTCAGCCATGTGTCCCAAATGTCTCATTTAAGGCAAGGAAACAGTTACACACACACTGGAAAGAATGCGTCTATTGAGAATTATGGATGACGCAACAGTCCTACATATGAACAAATCAATCAAAGAATGTGTGGAAAATAAAGCGACTGGTATAAACTAAGAGCTATACATCTATCTTTCTATCTGCATAGTTTCTCTGCTGATATCTTCTAAACTCATCATCGAAACAAAAATTCCCTTTTCTTTTTTTTTTTTCAGCTATAACTTCCAAGACTTTTGAATGCATATGCTCAAATGTTATGGTGGGAGAAAGGAAGTCTTTATAGGAATGGAGAACATTTTTAAGGAGGCATTGATACGACAGTTAAGCTCTCAAGCTGCCGAATCAGAGAATAAGGAAGAAAAAAGTATTTCAACTTTGAAATAAATAATTAAAGAGCAGCACATTTTGGATCAGGATTTATAAGCAGATGCACTTATTCAGATGTCATAAGAGAGTGCTGACCTTTCAATGGCAGGAAAACTGTCTGGTATATTTCTAGTACTTTACTGCTTTCTATCTGAGCTGGTTTCCAAAGGACTATATAGCTGGACTTAAAATGCATATTGGCAAACAGATATAATGTTTCCAGACCTGAAATGTTTCGTGGTCTTGGAAAATAGTGGCAAGGTTAGCACTAAGGTGGATATTAAGATTAGAAACTTATTAATAGATGTTAAGATCAATGTCATAGTAAAACACATTTTTGATGAAACTGCCAAACTGCGCATCCAATATGGAAAAAAATACTGTTATTGGTAACCGTGGACTGGGCTAATAACAGTTGCTAAGCTGCTAAACATTTGAAAACTCATTTGAGGAGTCAGTGAAATCCAACTTGGTGGTAGAGTCTCATATATAAATCCGAAGACTTTGAAACGTATGAGTTATTTCTCCAAAAGCCATGATTTTTCCAGAATAAGACTTCCTATATTCTTTTGTAGGGAAGCTGAAATTATTGCCATACCATCTGCTTAATAGACCCAGTGACTGGATCCATCAAAAAGCTATTGTAAAATTCACTGAAATTACTATCTGTGACACTTAAACACATTATTTGTTTTTAATTTCAATTATAATGGTGCATTTTATTTTAAACTGTAAACCAGATAATTTCTTGTCCCACAGAAGCCAGTGTACTGTATGGTCAGGAAGGCAGAGTGTGTTACAATGCTAAATCAGTCAAAATACAAGAAACACATCATGTAAGCAATGAAAGCATGTATGTGATATATTTGTTGCCTTGCACCAGAGACAAAATGGAGCTCTTCAGAGGGAAAAACATGAGCTTTGTATCTTGTTCAGAAGTTCCAAGGTTTGACAACTGAAGAGGGAAACAGTCATTTTCTCTGCAGGATGAGCAGAAGGCACTGAAAATTTTTGAATATGTAATATCACAGTCTTCAGCTTTCCCAGTATTTTTTCAGTCACTATAAAAGTCTAAGTCTTTAACAGTTACTGTCATGACAAGACCCAAGAGAATAAATCTTCCATATACAGTCTTCAGGAACTCCCAGACAGTGTATGCATTATCTTACAGAAGCATAGGATTGTTGAGATTGGAAAGGATTTCTGAAGATCATTTAGTCCAATTTCCCTTTTCAAAACAGGTTCAGGTTGTATATAACTTGACCAGGTTATAGTTGGCTCTCCTGATGTCCAGAGTATGATCCTGCTATTTGCCTTATTGCCTTGTTTCAGGATCCTGGATTCCAGCATCTCATGGTCACTGCAGCCAAGGCTGCCCCTAACCTTCATATTTTTTTCTGTAGGTATGACATCCAGCAGAGCATCTCTCTTCCATTTGCTACATGATCACCTGTGTGAGGAAGTTGTTATCAATGAACTAGAGAAACATCCTGGATTGCTTGTGCCCAGTTGCCTTGCCTTGCCAGCAGATATTAAAGTGGCTGAAAGCCTCTGCAAGGACAAGGGAATGCAAGTGTAAGGCTTCTTCTGTTGTCTGAAGAAGGTCTCATCAAATTCTTCTTCCTGATCAGGAGGTCTGCATCAGACACACACCACAATATTGTCCATATTGATCTACTCTCTAATCCTAACCCATAAATTCTCAGCTGGTACATCACCCAACACAAAGATCCAGATAGAACCTGCTGCTCTCTCACATAAAGGACAACTCCCCCTCCTTACACCTCTGGCCTGTCCTTCCTAAAGAGCCTGAACTGATCCACTACAGCTCTCCAGTTTTGTGACCTACCCAACCATCTCTCCGCTATACTCACATGCTCACTGTGATACCCAATGAACTATAGTGCTGCAGATGCACACAGACATCTAATTTCTCCTCTTTGGTCCCCATGCTTAACTGTTGCAAGGGAGTTCTCCCAGCATCATAGAATAGAAATGACAGTGTTAACAAACATTTCTGAACCTAGCTTCATTAGTGGACCAGAAGAAATCAGAGTGGCTGGAGTTCAGGAAGCTAGAGATTAGCTTGTCTTTATTTTTTTCTGTTTGTTTTGATGCTTGCAGACATTTACTTGGATCCAAACTTTTAACCTCAAGCAAAGCAATGGCCTCACAAGATGGTATTTCTCTGAGAGAGCAAACAAGTGTGAAAAAAAATGAAGTTACATGCTTTAACTGTTATTTTTCAAGAAATGTCTTTCAGTTCTGCAGTAAGCCAGAAGATTCTCAGCAATTTATTTGTGACACATTAATTAAAAGCATTTTTAGGTGTCAAATGAAGTCAGTATTTCCAAGAAAAAACATAAAGATTTTTTTTCTATCTCTATGACAAATGTTCACAAAATACAATCTTTGAGAAAACACTTCCTTTCAGCTCCCTATCTCCAAATCAACATAAGACAAAAATTGCTCCTCTGTCTTTGCTCCAGAGAAAGACAATTCAGAAATTCCACATCTTTCTTAGGAATCTACTTATGAGACGTGTTCAAAACTATGTTCTGTTACTACTATAGGAGTGTTGATTAGCAGGCCAAGGCTATTTTCAATGGAGTTCAAGCTGCTTATTGATTCAATGTTTATCTTTCAGTCTATTTATGATGAAAAAAAGGCAAGTTATGGATTTATTTTTTTTTTTCTCAGAGTAGTTAGTTTGATAGTCCTGTTTGTATTATGGTGATGATCATAGAGTCTGAGACAAAATCCCTTTTTCCCTTGTGCTACCCTGTTTCCCTGAAAACAAGACAGGGACTTATTTTTGCTCCAAAACTTATTACTTTTTTACATATGTAGATGCCTGGACACTCTTTAAATTGACTTTTCAATGAACTGTAACTAGGGCTTACGTTTGGAGTAGGGCTTATAATCTGAGCATTTTCAAAAATCCTGAAAAATCATGCCAGGGCTTTTTTTCAGGGTAGGTCTTATTTTCAGTGAAACGGGGTACATAGGAAACAATATATCCTTGTCCTGATGCCTTTAGGTTGAAATGAAAGCTTTCTTCAACAGTAAACTTGAAGCCAGTGTTAAAATTTACGAAAGCCAATTAGGGTACTTTTGTTCTCAGTGGTAGATCAGACATCACAGAGCTACTGGAAAACAGGCTAGTACTAAAAGTCAAACAGTGCAGTGCCAAACTGTAAAGCAGCGTACCAATGATTCAGATGTCTCCCCTTGGGAGCCAATATTTTTGTATAGTACTGCAACACACCGTTATGTAGTTCAGACATACAAATTCTCTCCTGAGAATTGCTAACTGGGCGCTCCATTGCCTGTTTGGTGTCTCCACAGGCTTGTAGTTGTTGCTGGAAGAGAAATTTGCTGTAAAAATATGCTGGGACTCACAGTAGTCACTCTTCTGTTGTTTTGTACTTTTATAGATGTATCATTAAATAAAAAAACCTCACAGGTGTAAGGCAAAAACTCATCACATAAGGTTATTCATGATCCACTGTCATGATCCATATTCAGATTCTGCCTACCCTAATAGTCACTTCTATACAAGGCAGAAACCAGTTCCTTGAGTAAAGTAAAACCTCTTTGTTTTCATAATAAAGCATTTCTCTGTTTGATCATAGTCATTCTTCCCGTTTTTCTTTGAAAATCCAATGATTTCACTGAAAATGTTGCTTAGAGCTCAGTTAACATTTTTATATTGTTTTTTTCCCGATTCATCTGATCAAATAATCCACCATTAAACCACTCTTTATCAGTGTCCTGTGCAAATCACAGCTTTTGTGGCCTGCAAAGTACTTTCTCAGACATGTTGTGGTATCACTTCAATAACTGTGGTTAAAGCTGGGGGAATGCCAAGCTAGTGACAAAGCACAAATATTTAGCCAACTTGACTCAAACCTCTGCTCCAAGATCACAGGTGAAGAATACAGTGGTCATCATCTCACCTATGCCATGAGGCTAGCAATTATGAAGAAGCCCTTTGTGATATAAGTGTGAGACCATAAACCGAAAACTTGATTTATACATCCAATTTCAACTTCCTTTTGTTACCATTGTTGGGATGAATTGACCTTAGCTGTCATCCACTACATCACAGGTCATATGTACATAATTTACAGGGTAGATATAGCCTCTAATTCTCCATTTTTCACCAAAAATGCTCATTTCATGAACAGTAGATTCACTAAAGAAAATTCATTAAAGGAAACAGGCAAAGAAAGAAACACCATCAAAGCTCAACTCCTTTGTATATTACATGAGACACAGCAAATATTTACATTTTAATTTAAATGGAAATGAAAAACGCATAGTAAATTTTGAAGATAAATCTCTTGATTTACAAGCACTCATTTCTGCATTAAGACATGACCACAAAAACAGAGAGAGAAGATGTTTTTTAATGAATTGGACAGATAATGGAGTCATTTTCTCAAATGGTGAGTTCCTTCATTTGCACAAGTGATATAATCGTCAGGTTCTTTCAGATACTGTACTTAGTTTATACACAAAAATGAAAAGCATATCCCTAATTTCGATGCTTTGTGTCTTCAGATAATGACAGCATTGTGGAACCAATTCATTCTGTGAGATGGATACAAAATTTAGTGCTATTTACTGTTGTCAACTAGAATTGCTAACTTCAAAAGAGTTCTGATTGATTTAGTCCATGGATGAATGAAAATGTATAATACAAATGTGTTTTATAGAAGTGTATGCAAAATAAATTTGTATTATAACGAGTGCTAAAAATGAACTTTTGAAAATATCTTTCAAATCTCCTAAACTTTATATGCCCACCGAACAACACTTTACAGAAGTTTTTCTATCATTTTTTTTTAATGCATGTACTGCAGGAGAGCTATGGAAATCTGATTTTAACAACTTTATTACTAACTCATTTGTTATATAGGAGTTAGAGCAAAAGCAAGCATATTTTTCCTTCATCTTTACACTTCTTATGCTGCAGGTTAGAGTGGAAAAACATGACACAAGAATACTTCTCTCCCATATTTGCCATTTGTGTTGATTGGGCTTGAATCAGGTGTATCACATGCTCTATCAAAAGCAGGACATCTACTGTTTGACTTTTTACTCCGTAAAATACTAGAATGATATCTGGCTTTTAGACATCTAAAAGCAAAATTCCTGCTGATTACAGAAAGACTGGTACATTTCATACGCAGTATTTTAGTGACTCTTTTTCTACTATATCTGATTCCGACTGAAACAAGATGGCTTTTCAGCTATGTTTTTCTTGTTCTAATAATAAACTCCAGATGATTTCAGTGTGCATTACTGCTATAGAGTGGTTCACAACTACAATATTTAGAAACTGAAAAAAAACTAAGTTGTCATCTACTTTACCTCCCTTTCACTACAGGATTGCATCCTATTTGCATGTTTGACAAAGTGGTGTTTGGTTAAGGTTATTAGGCAAAAACAATGACGCATAAGAATCTATTGCTGTGAAACTAATCTAGTTTCTTTCAAAGATGTCATACCCACTCATGGATATAGATGTTAGGCATACTGTAGCTAGGGTTTGAGACTAGGTAAACCAACTAATTCAGTAATTTCTTTCAAACTCTCATCATCCTTTCATTGACTTTCATATATTTAACTTCATCTGTCCAGCTCCTCTGTGGTTTTGGATCCTTCAGATATGTATGCATATGACCTGTACGGAGTCCTTAGAGGATGGTTTCCTGGAGCTAGCACAACTTGCTGGGATGCCTCACATAAGCAGAGCAGTTTTGGTGAATATTCTTCACATAACAGACTTTTTGTGACAAGTAATTTTCATTTATGTTCCAGTACATGATAACTTTTTCTCCCTGACAGAGGGACTTTGGGATGACTACGTATCACAGAGACTAGCAGTTTTTGAACATCCACTGAGACACAGCTCTGAAACAAAGAATCCAGTAATGTTGATAATCCTAGATCTGAGTCCCAAATTTTGCAGTTTCCTTCATGTGGAATTGGAACCCATAGCATTACCTGGAGTTTTCTCTAGCACTGAGAAGCACAAAAAATATCTCTGGGTCAAAGGCCTTAAATTTCTGAATACTCCCAGCCTCTGAACTCCTAAATTGCCTGAACAGGAACCATAAAGAACTAAGTGAACAGATTCAGAAGCTAGAATCCAAATCAGAGAATTTCAGAGCATTTCAGAGCAACTTCTATTCATTAGAATCAGAAGCCATAGAATCATTTAGGTTGAAAAAGACCTTTGAGATCATAGAGTCCAACCATAAACCTAACACTGTCAAGTCCACCACTAAAACATGTCCCCACATGTCACATCTACACATCTTATAGTATCATTAAATCTTTTTTTCTTCAGACATTTTTCCTCATGAATTATTTCAGACTGACTTCACTCCCCACCAATCTCAACCACATATGTAAATGTTTTGCAGAATTTAAGAATCTCCCACAAAAGAAGATTGATTTCAATAAGTTTCAGTTTGAGAGTTATCTCAAAGAAATTGAGATAATGAAAGAAAATTAAAATGGCATTGTGTGGCCAACCACTAAACTTGTTGCTTCTTCCTAAATATTCATATTTAATTATGAGCTGGTGGCAACTGATACTTTTAAGAAAGTAGAAGAATCTGAATTAGTGTTTTTTTCTGAAGCTTAGTAGAGCTTTTCCCAGGTGGCTCTTGAAATGAAAATTGGACGTTGACTTTTGTGCATTCATCTTGTACTACTAATATTCACATGATCTTGCTGAATTCATCTGCACCTTTTAATACACATACTTTTACTGTAGGACTGAACTATTATATCTGTTTAGGTAAACAGCGAATTTGAAATATTTTGGGGAGATTTTTCTATATCAGCAAAGAAAATCAATATAAAGTACAGATCAAAGGACCGTGTTAGCCTTCATTCAGCTCCATAGTTTGTTAATTTCTCCCCTTAAAGCTACCTACTGTCAAAATATGGAGAAATACAACACAACCATGACAACAAAAGGAAACACACTGTGTATCCATATCCAGGCACTTTATTGATTGATAATCTTGGCTTTTGTGTCTAGCACTATAGACAAAAAAAATGAAAAAAAAAAAAAAAAAGCCGATAAATTCGAAACAGCATGTGTCCAAGCAATTATGAGTAAAGAAACTTTAAGGTTGAGAGATGTGAAAGATACATATGTGCTTAGGGCTGCCTACAATTCCTACAATCACATGCCCTTGCTTAAGCTTTTTAAGAACACAGAGAAAAAGAAGTATTCTTAAGAGATAGGGTAGAGCAACTGATAAAATCCTAATTTGAGGTCTAGTTTAAACAGTCAAGTATGAAACAAATTATCCTCATAAAACATTATGTTTTCATTGCATGCAAAACTGTTAAAATGGAAATGTGGAAACTATTCAAATACAGAACAGCCACTACATGTAGCCAAAGAAATCAATACCACACTGTCATCAGAAGTTATTACCCACCATCAAAAAACAGTGCATTGAGATCAATAATCTTTCAACTTCCTGTGAAAAATATATTCACAAATATTCCTATGCATGTTTGTCTGAATTGACAAACAGGCCTGATATTTAGAGAGGTAATAGAGACAGGGAAGAGGAGAATTAATGTTGTCAAAAAAAATAATAAAATAAAATAAAATAAAATAAAATAAAATAAAATAAAATAAAATAAAATAAAATAAAATAAATTGCTGGTTAGTCCATTCATCATAACAAAGTCCACAAAGACAATCTAAAAAGTGTGAGGACTAAGCAAAAAACAGCCTGCATCACACAAAACAGCCTAGGCCAGCACAAACTATTGGAGAGAAGTCTGGTCCTCCTGTACTGATATTCTAGGAGGTTATTTCCACAACTACAATATAGAAAAAATTAAAAGAAAAAAAGGGCTCTCCCTTCCGAATTGCTGATAGTATATGTATTAGCAACAGTTTCAAAAGCAGAGAGTTGTGTAAGCAAAAATCCTTTAGAAACCATAGGATTCCACTTCCTGAGATTTCAAGAAAAGAGGAATATCATTAGTTTATTTTAAAGATATATTTATCGTGACCTACATGTGCCCTAAGTTTTAATAAATAAACGGGTTCTGCCTAGTGATATAGCAGTAGCAGGATAACATAACTCACTTCCTGATAGATATCTATTTCTCTTGCTTTGCTATGAAAAGTCAAGAGTGACTATCTTAAAATTCCTTGATTAATGCCTGTAGTGCATTTAAAGTCTTCTTGTTTGATCAAGCTATTTTGTGGGGGAAAAAAAGAAAAAAAAAAAATAAGATACAGAGTGGAAGAAAACATGGTCACCTGAAGGTAGTTTACTCACAATAGACAGGTATATATTATCCAAATAAGATATTCACCATCACTCTCTGCCACATGTTATACTGAATAGAAGCCCTCCATCCTCAGAAATTTTCTTACAAAATGGAAGCAAAGCTTAATTTCCTAAAACCTCTGAGGCAGAAACACTAGTTTGTTTAACTGGACACAGTGAGAAACTAGAAATATCTCCATCAGAACGGCCATCCTTATATCATCTATTGTCTAGGTAGTATTAATTTTAGCTAGAAAAGTTTTAGTGGTTTCATTTTATATTTCATTCATCCAGTACAGATTTGTGTTTGTGATATTTGTTAAACAATTGTTCAACTTGCATCAACTATTGAGTATCTATCTTATAAACATAAATTTTCTATGTGCAATTTTTAAAATACCTTCTGTAGGGTTAAAATTACACAATTTTCTCATTTTTGTATAATGCAAAAGTTTTCATCAGTAAGGGTTACTTAGTTACTTCTTCATCTTGTAACAGCAGTACCAGAAATAGATACACAATTTCACTGCCAGATCCATGAAATTCAGGAGCTTGTGAAGGATGTTATTTCCTCTGAATTGCATGTTAACTGGATCAGCAATAAAAGGAACCTCTGAAGTGATCTCTGACTGTAACCATATTAGCATTTAACTCAGTATGCCTTATTACTGCTGCGTGTATTCATTTTGTACAATTAAAATAATTTCTACTAAAATACATTTCTACTCTCACAGATTTTTCTTTTCCTAAATGAAAAGCAGCACACTTTATTTTTCTTCACTTTTCTGTGAGGTGCTCACTTATTTTTTGTTCCACCACCACTGTATTTCCATCATGTCTGATCTTTTGGCTTTCACAGACACATAACGCTGTGCTTAAAGCTACTGATCTTTACTTTTTCTCCCCCTAAAAACAGGTGATTCCCATTCTTGCTTTTGCGGTGGTCCATATTTCCAGGACACACATGCCCAATATGCTCCAGATTTGTCTTTACTGGCTCTTGGTTCCACAGTAACCATGTCTATGTTCCCTGTCTCTTACCTGGAGACAGCAAAGAAACAAAATTGTCCAGTCGTGTCATACCATTTAGAGAAGTAATACAAATTGATAGAGGATTATTTTTTTTAGCTCACCCAATGCAGTAATTCTTCTTTCATGGTGGGCATATAATGAACTTATGTCTGAAAATATTCAGGCTGTTTCTCTTTCTCTGAGATGGTTTGGTCTTTTTACCCAGGATCTATCTGTAACTTCTGACTTGGAAAGAAGTAAAAAGGGACATATGCCAGTGCTTTCTAACTGAAGCCCATAATCAAGCTGCCAGACTCATTTGCCTAAGTTGCCTGAACAGACTAATGAGGTATTGTCATCTGAAAGGTGTTGTTCCTACATAATATGTTTGTTCTCCCTGAGTACAAGCAGAAGCTCATCAAAGGTTGCAGTGGAAGGGCAGTTTATATCATTGTCAGTACTGGCATCGATATTCTATTGCAGAAACTCAGGGGCTTTGGTTTTATTGGTTTGGTTTGGTTTGGTTTTATTGGTTTGGTTTGGTTTGGTTTGGTTTGGTTTGGTTTGGTCTTTTTTGTATGTGTGTGTGAGAAAAAGCACAGAATGAGAACATATGAGAAACAGAATATTTCAAATAAAAATCAAAAAATCTCACTGGTCATCTTAAGGCTTACATGAAACCCACCTGTCAGGGTTTCAGCATGATGTGATCCAAGATCTAGCTCATCAACCCTGAGGATCACTCTCTTCCAAAGGGCACAAGAAGGTGATCCTTGACCACTTAGTAGTAATTGCCTGGCAGCCAAGATATCACTGGTATTTCATTGGTGGCAGTGATCCTATTAATCCTTAACTTTGTAGCTTATTAATTATAACTATTCTGTGCATTAGCCAATAAGTAATTGCGTTGTACATTTAAATTCTGTATCCCCAGCTTACAAACTCTCTTTACAAATGGTAAAAAGTACCTGAACATGGCAACCTAGAGAGGAAGGGTTACATGCCCACTTGTATCTGTAAGAATATGCTTCAGGATCACAGGAAATACGGTTCTATTACAGGCAGTGTGCTTGACTCCCCCATGCTGCATGAAAAAGTGGTTGAGGTACTGTGTGAATCAAATAGACATAGCAAAAATGTGATGCTATATAATGCCTTATTAACAAATTAGTAGAAGAATCTTTTCCAGGTGAAAAAAAAAAAAAAAAAAAAATTTAAAAAATTCTGGTTTTCTGCCTATCATTGTATTAGTCCCAAGTGTTCTTTCACTCACATGGCAAGTGTTGGTATGTGCCCTCTAGACAGTGGAGATTCCTCCACTCCATTGTATAATCATGCAGGAACTCAAACTGCTGATCCACAAAACTTGTTTCTTTTCACTGTATAAAGTCACATCCTTTTCAACATTTTCTGTCAGGCAGGAAGAGATTAATATCACTCTTTGGTAAGAAATGGTTCAATTTTTAAAATTATTCTCCCAATCATACCAGTAATTATGCATCTACTATGTTTACAGAATGTTTTTGGGACCAGCAAAACAGACACCTTTAATCAATTTGCCAGAGTCTCAGCTTTGAATAATATATCTTAGAGGACCTACTGTCTACAGTTCAGAAAAAGAAATAAGAAACACATTACACAAAAGAGATCTGGGCCCAGACGGTTCAAGCTGTTTGACACCAGAAGATCTTATGTCCCTGCTGTCAGAATTAATGCATTTCATCTGCCCATATTCATACGGAAAGTTGGAGAATTCAGAAGAAATCACAACAAATTAATAAGAAATAATAAAACTAACTCCATCCTCATCATGACTGTTCTGCCCAATTTGTCTGTCTTTGTCAATGTTACCTGTCTTACCTCATGAGAATAAAGGTCAGATCCAACACAATTTCAGTTTGAATACTAGTTGACTGATTCTCATCAAGAGGGCTGCTTCACTGAAGCTAAAAGTGAATAATAAAGCTCTAGTGGACTGGAAAAGAGCTATTTCCTTTAGAAACCTGAGCACACAGTGTTCTGGACTACGTGATTTCTAAAGGAATTATGATTTCCTGTTAGGGCACATTCTGAAGCAAAGCAGAGGAAAAGCTGTGCCTCCTATTGACAATATCAGACTCGGAGAGAAAGAACTATTTAGGTTGATACTGAAGTAGTTTTTTGTTTGGTTTTTTGTGCTTTTTTTTAAAGTTAACTCTTTTTTAAAACTTAAAAAAAATAACAATTTATTTCAAACTGAAATTCGTAATGATTTAGTTTATAAATCAGAGATCTAAAAGTATTAGAGGTCTGCAAAAGAGTGGGCTCTAGTTGCCTGAGCTTGGATTCCCTAGTAAAAGGAAGATATTGAAATACTGGAGCATTATTGAAGCTAGTGATGTGACTACATTAAACAAACATTAATTTTGCAATTACTGTTTAAAAAATATTAATACTTCAGAATGTCTTACAGTGTAGAAAGTATTCTACAACAACGTACAAAATATATGGATTTACTTTCCTCATGTGGCTTCATTTTATGGGTCAGATAGCAGGGAAAGCTATAGAAGAAAAATTTTGAATACATTGCCTAGGATCTACCATGTTCCTGATACAGTGTGGCCTGATTAACATTTTTGAGCAGCGAAGCTGTATCATGAGGAATTACAAGAGGCAGCACTGAAGACCCTACTTTAATAAAAGCTAGTAGTCATTTTTCTGTGTCTCTTTGGAGATTTCTTCTTTAAAAGTTACATATATTTGTATGTATTTTATGCTCCTGCCTGTGTAATAACTTGATATGTCCTTCCTAGTAGAGGGCAGGATGTATCTGTTGATTCTACCTATGAAAACACGGTCATTCCTAGTACCTCAGTGATTCCTCTCTGTTTTGATTTGGAGATACGGCATTCTTCAGATGTATTTGCAGATACTTTTTGAGATAAATGTCGGATTGCCTATACACTGAACGATCTTATCTGCTCTTCTAATAGCATCTGAAGAACATCTTCCCAACATACCCTACCATCATTATTTCAGCTCTACTTTGTGCTGTGACACTCTTTAAATAACTCTATTAATGTTTACATTTGGGCTCTCCTGGTGATAAAGGCCAGTTAATTCCTGGCTATTTTTTTTTCTTCTGATTGTGCACATGAGCCTAAATTGTCACTCCCTTCTCAAAATGTTTTTCACATTTACTATCATCCAGTTGTGCAATTTATACCAGCCCTTACCACTGAAGGTGTTTGAAATAATTGGTTACTGCAGGACTGAAGGAGCAGATTTTTATGCCTGTCTGTAGATTCCAGAGTTCAAGTGGGAATTTAAGCTATATTCCAGCTGTGCAAAGATGCCAATTCTCGGTCAATGTATTAATAAAAGCATAACTGGACCCTCTGAGTGGCAAAACAAAGGCAAATAAACTGGCCACCTACAAAGTGAGTATACTTTGCATGATACTCCACAAGGCAAATTGTTATCTAGTTTGTGTTGCTGTAGTGGTTTATAAAGCCGAAAATATTTAATACATCACTTTGAAGTATATTCCTGTTACAATATCAGGCCTGATACAGATGTAAAGATATCATTTTTATTTAGGTTTGAAAAAACAGTGAAAGAAAACTGGATAATGTGGGAAAAATATGAAAGTAGACTTTGTTGTCTTGGGCACAATCAGAAACATAATTTATTTTTTTAAGTTATGATATGTTTTTCAAAAAATCTAAGTAGTCAGAGCTTATTGCCATAATACACTGTGCAAAATAACTGTCTAGCTTCATAATAATGACTAAAAATGCCTATACATATTTTGCTAAATTACTTTAGCTATAGAAAATCTAATTTTGGTTTTAGCTTCGGAGGTTGAGATTATTTTGCAGTAGTATATTAAAAAGGAAGATAAAGAGTGGTTAAAGCTAAGACATAACCTGGGTTTATGGGGAAAAACTGCTATCTTCAGTTTTATTAATGTGACAAAAAAAAAAAAAAAAAACAAGAGAAACAATCTTTTCATAGATGGCTCATTTCTAATCGTTTTGAATCTGCCTGGAAGTAAAGATATGTTTAGAACTAAAGTCTTCTGAATTAAATACATAAATTTGCATTTGTTCCACAAGAATATTTAACATAACAGCAGGGGAAAACAACAACAACAGCAACAACAAAACAACAAAAATAAGCCAAGGAAAACCAAAACCAAAACCAAAAAACAAATAACAACAAAACCAAACAAAACAACAACAACAAACACACACACACACACACACACAAAAAAAAAAGCAAAACCAAAACCAAACTAGCCAGCTATATATCACTCAGCAACTGATAAATATTTATGAGGAGAAGGTGTCACTCTAAACATCTTTATACTAGTTTAATTGAAACTTTCAAACTTCCAGGACAAGAAAACTCGAGTACAGAGCTCCAGTGAGTTCTTTTAAGGAAGCTTTTGTTTGTTTGATTTTGTTAGCTCAGTCTCCATCATCCATTTTCCAGATGTTCTATCAATGGAAACGTTTCTTTTCTAGTGTACAGAATGTTGCTTCTAAAGACTTGTTTCTAAAGTACTTCCTGTCATCCCTCAGATTCTATTCAAAATCTAATTATATTGCCTAACATATTTGTCATCTTTTCTGGAAGTTTCACACTTATCAAATGGAGTGAAGTCAACAACATCTGGGAGAAAAGCAAAACTTATTTGTTTCATGTAATTATGTCAGCAGAATGGTTGAGATTGGCAGGGATCTCCAAAGATTATCTGATCCAGTCCCTCTGCTCAACAAGGGCCACCTAAAGCTGATGGCTCAGGACCATGTTCAGATGGCTTCTGAATATCTCCAAGGGTGGAAACTCCACAGCTTCTTAGGGCAACCTGTGCCAGTGCTCGATCACCCTCACAGTAAAAAAGTGTTTCCTGGTGTTCAGATAGGTCTCTCCTTTATTTTAGTTCGTGCCCATTGCCTCTGGTCCTGCCATTGGGAACCCCTGAAAAGAGCCTGGTTCTCTCTTCTCAAACCCTCTCTTCAGGTATTTATACACAACGATAATATCTCTCCTGAACCTTTCCTTCTCTAGGCTAAACAGTCCCAGCTCTCTCACCCTTTCCTCATATATGAGGTGCTCCAACTCTTTAATCGTCTTCCTGGCCTTTCCTTGTGCTCTCTCTAGTATGTCAATGTCTCTCTTGTACCTCTGAGGGGCCCAGAGTATCCCAGATGGGGCCACACAAGTGCTGTGCAGAGGGGAGGGATCACCTCTCTCAACCAGTTGGCAATGTTTCTAAAGCAGCCCAGGATACCAGTAGCTCCCTTTGCCATAATGGTACGTTATTGACTCATATTCAATTTTATGTTCTATTTTTTGTGAGACATTTTCCAGCCAGAAACTGTCAAATAGGGACACCAGCACACCATTTCAGTCCTTTTGTTTTTGTTTTCTGATTCATTTTTTTTTAAATATCTCTCATGCCACCTAAAATATCGTTAAAAACTCTTGGTTTTATTTATCAATAGTCAACCAAAATAAGATCTTATAGCCTATACTTTACTTACTGCGTGCAGGGCATGCTGTCAGTCCCACAAACCTCAGGTGAAATCTCTGAACCTGTTACTTCCTTTAATGCCACTGAGATAAGAGTGTTATTATGGTGTGGATCAGAAAAGAGTACACAGAGCAGTCAGGGTCAGAGCATGATGAAATATGCCTTGTTTGGCTATGCAAAAATAAGCAGAATGAATTCCAGTGTATTCTTTTGACTGATAGAAGAGATGGGAATTGTGAGAAGAAAGTCTCAATGCTTAGGTACACATTTAAAAGCAGATCCTTCTAGAGAATTTTGGTTTTGGTGTTGGTTAGTTTTTTGCTAAGTAATTGAAGGGTACTTGGCCCAAGCTGTAAAGGAAAATAATGCTGATACCTGTTCTAGATAAATCTTTATTAGTGCAAGTCAAGGGTAACAATTACCTCTTTCATGTGAACAGAATTCTTTAACTACAAAAATCTGTTTCTATGAGAAAAGATTTTGGTTTATAGCATCTCTGAGGAAAATATGTTGTTTTGTTCAAAAGTTATTTTAAATTATTTAGAAACCTTTTTGTCCTTATGTACTATTCAGATAAGCATCTGAAGTTCTTACACTGAGGTCTGTTTTGGAGCCACTGAAATGACTCTATCTATGTGAATATAATAGAGGCAGACTTGGATATGTTTTAAATGTCAATCTCTTCTAGTCACACTCCGGGTAGAATTTTGGCTTTTATTCTGTAATACAAGGATGAAAAACTCAGTGTGTTTTCATGAAGTAGCGTTAGGTCAATATTGGACAAAATGCAGTAAAATCATGGGGGTTTAGCTTCTGGGACAATTTTGAAGGATGTTTTTCCACACAACTGACAAAATAGTTGCACAGTTTGTTATAAAGTTTCATGATTAAAAGCAATCTTTCTCTTTAACATTTGATGTGAAGTCTGGCACAGCACATCCTTCTTCATTTATGTCCCAATTGCAGTACTCAGGTGTGTCATTGGTCAACAGTCCTGACAATATTACTGTGGCTAAAGGGATGGTGGAGGTAGAGAGACTTCTTGTGCCTTTAGGTAAGAGCCAGGGAAGACTAAGAGCCAATATGCTGGAATAAACAGGCTGCCAGGAGAGGAACAGCAACACTGGCAAGAGCTCCTGAGGCTCTGATTGATTCATGCACTCTGACAGCAGTTCACCAGACAGCAGTTCAACATTTCTAGGTGAAGTTTGGCTGGGTGCAGGTAAAAGGTACACACTCATGCTTCGCAAGAAACTGTTCTTTTTTGTTCTTCCCTCTCTGTACAAGCAGAAAGACAATAGTTTTATCTCTCCAAACATGTAGAATGAAGCTTTCTATTTTAGACTAGAAATGCTCATTCCTTTTATTTACATGGATTTGTGTTCTATGTAATATTCCAATAACTGAAGACACCTAGCATTTACCTCAGTCTGACAGGGGAAATGAGAAAGAAAATAAAAGATTACCTTTTCTGCATCATATGTATAGAAGTTCATCCTCATGTTCATACAATTGCTTACTGGCTCTTGTCTCATTTAGCAGCTGAAAATCTGCAAGAATGACATGGAAAAGCAAAAACTGCTGCTGTGCTGCAAAGAGAAGACCATAAGAATTTTTATATGTATGAGGTGTAACAGAAGGTCACTGCTAGCCTCCATATCTGCTATATGCACGTACATTTTGTGCATACATGACAGAGCTAAAAGAGATACAGCCTGAGATAATTAGAGATGCTTCCAGCCCTTGTCCCTGAACTCTGTCGTCCTCCTAACTCCAGCTGCAAATGATGCTGCAGATAACCAGCAGGTGAGAAATTAAGAATGCTTGCATTTTATTTTCCCACAACAAATCTGTGTTGTTTAGGGAAGGCATAGATGTTAAAGAGTTCTTTTCAGTCCAATAGACCTGAGTAGCAAGACAAAGAACCTGCAGGAAGCAGGTGCTCCAGGGAAACAAGCTTCCACAGGTTTTCCTTTCAGAGCTGTAAATGCTGTTGCTCTGGTTTTGTTAGCTGGAATGAAAAATGCCAACCACAAAAATACCCAGAAGAAGACATGCAGCTGTGCAGCTTTTGTCAAAGAAGAAAAAACAGAACAATTCCACAACCTTCCAGTCAGGAATGAGATCTGGTTTTGTTTTTATTTTTCTAGTTTTTGTTCTCTTCGAACTTTGATTTGAAATTCAGTCATCTTAACTGGGGTTTGTACTTTGTATGCTCCTTGTGAGCCTTTCTTACTGGATCCATATCTTTCATTCAATAAATCAGAACTGTCATGAGACAGTTTTAGCATTATCATCCTTCACAACTGCATTTGCGGTGTTTTATCACAGCTGGCAGCCAATCAATGGTTCTTATCAGACATTTTGGTCATTACATCGAAGGATTAAAGCAAAAAAATGTGTTTGTTAATCCATTTGTATACTTGAGCTTCTTTTCTCCAGGGCATCAAATCAAATTAAAATGGATATAAAACAAATATCTTTTGCATGCAATAATGTGTGTGCTAAGCCAACTGGTATATAGAATCATGGTACTGATTACTCCCTTTCATCCTCGCACTCTCCTTTGTGCAATTTCTTAACCAATCTCCCAGCTGGAAAAACATTATTGACTTTCACAACTTTGATTCATGATGCTAACAGCAATCTGTTAACTACAGAATTCACACAAAGAAAGTCTGTAAGGACTTGTGTTTTAAGACATTGTTAGAGTGTTCAAAAAGCAGGAAGGTAGAGGTACCAAAATAAAAAATTCTGAAGAGGATAAACTACAGAGTCCCTTGCCATCAAATCACTACAAGACCCACCAAATCTATTGTTCTGCCCAAAGCAAATCTGCTAAGTACACAATTACTGACAAACATTTTTAAGCATTTTCTTAAAGATCCTCAGTGTGGAAGATGCTACAGTCTCCATATGAACTGTAGTTATAGAATCATAGAATAGTTTGGGTTGGTAGGAACCTTCAAATGTCATCTAGTCCAACCCATGGCCATGAGCAAGGACATCTTCAACTAGATTAGGTTGCTCAGAACCCCATTCAGCCTGGTCTTCAATGACTCCAGGGATGGGGAATCTACCACCTCTCTGGGCAAGCTTTGCAAGCATTTCACCACCCTTATTGTAAAAGAATTCTTCCTCATGTCTAGCCTGAATCTTCTCTCTTTTAGTTGAAAACCATTACCCTTTGTCCTGCCATAACGACTTGTGCTTTAGTCTCTAGAATCAGAAAATTATTTATTCATCTCAGCTGAATTTACTTTCCTTTGGTATAGTTTAGACCAATAGCTTTTAATGACCTAGAGACTATTATTAGAGCATCTTCATTCAATTTGCTCTTCTTTCTGCTTCACTGCCATTTTGCTCATTCTTTCTCCGTGGGTCATTTTAATGCCATATGCCAAAATCTAATAGGTCAAAAAAACCTTGAATTTAATGTAGCAATCACTTTGAACAATCTTCTGAATTCTTCAGGTCCATTTAGAGTTCTAAAACTCTCTCTTTATTTGTGTTTGAATAATAATTTTATGCAGGTGCCTTAGAGGTAGGCAAGGAAATGAATGTGCTGTATTCTTAGCTTCCTGCTAGAACACTAATAATACTGTAAATAAGGCTGACATACAAAGCTAAGTCAAAATCCTGTGACCTATACCTATTTATACATCTTAGGTACATAAATAATGGAGGCACCAGCCGAAGTATGGCCCTGTTCTGTACTCATTGACGATGATATAATTATTTTTGCTGATATTTTTTCAGACTTCGTTAGCTAAAGAGAAAAAAATTATTGTACTTCTTTCTAAGACAATGTTACATAGGGTGACAAGTAAAACAGTTTCTAAAACTAGCTTTGCTTGTCCTTACTTTAAAAACTCCACATAGAACCTCTCAGAATGACACAGGCAAATAATTTTTAGACCAGTCAGACATTTCTCTCCTTGATTTCACATGACTTTTGTACAATTAACAATTACAGAATCAGGACCTACACATGTCAGTGTTCATTTGGCCTTTCCAAGAAAATAGCTCACCAGAAGCCAGGTTACTCATTTTAAAATTTTAGCAAATGACACTTGGTTAGCTCAGGAAGAGTATAATGTACTTGGCAGTAAGAGTTCTGAATTGCAGAATAGGTGGTGATTCTTGAAATAAAGTTGGTACAAAATGAAATATGCATCACAGAAATAAACCTCTACATTTTTCTTCATTTTATCTTTGTGGCATTTGTCATTGTGACTGTCATTGTGTGGTTTCAATGCACTATAAAACCTAATGTCTGTTGTCTAAAACTTGGCAAGTTGACAACCATGTATCTAAGTGCTTATAACTAATGCTTAATTAATGCCCAGCTGCAGAAAAGGCCCTTTAGAAATTCACAAAACATCCTGCACAATGTATGATGGATTCATTGTAATCATCATTTACAATAAGCGCAGTATTAAATTGTAATTGAAGTTGAACCTGAGCATTTTTTGATTGGCAAGGAGAACTGGAGTTAATGTTACTTGATTTGTTTTTCATTATTACGTGAAAATGAAGCTATATCTGACCTTTTGCAAACCCAGTCCTCACCATGTGGCTCAGAGTTTGTACACAATATAAAGTAATACCTACAACTTCTTTTTCTGTCTTTACCAAAAACAAACAAACAAACAAACCAAACAAACAAACAAACAAAAACTGTGATGGATACTTCATGATAACATATTACCAAGATAGTCCCTGTGTCTAAAAAAAAGAAACTGTTTGCAAAAAGACATACCTAACTGCACTTATTACATTAGCTGTACTCTTCCAAAAGATGTTTGCTAGAATGACACAGTCGAAAGTAATTCAAACTGTTCTTGATTTAGGTATGAATGAACAGTGAAGAATTGAATACACGTAATATGGAAGCATCTGTTTATTACTGCATTTAACATACAAAAAATATGCATTGCAGAAAGCAGACTTGCATTCTTTAGTAGCAGATCAGTGACTATCTTAAAAGTACTGCAAAAAGTCAGCTTACAGAACATCAAATACTCAGACCCCATTGTCATTTTAAGTCCTACAGTTAACAGGTGAACTGCTGGGTGAGTTGGACCTGACTTTTAAGTTCAGGGGGTCTTCACATCAAGGGCACAGCGAGACAAGACTCCACATCCTTTGTGATGGTGACTGTGGTCACACACAGAGCTGCACTGTACCCATAGAGCCCCAAAATCCCCACAGCTTCAGAGACCCTTGCCTGTGGCCACCCTGAATTCTATTTATGTCAGTTACGACATCAGCTCCTCTAGAATCACCAATTCACTCATTTCATACCAAAAATCGTTATGGCAGAAGCGTTGCTGTTAGTGGAGTTCCAATGCTAAAAGGTGTAAATAAGAAGAGATTTGCTGATGAAACAGCTGCAGTGGTGATTAACAAACTTATGATCAAGTTCTCCGATTTGCTAATTATTCTGTATGCTTTCTATGAGCAACAATATTATATAAATATCTGTGAGCTCCCAGAATCAGGAAGGTGGGTACAAGTTTTTCTTTTAATCTAAATCAGCTCCTACTTTGAGTCACATTGCTGTTAATTAGGAGTAACTTTGTCAGAGTCAGCGGTGTCTCTTTGGACTTGCAGTAGTTCAACAGAAAACTATTTATGCCCTTATGGCAGAAAAACATCCAGTCTTTTCTCTGGCCCTGAAAAAGCAACATGTGCAAACTCCCCCCTATATATTGGCATATTCTTTTTTTATTTATCTTGGAACATTAGATGAACATTTTTCTTTTCAGCTTAATGACAAAACAAACACTATTAAATTCTGCTTTGCCTCCAAATGCACACACACACACACACAAAATCATTTTTGTTCTAAAGAGTGCTAGAAAGACAATATTCCCTTCCTTCTGTGAGAGCACATTAGAGTGGGTGTGCTATATAAAACAGACCTATGGGAATTAACAAACAATTGGATATATGAAAAGAAACACTCAGATAAGACATATATTCATTACTTTATCTGTATGTGTTGTTGTTATACTCCATTGAAACTTAACTATCAGAGGAGACATTTTCATTCAGGTCAGGGTTTCTATTTACCTCCCTTTTACTTAATGAGATCTGCTGCCAGCATTTTCTTTGCACTTCCTTAGTAAATACCTTTTTTAGCTGTGAAAAACAGAAAATGAAAGTAATTCCTAATTTTAGGATGACACAATACTGGTTTTAGTTTGCTATTTGATTTGTTTTACCTTAAGATACTTTTTTAAATAGACTGAGGCAGAATTTAGTGATGTTAACAGAAAAGCTTTCATGAAGACCATGGGATCTGATATTGACAGGCATAAGAAAGATTTACTCATTTAAATTTGAGTTAAATGTTTTCCTGATTTTCTCAAAACTTTTATGATTTTAATCCGAAGTGACAAATCAGTGCTTGCCAGGTGAGAATGTGTTGATTGGATCATTTGAGATATCAGTGTATTGGGTGTTAATACTCATACGCTGGCTGGGGGAGGGCTGCAGGGGTGACCTCTGTCTGGAGGAACCAGAGGCTGACACATGAAGAACCTTTTGCTGCAGCAGCTGGATATTCCTTGAGGGACAGCAGCCTATGAAGAACCCACTCTGGAGCAGGGGGAAAGTGTAAGAGAGAAGGAGCAGCAGAAAGAAACCACTATCTACTGGATGTAACCTTCCTCATCCACTCCTCCAGTGTTCGGGGCAGAGAGCAGTGGAGTGGGAAGTGAAGGAGTGAAGTTGAGCTGGGAAAGGGAGTGGGAAAGGTGTTGTTTCAATGTTTCTCTTTGCTTCTCACTACCCAAATATATTTTAAGTGGCAATAAAAGAAATTAGTTTTCTTCAAGTCTAGTCTGTTTTGCTCATGACAGTTACTTGTAAGCAATATCTCTGTCTTCATTTTGACCCATGAGCTTTCTCCTCTTATTTTCTCCCTTTGTCCGGATGAAGAAGGTCTGGGAAGGAGCAGCTGCATTTGGCTGCTTGCCAAGGTTACCCCACCCCACACACCCCACGGCAATCAGATGTGCTAACTATGGGTTTAGGCTCACATTTAATACCATAATCTTACTAGAGATTCTACTTAGATATCTATCTTACTGGTAGTAATCTCCATAATTCGGAAAGTATTGTCATGAGTAACTAAACAAAATCTAATACTTTCTAGATTGTTCAGATACAGTTTAGGCAAGTAAGGTTCACTATATTGCACTGAGGTTGACGATTGGACGACATTATTTTGTGGAAGACTAGAACTCCGCTTTATCAATTTCCTGAGCAAAAGCCAAGGAGAACATTTCCATCAGCCAGCTGGTGAGTCAGAATAAAGGATACTCCATGACACAATACAATTCCGTCTTAGTGAAATAACCCAGTGCATTCCCAAGATCCTTTTTTTTAGTAGCAGCTATCCATTTCTCTTAATTAACACAATCTGTCCAGACTTCTCAAGTGTCTCATGTGTATGGAAACCATTCCCAGTAATCAATTTTTAAATAGCTATAGGCTTTCTTTACTTTACAACCCTTAGTTTTCAATTAATAAAATGTTTTGATAGATTTTCAACATTTGTACAAATTCTTTTAATGCCAATTTTTGTTTAAATCGTGGATCTCTATTAGAGTTCTACATTGCCACTAATCACCCTATTGTCTGGTTGTCTTACACATAAGTAATCCTTGGAGAAGGATAAACTTTTCTCCACTAACTTTATTTCAAGAAGACTTTTCCAAATATGTTTAATTGTACTTAAGTAACAGCATCTTGAGCAATACAGTGACTTTTAAAACTCTATGCAGTTATACTCATGAAATTTTTAGTGACTTTTCCATTTGATGAATTAAATTTATTTCAGCATTCTTTCCAGTGGGATATGTAACTGATAACAGAATTATTGAGCTGTATATTTATTTCCAGAATCTTTTCCTACAAGCATCTTAATTTCCTGAGTACCATGAAATCTGTCATTTTTACTGCATTCATAATGAGCACTATTCACACTCTGTTCACATCATACCCACAGGATTCGTTGAACCATCATACTTTAATCAGAGTTGTTTACTGAAACTACCATATTTTGATGTAAACCACTAAAGCCTTTTGAAGTCTTGCTAATTCTATTTTTTTGTCAAGATGCATCACACTTTAAGCTTTCTGGAATTACTATTGGTCAGACATCTTGAGAGCCTCTGGTTTTCCTGAGAGACTTCTGCAAAGTGCTCTTGTGAAACAGTTAGCTTCCTTCTCTCTTAACCCATATGGATCGGGTAACTGAGTAAAGTAAAATAAAATAGAAAAAGAAACAAAAATTAGCTGCCAAACTTGGTTGTTTGGTTTGAGGAGTTTTGTTTTGTTTTGTTTTGTTTTGTTTTAATTTCCATCTCTTTTCCATAAAGTCTTGATATTGGTGGAAAACTTACTCCCCTGTAAGTGATTATCAAACTTCCCACTGGTTTCAGTGAGGAAAAGTTTCTCTTCTCCTCTAGAACCTTCACAGTCAGGTCACTGATCATGTCCGCTGTCTAATAGGAAAGAGAGGGAGAAAAATCTTATATAACACAAGTCCTGAAGAGCTTGGCAATGTATACCCACAAGAAGTAGCTTGCTGTTTACTTATTGTATTAGTTAACCAAGCCTGAAGTCTAGTAATACAGGAAATTGTCAAGAAGCAGCAGTATGGCTTGAGTTTGAAGTGCAGATGTCCAGATTGCTTAGGAATGACAGGAGTTTACAGACTTCTTTTGCAGTACTATTTCTTGGAGACAGCAAAGTCTGATGGAGTGAGCAAGTAAACAAAACACTGATACTAAAATAAAGTGGTACATGATGGGAAGATAAAAAAAGAGAAGATAAGACAGAACTCAGGAGGAGCCAGAGCTAAGTTACAGCAAAGTGAAGTGCTGGAAGACTGAACTGTGTCATGGAGCATTTTCTTCCACCAGCTGTTGGTTTTGTACTATTCTAGTGGATTGCTGACACTTTGAAGGAACAGCTCTTTCAAAATCTGTCTGATAGCTATTTAGCATGGTGCCTCTGCCACACTGCATCCTGAAGGTGACTCTGGAGGCAAGGAGAAACTGAGTCAACATGACCATAGCGCTCTGCCCAGTTTGCCCCAGCAGCTGCAGCCTCAGACAAGAGCTTTCCTATTTCAAATGCTCATTAGAAGGGGAAGCACTGTGCCGCTTTGTCATGTTTGTAGTGCACTTTAACACACTGAACAAAAAAAAAATGCTATTTTAAACTTAATGTTTTTGCTACTCAGCATGTAAAACTGCATGTTGCTGTGTTGTGCCACTGGCTAACTTTTCAGACATTTAGCTTATTAGCTAGCTGAGAGGTCCTTATAGTAAATTATACTGGGCTGTCAGTAAACATTGCATAAACAATGTTATCTTTACTCTTTTATCGTATTTCCTTCCTTACCAGTCTCCAAATAAGAGTGTTAACCTTTTCTGAATCCTTTCTGATTTAAGAGAGTATTATCAGTTGAAGCAGCACTGAAAATGACATTAGAAAAATTTCCTCTGATGATTTTTCCAGCCCACTTTTTAAACACTGAAAAATCACTCTTGCTTCCTGTGTGTTAGCAGGATGTCCAGAGACAGTAATGCAGTTGAAGGTGAACAGTAGTGCAGTAGTTACACAGACAATCATTCAGCCAGGTCTGAAGAAATACCAAAGGCTGAAGAACTAATGGGTTGATGAACATCCGCTTTTCACACTGACAGTTGACTCCAAACTTGGCTTCTGCTTATGTCTCCTAGAAGAGCTAACAAGTGTCTCTCAGTTTTTCCTCTATTTTTCTGAGGTGTAATCTTGTAAGATATCTTAGATAAGTATCCCAGTATATATATAGAGAGAGGTGACAATCTCCCATTAGAAAAATTTCCCAATGGAAAACACACTTTTTATTAAATATTATTTTCTTCTAAAAACAGGGAAACTTTGATTTTAACCTAATTTTTTATTCCTTAAGAAGAATAAGAATGAAATTCAGATTTGAAAAAAAGTCATACATAAAGGAAAAATTTATTAATGGCTTGCAGTAAGTATAAAGGGAAGAATGGAAAACGTTGTGTAGTATCACAACACTCTTCAGTTCTGCCTTATAATGTAAATCATGGTCTTTCTGATTTCTGTGGTCCAGAAGCAACTGATAGCATCTTCAACTTTTCAATTTCTGTACTGTTTTCCAGATGAAATTTTCCAGATGTGATTCTGTGATTCTGTGAAATGCTTCTTTATACACAAAAGCTACATTTTCATTCCTGCTTACAAGCTATGCTCCCAAGCATCTCTTTTTGAGGTTTTCTTTGTATCCCAATGAATCAGCAGAGCCCTTGGTGAAAAAGGAACAGCCGTTGTCAAGTGAATTTTAAACATATTCTTGTTTTTTCAGTAACTTCATAAGTAAGAAACGGTTTTTATTTAATATGACACAAACCAAAATACATTTTATATGCTATAACAATGCATAACAGATTTTTCAATATATTATATTCATTACAGATTAATCAATAATTAATAATTAATAGATTGATTAATACTTATTTAATAATTAATAATTATGCACTTCTTTTTTCTTCTGTTTGAATTTCATATGTGTGTATATAGGTTCCTTTGATTTGAAACAACCCACATTATGCTAACATTGATTTGACGATGGTTTGGGCATCTGTCTGTTTTTTCTCTGCTTTAGGCTATCGTGACTGCAGTCTCTATTTTCTCTCTCTGAAGAGCCTTTTGCCTCACAATTATTATTTTTTCCTGTTATTTGTCTCCACACTATTAATAGAGAGTTCAAAGTTTGCAGTCACAAGTGGAGGGATGGCTTTTAAAACACATTTACTCTATACTCATTCTAATTTGGATCATCAAAGAACTAAGGAACATCTTCCAAAAATGAGACTGAGAATGAAAATTCATAACTTTGCTGGATACCAAAATTCAATAGAAATACTGATTTTGTTATATGACAACCCCTCCAACACTGACTTACCTTTTCATATTCCAAAAGGAGTAAATAGCCTTTTTTTTTTCTCATTTTCTTCTGGAGAAACAACTTTATTTTGTCTCTTTCACTTCCTGTTCTCACACATAACAAATTAAACCCTGTGTCATTTTTCTTGTCTCGAATACGGCTTTGGAGTCTACTGCTTCTATTTCAGATCTGCAAGGCCAAAAACTTGCTTACTTTTCAGCATGGCACATCTTGGTCTAATTAAAGCTCTTGCCTCTGCCTACAAAGACAGTCTGGTCTGGAGCTTAGAACTTGAATGACACTGCTCAGGTGGAGGAGGTGAGAAGGACTGTGCCATGCTGCCTGCACTAGCATTTTTGCTTTCTGTGTCAGATGTAAAGGATGATACAAACAGTTCTATGATGTGATTATGCAGCTGTAGTACTGGTAAATCTAGTAGTGCTGCTCTGTAACTCCCTAATGTGAATATGTAGAACAAGAGTAGTTGCAACACTACTATACAGTGGTACTGTCAGATCCAGACAGACTTACTGGTACAAGTGCAGGAAGAAGTATAACCTATTAGAGCATACAGATGGAAAAACCAAACTATATCAGGTAAAGGTCTTATTACTCCCTGAAAACATTAAAGATGTTACTTCACCTTGCAAATGTAACTTCTTTCATCTGAATTCATAATTTGTAGTTGTCTTTCTATAATATCGCTTACCTAACACTTTGTGGCAAGCTCCACTGCTTGGAGCTTGGATCAATCCTACATAAAGCAACACACCTTTCAGATGGTCAATGAAAATACATTTTAAGACCATAAGCAGGGATATAGCTCTAAAATACAAGTGTTTACAGTTTTTATTAACTCCTCTGTAACCTATTTTGTGGAATAATAACTTAGAACATCTGAATTTTTTAATAGTTCTCCTTTTCCAAGAATGTTACTTCATTTTGCATCCCCAGAAGGAATTAAACTCAAGCCCAATATTGTAAACAGGTTTGTGATCCACAGTCTATATGTTTAACCCAACTAGGACGGGAAATGTCTGATATTTGAATTTGAGAATGTCAAATTTATCTGATACATTTATTTCCTTTTAAACATTTCCAAACCTCTGTTTCAATAAACCGTCTATTTTTGAGAGTATAGTACGAAGTCAGTTCGACTGCTTAGATATAGCCATTAGGGACCACTTCTCTCTTATAATTGTTACTAAATATATAAATTACAATTATTCAAAATTGTAAATCACAACTATCAGTCTTGCAAGAGGAATGGATTAAATATCTTTAGATGGAAGTGAAAATTTTAAGTTACTTTGTCATTTTAAAATTAACTCACATTCACGTTGATTTTATGTCTGCCATAGAAATGGAGTCTGACAAGTTAAGCTTTTTTGGACCATTGCATATAAAAGACATGTTCCATTAAAAAGCAGAATTTTGCTGAGCCTGTTTGAACATGCCCTTTGAAGTTGGCCCTAGAATTGTCATGCTCCCAGTTTCTTAACAGAGGAGCTGAAGAGAGACTGTGAGTTTATTTCTTCCCCATTTTCTATAAAAGAGATTATTTTAGTCAAACAGTAACATTCTTCTCTACTAATGTCAGATCAGAGACCAGCTCAGAGATTAGCTGTAGACATAGGGCAAGGCCCTTGTGCAGATAATAATGCTGCATTGGTGCTATGGCTATTCTCTTTTGTTCTGTGTATCCCAAAAGGTCTCATACCAAGAGGTGGATGTCGTCAACAAAAGCCAAAAAATTAATCAGACAAAAGAAACATGAAGTAGAAGGGGAGAAAGCATAGTGATGACCAGCAGACCAACACTGAAATTCAAACAGGAAGTCTCTGAGTAATCTGAAACTATATTTGCACAGTTCAGGTTCCTGTTGGTGAGAGGCAAAAGTGTCTTACTGTCCCTAGGCTTAAATTATATATAGATTATAAATAAAGTTAAATTCCAGTTATTAAACATGTAGGTCTGAAGCAGAGTTGATTTTAGCAGGTTTAGATGGGGGTAGATCTTCTTCCATAACAGCAAGTTTTCTGCCCTAGAACATATTAGTGGATCTATTCACTACGTTATTTTCCATGTTGCATTACTGCTTACAGTGTATTACCAGTGACATATCCTATTCTGACAAATGGAGGATGGTGAAAAGGGTTCACTACAGCTAGGACAATTTTTATTTGTTATTATTTTTTTTTTTTACAACATATATGTATTCAGGATAGTTTATAGCTGGCTATAAAAAAATACACAGTAATAAACCTGCTTTAAAGTTTCTCTGCTCTCTAATAGTATTAATAACTGAGAACATTAATAGGGCACTGTAATAAGACACTCAAGTGCCAGGAAACAAAGGAAAATAATCCATTTAGTTGTTGCAGTAATTTGGTTAATTAGATTTTCTCTGCTTTACTTTTTCTTTTAAAATATTTTCTTTCTGGTTAAATTAATTCTTTATGTAGATACATGATAGTGACAACAGAAAAAAAATCTATTTTCTATTAAAAATTCATATCCAGTATTAATGAAAATGCACTTCATTTTACATGAAGGATAAAACATGTTACTTCTCTATCATCATGATCTTACAAGCAAGTGGGTTGTAAAAAAATATTGTCTAAAGATAAAATGAGCAGTCTTTTTTTTCCTCTTTCATATGATATGTGCTTATGTTGGTAAGGTACAAAGCCTATTTTTTGTTATGGAAGAACTGAAAAAAATAACCATATATCAGTTTACATTTTGTTACATTTTATACTTTAGATTGTAGCAGTCAGAATGCAAAACACTAGCACATCTTAACTTTTGTTTACTTTTTTTTTTGTGCTGGGTGTTAACACCCAGAGTAGAGTTTCCATTATTAGTGGTTTATAGTAGATTGTTTTTCATTCTTAAAAATCGTGATAATCAGCAAGTTTAAATAAGAAAATTCAGGTAATATTTTCTTTGTGTCTAATCAACTTCCTTGCTTGTAAGTGTAGCATTAGCATTATTTTATTGATAAGCATAGGTAAGTCTAAGAAATTTAGAGGACTTATCAAGAGAAGTGAGATATTAAAATTTATAAATTAAAAATAACATAAATTGATATAAAGCATTTTTAATGCAGCTTTCCCTGTTAAGTTTAAAATGCATTTAAAAAAAAAAAAGTGTAAAAATATTTAATACAAACAAGAAGGAAACTCAGTAAATCCATAATAAAATCGATTAGTTACTTGTAAAAGTAGAATATGGGAGCTGCCGATGATGATTAAAGCTTTATTAGTCTGGTGTTCTTAGTTTCTCTCTTGGAAATATTGGTCATATTTTATTATTTTTTTTTCCTCAATTAAGCATAGCCAAGTTTTGGAATATGAAATGAAACATTTTTTACATTATTAAATTTGTCAAATACTATGTTGGTAAATTTTTCAGTAGATCATTTACTCTTTTTCTAAATATTTCTGACAAAAAAAAGTTTGGCCAAACTGGTTTAAAATAATACACAAATAAACTATTTCCATGAGGCAAAACTGCTTTTATTTCAACTGAACAGCAGACTTGAATCTGTGTAGATTTCTACAATTTATTTGCTGGGATTATTTCTAAGCCTCTGTCTTTACTGTGAAACGAGATTTAGGTTCAGATTAGCTAAATTAAATTCACAGTGAAGAAACAGAGACCTGGTTTTAAAGTGTTATTAGTGAATCAATTTAAATCTTCTAGAGATAAATTCAAGTAGTAATGCAATATAAAAGTCAAGTCTCTTTGCCTAAATTAGTTGCTTCATTTCTATTTGAACTGTAGTTAAATAAGATCTATTCCCACTGAAGCGTGCATTAAACACAATCATTAATAGTGTAAAAACTGCAGTACAGACTTACAGCTGTGCTGGGCTTTCAAATGTGTTGCTGACAGGGCAACAGATCTCCATTGAAAGTGTGAGCAGGACTTTAGGGAGAAAAGGATAGAGAAAAAAATGCAGTTCCCCCTTTGCTCAGGCCACTGTGCAGTATGCTTCTGCTGAGTTTGTGAGGATGTTGCTGGCATTGGCCACATCCTAAGCAGAAGACACCCACCTGGACAACCGAGCTTGACACATGTTGTAACCTTACTACAAAGCCCCTTGGAAACCCAATATTATGTGTGGCTTTTCCATCACAGTTATATACAGACCAGGACTAAGTTTTTGCAATGATTTTTTAAAAATATGCTAGCAGAAAGGGACAAAATTGTATTGTGTAATGACTTATACAGTTGTTTATAATTGCCGTGTTTGTTTTGCAATCATGTTTCCGTCTGGCAATCATGGCTACATTGTAAACAGTAAAATCCTTTGCCTGGAAATGTTCCTAGCTGTTCAGGCTACCTGGGAAAGAATGTCTCATCCCTACAGTAGTGGACTTTGCTTGCATTATGCAAACCTGTGAGCAGCACCAGCAAATTGCTGGGGAGAACACAGGGAACAACACACACCAGGCAAGATTTGCACAAATCATTGGTATCAGAAATTTTGTCTCAGTGCCCAAGAGCACTCCTGGGAACACGTGAGTTTGCTGACATAGATGTACCCTCCACAACCATACAGCTGTAGAGTCTGACATAGGTCTTTGTCTAGGCAATTTACCTGACCGTTAACTTAAGGCCCATTGTGGACTAAGTTATAAAAGATCATGAAAGATTTCTAAGGAAAAAAAAAAAAGGTCATGAAAGATTTCTAAGGAGAGATCTTCACAGGTGACACACAGAGAATAGTGAGGACTCCACATCCATCAAAGAAGATAAGAAACCACTGGAACATCAGCCTCCAAATGTACTAAATTATCTTATTTGAATGAAAGTACAGAAATTAATCCACTGCAGTTGACAGCAAAAACAAAACAATGTGAATGAAGGCATTCACCTTCCTAAATGTGTTTTCAGAGTTAGTGGGCAGAAGGCTACAGACTTCTTTGTGTATGGGTGTTAATGTCTGTTGAGTATTATTTCATGGGAAGATTTTATTGGAAAAGGAAATACTAAAATCAATACAACAGAAACAAAAAGGTGGAAAATAAATTAAAAGTGAAATCCATAGTTTGGCAGTAACTGAAGGAAATGGTTTCTAACACAATACAATGCAGAGATGAAGGCAAAAAAAAAAAAAAAGTGTATAAAGAAAATTTTAAAATATATCAGAAGACAAAAAACAGTGACTTGGAAGAATTGGGAAAATGGTTCCTGGAACTATAATATTAAATAATATAACTATCTGAAAACAGACAGCTAATCTTTCTCATCTGAACCTATTCTGACTATAAAAAGTACACTAAATCCATTTCTGCTATGAGTCTCAGAAAAGCAGATAGTAACTAAGAACATGTAATCCAGTAGGAAGAAAAATAAAAGGTAGGCAAGCAGTATGAGAATGTATATCAAAAACATGAAATATATTTTCTTCTACACAGAAGAGAAAAATCAGAAAAATATTTTCAGTTCACTTTTCTGGGTTCTAATATGAAAATAAAAAATTGTGTCTTTAATGATGATGCTATTAAAAGAATAAGCAAAATATGTTATTTTATCAGGCAAGTGATTCAAATAAGGATAAAAAGCAAATAATTTCTGGCATTGCAAGAGGTCTGATAGTCTTAGACTCTCTGGAAGATAAAAGTGAAATATATCGTCATCTACATTAAATATTTTATACAGAGTATAACACATCTAGTAATCACAAAAGTAAGCAATCATATAACATTTGTCACCTGAAATGTGTGTCCAAGTGTAGAAACAGCCAGATCATATCAAATCTTTTAGGATTTATTCAAATGGTCAAAGCCCAAAAGTTAGAAATATGAAAGGGACAAGTATGACCATGCAAACTGGGCATAAAGGGGTGAAGACTCTCTATCTTCAGCCTTCTCTACAAAACAGTTACACATTTCAGGTTCTTGCAGGTTGCCCCAACTAGAAAAAAAAAATGCCGACTTCTTGTTTGGTTTGGTTTTACAGATACTATGGAAATTTCAGCTTCTCTAGATGCAAACAAAAACACAAACTCTTGCAAGGATTTTCCAACTGGCATTTGATCCCAAAAGTCTGTTCCTCTATTCTGTACTGGGTTTTTCCAAGCTGTATCAGAATCTTCATATTTTCTGGTTCTTCTTATGTCTCTCTCTGACAGATGTCACACATGATAAAATAAAACTAAAAGGAAGTTTGTCTTGTTAAAATACTTCATGTATATTCTTCTTGATAGTGTACAAGTAAAAGCTCAATTTTAGGAAGACAAGTTGTATTCTTGTTTGGTTTAGTTTTAGTATTTCTGGAAAAAGGAGTTCTAAAAGTATGCAGAAAATTTATAGTATGCTTAATTTGAAATTGAGTCAGCTCAACTCAGTCAAAAATTCATCCTTAGAATTAAACCTGGCGAGAGGGGTCAAGGACAACAGAAAGAGCTTTTTCAAATACATGGCAGATAAAACTAATACCAGAGGCAATGTAGGCCCACTGATGAATGAGGTGGGTGTCCTGGTGACAGAAGATACAGCGAAGGCACAGTTACTGAATGCCTTCTTTGTCTCTGTCTACTCTGCCAGAAGCTGTCCTGAGGAGCCTCGTACCACTGAGGCCCCAGAGGAAGGCAGAAAAATGGAGGAGTTCGCATCGATTCATGAGGACTGGGTTAGGGAGCAATTAGGCAATCTGGACATCCATAAATCCATGGGTCTGGATGGGATGCACCCACGGGTGCTGAGGAAGCTGGCTGAGGTAATTGCTCTCCATCATCTTTGCCAAGTCTTGGGAAATGGGAGAGTTGCCTGAGGTCTGGAGGAAAGTGAATGTCACTCCAGTCTTCAAAAAAGGCAGGAGGGAGGACCCAGGTAACTATAGACCAGTCAGTCTCACCTCCATCCCTGGGAAACTGATGGAACAACTTATCCTTGGTGCCATCTCAAGGCACATCAAGGATAAGAGGTTCATTAGGGTCAGTCAACATGGCTTCACCAAGGGGAAGTAATGTTTGACCAACCTCATAGCCTTTTATGAGGACATAACGAGGTGGATAGATGATGGCAAAGCAGTGGATGTGGTATACATTGACTTCAGTAAAGCATTTGACACAGTCTCCCAGCATCCTTACAGCTAAACTGAGGGAATGCACTCTGGACAATCGGGTAGTGAGGTGGAATGCAAACTGGCTGAAGGAAAGAAGCCAGAGAGTCGTGGTCAATGGGGCAGAGTCTAGTCAGAGGCCTGTATCTAGTGGAGTGCCTCAAGGGTCAGTACTGGGGCCAGTATTATTCAATATATTCATCAATGATTTGGACGAAGGAATAGAGTGTACTGTCAGCAAGTTTGCTGATGACACCAAGCTGGGAGAAGTGGCTGACACGCCAGAAAGCTGTGCTGTTATCCAGCGGGACCTGGACAGGCTGGAGAGTTGGGCAGGGAAAAATTTAATGAAATATAACAAGGGAAAGTGTAGAGTATTGCATCTGAGTAGGAACAACCCCAGGTTCCAGTATAAGTTGGGGAATGACCTGTTAGAGAGCAGCGTAGAGGAAAGGGACTTAGGGGTCCTGGTAGACCATGAGCCAGCACTGTGCCCTTGTGGCCAGGAAAGCCAATGGCATCCTGGGGTGTATTGGAAGGGGGTGGTTAACAGGTGGAGAAAGGTTCTCCTTCCCCTCTACTCTGCCCTGGTGAGACCACATCTGGAATATTGTATCCAGTTCTGGGCCCCCCAGTTCAAGAAGGACAGGGAACGGCTGGAGAGAGTCCAGTGCAGAGCCATGAAGATTAAGGGAGTGGAGCATCTCCCTTAAGAGGAAAGGCTGAGGGAGCTGTGTCTCTTTAGCTTGGAGAAAAGGAGACTGAGGGGTGTCCTTATTAATGTTTATAAATATATAAAGGGTGAGTGCCACGAGGATGGAGTCAGGCTCTTCTCGGTGACAACCAACGATATGACAAGGGCTAATGGGCTCAAGCTGGAACACAAGAGGTTCCACTTAATTTTGAGAAAAAACTTCTTCTCTGTTCCGGAACACTGGATTGGCTGCCCAGGGGGGTTGTGGAGTCTCCTACTCTAGAGACATTGAAAACCCGCCTGGACACATTCCTGTGTAACCTCATCTAAGTGTTCCTGCTCTGGTAGGCGGATTGGACTAGATGATCTTTTGAGGTCCCTTCCAATCCCTAACATTCTGTGATTCTGTGAAAAAAACAATCTAAAAACAATTGCTAGTGCAGAAGTACCAGATTAAAGAGGACCATACAGCCAAAGGACAGTGAAAAATGCTCTTTTTTAGTGCTATTGCAGGTTTAAGATGTCTTACTCTGAACATGATACTAGCTACAGTCATTCCTGGAAAACAATGTTCCCAAAAACTCTCTTCAAATTTCTGTTAACAATGCAAATGAATGTTTTGCTATTCCTAGATTTGCACATCTGTGGGTTCTTAACAACTGAACTCAGTCAACAAAGCCAACAATGTATACTTGAAATCATCAGTGTGTAGAATCACATATGTGCTAAATAATAAATAAACTGTATTCTCATCTATATAAAAGGTCTATATATCTCTTTTAAAAAGAGACATCAATGAAGAAATCAAATATTGCTCATATACTTGAAATATGATATAAAGGATATTAATGACAATATTATCCTTTGAAGCATATCCTGACTGAATTATGCCTTGTTCATTTTGAACAGAATGACATGCCCCCCCGGTCATCCCCCCAATTAATAGGAAAACCTGCTAAGCACTTCCAGTCTCCCCAGATATATAATGCTATAGAATATTTCCCAGAGTTATTTTAAGGATAAAGTATTTGTGACTATCAGAACAGTGGGAGCACTGAGTTTTGACATGCAGCATAAAGAGATTTATTGCCTATGTATTTCAAATTCAAATGTGGAATTATTTTTATACTAAAATAGACCTTTCCAGTATTCATTTTTTTGTTACAGTTTGAAAACTCTTGTGTTGTGTTTCTGTGTGTTAGATTCCCATTTTGTGCTCACTTTAGTTCTTTATCTGATTGTTTGCTAGCTATTTTATTTCTAATAGAATCATATAAACTATTGCCATTCTTTACTAAAAGGTTCTATTGACACATTATGATAAATTCCTCTTTCTGATAGTCAGCTGCTCATTTTCTCTTCCTTAAGAATAAACAGTTCTGCCATTCCACATTGAGATGTTGAAAAATAAAGTGGTACAGATGTTTTCATAATAATGATGGTTTCTTGTTTTGTTTTTTTTCTTGGTAATGATGGATTATTTAAGATTTGTTATTTCTTTTCCAGACTGAAGAATCTGATCCGCTAGAATGTTTTGCCCTCAAAATTAGGTACAAATCTCATAAGAATATTATCTTTTATGAAAGCCTGGATTTGTTGATGATCATTGTATGTGAAATATCAAAAGTGATACTCTTTTCTTAAATAATTCAATTCTAAGCACCTGTGTTTTTGAAAAAAACCCTAAGCAATGTGTAAACACTTGATCACTGGACCTGTGCTTGGGAGCCGATATGCCTTCTCAGACAGATAAGAGCTTGATAAAACTGTATGCCTGTGAACAAAATCAGGGTTTGAAAAGCCATTGTTTTGAAGATTCTGTCACTGTGCTCTTCATTGGTACTCTCTCAGGGTATAATTTCATAAGGACCATCAGGGTACAGTTTTACTGTCCTTGTATGGGGCTTGAGTTCACCTTGCATGAGGACTGCTGTCTCAACACACCATCAGCCTGGAAGTCTCACATGTGGCCAAAGATTGTTATCTGAGAGAAAGTAGCGGTGTCAAATTAGGTCATTAGCACATTTTTGCATAATTAAATTTGTCCTTGGGATTAGCCTAGAGGTTCCCCACAAAACATACATTAGGTAACTACAAAAGCAAAATGAGTTATCAACAAAAACTTTTTTTTTCCAGACCATTTTTCTGAATAAGGCACAATATTTCTTTTACAGGTCTCCATCACTCCTTTTTTTCCATTCCTATCTACAGTCAAAGCAATATCTGCAGGTAAGCTATTCTGGGATAGGAAATTCTCCTCATCCCCTCAGGTACATACAGAAGATTGAGTCCCTTCAATAAGCACAGTGAAAGGGACAGATTTGAGGGGTCACACCTCAGGTGTCCAAGAGCTTAAAGGATGTTTAAAATCTTTAGGTACACTCACAGTTTGAAAGGTAGGCAGTTATGTCATTAAAAAGCAGCTGAGCACTAACTTTAAGATTTTACTAGTGCCTGGGTATTAGAAGCAGATAGCCAAAAGGAGGCAATCACCAGCATACTTTTAAAGGTCTAGTCCTCAAATATTAAGGTGATGTATGTTTACAGCAGGTAATACTATTAATTCTCATCATCAGTGGATTATTCAAGTTATGGATTAACCTGGTCCTGATTTCTTCCAAGGTACCTGGCTGTAACCCAATATTGCCAATAATCTAACATAACAAAATGTATAGCTGCAACTAGACCCTACTCTGTCCAATTTGTGATTTGCATTTATTACACTTAGTGTTTCATGTAGCAAACATATCTATCATTAAGTGATTAATTTTGGCAGAAAATATGTGTTGCTTTTGGCATTATGCATCATTAGTACCACAATTAATACTAGTTATTCTGATTTCCACCTCTTCCGTCAGAGTGGCTGGATAAGTAGATCTCAATCACTTCAGACTATGGTCAGGGATTTAAATTATTAAATAGCCAGTTTAGAATCAAATTATCTCCTGTACTACCTGGAGATTTCAAAGGATTTTCCATATAAGAGATGAACTAGAAAAAAAGAAAAAAGTGCTCCAAAGTTAAGACTAGAGACGTTTTTCCCAAAACAGAACAGGATAATAATAATAATAATAATAATAATAATAATAATAATAATAATAATAATAAACTGGGATAAATGTTACATCATAACATTTTTGGCTGTCACTATTTTTACATTCTAATTCCATGCAACTTCCTCCTATAAAGTAGTACGTTGAATTTAATTCAAGTGAAAATGTTACATGGTTTCTAATGAGATGTGACGTAGAATTTTTTCTTTCAAACTGTTCTTTCGGGAAACACAATATGCGTTATTGTTTGTTCTTGTCAACTTTGTTCAGAGGATAGACAGATATGTACCACATTTTTCAGAGTGAAATGTGAATTTGCTATTTCTATGCATAAATTAGCACATACTTTTTCAACATCTGGATTTAAATGAGTTAAGATATTTTAAGGCTAGCTGTATTCTCTAATTTTTCCCTGGATCTACCTGGAGTTTCTTTAGGATATCTTATCTTACTTAATTAAATTCTTTCTTGTGAGATCTGACACAATTCATCATCCACAGCAATTTTCTGCAGATGTTAACTCACATGATTTAATGGGAATGTCTTTTAAAAATGAAACAATAAAAACCATTTCATTCATTATTACTGTGTATTTCAAGATTGTCTTAAGCTCACAAAGACATGCAGAGAGAATGTTGAAAATTCAAGTAGATATTATTGTCTATAAAAATTCCTTGAATTGTTGTCCTTGCTCCCATTGCAAAACATCAAATGCCAAACACACCAGAAATTCAAGCTAGCAAAACTGTCAACAGTTTGGATTGGGTGAGTCCAACAAAATTCCTGCAATATCAGCCGAACAATGCCATGGCAGAGCAGCATGTGAGGGGCAATTCTTAAGGTGAGAGGAGGAACACATTGATTATACAACTCTCCTCCTACCTGTGCTCTGAAACACAGAATGTGGGAGGTAATCAACACAGAAGTGACCTACTCTTTTGTCACTGCTTCCCAAGAGCTGTTATTTTCCTTTGCAGTGGCAAGCCAATTCTATACACAGCCTTGGGGTATTTTGTACTGATGTTTCCTGGTTCTGCATGTTTGGGACTGTTTTTAGCCTTATGGGTTTTTTCATGGGCCAACAAGTGTGGTTTTGTTATAAGATTCAGTACTGCCCATAGGAGCTATTGTCACTTTGTTCTCTGTCAGACCTGCCAGCATCACTCTTTAGCACCTATTAAAGTCTACAGCCTTTTAGTAACTGGAAATACAGAGTGCTGTGTAATGAAAAGATATTACAACAGACCTGTGCTTCACTTCTATACCACATTTTTTTTTCTCTTAAAATATAAATAGGAGATATTTTTAATGATAACAAGAGATATGTCAGTCTATACTAAATAACACGTATTGTTTTTCTCTAAGATAAACTGAAAAATAAGCAACACCATGATAGTAAAAAGATTCTGACATCAGATATTACATACAGGTTTTGCTCAGATAAGTTTGTAGTTGTACTTGGATAAAAGTGAATATCATATCCTAGTAAGCAAAACAACCTATGAGACACTAGAAAAGAAGGGAAAGTAGAAAGCAGCTTAATTTCTAGTCAGTAATTTCTTTTGAAATTGCATTCTATGTCCATATACAATTTCCAAAACTTTTTTTTCAACAGTGAGGAATTTGATAAATATTTTTTTCTTGAGCCAAGGCGTTACTAATGTTGAATATTATTTTTGCTGTGTTTCTAATTAATATCTAAGAAACTGTTGTACCTGTTTTCCTTTAAAGGTTTATGTGAAATATATAGAGGTATTTGAATTCTAAACCTAGTTCTAATTAGTCAATTATAATATATCCTTTTATCCACTAACTCTCTCACACCAAGTAGCAAATATCCGTCACTCCTTGTACTAAAAAACAACAGATGTTTTAAATCCCTTTGGCAAGCATTTAAACTTCCAAATGAGAACTAAAAATAAAGGCAAAAGCAAAACAAAATACTTTGGAGGATTCAAATTGCACATAAAATACAAAACCAAAGCTTGTGGTCATACAGACTAAAAAAAAACCCTTTACATTCTGTTGCCTGTAGATGCAGACAGGTTTCAGAGCCTTTTCCATGCACGTCAGCTGTCAGAAAGGGAATCACAGTGTGGAACTAAATTGAACATTTTTATTTGATATTACTATGCTGGAGGCAAGTTATCTGAAAGGTCAAAATCTCTCAATGCATAAAAAGTGGTTGTATCTTCTAAAGATAAACATATTGTGTGTTAATCCCAGAATTTTCATCACTCTTCATAGATGAATGGAGCTCTTCTAAGCACTGCAACTTAGTCTCTGTGAGGCAAAGTTACAAAAACAACAGTTCTTACTAAGATTTGTATTTGTGCATCTACTCATGCACATCTTGCCCTGTCTTGGGGCTGTAGGTGGTTAACCAAGGTTAATAAGACAGCAATAAGCGTTTGTGAAAAATGTTAGGATGAAGGAAGTTGTATTTGGTAGTCTGACAGAATTTTTTTTGGTCATGTACCCACATGACAATAGAAACATAAAATGGTGTATAGAGCAATAAAAATAACTACCTGTACTTGAAAGGGCAATAAACCAGGGTCCTTTCCATACATATATGCAACTGCTGCATTAAAGTATGTGTCTCACAAATGCTAAGTTTCAGGGAAGGAATTTGTACAGTTTAAAGTACTCTTACATTTTCTCATAATGTTCCTCAGCTATGTAGGGTTTTTGTCCATGTTATTTGGAAGCAGATCTAGGAAAGAACAGCAATTCTCTTTACTGATGATTTAGAAGCTGAAATGCATAAGTGGATTTTTAGGATCTTAAAAGTAATTTTTACGGTCATTGATTCCATGCGTAAATGCCAAGAATATCTGAAGAGTGTTGCTGAAGGGACATTTATTTTGATGCAAACAGTCCATTTAAGGAAACCCAGAAAATTACATCATGGTAGGACATAATTTGAAAATATGTTGCATAGTACTTAAACAGCATGAAAGAAATTTGCTGCAGCAAAATAAAAATTATTGCCATTTTAGCATAAGGGTAAGGATCAATTAGGAATATCTTCCATGGATAAAAGAAGCTAGATACTTCTTATACTTTGCAAAGGAACACATGTTTCTGGGTAGTAGAAATGTAATACAATGAAATATATTGAGAAGTATCTACTGACTACCAAAGTGAGGAAGGGAGATTATTAAGTTGGGTTTTTTTTCTTTATGGCTTGTAGAATTAGCCAGAGCACTATTCATGTTGTGTTAGTGGGAGACTTTCTACCTAGATTTCAAATGGAGGAGGAGTACAGAGCAAAGATCATCTTGGATGGGTCTGGGCTGTCAGAGAGCACTATAAACCACTGACTCGAGAAAGTTCAGGGACCAAGAAGGTAGATGAATTATCAAGAGCACATTCTAGAAATACTGCAGTAAGCAGTTATCTAGTCCCTTAGACTTACAGTTCTAGAGCAAGTTAGAAAAGCAATATCACAATTGACAGAAACACTGCTACATTATGGATCTAACTTCCATATGGACAGTAGTACCCCACACAGAGGTACTGGCTCACGTGATTTGTTCTTCCATTTCTGACATGTGAAGCTCATGTTAGTTGTTACAAACTTGGCAGTGGGGTTTCTTTTTGTATGTTACTCTTCATTGCTTTTACAAAGAGTAGTGCTTCTACTAGTACAGAGTACTAGGTGGCAGCAAAATGCTTTTATATACCTGTTGAACTGTCATCACAGCCTGTATCCATTTATCACACCCTGGCTGTGCTCCCACTCTCGAAAGAGCGTATTACTCTTATTGCTGCATTCTTGTCTCCCTGTTTGATGGCCTCTCTCTCATCCTGTATCACCATTATAGCTGTCAGAGAATCATAGCTTTAGTTTGAATCATCAGGATCACACTGCTGGAAAAATTAGGTATTATACGAGAGACTTCTGAAGTGATTTTTCTATGCTACCATATTAGACCAGCCTCAACTGCCAGTTTTAAACCCTGCCTTCCAAGAAAAGGTGTGAGACAGAAGGCAAACAAGTCTGGAAATCAGTGGTCAAAATATATGAACTTAGTGGAAAGATTAAAGGCATAAGGTAGTTTAGTGTGAGTTGCAAAGGACAAGTACATAAAAAATAACTAGAAAAAGGAAAGGCACGCCCTTTCTCTGTGTCCATGCTGGACACAGCAAGAAGCAACAGGATTACTGTGCAGCAAAGTGGAAAACAGGCAAAATTTGTTAAGCACAGGGAGAGCTTAGCACTGGCATAGGTTGTTTGGCGAGGTCATAAAAGTGATGTCATTCAAGATTAGACAGATGCCTACTGTTGTGTTTTAAAAAGATATACTTTGAGACCTCACTTGTAGGAATGTGATATCTACATATACCCTTGAATACTTCAGCTATTTTGATGAGGCCACTCCATGAGTTCTGCCTGAAGACAGCGTAACCCTTCAGAGTTGTCCACTTCTGACAGAGGGGAAAGGCTAAGGCAATTAAGGTAATTCTGTATTACACTGTCAGCATGGTAAAATCACAATGGAGAAGAGGCAATCAATATTGAAACCACTGGCCACAGATTTCATTAATCGATTAATGCATGAAAAGAGGGATGGCACCATATGAATGTATGTTCATATCCATCTGTTACTTCTGTATAAATAAACATCTACAGACAGTTGTTTCTTTTTAACTTGTGATTTTTGAGGCAGCAGAGATTGACAACATGTTGTCAGCTTTATTCTTCATAAGGTCTTTCAATTTGACAGTAGAAATAAGAGGTAAATGGCAAGTCCCACAGCTTACTGAGCTGAAGAGCAAAGGCTTTAAAAGTTGCAGAATACTCCATACCATGCAAGCTGCCAGTGCAGTCTTGTAATATATCTTCTGTTCTTCAGTCTTATTTCACATCCTGTCATCTGCATAATGGAATTTGCTCCAGAGGCTGGGAAGAAGCACAACAAGTGCTGGAAAACCTGGAATCTCTTTTTGGTTTATTGCTGATTTGCTTTGAAAATAAAATCTGTTATATGTAACTCCAACAAGAGAGAATTCATGTGTAAAGTCTGAAATCCTAGCATGAAGGGAGCTACAGAAATCACAGGAGAGAGAGCATGATGACGTATTACTGTTTGCTGGGGAAGGGAATGAGGAGGTGCTCCTCTGTGTTGTCTGAGGCACTTCACTACAAACAAGGGTCACTCTTTAAGACCAGTGCCCAGGGATACTGGTATGGAACAGTTATTGGACCCCCATATAGCGGTGAAGTTTCAAATTTTACTGCTATCCAGGCAAGGGTAGGCCTCAGCTAGATCCCTGGAAAGATGATGGAGCGCCTAATCCTAGAAACCACTTCCAGGCACACTAAGGATTAGAAAATAATCAGGAATAGTCAGCATGTCTCCACCAAGGGGAAGTCATGCTTGACCAACTTGATAAACTTCTATGATGTAGTGACTGGCCTGGTAGATGAGAGGAGAGCATTATATATCGTCTACGTGGACATCAGTAAGGTCTTTGACACTGTTTTCCACAACATCCTCATAAAGAAGCTGTTGATGTACAGACTGGATGAGTAGTCAGTGAGGTGGATTGAAAAATGGCTGAATGTCTGGGCCCAGAGGACAGTGATCCACAGTGCAAAGTATAGTTGGAGGCTAGTAATTAGTGGTATACCCTTTGGATCTATACTGGGTCCAATCCTGTTTTATACCTTCATTAATAATCTGGTTGGTGGAGTAGAGAGTAGCCGTAGCAAGTGTGCAGATGACACCAAACTGGGAGAAGTGGTTGATACATCAGAGGACCATGCTGCAATTCAGAGTGACCTTGACTGACTACAGAAATGGGTTGACATAAGCCTCATGAAGTACAAGGGAAAGTTTAAAGTCTGCATCTGGGAAAGAACAATCCCATGCACCAGGACATACTGGGGGCCACACATCTGGAGAGCAGTTTGGCAGAAAAGGACCTGAGGGTCCTGGTGGATATCAGGTTGAACATGAGTCAGTAGGCTGAGGGATGGGATCCTCCCCTTTTTTTTCAGCACTGGCAAGGCCACACCTTGAGTATTGTGGCTAATTCTTGTCTCCTCAGTACAAGAAAGACATGAACATACAGGAGAGAGTTCAACAAAAGGCCACAAGGATGATTAAGAGATTGGAGAACCTGACATATGACGAGGACTTTAGCAGGGCTAACTTTGGCCTTTTCAAGCAATTGCTGGGGGAGATCCCACGGGCAAGACTGCTTGAAGGTAAAGGGGCCCAAGATAGCTGAGTTGCATTCAGAGATTGCTTCTTCCACGCTCAGGATCAGAGCATCCTCACACGTAGGAAGTCAAGGAAGGGAACCAGGAGGCCTGCGTGGTTGAATAGGGATCTGTTGGGTATGCTCAAGCAGAAGAGGAGAGTTTACAGGTCATGGAAGCAGAAGCTGGCCACTTGGGAAGAATATAAGGCTGCTGTTAGAGGATGTAGGAAGGCAGCTAGGATAGCCAAGGCCTCCTTAGAATTACAGCTGGTGAGAGGGGTCAAGGACAGCAAAAAGAACTTTTTCAAATACATACCAGATAAAACTAATACCAGAGGCAATGTAGGCCCACTGATGAATGGGGTGGGTGCCCTGGTGGCAGAAGATACAGAGAAGGCAGAATTACTGAATGCCTTCTTTGTCTCTGTCTACTCTGCCAGAGGCTGTCCTGGGGAGCCCTGTACCCCTGAGACCCCGGATGAAGCCAGGTCAATGGAGGAGTTTGCTTTAGTTGATGAGGACTGGGTTAGGGAGCAATTAAATAGTCTGGACATCCATAAATCCATGGGTCCAGATGGGATGCATCCGCGGGTGCTGAGGGAGCTGGCTGAAGTCATTGCTGGACAGCTCTCCATCATCTTTGCCAAGTCTTGGGAAACGGGGGAGGTGCCCGAGGATTGGAGGAAAGCAAATGTCACTCCAGTCTTCAAAAAGGGCAAGAAGGAGGACCCGGGTAATTATAGACCGGTCAGCCACACCTCTGTCCCTGGGAAAGTAATGGAACAGCTTATCCTTGGTGCCATCTCAAGGCACATCAAGGATAAGAGGGTTATTAGGGGCAGTCAGCATGGCTTTACCAAGGGTAAGTCATGCTTGACCAACCTGGATGTGGATGTGGTCTACCTTGACTTCAGTAAAGACTGACACAGTCTCCCACAGCACCCTCACAGCTAAGCTGAGGAGGTGTGGTGTAGACAGTAGAGTAGTGAGGTGGGTTGCAAACTGGCTTAAGGAGAGAAGCCAGAAAGTGGTGGTCAATGGTGCAGAGTCTAGTTGGAGGCCTGTATCTAGTGGAGTGCCTCAGGAGTCAGTACTGGGGCCAATATTATTCAACATATTCATTAACGATTTGGACAAGGGAATTGAGTGTACTATCTGCAAGTTTGCTGATGACACTAAGCTGGGAGGAGTGGCTGACACACCAGAAGGCTGTGCTGCCATCCAGCAGGACCTGGACAGGCTGGAGAGTTGGGCGGGGAATAACCTAACGAAATTTAACAAGGGAAAGTGTAGAGTCCTGCATCTGGGCAGGAACAACCCCAGGTTCCAGTATAGGTTGGGAAATTACATATTAGTGAGCAGTGTAGGGAAAGGGACCTGGGGGTCCTGGTGGACATCAGGATGACCATGAGCCAGCACTGTGCCCTTGTGGCCAGGAAAGCCAATGGCATCCTGGGGTGTATTACAAGGGGGGTGGTTAGTAGATCAAGAGAGGTCCTCCTTCTCCCACTCCGCCCTGGTGAGATCCCATCTAGAATATTGTGTCCAGTTCTGGGCCCCTCAGTTCAAGAAGGACAGGGAACTGCTGGAGAGGGTCCTGCGTAGGGCAACGAAGATGATTAAGGGAGTGGAGCATCTCCCTTATGAAGAAAGGCTGAGGGAGCTGGGTCTCTCTAGTTTGGAGAAGAGGAGACTAAGGGGGGAACCTTATTAATGTTTATAAATATATAAAGGGTGAGTGCCATGAGGATGGAGCCAGGCTCTTTTAGGTGGCAAACAGTGATAGGACAAGGGGTAATGGGATCAAGCTGGAACACAAGAGGTTCCACTTAAATTTGAGAAAAAACTTCTTCTCAGTAAGGGTGACAGAGCACCGGAACAGTCTGCCCAGGGAGGTTGTGGAGTCTCCTTCTCTGGAGACAGTCAAAACCCGCCTGGACATGTTCCTGTGCGACCTCACTTAGGCATTCCTGCTCTAGCAGGGGGATTGGGCTAGATGATCTTTTGAGGTCCCTTCCAATCCCAAACATACTGTGATACTGTGATACTGTGAGGGTCTGAGAGAGCTAGGAATGTTTAGCTTGAAAAGCAGAAGGCTCAGGGGAAATCTTATTAATGTATGTAAATACCTGAAGGGAGGGTACAAAGAGGACACAGCCAGGCCCAGAGGCAATATGCACAAATTGAAACAGAAGAGGTTCCCTTTGAACATAAGGAAACATTTTTTTTTTTGTGACAGTGAACAAGCACTGGCATAGGTTGCCCAAAAACATTGCAGAGTTTCCTTCCTTGGAGATATTAAAAACCCGTCTGGCCATTGTCCTGAATAACCAGCTCTTAATGACCATGTTTGACCACAGGAGTTCCAGAGATCTCTTTCAGCCTCAGCTATTGTGACTCTGTGCACAGTGCTGCCCACCTTTCTCTCCTTGTCTCTGAAGATGTGACTGCAGAACAAAAATATTTTGAAATTCTGATGGGATTTTTTTTGTATATACAAGGTTGTTGCTGTGTCTGTATTATCACAGGACTGTTGAACTGGGTCTTGACTTAACTCATGAAAGAATTCTTTACACATCTATTTTAAAATCTTGCCAAGTATATTCTGAGTCTCAGGAGAGATTACGATGTAGGTTAATCTAAAGCAATATACTGAAATTACTCCTTGTCACAGAACATCTCTGGGAACAGACTGCATTCATCCAGCAACATGCAGAGTAGCTTGCACATTGTCTTAGATAAAATAGAAAAGGAGAAATTACTGCTCATCTGATTCTGGGTAGAAATCATGCGATCTGTACCTGCGACTTTGGGAAGCAGAAATCACAGCAGTTCTTTCATACCCAGTAGTCACACAGTTGACACAAATACATGCAGTCCCAATCTTTACAAGAGAACTAGAGTAAAATTAGTTAGAAAAGACTATTTGAAAAGATCAGTTAAACATAGTAACACCTCATCAATTCAAGAGGAACTTAATTTACCTGTTCTACAAGACAAACCAAAATGTACTGGAAGAGAGAAGTGAAAAAGAGACTTAGAAAAACACTTTTTAAAATAAATTAAAGACTAACTTCTTCCCCACAGCCTTACATGTATTGGTGTGGAAAAGTCAGTAAAAATACACCAACCCTTTCACAACAGAAAATAAGAATATCTCTATGTGAGTGGAGTAAGTGCTGCTGAAACTTTGATTCTCTCTTTTCTAATCCTTGATAATAAGCAGAAGGGAATATTCTCACCCAGTAGCAGAGAAACGATGCAGACATTGTGGAAGAATCCTGCGCTCATGCTAGTGGAGAAAAAAGGGAGTAAAAAAAAGTGAAATCATACATCTAGAAGAGAAAATTCAATGCATTATCCTCTCTTGACCAATAACAGAACTTTTTTTTTTTTTTTTTTTTTTTTGCATAGATAGGTTTTTTTTAATTAATTTAGCAGTGTATGTTCAGATGTCAAGCTGAATAATGGGGTCTTGAAACGCATGTCATTCAGATTTTACTTCTTTGAGTCATTGGCTGACTTAGAGTAAAAAAAATATTAATTTATAAGAGAGACATAATACTGGAAGCAGATCAAGTAGAAGGCCCCAGAAGACAGAACAAGGGAGTCCCAGAAAGGACAGACTGGGACCCTCCCCTGTCTGCTACCCCAGTACAGCTGTAATAGATACCCCACTAAAGGTTTCTGAACAAATTAACCTGTAAAAGGTCTGTAACACATTTTGGGTATAGTTGTGCGAGTTCTCCCAGAGCCTGACATCTAAAATAATGCTATTCGGAAGGTTGATCTGCATGCCATTATTTTCTGTAGCATGGAACATGATTAAAAGGTAAACAGAAACAACAACAAAAGGAGCAACAGGACAGTCTCTGAGGACAGAAAATGTATAAAATGCAAAAGATATAAGCTATATCAGCCATCACTTTTTTAAAGAAGAAAAGGAGAGAGTGAAAGAGGTTAAATTACTTCAATATAGAACATCTCACCTGGTTCACAACAGTTAAAATTCTTGTTTATTCAGCTCTTCATAAGTAGTAATACCAATACTGAAAAGCAACAATCGGTTTCAAACAGTAGGATTTAGATTCAGAATTAAAAGCACAGAAAAACTTTGGACATAAACATGATAGAAAATGGGGGTTTTGAACTAGATGTTTTCCACATCTATTAAACCATAAATCCTCCTTCTTCATACTCCAAAATTTGAAGATCTTTGCTTTTAATCCAAATTCAGTTTGAATTTTGCAGATCATCTTCACCTCTGTCTAAAAATAAAGGAAATATTTCTGCACTGTCTGGTGGGTTTTTGTTCTTTTGTCTAATTGGACCTGAAACTCAGGCTAGATATAAATAACTTCACAAAGTGCTTTTCAGTTCTTCCTGAGAAGCTTCATCAGTTTTGAAAAGCAGCTTATTTGGAGATCCATTACAGTTTAGAAACTCAGAGTTAACTACTCGGAACTAATCCATCAACAGACATTTTACTAGATACTTTAATTGGCGTTCAGGTTGAGGGGTGCTTCCGAAATACCTACACAAGCAAATACCAGAAACTTTGTATTTATATATAGATATATGTATATTTAAAAAAAAAAAAAAAAAAAAAAGCATGCAAATATTCCTTATCTAGAGCTATCTGTGGCATGATAAGAGGTACCATTTTCCACCAGGCAAAATTTGTGCCTTAAGAATTAGTCCATTCAGCCGATTCAGAGTACTTTGTTGTCCTGTAGTGGAGATCACCGTGTCAGGTAGTAATCAAATTGACCTTCCCAGGTTGAAATCACTTCATTCCCATAACTGTCTTTGTCCTTGCCATCAGCCTTTAAAACTCAAAACTTGTTCTTGTCTCCAGCTGAGTCATTAGAGACTAAAGAAACACAGTGAGCATTGCTTCCTGCCTGGGTTGTGATGGAGGAGTCTTGGCTGCATAGCTCTGAGGGCATATCAAACATTTATAGCACGGCTACAGCAGACATTATTTTCTTCTGGAAAAGCTCTTTTCCTTGGTATATGTCTTTGGTCTTCTATACTATGTTCAAACATCCAATCAAATCAAGATTTTTATTGATTTCCCATGAGCCGTTTCTAAATTCATGATGCCCACATATTGGAATTCATCATTTTACAGCTCACTTAAATTGTTGAAAAAATTCAATATTTTTTAGGCCCACATGCTCAGGAGATGTTATATTCAAGCTGAAGGCAGTGAGAGATACTCTTTTCTTAACTTATAATAGTCCTATTTTTCTGTTTTCATACTGGTAATTACACCAGACAATCATATGCAGAGTTATATTTTAGAAAAGGCTTATTCTCCATCTAGATTTACATCAACTTTTATCTCTGTTTTCCTGTGTGTGAAATAAGACGGTTATATGCCTCATTCTCTAGCAAAAATATGGAAACAACAGAATTCCACCAACATGAGTGGATAAGAAGCTGGAAATAAAAACTTCCTTTCACCATTTAGCATGTGAAGATATTATGTTACTTTGTCCACCAGGACTCTGAGTTTCTTTTCCAGTCCCAAGATAATACAGTCACAGAAAAAAAATGTTCACGTCTGAGCATAAAATCAGTATGAATTTTCAAGGGCTCTGAGTCATACAATTCCCCATTCTGTCATGGGGCTACATCTTGCAAGGGTACCACATCCCGAACAAGAAGATCTGATAGTAGCCGCATAGAGGTTTTTGGAGAGGAAAAGATGCAAGGAATCCCAGTAGAGACAAAAATAAAAAGGTCGGTGAACTGCATACCAAAAAGTTTTCCAGACTGCAAAGTCTTTAGCTGTCAAAATCAGAAATCCTATTTTGCATTATTATTCATAGCAATACGTTTTAAAAACTAACTTTAATTTTACAGTGTAAAACGATCTGTCATTTTGTATTTCCCATATTTTGGGTCACAAATATTATCAGTTTACTTTTAGTTTCTAGTCGTTTTATCTCTCTATTTGATGCTTATTACCACAGTGGCTTTGTGTTTGAAATCACAGTTCCAAAACAGATAGCAAACAAAAATGCATTATATCAAAGAAGAGTACAGCAGTTTCTTTTCTGACTAGATGTCAATTTGGAACCAGCAGAAATTAAGAACCAAACATCCATATTTTTATAAAATATAGAATTCAACTGCACAGTTTTCTTTGAAAGACCCTTCCCTTCCCCAAAATAAGAACCAAGCCAAAAGAACGGCATCAACAAAATGATAAATATAAGCTTTAAAGCTACTTGTTCATATATCTAATCTAATATTCTAAAATCACGGGCTGTCTCCATATGGGCTTTTTTTCTTAATTAGGCAATATCAGATATTTCTCTCATACAGGAAACTCTGCATACTACCTTATTTTCTTGCAGAATTTCATTAGATTCAGTAGAACTGTTGAACAACTTCCTTATTCTTTGTTCCTAATTGTCAATTTCTATTGCACCAGAAGATTCTGGCTCCACTGAATCATTAAGAATAACACTTTAGAAAACTTCTCAATTTCTCTTAACTACCACTGTGTGGGTTTGCAAGGAAGGACATAGGTCAAATGCCTACTAATATCTTTAAGTGTATTATTTATAGAATATAATATATCTTTCAATTTATGTGACATATCTGTTACATAATTTAATATCTTTACATGGAGATTAAAGGACATAATTTCTTTTGGGAGTCTCTTTAAAAGATTAAGAAAAAGATAAAGATTGATTGCAAAGTAAGACAATGTAAATCAATATTCTATGTTTAAATCCAGGAGTGGCTCCAGCATGATTATTTCATTTTCTACTTTGTCTCAGTGAAAGGATTTGTATTTATTTAAAAGGATATAAATTAAGATTAAAATAATGCTTCATTTTCTCTGTTCAGGTTGTCTTTGTGCCATTATATCATTAGGTCAAGAGTAATTTTTTCCCCTTTAGAAATAGATTAAACTGTTTTGAACATCTATCTCAAAACACAGCTAAATACAGACATTTATTATAAATTAGGCACTTCTTGGCTACTGTACAAGAAAAGAATTGCAGCACAAATCTTTATCTCTTAAGGGGTTTGTATTTTTTTAATGGACATTTATCAAAAACAATATCAGCTTGGTTTCATATAACACTAAATGTAGTATGTTAATTATTGAAAGCAATTTTAAGATTACGCTTAGGTGAATATAAGCATGAAATATCATAGTATGTTTGGGATTGGAAGGGACCTCAAAAGATCATCTAGTCCAATCCCCCCGCTGGAGCAGGAACGCCCAGGTGAGGTCGCACAGGAACATCTCCAGGCGGGTTTTGAATGTCTCCAGAGAAGGTACATGTATAGTATTTGATTTAAAGTATTTCTGTAGTGTTTGGGGCACTTGGTATTCCTATACCTTACCATTCTGCCACCAAAACATTTACCTTCAGGCCAGTGAGCGTAACAATGTTCACTTGGATAATAGGATTTTTAAAAAATACTTAACATATTAAAATAGTGTCAATCATCTCTCTTTTACTTTATTCTCCTACTCTGACTTCAAGTTTCTTTTATTACGGTCAAGTTGCTGCTGCCCACAGAGTCAGCATGTGTTTTAGAGGAAAGGTCTGTTCACACGTTTGGATCAATGCTGTCCGTGGAGCATCCTGAGCCCCTTCCATCCGCAGATACGGCAGCTCTCTCACACCAGGTACCTGCCTGTGGACACCCGCACGTTGCTTGCTTCTTCCCTGTTTAATTTAATGTTTAATTTAATGTTAATGTTTAATGTTTAATTTAATGTTTAATTTAATTTAATTTAATTTAATTTAATGATTTCTATCACACATTTATATCACAGAAACTGTACTTTATCCTTTCACAATATGCCCATGAAATAATCTGCTTTGAACTAAAGAAGATTGAAAGAAATAAATGCATATAGACCTTGCACACATTCCCAAGAATCAGCCACTCAACCAGACAAAACAACTCCATTTAATTTCTTTCCAAGTGGGGATCACTCCAGCCAAACAAATTTCCCTGCCAGAACTCTATCTTGTCAGTTCTATTTGAGATAAAACCATTTTTATGGGGGGAGGGGGGAATAATTTGGACAGCATCAGCAGGATGTTTATTATGAAACGTGATTCATGAAATGCAATTATCTTGACATAAGGGGAACTCAAGCTCATAGGTGTGAGACAGCATACAGATATGTTGATCTAAGTGAAGTCTGGCTTCTATCTAGTGGAATCTACTGTTAATCCAGGTTATATATCCATAAATATACTCCAAGGCAATCTTTCTCTTTCAAGCAAGCAGAAGTAGAAGAAATGCACTTATGCTTAGGAACACTGTCTTTGAGTTATAAAGAAAAATGCTGGAATGGGTTCATGGCTCTTCAGACTTATGTTCAGTAAAGTTATCTCCTCCACTCTTGTGAAAGCATCCATGCTTATGTGCAGCTTTCCCCCTGGCAATTTAAAACTACTCAGTGTGGAAGATAAGCACTTATCACTCTAAAGTTCAGTAGCATGTGTCATTTTGGCCAGAGGGAGGAGGATGGAGGGTTAATATTTGCTTAGTCCTCACACTATCACCTAAAATACCAGGACAGTATTTCCTCCTTTGAAAAGAGAAGAAACTATGAAAAATGACATTCTGCGCTCAAATCTCTATTTATCGGAAATAATGCTAATTTGAAATTATCTTGTCTAAAATGTTTGTCCCCTGACCTGTGTGTGCATATACATTCAGTCTGAACTGAACTTTTCCCTTTAACAGGCTGAATGATTAAGGCTCCACTGGAAAGGGAGATATATGAGTCATGCTTTAAAAATATAACTCAAACTAAAAAATTAATTTGAAAGCCTGTGAAAAATGCTAGCTGAAATAGTATTGACTGGTAGAAATGCCTCTTTTTGAAAGCTGAAAATCTTCTGAAAAGCTGAAAAAACACTTGAGAAATTCTCAGTGGTCTGAGTCTGATGCAGTGTATGTTTTTTGTAGTGTATATTTATTGTAAAATGGTAATCTTTAAAGTTGCCAGACTAAAATGGATTTTAATTATCCACATATATTTCAGAGAAAGTTAGAGAAAAGTTAGAAAGGAATATACACTTTGACTCTTTTTCATAATATTAACAACTGAAATAGTTTTGGGATACATTTATTGCATAGAGGAAAAGACATACTTGCTATGTCTAATGCTCTTCACATTTCTCTACAAGATTTTCTCCAGCGATGAAATAACAGAGTATCATATCACAGAACACACTCTAGGAATAAAATTCATGGTTCACGAAATAAGTTATTTCAAAAACTACCTGTATTTCAAAGCTTCTTGGTAATGAACAAGATGAAGAGGAAAAAACATGTTAAGTTTTGTCACTTATTTACAAACAATAGCCTGGCAAAATAAATATGATTGTTTACTACAGGCACAGTGTAAGGAAGCATTTAGTTATTCATTGTCCTCTTTTTAATTGACTGTTAATTGCCATGCCATCATTTAGTGATCTTCATTGTTTTTCTGAGCAAACTTTTAAAGTTTGTGTAATTATTTTGGTTTTGTCATTAACAGCTCATTTTTTCCTCAATTAGTCATCACTAGCATTCCTAAACAAGCAGCAGCAAGTAAATAATGATACCACTGCACAATACTTTATAAACAGAAGAAAAATTTAGACCAGTTCTTAGCTGGCAGTCGTGTGGGAGGGGGGGAGGTTCTTATTCCAAACAACTGGATTAGCATGACAATAAGTGATACTGTAACTGCAGCCCTAGATATACTCAGAGAAGACAAAGCTTTATCTTTAAAAATTAAAAGTTGAACCATAGTAGTTATAAGGATTAGAGAGGGTGACCAGATGAAGAAGAAATTTTTCACATTTTAGGTTTTTAAAAACTATCACCAGAAATATGTGTTCTCACTTCATGTAGAGCTTCATTTCAGGAGCTTCTTTTTCTAAGACCTTCCAACAACTTTAGAAACAAGGGACATGTTGTGGATTTCTTCTAATATCCCCCTACACATACATACAAAGACGGGAGACAGGGAAGACAGAAGCAGGCTTGTGAGAAAAGAGTTACAAGTCCTAAGACGATTTCAGATCCTTTGATTTCAGACACACTGAAGGAGTTTCATCTTATCTAAACTGAAGTATAGCCATGTTTTTCTAACCAGTTCCACATTCCACCTTCAGTGTCAACTGTTCTCATTGTAAATACTAAACTTCATCCAAATCATAAGTGACTTAATTCCAATTTTCTTCTTAAGAAATTAATTACATACTGAGAAGAAAAAAAAAAATATTAAAGTCCTGTATCTGAATTAGCTTCTCCATTCATGCCACAAAAGAGGCTGTCTACCATATACACTGCTGACCAGGAAGGAGTCACCTTTCTCGTTGCTCTGTGACATGTCCTGGGGGAGTGCTCAGCACTGTCCCAGTACCACTGGAGGAAAATGCCCTCCCTCTGTTTCTACCAATCTTGCCTGTCACTCTACACCCCATACTGCTGATACAACCCTCTGTGCTGCCATTTGTTCTCCTGCACTCTTTCCCGTGCTAACATTAAGTTGCCCCATAATAGGAGAGGAACTATGAGAAAGCAACGGCCTATATATCTTTTGGAAGATAATGGAAGAAATCATTATGCCACACGTGAGTGAGTGAGTGAGTGAGTGAGTGAGTGAGTGAGTGAGTGAGTGAGTGAGTGAGTGAGTGAGTGAGTGAGTGAGTGAGTGAGAAAGAGAGCATGTGAGAGTCTGTGTGTGTATGACTACCCTGAGATTATATGATCCTTTCCCATCTTTTTTCAATAAACAAATAAATAAATGTGAGTTGGATGATCCCATCAGCTATTTAGTGATTCTATTAGCAACCACTTTGAGTAAAGTGGTGAAAAGAACTAATAGAATTAACAGCTGTAACTGATAGCAAAAAAGAGGGATTTGGCCTCAATCAAGAGGTGCTCTCAGAGAATCAGTATCTATATGCAGAAGGAGGCAGCACCTCAGAATACCAGATTCCAAACAAATTTCAGTGAAAGGAAACAGCACTTTAATATTACACAGTATAAGATGAATGCTTCTTGCAGCAAAGGGTTGTCTTTTTGACACCTGCCAGACCCAAAGCAGTTATACCTCTGCTACCTCAAAACGAGCCATAGAGACAAGAGAGTCTTAGGTAATAAATTATACTAAATTTGCAGGGTTGTGACACATTCCTTGGGACTTACGGGATTTCTGAGCAAAGCCACTCACCCTGCTACCCATTGAGTACAGTCAAGAATATGCCAAGGAGGTGGACCATGTGTGAAGCTTGCATTACTTCCTACAGTCTTGGGTAAGGAATGCTTTACTGTTGTCTATTTGCCTTGATTTATGCCTGATTTGCATGAAGTGAAGTGCAAAATTCCAATGAACACGTTTATTCATAACATGCAAAAAAAGTAACATTGATAACAAGTGTTCATAAAAGAGAAACAACAAAGGGACTTGCAAGCTACAACTTGTCTAATCACATCTAGGTAACACCAGAAATCTGTTTCCCCCATGCATCTGACTTTTTTTCTTTCTTTCTTTTTTTTTTAAATTTGTGTTATCCAATTATTAAATGGGAAATTTTCATAACAAATCTTGGTTTTGTTTTAAGTCTATAATATGCATTGCATTTTCATGTAGCTAAGTTATAAGACAGTGCAATGAGAAGATCAGACTATGTGGGCTTTTGTCAGAACGATGCTCTAGTACTTCTCTTTGAATTTACCATTTTTTTGTTATGACACCAAGCAGTAAAAAACAAGTGGTTAGTGGTACATCTACTTTATACAAGTCAGTAGTTTCCCATCAAATCAAGTGTTGGCACATCACAGGTGAAGCCGAGTTTATAGACTGTAAATCCAGAGTAGAAAGCACAGGTGAGTAAAGCCTAAATTATTGGATATGCAGTTAGCCAGAGCATTAGCAGATTAGCTTAGTTTCAAAGCTAACAGGAAACATACAGCAATAAAGAGAAGCCATAAAACTTCCCAGGAAGACACGTGAAGACACTGCTCTAAAGAATGCAGACTGAGAGGGAAGTGGTGATGCCTCAAGTCCCTTATGAGGACTTGAGCAATGACCAGTTTTCTCAGAATTCCTGCAGAAATGATGGCGAACCACTCTGCTAAAATCTTCGCATTCTGCAAGATTATCAAGTTCGAAGACTGTGCTAAGGTTGGTTCACTCTTCCACCTCAACTTCATAGTAGTTTATTTTTTATTTATTTATTTCTGAGTTGTTTGGCTAAATAGCTTATGGAATTTTAGTCTAATTCTCTTCAGAAGTCTTTATTTCACTTCCTCTGTGATTGGTTTTCTTGCAAATGACTCACCTCTATTCTTTAAAATACCTCTACTTAATATATTTGTTGAGGTGTTACAGCTGGCACTGTGTCTTACAATTTCTATTTGTAAAATATACATTTCAGACAATCTTTGCCCCTTATTCCAGACAGGTTTTCTATCTTTGTTTTTGGAGAAGTTCCAAATATTTATATATTCAAGTATCTAAGTATCTTGGTCTAGTTGGTTTCACTAACTTGTGATTTAAACTTATTCAGGTTTACTCTCACAAAATCTGAAATTTAGTTACAAATCTATTTCTGTTTGCTGCTTTACTTAAAATAAACCTGCTTGTAATCATGTCTTTACAAGTTTATTTTGTGTTATCACTCCGCTGTAACTTCCTCATTTCTTTCCAAAGCTAGAGCACAAATACCATCATCTGTTCTGATTGATTTGGTGACTATTTGATACAGAAAAATTTTAGCTAACACATCTGAGAATTACCAGGCACTAGCACTACTATTCATTTTCATTTAGCAAGCTGTATCTGCAAAGTGAAAGTGTCACATCATAATACTATTCCTAATGGTATATATCTCCCTGATCTCGTAGACTTAATTATCCACTACCCTTCTATCGATCTGTAGCAGACATACAGAATTAAGTCTACTGCTGGGGAAAGGGTGGCTTTTATAATCCTTTTCTAAAATGCTTTTGTTCCCAACAGATCTTATGTGATCCGTACTTTTGATTTTTCCTTTCTCTGGCATTCTTTAGATCATTAATGTATAGCTGTGCATCACTCTCTCATGTTCCCCCATTCCAGGTAGCAATGGAGTATAATCTTAAACACTGTAATTCCAGGCATGGTTTTTAGTCATCTCAGCTCTAAAAAGACCAGAGAGACAGAAGAACCTTATAGACCACACTAAACTTTTATTGTCACATGACAACCCAATAAATTATTTTCCAGTGAATGAAACTTGATTGTTCTATGTCTGTATGTAATTTCATGTAGATCAGGGTTGTGCAGAGGATGTTTGGTGTTTTTCCTCCAAATTAAAACCCACAGTCTGGTCAGTACCATCAAGAAATGAAACTTCATAGAATTATTCAGTGAGACCATGTAAGCAACATAAATGAAAACATTTTAGAATATGTAAGGTCTTTGTTGCATAAATTAAGGAATTGTGTATCTATTTTTGTTCATTACTAGTTCAAGAAGTAAGAAAATTAATATACCCCTTTAAGAAAACTCTCTGTCAATCAGCATAGTCATAGTAAGAAGGTTATCTATTTAAGTTCATTGAGCAGAAGTACAGAACTGTAGGAGATGGGGGACAATAAACAAGAAGTATTTCTGAATTTGACTTCCTTAAGCATTTTACTGGATATTTCTGGTGCAATCTTCCAAATATTAAGTTCAATTACCTGACTGATGCACTTATGGAAATATTTTGTCTGTTAAGATCACAAGGTTTCCAGTACCATCAGAGTGGTAGCCTTGAATCATATCAGTGATCAATACTCTCTGGATATTGTAATTTTTGTTTACTGCAAGGAGGTTTTCTGGTTTCAGCTGAAACTGGTATTGGTATTTATGAATACAGTCCTGTTTTGCTTTGGTTTTTAATATTTTTTAAATTGTCTTATCACTCCTGTTATTTCCCATAACAAACTACAACACAGTAGTTATGTGGGAACAAAGTTACCTGTTGTTTTTCTTGACTATAATTTGAATGACCGTACTACAGTTTCCCAGTGTTTGATTAAGCAACTCTTTTCAGGATATAGTGACTTACTCTTACTGGCTTTCAGCATGGCTGTTATAGTTGTTTGAGTGATTCATCAAAATTCAGAGTGAAATTTGAAAAAATATGGCCCAACAAATACAATACTTTATGACTAATGAGGGAGTACACATCTCTGAGGAACAAATTAAAGAAACAAAAGTAAAGGCAAAAAGGAGGAAATGTATATAGAAAAAAAAAATAGGAACTGTTTCAAGTAGCTATTAAAGAAAATCTTCAGAAAACAGTGTACTCTGATCAGGTGACTGAGACCAAACCAAGACCAAGCAACTTTTTCAGTGACTATTTTGACTCAGGATTCTTTTACAATCTGAAAGGAAACTCTTTTCAGGGGGATATGGTCCATTTTTCTTTTTTTAGTCACCAGCAATAAATATGTTCACAAATGAGAACGTATATTTCTGCACATAAATAAAAACAAACTGGATGGAATGGAATGCCATCTTACTAACCTGAGTGCTTTAACTGCTGAGTACTTGGACACAACCTGTACTCTTGTCATCACACAAACAGTCCGTGAGCTATTGTTTCCTTTGTAGTAGTTGACTGAGGCTATCAATCTCTGTATGCTTACAATGGAAGAGTCTAATTAAGTCTTGTTGTAGATCTTAAATAGTTCTTAATTCATCCTCTCTAAGCTTATTTCAGTTTATGCAGGTAAGTGGGCTGAATTGTAATATATTAAGATATAAATTAATCTCCTGTATTTTTTTAATTACAATTTTAGCACAGTTACAAATCAAAGTAGTACTGAGTGTAATAGGCCTTAAAAAGAAAGACTACCAAAACCCAGTGTTCCTTTCACAAACAATGTTACCAGTAGACCTGTAGATAAAGCACAAAAATCTTACCTTTAGATGAAAATAATCTATGTTTCTTTGGTCCTGGACCCCCACAATTCAAAATGTATGACTAGTTATTCTACTTTAAACTTCATAAGAACTTCTGTTTTGGAAAGAAAAAAAAATATCTTAAAAGATTCTGCCAAAACTTGTTTCAATATAATTGGATGATATGTAATATCTGCTGAAGGGAGTGTATTTATATATGTGTAAATTTTATACAATTAATCCATTAATAATTTTGCAGTTTACTGTGCCCTTTTCAGAGTTCAAAATTCTTGATCTGTATTTTGAGGCTAATTGACATTCTCACTAGTGTGACTAAGAGCAGTTTCAGTCTGCAGTTGTTCAGCATGTCTCCAAATATGATCACTAGATGAAAGTGTCTTGCATTGTGTGATGTGTGTTAACATTCCCAGCGTACAGTTCCCATGCCCTTCACTATGTCCACTTCCAGTTTCTAAAAGAGACGGTTTTTATCTTCAGAGAGTACTATCACAAATGAAAGGACTCTGGATGTCCAAGTGTTGTGAAGGCATTGATTCCAGTAGGTCCAACATTGTTCAGGCACCTGATGATTTCTATGTTTGAAAAATCTGTTTCCACCAGACCTCTTGAAAGTTTTTCCTTCTTTTCTTAAATAGGCAGAAATACAGTCCCCACTCCACCCCAAAATTAAACAAAAAAAATCACCTAAGCAGTGAGAATAAAAACCCTTTGAACCATTTGCTAAGAATGCAAGTCTGTAACCACCTTCTTCTCAAGGACATTAACAGTTTCTGTAGAAGTATCTTGGACATGATATAGTCCAAAAGCATCTAAGTGTAGTAAGACTTTTTCTTATAAAAGAGCTGGCACTGAGTAGTCGAGGGTTTCTTTGTCAGTTTGGGTTTTTGTGTTGTTACGTGTTTGTTTGTGGATTTTTGTTTGTCTGTTTTTCTCATGAGGGCACAGGATTTATTTAATCATGGTGTTGTTCATCTAAGATCTTTCTGGATAATGTCTTTTTATAATTCAGTGTAACATTCTTTTGTTGTAACATTCTTTTCCCATTTCTTTATGGAAGTCCAAAAGTAATGTATTAAGTTTTTATTTAACTGTTTCCCAGTGTGCTTAGTTGATCTTATTGCCACTATGTTCTTCCTTCCCAGGTGCCAATACCATCTGGAAAAAAATTATTGTTAGAGGTACCACCTTTTAATGACTTGTAGAATCTAGTGAAAGCTATCTATACTCTAGTAAAGCTGTATTGTATCATGCATGAAATGATAAAAGCTTGGAGCTGTTCAATAGTAAAAGATAATTTGTAAAAATATTTTTAACCTAGTCTCCAAGGTTAAGAAAAGCTTCATATCAGTAAGGGGATGAGCTTGACATATTGTTTCTTTTCCAGGAGCTAAGTTCAACTCTAGGTTTTGTTTAGGAATGCATAAATTTATGGCGTTCCTTTGGGTGTGGAAACCTTTGGTTTTGGTGCCACCCTGAGACCACTTTGACATGCTGTGAAAGGGACAAGTTTGGGAATGGATCTCTGGCTCCCCAGCCAAATACTTCCAGGGATGCAGCTGGAGAGGTAGGGCATAAGAGAAAGGAGCCATACCTGAGTGTGTCTGCGACTGAAGTTTATAAGTTTAGCCAGGTCAATAGGTCCTTGAGCCCTATATAGATCTGAAGTATGTGTCAGATTAACTGCTGGAGAAGATTATGTTTCCATGCTAGTTCTTGTCCAGGGCCAGAGCAGTGATATCCTCATACAGATCATGTCCCATGTTTTACTGTGAAATGACATAACTAAGGTTACAGAGGGTAGAAAATAAAGGGAACAAAACAAAATTTCAGTCAAGGTTTAGATTTGTGTAGTAGACATGCCAGTAATTAAATAGTGACAGGTATTGAATATCTTAAGAATAACTGGAAAAATATTTTTAAGTGGTAAGTTATGTGATAGGTAGACTACATATAATTATAAATCTTCAAAAGGACTTTGGTCTAACTTTTGCACAACAAACTGATTCCTCTTTCTTCAGTATTAATAAACTCCTTCCAGATCTGTTACTGATCATCACTTCATCAGTCCACTTTTGGTTTGGGCACAAATCTTTCCCTCTTGTGTTTTCTTAGTTGGTAGGTCACACAAAAACAGCTAAAGTTCAAACTGGGCCTTCCAGATGGTGCTTCCAGAAATAAAGAGCAAAATAATATATTCATCTTTAGGAAACCTGTATGAATGTATTATAAGAAAAATGAAGTACATTTTTACAGTTATCGTAAATAATGTATGTGAGAAAAGGTGAAAGTTTGTACTGCTCTACAGAGATGTGCCATTGCAAAGCTAATGTGAGATAAAAGATCCATTATGTAAGAAAACTTGTAATTTCTTATACTTCAAATAAAAAATGGTCAAACCACATACAGTACTTAAATGCAATTAATTGTGTACTACTTCAGATAAAATTGAAATTCCTAACATGAAGAAAACAGGTTTTTCTGTTTTTCACTCTTCTGAGTGGCAAGAAACAATCAATATTGTTACTGTAAAATAAATAAGAAAAATATTGTGTTTAATTTTGACAAACCACACTACACTGGTTAGATTTGCTTTTATTTTCCCTCAAAGAAAAACACTGCCTTTCATATCTGTTATGTCTCCCTTAGGCCAGGCTTCTAATGTAATTGAACTTGAATAGTAATTTCTAATTTTGTTTACTCATACTGAGCTGTATTGTGATAGCTAGGAACTTTGACAGCATGTGTAAGCCCTTGTTAAACCAGGAAAGGATCACCTGTTCTTCCTACCCATCCTTAACCTCTATCTACCCTTTAGCATGATCTTTCCTTTAACTTCACTGAAGCTCCAAATATTGCAGGAGGTTGCCAAAATGTGAAATTACTGATCTGTAAAAAGCTCTGATTTTGCTTTAGTATTATTTTTATCTTAATTGGTCTGGAATTTAATTTTGGCCTCTTGAACTTAACATTTCAAGAAGTTAATCTCAAACTACAATACAGCAGACATGGATTTGTGGACAAATACAGTGGTTAGCAGTAGTTTCTCAAAGGCTCAATGCATGAAGACAAAATAAAGACATCTCTTGTCAAGAATAAGTTGACTGGTGGATTTGCCCCACTGCAGAATACAATTAAAAGTTGGCAAAGTGTTTTCTTCTAGAAACAAAACAACAACATTGAATTTGTTGCCACAGTGCAGGACGCTCCACTTCTACACTGAAGTAGCTCTGGAATCCAAGAGCCTTAAACTAGTGAAAATAAAAGAGAAACATTGAAGACTACTGCTTTGATAGCCTTAAAGTAAGAGTAACTGTGCCTGATTACTGAAAGAGAATTTTCTTCACAACTCACACCTGGAAATTTCATTGTATGTGGCCATATGGGGTCGTGAAGTTAGAAGCTTAAAGGGATATTTCTCATCTTCATGCTTACAGTCATGGAATTGAATCACTTTTTTTAAGAGATCCAAGTTAAGGTTTAGAACACTAAACTAAAATTTCAGGTCTCAGGTTCACTAATGAAAATTGCTGGGAAAGAGGAAAAAAATCTAAGCATTGAACAATATTTTTATCTTAAACCTTTCACGTGTCTGTGAGGAGGAGGGAAAAGGAAAGGTAATGGATTTGACCACAGAGAACGTACAGGTGCTTTGTTCACCTTTTCAAGGAAGCTGTTTCTTTAACATCTTAATTTATCATCTTAGAGCTCTAATATCGTTCTTGATGTGATGACTCATTTCTACAAATAAATTATAGGGGAAAAAAAAACCCTGCCAATAGCTGCCCACATAAAGAAGGGTTGTGGAAATAAAAAAAAAAAAAAAGGCTGGATTTGGAGATTTTTGAAAAAATTACTGCCTACATGAATTGTTTGCAAGGTCATTAGAGATACCCTCCCTAAGACACACCTTATATCAGATCAAGATGCACTTTGAGAAATATATAATCACTCTTTCAATGATTCTTAACTATGAGCACTTTATAAACTTCAAAATTTCCCTGTAGCATTTTATCTACAGTTTAATAAAATGTGTTTTAAACCACTTGAAATCATATAGTGAAACAAGAAAAAAATACATTGCGTGAATTAGAGTAGATACCAAAGCAACAGGTGTGTTTGTCCCATTCACTTTCCTGTAATATATTCCATATAAATAAACATGGTGACGAAAGCCATGCCAGGCTACACACATCTACTTGTAAACAAAGGAGCCCATCAAGGCAAGCTAATTCTTTCCACTGGTTCAGAAACATGTGCCACACATTGCTATCTTTGGAAGGTTTAATTCAGGGACCCTCTCTTTACCTTCAGCTGATCAGTTTTAATATTTCTGGTCCCCTGAATTTCTCACTTTCTCTGAGGATTAGCCTAGGAAGCCTTCATAAAATAATCCAAAAACTGTAGAATTAGATTACACAAAATAAAGGAATTGATGTGATTTCCAACTCCCCTTCCCCCCAAAAAACAGGAGAAGAAGGAGGAAGCGTACTCAAAATTACCTTTGTGATAGGAAGATTTGTGAAAATGCAGAACAACTTCATTCATGTTCTCCTGGGAAACTGTAGATTTTTTTTTATAAGTCTCCCTTAGACTTTATTCCACCTTGCAGAAGAGAAGTTGTGTTTCTGGAGGCCAGAAAGAGGGAATAAGCAGAGGCATACCTCTCTAGCTTGGTATTTATGACACTTAATTGCAAAAAAAAAAACCTCTCTTCCAGTCCCTTTGTGAAGGGATTGTTTTTATCAGCTGATGTTCATGTAAAATGTTGAAGTATCCATGGCTGCTGATATTGCCTTGGCAAGGCTGTAAAGTCATTTTATTTGCTTTCCTCTTCGTGACCTAAAATGCTTCCCCAGCCACACATTGAAACCAACATGTGTATTTACCTACTTTACATTTGTGAGCCATATAAAAGCCTAGTCCTTTCAAACAGCCTCTTGTTCCTCTGGCCCTTCTGGCAAAATGATAGCATTTGTGCTATCATACATACATAGGGACAGAAGCAGTCAGTGCCCACTTACAAAGACATCTGTCTGAAACAACATTTATCCTCAATAAATAGCAGACACGTTTCCACTTCTGTATGTGAAAGTTGCACTCTCAGTGCCCAAATTATTTTTCACACCAAATGTGTTAGCTTAATGCGACTGTTCAAAGAAGGCCAGTACAGTGTCTGTGTGCATATCAGGCCCATGTCTAACTACTCACTTTCTGCCAGAAGCATATGATTAACTTTTCTGATCCTAGTGCTCTTCGGGGATATGAATTTTAAAAGGTTCTGTACTTAACCAGTCCATATGTGGTTTAAGCCACTAATGGCAAAACGAATTCAGTTATGTTGTAATAATGAACTGTTATAATGTTGTAACATATTATAAGTGTCATAATGTGATGATGTAATGAAAGGAATAAGTTATGTTGTAGTAACATGTTGTCATCATTAGGTTTGCTTGAAGTACTGCAAGTTCTGATCCTTCTAAGACTGCTGAATAATTGGCATAAACCTCAGAAATAATGTGGTCATTGAAAGCAGTTTGCCTATTTGTATCATGGAATGATTCAAACTGAAGCATATTTCTTGCAACTTTTTAGGCAACTCTATATGCACTGCAAAAATAATGTGAAAAAGTGGACCATCCTATAACATGTTGTCATCTCTGCAAAAAGCACACTGATCTAAACAGTATATCTGATATTCAAGCAAACTAGTAAGATTGTTTCTGTGCATTTGATGTTTTTATGAAATATTGTAAATGGCAAGTATCAGGCAATAAAATTGAATTCACAGTCTCCAGAACAACTGCCAAAATAGCCATAATCACTCAACAACAGGGGAAATGTAGCTTGCTGCATGGTTTAATCTCTAATGTATTACATAGGTTAGTCAAATTAATTATTTCTTCAGTCTATACACTTTCTAAGAGGAAACTATCTAAATGTCAAAAAAGTGACATTTTGTTATGTCCAGTCTTTCTTCTCTTACTAGTATGTCTGATCTTATTCCAATCACCAAATTGAATTTTTAACAGAAAGCAATTTTTAAAAAGAGCATGTGTATCATTTTAAAAAACAGTCTCATAAGGACAGTCTTTTAAACTTTGTTCAAGGCAACTACAAGTAATTTAATTGTAGCATGTACAAAGAATTTTTAGTGAGACTAATTAACATATGTTGATTTCTAATTTTTCCAATTTTTACCTATTCTCAAGGGAATTTTTAAAGGCTTGTTACTTAGCAATAATAGATAAGAAAACAAACATATCTTAGAATTACGAAGGGTCATTACTCACTCATCTGAAGAAACAATTAATATGTCTGCCTGAACTACAGAAAGGAGCAAAACTGGTCTTATCCCCACTGCTAGTTTGTATCAAGCTGTTTATTGATCTTTTTTCTCTTGTATCTTCGCATAAGAAGTGCTCTCATTTTCTTTTATCAGCATAATCCTCCTATGTCAATAGGTATAATATCAACTGGCATTTTGGAAGAGCTGACCAGACAAAGGACTAGTTCAGAAGATATCTATTAATATCAGTTCACAAGATGCAAAATTGTTGAAAATAACCCATTTGGTTGCTGCTTTGATTTGGTCTGTTTGTCTCTGTTCAGAGACATAGACATCATGGCAGTGGAGTAGGAACATTTATTGTTTGCTGGCTCTTCTGTGTTGGCTGAGGACAAGCCCTTTGCAGAAGCAGAAGGGAGCCCTGGTTTGCAGCTCAGATCTGATGGCTCTTCTGGGCTTATCTTCTGCCATCCCAAATAAGGAGGTGGAAAGCAGAGCAAAGGATACCTCAAATTATTTGTAGCTGAAATGTGGATATTATTCTCTAAGTATAAACAGTGGTTTTATGTTGGAGAGCTTGGAAAAAATGGGACAGATGGTGTATGTGTGGATGAGAGAGAAGCATACACGGCATATGTTTTCACAAATCTAAATCTTAAAAAAATTATTTTTTCCAAACTTTAATCATAAAGTGATTAAAAATATTACAGGCTTTGAAAAAAAAAAAAAATCCCTTCACCTGGAAAATGAGCACCAAGAAATTAAAAACTTGCAAAGAATTTAGTAATTGTCTCCCATGCTACATCATTAAAGCAACCATCAGATTGTGTAGGCACACGTCGTGCTTTAACCTGAGATAGCAATACAACCATGATAGCAACTCACTCACCCCTTCCCCCGTTCCCTCCCCGCCCCCCCCTCCCCCAACAGGCTAGAAAATCAAATGGGAAGGGAGAAACTTGGATTTGGATAAACACAGTTTAATAAAATAACAAAATACTAATACACTAGTAGTAAATATATATGCATATAATAGAAATAAAAGATACTCAAGGCAATTCCTCATGAACTCTGTCCTCACTGAGCAGCCAGTCCCAGGAAAGCAGCATCCGGTCCCTGACAACAAAAATAGGAGGAAAAAAGTCAAAAAGTCTCAGAGGCCTCTGCAAAACAGCAAAAGCCAGACTAAATGTCCCACACCAAAAGCTCCCCCCGCTACACCCCAGAGAGAGAGTGGAAGAGAAGAAAAGAGCGAGAAACTGGAAGGCCCCATGCTTAAATCTGGAGTATGACACTAATGGGATGAAATACTCTTATTGATCAGTCTGGATGTCAGCCAAGCTCTGCCCCATCTCTGTCCCCGCTTCCTTGATGCCTCACACCTGTGGGCAAGGTGCTCAGAATGTCTTTGGCTCTCAGACCAGAGCAATTAAAAACATTAGCTCTGTGCTGGGGTGTTTTCTGCTTGTTCTCAAACTAAGTCCAACAATGAACATGCTAGCTATGAAAAATAAAGGTTTCTAACTGCATGAAGGAAATAAACCCATCCTCAATCAAACCAGCACAGCACATTAAATAAAGGGACATGTGGAGAACGTGAAATTAAAAATAATTTAAACCGATGTCAGGGTCAGCCTAGGTTAGTAGTTATCTAAAAGATGCTCATATGCATCAAGTAGACATCTGGTTTTTTTTTCAAGATCTGATTGAGTCCAACTGCTGCCCATCAAATCTGTCAGACTGGCTCAGCACAGATACCTACCAAAACCACAAGGACAACAATCTATGGCTAGGAAGCGCACACACACAAAAGAAAAAAAAGTCTTGTGGAAGAAACCTGAGCTAGTAATTACAAAAGGAGAATTTAGGACGTAGAGGAATGGTATACTTTAATCAGAAACTCAGCCCCTGTTTAGTAATCAGATTAAATGGTATTTGGAAGCAGACCCATGCTCAACCATGTGCATCAACCAGTTGAAGGTAAGGTTGCCAAAGCTGATTACAACAGAATGATTTTTCAAACAAAATAGTGAGTAATGGAGCAATTACATATGAAAATTAAAGCAAGCACTGTGTCTATAATGCTACCTACAATCATGATTCAGAGGATAATATTCTGCAAGGCTGAAAATAGACCCAGAGTAGATACCTCCTTTGAAAAGTAATTTAAGGTAGAAGTGAAATCAGTTTTAGCATTCTAGACTTATATAGATGCAAATATTATGTTGTGTTTCTGTTATTTGGCAACGGAAAATATGCAAGGGAACTCAAAAGAGACAAATCCTTTCCTTTTCTGTGAAAGGTCAATAAGGAAATTTAAAGCAGGAGAATACTAGGTGATGTAGGCTGGTAAGTACAGCCAAGAAGTTGCAAGAATGAATATTTCAACCACCTTGAATGATGTAAGCATCTAAAGCAGGTAAGAACAAGTTCACTTTTGAAATTTTTGAAGTTAGAAATTTTAAGCCTTTCTGGCACAGTTGTCATCAGACAGCTTTTTCTAAACAAAAGCTTTGATCAAATAAGAATCATCCTGGTAAAAATGTTTTATTCGTCTCACCCCAAGTAGGGCAAGATGAAGACATATCTGATATCTGGCATATTTCAATTGGTTATTTAGTAACTGTCCAGAGACAAAGTGTGTGAGAGGTCCGTTTCATTCATAGTCTGTTTTCTCTCTCTCGTTCTCTTTCCTTTTACATAAATACATGTGTACATGTTTGTATATCTATACATGTATACATGTATGTATAGATATACATACAACAACATCAGCTTCATACCAGAACTGGTTCAGACCGGACCGCTTCATGCTAGGATCTTTTGTGTCACTCGGATCTTCCATCTTAACACATTTTCACAGAGGAAGACATCAATGGATATCCAAGATAGGTGGTCATACATCAATAAGATGACTTTGCAAGTTCTCTACACCTTTTCCCCAGCTTAAAATAGTCTCCCACAGCCAGGCATTTACATTAAAGTTAGTGGTCCATACATTTGACTTCAGCATCAAGCACTCTAGTAATAGAACCGGCATATTTCTACTGTATTAAGGAGGTCAAACTGGCCAGCGAACATCTGGAGATACCCATAACTTCCACTGGCATCTAAACAGCCTATGTCTCAGACTTGTAACTATTGTTCATCTGAAATGCAAACATCCCCTTGTATGCCTTCTCTGAATGTCCCAAAGACAATTTACTGTGACCAGTTTCCAGCATGAGGATTGAGATAACTTCGTCCTTCACTATTCCACTTTCCTCGTATTCTATCTAGTTATCAGACCTTCAGCTCAAATATGACGAATGTCTGCAACAGTGTGGCACTGGCTGAAAGATCATCCTCTGTTGAATGTCATGCTGCCTAACTGGAGGCTGAGCTAAAGTGAGATCACACACCCGAGAGTGTGCAGTTCCAGCCCGCTTTGCTAGCAAAAGCCTTCTCACAATACCCTGTATCAAAACCTTAACACACAAGGGAAAAGAGAATAATTGTTTCATCTATAAGAGATGCACAACAAAGTCCATAACCAAAGATTTTTATAGGGGTTTTGACTGGTTTCGCCTATGACAGATACAGTAAATCTGGTAGACAAATTTACTGCATTTGAGAAAGGATCCAGAGTAGAATTTAGAGATGAAGCCTTATATAAAATACATGTGCAAGTAGTGGTAGTAAATTACGTGCTTGATTATTGGTTTTTATTTTGGAAAAATGTATCTGGGACAAGATATTTATTACTCTTTAAGTGATGTAATATATGTATTATTATCATATGATAGAGTTAGAATTGATAAAAAATGCTTTATTGTAATAGCTGCATAAAGGATTATCTGCATACTAAGTCATTACCAATATTTGCTTGTGATTTCGTTTTACTCTCAAATCATTTACATGGTGATTCATTTTCAACTTAGCTCATTGTTCCACTTCATTAATAGTAAAGAGAAAGATGACAGCAGAAAAGATTGTTTTTTCTTTTTTTGCCTTGAAAATGAGTATTTCCTACAAATTGTTGACAAAGACTGTATAGAAATCCACAGCCTCATTTTTCAGTGTAATCACACTTAAGATGCATCTTATGTTCTTTTGCCTCTGGAACGATTTGACTGGAGTAGTGATGGATGATAATAAGACAAATTTTGTGAAGTTGAGAGTCACCCCACAGCACAAAAGATATCAAATGCACTTAGTAAGCCGACAGCTAGAGAGGCTTTTCAGACTTCAAAAAGCAAAACAACCTGCAGTGTCTTCCAGTTTCCAAATGTGAGTGATCTACAAATGATTAAAAACCTTCCTATTTCCTGTATTTATATTTGTAAAAATATGTTTACACATGGACAGATTTTAGGAAAGTAAACTACTAATAAATATTTTACATATTTTTTTATCTATAGTCATTACCAGACTATTTCTTTAATTCATAAAACCATTTTATTAATTGACTAATATGTAGACTACAGTTTATTAAAAATTGGGGTTTCTAGTGGACTGTTGCATTTTCAGGACAGAAAACCTAATGTGGAGCTGAGCTGACATTCAAATTATTTTACTGATAATCACATTTTGAGAAGTCAGCATGTGAGTATCTGCCACTGCTGTTCTGAAGTCCCATGAAGAAACAATAAGACCCTGAATAAAATATGTTTGAGCCAGCAGCGAGCTAGTAGTGTGTGGTCTGTTACAGATGCACTGAATGGATAGCAGAAATACTCTACCATGGGTGAAGCCAGTCAGATTTCTCACAGGTATAGTTTCAGGTACTTTTGGGTACTCAGTGTATGTTTTCTTTCATTTGAAAACATCTCACAGAGATGATGAAGAAAATATTAGGTTTCTGTGAGCCTTGTCGTGCCTTGCAGAGTAATGACAAGTGTCCCTTCCTTATATGCTCTTCCAGTGTAGTATGAGATTTATCATGAAAGCCTTTTCTTCCGTTCCCATTCTTGTTTCTAGTGAGACTTGGACCCCCCCTTCCCTCACACTGGAATAAAGATTATGGGGCAGATCTGAGGACATTGGGTTATGTTACTTTCAAAATACAGATCACCTACTGTGTCTACAAAGTTCTGACATAGATAGAAATTACAGTGAATATCCTCTCTTAATATAGCCCAATAGACTATACATACAAGTCAAGACAGATTTGTGTCTAACTGTATTGCTGGTATTCAAAGGTTTATGTTATAATGCTGCTTATTTCTGGGGATTTACATGCTGTAAATCTAGGTGTGCCCAGCAATGCAGGACACTGACAGGCAATACTGCCTGTAATTCTTACAAAATCAATGTCACTATGCAAACTTAAAGCAGGAGTTGGTCATTTTTGGAAATCAAGGTAGGTTGGCTGCAATGAGAGCTCAAGAGAGTTGGATGCACTTAATCCTCTCCACAATAATGCCCAAGATAAGGCAAAACTTCTGGATACTTCACTCAATATACCCACACATTTGGACCTGCAAAGCTCCTTTGGAAAAGAGCTGTACTTGCCTACATACTTCTTGCACCAAGGATGCTCTTCCTCAGCCAGAACTCAGGGCTGTGCCCACACTTTACGTAAAAGCAGTGAAAGGATAAGATCTGTATGCTAAACATATGAATTTTACCAGATGATTCCTCAATGTAGATGCTTTCAAATTTCATAGCTTACCTCTTCCAAACTGGCCCCATGTGTGGGTGGGTCCAACAGGCCCAGCTCCGGTGTGCCAGAGCAAAGGATTGTCAGATTTAACAGTCCCTTCACTTTTATGCAAACTGGATGATAAGCTGCATAAAAATGTCCTGCTGGTCTCTGCACTTTCATTAATGGAGTTTTGTTAGACACTTTGTGGTCTAAAGGATAATCCCAGTTTGGAATATATTAGCTTGGGAAATATTATATTGGCAGATGAATGACGTTTGCAGTCATAGATCTGGGATTGCTCATACATTCTGATTTAATTCCGGCTAGAGACCCTGATGTCTCACTGCTGCAGGAGTAAATAACTTGAGAAAATGGTTGCATCCAGTGTTTGCACATGTACACACAAGATTAATTACTTCTCTGCATCAGACTCAAAGCAAGCAGAGTTAATCTTCATCTTAATAGTAGGTGGTAACTTTACTTTTGTTCTTGTTTCTGATTTATCTCTAATTTAGTGGAGAATTTTTTTTCCTGTTGAGTAAAACTATGCATGGAACATCCATGGAAAAATATTCAAGAAGCACAAAACTAAGAACAGTGTTAGAATATAGCTCAAATTCATTTTAAGATACTGGAAGCTTTGCCTCCGGCGACTGATGGTGGTGGTCTGACTGGCTTCAAATCACATAACTGATGGGAATGTTTGGTCCAGGGTACTACACTAAATCTACTCAGAAGCAAAACTTGTGAAAAAAAAAAAAAAATATGCTGCATTGGTATAAGGGCTCAGACACTGACTGCTTTGATGTACTGATCTGTTCCCTGTGTGCCCAATTACTTGCCAATAAATGAATAGGAGAGGAGAAATTCCTTCAGGAAACCTTGGTCACCTATTTCTCATTGTAAAGACTATAATTTTAAGCTGGACAGATTGGTAGAAATGTATGCTGCCACCACATTTTGAAAGCAGACTTAACCCCTATTTGGGTGCAGGAGCTGCAAATTGGTGGATCTTGTCACATGCTATGGGAGAAACTGTTGTTCCAGTCCCTGTAAATAAGTGAGGGTGGGCAGAGAAGCCTCTGCCCTTGTAGTTTCTCTGGCAAAGGTACGTCAGTGACACATGTGCTTCGGGTGGCTTGAACCAGCCTGAGTACTGATAGGAAGGTAGATGTGGCAGTTGTAAAATGAGGAGTTCATTCACTAGCACTGGGCCCGACATGTAAATATGTGTGACCTTGAATGAATTATGTGTAAATTTTAAATATGGACTGTGTTTTTTAAATTATGTCTGCTGTGGTGTGCAATGAAAGTTTCACACTGGGAGACATAAGAATGACCATCTAGTATAGCAAATATTTATGTGATAGATACAGGAAAACTCACCATGGAATAGCCTCCCCAAATGGAAAGTTTATTTTTCCCTCTCAATATTTTTTGCCATAAACTAAAGGAGTATTATTACTTTCTAGTTCCACACTCTTTACATAAGACTGAGTGTTTAATTGCACATAGAAGTGTTAGATTCATTTTTATTTAGCCTAAGCAGATGACGTCAGAAATACCTACTGACAATGGATTCCAGAAATCATTTCTGTGCTGTGCAAAAATCTGCAATGAGCCTGGTTCTGAAACACAGATGAAGGCATACCAAGCTTCTTCTCGCATCTGAAAAGGAGAAGAAGGTGCACAGCTAGAAGTCCTCTGTCCTTTTCCATCTTCACTTCAACAACTGTAAAAATTATTATGTGTCCTGGAAAAGTGACTGATTTGGTGACTGCCAAGATACTTTCTCAGGTTTCAACATATCATCGGGTTTCATTATTCGTTTGACACCCACAGAATGTAAAACAAAGAAAAAATATTTAGTGATTTACAGTGAAAAAAAGTCTTTTGATTATGTCGTGCTGCATACTTCATGAGAGAGCAATCCCCAGGATATAGAGTCAATTCGTATTTTACTTTGCTGCTAATCCTACTATGTAATGTTTCCTGATTAGGTTAGGCTGGGTCTACATATTGTGCTCCCCAGTAAAGGTTTGTTTGTTCTAAAATACTTCTAATACCAGGTAATCACCACCTTCGAGAAAAATTAGAAATATTCTTGAGGGATTTTAGAGGTTTTTAAGAGTTTTTACTTGGTGACATCTGGGTAGGGAAGCCAAGCATCTAGGATCCCTTTCTAGGGAAAGAGGGCATTGATAAAGCAATTGGAAAAGGGGCACAAACCCTCAGACTCTAGAAGTGGCTCCTTTCAGGCATGAAAGAAAGATATCCCTTCAAGGAAGAGGTTATTTATCACCAAGGTAAGTGGACCACCATGGAGAGATGTATCCAGCACCTGAGGGAATTAGCCTTGCTGGAGGTGATTTTTGGTGACCTGGGCAACACGCAGTTGTTACCCAAAGATTCAGATGAATTCCAGTGCACACAGCACATGTGGTGGAAGGTTGTACAGAGTGTACCATCATTGTATGGCACCTCATCGGCAGAGAGGAGCAAAAGGTGGAGGAATTGGCTAGCTAGCTTTGGCAACATGAAGAAAATCCTTATTGCTAAGAAATGAACTCCTTACATGACATCTGAATGATGCAAACCCATTTCATTGTCATCAATGGTATTTTGTTATGTCTCCCTTGAAAATCACCTTCTCTGCTAAAAACTAATACTGCTACCAAGTGCATCTGTTTGCAAAATTTCAGTATGCTAAATTCTCTACTGTAGCCCTGCAACTATGCAGAGTGGATCCAAAACACTATTAAGGCAGAGCTCACCATTCAAACTACTGGGGATTGAACAAACACAAATCCAAGTAATAAGACTTTCTCAATTTAGAACCAAAAGGTAAAAAAGTAATCTCAATTAATCATTTAATTTCTTAATTATATTCTAGAATGGATTTTCATTAAACATGCAGTGTATTTGATCTCTCATACTCATTTACCCAACAATTTTTCCTGAAAGTTTCTTAGCAATAGACTTTGCAAGTCATTATGGAAATTTAACGTCTCATACCATTTGTTTACTCCTCTTTTTTAGGGAGAAGAAAATACCTATGGGACCTCTAATTACTGAGAAATATCAGCAATTTTGTGTCCCTTAACTTCTAAAGCAATATAATCAAATGTCTGCTTACTTTGCAATTAAGGTAGCAATCTCTGGATACTTTGTACCATTTATTTAATTCACAGTAATCTAGGGAATGTTTTATTTAAGAATGGAATAATTACATGCTTTTTCATTAATGAACTGCACTTACTAAATGTTTTTAATGTAGCATTTCATAATTCAGAAAACAAGAGAGTCTTTCAATTTTAATTGCTACCCTTATTTTAAAATACATTTACAAAAGGAGAATTCTACAAAAGTAGAGACCACATTTCTCATTGCTGTAACTTGTCTTTTCTAATATGATACGCCAACTTATATATTCACAGATAATATTCTTGGAAAGCATTTTCAAAACAGCTTAGAGCATGTAGTGCTTTGGGAGTTTGTTTTTTTTGAACTGCAGGTTTTATTGATTGCTGTTTTGCAAATGACTCAACTAACACTTATTCTTCAGTCATTGGAACTGCATAAACTGAATAATTAGTGTAAGTCACAACACACTGCAAGTACATACGTTGGTATGCAATAGAGAGGACAGAGTCAGCAGTTCATTTTGGTTCTTTTTATGACTGTGAACCTACTGTGTATGTGTCCTACAGAAATGCTTGAAACCCTTGAAGCTTACTGAAAAGGTTTCAGAAGTCTACCAAGAAATAATTCACTCAATAGGAGTTAAGAGCCAGACAGTTCAGCCTGAGTATTTGTTAAACTGGAGGTGCCTCTGAAAGTCTAAATCAGTTTCTTTTCCTTTCCATGATAGAAGACATGTATCTGAGTACACAACTGCGATTTCAATCTATATAGTTCATGCATGTGACTATGCTACTGTCTAACCTATAAACAACATGATTATATTCTAATTTTCAGAAAGGAACAAGAAAAATGCCTTTATGACACCGTAGCACAGAGAGTAAAGTTTGTCATACAAACTGACAGGATTTAAAATGATTTTAGAAATGTGCTATTCTCATTAAAATTATACTGAATAGAAATCAATCAAATAAATAACACAGTCTAGATGATATGCATAGAAAAGGAAATAATGAAGCTCTATGGATCAAGAATGTGAAAAAACCTTAAAAATTGTTATTTATTTTTAAATGACATTATAATTATGTATATTTTGTAAGTTGGGTTTTATTGTTGATAAGAATTAGTAATTTTTTTAAACTATACTTAGTATTTCTTACTTAAAAAAAAAAATCACAAAAGGTAGCTCATCAGTTATGGAAATCTTAAAGAAAGAAGAGTATCCTCTTTATTCAACAGGATAATAATAATTGCTGTGAAACACATGAGGGTGATCCATTTCTTTCATGTGAGAGAAGGCATCTTAGCCATGAAGCTCCCATCCCGTGGAACTTTCTGGCTACAAGTACTCTTTTAGATATGAAGCTGTAGCACACAACAACATGCAGTTTCTTTATGGTACATGTACCATAGCACTGATTATGCATTATCTGCACTGCTGAGCTGACCTCTTAGGGGTTTTTTCACTGCCCTTCTGCTTTTGTCAGCCTTCACATTTTGCTTTATCCTGACACTTATTTCCACTGGAATAAAATCCATCTTCTCAGTTATTCTAAGTTCAGTATCACCAGCTGTTACAAGAAGCAGTACAAAACATAGGCTTTACATTAGGGTTTTCAAAAACATTTCTGTAGCCTTAAGTCTTCCAAGGTAGTCCACTACAGATAATTTTTGTCTTTCACTTTTCTCTTCCATAGTAACACTTTAAAGATGAAAAATAGGCTACAAAATAATGATGGCAAAATTTCCACTGACCTCAGTTAGCCTTACAATGATCAGTCAATCGCCTAAAGTCATCAATAGCATTAATATATAAGTACTTTTTTATTCAAATGGCAAGATTTTAACTGTCTACAGGAATATTCCCACAAATTTGTCTCGTAAGCTGGGTGAGGTATCAGAGCCCCTTGTGATGCACTGATGATGCAATGCTCTCTACTTTCGGTATTCCCTCATGTGGCATTCAGTGATTGCATTTACTGTTTTCTTCCACCTTTTTTCTGAGTCCTCCTGCTTTTCCTTTGCCAATATATTTTCTGTTTAACAGTCTCTTGCTTTTTCTGTTCATATTTCTCTTACTCATTTTGTTTCCACTTCTCTAAACTTCTTGTCTTACTTCAGAAAATTAAGACTGTCAAGAATCTAAGGGAAGGTGGAACTGCAAATACATTGTTTTGCTCCTGAGCAGTGCAGAGTTAGAAAGGACAACTGCCCTGGCAGGCTGCACCCTCACTTTTGCAGATGAACTTCCCCTGAGGCAGCTCCAAATACAAGAGAGGTGGGATATGCTGTGCTGTCTATACATCTCAAACTGACAGCTCAATCAGAGTCAGGTGCCATTTTTACAATAGGGAAAAAACTTTAGTGATTTAATCCATGGATGCCCAAGTGGAGATCCAGTGATCTATGTGCTATAATTGCTGGATCAATGTCTTATGAGTGTTTTTTTTCTCCTCAATTTTAACTCCTTTGTTCTTGTCTTCCTCCTTTTCTTCGCTGTTACTTGTCACACAAGTTAAATATTTTTAGAAATGTATACATTTAAAATGGTGATTCTTTATTGAAGAATTCTTGTAAAAACAGTGTCACAAATACCTCATTCATGACTCTCAGGCCAAGTTTCCTTGTGTTCATTGTCAGAGAAAAGAAAACTTACTGACAAATTTAGTTTAGGACTCAGTATTATTTTCATTGTATGCTACATTAGAAGTTTCTACAGAAGCTAAGCAATCATGTTTTGATGCAAAGCTTAGTTATCTCAAAATGTATGTTACAGAAGAACATTTATGCTGCCTTAATCTGTTTTTATATATTATTATCATTATATATATTGTTACAATTCCACTCTTAAAATAAATTGTGAGGTTTTCTGTCATTTATTTCATGCTTTTTAGCTTTTGTCGTGCAACTAATCAGCATAAAAGTATTTACTTTAAAAAGATATATTTGCCTCTCATTTTAATTCAGGTGAACAGGGACACAGTATTTAAAAATAATCCTGTGCTTTGTTCCATGCAGCGATCTGATGCCTCATTAGAGTCAGCTTTTCACTGTGCCTCTGTGAATCCTTTGCAGTCCTATCATACTAAACTAGGACTCAGGAGGACAAGGTGAGAAGGACCCCTATGTGCTAAGCTTGTTCCATTTGCGTAACAGAGTGCAATCCTTATACCAAATATCTCACAGGGTTAAGAGAAAGCCCTGATAAAAACAGTAAAAGAAAACCAGCACTGAAAGATAAAGTAATATTTCAACATTCAGAACCTGGTATAGAACCAAGAGATCAAGGTTTGTGCCTGCTGTTCAGACTGGTCTGGTTCAGACCACAGTGATAAATTTCACTTGAGGAGAAGCTCTGCATGGGAAAAAAAGCTTAGCTGGTTTGTTTGTTTTTATTTCACTTATGTGCATGAATTGAAAAGGAAGTTTATAGGAGAAACTGTGGCTATCCTTCTCACAGACACTGCACAGCCTGCTCTGATTGTACCTGCATTTACCGGGAGGATGGACTAGGCTCCTGGTCCCTTCCAACCCTTCACACTATCCCGTGAATCTATGAAAGTGCCATATTCTTTGATCCGAATCAGAAAGCATTTTTTGGAAACACAGCCTTGTATATATTCTCATGAGTTGTAATGTTTCTGATAAGGAGCTGTTCTGAAGGCCATTAGCATTATGTCCAAAGTATCAGTTAAGCATAGTCAGCCTCTGAAGCTGGACTTGTGCACCACTAATATTGTGAACCCTGCTACTCACACAAAGAAGTTATGTTAGGGATTACATATCTGAAAGGGAATACCCAGACTTACTCTGTGCTTTGACTCTGGTTCACACCATGTAGACAGATTAGATACAGATGTAGTCAAGCACATTGGCTGCTAGTTATACAAGCTTAGCTATTCCTGAATGTAAGAAGAATGATCTGAGGCTGAACAAGAGCCAGCAATGTCAATAAAAGCTTCAGGAATGACTAAATTCAACATGTCAAAATTTGCTGTAAAGCTCATTCGTCACATCACAGGTAGACACCATCTCACAGCAAAGCCTTCAAGACTAGCTTGTGTAGAATACTGTCACTGTCTTTTCATGCAGGTTTTTAATGTCTGAACTATATTAAATCTGTCTCCTGAAGACAGTTTCTGATGATAATTCATGCATAGTCATGATGGAAAATGGCACTGTGAATTGCATGCATGTCATCTCTTCATTACAAAGAGATGTTGTTAATATGACTGTTTTCAAGTCCGAAAGTTAACTACAGAAAGTTAAAGATAAAACAGTGACTGGAAATATCCACTGAGGCTCTGCTGTCACTGATAATTTCCTCATAATGACTGACAGATTTTAAGATATTGCAAGAATTCCAGTGGGTATTTTTCTATCCTCTGGAAACCACTTTATAATTTCACATAAGTTTTCAGCCCCAGAATGATGAAACGATACTTATACTGTGATCTGTAGCACCCTTTCATGCTTTCTCTCCTATCTTTCTCACTAAGCAATTGAAAGAACAAGAGGTCATACGAGTGAGGTTCTCTGCTGGCAATAAAAAACATTGACCGAAAAATGCAACAGTATACTTAATTCAGTGTCACATGCCTAGGTCCTGCAATCAGCATTTTGACCATTGGAGAATACAAAGACCTGAGCAATGTCTAAATGTAGTACCTGCACAGAAGACTTCCCTTCTTGCACCCAGGCTAGATGACAGTATTGTGGTCTAAATGTATGTTATTCGATTACAACTGAATAGTTTATTCTAAAAATTGCCTATTTGCCTTGTTTGTAATTGTTGATCGCATGCGTGTGAAAAGGCTGGTTGTATTTCATTCCTCCTTGAGCATTAATAGAGCTAAATGTCAAACTATCAAGTCTCCCTGTAATGAGCCTGTTAAATGTAACACGAATTGCATTTTAAAATTACTAAAGCTGTGAGCAACATTTCAGTACAAAACAAATTCAGCTTTAACTTTAGTTGGTATGTTTTTAATTTCTGAAAATAATAGCCCTAGCCATATAATTGCATGAGAAATAGCAATGAACTATCATTAATGTTCCTTAATAGTGCCTGAGACTTTTAGTCTCCCTTAGCCAGTCATTCACTCCCACACCATACCCTCTCTATTGAGCCATATATTCATATAAAAACTACATTAAAAATTATAGTGAGTCACACTGTACAATGAAAACATTGACTTTCTAAATCAAGTGTGTTTATGTTAAGGCAAAGTTATATTTGTAATACATTTCTGTAAATCATACATACATTTATATATTTGTATATATTTATATAACGTTCTCATGTTTAGGCAAAGTTCTTATTCAATTAATAGTTACATTTCAATTGTAACCTAGCAGTGGACATCTGGCAGACAGATGATGCTGTAGAGTTTTTTTTCTTTATTCCTGGTTTCTGCTACAGGAACAAACCAGTTTACAGAGCTAAACGTGTCACATAACTGGGGAGGAGAGAGTGTTTATTACTTTGTAATAGAGAGTAATAGAATAAAAGAAAGTAATAGAGTAGACCAGGCACTGCACAAGCACAGAACAAACAGTCTCTGAGTCAAACAGTCTACAGCCTAAATAGACCTCTGAATTGTTCGATATTATGTGATTATTCCTGGCAAGCTGCAATACTGAAAGAAACTAACTGCTAGTTATCTATTGGAAGAGATTAGGTGCAGTTGATTTAGATCTTTCCTAAATGTGTTATTTCTTTTTTTCTGTTAACATTTTTCTGATATTTTTTTTTTTAAGCTAGCTGACAATATCTGTAAAGCAATTACTCTGTCTTCATGCTACCAGATTCAGAATCTCTATTTTCACCTCTTCTCTGAAATATTTTTGGGTTTAGTTGCAATGATGTTACTACTTCAAATCCAGCAATGGCTTTAGCTTTAAAATATTGTGGAAAGATAAACTCGAAGCTGGGTGAAATCATAATGCCAGGGGTCTAGACTGTAACCAAATATTTTAATCTCAGATAACTGACTACTTTATGGTCATAATTAATGACAAAATGGGTGAGGAAAAAGAAAAGTAAAGAAATAAATAAGGCTGATCTGTACAATGAAATGGATATCCTAAAAGCAATTTAATGATATGCTTGCTATATGGTATGCAGAGAAGCCATGAAGCATGCTTTTTTAAATACATATTTTGTAAGAAAAATCTCCTTGGAGCATTGAAGTTTGGAGATACTACAGTTTATGGGGAACCGATTATTGAAGAGCCCTGTTTTAGACATTTTGAATGACACATGAAAGATGCTAGTGATCTTATTCTGCGACAATAAAACTCAAAACAATAAATTGTTGAAGTTCCACTCCCAGGATACCTCATTCAGGACAGGACAGACTGAGCGTGGAGGGCAGAGATAACAATAACTCTGTCATTTAATAATCAATAGCTCTGTCATTGGAAGACATTGCATGTTAAATAGAGGCACAATTCCCCATGGATCCCTACTCATACTTATGGGCAAATCACAATGTATTTCTTTCAGATGTTTTCCATTATTACTAGCACAAGGAAGCATGGATCTGTTTGCCACACTTGTCTCGTTTTCTTTGCAGCAAGAAGCTCCTGTTGTAGCAGCATCATAACATTTTCCCTCTTGTCTGAGCAATTGCTCAGGGTACTTTGTGCAAAACTGACTCTGACAAGGCAGTATCCATACTGGTTTATCTAAAAAAGAAATTATATACCACAGCACAATTGCTCAATGTAGCTACAACAATGAAATATATTCCTAGCAGTTTCCCAGAAAAATGTATAGATCAAGGGTAACTGAATACGTTCATCAAGTGTCATGAAACCATCAGCAATTATATATAGCACTGTAGGTATCAAACAAATGTAACATTTAGTAAATGGCAGAGTGAGGCAATGCATTAAAACAGAGTAGATTTCATCTTAAGATAAACATTCTCTACTTTCAAAGAGCTTCACAGAATCTTAATTAGGCAGCTGGTACCCCAGTGGGATCATGTGATAAGCAGCCATTTGACAGATTCTGGGAAGAGACAGCAGTGTTATTAAGTCATTTTTTTTAACCATGATCACTATCTTTTACCACACCTATTGGAGCCAAGTGAGGAAATTTTTTACTAGTATAGAAAAGACCTCAATGTATTTATTAATCAGAGAGATTATTACTAGAAAATTTTTAGTCTGGAAAGTAGATCATGGGAATTGTTTTAACTGCGAGTCTTCATACTGGAATCACCACAGTTTTTTGAGTTTTGGTGTTTGTTTTTCTCCCTTCTGTTTCAAGGAGCAGATACCACTTCAATTTCTTTCAAGTTCTCCCTTTTCAGCAGAATCCTGACATTGGGTTGGTTGGTACTGAGGGCAGCTTAGGCCTGAGAGGACCAGCACTGAGCCTGCTCTCCCAAACAGCCCCTGGCCCCCATTTTCCCTCTTTCTGTACCTCTGTGTCTGCTATCAGATTGCTGCTGTAACCTCTGCCCAGCAGTCAGCAAGAGCAACTTCCTATCCTCACCAGCACCTGGGAAAGATCTCTGCTCAGTATGGCAAAGTTAAGGTGTTTCCAAGCTTAGAAAGTTGTTTTCCTTCCTTAGTTCAAGCTCGTTTTATCTGGGGAGCTGAATGTACGCTTTGCATAGTTGGTGGGCTTTACAAGGTATCTCCGTATAGAAGGATGTCATCTCCCCATGGGTGAAATGAAGTGGACAGCTGAATTCATGAAACAACAAGTGCAGAGGAAAGAATTATAGATTGTGACAGAACTTCATGTAATATTACTGCAACTCTTTTAGCCTAAAGTTAATCCTTTTATTTTAAGAGATTTTAAGAACCTAGAGTCATATCAAGGGAAAAACTAACTGTGGGGTTAGTAACTGTGGGGTTAGTCAGGTATGTAACTCTGCCTTTGGAATATTAACTGATAGGATTTTTTATTCACTGTGTCTCTGTTCTTCCTCTAAGGCAAGGATAGAAGTTGGTAAATTAACCTTTTCTTTACTGCACAAAGTCTTCATACCACATATACTGTTGTATACTGTTTGTGTACATAGAACCTCAAACTGCACCTACTGTTTTATTTCAAACTCTATTTAGAAAAATATTATTTTCAAACATAACTAACATTACTGGACTACAAAATGTCAATAATTATTTTATTTTGACCTATATAGGAGCTGTTTTAATTAAAAAAAAAATCTGTTGTTAATGTTCTCTGAAATTACTTGTGTGAAGATTTAAAAAATAAACATCTTAAAAGCTTTAAAAGACAATCTTTTAATCCATCAGTGAAGAACTGGAAATATATTTTTATCATTACCATTTAAAAATAAAAATTTAATTAAATCTCTGCAAATGTTGTAAATATTTTCACTTCTACTCATGTGAAATGTGTTCAGAAGAACTGGGATAAGATTATTCACGATTACTATAATAGTCTCAGGATCACAGTATCATATCAGGGACTTTTATCTCCTGACTAAGAATAAATATAACCACAAAGCACTCTTAAATGGCCAGAAAATTAAAAGTCATCAACAGTCAACAATATATAAGAGCAACATAGTAGAGAATTTCAAGCATTTTACCTACTTTTGATATTACTTGGCTCCATCTATAGAAGCATGTAACTAAGTAAAAATCAAAGTATTCACTGATATGGAGATGTCACTGTGCTAGGCAGCCAGCACGCTTCCGAGAACATGACTATATGCACACCTGCATTCAATAAGTAAAATCTTTTCCAAATCTGGCCATAAATTTCAGATTTCTGTCTGAGTCTGAGAAGTTCAGTTCTCATTGAATTTCAGTAGGATCTGGGTGCCAATTTTTTTAACTTCTTTTCCTGGTTTCCACAACTTTAAAGGAATTGTATTTTTTAGTACTTGCATTCTCCTTTCCTTTGCTTCTGGTCCAATATTAGGGAGTGGTTTTTTGGGGGGTACTCATAAATGTAGGCAAGTCCTGTGAGACTGGAGAAGCTTTGTTTAATAATCAGTATTCTGCTGCTTCATGTAACATGGAAACTAGGCAGCTCTTTATATCTAGGTTGTAACATGTGCGGTGTTAGAACTTGAACACTAAAATTCATAGATGAAAAACATCCTTGCTGACGTATTAACATTAACTGGGGGTAACTTGGATCAATTGTATCTTTACACAGGATTAAACCACCAGATGGATATTTTTGCGGTTGTATAGTGTTATGAAATTTACTTCAGGAGAAACAAATTACCATCAGTACCAGTGACGCTAAAGTACATGACTTTCAACATACTTGAAATCACATAGCAATTTCTCTGTGTTCTGAAGCACAATTAATCCAATTCCCATTTATTGTGTTCTATGAGTAAAACATTCAACCCTCCCCAAAAGAAGTCATCCAAGGGATATACTAAAATATTTTTATTGATGGTCTTAAAAAAATCTACAGTCTCCTAGCACCTCAGAAGGTTATTGAGAAGCAGCATACAATATGCAATGTCCACTCACAAACTTCCTCAAAATAAGCATTGGGAATACCTTGGCTCGCTTTCAGGTATTCTTAAAAATATGAAAAAAGGATTTACTTTACACTGAACTTCTTCAGAACTACTGCATTGATATGTTCATTAACATCAAAAACTTTGAAGAATATTTATCTTTATCTAGTTCAGCGTCTCTGTTCATTTTGAAATGACATAGAAAAGCTGAGTGTAAAGTAACAGAAGTGTATTACCAGTGTAATATAAGCAATGCAATATAAACAGCCATTTAAGCTATTTTTACATTTTCCTTTCCAGATACAAAACAGTCTGCATAAAAGATTAAGTACTTTTAAACTATTACTGTTATCGTCCATATGGTTCTAAATACAAAGAACAGACTTTCAAGGAAGCTGACTGAAATACCTCAGTTTAATCAAAGCTCAAGAAAGCCATTTGTGTTAAGTTCCTTTCCCCGTTTTTAATTCTTTACACTCACTCATTGCATTTTATTTCAGATTAGATTTTAGTGCTTTTGGCAATGCAGCTTACAAAGCCCAGGAAATGGAAAGTGCTAGAAATAAAGAAGCTACAGCTGTGGAACAAGTTTTCTGAAGGGATTAGAACACAGAGGGATGTGCTGGAAGATCCCGCTTTCTATGGAAAAGCCTTGCTGTTTCATTACTTTGAAAACTTTTGGTCATCTTCTGCAACAGTAATACATCTAAAATTAAGAAATAACATGTGATATTCTTCTGCAGTACTGGTAGTCTCAGTGTTTAAAAACTATCAATATTAAATCCTCTGTGGTCAAACTCTTTTGACCCAACTGACTCAACCTCAGAAGTGCTCAGTTCCATGCTCTCCTTCCTGTCAAAGACACACTTCTCATTTGTTAAGGACATTTGTATGTAAAGGAATGCAAAAAGAGATAAAATCACATCCTTTACTCTGAGTGAAGACAAACACATAGAGCAGAAAAAGCATATTTCTAGCTACTGAGATACAGCTGCACAAATAAACACTGTTCTCATACAGTTTGCTCTGAGTCCATTCTGGATCCAACAGCAGACATGGGATGACATGCCAGAGTACTTGTGATGAGAAGATTTGCACAAAAGACACACCAGTCTGTCACTGCCACTGGTCACTATGCATGTTTTCGGATTCAGCTTGTTAATAAGATCCAAAAAGTATCCACAAATGCATCTTTTATGCACCCACCTGAAAGAGGAAGGTGTAAAACTTCCAGGGAATGCAGTTTACCATGTCAGGATATTTGCTCTGAAGGAAAGACATAGAACAGGCATAACATACGTGACTCTTCTTTTTCTTGCAATGTAAGACAAATGTTGTGTTTTGAGAAAGGAACCCTAAAAATTAATACTCCTAATGTTTCAGGATGAAAGTGAAGAATTGAAATTAAGAAATTCAGGAAGAATTAAAATGATAGTTATTATCAGTTGTATTTTCTTACAGATTTGGAAAATAAAGTAGCAATTAAAATGAGGCAAATATAACAACAGGCAAATCCTTCAAAGTAGAAGATTCCTTTAGTGTAAAGCACAGAAGAAAGAAGGAAAGAAGGAAAGAAGGAAAGAAGGAAAGAAGGAAAGAAGGAAAGAAGGAAAGAAAGGAAGAAAGGAAGAAAGAAAGAAAGGAAGAAAGAAAGGAAGAAAGAAAGGAAGAAAGAAAGGAAGAAAGAAAGGAAGAAAGAAAGGAAGAAAGAAAGGAAGAAAGAAAGGAAGAAAGAAAGGAAGAAAGAAAGGAAGAAAGAAAGGAAGAAAGAAAGGAAGAAAGAAAGGAAGAAAGAAAGGAAGAAAGAAAGAAAGAAAGAAAGAAAGAAAGAAAGAAAGAAAGAAAGAAAGAAAGAAAGAAAGAAAGAAAGAAAGAAAGAAAGAAAGAAAGAAAGAAAGAAAGAAAGAAAGAGAAAGAAAGAAAAAGAAAGAAAAAGAAAGAAAGAAAGTGAAAGAAAGAAAGAGGGAAGGAGGGAGGGGGAAAGGAAGAAAGGAAGAAAGAAATAACTTGTTTCATACTAATACCATGAATACACAGGCAAGCACTTAATTTTTAAACATGTACACAGCACTGCAGATTTATTGCTTGAAAGGAGAAAAAAAAAGCCAGAAAGCCAGAGTACTTAAATAGAGAATGAATAGCCAAAACATCATTATATGTAAACATGTGAAGTGTTTAATAAATATTTCTGAATTTTACTTGGAAAGAAACAAGGAGAGATTATATTGCATATCAATGTTGAAGATTTTAATCACCTATGTGGATGGTGGAGAAATAACGTAAGCTGAACAAGATGAGATAGTTTACCCACAGTAGCAAAAGCATTGGCTGAGGAGACAGTGAGTTTGCTGCTGCTTGATTTTAGTAAAGTCTGGAATATTGGGTGAGCTCCCAGCCAGAACTAGCAGCTTATATAGTAGTTCTGATCCAGCCTGACCTGTGAGTTGCTTCCACTTGGGCCAGCATTTTTTTCCTCAGGAAAGGAAAGAGATCACAGGTTCCCAAAAGAGATCCATCAGGATCTCAAGCACTTGTCTGGTTCCTGTGCATCCAAACTGGCTCCCAAGCAACCATTGCTCCCCAAACAGCTATATGACAAACTATGACAGTGCCATGATGCACTGCTGCTGTCCAAAAGTGGCTTGGTCTGGAGGGTGACAACTGCTGTTGTGGGACTCTCTACTGAGAAAACCCAGATCCAACTCTTGCAGCAGCTGAAGCTGGAACAGTCAGTATTTGTTGGGCAGTCTGTAGGCCTGTTGGTCTGGCCATTAAGCCTGTAAAAGTATAAAGAATTAAAATTGTCTCCTAAAGAATTAGAGAGAAAACATATAATGAATATCAGACAGCGCAGTCTGATGAAACAAGATCTAGTCAAACAAATATGATATCTTTGGAGGATATTACACTTACAATAGATAAAGACATAATCGAGGCACACTAGAGGCTGAAACAAGACATTCTTCTGTGTGCTGCACAACAGTCTGATTAAAAAATGAATAGACACAGCAACCCTGAAGCATAAATTTAATGGATTAAAATGTATACAATTAACTGGTAAAAAAATGCCATTCTTGAGGGAGAATCCTCACAAAACAGATGTATTTCTAGCATTCACGAAGCTTGATAATAGACTGAAAGCTCTCAGTACCTCGGTGATGAGAAGTAAATAAAGGCAATCCAATAATATTTGCAGATGACACAGAGCTGACAAAGTGGTAAATACTGATGAGAGAGCAATCAGAGAGATCGCTCTGAATTGCATGGCAATTGAAACCTGCTTAAGCACATTTCAGTATAGCAAATGCAAAGTAATAGATCTATGACAGTAACAGTATTCTGCATCCTAGAAAGCAGCATACTGATAGCATGTAGTATTATTTCTGCAAAAATGAGAACTTTAATAAGATGACAGTAGGGTAATTCTTCTTCTGGCTTCCAATACTTTAGAAAGGTGGTAGAAAATTGGCAATCCTGAGAACAGCACAGAAAAATTAATGAAGGATTGGAGAAAGTGCTTACATCTTTAAAATTAAAGAGGATGATGATTGTTTTACAAGGTATATGTTTCTTTACAGGAAGAACATACCAATCAATAAACAGCTCTTTAATTCACTGAAGAAAAGCATAATAAAACCAATGACTGAAAAAACAAATTCAAACTAAAAAATTAAGCATAATTTCCTGCGACAGTGATTAAAATGTGAAAATCAATTACCAAGGGTAATACTGCCACTTCTGCCTCTTGTTATTCTTGGATGAGATTGCCTGTCCTTTTGAGAAGTAAAGTTCTATCTAAATATAGTGTCATGAACTCAGCATGGGGACAGCATTTTGAATTATCAGCCTTATTCAGAAAAAACAGTTATCGAGATGGTCTGTTGTCCCTTCCACAGTAAATTATGAGCATCTTAAGATCTTAATTAAGGTCATTCTGCACAACATTGTTTCTTTCTGGAATTTTTCCATTTCTTTGTGGTAGATCTTGTCTTAGCTCCTGTTCAGTGTACAAGGCATATAGTGTAGCCTTTCTTTCAATGTTGTTTAGTTTTTAATGCCTGGTCTGGTGCTGAAGCCTTCATCTTCTATTACTCTTATGACTGAAAGGAGAATTGGTACTTGAAAATGCCTGCAGTGAAACACTTGTCCCTCCTAGGAAAATCTGGTTATGTTTTGTTAATGTGTGCTAAAAACTGGTGAGCATCTTGATATAACCTACAAATGTTTTTTTCCTTTTCTTATCAGTTGTCTTTTTTACCTTAACCATTATTATGTTAGCAATCCACAGTTACGAGCTCCAGCACTGGTTGTTCATTTTAATCAGCCCTAGTGTTTTTAATACTACCCATCATTCTGCTGCTGTTTATTCTGCATACTGCTTGTGGGTCTGGGAGAGGTCTCCTTCAAAAGTGTGCAAGCAGGTCATGTTATGGAACTGCTTCCTCCTAAAGTCAGGAAGTGATGGAGGTGCTAGGGACCATTCACATGTTAAATTTTGCCACCACCCTGCAGTGTTGGCTTTTTACCTTAAACAGGCTTCTTGTCATCTTACATGTAGGTACAGTGAAATAATTTCTTGTGGTCACCAAAAGATCTGCGAAGAGCAAACAGCCTTTCAAGTCTTTCAGACAGCACAAAAAATATGGAGTTTATTTTGTCTTACCTTTCTAAATGTTCACAGATGAGATGTCTGGGGATACGGACTTCCCTCCATTCCATCATAAAGCATTTCCACCTGGTTGTAGCAGCTGCGAAACGTCCATTCCACAATGGCAGAAATGTTGTGCACGCTGCCAGTGTGCTGACATGACACAGTTGACGCAGTACAGTTAGGAGAGGAGCACAGGAGACATGAAGGCACAAGCATGAATCTAGAAAACCAAAAATCTGTGTCACTGTTGTGTTGTGCCTTACAAACTTGCAGCGTTGAGGAAGAGGAATTCACTAGTTTCAGAACAGTGTCATGGCTAAATGACTTCAAGTTTTGGGGTTCATGGTTTAGTGAAGCTGGTATCTTGGGATTTCTGCATCTCACTGTATTGAGCAGTAGAGTAATAGTGCATTCAAGAGTCCTGGCAATTCAGTGGTAAGTGTGCACTATTAATATTTCAGTGTGCCCATTTTCTAAAACTGCATGTGTAGATTGCATATTTCTACTGGAATTTTGTGAACCGTTTTCATTTTCACCACCACAATACAAAACTGCCATTAAGTGGTTATAGTATAAAAATACATCAGAGAATTCTAGTTGTTTGATTGTCTGTGTATTCAAAAAGGCATATTTTTTTTTTCTAATTGCTGAATATCTTTATTTATGTTTATGTTTCTTGCCTATCTTGCAAATCAAGATGAAGGGGGGAATGTGAAACAGAAAATATGGAAATACAGGGAAGTGTTTTGGACACTCGAAGGACAGAAAATTAATGGCCTTTTAAAATTTTAATAACCTGCTTAAATGCAATGGATATATATTTAACCCTGTTTTTCATCATAGAAATCCTCCTTTTTTTATTTCTAAAATGAAATACCTAAGTGCCTTTATCTTAGAGGCTTTTTGCCCTTCGTATATATAAGAACTGCTCAATTTGAATTTGTCTGATTTTTTTATGAAGCTGTAATAGATATTTTTATTTCAATTTGTTTTCAATTTCTTCTCTTCAGTATTGAAATAATTTCTTTGAATCACATTTAAAATGAGCAAAGATAGGCACAAAGAATGTACTAGCTGATCTATTTTGGAAACTGAGTTTACAGCTGAATTTACATTTTGGCATTTTGTTGTGTCAGGGCTACTATGGAAACCTGGACAATGTCGATATCCTTTCCATTAATTTACATATGGAAATTTACACAGTTTGTGGTTCTTTTTTCAAGGGTATAAAACTACATGTTTATCATCTTTATGCTTTTTTAAATAATAATGAGAGATGCTTGCATTTGATTTTTATAGTTACCTTTCTCCTTTTATTCAACTCATTTAGATTTAACTGTAGTTCAGACAGGATACTCTAGTAGATCAGTGACTGTTTCTTTGTCTCCACTTCTGTCTTTCTTAGGAAAAACAGGACCTTGGTGTGCCGCAAAAGTGCACCAATACTCCATAAGACCTGAATTGTTTGGCTACGGCAATACATACAATGAGGTTATACTGGCCCACTGGAATGTGCAATTATCAACTTTGGTTGAGTTCAGTAGCTTAACGACTAAAAGATCTTTGGCACTGATCCATACCGGTATTGTTTTCTGCAAATGGCTTTATTACTTCATGACTCCCAGATTATTATGATATATATAGCTAAACTGACGGAGTAAGAAATATAATGTTATCATTACTTTTTAAAACTAACAACCTGCAAAGCTGAATTAGTGTAAAACAGGGATAAAGCATAAGCAAATTTAGATCTATTATAGCCAGATAATTAATTAGTTCTTCGATACATCAGCAATGTTTTTATTCAAGAAAAAAAATAGGAAGTCATTAGAAAACTGTACATAGAAATACAGAGTCAGCTGAAAGCTAACAGGAAGTGTCCTCACCAATGTCTAGTGGCATATTCTTTATAATAACATGCTGTCTCCCAGGTTTATCAGAGCAATACTTTATGCAACCGTCGCAATCTGCAAATCTTCTTTGCAGTATGACTTAGTGCAATGAAAGGTCATCTTCACTTCCATTTTCTGCCCATGGTCTAGATAAAAGTGCATAGATCACTGTGAAGCTCAGAAAATTGCAATTTAATGGAAAACTGCTGCAAGATTGGTATTGCTGTGCCTTGTAAAGCTTTAAAGTCCCCTCCTTGACGTTAACAAATATTCTGACTGTGCCTGTGTTAGCCAAAACCTAAGCAGATGTTGCTTTCTGTACAAGGGCCAAGGATTATACTCCCAGCATATGAGGCAGACACTCGTCAGAAGTAGTTAACAATTTTTAAGCAGAACTGGAACTTCTTAATCAGACACTGGCCAAACAGAAAATCTGTTGGGAATTAAATTTGGACCATGTATTTATTTGAAGTAAATTGCTATACAAAAGTAAAATTTGCTTTTAAACTATTTAACATAATCCCGACCAGATAGCTGCAGAACAATCCCATTAGTTTAAAACTACAAAAGTTAGTTGTGTGATTAAATTGCCTGGGTCACTCAGGAAATCATGTGCATCACTTGCAATAAAATGAAAATAAATGCACTATCAGTAATTGTATCTATGTTAATTAAAAGATCAGAGAAAGATTGCATAATCATGATGATGCATGTGCAGTGAAGTCATTCTAACTGCCCAAAATTTAGCCAAGTCCATTTTGTAGAAGGCAATAAAAATGAAAATGAATAGATCTGTAGCATTCATGGACTATTACATACAATATTTCTTTCAGAAATTTAAATTTAAGAAAAATTTAAGAAAAGTGTCAAAAAACTTGGCTCTGCTTAGAAGCACACAGACATAGACAAACAATTTGACTCTGTCTGTGCACCAAATAAATCAGGATGCTGATGTGCAGATATCCATTTTGGTAACACCTAAACTATCTGTGGTCTGGATACAGTATAAATAACATTTGTGCAGTACATGCTATCCTGTTATCATATATCTGCAAGTACATAGCCTCTAGTCTGAAACATATAGGCCTCTGTAGTGCTATATTACAATACACAAGAAGGGGAGACAAATTTGTAATACAAATTCATAATTACTGTTCTTCGCTCTTCCAGAAAGATCTCTGTGCTTTTCCAGATACTCGAGGTGGTCTGCATAGCTCTGTGCATTATGCACGTCATTGCTTGATCCATCATGAGGTGTGAGGACCTAGGGGTGTACCATGTACTTCTGTCCTAAAAATACACTGTGCAGAAAACAAGAGAGAGGCAGGAGACACACAGGTATTTAAACTGAAGCTAGTCTCTACAGTGAACTGGGAACCAAGATTACAGGCGTCTGTATTTTCTAATCAAATCATATGTATTCAGAGATTGAATGGATGGATTTCTAGAGATGTTGAACAACTTTAGCTCTCTCTGAAGTCACATTCAAAGGACAGTTTTCAAATTATCTTTTACTAGAATTAGCACAAAAATTTAATCTTACCTAACAACATCTCACAAAACTTTAAGATAATCTATGTAATCTTAATTTATCCCTCATGTGTATTAGGGCACGGTCTTTAATTATATCACCTCACTTCATTTTTTCTCCTCGAGACTCTTGCCTCACTCAATACTCCAACTAAATACTTTAGTAACATTATAGCATCAGAAAATACATTGGGTATGATCTTTGCCACCTATAATAATTATTCTGAAAATTGCATTCATTCAGTCAGAACAGGAACCTATATTATACAGTACATTACTGTCATTCATGATTAGGAATGACAACACACAATTTAGCTTATTTCCAGAGGCAAGGACAGACAAATCAAAAATGTCTCACTAAGCTCACACACAAGTAACATGGATCTTAGCAAAGCTGGCATCAGATCTGCTGTTCATTGTGCAAGAATTCATTTTTTCTAAAAAGTAGTTCTACCTGTAAAGTCACATTGTATATTGTTGCAACTTATGGAACTAGCTCAGGCATACTGAATTGCCAAAAAAACTTTAAAAGATCACAGAATCACAGAATGTTAGGGATTGGAAGGGACCTCGAAAGATCATCTTGTCCAATCCCCCTGCCAGGGCAGGAACACCTAGATGAGGTTACACAGGAAGGCATCCAGGTGGGTTTTGAATGTCTCCAAAGTATTCAGAAAGGTGATACTTCCTGTTACTAGAAAAGTGACAAGATACAAATAGTTTTGCTTCCATAACTAGTCATCTTCTAAAAGAGATCTCCTCAGTTGATTCGATTATGGAAAAAGGTACAGTGATAATTTAATCTATATACAGAAAGGCAAAACGTAACAAGTTTTTCAGTGATCTCTCTTCACCTTTTAAATCCTGAAGTGAGAAGGAGTAAGAGGTATATTCCTGTATCTGGCTAGCAGACACAGCATGTGCTATGAGAGGCCTCTGGAACTTAAAAGGTTCACCCAGAGAAACAACTCAGAAGGGAGATTCAGCAATGTAATGCTAAATAAACTGGGGGGAAAAATAAGAAATACAGAGTCCTTTTTTTAATGTTTCATAAAACCAGATTGTCCCTCCTATCCTTCCCCCTCACTAAAAGTGCAAGTGTGCCTTTAACTCTGTAAAGGTGTGAGGAGAAGTCTGCCTCACCTTGGCTCAGCACTGGGATGTCCTGGCTCTACCCCAGGCTCTTCTCTAAGAGTGGTATAGTGCTGCCTTTCACCCAGAGAATAACTTGGTTTTGCTATGAAACAGCTATGTGTTACAACGGTGTGATTCAGAAACAGTGGAAATGTGTCATGTCATTGATGTTTTAAAACCAGTTTGGCACAGTTAGAAAAACCACACTAAAAACAGGAGCCCTTTAATCCTGAAAAAGAGTATAGAAACAACTGATTTTAATTCTCATGCTTCAGAATACTGCTGCATACTTCTTATGCAACATAGCATTACAACAAAGGGCAGACTCAAAGGGATCTCAGGACTCATTGCCAAGCTAGAAAGCACTGCTGAGAAGTGAATGAATGTCATGGGAGAGATCACATAAGCCTTGCAAACCCACCACACTAAGTGCATAGGCAGTAAATGGCACATTTGTTTACAGATGAGGGAAGTATGTAGCAGCCACCTTACTGTGATGGTCTGAATCTGTGCAGCAAGAAAAGCTGGAGTAGTGCTTCTGCAATATCAGTGTGGCTTTCTCACTGGTAGATCTCTGCAATGACTGGGTCAAATCCCATCTCTGTGTCATTTATAACCGAACTGCAGGTCAGTCCCTCCACTCTCTCCATTGCCTCTATCTATTTCACATCCAGGATCAAAACAGACCTGTTTAATGGCATCTACATTCTACTGACAAACCACCTCCCCTTTAGTTGTTTTTACTGGTTAGTAGTCCTTTCACAAAAAATGGACATGGTTGTTTTGGTAGAGGATAAAACCTGTTTATTATAGAGAGAAATTGGCACTCATATTAAATATCTATTTTTTGACAAAGCAGTTCTGCTAAAAAGTTTTGCAACTGTAGCCCAGAAGAAGCAATTCAGTCTTTACAGTTTGTCATAACAGTTATGGGAGAATTAAAAACAAGTTAGTGGAAGTTGTCAGGTAGAAGTGCCATATGTGCCAGGAAAGCCATGAGGCTTGGAATAGCTCCAATTTTCTCTAGGAGCTATTTGAACTAAAATGTGTTCTTTTATTCCATTTTGCCAATCTGAGTAGGTTTACAAATTAAGTAACTATGGTTGTTTAAATTGTTTTCAGAGGGGTTTGTTTTGATTTTTTTTTTTAATAAATCTTAACTAGCTGGCTTCTTGGATAAAAAGAGGGATAAAGGAAACTTTTCTACAGATACCACTATACTGAAAGATGCTAATGACTGGGATCCAAGAATTGCTTGGGTCTATGAGGATTAGAGACTTAATGAACACATCAGGACTGTGCTTTTGGCCCAGGAGGTGAAGCAGTTAGGGCTCCTTAAAACAGTAAGCCTAATGAATGGGAAAATTAGTGTAGTAATCTGCATGGTATGTCAGAGATAAGCCATCCAGGTTTCTGTATTTTCCAAGCTGGAAAGATAGATAGAGTGCACAGAGGGGCAAGTGTATGAGCTGGAGACAGGGAGTCTGGAACATCAGCTGAATGTCAAAAATAACTCTAGATGGAAAGAGGCTGACTAGAGATGTCAGGTCAAGGGCAGACCTTTTTCCTAAAGTGCCCTGTGTTTCATGCTGATGACATGTATGTAGGTCAGGATTAAAATGTTCACACTGTGCTTATGAAGAGCTGAGTACCAGATAGCTGGTTTGTAGCAAGCCAAGATCACTTATATCCACAAAAAAATATCTCTTCTGAAGTTTGTGCCAGACCATTACTTATATGTAAATGTGTGAGTGACTGGAGAGTCTAGACTTGAGACCAAGATCAAATATGTGCTAAGTGATAAACCTGGAGTTTCCTGGGCATATAACTGAAAAATCTGGTGGGTTTCCAATTGTTAATTTAATTACTGTGGATTTGGTGTGCATATGTGTGAAACAACAACAACAAAAGTGTCAGATAGTTCTTGTTGCAGGCAACTATGGCAATAACTCTTTTGTTGTATGGACCAACTTCCAACTTAAAACATTTGAAGATTTTGCTCCTCTGTACCAAAATTAAGGTGAACTACTTTGGCAATTAGAAACGTGATGTTTTACAACATAAACTCACTGGCTAACACATACAAATCATCTGTTGTTTTTAGTGACATCTAGATTGGTGGTTTTTCAAGTCCCAAAATATCCAGTTACAGTATTTTGCAGCAATATTTCCAGTTACTCTTATTTAGGGTCTTGTTAATAAAATAAGTTTAGAAGCATTGCAGATGTATTTTATTGGTCATTATCCCTTTTTATTCCCCATGAAAAGAATCATGTAACTAAATCTATTATCCAGTTTTCTATTACCCTCATAAAGATTTGCCCTTTTCCTGCCTTGTTTTTCTGTGATTTCTTACTCTTTCATGCATTACTGTTTCTTCTACACCTGATTTCTCTCTTCTCAAGAATTAACATAAGTTCCCAACTTCTTGCTCTAGTAGGACTCCCCTATAATTACATCAGATCTAAATGGCTCTTGTTCCAGCATTCACAATGTTCATCTGCCTAGGATAATTTCTGTTGTTGTGAACATATTTCATTTATAAATACCAAAACCCCCTTCATATTCCTGTTACCTAATCATTTTTTAGCACTTACTTTGTCTTTAGGAACAAGAGAATATGACTGAAGATCACCTCAGTCTCTGTCTGGGAATAGCCAACATGCATCTGATTAAATAGGAACCTTGAAACAACATTTCTCATTAGAATGAAAGGAAAAAAATGTGGTAATAAGGTAAAAAAGAAAATGCTAGTTAGCCCCCTGACATCTTTCCCCCTCTCCCTGCAAAAGTCAGTGAAGCAGGCAGAGATCAGAATCCAAGGATACCATATGGAAAGCATTAAATAAAAATTAAAATAAAAATTTAAAAATTAAAAATGCATACAGGAGGAAAAACAGAAAGTGCAGGACTGAAGGTTAATACAAACATCAGGAATAGGAAGATTTATGTGAAGAACTATAGGTCTCTTATCAGAGGAAATCCGGGAAGGAAGTATTTCAGACAGGGGCAAGAACACCTATTTCTAAAAAGGAATTAAAAATTCGCTCTTTGTAATAAATTTCAAGACAAATGCTCTTCCAAGGCTCCTATTTAATTTGAACAAGGCTGACAATTCCCAGACAGAGATTCAGGTGATCTTCAGTGAAATTGTTTAATTAACCTTAAAGGAAGTCCTGAGGGAAATAAGAATCAGGAGTTTCATGCCTGACTAACAACACTAAGTGGAAGCCACTTCCCATTGCCAAAGTACTTTATGCAGGTGACATCCATACCATCATTTTCTATGCGAGTCATGAGAGACTATGAGAGATTATAGCTACAGAAATCCAAATCATAGATTTTTCATGCTCCCTTGATACGCGTTCGGTATTATCTTCACACTTAATAATGCTGATGAAAATGAATCAGGTTTCTACTGGTTTTGAATTTTCACTGTGAAGAATAAAAGCTCATTTTCTCCCCTTTGCATCACTCTCTCAAACATAATGTAGCATCCCCTTCTTCCTCGGATAGCAATCTCTTCAGAAATCAAATTACATGTACTTTTTACTAATTATATTTTTAAGCTTGGCACCCTAATATGACCATTATGCATACTATTCTATTGGCTCTTAGCTCTGCCAAAAGCAACAAGTATCAGTTCCCATAATGTGCGACATGAACTGCTAATTAGGTTCAGATGTTCAACGTTAGTTTTCCATTTTGAAGCCATTCGGAACATGCTAATTGTAACACAGCAGGTAAATAATAATCTGAAACTCTATTTCATAGCAATTACAAGGAAGCTAAGATAAATGTGTGAGTTACAAATGGATTTAGAAAGCATAGTGGGTTCAATGACTGGTTGCATAGTGGGTTTAATGACTGGTTATACATATTACAAATCTTGCCTGTAGTCAAACATGTATGAATCTTACCACAAGTTGTACAACGAAAGAGTGCATTTTGATGAGAAGACAGGAAGATCTGTAATGTTACTGCATCTTCCAGCTCCACATATACTAGTCAGGGTAAGAAGTTTTCATCCTTGGTACAAGAAGATGGAAGTATCTCACTCCTGTTACTTACAGTTCTCTGGTGTCATGCAAGCACAGGTGTGACAAGAGCCGACAGGGGACCCACTGGAAGAAAGTAAGCGTATGCAAAGGTTTCTCCAGTCTGATGACAGCTCTGGAAATGTCTTAGGAAACATCAAGATGACTCAATATTTGCACCTGTTGCAAATACTTCTGCTGTCACAACAAAGTGCTGCAGTAAATGTGTGACATTGATGTGCGGTACCACTGCTTGCTACTGGCTCTAGCAAACACAGTAACCAGCACTTTCAGAGATAGTTCTGTAGTCTTTAAGAATGAGCATTAAGGTTGCTCTAATTAATTGTAAACTGAAATTTTCTGATTTTTTTTTTCACTTTGCCACCTAACTTCTGCCCAAGCCTCCAGTTTTCTCCTAAGAGATTGTTTTAAAAGAAAGAGACATAGCTGTGATGGTTCGGGTAACTGCAGTAATTTAAACTATCTTTTGTTACAAACCAGCCTTGTCTCTGAACCTACCTCCTTATAATATTAGCTGTTATCACTGCAGATGAAGACATTTGTATCTCACTATACCTGAAAAATGTGTCTTGCCCAAAAAAAACAAAAACAACAAAAAAAAGGCAATTCTGTAGCATGCAGACATTCCCTCAGGTCCAATACAGAGAACGGTAAAGGAAATATTAAAAACAAACAAGCAAACACACCCACACACAAACTAAGAAATGTTTCATAAGAGGCATACATGAAGTAAATACCAGATTTTCCTGAAGGATTAATATTTGGCTATCTGGGACCCTTTGTGCTATATTCTGATAGTTTATGATACATTACTGACTATTTCCTGTAGCCACCAATTTTTCATCATTCCCACTAAATTTTATTATGTTTTTGGCAAATATAAATGTCTTTGGCCAGACAGGCCAGGCATGATAAGAAACAATCTCAGTACTGGACCGTTTTAAAATATATAGTGAGCTGCCTGAGGGCTGGCAGGGCCAGGAGAGAAATATTCAGAAAGATGTGGCTAAGGACTATGGAGTTCTTTGTAAGGGTGGACCTCAATATACCCAGACTAAGAGCCACACCTCTGATGTTACCCATCTCCCAGAGTGCAATATCACTCAACACATTAAGAAAACTTGCAGGAATTACTTTTCATTTGTGTTTTCTGTCATTTGAAAGTAGAGATGGAACAGCCTTTGAGGGGTTTTTCGTTTCCTGAAAATTTTAGAGTGCAAAATTTGCAAATGTTATTTATTCTTTGTTTACTCCTCTATATGGGGTCAGTGTTGACTTTCTCTAATTATCTATATTTAAATGGCTTTTTGAATTTCTCTGAAACTACAACAGATTCTCAGTTTTCCTTAGGATGTGGATCTTTCAGAGATGGCTCCTTTGAGTCAGTATCCCTAACATGTCTCTTGTGTTGTGATACCCAGCAAAGCAAAACTTGCCGTTTGTACTCAGAGTACTTCTTCTGCTAACAGATACAAAGTGAAATATTTGCGTTATCAGCCAAATTCAGTGAAGTTAATTTCATTCTCCTTCTTGAAAAAGTTTTTTGATAAATAAATACTTTTAGTTCACACAATTGTATTGCAGAGCAATACACAAACTACTAACAGTTACATAGGATTGTCAGCATCATCAAACACTGTTAACATGCTCGAACTGAAAACAGATGCTTTTATCTCATCCTTGATGGCTTGACACATTTGCCCATGTGTAGGCATTTGAAATGCAACTGGAGGTCTGTTCCAAGTCCTTCCATGCCCTCTCGGTGTCACTAAGCTCTGCACTCTGATAGCTTCAGTCATGATTCATGACTTAATTTATTCCCTATTCCTATCACTTTTCTGAAGTGGACATCTTTATGGCAGTAACAGGGAATGGGTAAGTGGAACTATGTTAAACTACCCCTCCTCTTCCCATTCTTTTACAATAATACTGGTAGTGAGATGCAAGTGCAGGTCAACATTATGGCTTTCCCCAGAGAATGTTGCCCTCAGTCTAATCCTTTAATTAGAAAACATGTTTGAAGATTAGATCCTGTTTGTTAAATTTGTTACTTCACTGGTAAAATTATTACAATGTAATTACTACAATGCAATAAATATGTTTTAAGAAAAAAATATTGAAATACTCTCTTAAAATTCTGAGAGAATATAGCATGAAACAGATGAGACAGGAGTTGCACAAATGTAACAGGGCAGAGATAATGGAAGAGAAGTACATAATAAAATGAGACAGCCTTTTTCCTCTCTCCCCTGCAAATCATAGAGTAACTAAAAGGAAGCAACAGAGCCTGAAAATCACAGACCAAGCATATAAAAAATGGAAACAGACAGAGGGGAAATTATTAATTTCCTGTATAACGAGAACAATGTTTTCAAGACACACAACAGGTTTACAAATGAAAACAAAAAAACACGAGAAAAAGTTTCTAGAGACTATTCTTCTTGAAATACCAAAAAACACAAACCTCTGTATGTTCTGAAAAAGAAAAAAAAAAACAAGAAAAAGCTTTGTGATTGGGCTAAATTTAGCAAAGAAATTTCCTGGTTCATTTTGTATACAATTAAGTGGATCTGGAATGTATAACATCTAGCCCAGAATATATATATCATATTAACAGCTTTTCATGTGGTTACTAAGAATAGACAGCTAGAACGTTCTTTACATAAAATTATGTGTGCTTCTTTATGATCATTATGTTATTTGCATTAAATAGCAAGTTAAGGGTACATTATATTAAATTATCTAGGACATTATTAACACATGAATAAAACATGTTTTTTGTAATGTAGAGTATTACAACACTTTTGGTGGGTTAGAGCCCCTAAAATTTAATGTAGAGAAAAATACATTCTGAGGAGTAGAACACAGCATGGGCCAGCATACAGTGCTACAGCTCTACACACAGTGATGATGACACTCATTTACATCAAGTGAGGGCTTGGAATGAAACCCTGCCTTTTCTCATTAACAGTTACCAAGTAAAGCAGATTTAGATGTGATTTAGAGCAACTGGGTGATATGGTACAAGACAGCTGATCTATGGCCCCTTAATCTCCTGCAATTTACCAGCAGCTCCAAAGCAGCTCTCACTCCAGGGCAAAGTCACACAATTAGGAATGAGACTTTATTGTCTAAAGATTGCCAAGCAGTACAAATCCTCAGCTTTGGGAGCAGCTGAGCCAAGCACAGGCTAATGAGTCTGATATCAGTGACTGCCTTAATGCCCAAAAGGACCTCCAGGCAGGCTCTGCAGAACCCATGAAGAACATAAGTCCTACAGTTCTTTGCTTTAATTTTAGGGTCACAGTAGATGGCCAGCACAGCATAATAGACAGAGACTCAGGTCAATGGGACAGAGACTCAAGGCAAATGATTTGTTCAGATTTCAGAATTTCATTCTCTCGCACCACTGGAAAATTGTCAAAAAATGCTACTAACTTGATATTAAAGAACTGAGCACTGAGTATGAGCTGAAATCAGTACTTCTTCTTGCCAGGACTGTATCAAAGATATGACTGCAACTACTGTATAAGAGGATAGGAAGTGTAGGGTTGCTTTTTCTATTTATTGTACCTCAGTACTTTGGCAAGACAACTTATTTTGATGACCACTAAAAATTTTAGAAGCAGTTGCAAATTAATTTCCTGACTGAAGCAAAATGACAGATAATTCGCATAGACTATAGAACCTCCTACTAGTCATACTAGACAAGCAAGACAGGATTAGTTTCTCTTGTTTAATTTCCCCTACTATTTTCTATGAAAATGAGGGAAGGATGTGATGTGATTGCAATATGTATGCAAGAAAAGAAGGGAAAAGGGCTGAAATTCCTCTACTTAATTACAAACCATAGTCTGACATAATACTGAATTTTTGTCTATTGTAGATTTTCTTTTTAAAAAGAAATTGAAAACAATTTCTGTTTAAATGGAATGAAGAACATAGAAATAACGAACATATAGATAACTATTTTCTGTTTGCTTGGGGTATAAGGAATATCATCTATCCATCATGCTGATTATACTGTAATTACACTGAGCCCCCATCTTCAAAAGGTATGTTGGCCCTAAACTCACACTGTCTGGAGTACTTCAGTCTTAATGTGCATGTACTACTACAAGAAGTTCATAATAGAATCAAGAAATCTGTCCCAAAGAATACTGTGGATTTTAAGCTAGATCACCACTCAGTCCCAGTAGCTGCCTGAGTTTACTTCATAAAGATGACAAGATAAGGAGTTCAAGCATTAGTGGTTTTCCATAGAATACCCTACCCACTAAAGGTTTTTACTGGTGCTACTGAAAAACGTTTCTAGGTTTTTCATTATTTATTTAACTACCAGCTTTGAGGGTGTGAACATCATCAGTGGTGAAAGCCATTGGAAGATATTTCAGGGGCTCATTAAGCTAATAATTCAATGTAACATAATTATGTAATAGAAAAATGACACAAACAGAACAACGTGTAGGGATTACAACCCAGTAGAACTCCAGGGGTTTGATTCAAAGGTCATTAAAATCATTAGAAAGTTTTCCTGGTTGTCATGTCTTAAGACCAAGTGATAGCATCAAGGTTAAATGGATTTAGATACCAAACCACCGATTATATGTAAGTGTTTGAATTTCTCAGCTTCCCTGTTCAGAGGGAGAGTCAGTGCCATCCATGAGGAAAGTCAAAGGGTGAGTTAGTGTAGCGGACTCCACCATGTCATGAGCTTCTGAAAGAGACTAGAGGTAGCCTTTGTCCCAGATGTGTTTGGGTTTAGAGACATGAAACACTCCAATAGAAATATGAGTACTATAATTCTTCTGATTTCTCTGGTGGGTTCAATCAAATATTTTACTAGGATTCAGAACTTGAATCACAATGTCCAACCTCATTCCTGCCTTTAGTTTTAAATGCCTTACTTTTCAGTCTTCCATTCTCAAATTTGAAAAAGCATGTTTTGGAAACAATCAAATTAGTTTACAGTTCTGTGCAGACATGGTCTCTATTGCACAAATGATTTTTTTAGAAACCTTCGTTTTTGTCCCTCTTGCCGTGCTAAGTATGTTTGTAAAGACTGCAAAAAACAAAATCTTGGTGAGTTGATTAAGGTTCAGGTCTTTTTAAAAGAGAGAGACTCACTAAAGATTAAATTCTACCTACTCGTGGTTCATTATGATCTATTAATGATACAAACTCACTTTAGCCATGTAGTTAAGCTGTGTTCATTATTCTTGGAATTGCTGAAGAATGGTGGTCAATCCAATAATTTTTAAAATTATTTCTGTGCTGTAAACTTTTATATGAGTATCATACATGAGACTCCAGATGCGCACTTGAACATGCTATTGCTGATAACTGTTCATAAAAAATTGTAACTATAACTTATTAAGTATTGTTCTGTATAAAGTAAACTGGACTCATTGCATCATCTAAATAAGAGGGTTAAATCTGAAGATATACACAAACACTTTAGAAATTTTCATAAATGTATATTGTCCGGACTTTACATCCACTCTTTATATTGTCTATATGGTTACTGCAAACAGAAAAATAATATCATTTTTCACCAACAGAAAAGTTATTCATATGAGAAAGATTAGTATAATTTACAAGACTTCACTTTAAAGTTTGTGATGTAAAAAAGATTCTTTTAATGATCAGTAAGGAACAGAAAAAGTATTTTATTCTACAAATTTGAAAGATTATTCTTATAAATCTGTTTTATGTGGTTAATGTTGTATAATATCTTAACCATTAATAAAATGGAAAATAAAAACTAAATGACCAGTCCATGTCTTCACAGTATTTTCTACACCCATCTTGCAGAAAATTCCTAACTACTGAATTATAACTTGTGAGCATTAATTTACATATAGGTACTTTATATTTAAAAAGCAAAATTTAACCTTTTGTTACTTGGATCATATAGATTGTCCAAAAGCACAGAATTTAAATCTCCAAGACACAATTTGTTCAATAGCATTAATACTCATAAGACCCCTGCAGTACTTTCCTGAAAGAGAATACTCATTGGTCTACACAGTGGTTTAAATCATATCTCCCCCTTTCCTGCAACATTAAAATTAGAAAATAAAAGTGAGACTTATCATAACAGTATTAAATAGAAAAAAAGGTTTGATAACTTGATGGAATAATTTTAGTTGGAAAACAAAGTTTAATGAAACTGTATTTGCTGTTCTGAATGATAATCCTTAATATTCCTTGAATATAAAAAATCTGAAAACTGTCTCTTTTTTTTTCTCTTTGCATAACTTTAATGAGATGAAGATTCTTCAAGAGAAAGTAGAGTTCACACTGTTTCTCCTACAGAAAGTAAAAATACACCACTATGGTAGAAACCTGATTATAACAGATGATACCACAAGGGGGGCTCATGGTTAAGGCCTATGTTATGCAGTTCCTATTAACAACTGCCGAGGGTGAACGACTCTTTGCACACACCAAATGCAAAATTCTTTTTGTATTGTTTTTCATTTTCAGTCATAGTATCTCTATACTTTTTTGGTTAGGCACCACTAGAGTGAGTGCTATGAATCCACAAAAAAAAAACGCCAGAATTCCCTGGAGTGAGGAAGCTGGAGGACACTTCATCTCACACGAACAAAGATATGATTCATTACAAGGGAAAACAAAAAAATTGGCATTGTGAAAGTTGTCTTTTAATTTACCAAACAAGGTATGAAAGTAGAAATAAGAGAAGACTAAGGTAAACAGAACACGAATATTTTTTCCAAGACAATATTTGCACACCATAATCAACATCTTTTTTGAAAGGCACAAGAACCTGAAGAGGTCCTGTGGTGGCAGTGGTGAGAACATAATAGACTTCAATTAGGTTTCACAGAAAAAGTAGCTTTATAGATGATCCTGAATAAAGTTGAAAAACAACAGAAGTAAGAAGGGAGCAGTCAGTAAACTTAGGTAATCTTAAAAATATTCAGAGCCTAGTGCTTTGTTCATAATATATGTGCGTATATTTGTATTTGTATATATTATACATATATTGTTGTACATAAAGAGTGCGGGTGTAACATATACAAACATGCAGATATTTATACACACATACATATATAATTTGATTATATTACATTATATATAACAAACCACAAATAAATAATATGGTATAATGTAATAAATGGACATTTGCCATCTTGGCCTTCATTTTGGTTTGAGTGTCTATGAAAATTTGATCAAAGACTTCTACTTGGAAAAGACTTGCCTCTTTATAGAATCACTATTTCTGGGGATTTTACGATGTTGGCAGAGACCTTTATATTTCCATAGCATGTACAGACATTTTCTGTGCTAAATGAGGAATGTTTTTGGCATAGTTTTAAAAAATAATATGAATCAACGTAACTGGTGATAGTCTTTAGTTACGTGGCACACAGCAAGGACTAAACTGGTGTGCACTTTGAAACTGCCAGGACCAGGGTGAGACACACGAGGCAGACTACTGGCATCAAAATGTTCCCAAATTAAAAGCACTTCCAGCAATTTTTACTGTTTCTAAGAGGCTAAAATTATAGTAGCTGAATCCAGAATAAAGAACTTCGACTGAGCCCTAATGCTTTGACTTCAGAGGCCTTTGATTTGCTAAAATTCACATAAAGTAATGGGGAAAAAATTAACTTTTAAAAATATTGCAGTAATTCAAAAGTTTTCTTTGTGTTCAGACTGATGCATATGTGCTTCATTCCCAGTTCTCTGTGCCAAATTTCTACCAGTACCGGCTTGTTGTCATAGAGAGAACACAACACATGAGAAGATGACGAACCAGGTGACAGAGTGAACTATGCACGTCTGTTCATCTCTGGAGACTGGATTGCTGGTATCAGCTGGGGACAAATGAAGCTGAATATAGTTATCCAACGTTAGTGTCTGCCAAAACCCAACACAATTTGGCTAATTCTTTCCTCCTGATATAATTATCTGTTTAGCTTAAGAGTTACCATATTCATTATCATTCTGGACATCTCCTCGATTTATATTAATTATATGGATAATATTATTAAAAACACAGAGCTCATGGAGTCACATCATCAGTCAGGGAAGCACATTAGCCTCAGGCTAATTGTTCAAGCAAATTGTTTTGCTTCTGTACATATCATTTAGATCCTAATTCTGTTCACAACATAAATAATCACTAACTTGACCTAGGCTTTCCTTTCAGTAGAAGTTCCTACGCATACTTGAAAGAGGGAGATTTATCCCATATGGATAAAGAAAAAGGTTCTATTTATCTTCAGGTATCTGTAATTGCAATGGCCATCCCCTCAGCAATATGTGTGCCCTTTTACTATGAGTTGAAGGCATGATAAGAATGAAAGAAGAAACTAGTATGTACACAGATTTAATGGCATCTTCCTTCATAAACCATTTGTACATCTAAGCAGCAAATGTATTCTATTGCATAAAACAGGATAGATGGCAAGTGATAAGGCAGTTGTGATGCAAAAGTGAAAAGCTAATTTTATTAGTCATAACTGATAGCACAGTAAGCACAGAAAAATGTGGATACATTTAGTTGGTTTTGTTGACAATCAACAAAACCACTAAATTCATGAATTTTAGCCTTGCAGGGAGGACTAATCTAGATGTGTTTTGCGGAGCAGACTGATAAAGTGCTTTCCCTTGCACAAGGCAAAAAAAACCCCAAACAGCTGGTATATCTGGATACTCTAGCAAAACATAAAGCAAATAGACAGAAGCAGCCATTAGTCTTGGTATAGTATTCCTTCCATTCCAGATGCAGAAATCAGAACCTCTTCTTAGTAAAAATTTCACATTGTTTGAGATCTTATGACAAAGTCAAGTTGGCTTACAAAATGTGTCAGAGGTAAAGAGAAATTTATTATGTCTCCTTTAGAAATCAATCAGATTGTATGGGGGGGAAGTGTGGGACTCTGGAATAGGGAAATTAACACTAGCAGATTCGATGAAAGCAGATCAAATCAGATTTGACTCAGGAAACATTTTCAGTGCAAAGATGTTTTGCGAAGAAGATATATAGCCATTTCAATCAGCAGATTTTTAATTTTACAATCTGTTCTTGCCTTGTCACCATTCACAAATGAAAATGGCTTCTGTCATCTTAGACTGCTCAATACCATCCTATACACACCTTCCCAAACATGACAGGTAACGTGCACAAGTGAGTTGCTCTGCTTGGAAGAACTATCCTTTTCTCTAGGGTATGACAGAGCCTGATGTTACCTCTGCCTGCACTTCATATCCCCTTAGTTAAATGATCCTTTAGCACACGAGAAGGCTTATTCTGAAATGTTCTTAAAAACACATCCATATTCCTTTTAGGTCTGTAGCAGTCTTTCTGCTGACGTCAAACAGCTTGAGATTGTCTCTGTCATGGATAAACAGGGGAAAAAATAAGACAAGCAAGGAAAATCTGTTGGTACTGATCTAAGAAGAAAAACATATATATTACACAGCATGTGATAAAGAAAAGCTGTTCTCATATAAAAGCTGCATCATAAACAATCCATTTTATGTGCATGGGCATTTAAGAGGGAAATTTCAGCATAATTACTGAGGTTGTAGATGGTATATTACTGCAGCTAATGGTTCAATACCTTCATTGCTGAGGTAAAATTTTCCAGAAGACTTTCATGCCAACAAACTGCTCAGAGTCTTGCTACCATTACACAGTCTACCAAAACTAATCCCAGAAGCTGTGTTTACCTAAAACCATCTCTAAGCTAGCATGTCCTGGCTAGAGACAGTACCTCCTGACCATGCCTGTATCTCACCTGCTATACCTGCAAGCCATTTGGCCACACAGGGTGTACTGATGTCCAACATTAAATTAGGGACTCTCTGCCTTGGTCTCCATTCGCACTGTGAGCACGCTCTCAGGCATCCTGAGCATTAATATTCCATGGTATCTGCTGCTTCTGATTCTGAAAATGTTAAATTAATCAGGAGAATTCATCACAACCCCACAAGCATGCCAGGTATCTCTGGCTGCTCCCAGTCTCCTGAGACTTGCACAATGCAAAATAACTGACCTTCTTGTATAAAACCTTCCATACTAAAAGAATCAGGTAATCTCTGCATTATGTAATGTGTGCTTTACTAAGATTTTCTTCTAATCCTAGGCTGTTGTTTTGAAAATGAGCAGCTTAGGATGCTGCAATTTTACTTAAAAAAACCCAAAACAAAACAAAACACTGCTGCATCATAAGCATTTTGATTAGCAAGCCACAGTCACAGGATTCCAACGCTATAAGCAAGGTTCTGATGTCAGCTAGGGTGTTGTTCTGACTGTCCATCTGCTCAGTTTTTGGTTCTAAGAATTACATTTTACTGCATTTTGGAGCAGAAATTAGGAACAGTGGGGTTTATTACTGCTCTCCAGATCATATTAGCTATGGCAGCTGTTTTTTAACGGATATGTGAAACAGCCTCACCCCATCTCCTCCAATATGCTTTATGCATTTATCAGTTGAACTGGCAATACTATTGGTAGTTCAGACATAAAAGCATTTTGCCATCTCCATAGAGCTTTCTTATCCTTGTAAAATAAATCCTTCTGCATGCAAGCTTACTGTTAGGAAATTATGCTGAGAGTTTTGGAGAAAGAGACGAAAAAAGACAGAAAAGTACTGCAGGAGTTGTACAGTAGTTTTCCCCTTCCATCACTACTCCTTTCCACATACACATCCTATATGTCTGTTCTATGCATTGCTACTACGTACAGAGTATATTTACTTAAAAAATAGACCTGAAAATGTTGATGCAAAAACTGAAGGCTGGGGAGAATTAGCTATTTCTTTGAATTCTAGTGTACCTTGAATTTCTCTCAGTTCCATACTAACTTCAATAATTTGAATTTGATCAACATGTTTTCCCAGAAATAATTGAAACTTTATTTGAAGACCTTAAGCAATAGTAATTGTGATATTAAAAATACCATTCTTGTTAGTATTTACTGCTTGTCTTGGCAGTTTTTATAATTGAGTAATTATGAGTTTTGTAAAAATGTACTGAATTTCTCATCAAAAGTATTCAGCATTAATTCCAGATCATCAAATTTTATTCTTCACTGAGGTGAAAAACTTTTAATAAACCTAGTCTTTTCTCCTTCTCAAGATACTTTTACAACTGAATCACATCACCTCTCACGCTTCCTTTTGATATATTAAACAAAGCAAACCCTTTTATTCTTTAAAAGAAAGACGTGTTACGGACTGTGGGGATGGCAGGATGTGCAGTTCCAGCTAAAGGGCCTTGGACAGGTTATATAGAAGCATGGTTTTTATGAGTGTAAGAAGTGATAGCCCAGGTCAGTGAGAATGATATCTCCGGTCAGAAAACCACCCCCATATGTACGATGTGTGAATGTTGAGCCTGGGCGTTTTGAATTAGTGGGTCAGAACACCGCCCACAAGATATGCATGAGAACATGACTGAAAATAGTCACAACATGAGTGTGGTGTGTTTGGAATATTTTTTGAAAAAGCATCCTGTTTAATCTCTTGATCCAGGCCTGTATCTGCAAACCTATAAATTGAGTACTGTTAGTCAGCTCAGCCTGGCTCCGCTCTGCTCTGCTCTGCTCTCACTGTTAACAAGAACTCTGTATCTGTGAGTCTCTGTCTGCATCTGGATGCATCGTTCCTCATCATCGCAACAGACCTGTCATCACTTCTAGTCTTTGCACCTCCCTGTGTACAGTTTTTCATCATCCTTCTAAAAACGCGGATAGCCATGGGGTTCAGTAAGTTCTTTCTGTACGAAAAAAGACATTTACAGAGCTAAAGCCATGTTCTTCTTTGCTATTAATAATTCCCTCCCTCTGTAAATAAGGGCAACACTAGACTTTTTGCTACAATGTGACATTGTGATTTTATTCTAAGTTACCTCTTTAGAAAATGCATTTTGCCATTACAGATGTGTAGCAGCAACTTCTGTATTTGGGTCTTGTAATGTTTATACAACTTTTTCTTTGGAAATTATTCAACAAAACTTGAATGTATGACTATCTAGATTTCACTATTTGCACTCAGTGTCATCTTTGTATAATGTTACGTTGGTATTCATTTATTTTTTTTAATCTGGTTCTTGATTACTGCTTAATATATTGAGTCATGCTATACTGAAAACTGTTCCTTGAAAATCCTGAATGGAAACTCCAGCACTAGAAATTACATTCACCTGTTATTTCTTATTAATGACAAGGTTTGAAAGCTCCAGCTCAGTTCTCATCTAATTATGTCGTGTGTAAACACCAGTTTTCACTCTGAAGGTCATAAATTACAGATCAAACTGCTTATCAATGGCTTTGTGTTTTACAGAGCTTTTATCACCCGAAGTCATTCTCTCAATTCAAAATGATGTCATATATTGTAAAACAGATATACTCCGGGGAATTTTTCATCTCCTGGAGTTTTTTTACTGTTGCTGTTTCCACCATGCGCCCTCCCACCAGGAGCTACAGTGACTGACATTAAGAATATTTTCTTTCATCACTTCTTTATGGATTGAATCCAGTCTGTTTTTTTTCTGTTATTATTCCCAAGTAGACTGTGACTCTCCAAGAAAAATAATGTCTGGTCTGCAGGAGGAGTAAAACAGCATTTGATGCTGGTGTCTTGACAGGGTGTCTACAGAAAAAGATTAAGATAGTCAATCAGTGTAATATAAGCAATAATAACCAGCATGGCAGATTATCTTTCTAAGGCACTGAACCTCCAGGACCTGGGAAACTTACCATCAAACATCCTGCATGCCGCACAAAGCCTTGCATTTCATAAGACACCCTTCTAGTTATTGAAACTTGTTATATCAGTAGAAATGCAACCCAGAGATTTCAAACTTACCTATCTGTGACATTTATCCCTGAATTTGTATGGATTCTGAATCCAAATGCAAAACTTGAAGTATTATTGCATTTTCGCTTGCAAACTTTGAACACTGGTGATTTTGCACTCTAATTTTGTCCCAGCCCTGTCAGTCAATTACTTACTTATGCTTACTTATGTTGCAATCGTTCCTTTTGTTATGCTGAGCAATACCCCATGAAAATAATTTATATTTTGCTGAGAGAAATCTGTCTTTTGCTTCTTCTCACCAGGAGATTATTCTCTGTGGTGTTTCAGTCTCTTGCTGAGAACATTGTCTTAAAATCACAGACAATTATGGCTTTATATGAGGTGACGATAACAAAAAAATACATTAGGTTATTCTTAAAACAAATAAAATCCTTTATCAAAATGCTGTGTCGAAATGTAACAAAAATTCTTTCCTCAGATTAGCAAAAAACAGAAGAATCAAACAGAACTCAGGACACTACTTAACAACAGTTTATTATAAAGGTGCATTACAAAAAAACACATCAAACTTAGTTTTATCCTTTTTTTTTTTCTTTACAAATAGAAACAGGAAGAGAACTAAGCTACTGGAATAGGTGCAATGAAATACAGGAATTTTTTAATTGTTCTTATTTTAATATTTCACTATTAAAAAAAAAAAAAAAATCAGTCAGACATCAAATAAAACCTTTGAATGTTTTAGGTTTTCATCCCAAAATTGACCCAAAAGCAAAAATAGGCTATTGTTTCTATACAAATTTTGGAAGCCAACATTTTGTGTTACTGTATGATGTACTTAACACTGATATAACGTGATATAAATAAAGTGCTTAATTCATGGATTACAGAATTCCACTTGCAAGAGGTCTCTGCCTCTTGAACTGATTGCATTTATAGGAAGAAAAAAAAAAAAAAGACATTGTAATTGCAAAAAGAGTTAGTGCTTTGTGATGCTATTGAAAATACAGAGATATGATTTTGCCACAGAGCACTGTGTCAGCCTAGAATGAAAATGACGCACCCCAGGAGTCTAAATGATGCTCACTGCCAGGATCCAGGTGAGGCTGCAAAGGCATCTGTATGTGTTGAAGATGTATCACTTGTTCCTCCTCTCAGCAGGCAGAGTGATGACCAAATTTGGAACTGAAGCCCATAGGAGACTCTGGGGTTTCTGCTCGTACAGCCACACATGTTGAAGTGCTGCTGCTATCACAACTTGAGGCAACATACAGACACAAAACTATGGCAAATGGCATCTTGACATGCTGATAATTCCAGTAGTGGTAGAGAAGCAAATGGGATTAAATCTTTGAGCTGGACCAAAGATGAACTTCACATTGTTATGGCTTCATTCCGGTTGATCAATTGATGTACTATTATTTATTTATAGTAATGATTGTGTGGTTCTTTTTTCACTTCAAGGGCTTTTATTATTCTTTTACAGCATATGGGAACTTAGTCGCAAATGGGAAATAAATGTGGTTTTGTCTACATGTTGAATGAAAGGGCAGATTCTTCTTTTTACAGTATCTAAAACAGGATGCAGCTATAGAGGTAGAGATATTCAGATATGGAAGTAAAATAATTGACTGAGACACTCCTTAGAGTTGCATTCACTTTTCAATGTTTTGACTGTGCGAATTAATATGCCTGCACTCTATCTAATACTGGGTTAAGATTGTATTAAGTTGCTTCCAAAGAAGGAATTATACTTGACAAAAAAAAAAAAAAAACACTACAGAGAAGATTTGATTAGTCTGTTTCACACATATACAGAGCCATTCCTGTATTAGCCCAAAATAGTGGTCCCATTAATAAGGCACATTTTCAAAACTACAGATTTCAAGCCACATATGTTTCCATTCACACTTTAAACCCTCAAATACATTAGCACACATTGCAGTTGCACATAAAACTGGTGGGAGTAAGAGAAGGGGAAAGAAAACGTGAGATAACCATTTCCTTTTGCTTTTCAAAGTAGAAAGGAAGAGTTTAAATTCCTTGCCTTAGTGAAGTATGCACTTTGGCCACTGCATGCCCCTACTCTCTTCCTTCCTCCCCATGAGCAAGTGAAGCAAGGTCCAGGTAGTCACAAAGTAAAATGTTAGCACTGTTTCTGGTGTTAAAAGGTCCTAGTGCTAGCATGTGGAGCAGTAACTTTTGTCAGAAGGCGAGAGAAAACTTATTTCTTACAGACCATCATGCAGAAGAAAGCAGACAGGATGCCATAGGGATCTCCAGAAATGGAAGGGCTGTATTACTAAACGATACTTTTTAACAATAGGGAGAAATGAACAAAAACTAATTTTGGAGATAATAATGCATTCCAAAACATTAAAAATGTTTAAAATAATTTTTTTATAGTATTTGCCTAGTAGCTTGCAAAGCTGCTTATTGTTCCGGGCCTAGCCATCAGAAGACAGTGCTATCTTCAGACTCAAAATGAGAAAAGCTGATAACTAAATCAGCCATGTGATGTATTGAAATTAATTTTCAATGCTAGACTTAGACTCATAACACCTACAAACCCTACGGTATTAGAAAGCATTGCTAGAGTGTTTGTGCCTAAGACTAATTCTCTCCTCAGAAAGCAAATCAGAGACCACATGTTCACGAGATGAACTTTACACAAGCATCAAGAAGAGCGAACATCCACTTTATCTTCATGTAAAAGGACATTCTTCTTCAAAAGCTTAGTCAGGTGACTGATCACAACCTGCAATTATTCAAGCAGATAAGTCAAGATTTTGTCTTTAGTGGAAACAGTAATAGAACCGCATTGATTAATGTAATTAAGTGTAATTAGCATTCAGACTTCCAGTCTGTGCTGGCATTAGATATTATTCACAGTTTTATTTTGTAAGAAACTCCACTTGCTCAGTTCCTCAAACTCCATGCAAACATATTCTCTAAAAAATATTAGAAGGCATTTTGCTGCTGGAGGTACTGACTCCTAGTAAGACAAAAAAGCATAGTTGTTTTCATTATAGAGACAAACACAAATGCTGAATCTGTTGGATTAAGAAATGTTAAGAGCAATTCTATTTTCTTTGGTGCCCCTGCCGTATTCTAACATCAGTGTCTCAGAAAGTCACAGGCTTTAAGAGCTACACAGAAAGAGTACTCAAATGATCTGTCCTGTCTTCATATTTAACATGGTCAGATGAGCAAAGCTTACTTTTTAAAAGATAAAAAAAACTGAGAACAAGAGAATACAACCCATAGCAAATCATTGTCCCTCTTTCCTATGGTAAGCAGGCAGGAATATTTATAATTTATTTTAATATAATTTAAGTATGAATACAGAGACCTTCATTTCTCATCTCACACAGCGTTAGATGTGTGCCATTATGGAACCAACCGGAAACTGGCAGGCCTGGGTCATGAACACCATGGGATGTAGTGTTTCCCTGTATAATTACTGTTTGGACCCTCACAGATATTGTTTAGGTTAATGTGAGATGACGAATGTATGTTAAGTCCATGACGACTTCCCTTTTACTGCCCAAGAGGCAGAAAATAATGATTCATTCAGGTAACTTCCTGTGCCTTAATATTCTTTTCTCCTGAACATGTAGCTCCTTAAAATCCCATTTCATGATCCTATATTCATTGTGCAAATAGCCAGCAGCAGATTTGTACAAGGGGCTATAAAGTTTTACAGGATGTATTTGCAACTACAGTGAAAGAAGCCCTGGGGAATATAAAGACATTTAACAGGACACTCCTCTGTCAGCACAGTAAGGTGTTTCCAGTTCTAAGCTTTTTTCCTTTGCAAAAGTGTATCTCCTGGGAGACCTGCCTGAGGCTGTGGAGTGGTGTGACACTCTTTCCATGGCATGTAGAAATGTTTAATGGCTTAGACGGTGCTCCTAGCAACACTCCAGCATAAGGGTGACTTCTAGGAAATAAAAATGAAAACCTCTTTGGAACCTTCCAGTATGAAAATCAAAGATCACATTTTTTTATTTCCTCTGAAGTGCCTTCCTTTTTTCAGTTAAATTTAATAAGATAGGAGTCTAAGCCAATATTTTAATGAATATAATTTAGAAGGGTAACAATAATTTCCTAAGGATCAGAGGTGTTTTTAGTGACACTTGTCTGACGTAATGCTTTATTAGAGAAAAAGGGAATGGGAGACAATTCTGACAAAGGTCATTTAAATTAGCACTTTAGGGCATGAAGCAGCCATTCTAGTTACTTCAGATGACAAAATAAGTTACTGCCCTCTTAACATACACAAGAAATAGTCAGGTTAAATGTCATGAGGAAAGCTCAATAAAGCCAGTGTATCAAACATCAGGTAAATGATATTCATTGGAGAGGCACATTATGGATTATCCTTTGATTTCAAGATTGACCTCACATCTTTTTATCAGAGACAAAATATCAGGGTTTAAACTTGCTGTTATAGACAACCAACAGTGCAGGCCTTTAAGTTCTTTTTAATTCATGTTTTGTTAGGCTTTTCCTCTACACCTCTTCTTCCACCCTGAGAGATGAACTATTATTTTAACATGGGAAAAATCTGCATTTGAGATTTCTTGACAAGACAAATTATTCTGGAAGTTAGCAATGTTCATTGCATGTATTTAACCCTACCCCGAATTCCCATAAAATCACACAAGTCCATTACCTCTGAAGGAGCTATGACAAGTAGATAAAACAGAATTTTAAAACTTATTTTCTTTTCCTTTCAGTATGATGATTCACTTTTTTATTCTCTGTCCTTATCCTGCAACTCTTCTGTTTTCTTTCTTCTTTTTCTGTTCACTCTTGGCTACAATACTTGTAGAAATAGTAACTCACACTCTTCCAAAAATACATGGTGTCCATGTGGTGAATAAATTTACTAAGTAACTGCAGCAACCATTTTTGAGCATTTGTAGAATTAAATAACATACCTTTTGGAAGACTGTGCTGTGTTAGCAATGCATATAAATGACTAGACAAGCAGAAATGTTGTTGTGCTAATACATGGGAGATAAAACAGAGAAAGAGACCTGACCAGTATTTACGGTGCCTGTGATTAGGATTGGCTTTCTTCCCAGTAAAAGAAATTAAATGCCTTTAATACTATTAAGAACTAATATTATGCTGAAAAGGCAATACATTTTGTTAACTCATCAAAGCGAATCTCCATATTCAGATCTAAATAAAAGATACTTCATTTATAATCATCCCCTCTTTTCTGTAATTGCATATCCATTAATTTAGAGCTTTCTTGTCATATTACTGAAAATGAGTTTGCCCATCTTTCTATCATCATTTGCAGGTAATTCAGTGAGAAAAGAGTGCCTAAACTCTCTTGTTTGGGTTTCTGGTTCTTTGGGCCTTGAAAAAGGCACTTTCACAGTGTGGCAGGTGAAATACAGTAATTAATCTTAAGGAAAAGTGGTCTTGTAGTTGTCATATGAGTTAGCAGACTGCAGTGAAGAATGGTAGAAAACTAAGTACATACCCTGAGCTGATATCCTGGTCAGAAATACTCAGGTTATACCTATGTAATCCCATGCTTTTCAGTGGCCATCATTAACAACTGGAGGTTTTGTCTTAGGTCACAACTAGGTGTCCATCATGGTAAATAAATGAATAAATACATAAGTACATAAAATAGCTAGAGTGAAACAGAGGAAAAAAATTTATTTTCTCTGTTACTAGAAGATGAAGTCCATTTCCCATGAAAACAGAAAGACTTCCTTGCAAAATCTTTAATACACCTCTGGGATAAGTAAATAGGCGGCCTTAGTTCCGTCAACCAGATATCTGTCTTCAGATTGGTTCTCTAAGGTCTGATACCGTGATTTTTTTTTCAGTTGAACCTTTGTCTAAAGTGTTAAAATTTCAAAACTGAAATAATGAAGTCTGAGATATCAGCATCAATGCATTGACAATTAAAGTAACTTTTTAGATCATTTTGTACCCACATGCTTTTTTTTTTATGAGATTGTCATGGTCACAGATGACACCACCAGCTTTGGGGTGAATTATTTCAGTACAATGCACACATGGAAAATAATCTTCTGTAGACACTTAGAAACTCAGTAGCTAGAAAATTTAATTAGCATAGTATTTATATCATCATTTGTATAACCTGCTATTTAATTAGTCAACTGAATTTTGCTGACACTTAAAAATAGTTCTTTTTATCATATTCTTAGTTTAAGCAACAGGAAACAACTGTCACTGGGTTGTTGACAATATATACTACGTATTTGAATAATAATCTTTTCCTGACATTCAAGTTTAGCACAGATTTTTCCTCTTGCACACAAAAATGTTTGTTCGTGGAAGGATGACTAGAAACTATAAGATGTCACTTCCGGCTTCCTGCTGCTGAGGGCTGATCTCAATCAGTCTTAAGGCTATATGAAGTAAGAACTGGGAAGACACAGCCACACAGCCTGCCTGTGCCAGACCGCTCCCTCACTGCAACTGGCAATGACAGGGGTGTTACCTAGAGCAACTTTAAATTAGTTTTTCATTTGAAGCAGCTTTCCGCTAATTTGTACCACCTCAAAATATTATCTGAAATGGAAAAGAGATCCTGCCATACTCTGTACAAAGGCTGTTAGCTAGCAATTAGCTAGCTACCTAGCAGGTGTATTTTAGGTAGACACATGTATAGAATCATAGAATCATAGAATGCTAGGGATTGGAAGGGACCTCGAAAGATCATCTAGTCCAATCCCCCTGCCGGAGCAGGAACACTTAGATGAGGCTACACAGGAAAGCGTCCAGGCAGGTTTTGAATGTCTCCAGTGTAGGAGACTCCACAACCTCCCTGGGCAGCCTGTTCCAGTGTTCTGTTACCCTCACTGAGAAGTTTCTTCTCAAGTTTAAGTGGAACCTCTTATGTTCCAACTTAAACCCATTATCCCTTGTCCTACCACTGTTTGTCACCAAGAAGAGCCTGGCTCCATCCTCGTGACACTCACCCTTTGTATATTTGTAAACATTAATAAGGTCACCCCTCAGTCTCCTCTTCTCCAAGCTAAAGAGACCCAGCTCCCTCAGTCTTTCCTCATAAGGGAGATGCTCCACTCCCTTAATCATCTTGGTTGCCTTACACTGGACTCTCTCCAGTAGTTCTCTGTCCTTCTTGAACTGCGGAGCCCAGAACTGGACACAATATTCCAGGTGTGGTCTCACCAGGGCAGAGTAGAGGGGGAGGAGAACCTCTCTCGACCTACTAACCACCCCCCTTGTAATACACCCCAGGATGCCATTGGCCCTCTCGGCCACAAGGGCACAGTGCTGGCTCATGGTCATCCTGCTGTCCACCAGGGTCCCCAGGTCCCTCTCCCCTACACTGCTCTCTAATGGATCATTCCCCAATTTATACTGGAACCTGGGGTTGTTCCTGCCCAGATGCAATACTCTACATTTGCCCTTGTTATATTTCATTAAATTTTTCCCCACCCAACTCTCCAGCCTGTCCAGGTCTCACTGGATGGCAGTACAGCCTTCTGGCGTGTCAGCCACTCCTCCCAGCTTAGTGCCATCAGCAAACTTGCTGATAGTACACTCTAGTCCCTCATCCAAGTCATTGATTAATATGTTGAACAGTACTGGCCCCAGCACTGACCCTTGAGGCACTCCACTAGATACAGGCCTCCAACCAGACTCTGCCCCATGGACCACGACTCTCTGGCTTCTTTCCTTCAGCCAGTTCGCAGTCCACTTCACTATCCAATCGTCCAGGCCACACTTCCTCAATTTAGCTATGACAATGCTGTGGGAGACTGTGTCAAATGCTTTACTGAAGTCAAGGTAGACCACATCCACTGCCCTGCCATCATCTATCCACCTCGTTATATCTTCATAAAAGGCTATGAGGTTGGTCAAGCACAACTTCCCCTTGGTGAAGCCATGTTGACTGCCCCTAATGTACAGGGCAAACCAATTTGTTCTACCTAAATATTATAACTAGTGACTTTGTAACTTACAGTGATTGCTGGCAGCTGCCAGTGAGCCAGGATCTGGACCTTTCAGGAAAGACACACAAGGCTGCTGTCCATTTCTTTATTTGAACCTGTCTCTCCAAGAGGCATTCTCAGGTGTACTCACCTCTGCCTGCACCATGGAAGCTGTCACCGAAAATACCCGCATGTTCTGTGGAGCATGGATCCTGAAGGATTTGTCCTGGGTAGTTTTCATCAGACATGTACTGACAGAAGCCAATACACTCCATCCCAGAATCAACATTCTTAATTACCTTAAAGTAATTAAGGTATCATGTAATTTGGGCTCAATCTGTAGGTTTCCTCCCTTTCCACGCTTTCCTTAAAGGACAAGATCTTTCCTCCAGAACTTTCCATCATTTCCCTCCAGTTCCTTGGATTTCTTTCTCTTTGACACTTATGTGCCTCCTTTCTATTATAAGAGCTCCCCTCACTCTTTCCAGGAGTTACTGTCTAACTGCTGACTGCTTGCCTGACCCATCCAGGTGTACAGAAGATCTATTTCCTGTTGTTACTCAGTTGCTTTCAGAAGAAGCCTCCAGAGAGTGCTGCAGGAGCCAGGCAGCATCACCTACAAATAAGCAACCTTCCTCCTTGCTTCCCAGCTAGATCTTTTTCACAGAAAACTACATATAGTAAATTGAAAACAAATCAAGCTGTTACAGCAGCTGCCAGAAGAAGTCCCACAGGTGCTGCACAGTTTTATCACTGAGCGATAATATCTTGGTGCAGTTGTCTTTCTTGAAGCTGTGAGAGCTTCTGCATGGCCAAAAGGCATATGTGACAGCAGCCTAGTGACACACATAGAGTAGCTTCAACTTCCCCTAATCCAGCTCCCTGCCACCCAATTCCCTGCTGCCCCTTCCCCCTGTGGTGCCTTATCTCCAAGCTGACTGATCCCAAGTGATTGTTTGGTCTCATCTGGCTTCCCCAACATTTCTTGTCTGTCCTTTCACATCCCCATTGTATGACAGCCTCTTGGCATCTGCCTACTCTCAACAGCTAGTCTATCTTCTAACACCTACTCCACTCTAGGTAATGCTGGCAAGTAAATTAATCACTTTCTCTCTCTGCTTTCCCTCCTATTCACTGTCACCAATTACTTCAAGGCCAAGATGCCTATGAGAAGGTTGTCACCTTTGTTCCAGCAGATAAGCCTTGTTTCAGAGTTGGGATCCACAGTTCAGTGCAATCCATGAAAACTGCTGGTGGTCCACACTCCGTTAGGACTACAGTCTTCCCTGGCAGCCTTAGTGGAACACACGCTATAGCAGAGATAAACAGAACAGGACTCAGATGGAAGGTAGGATGGGAACATATCCTACATATGTTAATCAGAAATCTAGCTGGAGAATTAGCAGACTTAAATTCATTGTGAATCCCTTGAGAAAGTGGTAGGTTGGTAGGGTATACTAGTGAATAAGATTTAGATTTTGAAACTCATTTTGTAGGTTTCAATTTCTTGTCTACTTACCTCATTAGTACCTGTTCTGATGCTTTTGTGACTTTTAAAACCCCAAATATGGCACTCAGGGAATACTTCCTCTTAAGTAAGACCATCCTTTTGTGCATGGCTTGCAGAGTTGCAGACACTTCATGACTTGTAAACTGAACCATTGCTACTTACAATCAATCACATTGCTGTAGGCACACTAGAAGAACACCTTTTTGCCCAAGAAAGAGAAATATTCTCTTTTTTCAAGGTTAATTCTTCAGCTTCATTTTTTCCTCCCAAGAAGCCTAAGTCTTCTCTATGTTTATATTGATAAAATATCATCTGCATAACAAAAAAGTCGGCTTTAGGCAAACAGCTAGAGAATTAGTTACTTGAGATAAATTTATATATTTGGATACCTCTTTGGTCAATTCTGAGTACACTAATACTTTGGAAATCCTGCATCAAAACACATTATATTTTCTGCAGAACCAGGATACTTGCCAAGAACTAGTACAAAGTAACAATACTGCTTAAAATAATACGTTGAAAACTTCTGAAAAAAATGAGGTTTGAGGTTGCATGTTATGAAATAGTGTTCTGGGGGAAGTGAACTGGCAAAAGTTTGAGGGGCCAGTTGTTAGATGATTAAGTAACCTCAAATTCCATTCAGCTGTGTCAACAAAGTGTCTAATCCATTATGGCATACTACCAAAATGTGAATTTCATACCCTTGGAGAGAAAAGCCTTAATTAGAAAAGCTACCATAGTTTGTACTAATCAGCTCTCTTCTTGGCAGTCATTACAGATGTGCCGACAGCTGAATGAACATGGAGTCTGGGAACCAAGCAGCTGCTGGCAGTTTTTGGAAACAGGAGGTCCACCCGAGACAAATTATTTATTATATGTTCTAGGTACTGACTATTGTTATTAAGGGAGAGGCATAGTACTGGACTAAGACTTGTGATTAGGTTTCTGATTTTTCACCTTCTTTTTCACATAATAACCACCTTTGTGGATATTGTTCTTACATTTTTTAACAGCTGGATGAAACAGTTTTAGAGAGAGGGACCAAGGAATCAAGCAAATCACTTTTTGTCAGTTTTATAAAAAATACTTCAAATAAGAGCTAAGATGCACAGTTCAGACCAGTATTGTTACTTATAAGTGAGATTGTATTTATCATACCTAGATAGTGAAAAGAAGAAAAATATTTCACATCAGAAGAGTAAATGAATGTCTATATAATTTAATGATATGCCTACTTGTTGGCTTCATACAGGAAACAATAAGTCTGAGTTTATAAATGGTCTTTTAGAAATAAACCATAAGACCAGTAAACTTCAGGCTCACAGTGTTACTGTCCCAAATGGTAAGCACTGAAGGTCACAGAGTATACAAAAATAAAGGACTTTATACATCAGCATTTACAGAGAAGAATAGGAGTTATTAAGTAGATATTTTTGAGTAGGATGTCTTGAAAATATTTGTCTAACTTTACACCCGGACTTCAGAAATAGATGATGAGACATTATTTTTATTAGCATTGGTTTCATTATGCTAATGCTTAAAACAACAATAAAGAGTGAGCATCTTCAAGGGAACTGCATGTACACATATTTACAGAATAAATAGACGAGCCAGTGAAAGAAGAGGAAATTAAATGCAGGACCATTATCTTAAAACACGTCATGGCAAGGAAAAGACTGCACCACTGATTGTAATATCTGTGTTCATCATTTGGGACAAGCGGAACATCTTAGCAGTGACCTTCACTGTAAGGCACCTAAAGCTGCATGAGCCTAGATAAATGACAAGGAAAGTGCAGTTATACAAGCACTTGGAGCCAAAGCATAAATTTTTAAATTAACATCTCAGATTTACTGCTGATCATAATTTTCACTAGGACAATCCATTTAATATTAATACTTATGTACATGTATGTGTTAAGGGCATGTTTGGACTCTTGTGATAGACTATGATTCTGTTTTCCTGCGCTGTACCCAGAGATAAGAAAGGAAGCCTGTGACTGTCAGATGTACCTATATAAGGGAGTTAAGGGATGTGTAGCATATGCATCAGCAGTCTCTAGTCTGTGCACAAGCCAATATATAGGAGATATTTGTGCCCAAAAAACCAGCATGTTGCTGCTTGCAAATGGTGAGTACCCAAGTGCCCTGAGCACCAGAGTGCTCAGCTTTGTGCTCCAGGAGCATGACATATATCAGTCTTTTGTAGGGCCTCAGTAACAGGTAGTTTTTTAATGTAAAGACCAAAAAAAAAAAAAAAAGATAGCTTTTGCTCTCCACAATAGTTTGAGAATTATTCCTGGGGTGAGGTAGCAAGGCTTTCGAAAAAAATATAAGACCTCTTCTGCCAATACAGGGTGCTGGAATTTACTTTTAAAGTAAATAATAGTATATGGTCCTTTCACCTACCTTCTCAGCTACTTTGCTCTCTCTCTGCTGGACTTCTAATAAAGTGTTCATTCAAATCACTACAAGGGTCCTATCACAAAGACCTACCATTTTTTTAAGATAATCACAAAAAAGAGAAGTTTCTTTTTTACTAAAACTCTATATACATGGTGTTTGTTTTAGAGACCAGGCTCAATGAAGCTGTATTCTTGCTTCCCAAAAGGCATATCAGTGCTACAAACACGTGTCTGTATTGCTATACACTTTTTCAACTTAAAGGTCTGGATGAATGCCCTACCTATATCCCAGCTTCATATAATCACAAGACCCTGGCACATGCTACATTTCCCGGTACATCACAGACAGTGGTCCATAGACAGCTTAAGTTATTTGCCTTTCTAAGCACCATAAACTTTCTGTAGGTAAAGTTAGCACTGCATAGTCTGTGAAGTCTCATATATTACCTCTTGAGATTTAAAGGTTGGCCTCAGATGTCTCTTTTTCCTACTCCATAAAATTATAACCTTATAAGGACCATTGATCTTTCAAGTTAATGTTCCATCTTCAACTTCCACTGTGGAGAAAGTGGTTTTACCTTGTTATTTGAACCATGGAGTTTTTCCAGAAGGAACAGCACTAACACTGCCACAGGAATGGAGAAGAAGAAAAGCAAAATGTTATTTATCACCATAGCCTGGGGGTGTAAAAACAGACTGAGCAGATCATATTTCTCCTTTTTTCTTTTAAGGCATTTCTATCATGATATTACTATATGAAAGATTAATTTCTAGCTTTGGGGTATTTTCTTTCTCTTGTGGAACTGAAAAACTCACTGAATTTGAATAAGAAGAGAAAAAAATATCTCTCTTAACTACTATAGTAAAAATCGCAGCATATGAAATTGTCCAGATGGTGTGAGCTATCAGAATACCTGATAGAATGGGAAACTTGTGTGTGTATGACATTGTATAATAATAAACAATTAGAAGTTCCCACTGAAAGGGAGCAAGAGACAATCCATCTCTGTCACAAATCCCTGGTGATGTATTGCCAGATTCCTCATATTTGTTCATGCCACACTGTACCCATGAATCTTCCTACAGAAAGGGCTCCCTTACCAGGAAGATGTACAAATACCTACATGGCACTAACCTGTTCTAGTCCTCCATTCTGAGAAATGCAATGAGGTCCTTGAAGTACGTGTCCACTTTCCCCTTGCACTGTAAGTCCCAGGACAAAACCAAGTCAGGTTTCCATAGTAATGCCTCCTGTTTGGGGAAACCTTAGGAGGTTCTTCTCTGGTACTTTTCTGTTGTGTTCTTCCTTGTTATTTTCCCATCCCATGTCAGAGGAACTCCTCTTTCTGGGTGAACGTGCCCCTGTAGTGAGGAGTTAAGACTGCATGTAATGCTCAACCAAGTAGCCATTGAACAGTGCGGGGGAGTCTTCAGGACTGACCAAGCTGTGTTTTCCGCCAAGAAGTGGGCTATTTTGTGTAGGGCAGTCAGTGAAGCAGGCACTGTGGTGATGTTCTTTGAGATACCCAACCACTTCTGCTTTCAGCACTGTTCTTACACAGGTTATGCCTTTCTCTCCTGGCAGAGCACCATTATTTGCAGATTATGGGGTTCTTCTATTACTGAGTCCTGAAGAGTAGGAAGGATTTGCATCTTTTTTTCTTTTTTTTTTTTTTTTTTTTTTTTTTTTAATCTAAAGACCAATACTGGTCTGGTTTTGCAGGATTTTGTCAACTCCATTTTCCTGATGAGTCCTGTGCTGTTAGCTGTCTCCACTTCTGAGCAATGCCATAAGGCAACACACTCTCTGAAGGGTACAGAAGCCCTCAGCAGCCCTATGTGACTGTCCACTCAGCAGTACCAACTATGTGAATTATTCTGGTTCTCTGCTACATGTTTATGGCTTGTGAGGGCTTCGTATCTTTCTAAACCTATTTGCCTCTTAGCAAAGAAAGCGCAAAACAGATGCACTGCAAAATCAGCATTCTCCCATTGTTTATACCACACATAATGTTTCACTTGTCACGTTTTATTTGTCATATTTTTGAAAACACAGGAGAATCAAAAAGTCGCAGACTTGACATTTTCTCTTGTCCTTCGCGAGCATTGTGCACAGTTATTAATCCAACAGGATTTCATGAAAGACAATTTACAAAAAAGATTTTAATCTATTTTACACGACTCAGGGTGTACCTCAGGACTATATATGGTGTGTACATTTTTGCTTCAATAAGAAAAGAAACTGCTTTTGCATTAAAACTTTTGCTTGGTTCTGCTGTTGCACAATCTCTGGGAACACGCTGAAAGGTTCTGATGTGCCATGGCTTCACTTGTGCAGTGTCTGATACAGCACTTTCTCAGAAAATATCTTTATTTTCGCCTGACAGACTGATGGATTAACCATTTTTACTTTCTGCCTTTCAGTCAAATTATTATGTTGTGCTTGTTCATATCAATATCTTTCACATGAAATAAAAGTCACATGTAATTTAATAAAATATAAAGGGGATTCTCAGGTACAAATTTTCTGTACACAGGACAGATTCTTTATAACTTGACCTTTCCACATGTCATTGCTGCCTGAGGACTGTCAAACAGTTCCTAGATTTAAAAGTAATGCCAGAGAGTTTGAATTGGGAAGTTCAGGTGCTTCTGCTCTTCAAAACCAGAAAATTTCTGGCGTTAAGTATAAAATCTGAGGTTTTTCCTCTGCTTTTTGCTTAGATTCAAACAGAACTGTCATTTTTCTTAATGGACTTAGAATTACTTCTTTCACATACTATGTGTTTTTTTAAAAAAAAGTGTTGAGATTTATTGTATAGTTTATTTTCTTAGAAAGTATTTCCATTTTTCAGACAATCCTTGTGAAAACTGTTACTTAGGACACCTGAGTTTTGTTTTCAGTTGTTCTTTGTTGGTTTTGTGCTTCCATGGGAATTATAGAGGCTAAATGAGATGAATAAATGGATTTTTAACAGGCTTATTACAATGAACACTTGCCAACATGTTCTCAGCTTGAAAAATAAAGCTCTTAAGATTTAATTTTGAGCAGCCTTTCTCCAAAAGTAAAATTTAATTAGAATCCAATTATACTGAAATTGAAGTAACTGCTGAGGTAGTGCAATGAATGCTTGGTCCCATATGGTCTAATTTATAATCTATAAGCACTTTGAAGAATTACATTATTGTCCTCTATATTCACATGCATTTCCTCTTAATATCAATAAGAATTGTATGGCTGCTTTGCATATAGTTGAGAATATTTTGAGATAAAGTCATATAAGAATCTCTATTTCATGCTATATGTACTATGGGTTTACACTGTGAAGAATAGGCATGTATAAATTCATGTTAAATTTCAGGACCTTAAAGTTTCTGTTGGAAAGGTAAAGAGGAAAGTATGTAAATCCTTTAGAAATATCTGTGTCACCTCAATTCTTCAGTGCTGAAAACCCTTTCTAAAAAATACAGAGTAAGTTTTCCTATTTTGTACCCGCTTACAGCAATGTGAGTCCAAAATAATATTTATGAACTCATTATTTATAGTTATTCCATACTTAAAATGAGATCTAACAAACATTTCTAAGCTATATGGTGATCCATAACAAAAAAAAGGTTTAAAAAATAAAATAAAATTAAATTAAATTAAAAACCACCCAAAGATATTTTGCCTGACTATTTTCTTACCCTCCACCATTTTTCTCTCAGAGAATTCCTGACATTTTCTAAGGGCTTGTATTCAGGATTACTAGTTAATTACAAGACCAGAACTTAGAGTAGAAAACATGTTCATGCTCTCTCTACGTAAGAGACAACATAAGGTACAAGACAATGCAGAATCAGCGAGGTAAAAAACAGTGAAGAAACAGTTGGTCTGCAGAAATAACCCTTCTTGACTCATGCTCTAAAATTTTTTTTGTCAAATTTCAAGTCAGAAGTAGCCGCAATTGCTTGTCTTTTAATATCGGGAAATGTTAATGACTAAGTGGCAAGTAGTTACTTAACATTTCCTACAAGATAATTTTGATGTGGACTTAGGCTAGCTTGGTAAGTTCAAGCTATGTCCTCCAGAGATCACTTTGTATTTTCAAAATTGTTTCTGTAAGATAGCAACCTATATTTAAAAAGACCAATTTTCTGTATGATCAATATGATGATCAGGTTTTGCAGGCTAGCCAAACAGTAGCAAGATACCAAGTCAGTGTACTAAAGAAGTATTTTTTTAAGTCCTGAAAAACCTTTTCTTTTTTTTTTTTATGGAAAGTTCCTCTCAATTTCTCTCATTTTCTTACATACAAGAGGCTGAAAAATACTCTTATTGTATCTGTTTTCTCCAGTTACACAGTCTGATTGCAGATCTGACAATGTCATGGGAATTCCAACAGTTGTCCTTGTTGGCAGCTAAATGTCACTGAGGGCTGATATTGTACATCACCATGTAACTTCTCAGATCACACTTGCATCCACAATCCAAGCATGCCACAGAAAACTAATGGGTGTTCTTAAAGAGGAGGCAGGACTCTGTGATACTCCACACAAATAATCATTGATCTGCAGCTTTCAGTGCTTGAATACACACTGTTGGAAGGTAGAAAACTGATACCACTGTGCTCTTTTTTTAAACCCAACTGAAGCTGCTACTCTCATTCTAAAATATTCATGAAACATCTTCATGTCTTTGGAAAGGAGCTGAGAAGTTGGTTAACTTCCGAGCATGTACTTGCCCATTTGGGAATCTCACAGGGTGTGATTATCAGCACACTGGCCCTCCTGTACATAACATGTGAAAGAGCATTTCCTCTCCTCTGCACATACTCTTTGTTCTCTGATGCACTTCTGGGCAAAACAGCCAAACTGTGAACTTGCATCTGCTCAGGTTTTAATAACATTATTTGGAAATACGTCCTTATGAGTTGCTCTTCTGGTGAGGCGCTACTAAATCATGTCCAGGTATAAGCTGATTTGAAGCTTTGATGTTTAATTGAAACGTGTTCTTGAGCCTGTTGTTAGTATTGGCCAGCGTTCTAGAAAATGCAGACTGCCTTCTTGTGATACAAGCTGTTAGGGTGACCCAGCCACTTTGTTTCAATAAAAGCTAAATCCACAAAAACAATCTTGTTCTGTAAACATCACAGAGAACGTTCAAGAAAATCATAGTAAAAGGTCATTTTTTAAGTAGCAAAGCTTTCCAAAATTAGGAAATGTTGAGTTTACAGTGAACCTTGCTATCTTCAGCTCCTGCCCTGTGCAATGAATACAGAGAAGCCCTGTGGGACTGGAAGAGCTTGTGGTCCTAGAAGTAACAACAAACTCTATTATGTCTCAGTCAAAATCCAGGCAGGAGGCTTCTTTGTCAAAGCCCAGGTCCAGCAGCTGAGCCAGGCTATTAGAGCAACCATGGATAAAATGTTAAACTGAGGTGCCAGAGCCCGTAGAGCTTCTGGGGGTGCAAAGGTAGTTTATATAATAGTGTCATTCCTTCACTGAGTGGAGCACTGCTACAGTCCCTGGGTTTCCCTCCCTGAATCTGTAGGAAAGTGATAATGAAGAAACATGGCAAATACATCTGTCTTTGTCTAGAGAGGAAATGAAAGCAATGTCTAGACATGGGAGAAGCATTTAACTGAGGCTGGTATGCAGTAAAAGCTAAATTTGCTGTTGCTGGCATTCTCTCCTGTGGATACTTCTGTTGCTGCTGACAGCTTCATTCTCCACAGCTGAAAGATCAGATCAGGGAAGCTGCTGTAGACTCACAAGCCCACCCAAAATTGTGTTGTGCTTTTCCGAAAAGGGTGTTCTGTTACAGAAATTAAGTAACTCTGTTCTTAGGCCAGCAAATCTGATGGGGGCTTGTCAGCACTTAGTTTCAGACATTGGGATGCTCCGAGATAAAGGTACTTTGTCATTTTAGAACTAGCAGTGCTTTTAGATCATACTGATTTTATTTCATTGTCTTGACATCACCCACCCTTTGCTCGAAGTATGACTCCCGTCTCTCACAACTCTTGAAATATATTTAGTCCTGGACTATGCATAACTTAAGGCTGGAATGCACTCCCTGGCTCAGCCCAGGCAAAAGGCTGTGCACAGCTCTGCAGAGCAGCACAGAAAACGGTCAAGAGACAGTAAGTGCCACTGGACATAGAGGTGCTCTGACAACAACAGTCATGTCACTCAGGCAGGGGCTAGCTGTCCAGGCCAGGTGCTGCAAAGAGTTTCAGCAACAGGAGACGAATCTTGGGCTGTGTTTATAGGTTTCATGTAAGTCTGAGGTTTGCAGTTGGAAGAGTGACAGTTGCGATGCACTCACCTTTTATGCCTAAAATATATATGGCATTTTTATCAGAAGTTCAGATGGACTGCAGTCAGCTGCATCAAGCACAGCTAGCTTTCCAAAGGTGTTCACCTATGGCAGAGCTGATTTCTCATTGTGCATATACAGGGAGGGGACAAGCATATATAGGATACATCTGAAAGACTTCCTTCTCATCCTTTCCAGATGCCAGCTGCTATAAGAAGCTGACTGATACATGCCTTGGGCATGAAAGAACTGACATGAGAAAGAACTGACATGAGAAGGATCTTTTGTGACAGGCAGGTGAGTACTACATGGTACAAATGCTGGAGGGGCTGTCTGCAATAGAGCAAGGTCTTGCAAGATTGCTTATGTCAATAAGAATATCTTATCTCAGATGCCATGTAGATGGGACCCTCCAGCTTTATGGGAGCTAAGGCAGAAAGCTGCAGCCCACACTTACACAATGAGTGTGCTGTAGGTAGGTTTCTGGACATACATGGGAAACTGGGCACTGGGCAGCAGTAATACAGACCAGTTCATGGAGCAACTCAGAATCAGGAAGGGTTAACAGTAGGTATGCTGCAGTACCATTGCTCTTGGGAGAGAGACAACATTCATATCTTCTTGCATTGACTCAAGAGAAATATATTTTCTGAATCAAACATACACTTCATGGTGAATCTGTAGTGTACTGAGCCAATAATGACACAGAGCTTCTGAGTCACAAATTACTCCCCCTGTTTAAAGAACGAAGTGACAAAATCCCTCTCCTGATAAATAAAAAACAGTTTACCAGATCAATTAAGCACGGCCATGTATTATATTGTTTCTGTTCAAAATCAATGCTATAGAAATTTACTAACTGTATCATTTTGTAATAAAAAATCCAAACTTCTTTTATTTACCTTGTATGCTGACAATCTTCAACTATACCCTCTAAAAGAAAAATGAACATATTAATCTCCAGTATACTGCCATTTTCCTGTTGACTTGTATCATAAAATTCATCAGGGGATGTTTGTTGAAAGCAAACACAATTATTTCACATTATTGCTAGTCACAAAAATAGCAGTAATATTGAGAATCAGAAATAAGTCAGAAACTATCAGAAGTCAAGGCAACTTTTCAAAACCAAGTTAGACAGTTGTCTAAATTAAATAAGTAATCAAAAGCAGATGTGACTAAGCAACATACTTTTGGTGCTGACCTGACAGTTTAGTGGCTGCAAAATATGCAGTAACATAAGGCATGGAGTCAAGTTCTTCAGTCAGTCTTCCCTCCTCTCTCTACTGGACCAGAACCAGTCCCAAAAGTGTCTGAATGTACTTGTGAATTGTACTTTGTTCTGGCTTTGCTGTATATTTCCACAGCTTGAAATATAAAACTTCTTCAGGAAGCTAAAATGCTTGAGCTACAGCATGTACATTTTCAGATGTCTTTCTCATCCAGATACTAAGGGATTAAAACTTCTATGTTTTAAACTGTTTGCCAAACTGCAGTCACATTGGCAATCTTTGAGCCAGCAAAGATCATTTGAAGACATATCTTTTTGGTCTATCCTTGTTCTCATTCTTCTTCTTCCCATACCCCTTTCCATCACAGTGGATGGGGCCCCACTAGCCTTACACAGGCAGGAGGATGGGGAGACTCATCATCGTACCAGCAAAAAGGAAGAAGCCAGCAGTAGGTAACACCAAGCATCCTTGTAAAGCCCTGTGATATTGTTACAAGTACTACAAACATGCAGGTGGATTTTCAAAGGCATTCAGTGATTTTATGAGGTCAAGTTGTGATTTCACTGAAAGGCTGGCTATTGTGCAACAGAGTTTTATTTTAGAAATAAGTGAAGAAAGAAATTACACTGGAAATCAACACTGCAAATCTTCAACTTAATATGAATCTGTTTAAATTATGAGAAAGAATTTTTCTCTTCTACTCCCAAATTGACTCTTCCTGTGCTTTTATTTCTTTGAATCTGTTCTGACTGTTAAGAAAAATATCTATGGGGCAGACGTGTTGTGAAAAGTAAAGACATTGTTCTATACTGTAACAAAAGTGGCTTTGTTGAAGACAAATAGCACTGTGTAATGCTAAATGAGGTACCCCAAGTACATTGAGAATTCAGCCATACTGACACTTCAAGATCCAGCTTTGTAATGTTTCTATTACAGGCAGGATACGGTGATAAGATGCTATCAGACTTATTTTGTGCTAGATCTAGTCTAGGAAAAAAAAAAAGTTTTACACAGAGGAAGTAATTATCTCTCATTTTTAAATACTGTGAGAAGGCATGGTAGTTTTCTCAATTGTTGCAAAAATATGATTGAAAGAAAGCAACGCAAAATTCAGGAGAGGAAGACAGAAAAGAACTGATGTTTCTGAAATGAAAAAGTTTCACAACAACAACAAAAATCAAGTGGCATTTTAACAATCATTTTAGCATAGACTTCAAGGTAGTACATGAAAAGTTGTATTGATCTCATTTGGTTTCTTTGACTACAGTTAGAAGAAAATACTTCATATAATGTGTTCTACAATCATCTTTTTAATGGTTAGTAAGCAGTGTTGTCTAGAAATAGCATCATACATCCAGATGTACAATGTGTATAAAAGCACAGTAACAGACACTTCCAAAATGTACAGACTGGGCTAGCAATATGCTTAGTAAAGCTCCAGACAGATTAACTAATTCCCCCACACCACACCACAAGAATTTGAGAGAAGGCATATACAATTTAGGCTACTTACTCAAAACAGGCTTTGAATATTAGGCCTGGGAAATAAAGAACCAAAACTGTGCTGATTTCCTGACAAAAAGAAGTTATGGTCTATCTGGGAACACCTTCAGCACACAACAAAAAAAAATAACAGGTTATAGCTTGCAGTTCTCCAGAAGGCAGATTTAAGCTGTCCATACCACACATTGCAATTTAAGACACTGAGTCAAGAGTATAAATCAAACACAAGCATCAAATCTACTATAAATTAGATTATTATTTTTCTGGTAGGCTACCTGTGTCATCTGATAATATCCACATCAGACAAATGCTTTCAAGAAGTAAAAAAACACAATGGATTTAGAAGTTCTATGAAATGTTATGATGTGTAGAAAAATTGCCAAACAAAATGAGTCAGGGAACCAGAAAAAAAAAATGCAGAAATAAAAGTGAAACCTGATCGCAGTCAATGATCATTATTGAGAATTGAGAAAGGAAGGCTTTAAGCTTTCGTGTTTTGTGGGTGTAAAATATCCATGAGTACAAATTATTCAATACTGATCAGAGCAGAGGAATCCAAAACTCTGACTGGCATTCTGGAAGAACTAGTGTAATAAAATTAAAGAGGGGTTCTGAGAACATGTGGGCTCATGCAGAATTAAGGCACGGAAAGAGATAATGGAGCAAAATGGAGCAAGAGGAGAATGAGGCAGTGCTAGGCAGTTATAGATGACAACTTCCTAAACTATTGCAGGTAGATTTACAAGACCATGTCAATCTGCTCCTTCATATGAAGGCTTCCAAGGAGTCACTGAAGCCACAGGGCCTCTGAAGTCAGCTAGGGCAAGCAGTATGGAGCTGGTCCATTCTGAACTTCATAAATTTTGTCATTTGAATGCTGCACACAGCTTTAACTACGTTACATACTGTAGGTTCCACCAGCTGGACCATGCTGATTTGACATGCAGATCTTCAATCTGTCAGTTTCTGTGTTGAGTGCTATCAGCTGGGGATTTTTTTCAGGTAATCAACTAAAACAACATACAGATTTACATCAATATATCTTCTTGTTGCTATAAAGTTGGAGTAGGAGGATAACTAGCCTTGAAGATATGTGAATTGGGGAAGAAATTTGGAACTTCAGCTGGTTCCACAGAATTACAACTAGAACTAAATTAACAGCAAGTGCATTAATAAGGACAAAAGCAACTATAACCTGCTACACTGTATTAGCACTTCAGCTTTTGAAATTATAAGACTTGCAACTAATTTTGAAATCCAATCTAAATTGCTAGTGTACTTTCTACTGTTCACCTTGGAGAAGTCACTGCAGAAGTACAAGTTACACTGTTGTGATAGAGACAGATCTGTGCTGGAGCAGTTCCACCCAATTTAAAAGAAAAATCTATTTAAAATTACATTTGGCTCTTGAACTGGCCATAAAAAAACTGCTTCCACAAGATGCCATTGTCAGCCAGTACTGCCCTTCCTCCTAAGGACATTGTGAGAATCTCCTCTTTGGAGCTCAGACCCAGAATAGACCCTGCCCCAACTAACCGCTCACCTGGCTTGGGGAACAGTTATTAGTCTGACAACACACAGCTGTATAAGAGAGGAATCAGCTCCTACCCCATTAGCTCATTCAGCAAGAGCTGGTGCAGCCCTGAGACAGATTAGAAATTTTCCTGTGGGTAGCCTTACATGAGTTTTTGCAGCAACAAGCTTGAGTTGTTATGCCTATTTGACTAGCTGTGTTAACACATGGGCTGATTTGAAAAAAGAGTTAAAAGAAAAAAGGAGTCAAAAAAGAGGTGCTTAAAAGCCTAATTGCTTGCTTTCTTGTGGTCTGAAGGGCACCTTTGCAAGCCTTGTATAAGGTATCCCCAGGAGAGGAATGTGAATGAAAAGAGAGAGCAGCCCTTCTAGCAAATTCATTCTAGACAGGATTGTAATTGGTAACTACAGTTTCACCCACCATTCTCTGCTGGTTTAGTCCCAGACCTGCACTGACCACATTTCACTACCTGGGGGCTATTTCAGACTGGAGATTGTCTGGTCCCCTGGGTTGGATGATCATTAGTGATCAGAGCATGTTAAATGTATTCCTACAGGGCAGCTTTCAGTTTGGTTTTGTCTGCTAGTCATCTGGGTCCTGCACTCTGAGACTGCTCAGAGCTGGGGGAAGCCTTGCTGCAGACCCACTTTGAAAAAGCCACTCAGAACTTTACCTCTTTTAGTATTCAGCTATCGCATTACTCTTAGTGTCCTTAGCTGTGTACTGATATCAGCAAGTTGTAGCAAATATAAACCATGTAAACACTCTAAACCAACAATGTTGCAGACTTAACGAATCAGAAAAATGAGTTTTCAGACACTGAGTTCTAGAAAACCTACACGTTGCACAACACTTTTCTTTTGACATGATAATCATGAAAGGAATATAAATTTAGCAGATAAACTTCTGATCCCAACAGCAAACAGAACCCCAAAAAGTAAATTCTGAGAATGTTTGTATGTCTACCAAAGTGAAAAAGCAAGCTAGTTTTAAATGAGATAAAGATCTGGCACTGGATACTTGATTGGTTTTTTTAATCTGAAACTAGAATCTATGCATTGCAATGACTCCTTAATTGGTTCCAAAAATGCCTATCAGTCTTAATGAGCAATGCTTGTACACACAGCACAGTTAAAAACATGCAAAATCTATTAGAGTAAGACATGAGTTTGGATCAATATTCAGTTAAAAAAACATATTTTCATATCAGAAAATCTGTACTTTTTAAAGCAAATTTAGACCAGCTACACTAATATTCACTATTTTCTTTTCTTGTATGTTAAACGTATATTAGCATATCCTTTAAAGTACAATATGAACCCAATCAGTTTTATTTTCTCAATAAACCATACTCTTCACTTCTATCTAAAAGACTAGGTGTAAAACAACCTCAGATTGGCTAGTCTTTAACAGATCCTCTGTGCTGAGGATTCAGATGGTCTAAGCATAAGAGAGCCAAAAGTGAGGTACAAACTGCAAAGAAAAAGTTCAAATTTGTTCCACAGTCAAAAATCACACTTATTAAATTATAATGACATTTCTTGTTTCAAGTTGTGCCCATTCAGTTGTGTTGTGCTAGTCACGATGTTCCTGGTATTGCTTTTCAGGGAAGTCATTTGAATGGCAGAAGAGTTGCGCAAGTAGCTGGCAGATCTCTCTTGCTGAGCTTTCCTCCTGCAACGAAGCTGGTTGTTGAAATATCTTCTAAAACTCTCACTGAGAAAATACAGCGCAAATGGGTTGACACAAGAGTTGCAGAAACTTAGCACTCGGGCCACTAAGGTAGCAACCATATGTCCTGTCGATGGATCAATCTCATTGTAATTAAAAGATCGGTACATGTACAGCACATGGTTAGGAAACCAGCAGACAGCAAAGAAGGCAACAAAAACTAGAACTATTTTTGCCAGACGTTTCCGAGTTTCCATCTAAAAAGAAGAAGAGAACCCAAATGAACAATAGCAAATAGAATTATTCCATGTAACAGGCTTAATTAAAACATTTATACTTCATATTCACTTTAACAACTACCATAAGTAAGGGCAGTAAAAAGACTTCCTTCAGTGGCTGAATTACTTTTTCTATCTCATTTACTTTCCACTTTCAGTTTACTTTCAGTGACAGACCCTGGCTGTTGACAGTCACAGAAGGTTGCTCTTTCTATATGATATACACAGCGAGAGCGATTCATGATCCAAGCAACCATTGGCTTTTAGCTTGAAAGTAGGAACCAAACTATAACATGAAACATAACCTTTTCTAATGAGATCTCAGTGCTTGGCTTGAAGGTAGCTTTCATTAGAAAGCTATTTAGAAACCATTGGCTTTGAAATGTAGAGACATTGTGAGTGAAATGGAGAGATATGCTAGGATGTTAGCTATACAATGATATTTACATTCCATTGTTTTGCCAGCTTGCACCTCTGTCCTAGGCAAACCACCAAAACTGCATTGCGCAGTCTGAAGCTTCTTAATTCCAGGGTAAGGTGAAAGGTTCAGTTAATCTTCAATAATGACCTGAAAGCAATGTACCTTAATTGCAGTGCTGAAGTATAATTGGATTACAATGTAGACACTGAGAGCCGTTGAAAAGTTGACAGGATAGGAGCCTACACAGTGGTTCCAAACTGAGAGAGGGAGGGCAGCTGCCCAGGTAGAAGGTACCAAAGAGAGGCAGAAGATTCCTACCTATTCCTCCCAAAAGATTTATTACACACATCAGGTACCAAAGTTTTGCAGAGGCAGGAAAGTTTTCTGGCTTTGCTCAGTTTTCTATCAGTTTTAACCTAAAAAATTCAAGGGAATTTATTCTAACAGAGTCTCAAAATCTGTGAAATAAATCTAAAGTGGTTTTCCTGGCTTCACCTAAATCAAAACCAGTGGGGAATTCACAAAAGATGGGAAAACTCTACCATTCCAATTTGGCAGGATTTGTACTCAGAGAGACTGCAAAGGCAGACTAAAAGGCACAGAGTTATAGGGTGAATATTACACTTCTGTGCTATGGCTTAAAGAAACATGAATTGATAACAATAGTCCGAATTTACATTCTCTTGCTGGGACATATGTAAGTACACTGGAATTTCCTATTCTTCTGAGCCTCATAGATTAACATTCTACTTAGGTAGAATGAAAAAATATGTTCTTACTTTGAAAATAACATGTGGGTTTAGAAATGTGATATAAATTAAATGCTTTTTCCATCTTGAAGGTTCAGCCAAAAGGCTCTCTATATTTCACAGCAAAATAAAATAATACATGAAGGGCTAATATGTACACATTTTTGACAAGAAACAGGCTAGAATAGAAATGAAATGCTGAGCAAAAGGACATGAGGGAATGTGGTCTTTCTTTTTAAAAGACTACATACATGTTATATACACAAAGATATTTCAGTGATTGTAAAGGTATTTTCTAAAATATTAGCAGAGAAAACCCTTCCAAACTGTTTTAATGGGCATCAGTATTTTTCTCTGTCAATAACAACACTTTTGTAAAGTGGCTGAGGCACTTTCACTGCAAAAGCTACTGTTTGTGTACAGAAATGGTCCTGCTAAGGAACAGCCTTTTGCAATCTTATTGCTTCCTGTGCCTTGCTGGGAAGCTGACTTCGTCCAGCCTATACCTAAAGTTTTATAGCATCTATAATAGAAAGGATATTAGAAAAGTGTGAGTTCAGGATTGTATCCAAGAAAGAACTACAGAGAAAGTCAAAAAATAACCAGTTCATGCTCTGTGTTCATATTTACAGCACTCTGTGGTCTGAGAAGAACCTTAGATCCCCCTAAGAAAATTTTCTCTACCGATGTCAGCTTTTTAATTTCCAAGCACAAATAAAACGAGGGAAAAAAAAAGTCCATGTAAGATTTCTTCCCAAAATGGCTGCCTATGGAGATAGGTGAAGCCAGCAGCATTAGCTACAAAAACATTGTTCCTCAGTAAGAATACAAGTAATGGTTACACTAACAACTCTTACAAACTCATATGCCAATTCTATTTCTTGTTGGGAGTATGAAGTGATTACATTGAATTTATATTTTTTCTTACTTCTCATCATTTACTTACTGGGCTTAATACTGAGTAATTGTGAAAACAAGAAGATTTTACAGATAATCCTTGGCTTAGTTCATGCATGTAGAAACAGAAATAATCCTCTGCAAACTCCAACAATTTGGATGTTATAGTTCCTGCACTTTCATTTATGAGTGTATACAGCACACAAATCTTTCATTGGGATGTAAAAAGCAAATTTCTTACCTGCTTTTTGGAATGGTCACTGTATTCTCCAGGGATGTTGTGAGCACTTTTTATTAAACTCTTTGCAATATGATAGTAGTAGATACTAATAATGGCAAGAGGAATAAGGAAATACACAAGGAAAATCAGCACAGAATGGATCTTCGGGTGCATATCATCTGTCATGGGGTATGGTATGCATGCTGTGAAAGTAGCATTATTTGTGTCATTGATGTGGGCCAGTTCAGAGAATACCACTTCAGGAACTGCTAGGAGCATGGAGACTACCCAGATGGCAATGGCTTTAACGTAGGTCCATAGCACTGCACTGGAGGTCTGGATATCCATGGGATTTACAATTGCTTTGTACCTAAAATTGATTTAAAAAAAACAGATGCAAATTAAAAGGTATATTTTCAAATTCAACATGTGATTCATGAGGCTACTTCACAGCTTTGATTAAAATAGTGTCATATTTTTTTCTTATTTGACATGTCAATGGGTTTGTAATCTCTCTTAATTTTGCATTCTCTAAATCTTCAGCTTCACCTGCAGACATATATCCACCAGAAGTGGCAAAAGGAGTCCTGGATACAACCGGTGGCTGTAGGTGCCCATTATGTGCCATCCTCGTGAAAGGGCAGAAGCAGCCATGATTCCGCTCTTTATTTCCCCAAGTCCTCCCAGCAAATCCACAAATGCACATCCTACCTCCATACTTCCACCTCACTTTCACACCAGCACATGCACACTAGAGTTTGTTTTCTTCCTCAGCTCCCACAGCCCAGGATCCCCTCGTGCCAACCACTATGGCTTTCCCACTCTCGGGCTCCACCAGTCCTCTAGGAGTGCATGGCAATTATCAGCATTAACCACCCCTTGTCAGACCAGCAACAACCACTGCAGTGGTGGCTCTTGGCTTTCCAGCCCAGCACCTTTCTGCACACAGACATGCAGTCCCAACTATAACACCTGGAATACACATATCTTCATAAAGGCAGGCAGGAATGACTCCCAACAGCCTGTTCAGAAGTATTAAACTCTTACTATAAATAAAGTAAACATTTCCACAACAATAGTTGGGAGCTCCTGCTCTATACTGTGTTTTGGGAAACTGTCTCGTAATATACGAGTACATATAAACTTTTGCGGAATTGATAATTTCATAACCATTGCAATGAAAAGAGGAAGAATTGCAGAGAATGGAGATACCATACTAGAGCAAAGGAAAATAAATAGGTAGAGGTAGAGTCTGGTCAGGACTTCTTTCATTAAAAAAAATAAAAAATTGTTCCAGAAAGTAAAATTTTCTATAAGAAAAGGTCAGTTTTGAAAGCCAAACCTAACTTGAGAAAAATATTACAAGGAAATCTTAATGTTTTGAGTCAATTTTTAATATATTTTGAAAGCTTTTTTTTCATTATGTAGGTAGCTTATCTTTTAATGTTTTTATTAAAAACTGAACATTAAACAAAACATTTCCACTTGTCTAAGCTGTGGTAATTTGAAAGGTTGTTTTTTCTGGTGTTCTTTTTTTTTTTCTTCAATTTTTGGTTTCTAGTTTCGATTTGATTTGGGATCGGTGGGTTTTTTTCTGAAATTGAAGAAGGTTTGAGAAATGGAAAAATTATTTTTCTTTAATATCTGAAGGAAATTTAACAGGAAGAAGGGAATCAGGAGAGATTCATATTCCGTGTATGTAACTTTATTCATCTTCAGATATTTCTAGTTAGTGGATGTGTACTTTGAAAGAGTGGTTCAGATTTTAGGTGTGTTGAAACCCTCTCTGAGGTGCTTATTTTTCTCTGTTGGTGATACAATGAGCTTAGAGTGAGAAGAACTGTAACTTAGGCATCTCTACTTGGTGATAAAACTCTTTATCCGTGCATGTAGATACATATACATGCATATAGAAATATAAATATTTATGGGTATGAACAGGTGTCTAAATACATGCCAAGGGCTAGGTTATGGCTAAATATAATGCAGTTGCTGAAGGGAATGCTGAGAAATGGAGTTGAGATCTCAAATACCCTTTATGGCTGATTTACAGATCCTGACAGGTACTTTATAACCCCTCAAGACCTTGAGCAGATCTTTGAGGAACTGCAGATAAAAGCTACACCCTCATGCAGCAGCTTGTGAGTTTGCTGGCAACCAACAGTAAAGTGGGCTATGCCATGAAAATGTCTGGAGCACAGCACTGTCTTTGTACCCTAGCAAACTTTTTCTTCAGAGAATATTTGAGTCAAAATGTGTCTTGGACTCTCTCAGGATGGTGATAAATTGTCTTATCACTAAATAATTAAAAATAATGGCTATTTATGTTCATATCCTCTCTGAATTCAGAGAGATGTTTTTTACTGTGTCTTCGCCTGTACCACAGAGTAAAAAGCAAAACTCAGTAAACCATCTCTGTTATTTTATGTTTACCATTTCTTCTAACACACAATGAGAAAGTCCCTGGACACCAGGGTGTAAAGAAATCCTTTAAACTGTCATAGGAAAGACAGAAGCTTCTGCACAAAGCATGAGTGTTCCCCAGCACAAACTGTGTCCTTATTATTCTATAATTTGCTTCCTATTGCTGTCTGCCTTGATTGCATTACATAAGGACAGACCATCTATTTCATTTCATTTCATTTCATTTCTTTTCATTCAACTGAAGTTACGTCAAGTCCTTACATATACTCATTTCTTTAAAACTACATTGCGGGGGAAAGAGCTGGCTTGGGTACTCTGTGGGGAGAGGGGGAATGACTTTGGATAAAAATCGTGTTTTGTACTACAGATATTTTTTCACCCTCTCTTTTCCCATTGCATTGTTTCAAACTGTTTTGACCACAGCCCTACGACCCAAGACAACAACCACGTCACAATTAATTGTTTTAGCAGCATTTGATCTGGTTAGTATCTAAATGAGAGACATTTTCAGAAGCCTTTACATTAGCAGAAAATGTGGCATATATTTGTGCCTTGGCATATATTGCTGTTTCAGCAAACGGCATGCTTTCCCCTGAGCTATGACTGATTCCAAGTTGGAAGGCATTGGAGCAGAGTGTCCTTTTTCAAAAAAACAGCTGGGTTCAGCCCAGAAAAAAACTCTTATTTAGTTCTATCAAAATTCTACTTGCTACTTCAGCTGACTACAAGATAGCATTCTTCTTCCTAGGGCTCAGCCCTGCACTGTCAATGGGAAGGAAAAGGCACTAAGTGCTTTACAAAATCTGTCATCTTGTTTATATCTTTGAAAAGACATAGAGTAGAAAGAGACAGGTTACAGATAAAACCAAATGTAAGCTGAGTGAAATCAGAAGTGTTCTCAAAATGAACACCCAGCCTCTTCCTTTGTATAAAACCAGTATAAGGCTAAAACGTACCACCAACCATTCAAATTACAAAGTGCATATTTTCTATCAATAAAACAATACTGGTACATCAGAGTAAGGGTGCAAATTATTTAGTCAAATTAGTAAGCAAAATCCATCTTTTCCTTTACTTCACTGACAAAAATAAAAAAGAAAATTATAGGTTGCCATGAAGTTCAGGAAGTAATTATAAATATGCATTTGGTTTTAATTAAAAGTCTTCATGTAAATTATGTCTTCTACATCCTCTATCATTATCACTGCTAACAAAGGCACCCCAGATGAGGAAATACTTTTATAATAAGTTTCCTTTCTTTGGAGGTGTGGTTTCTGCCAACAGACACAATCACAAACTTGCCCATTCTGCAGATATTGGTTTTGTTTGTATAGCATATTTTCATTATAAAGCAATCTCCTCCTTCTACACAACTCAAAAAAATGACGAAAAAAGAATATCCTCTTCCTCCTGAGTTATAACATATTCCTGACTTCTAAACTCCAGTATAGCTTATCTGCTTCTCCACACCTTTGTTTTCAAAGGCCTTCATAAAAGTATTTCTCAGCTCCCCATTAGAATGGAAAGCTCTATTCCTGTCTTTTCTGCATCCATAAAGCTTCTCCCCTCCCACACACTTGACTTCAAAAGAAGCTGCTCCATGATCAGTCCTTAGCTACCCCTCCATTGCAGCAGTACCTCTTTTTCTAGAGTACTTTCTTGTGATGACCTTCAAAAACAAAATAAAAAGAGAAAAAAAAAAAAACAACTAGATAACACGTAGGCAGCCACTGGACTATGATTACAGCCTACCATTCTAAGCAGAATCACCTCAATATCTCCTTGTTCTTTTGTTTCTGTGTTGTCTGTTGTCTCTACTTAAAAGTCCTTCAGGTCAAAGACTTTCTTCTTGTTCCTGTTCATATACCACCTATAGGACCCTAATTTATCACCTAGTTTCCTACATGCCATCACAATATAAATAAATAAATAAAATAATAAAGATGTTCCACTTAAATATGAGAGGAAACTTCTTCACAGTGAGGATGACAGAACACTGGAACAGGCTGCCCAGGGAGGTTGTGGAGTCTCCTACTCTGGAGATATTCAAAACCCACCTGGACACATTCCTGTGTAACTTCATCTAGGTGTTCCTGCCTTATCAGGGGGATTGGACTAGATGATCTTTCAAGGTCCCTTCCAATCCCTAACATTCTGTGATTCTGTGATTCTGTGTCATAAACCAAACAGAGACCTAATTCAGGCTGGGCCAATCCATACTACTTTAGATTGCATTTTAATCCTGGATCTGGAGGAGTTGGTATTGGCTTTACCATAAAGCTCCTGTTTTTAGTGATGTTGCTGTGTCATAGGACTGTGTTTCCTGCAAACTAGACGAAAAACATTTATTTGTTTAAAAACATTTATATGTTTGCATCTTATTGTGTCATTACATGAAGATTTCAAATACAAAAAGACAGAGTTTAGCCTAACAATACAAAATTATATAAATATATCAGAATAGGAAACATGGCTGTATGGTCAATATTTGTCCAAAATACTATGACCGTGTCCAGGTGTTGTTCACTCCGTTAAAGTAGAATGAGATTTTGGGTGGGGTCAAACCCCTTTTCCTTGTATGGGCAGCTCTTTTGACTCAGCTCCAGCTGCATCATGAAGAGGAGAACAATTTATCTAGCAGAGAACAATGTGGAATCATTTGATGTCCACTGTTGTGGGAACTTCTTTCACAACACCTACACAGCACGAGATTCGCATTTATTCTATTCTATTCTTGAAAATTATTGCAATTTAAAGTAGATTTTTTTGTTTTTATAGTTAGTCCTAATGTTTTTGTTCTATGCAAGAATTGCATTTACCAGGAATGAGCATCTCAGAGGTCTGATAGCTGAATATTAATAAACAGTATTTGAAATGAAGACTAGCAGACCATATGTAAGCACAACTAAAATGAATGTCAATGGCATGTGGTCTGTTTCTCAAGGGGAAAATGCTAAGATTTTCCTAAATGGAAAAAATTTTCTACTCCATAGAAATATGCTCTGTTGAGCCAAAAACTATCAATAATGCTTCAACAAAAAAGTCTGATTAAGTCTTTTGGATGATGATTTCTCCACCTGGAAGAGAACTACAACATAAGTTTTCCAGAATGTTTTTGTTTTGTTTCTGTAGGTTTTTTTGGTTGTTGTGGTTTGGGATTTGTTGTTGTTGTTGTTAGTTTTGTGGTTTGGTTTGGTTTTTACTTTTCAGTTGGCTGGGTAGGGTTGTTTGTTTCTTTTTGGTTTTGTTTTTGTGTGTGTGTGTTTTGTTTTTTGTTTTAGCATGAAATATATTACCTTTCCTGTCCACCCAGTGTTTCAGAGGAGAGATTTCTCTTTTCTTCTAATTTTTTATTCTCTTGCTACTTCTTTCTCTTGCCATTCCCCTCACATGAGCTAACTGTATGTCTTACAAGCCCATATAACCCTTGCAATGCTAGCTCACTGCCTACACTCTGGCTTTTAGATCTACTTGTCCAAGCCCATATACTTATAATTGCACTAGTTAAAAGTACCATCAGTAATTCCTTCAGGTCTCTTCCTGAGAAGAGTAATAGCAAATGGTTTCACTGGCTTTTATTCAGAAAAGTGCATATATGTCAGTATCCCCATTAGATTTATATTTAAGTTTGATAATTCCAAGTCATTGAGGAGCCAAATCTAACAAAAACATCTGCTACATGTATATTAGCAAACTAAACAGCACAAGAGCCTATTCTTCAGCCTGGAGGCCAGACAGGATTGGCAGGATACCTATAACCATTCCATTAAGTTCTTTAATCTCCCAATAAAGACTACTACATCCAAATAAAATAGGTAGTTTATACTTCTGTTGGTAATGGCCCCTGTAATAAGAAATCAGGATTTTAGAGGTCTCCAATCACTATATTTCAGCCTGGATCAGCACTTAACAAAAGAAGAAGCTTTAAATAAATTCTGAAGAGTAAAAAGAAATCTTTATTAAGGGTGATTTTATTAATGCAAAATCCTAAAGTAGTTATTAGGGCATCTTTTCACACTTCTGAATGTCTTCAAAATATTTCCTGAGTCCTCCAAGAAGCAAGAGATAGTAGACATGCAAACTGAGCCAGAATGGGTTTTCTTATCGTTTTAGTCAGAAGTCAGCACACCATAGATTTAAAATTGCACAAAATGTTTCTGAGTCTTTTTACACTTTAAAAAACACAGACTGCAATCTTCCAAACTTAAAGCAAATAAATAAAGAAATAAAACAAACAGACAAGGGTCAAATAGTTTAGCTATGCAAATCTATAGAATACATTTTAAGTATCTGAGTCAGGCACTGTATTTAGTTATTTAAGAATGAATTTACATTTCAAACTCCTTTGTTATTAAGATACGGGAAAGGAGTCACAGCACCAATGAAAAATAACTCAGTTACCTGGTTAATCAAGTATTTGCCTGATCAAAGGTGTCTTTCTGTCACACTTTTTGGGAAGAACACAAAGAAGATTTTATTTCAATTGCAGTAGGGTGAGTTGCTCCACTGTTCAGCTTCACTGTCTTCATTAGAGTGCAGCAGGACTGTATTTGAGCTAACACATTTAAACTCTTCATTAAAAAGAAAATTCAATCTAGAAAAAGTAGCAGAATTAAATTTAATGCTATTTTTACAGATCACATAAAAACGAGGCATAAATGACAGTCAAAGAGAAAAGGAAAGACTATGTGGGACAAATCTAGAGCTGTTTTGTGTGGCTGCTATTTATTCCCTCAAAGTCTATTCACCCCAGGTCTCTTGGCACTTCGTGGGTACAATTGCTTTTCATCAGCATACACAATAACGCAGTGATGGCAAGAGGTGCACACTGTAGCACTCCTTCTTAATCCACTGGCCCCTGAACTTTTCCAGCCACCTCTCTGCACCAAGGTTTGTGTGTCATCCAGACTCCTAGCTCTGAAAAGCATCTTGAAAACATGTTTCCATTCCATTCTTGAAAACATGTTTCCTTACCCTAAATTCCTACTCAGGCACAAAGCAGCAACATCTCTCACTCTGAGGAGAAGGTGAGGAGCCCCATGGACCCAGGTTGCATTCTGATTAAAATGCGTGGCCCACCATGAATGTAAATTGAAAAACTGCTCCCTGGAGCAGTGAAGAAGTTCACAGATGGTTCAAGTCAGGCATAGTTCAAGTCAGGTTCATCCCTAGTTGCTGTCCTTTCTGCAGTAACGACATGGTGGCACACCTTTTCTTTATGTGTGCCATGCTGTAGTCCCTCTGGCTACACTTCTCCTCTCACCTCTTTATTTTTACCCTCCTTATCCAAGACCACAGCAAGTCCTGGAACTTTCTAATCAACATCCATTAGCCCTGACCAAAACTCCAGCCTCTGGAGAAGTAAGCTCAACAGGGGGACCCATTTTTAATTCCTTGTGCCACTACACCTCTAGGAAGTGCCCCACTGGCTGTGATGCATCAGCTCTGTGGGCACTTTCAGGGTGTGCTGAGTGCTATCGGGGGTGTTCTGCTCTGTGGCCCCCTTAGTTTCCTATAATTTTTCTGTACATTTTTGTCCCCCAGCAAGAGGAGTAGTGGCCTTGAGGGACAGGGGTTCTGTCCCTGCCTATCTCCCATGCAGCAATGGGAGGAGACATCTGGCTCAGCAGCACTGTTCCTGTGCTGCCTTCTGTACCCCAGAAGACATAGAGATCCCACCCTCTCCCAATGACAACATGCTGCACAACCAGTGCCACCACTGCATCATCTCTGCTGACACCATCCCCACCAGTGCCGCTGACCTCCCACCCCTATCTGCCCCAAAATGTGTGGGACTGCAGCAAGGCACCACTGCTCACCCACAGCAGCAAGACCCACAGGAGCTCAAGGGTGTGAAGGGCTGTTTGGTGGGACCAACTGCTGTTCCTGGGATGTTGATGGGCAACCTTGGGCAGATCTGCTGCATTTTGCCAATTTCAATCTCCAAGTATTTTCTAGGAAAGTCTGAGAAGCACCGTTACAAGTTGCATATCATGTTTGGGAAAAAAAAGAAAAACAAAACCCGCAAACAACAACCAAACAAAAAACAACACCCCCCCCCCACACACACACACACAAAAAAAATGACAACAACAACAAAACACCTCAGTACTAGATAAGGAAGCTTCTGAAAGAAGGTGCATGTTTGTCACACTGAAAGCACTAGTGATGTTGAGTTGAACTTCTGTGACAATAACTCATACAAAATAAAGCAAATTTAGAAAATAAATATATGCAATGAATACTACTTTTTCTTCCCTGTAGCTTCAATTTGTAAGTAACAATCATTCAGAGTTCATTGCTTCTGTAGCAGTTATTGTTAAATGTACCATATATATGTAATTTGCCATGCAGAATTTCCACATAAATAATAAGTGCTCATTATACCGTGGAAACCAAGACAACCTCCCTTATCCTAATTCACATAGGCACACTGTAAAGGATTCTAAATATTTGTAGATTCATTCCTTAGTGCCATCAGTGTCTGGAGTTCTATACACTCTGTAGTAATAGGGAATAAAAAGCAAGAAAAGCTTTAATGGTCATATACTAAAACATTCTATCAGCACTATCTGTGAAAGAAGGAGTCACTGAGAAGACATTGTATAGAAGATAAAATACACACTAGATTATAATGGAGCCTTTTTAGCAACGTCACTGCTTCCAAATTGCTAACATCCTATGGCAGATTTGCCTATCTGGAGTTAACACTGTCCCAAGCCAAGCCTCACCTCCTCAGCACCTCTTAGATGCAGGATGTTGCCATCACTCCTGATCTTCTGACATAATTACCTCTAGCTGATCTAGTAAAGATGACACATGTTAGGATCTGGCTATGAATTAGTGTGACAAAAATGTCTCCACACCAGTGCCTCCCCTTTATTTCGACACAAGTGTCACACAAAAACGTAGACCTGAGTCCAACCCATACTCCACTGAGAGTCCAGCCAAGTTCACTCAAAGATGGCTTGGCCACTAGCAGATAAGACATGGGTCTCTGAAGTCAGTGACTGCTCTTCTGATAAGAAAAAAAAAAAAAAAAAAAAAGTGGTTTTTGTTCTCAGTAACTGAAAATATAACTACAAAGGATAAAGAAAGAGAGTTGTCAAATCCTTAAAATAACCTTCTCTGATATTCATCTATATTGTGGACTCAAAAATCCTAGAGGAATGTATTTGTTATGAGTTTATATGGTCACAGCACACCATCTGTAGTTAATGCATTCAATATAAATGGATCCAGCATAATTACTTCTTTAATCTTTCCTGATGTTAAAAGAAGCACATACAATTATATGGAAAAAGCAAACAATGGATGGTCCAAAACTATAGAAAAAGTAAATGAATCCTTAAATATTAAATCACCAGCATTCCCTCACTTTCTATTTCACTACAGATACTACCTCCTCTGCAAATAACTTCTTCCCTTTTCAAATAAGATACTGTAATTATGCTTTTAAACACAGGAAATAGAGCAGAAATAAAACTGCAAGGTTTTCTTGGCCCTCCAAGGACAGTTTTTTACATACTCTTAAACTGAGGTAATCAGGGAGTTACAGGTGTTCACTTCTAACCAGGGGGTTACAGGAGTTTGCTTTAAAGTATGTTTTTTAAGCTTTTATTCAAAAATAGAATCCATTTGCATATGTTATAAAGTGTTTACACACAACTAGTTTAGGTCTTGACTCAAACACCACTGAAATTGATGGCCACTGAAGACTGCTCTCAGGTGGAGTCAAATGATTTACTGAACTGGTTTAAAAAAAAAAAAAAAAAGGCAAAAAAAGGCAAAAAAGAGTAATAGTCTATAAAGAAAGGATTTAAAGTTTTAAAGAAACATTATTGTAAGGGTGAAGACATATTACTAAACTCAAGCTTTTACATCATGCACCAATGTAATGCACTTGTTCGACTTAAAATCCAAACAAAAGAAAATGGGACATTTCCTATGGAGAAGCAATTGAAGCAATTGAACATTTTCATTTCTCGCTGGGAAAAAAAAAAAAAAAAAAAATCTTTCGATAATGGAGGAAAGATAATTTCATTTAATTTAAGGTTGCCAATTACACTGCCAGATTTTGTCTTTCAGAGCATGGAGCACAGTCCAATAGCCATTCAGTTGCTATAAGACCCTTAAGTATCTATTTATGTTATCTGGAAGGAAAAGTTTGGGGTCCAGGTCTTTCTTTCTTCCTAGTTTGACAAGTGCTAGAGATGGCAGTCTTACTTTCTAGTTTGTTTTGAGTAAGTTTATTCTTTTCTTTTTCTTTTCTATAAGTTCAGAAGAATCCAAAATGTTAGAACAAAAAGTTTAACATTGATAATTACAGCAGTAGAGTTTGGTGCCTTTAAATTCCCAGAGGCTGAACAAGTTCTGGCAGTCATCTCTAGTAACCTGCTCTTCTACTAGTGCGCAAACACACACACACACACACACACACAGTTTCTCAGCAGAAAGAAACAAATCTATTAAAAATACCTCTGTGCTTGACTTGGTTTAAATTGCTCACTGCCTGTTGACTTATCACTGTGTTTTGTCACGGACTGTATTTAGGGTCTAAAATCTTCCTCTAATGAATAGGATTTCAATATATGAGCTGTTACAGAACCATCTCAGAGGTGCAGGAGACAGTTCTAGCATCTGGTATCCTGGAAGTTGGAGGCCCACGTGCACCCATCTTCAGAAACCCTTTAACTTAAGTTAGTACCAACCAGACTTGCCATGAGTCGGTGAGGCAAGGAGAAGCACCTTATACGTTGGAATGAGGGAACTGCAAACCAGGGATGCCTTACCAGAGGGGTGCTTCACCTTTCATGCCAGCTCTGGCTAGCTTTAGCCCAAGCTGCAGAGAGCTGAGACAGGGCAGCCCAGCTTTCCTACCTGTCAGCACTGAGGGCAGTGAGGGTGAAGACAGAGACACCAACCGAAGTGAGCTGGATAGCAGGGATGAGCTTGCAGCCCACCTCCCCAAAGAGCCACTCCTCGGAGAAATACCGTGAGGCATCCACAGGCACACAGGTCACTAGCAACAGCAGATCACCGGCAGCCAGGCTGGAGATGAAGATGTTTGGCACACTCCTCATGGCACTGTTGGAGATGAAGATCTTCATGAGGGTGATGTTACCCAGCAAGCCCACAGTGATGATGAGCAGGTAAAGTGAAGGAATCACACAGCGGATGATGAACATGGCCGTGCCCCGTGCTGGGGACAGCAGGGCTGTGTCTGGCACCAGCCGGGCGCTCCCATTCTCCCCGAGGGGCAATGCTGTGAGCTCGGGAGCCAGCTCTCCCTCCATCCTCCAGCTTCAGGCAGATCGGGGTTGTCCCGTGCAAAGTGCAATGGGAACCACTGGAAAGCTTCACCTCCCTGCAAGTCAACCAACTTTATCCCTTCTGCCTTTCTTCCTTCCCCTTTTTCTCTGCCGAGTTTTCTCCTCTCAGAAATGCAGAGGAAGCGCTGTCCGCCTGTGCAGTGGCAGAGGGTGGGGGGGGTAAAAACTCCCGCGCCGCTCCCTTTCAGCTCTTCGGACAGGCCCGCTCCCGGGGGGAGGGAGGGCAAGATCCTGCGCCTCCTGAGCACCAACTGCCATCAGGACCGCAGCCTGCCCTCGCCCCCGGTAGCGTCCTCGGGGCGCCGCCGCCGCCGCGGAGCCGCGGTCCGGCCGTCTCTCCGCACCCGCGGGGGCCAGAGCGGACACCCGGGGGAACCGCGGGCCGGGTCCTCGCTGCCGTGGAGCCGCCGGCGCTGTCCAGCGGCGCTGGTGCTGCTCGCCCCGCCGCTGCGGGCGGAGCCGGACCCGGGGGTGAGGCGCAGACCAAGCCCGCGGCTTGCTCCGCAGTCCCGATTTATACCTGGTGCTGGGAGGAGCCGCCCCGCCGCTCCTCCTGCAAGCGCTCGTGCTCTCGCCCCAACCCCCGAGGCGCCGAGAAGGATCTTGCGCGGAGGGGAAACGCGGAGCGCAGCCCCAATAGGCACTGCCCGGCAAACCGGGGAGCTGTCCGCCACGTCGGGCGGAAGGCGGGATCGCCTGCGGGAAGCCCGTCGTCCAGTATCTTACCCGGGTGAAACCACGGCGCTTTGAAATGCAGGGTGACAGGGAGCGAGGGACTTGGAGATGAGGGGATTTTATTTCTGTTATCCAGCTATGGGTTCTGAATAGACCCTGCTTGAAGACATCAGCTGCCTCTAAAGTTTCATGGTTTGATTTGCGAAGCTGCATTTCATGTTACTGTCGACTGTGGAAATGGGGGCAGCTGAGCTGTTTTATCCATGACTTACTATTCAAATGGTATAACAGAGTGGTGAACGTTGTTCACCTCTTCAAAGTGCAGCATTTATTCCTAATGTTTCTTGCTTTCCAGTGAGATAATACATTTTACTTCCTAGTGTGTGCACGTGTAGTCTTTCCAAACAGCTCCAACTGTTTCCAGCAGAAGCCATGAACATAGGTAGCAGTGCAAATATGCTGGAAGAGGGGCAGACCTACTGGACTGAAGTTTTCAAGATAAAGAGCTAAGGCAGATGAATAACAGCATTTGCCAGTGACATACTCTGCAGATGGATTCTTTCCCTTCCTCTTCTCAAAAGGGAGAAGGTATGAGCTTGCAGTGAACTTGCTTGTTCATATTACTAAAATAGTTCTTTTGAAGCCCTATGGGTTTATGACAGGTGTATGGAGAAAGCAAACAAATGAATGGAGGACTTGCTGGAGTGAGAGAAAGAGTTTGACCACTGAAATACCAGAAGAAAAGCATTAATACATAGCCTGTTCGTGCCATGCTGTCCAGTGAAGGAATTTAATTTAACAGACATTAGCGATTTATCCTAAATAACCTTTTTCTAAGATATCAAACAAAAAGTAATATTACTTCTTAAAAGTTACACCTCTCTGTATCTATTGATTGGTCTTTGTGACTCTTCTCGCTTCCGTGAATATATGAACATGTTACAGTTGTGCAAATTACTGTTTCATATAAAACTGATTACTTTATTATAATAGAAAACCCAGCCAGTGCTAGTCCTCAGAAGTGAGCAGGCTAGAGACTTCATCTTTACCATTAGTCAGCTGATAGGAATGGTCACAGAGATCCTCTGGAAGTGATTCTTTTTACTGATCAAGTTTCCTTAAACTAGTATCAAATTCAACTACATTCCCTTCAAAGCACCCTTACTGTTGTCTTGGATATTTATCACAGCTGCTGGTACTCTCTACTTTGCTGAGCATATACAAAATTTTCTAAGACCATCAACATTCAGGTCTCCGCAAGCAGTCTGAATCAGTCTTTTTCGTTCCCATTAGTTGGATCCAATATGTGCCTTTAACGCTGTAACCCCAGAGTATGGCCCCTTCACTAATTTATTTGAAAATGGGCTTATGTGTGAACAATCAATATGATTCCCACTGGGAGAATAGTTTAAAGTCAACACATATTTAATATTGATTTATCTGGAACAACAGGAAGCCAACTCTTTTTGAACGAGTATCAACAGAACACTTCAAAAACTTCTATTGGCATAAACTTCTTGCAGTTTGCATGGAGAGAGGTGAGACCCCTTGCTTTTTGTTGCACAACACACCACTCTTACTGCTGCCCTCTGGGAGAATTTATTCCATCCTAGTAAGTTTTACCTGTCCTTTAGTCCATGGGATGGAATTCCTAAGGTTAAGAAATTAGGAACATACTCAGTGGGAATTTATTTTCCTGATTTTTACCAGTACTTGATTTTCTCTAGTCTATTTTTTCAGAACTCCAAACAGCAAGGAAATAAGGTTTGGAGACTGTGAGTGTCTCCAGCTCAAAGGAAACAGAAAGTTAGATTATGCTTCTAATGTCATTCAACAGATGTCTGTGTAAGGGCAAGGGAATATACTCAAACAGCATGAATATCATTTCCTGCAGAGGCAAAAAGGAGAGGAAAATGATCCACAGACCCTGACATAAACCAGCCGGAATTCGGATACCCACATACAAACTGTCCATCATTCTGTTTTCAAACAAAAGAATCCACTTGTCTCTTTGGATGTTAGTTCACTTTGCAGTCTAGAGAAATTCTCATTGTACAGCTGTGACACAGTACTTAAAACAAGAACAAAGGAAAGAGCACCACAGGTAAGTCTCCTTAGTGGGAAAGAAACTGAGCACAGGCTGAAATCAGCCAGCACAGATCCAGCATATCTGGGAGTTCAACATCACACGGCAGGGACTGCAACAACTTGGAAACGTGGGGGGAAATCTGCTTCATCAGTAAATCCCAAATGTACGGATGCAAAATCAGTCTGTGTAGGAGTGAGGAACTGCACACATCTCAAAACCCCCTCTACTGAGAACTGCTTCTAACAGGGGAAAAGGCTCCTTTCACACGTTTGTGCAGCTTAAGGTGCTTGATAATTCTGGGGCTAATTCCAAATTTGCATATCACAAAAAACTGTGTAGTCCCATGAAGAGCCAAGCATATCTGTCACCAAGACTACCCGCAGTAAGTAGCCTTTAATCACGCATGGTTCAAACTAAATGAGACCCGTGTCCAAATGCAACCCGGGAAGTGATCATGTTTGAAGGCCTGATCATCAGTCATGTGTTAAAAAGAAACAGGACAACAAACAAGGAACAAATAGTATTCATTTTAAACACTGAGCATTAAGAACCAAACCTTAGAGAAATTTTTGTCGTATCTTGCATTAGACCAGCAGATACAGCTGGAAAAAGTGGACATGTACTGTAGCAGAGTCACTTCTCTCAGACAGTTAGATGTACAATAACCTCCAGTAAGTCATGTCTTCTTCTAACTCAAATATAGGCTTTCTTAATTTGGTTGAGGTTTGTTTTGGCATAGACTTCCATTACCTTTCAACTTATTGGGTCAGAGGCTCTATTTAAAGGACAAGAGGATACAGAATTAGATCACTTCCCTTATCCCCAGGTTTCAAAATAGGTAACAGGGTTTGCTACTGCTACTTATGAGTGTAGCTGGAAGTGGACCCAAGAAGCTGACAGCAAGAGTATCCAGAGATGGAGAAAGGAGGGAAGGGAAACAAGGGCTCTCTATGTGGATATGAAACACTGTGCTGTGGAGCCTTGAAGGAGGACAAATGATTGGCTTCTAAGGCTACCTCTCTAAGGCTAGACCACAAACCTCTGTGACTCTTTTACTAGTAAAATAGCACTGAAAATCAATAGTCTCATATGCAATGTCAGTGCATTCCCTGGGAGAAATCTATATGAGAAGAATTACTTCAAAAATAATTGTTGTGGACTTATGTAGAGAGTCTCACAACTGGCATAAGCTAGCGAATTTGATATATTCAAAATAGAAATGCTGAGTTCAACTACAGTTTCAGGATTCCAGATAATAGAAGTAGCTATGCTATGTGGTCAGAGCCGAGCTGTGTCCATCAGCAATACTATGTCCTCGGAGCACTGGGCTGCAAGGAGGAATAGTTTGTGACCTCCCAGGCCTGGCAAAGCTGCAAAAAACACCAATATGGAAATTCCTCTTCATTAGGTCTGCATGACTGGATGTGGTGATGGTGGAAAAGAAAGATAGAGAGTGATTCACCATGCCTATTTCTTAATTTTTCAAAAAATTCTTGTTAGACTAAACAGGTTTTGCATTAATTCAATTAAAAAAATAGTGAGGAAGAAGCCTTAGGTATGACACACATCTCCCCAGACTGAGCACCATGGCTGAGCCCATATCCCTGTGCAATTAACCCAAACTCTCCTTAGTCTATCCTCAACTCCCTGACTTTGCATGCTGCCTGCTACTCTTTGTGCTAAACACACAGCAGCAGGCAGCCAGGAGGATCTGAGGAAGCCACCTGCCTCCTAAGACTCCTGCCCTAGCTGAAGGTGAGGCAACCTCCATCTGAGGTCTGAACTGCAGTCGAGGCACCAGTCTGCAGCTAGTAGAGGCCTCCACTGTGTCTAAGCTTCAATGTGGGGAACTTTGCAAACCAAAAGGGAAATTCAGGTGCTTCCAGCACTGAGCAAAGCTGAAAAGCTGGCCAAAGAGAGTGTTCTCCAAGATTTAGGTATGCAAGCTCTCTTTTGGTATACAAAATCTTATCTTACTGATGCCAGTTCATTTTTTTGGGCCATGTCATTTTGTGTGATTTCTATGGTGCCTTTTTTTCATGCCACAAGGTTAACAGGTGTCATTACATTTAACCATACTAATAAAGCAATTAACTGGATACTTAATGTTAAACACACATTTCATCACTCTAAGCACAAGCACAGCTTGATGCACGCATTCAGTTTCCAACTGTTCAACTGTGGTTATTCAGTAGGATTTCAATTCATTAAAAGGTTAAAGAGCACATGGCTGAGTTGCAACCTTGAGCTGAAAGCCAGACTTAGGACTCACTTAGAAAAAAGTGTGATATCAATATCTTCCACCTCATGTGTGCATGATAGACAAGCAATAGACAGCTGTTCCTGCAGATTCAAAATGAATAATGATTTTCTGTCAAGAAAGTCCCAAGGAACTGCTTGAGTTGCCTTAGCAGACTGCACTGAAAAGGACTGCAGAAGTAGGAGTTTTCAGCTCTCCCATTATTGCTTTTAAAACATTTCTGCTTAAAGAGATTCTAAGAAATACCAATACAAGTATTCTTTGAAGTATATTCAACAGTAGGCTTTACATTTTTTTTAAATTAAGTGATTAAAATATTATTGATATAAAACATCTGTCCAGCATGCTGAGCTAACGTAGTAATTTTATAGTACTGTGGAAACATTAAAAATTGCTTTTTGAGTACAATTAAACTCCATATGTATTATGAGCAGAAGAAAAACAATTTACTGTAAACAATTATTGCATTTTTGTGAAGGCTAGTCACACATCCTGAGAACCACAATATTTTATTGCAGGTCACATACCTGGGAGATTATCGCTTTTAGTTCATTCAATGTATACAAACCTCGGCATTCTCTCTACACAGTGGAGCAGCAGATTGCATTTTAAAAAGTTTAGAAACTCAGTCTCAGTACTACAACCACAGCACCTTTTAGAGCCCTCCAGGAGATACACAGACATTTAAATAACTGCCTGAAAAAGGAGCTGTAGTAAATAACACATAGTTATTGAAGCACTTTTCACCTTCATCATCATCTACCTACTTCAGCAGATGCAGGGCAGGTTCCCCTTACAAAGGGTGTCCCGATGTTTTGAAACAGCTATTCTAATCATGCCATTAATATAGTCATTGTGGTGTCTTTTAGAGTCACAGCAGTCGAACCCATACAAAAAATGAGCCATGATTCCTATCTCTTCCCTCCTCCTCCTGCTTCCGTGCCTATGAGCATACATCACTGAGGGAACAACACCTTTTGTTACATCATCTGGAAGTCACACTGCAAACAATTACAAGGAGGCTTTCTCATAAGTTTAGAGATAAAATAATAAATGCCCCCTTTTGTATTTGGTGGCTGGATTTCACTTTCCTGTGCATCCTTTTCAGAACACCGAATAAGCTACAGCGCACCACCAACTGAATGACGAGCTACCTCTTCCCCTCCTCTGGTTTCCCACCTCCACCCTTCTTCCCTCTACCTTCTCATAAAACTCCCACTAGGTTCAAACTACTATGCTGAGGTACATCCCCGTGTTTCACTGGGCAGATGTTCATGACCAGGAGTGTCTGGCACATGCACAGCTCTTCTGGAGTTCTTTCAACTGTGCATATGGAGTAGGCTGTCAAATTACTAAACGCAATTCTTGCCATTAAATCATTTGTAATAATATTGGAGTGGCTAATATTATTTGTTTTAGTTCAATTGTGATTTCTTTGAATTCAGAATCTTGTACATACAGCTTCCAAGTCCAGTTGCATCCTTACTTTCTATTTGACTTAGTTAAATACAAGTTATTAAGCTCTAGATGGTGTAAACTGAACCTGTCAGCAGCCCAGGAGGCTGCCTCTGCGCCCCAGTTCGCGGAGCCCCGGCTCGTCCGAGACGAACGCGTCGGAGCTGCCCTACTGCGGAGCCCCCGGGACCGGGACCGGGACCGCGACCGGCGCGGGAGAGAGGCAGCGCGGGGGAGCTGCGGCCGGGCTGGGGCGATGGTCGGAGCTGTGAATACCCCGAGGCGGGGGTGAAAGGCCGGCGCAAGGCAGCGAGGCAAGAACAGGGGAGCACCCGGCAGCAGTGTGGCGGTGGCGGACGGTGCTGCTGACAGTGCTGGCCGGGGATTACCGTCCGGCGCCAGCGGAGTCCGCTTTCGCTGCGGCCGCCAGCTCCCCGAGCGCCGGGGCCCGCCCGGGGGTCAAAGGGAGGAGCGAGCCGGAGCTGGAGCCGGAGCCGGGGCCGGGGCTGGGGTTGGGGTTGCCTCCGGCCGCCGCCGCCCGCGCAGAGCGCTTTCCCCAGCCATGTCCCCCAACTACATGCGGAGCTTCTCGGAAGGATGTGTGAGTAACGCGAAGCCAGAGCCGGGAGCGAGGAATTCGGCCACAAAACCTCGCGGCGGCCGCGACCCCCATCCCCCGAGCACTGAGCAGCGGTGCCGGCTGCCTCCTGCATGAACCGCTCAGCAGCAGGGCTGCCCGGACGGGAAACGGGCCTGTCTGGGCGCTACAAATGACCCCTTGGGGAAGCTGGAATTTAATTTGCAATAACAAGTACCTTTAGGTTTGATGATGGCACAGGCGGTCCTTCTTTTGCCATCACCTGACATCATGTAGAATCGATACAATAGCAAAATGAATGGACTTCTGGTCGAAGCGTCCAGCTCTGCCTGGCACATTCTGCAACAGCAGAATACAGATAAAGGCAGTGAAACAAATTAACAGAGAAAACTGAATGTTTATATAAAATTAGTAGCAACAATTAAGTGTTCTAATCCATTATTTTGTTAGAAAGCTACTGCAGCCCTCACAGGCAAACCCTCTCCTTTTAAAACAAGTAGAATAAAATAAATATTTCAGATAACGAAAATTAGCGAATAGGCCCTCAAGAATAATGCTGTCCATTTTTGTTTTCATGTTGAATAACCCTGTGATCTCCAGCTCAGGCCACCAACGGTGATCGGCCAATTCCACACCCTTTTCTTTGGCTCAGTTCGTATGTTTTTCCTTGGTGTTCTGGGCTTTGCTGTTTATGGAAATGAGGCCTTGCATTTCAGCTGTGACCCAGACAAGAGAGAGGTTAATCTTTTCTGTTACAACCAGTTCAGGCCTATAACCCCTCAGGTAATTATCTTTTGGTTTGTTTTTGTTTTGGTTTTGTTTTTTTTAATTGTATAAATCCAGTGTTAAGAAAATAAACTGCAAAAAAATAAACCTAATTATTCCACATGAGAAGTAATAACTGATTGAGATAGTTATCACCTTTTTCTTGAGTATTTTCCTTTTAATAACCTTTAATATGTGAATAAATATGGTGTTGTGCTTTCTATCCTTCATAACAATGATATTCACATTTCAGAAACCAACTGAACTTTTAAAATTAAAACATAACTGTGACTTCTACCTTTATCATAATGTAAGTGTTTATACATCTTAGACATATCAAAAACAGACTGGCAAAATGTTCCAATATGTGCGTGGTTTAGCTGTCCTGATACTGCTGTAAATCATCTGACAACTACATTTCCGTTACATTTTAGGTATTCTGGGCATTACAGCTGGCGATTGTACTGATACCTGGAGCCTTTTTTCACCTTTGTGCTGCATGTAAGAGCATCACACAGGAAGAAATCCTCCAAAAGTCATTCTACACTGGTTTTTATATCTTCACTGTTTTCTTAAGGATTATCCTTGAAGTTGTGGCTTTTTGGCTTCAGATTCAGCTCTTTGGTTTCAAAGTGAACGCAATCTACATGTGTAATGTGGGAACTCTTGAGAAGAAGTTTAACATTACCCGGTGCATGGTGCCAGAGCACTTTGAAAAGACAATTTTTCTTATTGCAATGTACACATTTACTGTGATTACAGTGGTCTTGTGTGTTGCCGAAATTTTTGAGATCTCATGTAGAAGGCTAGGTTTCTTAAAAACTCAGTGAAGTCAATCACTCCTAGTCATTTACCACCCTGTCCACCTGCAGTTTTATAGCAATGATTTCAAGCTATAACAAAAAAAAAACCAAACTCCTGTCCTCTATGCAGTGCTGCAGAAGAGATGATTACTGCTGCAGAGTAGTCATCTGACACTCACTCCTCACCTAAAAAACACTGCATTACCTGAATAATATTTGTTTCTGTGTCAAGACCAAAAGCAATAACATTTATAAAAGTAGCATGTTTTCATGACCTGCCACATACAACAGTTTTGCCTCCAGAGGAGTGCCTGTGTGTGAGAAGGAGGTTATTTATAATCATATTTTTATTCACATCTTTTACGAATACAGGTACTAATAAGATACTAATAAGGAGCTAATAAGGTTATTGACCTTCCAGGAAAAATTATTCCAGAGTTCTTACAGATTCTTATGGCTTTAGAATTAAGCGCTAATGGTGGTTAAGCTCTGGGTACCAGAAAGTATTCAAACTTTTTCCCAGGCAGTGTCCCTGTTGCAACCTGCATCTCACACCCTAGAGGCAGAGATTCCTGGTGAGACTGCAGTGACAAAAGGTCCACCAGTATCAGCTGACTTTGCAGTAGCCCAGCTGGTGTCACCTGCCAGCTGTGAATCTCCTTTTACAACTGAGAGAATACCATGATATTCTTTGCACTGACTGGAATGCCTTACCCTCACTATGTTTCAACTTATGATGTTGAAGATTTTTACCAATTTTGTATGATCACATTTTGAAGGAGTAAAGGGGCTTTATGACTTAGTTTTGCATAAGAAACTTAAAAGTTTCAAAATAAAATAATGGAGAAAAGCCCTTTCTGGGTCCAGTTATGCCTTGGTTTCAGTGAGAGTTGCTTGTACATGACTGCAGAATTGGGCCCACAGAACTTCTTGCTGTGTGTGTCACATCACATTGCTCTGACTAGAATTGCTAGAATAACAGTTAAAAAGAAGTCTGCATACTAAAAGTATTCTATGCAAGAAGTGTATTTGGATAGGTTAGGCCTTGAACTTATTATATAAGTATCAGATGTTTTTGTGTGTGACAGTCTCTTCTTAAGGACTAATAGACATCTTGAACTTAGAAGTTATTTCATTCCTTGTGCTTAAGTGAGGTAATGGAAACAAACAAACAAACAAACCAACCAACAACAACCAAAAAATTTCAGAACTGGAAAGAAAGGAGGAGGTAGTTTCCTGTATAATATATGTACAAATAGAAATAATAATAATTAGTTATTTATTTTCCTTTTGTTTTTAAAATATTTTCAATTTCTAGGAAAAAAAAAAAAAAAAGAAAGTTTCTTCCTCTTTCATAATTTTCTATGGCTACTAAATTGAACAATTTCTGTTCTGAATCACAGTGAAACAAGAGACTCAAACCCATCACTAATTAGCAATGATCCAGGAACCAGAAAGTTAAAAGGAGTCTGTAAGCATCTGTGGATACATTTTGAGGCCTGTAACACTGAAGGGAAGAATATATTTGCTTCTTGAATTGAAAAAATATCAAACAGAAAAGCATAAAAAGTTGAGATCCCGGTGACAGCATCTGGGTCCTTTTAGGAATATTTGCAAAAGTCTTGAAAAATTATTACAAAATCTTTTAGCATCAACTGTTGCTTAAGCAGTCCCAAGTGAGGTAGTGTTATAAGAGCCTTGTAAATCTCAACCACAAACTTATTACGTAAATAAGTCCTTATTACGTAAATAGAATTCCATGATTTAGGTGTCTTGGATTCGATTGCTTCTGGGCCATTTAAATCAAAGTGGGTCATAGCTAGATGTGTGGTTTTTTGATGAGCTGATGAAGAACAATATGATAAATTTCAATACATTCACTGTACTAAAGTATTAATGTTGTGTTATTTTTTCCCCTATAGAAGTTAATGTTGACTTAAATACATGTCCAGTTAACACTATCAGATTTGTGCAATATTAAACTAGGTATTTGATATTTGCAAGCATTAAAATAGAATAAGAATCACTGTGCTAATTTATTGTTTGCATAACATGCCATGTGCTTGGGTCAACTCATTAAATTTTTTTAATATACATTGGTATCCATTTGGAATTATTCTCTACAAGTTAAAGTTGTAATCTCAGGCAAAAATATTTTTATTTATAAATAAAATACAATATCTATTGCTACTAAAAAGAATTTACTTCCATGTGCTAAGTACAGTGGTGACCAACCATACTCAAATCACACTTAATCAGGTGTTTGTATCATAATAAAATAACTTCATCACGACCTTGTCAGTATTTTCCCTGGTGCTTCATATTTCCATTGCTTGTTATTCTTCTTCTGTAGATTTCAAATCACTTCAGAAAGGTCAGAGGAGTGCCAAAACCCACAGCCCCTCAGGGGACTTCCCCATTGCTGTCAAGAAAGAGCCCTGCAAAACTGTGACTGCCTGAGGACCCCTGTGGGGCTCTGGGAGCTGGATTACCCACCAACAGGCGCTTTCCCTTGGTGGTCAAAGTCTGGAACATATCAAAATATATTCTTCCAAAGCATTGACAACACAGATTTTTTTTTCTAAATTTCTTGTGAAATTAAAATTGTCAGATTCCTCAGTTTGTTTTTCATTTAAAAACAAAATGTGTGTTGTTGTCTTAACACAAATGTTTTTCTGTGACTGATTCCATCATCAGTTTCCCAAACACGTTGATGGAGATATTACATCCACATAAAGAAACCATTTCCCCACGGTTGTCAATGCTTCTCTTTCTTATATTTGCCATTTGTTTTCCTGGCATTCATTATGTCCTGAAGTATCTTTAAACTTTTCTTTTTCTTAGTCTTCCAAACTCCCAACTCTTTTATCCTCATTTACATCGCTCTCTCTCAACTTCCTTCCACCCTTACTCCCTCTGAGATTTATAATATGCCTGTGTGCATTTCTCAGTGTTTCACTGATTTTAGCTCGAATGCTTAGCAAATATTTGAGATTATCCTGAAGGCCTTCTTTTGTCATTATGAAAGGAATTATGTAATACGTTGGGGGATTCTTTGATCCAATTGTATTTCTGTACACAACGAACATGAAGTTCTGTCTCCCAGAACACAGTAGGAAGTATTTTCTTTGCTTACATCAGGGTCATATTATAAGCACTGCTTTGACTTTTTCACTGTTTTCCACCATATTCTGGCTGCCTCATTTTCCACAGACAGCACTCAAAGCAATCCCCAGCTTGTGTGTTACAGTCAGTTTTGTCTCTAGCCAGACATCATGCCCATTTAACTTCTCACTTAACAAAAATCCATAATTGCTCCCTCCATCATCTTGAATGAAACAAGCTAAATACACTCAGTAAGTGATGCGATTGCCTTTACATCAACGGTATAGTTGCTCTGGGCCAGACAGCTTCTAGTACGCCACTGCAAAATCCCAGTGCTATAACCACTCTATGTTCTGCTCCTTTCTTGACTTCCTTTCTGCTGTTCATCCGTCATTTCCTTTGTGTTCTCTTTTCAGAACTCTCCCATGATAGCAATGAGACAAGACAGCCACCTCTTCTGCCTCATGCCTCCCTCCAACATGCATCTGCCTCTGTGCCCTGGAGCACTGACCGCTCTCTTGCCTTGCAGATGGCCCTTTTGAGACCACGAGGAAGTCTGGCAATGGGGATTTAACTATGCTGTCAGAATGAGAAGATGACAAATGCTAAAGTAATTAATACTACAATTTGTGAGATCCATTTGAAACCATTTTGCTGCAATGGTTCCCATTTATTTTCCTGTTCTCATCCCCTCTCAGCAAAAGAGAAATGCCCAGAGGTTCCTCAAAGAAGACATCTGGGAACCGGTGATCCTGTGAGATGCACCTTCCAGGGCTGACAGCTGCTGGGAAGCAGCCCAGCCCAGTGAAGCACCATTAACCAGGGCGCTGGTGGCACAAGGCTTCTCTAGCAGGGCAGCCCAAGGGGAAGTTCTTCAACCTTTAAAGGGATTTTACTTGCAGCTCTACTTCCACGGGGAAGGTGTGCCAGCCCTTTGGGCGGACAGGCAGAAGGCTGGGACAGGGAAGGGCTAGGGAGGGCATCGCCGCTCAGCCCCAGATTGCCGGGCCGGGCCGCTGTTCCCCCGGCTGCACCAGCAAAAGCCCCGGCCGCCCTAAGGTCTCCACGCCCCCGGTGGCTATGGGACACGTTTCAAACACTTCGGAGACGCGTGAGGCTGCGCCTCCTCGCGGCCAGGACACACCGCCCGCCTGCGGAGACCCAGGTCCGGGGAAACCGCCCCGACGTCCGCTCAGCAGGGGGCGCTCTTCCCGGGCGCACGGCCACCAGCGGCAGCCCGCCCAGCACGTACGTGTCCCGACGGCCCACGCCGGAAGCGGAAGCGGCCGGCGCCAGGCTCGGGAGGGAGAGGCGTTGTGGGCTGCCCGTGGTTGCCGCTGCGCGATGGCGGCCGCGGCGCTTCCCCCGCTGCCGCCGCAGTTCAAGAGCATCCAGCACCATCTGCGAACCGCGCAGGAGCTGGACAAGCGCGAGCCGGTGGTGGCGTACTACTGTGAGTGAGGCGGCCGCAGCGCCGGCCCCCGGGCCAGGCCCGCCCCGGCCTATCGCGTCCCGCCCCGCCCGCGGCTCCCCGGGGTTGGGGCCGCCACCGTCCCCGGCCACCAGTCGTTGGGTCGGACGGAGCGCGCCCCTCCCTCTTTCCGCTTGGCTGGTTGGGTTGTGCAGAGTACCCGTGGGATGTACGGAAAGTGGGGTAGGGGAAGGCCCCACCTCTTGGGGAGGTGCGGGCTGATCATGGTCTTTCTTGGCCGCCGTTTCAGCTGCAAGCCCCGCCCCGTCTTTTGTGTGCTCTGTTTTGCAGAGTTAAGCCTCTTTGCAGTCGTAGTGGATATGCCAGCAGCTTAAATACATGATTGTACGCACGTGTATGAATTAAAGTTTTCTCTGTTGGGATAGTTCTAATAAGTATTGCAAAAAACTGACATTCGAGAGTCTTTTCTTTTTTCTGCTGCTGAAAAGACCACTTGTATCCGAGTAAGCAATTTGGCTTTGAGAGTCTTTAATTCCTTATAGTATAATGTTAATTTTAGTTTTTGTTAGGCTTTGTCACTTATTCAGGGTTCTGTAATGGAGAGAGTGGGTGGCTTGTTTGTTGTTGTTGTTGTTAGTTTCATTGAAATGAACACAGCAAAATCTTACTGTAAATTTTTCAAATTAGTATTTATATTTTTCAGGGTAACTTTTGGCATCTAAGCTAATGGTCGTCGGGGTGGTCTGTGAGCCTTTCTAAAACGCTTTCCACAGTTAATTAAGGAATGCAAGACTTTTGTTAGTAGTCTTAAATTCCTGTCACAGGTAATCACCACAGTTAGAAAATTTCTGAGACTAGCAGATCACCAGAAATGTTATGTTTGTGTTTGGTTTTTTTCGTGAGGTGTGAGGAGGTCATTTGTGGGTTTCCTTGGCAATAGCTTGTCTTCAAAGAGAATTAAATAAAAATAGAGGTAGAACTGTTAGTCTAATTTGTAAGGCAATCTTAAGTTTAGAAGGATGGATTTATGAAATTCAGGCTTCAGAAATCTCTGAAAAAAACTGTCAACTCAGTGTCAGAACAATAATTTTAATTTTTATGTCTTACGCAGGAATACTGTGCTGATGTGGAAAAATGCCACCAGAGAAGTGAGATAGTCGCATATTAGAACACTGAATGTTCTTGATAGTACCCACTCTTTTTTAATAGAAAGACACAGGACAAGTCATACCTGGTGTGGCAGGAAGTACCAGCTAGGTCAGGTTTCACTGTTTGGGGTTTTGTTTGTTTTCTTTATTTCTTTGGCATTTTTTTGTCAGGTGTAAGACCCTGTCTGGCTATACAATAAAAATACTAGCATTTATTGTAGGTAACAAAATACAGGTCTAGTTGTATTTTAAAAAGTGTTTTGGTGGCTGATGTCTGTGTTTCGTAATGTCTTTTCCATTCTGAAGCTTAATGTAAATCTCAGTATACAGAGAGGAAAAAAAACCCCTGTGTCGAATAATTAGAATTTTCTGTAAAGTCCTTTGTATTGTCTGTCCCAAGTAGCCTGAAAATTTGCACATCTTGTTTTTTCATTTGAGTACTTCAGCACATCTGATTTATTACTGACTGTAGTAAAGACTATATTGCAGAGATCTCTTTCTCATTACATTATTACACAAAGTAAAAATCGGTGACTGTTTTTTCAAGACAGGTCTTGATTGGATCCTTTGTTCTTTTAAATACATAAAGGAAAAGCATTAATTTTCACCAGTGGTCCACTGATGACACTTACTTCTACCCATGGTGGATGAGTTTGGATTGATTAAAATGCAGAATTTCTGTTTTGTAGTGTTTTGGTGGTTGTGGGTTTTTTTGTGTTGTTGTTGTGTTTTTGTGGTGGTGGTGGTGTTGTTATTTCTGGCTTTGAAGCAAAAATGAGGTATATGAACTATTAATTTTGAACATTGTGGGTTTGGAACAATTATATAGAATCCCATAATATTAATTATTAATATTGCTACTGTCAAAAAAAATGTCTATACTTCTAGCAAACTATGAATAATAAAAGCTTTCCTAAAAAGGTAGCTTTTTAAAAGTGTAAGTCTAAGTATAGTAACAATTTTCAGATAACATTTTGAAAGCAACACAGATTTTATGTGGAGTTAAAGCAATGTTTCTCATTAGATGCTTCACTGAAAAAAAGCTGAACATCACTTTGTTGAGCCTTTGAAATGTGTTTTGGAGGAGCTCTGTCCATTGCTATAAGGTATTGTGTAGGAAGGAGTAATGTGAGGAAAGCTTGATGTGTGCTGGAGCATGTGATGTTCTCTGTGCTTGTGCTTCTCTGCCAGGCTTGTCTACAGGTATGGGCCTGGCACTGTGCATGTTGTGGGACCAGGAGCCAAGGGGACCCTGCAGTAAAAGATCATGTGAGGGAACAGTGCTGCCATGTTCCATCACACGGTTGCTTGCACAGCCACCATGTGAGGGGAAACATCTGAATTTTGATCATATGACGGATGTGACTATCAGTCTGAAGAAAAGAGTAAGGTGCTTATAGATTTGGAATGTTGCCTGAAGTGGTTCATCTCTAGAAAAAAACTTTGGTCCTAATATTTATGTTTCCATGGCACAGTAGTTTTCAGTATGGACATATGCTAGGTTTTGATTTATGTGCATTTTAGTTAAATTCCACTTGTATATTTGTGAAAATAAGAGCTGCAACACAAACTGATTTGAATATCAGAAGTAAGTGAACTCAAGTAAGATGTGTTTGCAACCTAAAATATTATTTTCTATGGCTTAGCAATAAAATTGTCAGGAGGAACTACTTACTGCTCATGTTAATATTTTTGTCTCTCATCAGCATCCAGTGGGGCTAGAGGTGTGCTCTCAAACATGGGAACTTGAATGGCAGTTACACATTTTATTAACTTACACCATTTTAATTTTTTTTCTCTTACATTTTTTAAGTATACTTAATTTGAAGCATTAAACTGGCATAAACCAGCGCTACCACCCAAAGAAGATCCTGTAGTCCTTCTCTGTGCTCTCATTCCCGACCCTAATGTGCTTCAGAAGCAAACATTGATGTATGATGAAAAACAAGCTGGTTTTCAGCCAGGCCAGTTCACTACTGCTTAAACAGCTGTGCTCCCACAGAGACAAAAGACATGGAACAAGACACAGTGGCTTGGGACAATGAGAAGACTCCTTTTTTGATATTGCTGGCATGTGTTGATTTAAATAAATTGTAATTTGATGAACATTAATATCTGTTTTACACAATATGGGTAGCTACAGCAGGGATGATTTGTATTTTTCAACTGCCACATAATTTTCCACATGAGAAGTAAAACATTAAAGAACAACATTGATGTTCTTGTGCACTGTAACATATCACAGATGTTTTTTTTTTGTGGTACTTGCTAGAAACACTGCAAAAATTAAAAAATTGTTTTCTTTCTGGTAGTCCTGTATATTCCTTACAAAGCCTTCATGTTTAACTCCAATTTTAGGTATTCATATTCAAAACAGTATATGATCAGTAGCTTATACATTGTTTGTAAACAGTTAAATTTTTTAGCTGTAGCCACTGTTAGTAGATGAACATAATTGATTAAAGCAAAAACATATATTTGCTTCCTGAGAGTATGCACTGTGAATTTACGTGGTTGTAAAATTTGTTCTACTTAGAACATAACTGTAGAGAAATAAAGAAACCAAGCTTACTTTTTTAAGTTATACATGACATGATCTCACAAAATAATTCTCCTTCTAAAGAGATTAGACGCTTTTACACAAGTGTTCAGCACTGCAGTAATTTGCCATCTTCTTTTAAAATGCTTGCTGCCCCATATGATACTGTATTTCATATTATTTTGTTAATTTTTGTCTTTAGGTAGGTACCTATTTCAGGTTCAGTAAAGGTCAGCTGACTGGATAGGTATAAGGGAATGCCAGTAAAGGATGCTTCATTGTTTGCCTAGCAAAAGGAAAATGATCGGTGGTCAATAAGATAACTTTCTTATCTTGAAAACTTACATGAGTCTGACTGCCTACTTGGAGAAGTTATTCTGCAAACACAAGGAGGCAGGCTTTGATTAAAAAATAATCTCTGGCCTGTGTAATAACTAAAGAAATTTGATCTCTAACTGTGCCATAGGCAACTTGACTCAGAAGTTACTTTTTGAAAAACTGGAAGGTTTGAGAGCTAGTTTTGTCTTCTATAAACTGCATTTCAGTGTTTAAGCAAGATTTCCCTTAATAGCAGTTGTTTCAGCATTTCAGTAGTGTTGTTAAGCTCTTTTCAAAGACGATTGGTAGTTTATTTTATATTTCTGTACTTACTGGCCATTGATATTCTAATTCAAAAGTGTTGAGAGAATGCCAGCGAGTTGCCAGAAAAGCACTGATGTTCCATGATAAATAACATCCTGACACACAGCAGTGTTTGGATATCCAGTGAATACAATGAAAAAATGTTCTACTAACTTCAGAAAAGCAGGGCTGTGACAGTCTGCTAAACATCAGAAAGTATTCATGTGAGATCAGTAGACCTGATCTGTTTAAAAAAGGTGTGAAGAAAATCTCCTACAATTCTCAAATTATTGAAATAGAAAAGTAGCAGAGAAGTCCTTCCTAAAGATCTTACTGTTGTGTTGACATTTCTGGTTTTGTGGGATTAAGCAGGAGAGAAAAGAGAAAGAGACATTTTTTTTCTTCCACAACTAGTTGACAACTTCTTTAATCAAGTCAATCAGCTTTTAAAGGAAATACCCATCTGTTAAATGTGACTGGCTTTTTACTTATAAGTTTAGTCAGGCTTCCATGAAACAAGCTTCTCAGTGCGTATCAATTGTAAGACTCTCTTAATTAAAAAAAAAAAATAAAATTCATGGCCCAACTCAGAATTTGGGAAATGCAGTTACTGTGTAATTTTCTAACTGTAATATTGTTAAATTTTTACTGATCCTTCCTCAAAACAGAGAACTAATAACAGACATTTTAATTAAGCTTTTAATTTATTTAACTAGATGCATTTTGAATGACTAGTGTAGAAGATGCATGTAATTCAGAAGTATTAATGGAAATTAAAGTAACTGGTATTTGCTGTATTTCACTGCAGTGATTTTGCACATGCTGACTTAATTTAAGTGGGATATTCTAGAATTGAAATGCATAAAATAATGTTCTTTTAACACTGCTTATCTAGTAAGATCAAATTCCTGAGCTTTCCCATTGAAATATAAATTTTTTGTACTAGTTTTATATCATCCATTCATGAAAGTAAATTTTCCATACTCTTACATTGCTGGTGGCAGAAAACAGTTTTGTGTGCTACTACTACTGCAAATTATTTAAAGCCTGTTATTAGAGATTACATACTGAAGAGCAGACTTAATCTGTTCTTTAGTCGGGATAAGTTAATTGAAATGGCCAAATATTTAAAAAGTAGATACCCATTTCATAGTGTGCTTTGAAACTTGTTTTGATTGTGCTAAGAGTATGAACTAAAAATATTTCTCAGTTTCTTTTTTTCCCCTGTGCTTTCTAATTTTTTCTATCTTCAACCTTAGCTTGTCTGCTCTGATTTGTTTGAAAGATCTGTAAGTGGGAAAACTGTGACCTTAAAACTTTACTCTCTCAGAGTTTGTCTGTGGAGAAAAAAACATTGAGAAGTGATCGGAATAACAAAAATAAATAAACCCCATAGCCCTCAAAGCAAACCGTGGGCAGAAACAAAAATTGAAGATGATGTTAACTACTGTGTCTTATTTTTGGCACTTGCTTTGATGACATATGTAATATTTTAAAATAATCTACTCTGACAGAGATACAAATGAGAACATAAAAAAGAACAAGTGTACTTCAGAGATTCAAACTGTATTTCTGAGGTATATATATTTGTACAAAATTCCTAAAGTTCAGTTCTATGGTGTAAATACACTAGCATGCATTTTCCACCATATAATTCACAGTATTCTGGTAGATCTTAATTCAACTTGAATCTCTGGAAGTAGAATTAAGAACTGGCTTTTGCTGCCTGAGTTTTCTGTTGCTTCTGAAGGGACACATCAATATCAACATTCTAATTTGCAGAATCACAGAATCATTGAGGTTGAAGGGACTTTGTACATTACCTATTCCAATCCCTTTCTAAAAGCATGATCACTCATGAAGATTGGTCAGGACCATGTCCAAGCAGGTTTTGAATATCCCCGAGGATGGAGACTACACAGCTGCTGGGACCAACCTGCTCTAGTGGGTCATTGTCCTCACAGTTGAAGATTTTTCCTATGTTTAAACTGGATTTTATGTATTTGATTTTGTGCCCATTGTCTCTTGTCCTGTCACTGGGCACCACTGAGAAGTGTCTAGTTTTGTCCCCGCTGCTGTCTTCCTCACAATTAGGTATTTATGCACACTGGTAAGACCCTCTGAGCCTTCTCTTTTTGAGAAGATAACTTTCCTAGAAGTAGACCCAGAATTCCAGGTGTGTCACAGCAGTGCTGAGTAGAAGGGATAAGATCACCTCCCTCAACCTGCTGGCAGTGCTTTTCCTAATGCAGCCATGGACACTGTTAGCAATTAAGGTTGGGTTCAGAAACTTATCTCATGGTCATGCCCATCTAGGGTGCTTTGTTTCACCTCATAGAGTAGTTTGAGAGCATGAAATAGGTTTCTTCCAGTTTAAAATAAACTGGAGGGTGTTCCACAGGAGTGCATCAGGTTTGTGGTCTAATAACTACAGGCTTTTTTACCTGCATGATTTGACCATAACTAATCCAGAGTAGCTGCCTTCTCCTTTTGCCTTCTTGAGATCTCAGTTACTGTAAATCCTACAGTTAAGGTAGTTTATCTGTTTTAATGATAAATATTTCATTTTCTTTATTAGACTATAGAGACAAATTTTGAAAAATACTGGTAATTTAAATATTGTGTAAAAGCTTAGAAGCCTGTGAATTCCACATACAGATCTCTTACTCAAGAGACCAAAATTGGGCCTTAAACCACACTGAAGAATGAACTCCGAGTGATTTCACAGAAGTCATAATCGATATTATTAGATTACTTGTTTTGTCATCTGACCTTAATAATTTCCACTCTTGTTTGTAATTGCAAGTTCTGTTTCACCTAGTTTGTTTACAACTTGCTATTCTTCAAATAACAGTGAATTCTAATGTAATTTAGTATCACTTTCAATAATTTTAAGTAAAAGACATTTTCCTTTATATGGTTTTGACTTGACAAAGTTTGTCTAGCATGTAACATAACCTTGGAATATACTGTTATGAATCCATTTTTCCTCTGTAGAATTTAGAATACTATGAAAGAATCTGGGGGGAAGAGAGGGTCATGATACTATCCTTTGTGGTTAGAATTTCTTAATTAAATTTGTGTCTTCCTCTCTCCCACTTTTGTATTGGATTTTTTTCTTGCATTTCTCCTTAAACTAATTTTACTTGAAAATAAGCATGTAAAAGTAATTTGTTTTCACTCGAATGTTTTACATTTTGAACTGATGCTGTCAGCCTAATAACCTTTTGCCAGTTTCTTTCAGCATCATATAATGAAGAGGAGGTATCAGACCCTTTGAAGCTTGTTTGTCAGTGCTGTTAAACTTATTTTTAAAAGTATTTGAGTTCAGACAACTTTGACTTAGCCATGTAGAAATAGCATATATTTATGACCTGCATGCAGAAGTATAATACATTCATGTTCATAGAAGCAAGAAAAATTAGTTATTTATTAGTTATATATTTGTTATTAGTTATTTTTCTTTGCAGACTCATTTTTAATGAAAATACAGTTGCAGTAATTTGAGTACATCCAATTTAATGTTTTTGTGTCCCTTGCTTCCCACATTTGTATTCCAACTGTTGTCTTCCTGTACCAAGCAGTTAACAAATATTTTTCTGTTAGCTGTTTGACAAAGGCAAAAGGGAAGTGTAGAATATGAACGAGTAATAATTTATAGCCTGAAAAAGCTTTCACCTCTTAATCAGAATCAAAATATTGCTAAAGCTTATGGCAGTGCTTTTTCTTACTGTTTATTGTCAATTTGTTACTGTTAAATGTCAAAAATATTCCAGTTCCTAGTCTTTTTTTTTTTTCTATACTTGAGAATTAAATACACGTGAGTGAAAACAACTATAATATTTTGATCCTGTTAGGCCAGGAAAAAGAAAAATGGATATTAGGACAGAATTTAGAAGATAGAATCAACCTATTGTGCATGCTTGCTGGCTGGAACTTTTGTTCTCCTGTATTTTTACTTGGCACTGAGTTAGTTTAAAATGGGAGTGAGGGGAGTTTCAGTTGTTATCCAAACATAAATCTGGAATAACTTACTGTGTGTTAGGAATGAATGCTTGGCACATACTGAAGACAAAATACTCTCTCTGAAATTGTGCTGTGTATTAGCAAAGGAAAAATAACGTGGTATTACGTGACATAAATAAAAGCAGAGAAGTTTCTGTAAAGCTCACTGTATAATTCCTTCCAGCACACCCACACTTAGTATTTGCTGAACAAAGATTAAGGGCAACAAATCAAGACATAAATTTTGTAGTTGCCTTGGCTAAACATTTTTCTGAGAATGATTACTTGCCAAGTCTTTATGAATTTGAAGATAAATGTCCTGTCTGCAAACCAAGAGCAAACCCTGTTTTAGTTAATAATTGGCAAAATAGTTCTGTCTTCATGCGTAAAAGATTACAAATTACTTTAGCTCTACTTATAATATTAATTAATATTTAGACATTAGCTCTGTGTGGCCTCCTTTACCTCCTTATTGCTTTATTTCATGCAGTTACTACTGTTGTTGGACACACAAAAATCTTTTTTGTCATTTGATTGGGATAAAGGGGACAAAAAATGTAGATTGTGTCTATTATAAAGCCAAGTGCATAAAACAAGCTTTAAAAGCTTGGATTAATCATTGGATTAATTTATTTGTTTCCAGGTACTCTAGGTCTTCATCACAAATTGTGAACAGAGATTAGTATTACAGGTCACTTATTTCCAAGATTGTCTGTGTTCTTCAAATTTTGGCTTTAAAAACTTGAAAACTTTTGCAGCTACAATGTATGGTTTTAGTTGTCTTTTTATATCAGAATTTTCAGCAGCTTGGCTTTTCACAGCGGAATTTTTTATCAAAAGTTAACAAGCAAGTGCCTCTTGTAAGTCTAGTTGTTTAGTTTTACAGTATATTACTGTGGTCATTAGGGACATGCACTTTAAACATTTGTCACTGTATCGAGAAATTCTGAAAAGAACAACACTGAAATCATTTTGATGTAAAATGGCATCTCAAGTGCAGTATTTCTAAAAGGTGAAATAATGCAGCTGAAACACAGAACACTAAGAGGATTTCTTCCTGTGGTGTCCATGCCATTCAGGAGATTAACTTCCAGTTATTAGGAATGGAACCACTTGCACTAAGGCAAAATTTTTATGACTTAGCAAGCACAGCAATAATACATTCCACTGCTTTTGCAATATTATAACAACCAGAACAGCAGTATTTAAAGGAATGTAAATAATTACTGTTTTCTTTCGGGGCAGGGCGGGGGAGGGAACTGAACTCATGTTCCATTTGGTTTTCTCAGCAGAGATGTTGGAGGCAGTAGACTTTTGGCCTCTTGCTTAGGAATTCTTTGCTACTGAGATTACCTGTCAACATAAACATGGAGGACAGTTCTTTGACCATTAATTGCCAGTTTAAAATGTCACTGATGATATTAATGCAGGAAAATTATGTTTTGCTCATTGCAGCTGAAAGTTCAGTAATGAACTAAGTTTGCCCATTTGCTGCAAGTTAAACAGGAAAAAGACATAATTTTCCTTCACTAGATCAAAGCATATCTTTCAGTTACTGTCATGTATCCTTACCGTAAGTAATATTTGTGTGATAAACTACACACAAAAGTAAAAGATATGTGAGGGACTTCTGACACCTTAATTGGCAGAAGTAGTAGTATCAAAACCAACGTGGTCTTACCCATATACTTCATATAGAATACTTGGGACATTTCAAAATTATCAGGAGCAGAGAGAAGGATCACAAAACGTGCAGACATGGAAAAACTCTTGACTAGAGCAGCATTGAGTAAAGCAGTAAGTGCCTTAATGTTTTATTACTGATGAGGTTCAAACACTGGAGAGTATACTTCCCTTTGGATCTTCAGTTCGTCAGCTGCAACTGATTTTCCAGGGCATTTTGAGTGGAAGAGTGTGGTTGGCATTTTCTGACCTGCAGGTTGCCTAGTTTTTTGTTACAATCAGATTGTTTTATCAAGTCAAGGCTCCCTTTCACTACTGAATGCTACTAGGTAATGATGCTCTGTTGACAGTAGTTTTCAAAAGCATCATACTCTTTCTTGATCACCACTTAGTTGAGAATGAGGTAAAGGCAAAAACTATTCCTTCTATGATTGTCTCATCAGAGGCCTGTCTCTGGGCAGGTTTTGTTATACAGTACTCCTTTTGAACATTACTGTATGTGGAGATGTGAGTGCACAAATTCTGAACTTTGAAAGTTCTTAATGATTGCAGTAGACTCTCTTGTTAGGGTAACTTAAGTGTGCTTTGACCTTTTGCCAGTTAGTATGATCGTGCAGGAAATCTTCTTTCCAGTTCATATAGATGTTGATACAAGTTGAGGTTTGGTGGCTAGTTGTTTTAAATGGTATAGTCAGTTGTGTGGTACAGAGATGTAATTGCTTGGACAGGTGCAACACATGTCTTGGTTCAGGTGACATTAATAGTCAGTCTGTAGGATGTCTCTGCTCTTAATATCTGTCAAGCTGCTGCTAGAGCATCTTCATTCTTAACAGTCTGTGTACACTTTGGATAATGGTCCTTCAATCTTGAATGACCCGAGGACTCTTAGGCACCTTAGTTCCAGAGTCTTTTGTTAGCAGGAAAGTGGTGTTGGTATGGAACATTGCTTGATGTCACCCACAGTGTAAATTTATATATAGACAAGAAAAACATGTTTCTTATCTGTAACTGTTGTTCTTTGACCTGTGTTCTCTGTGTGTTTAAGACTCTCTTCTGCGTTTGTTAATTGGAATGCCTGAAGGAGGCTTTGAGTTTTTGTCAGTCTCTGAAATCCTAAGAAGGGAGAGGGCTGGATTTTTGGGGCTGCTTACAAAACATACAGATCTCACAGCCCTGTAAATATACCCCTTTTGCGTGTTAGTGAGGAAGAAAATACCTTGCTTTCACTATTTAAATGGATGTATTTGCAATGAATGTGGAAAAAATGCCACATATAGGTAACAGAAGAGTAACAATTGAGCAAATAACAAATAAGCAGATCTTTTAATGATTAAACTGATCCTCAAGACTACAGACATTTGCAAGATTTCTTTTTTATATGGAAACAGAGGGAAGAGATATGAAGGGGCATACTTCAGCAAGTAAGATAACTCTATATCCAGTACTGACCAAGGGTATTCTGAATTTATGTCACCCTTACTAATATCAGTAGTACTGTAGTGGTACATTGCTAAACCACAAGATGAGTTTTGTCTTTCAGATGTGTTGCAGGGGTTTTGCATTGTTTGCTTATGGGCTTCGCTTTAGATAATCTATCACGATTTTTTGGTGTGTTTTGTCTCCTTTAAAGGTCGTTTGTATGCAATGCAAACAGGGATGAAGATTGACAGTAAAACCCCAGAATGCCGTAAATTTTTATCCAAACTTATGGATCAGTTGGAAGCTGTAAGTAGAGTTTATTGCTTTTCTCTAAAATGATTCATTGTTACTTTAATTTTTATTTAAGCTTCTGCAAATATTATCTTTCCTCTGTCGTCAGTCATTGATGCAATGATTCTGTATGCAGGCATACTGTATGAATTTAAATTGTATGTAATAAATTGGCAGAAGGATTGAAAGAACATAAAGCCATATGTGTATGTATGTTTACATACGCATGCACAAACATAATTAAAATTTCATACAACAGACATTTCTCATAATGTTTTGCCAAGACAACATAAATTGCGATACTTTATTTTTACATATTCTCATGAGAAATTATAATTCATTACTAAATAAATGTAGTTCTAGATGACTTTTTAAGTTGATTTATCTTTGATTCCTTGAAGTCTGTGAGAGTTATTTTCACTGCTATGAGACTGGCTAGCCTAGTCCTTGGTGCTTTTGAAATTTTTTACCTAACCTGTTGTACCCAGGGAGTTTTTTAAAACATTCTCTGAAAGATTAAGCTACTTTCGATCATATCCTCTGTTAGAGATTGGGGATCTTATACCATGAATTCTTGTAAGCATGGTCTTATCTGTGTGGGTAAGAGATAGCTATGCCACGCTCTTTTGAGTAGACCTGGTGGTATTAAAGAGCAAACAACCAAGAAAGTAATTGTATAGATGGTCAGATTGAGTTCCAGGAGCTATTTGTGTTCATATGGTGTAGTTTTTAATAATCTCAAAGTAAGCAGTGTGTGAATTTTAAGGTTTAAGTGCTTATTCGGAGCAGAAAGGAGCGTTCAAGAATGAAGCAGCGGTTCTTTTTGTGTTCAGCATTAATGATTATATCTAAAAACAAGCCATAGCAATGCCTGAAGAGTTTGTGTGAAACTAGTGCAACAGCCTTTAGTTCTTCAGAAAAAAAATGAAACATCTGGACTTCAGCAAGGCCTTTGACACTGTCTCCCATAATATACTCTTGCAAAAGCTGGTAGCCCATGGCTTGGACAAGTGTACTCTACGCTGGGTTAAGAACTGGCTGGAGGGCCGGGCCCAGAGAGTGCTGGTGAATGGGGCTGCATCCAGCTGGCGGCCAGTCACTAGTGGTGTTCCCCAGGGGTCAGTGTTGGGTCCAGTCCTGTTTAACATCTTTATTGACGATTTAGATGAGGGGATTGAGACCATCATCAGCAAATTTGCTGATGACACCAAGCTGGGAGGGAGTGTCGACCTGCTGGAAGGCAGGAGGGCTCTGCAGAGGGATCTGGATAGACTGGAAAAATGGGCTGATTCCAATGGGATGAAGTTCAATAAGGCCAAGTGCTGGGTGCTGCACTTTGGTCACAACAACCCCCTGCAGCGCTACAGGCTGGGCGCAGAGTGGCTGGAGAGCAGTCAGACAGAAAGGGACCTGGGGGTGCTAATTGACAGGAAGCTCAACATGAGCCAACAGTGTGCCCAGGTGGCCAAGAAGGCCAACGATATCCTGTCCTGTATCAAAAACAGCGTGGTCAGCAGGACAAGGGAAGTGATCCTTCCCCTGTACTCTGCATTGGTGAGGCCACACCTGGAGTATTGTGTTCAGTTCTGGGCCCCTCAGTTCAGGAAAGACATTGAAGTGCTGGAGCGGGTCCAGAGAAGAGCAACACGACTGGTGAAGGGACTTGAACATAAGACCTATGGGCAGAGGCTGAGGGAGCTGGGGTTGTTTAGTCTAGAGAAGAGGAGGCTTAGAGGTGACCTCATCACTCTCTATAACTACCTGAAGGGAAGTTATAGCCAGGTGAGGATTGGTCTCTTCTCCCAGGCAGTTAGCAATAGGACAAGGGGGCATGGGCTTAAACTCTGCCAGGGGAAATTTAGGCTGGATATTAGAAAGAAATTCTTTACAGAGAGAGTGGTCAGGCATTGGAATGGCCTGCCCAGGGAGGTGGTGGACTCGCCGTCCCTAGAGGTTTTTAAACTGAGATTGGACATGGCACTTAGTGCCATGATCTAGTAAACGGACTAGAGTTGGACCAAGGGTTGGACTCGATGATCTCTGAGGTCTTTTCCAACCCAGTCGATTCTGTGATTCTGTGAACCACTTGTCTCTTACTCGTACCTTGTGCTTCTTGCTATGTTTTATCTCTGATTTTTTAGCTGCTATGAAGAAAATTAACTTTATCTCAGCCAAAACCAGAACACAATGGAAAATCCAGTGTACAGTGACCTCTTGGTGTGTTATTTCATCAAATTTTAATATCTATAATTGGTCTGATTTTCACACTCAAAAGCAAGGTGGCAGAAGAGGTGATTAAAACTCTGAAAGATATTTCTCTTTATTCCCTAAGAATTGTTAAAATGTATTTGATCCATTGTGGTACTGCAGCAGTTAATCTGTCTGCAGTGTTCAGTTACCCCTTTAATTTCAAATTTGGAAAGACTAGAAAATCAGCAGAAATCCATGGTCTCATCTTTCAGTTACTGATAAGATTGTCTGTGTGTCAACTGGTGCTCAGGTATTGGAGTTCATTCTACATAGCCGAGTGGTGGAAGGATGGAGAGAGAACTTTTAAGCAGATCTTATACAGCAGGGGTGTCAAACTCGTTTTCACTGGGGCCAAATGTAATTTTAGGACTGTATGTAGAGAGGTTGGACCTCCACAGTAATTCAATAGCAGCCAGCCATTAACCAGGAGGGGGCACAAAGAGGTGTTGCAGGTCTGGGCTAAGTGTTTCTCACAGCTTTCTGTGTGTTGCCACAATTGATTACTTCAGAGATCAAGACAGAAGCTTACAAACAATACGGAAATTTATGGTAGCAAAGAATAAACTGTGTAGATATATCTGGAAATTATCAGATGTGTTCTTTGCAAGAAACTTCATAATATTCCAAATATGTGAATTAATTAAACACAGTGATTTTGTATCCAAAATGCATATTTCTGTCAGAAATATTTTTACGTATGATTGTGTTGTTTTGGTTTTCCAATAGGTGACTGTTTATTTAGAAGTTTTTAGTAAAATTAAACCAAATTTGCATGATTTTAGGTTCAGATCATGAATCATCATTTAAAACATCAGTATGGCTGCACTGAATCACAGACTGTGTGAAGGGTAGTTTCAAAAGTAAACAACTTGGTTAACTTTAATATTTTTAGAAGCATATATGACTGTCATTTGTGTGTTTGAAATCGTGTCCATTGCACATCAGATCATGTATAGTAATAAGTTATTTTCTGAGTGTAAGGTGTATGCATAGCCTGATGAAATACACATATACAGGGTGTTTCAAGAAAATGGACCCAACTTGAAATCACTATGTCTCTGGAACCACCAACCGCCCATGAATGAAACTTACCTCTGGAAAGGGCTGGGTATAGAGTTTCAAATGATTACTGCTTGATAACTCATTAAACGTTTTGTAAAATTGTGTAATTGTAACATGTTGCCATTGTGAAATACACTGCTTTGAAATTGGGTCTATCTTTTTAAAACACCCTGTATAAACAAATAATTATCTTCCTCAGCTTCAGTGTTTCATTTCAGTTATATAACTTATAAATTGTGGTATACTCACAAGAAAAACAATTACACTTTCTAAAACAGAAATACATTTTTAAAACTGTGTGGAGTATGAGTTTGGCAAAAGTCTTCAAATTCAAAATTCTATTTGGAAGGTTTATATTTCACTACTGAAATCAAGTAACTTTCCTGGCAACATTCTATGTATTAAAAAGTTGGCAGCGATCTAAAAAATATGGAAATGCAGCCTGCATGATTAAATTTCCTTCACACACACAATGAAAAATAACTGCTATTCAGAGATTGTTTTAAAATTTTTTGGCAAAATAAAAGCTGCAGGTTAGTATCATGCAGTGTTTCTGTTTTTGTACTCTAAGGATAACCTGAGATTTCCTTATGTGTGAACAGTAAGCCTATTCAGAAGCTGTAAATCCACCTGTTGTAACAGTTAGAGGGTTGTTTGCTTTACTGACTTTTAGTAGGAAACCTGAGGATTCTTGTACTCTAATGTCTTTGAAAAGAGGTCATTGAATTAGTGTACACTGCTTACACTGAAAATTACAGTAAATCTGTAAGTCTCTAAACCTGTCAAGGTAGGGCTCAGATACTTGGAAAGATGTAATGAACTGCAGTGAAATAACCTTACAAAAGAGAAGATACATGATCAGTCTGACCTACAGTATCTTTATAAAGTGTGCATTACTTTATCAATTGGACTGGGTAGAATCCTGACGCAGGCTGCAGACTGTTGATGAAGGCTGGGAGGCCTCGCATACCCCTAGGGTGAAATTGGTGTGCTCAGCTTACTCTCTGAAATGCCTGTACACCAATGCATGCAGCATGGGGAATAAGCAGGAGGAGTTAGAAACCTGTGTTTGGTCAGGAGATTATGACCTGGTGGCAATTACAGAGACATGGTGGGACAGCACACGTGACCACGTGACTGGAATGTGGTCATGGATGGCTATGCCCTTTTCAGGAAAGACAGGCTAGCCAGGCGTGGTGGTGGAATTGCTCTTTACGTGAGAGAGCAACTACAATGTATTGAGTATTGTCCAGGCACGGATGAGGGGCGAGTTGAGAGTCTATGGGTGAAAAATAAAGAACAGGCTGGCAGGGGTGATACTGTTGTGGGTGTATATTACAGGCCACCAGATCAGGGTGAGAAAGTTGATGAGGCCTTCTACAGACAGCTGAGAGCAGCCTCACAGTCACAGGCCCTGGTTATGGTGGGGGATTTTAACTTCCCTGATGTTTGCTGGAAGGACTACTTGCCCAGCCAGCCACAGTCTAGGAGGTTCCTCCAGTGCCTTGACAATAACTTCCTGATGCAAAGGGTGGAGGAGCTGACTAGGAGAGGTGCACTGCTGGACCTCATCCTCACTAACAAGAAGGGTCTGGTTGAAGCGGTAAAGGTCGAGGGCTGCCTTGGTTGCAGTGACCATGAAATGGTGAAGTTCAGGATCTTGTGTGGCAGGAACAGAATAGCAAGCAGAATTGCAACCCTGGACCTCAGCAGGGCAAACTTGGGCCTTTTCAAGCAATTGCTATGGGAAATCCCTTGGGCAAGGCTGCTTGAAGGAAAAGGGGCCCAAGATAGTTGGTTAGTGTTCAGGGACTGCTTCCACCAGACTCAAGATCAGAGCATCCGGACACGTAGGCAGTCAAGGAAGGGAGCCAGGAGACCTGCGTGGTTAGACAGGGAACTGCTGGGTAAGCTCAAGTGGAAGAGGAGAGTTTATAGATTGTGGAAGGAGGGGCTGGCCACTTGGGAAGAATATAAGGCTGTTGTCAGAGGGTGTAGGGAGGCAACTAGGAAATCTAAGGCCTCCTTAGAATTGAACCTGGCGAGAGGGGTCAAGGACAACAGGAAGAGCTTTTTCCAATATGTAGCAGATAAAAGTAACACCAGAGGCAATGTAGACCCACTGATGAATGAGGTGGGTGCCCTGGTGACAGAAGATACAGAGAAGGCAGAGTTAATGAATGCCTTCTTTGTCTGCTCTGCCAGAGGCTTTCCTGAGGAGCCTTGTACCACTGAGGCCCTAGAGAAAGGCAGGACAATGGAGGAGTTTGCCTCGGTTGGTGGTGACTGGTTTAGGGAGCAATTAGGCAGTCTGGACATCCATAAATCCATGGGTCCGGATGGGATGCACCCGCGGGTGCTGAGGGAGCTGGCTGAAGTAATTGCTGGACCACTCTCTATCATCTTGGCCAAGTCTTGAGAGAGACGCCTGAGGACTGGAGGAAAGCAAATGTCACTCTAGTCTTCAAAAAGGGCAAGAAGGAGGACCCAGGTAACTATAGACTGGTCAGCCTCACCTCCATCCCTGGGAAACTGATGGAACGACTTATCCTTGGTACCATCTCAAGGCACATCAAGGATAAGAGCGTCATTAGAGGCAGTCAGCATGGCTTCACCAAGGAGAAGTCGTGCTTGACCAACCTCTTAGCCTTTTATGAAGATATAACGAGGTGGATAGATGATGGCAGGGCGGTGGATGTGGTCTACCTTGACTTCAGTAAAGCATTTGACACAGTCTCCCACAGCATTCTCATAGCTAAACTGAGGGAGTGTGGTCCGGATGATTTAGTAGTGAGGTGGACTGCGAACTGGCTGAAAGAAAGAAGCCAGAGAGTCGTGGTCAATGGGCCGGAGCCTAGTTGGAGGCCAGTATCTAGTGGAGTGCTGCAAGGCTCAGTACTGGGGCCTGTATTATTCAATACATTCACCAACGATTTGGACGAGGGAATAGTGTACTATCAGTAAGTTTGGTGATGACACCAAGCTGGGAGGAGTGGCTTACACGCAAGAAGGCTGTGCTGCCATCCAGCGAGACCTGGACAGGCTGGAGAGTTGGGTGGGGAAAAATTTAGTGAAATATAACAAGGGAAAGTGTAGAGTCTTGCATCTGGGTAAGAACAACCCCAGGTTCCAGTATAGGTTGAGGAGTGACCTATCAGAGAGCAGTGTAGGGGAAAAGGACCTGTGAGTCCTGGTGGACAGCAGGATGACCATGAGCCAGCACTGTGCCCTTGTGGCCAGGAAGGCCAATGGCATCCTGGGGTGTATTAGAAGGGGTGTGGTTAGTTGGTCAAGAGAGGTTCTCCTTCCTCTCTACTCTGCCCTGATGAGACCACATCTGGAATATTGTGTCCAGTGCTGGGCTGCTCAGTTCAAGAAGGACAGGGAACTGCTGGAGAGAGTTCAGCACAGGGCAACAAAGATGATGAAGGGAGTGGAGCATCTCCCTTATGAGGAAAGGCTGAGGGAGCTGGGTCTCTTTAGCCTGGAGAGGAGGAGACTGAGAGGTGACCTTATTAATGTTTGCAAATATATAAAGGGTGAGTGTCATGAGGATTGAGCCAGGCTCTTCTTGGTGACAACCAACAGTAGGACAAGGGGAAATGAGTTCAATTTGGAACACAAGAGGTTCCACTTAAATTTGACAAGAAACTTCTTCTCAGTGAGGGTAACAGAACACCTGGACAGGCTGCCCAGGGAGGTTGTGAAGTCTCCTACTCTGGAGACATTCAAGACCTGCCTGGACGCCTTCCTGTGTAACCTCATCTAGGTGTTCCTGCTCCAGCAGGGGGATTGGACTAGATGATCTTTTGAGGTCCCTTCCAATCCCTAACATTCTGTGATTCTGTGTGATTCTGTCATTCTGTGTTTGGTTTTTTGGGTAATAAGGTGAAAAATATCTGTAACTATTCCTTCACAATCTTGTAGTTGTGTTCATTTTTAAGAGATTAGTTATTTTGGTTTGTGGGTTTTTTCAAGTGTTTTGTGATTGAAGATGACATTCGGGGTTACTTATTCATAATATTTCTCCCTCCAAAAAGAATACGCTGCCTCTTAAGCATGCTACTTTTAGTATTTGTTATGTTAGAAGCTGGAGATTTGTAAAATAATTAAAGTATGTGTTGTTTCTTTTTAAAATTGTGCTTAGCTTTGTCTGAATCAGCAGCTTCTGCTTGTGTTTGAATTAGATTGCAGAATTGCTAGGGTCTAATAGGTAATTAATGTGGGGTTTTTTGACTTTTTTCAGATGAAAAAGCAATTTGGTGATAATGAAGCAATTACTCAGGAAATTGTTGGTTCTGCTCATGTGGAGAATTATGCTTTGAAAATGTTTTTGTATGCAGACAATGAAGACAGAGCTGGGCAATTTCATAAGTAGGTGAAAAACTTTGGGTTTGTTATCTGAATTAAGGTACTGGTCAGGAAATTTGAATATCCAAACTCTCTTTAATTTGTCTGGAAAGAAGAACTGGGCTTGAATACATTCATTTCTCTTTTATAAAACTTGAGTTGTTACTACTTGTCTCTAGCTTCATGCATTAACTCTGGTATCCTCCTCCTTGTGTTGTCTAAGAGGTTGGTCACCCACTGGGAAGCCTTGTAAAACCCCGGGCTAATATTGAGCTTGACATAAAGCATTTTATAGTTTCTACTGCCCAGTGATATTAAAATAGTTGTTATGATATATTTTGTAGTTTGATTTACAGCAATTACTACAGCATGTTAGTGGCTTTGCTAGGCTTTTTCTAAGATAATACAGGATGTCCTATGTCCTATATTGAACATTCCAAACAAGAAACTAAATGCAGAACATTTGACCAGCTTTAAAAAATACTGAGAACTTTCTGCATAGTTGTCAGGAGACTAGCCAATATATTGCTAAATTTAAACATTGAGAAGTAAGATCTGTAACACCAGATTGAAAGAAAAAAAATTAGTGATGATTGGTTTGAAATAATCCAGTATGTTCTAAAACACCAACTTCTAAAATCCTGAGATACTGACATTACTAATTTAGTGAAATGTTTTCTTTTTACAGAAACATGATCAAGTCCTTTTATACTGCAAGTCTCCTGATAGATGTTCTAACAGTATTTGGGGAGCTCTCTGAAGAGGTAAGTGTGAGGAATATCAGTGTATTATCTGATTGCTTTTCCTAGCACAGGTGGAAGTTGTTGTTCAAGTTCTGTAAAGTTTTTATGATTTGTTGAATATGAACTTCAAAGAACATACGTTCTAATTGTGTAGCCAAATACACGTTAATAAGTCAAAATGAATTGTGTTAAGTATTTCAAATCAATTACGTGTGAAACGTTAGATAACTTTTTTGTTAGAAGGTGCTTCATGACTTTATTATCAGAAATTCAAAGTCAGATTATTACTGTGGGACACATAGCATTGCATTGAGCAAGTAGGAATGATTATGGGGAAAAACTATGGAAGGTTCGTGGCTTTTTCCACCTTCACTTTTTTCACCCTGCAAGCAAGAACTTTGGTGCTAGTAATCGAGGTGGAATTGTGTACAGTTTTAGTTAGAATAAAAATTTTTGGGTTTGCAACAAACCCCACTTTTAAAAGTTAGTGTGCTAAGTTGGAAGGTTATGAATTTACCTCATAAAAATGGCTTACTATCTGGTCATTAGGACATAAATGTTTTAATTAAAAAAATAATCTACTAAAGTAACTAAAAAAGTGCTTTTCTTGGCAGGTAATTTTTTAATCAAATAAGTATTCTAGAATTGGCTGAACAAGATCATGATTACTTTTATTAAGGCACACCACAATAATCTCTTGGTCTGTTTTAAAACAACCTTTTCTGTTAGGTGAGTGATGAGCTGCTGTCTCTTATTCATGCCCCACAGAAGAATTAATCTCAGATATAGAGGAGCAAGTACTGTTAATATAAGTATCCTTTGTTCTGAAAATTAGAAGTGGGGGTTCCTTGCTAAATTAACTGAAGGGTTCATTTTAAAAATGTAATGGTGTAGTTGATAACCTCTGGCAAAGAAAAAAAATTAGAGAAAGCTACTACTGACTCGTGAAGATAAGTCTGAAAGATTGGTAAAGGAAGATTGAAATACCTAGAAAAATAAATATGATACAGCAATGATGCTAAACAGTCTGAGACAAAATCAGGAAGTGCTGATCAAGTGAGTGCTGAATATGTCTCAGGACACCTAAATCCACACAGATAATCTACAAAGATTTTTTTATTTTTTTTTTTTCTCACATGCTTGAGTGTTACAGGCTTCCACGCTTATGCTACTAAGCTGGCGGTATCTGTTATGCTGTTGCTCTCTGCCATATTCTAGATACAGTGCAATAGACTTTGTGAAGTATAATTTGGAATTTTAGTTTATTAATTCTCAGAAATATTTGATGTAATTTCAGTCAGGACTTTTAAAGAGAGATCATTCCATCTACCTCGGTTTCCAAGCCACATTACCTGTGATTATTACAGTGGAAACTGGGGTTCACCAATCCCTTACAGGTGATGATGTTGATGTGAAACACGCTGCCAACCTGCATTGTTCACTTAGCCAAATTATTCCACTCATCCTTCCACATTTCTCATCTCTGTTTATATTCAGCCTTGTTCCTTGAAATATATTATCTCATAAATGTCAGATCTGTTTATTTCTTTTATAACTTTTGATGAAGTAGTTGATTTGCATAATCAGTTTAAGATTTCTCTTAAGATTTGAGAGCTCTTCCTGGATTAAAAAAACACTGATGTAACAGTCTTAAGAGATATAAAGTGGCCCATCTTCATTTCATGTTTTGACATATTAAAGTTGTACCTAAGAACAGTAAAGTATCTTTTTAAAAATGAAATGGAAAATCTCAAAATAATTGAGATTACCTTTTATTTCAATCACTCATGTTTTGTGAAAAGAAGAATCTGTGAAAACCCAAGTAAGATCGTTTTTCTTAATTCCTTTTTCCCTGAAACTGAAAATAGTGAAAAATCATGTGGGGTTGGTTGGTTGGTTGGTTTTTTGGTTGGCTGGTTGTGGGTCTTTTTTAATAATACTGAAGTTACTGCCACAGTTTTTCAATTTCAAACTGTTACCATGAAAATTGAACCAGAAAGGCAAGCAGCAGAGTCACTTCTCACTGCCATTGCTTGACATTGACACAATTTCAGAAGATGAAATTTGACAAAATTATATTGACTGTCAGTGTAGTAAGAAATTTTTTGAGAAGTATTAATATTTTTTCTAATAAATGAACTATTAAACTTGTCATTACCAGTTTATATAAAGTTTACATAAAGTAGTTATTATCATAACCCCTCACTCTGTAGGTAGTTTATGTATTGCTAAAGTCCTTCATCTGATTTTTAGCTAAGTTTTGAAGACATTAAATCGAAATATTGTATGTCCTAGAATATCAGGCACACACTACATTAATCTGCAACTACAGCAGCATTTCTGTATTCATGCTCTTAAGTACACTTTTAAAATTTAAAATCATGTAATTCGAAAAGCTTTTATAATATTGATCAGTAGGAGTAGCATTTTAGGTTTCAGATATTTATCTCTAAAGTAAATAATCATCTAAGATAGTGGAGATAGGAAGTTTTCGTTATTATTTCACATTAGCAATTAATACATAGAGTACTCTGTCTTTCATACTAGTTGGTCCTGGTATGATTTTTTTCCTTTTCCTGGCATGCTGCACTAATTGCAGATCTCTACCTTTTCCTTTCATGCTGAGATCCTGTTAGAGCTGTTCTTTCTGTTTTTGTTTTTTTTTTAATTCACTGATTAATTTAACGTCTGTTGGTTATCTTTAAAAGGATATCAAATGATAGCAGAGAAAGCAGTTTAGTTTTATAATTTCTTCTCGGGCAGTAAAACCCGCTTATATTTCTGTTTTGAATGCATTAGTTCACAGAAGTGAGTGGTTAAAATGTCTGGCTTTTTCTTTTCCCCAGAACGTCCAGCACAGGAAGTACGCCAGGTGGAAGGCAGCGTACATTCACAACTGCTTGAAGAATGGGGAGACTCCTCAGCCTGGGCCTATTGGAATGGAAGGGGAGAGCTTCGGTACGTGTTTCCGTTTTCTTTTTAAAAGACCAAAATGGTGGTAGGCAGAGTTCTCCAGGGAGCACCCTACAGGAGGCGTTGCTTCCCTGTTTAATATTCCATACATGATGAGCCGCCTTCTGCTTTTGCTTTTCTGCTTCTCCTGCTGTGACTTTTATTGCACCTTACTTTTTGATTGACTTATTAAATATTTTTTTTTCTTCCTTCTGTAGTGGAGATTATAATTTTCAGTACAGCTACTATCTGAGAAGACATTGTCATCTTTGGGCCAGAACCGTGCATTTCTTAAACACTACCAACAGTCCTTCTTTTAAATCTGTTCTGTAAAGTTACGAGTTTAGGGAATCTCTGTCCTTGGAGATGTTCAAAACCTGATAAGACACAGTCCTGGGCCACTGATGCTAGCTGACCATGCTGGAATGGGGGGTTGGACTAGATAGTCTCAAGAGGTCACTTCCAACCTCAGCCATTCTGTGCCTAGAGCAGCATGATCTGTGTTAGTGCTGCTATGAGTGAGGAATTGGACCAGGTAACCTGCAAGGAATCCTTCAGCCTTTTTACAATTCTTATATCATTCCGTTTTATACAGAAAAGAGAATCAATGGTTGGAAAGAGGAGAGGGCCAGATAAGAGTGCTTCTGAGGTTCAAATTTAGCCAAAAAAGTGTGAAAAGTGGCTCTCTACAGTGTAAGCTGTTATCATTTATATCTGCGGGCACCATTACAGATAAAAAATAGAATACAATGTCACCATCTCTCCAGCTTGTGTAGAAACAATAACTGTTCCTCAGCAGCAACAAATAGGGTCTTTCTTCATTTTATTAATGTGGAGGCAAAAATAACTGATTTGCTGAAGGCTGCAGAAGAAACTGTTGTAGAACGGAAAATAGAATTCAGACTTTACTCAAATCCTTACTGTTCATTGCAGGTCATTACAAGTGGTAGTGTGAATAGGTGAAGACTGTTGCTTACATTACCAAGTTATGTCTATCTACATGCAACTTTAAAGGGACACAAATGCTGAGTGAGCCAAAATTTTGACATCCTTATTCATAGTGAGCCTGCAGTATCTGTAATTTGTTATTAACTTTTTATATGTTGAATTGTGTTTCATTTAATAAGAGAATTTCTCACACCCTTTTTTTTTTTCTAAGCAATGAAATCAAAAACACTACTTGACATTTATTTTTGGAAATGAACTTGGTAGTGTAGGTGTCCATAATGCTTTACACAACCAAGGCAAAAATTTTATGCAAATCAATTTTTATTAGAAGAATCAGTAGAAAAATGTCAATTCTTGCTTTGTGTATCAAGAGAAGAAAAGCAGCATTGTTTGAATGGATGACTGGACCTTCCCCATTCCTTTCTGCTTGCTCATTTTCTTCCTCCCCTTAAAAGTGGAAAAAGTCTGTTTAAACAGTGAAACTAGGTCTCTGTAGCTTGACAAATTACCTTTTTTTTTCCAAAGTGTTATTTCCTTTGTGATTCTTGAAAACCATACTGTAACTCTTAGAGATGTTTTTATAGTAACGTAGGCATGCTTTATGCAGTTCTGCTGTTGGATTTATGGATAGTTTTGCCAGGATGCACCATCAAAACCTTAAAATAACACCCTTGATTTATTAATGCAGTTGGAATATGAGTCTTAGAGTACACATAAAGGTCACTTAGCAGTAGCCCTAGGTCATCCAAGAAGATTTGATACTAATGGAAAAAAATGAAAAATGTAATTTCAAATATGGAAAAGTTCCTAAATGGTCACAGTATAGCCATAGTAAAATACATCAGATGTCACCACTTTCACTGCAATACATAATATGTATTGTACATTTATACTGCAGAATTCCAGGAAACCTGTATAGTCCCAACTAGTAGAATGAACACCATGTCAAGAGTTGATGGATTTTTGAGTCCATTTCTCAATCTTGGTAGTTGGGAGGAGAACGCAAAAACAGTGTTTCAATAGAACCTTCCATTGTGCGTCTTTTAGCAACAACTCCAGCTTGAGAAAACCAGTGCAACAGAATGAGGAGAATGTTTTTTAAATTCAAATTAATAGACGATGCCAAAAGTATTGCCTTTTTAATTTTGTGAACTCCATAAAATAGGAATCCATAGATCTGGAGGAGTCTGAACTCCTTAAGAATAAAAAAAATTGCTAGTTTTAAATTTAGTGCTCTGGGCTGCCGAAGTTAAGTCATGATCAGTGCTTCCTTGTACTAGACGAGGGAATGCTATTACATGAAATTATCTTTGAACTGTTGGTTATGGGGCCAGGGGCATCAACCATATTCCACAAAGTCTTGCCTTCAATAAATAAATAACAATTAAAAAAAACCTTGAAACAAACAGATAGTCTGGGTATACTGTGGCTCTAAGGAAAATCCAAAGAGCATATGGATTCATTATGCTGGGAACCAAGCACAAAGGCTGATGCAGTTCCAAGACAAGAAATGCAGCTGGATCTGTAACTGAATGTGAAACAATTGTTTCACTGTTTCAGAGCCTCATTTCAGCATCCTTAAGCAAATTGCAAGGCACTTTAAATTCCAGGTTAATACTGCTTTATGATAAATTAATTCTCTATTTTTCCTAGTGTTCATTCCTGTTCCCTGGAAAAGATTTGTTTTTCAATAATGTCATGGATGTTCTAACTACAGAACTTAAAAACAGTTTGTTAAATTCAACGTTCTTTTCCAGCAGCCTGAAATCCTTCTGTTCAGCACTACTGTTAAAAGTCTGCACAAATACTGCAAGCACGTATCTCAAAATGGTTCTCATACTTTAATCTTTGATAAAGAATATTTTAAGTATTTACTTTGTGGAAATAATAGTTACAGTGCTTTGATGACATTTGAGCACTTTAAACACCTAAGAGGAGTTAATTTAAACAAAGCTACTTTTATGTTTAATACAGTGTAACTTTACCAATTGCATAATGATCAAATCAAACAGTTCAGTTTGATCTCTTGATAGATATGCCTGATTAAAAAGTATATTACCCTTTTGTGATTTTTGCCTGTTACTGACACTGTTATTAAGAGTGGTCATTTTTTCCCATTGCTTTTTTGTTTATCATATTGCCGGACTTTAACTATTTGAGTTTGTACCTTCCATGGCCAGTGTTGCCTAGAGCACTGCGTTTTTACTGAAGTGACTAGAGGCCAAGCTTACCCAGTGGGGAAGCTTGAAGCTGAAACTGGGAGTGTCTTGGAGAGAAGATTGGGAGGTAGTGCAAGACAGACACAAGTATGGGGGCGAAGGGTTGCAGATATGGGATGTGAAGTCCTTGTGCAGGGAAAGATAAATCAGAATGGGACTGAAGAGACAGATAAGGGCACCAGGAAGCCACAAGGGGGCAAAATAATGGAATAAATGCATGAACAGTTTAAGTCAGGACAAGAACTTACAGGTAATTTATCTAAATTGAGATACTAAGTACAATGAAAGCATGTTTTCTCCCACTGCCTTGTTTTCAAAAGTGGCTTAGTAATTTTTACAACAGCTTTTCCAAAGTACTGGTTTCAAGCAGGCACCCAACATGAAAAATCCAACTCTATGGCTACAATTTGATCAAGCTATAGATAATTGATAACAGTGTTACAAAAAAACTTGGGCAGCCTTACCTTCAGAGAGCATGATTAGTGTTGTGTGTTAACTGTTTCATTAATCTTATGTACAATTTTATTTTCCGAAATAGTCTTCAGAATTTTTTTTTACTTAGCACCAAAACCACTGAAAAGTACAGCATTCAACCAATTACTTGTTCCTATCATTGTTATTATTTAAAAGGTAGCATATCTAGTGTTTACTTTTGAATCTCATGTTGTGTTTTAACACATTTAATTTTACTTCCAAACATTTTAGCCACATGATATTGCAGTATGATGAGTTACTAGCAAAAAATACATCCTTTGTCTTCCAGAAGTCTGCCATACATTTGCGTATTTCAGAAATAGCTTCATAAAACCACAGCTTGAATAACTGGTTGCAGCAAGTGAAAGTAATTTTCACAAGAGAGACATACAAAATTTTAGCATGTTCTGTGTTTTCATATTAAATTTTGCTAGCAGTGCTTGACACTCCTAACAGAACTCTGCTTCTAGGTTTCTTTGCTTTTTGATACTTTTAGATAAAGATTCTTGATATTAAGACTGTGGATTTGAAGGATTTGTGAATTTGTGTAGTAATACTCAGATGTTCTGAATGAAAGTAAACTACTACCACTTTTCAATATAAACTAAAATATATTATTTACCTGTGTATTCATTAATGTCCGGTAAAAAATGTCCTAACAAGAACACTGTTGATTTTGCTCTGCATTATAGCCTTATATTGTATTAAATATTATTGTGAATTAGAAGGCGTTTAGTAATTTTTAGTAAAGGTAATAACCTGAACTTTTTCTGAGATGAAAAGGACCTTACATGGGAAAAAATTCTGATATTTGTAATAGTAGACTGTTTAATTATTAAGCAGGAGAGGTGTTTGCATAACACATAATCTTGTGTAGTTGAAGACCAATGTGGATTTCATAAAGAAAAAGCATCTCTTTCGCCAGCTCCAGACACACAGAAGTTTTGTGGTCCTGTATTTGTTTTCTTCCCATTCAAGAACTAAAAGTTAACAAAGCCGTTCCCAAAACTGTGCTCATTCCGTGTGACATTATTGATACAGATGAACACACACATAGTAAAAGAAAATTGAACTGAATTCAAATTAAGGAGCAGAAATCAACCATATTCTAAATTAACTGGGTCTTTAGCATAATAAAATTGGACCATTACTTTTGCAGCCTTCAAAGCAACATTGAATAAACCAGACCAGAACGTTAATAACATGACTAGGTTGAAAAATAGTATCTATGCTCTTTGTACATGCTATGGAATATATTAAACCTCATTCTTATAGTGCATTACATACTGTGTTCTAGATACAGTTATGACTCTGCTAAGCGGCATTTCATTTTCTTGTTTGGTATTACTTTCCCAAAGTTCCCCTTTTTTATTATTTATTTGTGGTTAGTTTAACTGATACGGGATAGAAAGATTGGCACTGTCTTTATTTTTATGAAGAGTTTGTAAGGCAAATACAATTTTCCATATTCTGGTTTGTGGATATATTAAAATATAGATTACTTCATATTTGTAGTATCTTGTTCAACTACTGTGAATGCAGTACGTGGAAGTATGAGGGACTGTAGTAATGAGACATATTGCTTATATTCACACCAGTAATGAGGTGATCTTTCAGTTTAAACAGAAGAAGTCTTTGAAAGTGAGTTTCTAGATCTCTATCCTATTGTATGTTGCTTTTTACTTTGTCAAATCAACTGTTTGCAGTTTGGGTGGATGTTTTATGTTATGCTGTGCTGGCAATTCAAGTTTGAAAAGAGGTTTTAAAAGAAAAATTTGAAAGAAGTTTTTAAAAGAAAGATTAATTTTTTAAAGTGTTTGTACAGAAGAGTTACAGTAATTCCTATTTTGTGTTATCTTAGCAGATGTTGAGAGGGAAGAAGCAGGGTCATCTTCTGTCCATAGTGGAACAACTCAACCAGCATCATCATCTACGTATGAAGCTAACAACATACCGTCTAGTAATTACACTGGCATACATATACCACCAGGTGCCCATGCACCAGCCAACACTCCAGCTGAAGTACCTCATAACACAGGTAGGGCTCAATCACACACAAGAAATCCATGCCCTTATTGAGAGGTGAATTCTAGCCCTCTTTCTATTACATATAAACTGAATAACATAGGTATTCTATAGCAGAAGCAATTTCATAAATTAACGTCATAAAAATGCCATCAGAAATTTTTTTTATTTTTTTTTTAAATACATAATTCATATTTTGGAGCACTTTGCCAGAGAGATGTGTACGGATGGAAAGAGTGAATGTTCCTGCAGACAGAATGTGTTTTTTCTTCTCTGGGTTCATGTGTTGCTACATCTATACTGTAAAGCACTATTTATTCGAATCTTTCCCTTGATAGATGAAATTAGATGACTTCATTTCATATTTAGCTTTCCCTGTGCAGATCGACCGCTGTTCTTTATCTGGGAACATATCCAACATAGTGTTGAAACTGTTAACAAGATCACTATAACAGTCATGCCTGATGTGCCATTCATACCCTTCTTCCATGTGGTGTATGCTCGTTTACCCATACAAGTACTTTAGTGTGATTGACCTCAAACAATATTGTTAATGGAAATTTTGTCCCTACGGCTAAACATATTGGCTCCTACATGCTTTTTATTCTGTGTCATTTTTGGACTAAAAACCCAGTTCTTAAAAACTCAATGTTCTTCCCAGTTGCCTTACAAAAAAAAAGGCTGTATTAAATGATTTGTGAACGCAACTTTTTCACCTCATGTTACCTTTTAATTAATTATGTTTAATAAGACTGAAAAATTAAAGCTCTTGATTTAAATCCTGATGATCCTTTGATTGTTCAGCTACATTTTAATATCACAGAACATATGAGATGTTTTTGTCACATAGCCCCTCCTTTTACTTTCTCATTTTAAAAATGCTTCACCTCATGAAAACTTCAGGATGCTCTTTTTTCAGCTTTATCAAAGGGAAATCCTTCAGATAGGTGGGGTTTTTTGGGTTTGGGAGGGGGACACTGTTGTTTTTTTACATTCAGCCTAGATAAACATTTAGCTCTTTGTTTTTACTGGATCTGAAAATTATGGAATATGTACCTTGTTAGAATACATTTTTTTCTTTGCATTACATAGTTTTAACCACAGCCATCATTCCATGAAATAACAGATAATTTAGAAAAGTGATTATACCATCTTTCCGACATAGCAGATGTTGTAGAAATAACTTTGTAAGTCTGGTATGTTCTGGACATACTGCAAAAAATGTAGTTTTGGAATAATGGAAATGAGTGTCTAAAATGTGAACACAAATTCAAGAATGCTTCACAGTGTAAAGTGCTGTTTCTTCTTCTAGCATCACCATTTCCCTTTTAAATCCAGTTAGTTTTTTTGTTCTCACCAATTGCTTTCAAAGGAATTAGGAAGGAGATGGTTTGCAAGTTTGAGATGGCAGGCACAGGGTTTTAAAAATACAGTAATGGAGACTCCCACTGATATTAAAAGGTATAATTTAAACTTCAGATGTAAAAGTTTATTCCTAGTCTTCTTTAGCAGGTTTTCCTCAATGTCTAGGGTAATCAGTGTCTTTTGGACTAAGTGTTTGCTTTGTTGTTCGGTTTTTTTTTTGATGCTTGAAATTAAATTTCTGTGAAATACTGTATTGATAAAATGAATGACAGCCTGTATATTCTTCTGTATTATTTTATAAAATATTCATAGTCTGAAGTGAGGGTTTTAAAATGTTATAAACTTTCAGAATTGGAAAGCTATCGGCTGCTTAATTTAAAAATAATTTAGTTATTTGGTTTACCTATTATGCTTTCTTGTTTTGTCTGCTTACTTTTTAAGTCTGTAAGTAAAAATAATCCAAGTTCAATTTTTTTGCATTGATTTTCTGGAGTGACAAGTAACACCATTCAGCCTGCTGCTCAGAATGTTCCTCTAGTCGATCCTTCCCTTTACAGTGCTCAGTCTGCAGGTAAGGTGGTGGCATTTGTGTTGTCTGTACATGGGCGTGCTGTGTCCTGTGTGTCTCTCCTGCACTGAAGAAGGAAGTTTGAGAAACAGTGTCATCGTTATCTGAATGCTACTAATTCAGAAACTTTGAAAAGAATGGATGTGGTCTAAACATTGTGTTGCTAAGAGTTTGATAGTTTCTGAGAGCTTTGCTATAGTGTATGATTCATGTTGTTGATCTGACTTTTTTGAACCAATGAGCTAGCATTGTGTTAGCCTTTTTTATTTATGTTGCTTCTGAGATGAGGTTCTGATATACTTAGCAAAGCCTACATTCCTGATGGCCTTGACGAATTGTATTTTGGTAGTTAATACACATTCTGCTTACTTAAAATTTCTTCTACAGAGTCATTATGTAAGCTATTTATTCACTTTATTAAATAATTATAATATTCTAGCGGTGGTTTTTGTTGTGGCATAATTGTTATGTTTGCTTGTTGATTATAAGCAGTACCTGTATTAAATGAAATAATTTTTAAGGTACTTCTAATGGTTGCATTTTAATGTACCATTTAATCAAGGCTTTTATCTTTTAAAATGCCATCTGTCTTTCATGTTAAAATAACTGATAACTTACATTACATGTATTTCATGTCTGCTTGTATATATCATACTTCAAAGTGCACACATAAATGCTAACCCTAGGGAAACCATGGCCTGTGAAATAGCAGTGACTGTCAGTAAAGCTGGAATCCTCCTATATTCGAAGTTGAACAGGGATATGCAATTGGACAAAGTATTAACTTTTCCAGGAATTCTTCTCTCTGTGGAATAGAGATAATAAAAAGATAAGTTACATCTGGTTGCAATAATCAGATTTTTGTTCGCCATATAACATGGATGTTGAGTGAGAAGGAAGTCTAGAAGTCCTAGTATGAAATCTGTTCATATTCTACCCTACAGTTTATCCTTACCAGGGAAAGCTTGTAGTGTATATAGTTGATGTTTTAAGTCCCAGATACAGTCCTAGATACAGTCAAATGTAGCCTGTTATGACTACTGAGTTTAGATACGTATATTCTTGTATATTGTCACTTAAAAATAATTGTGTTAGATATTTTAGTTTATTATGTTGTTGAAGAGGGTGTCCATGTTAAAATACCAGCTTTGCTGAAAAAGCTTTTTTTTATTCAATCACAGTAATAGGAGTTTAGTTTGATTTTAGTCTACTGTCATAAGAATGCTTAAGAATGTGTCCATTGTAGTAGATAAGGAAGCCATTTTTGTAGATGATGTCTTAAAAAGATAAAAATAACGAAATTTGCCTTTGATAGAGACATATTAACCTTTAGTGTTCTCTTGAAGAACGAAAGACACATCCTTTTGTTTGTCTAGTGTATTACTGTAATTTCTCGTGATAGTTAACTCATTTTATTGAAGACAATACCTCAGACCCATAGCTGAACTATTTAAACTTGCTGATAGTCTTTGGGTTTTGGGGGATGTTGGGGTTCAGTAGCTCCTTAACCTAAACAGCTGAAGGCTTTACTTAAGCTTTTCTGTAGTAACTGCTAGTTGGAAAACAAATTTTGTGTTTGGCAGGAAAGCTTTTATATTTAACCAGCTTATCATGATACTCTAGACAGTCATTCTAATAGGTTTTTGAATAACTATTCTGAAAATTTTAGTCATCATTGTTTCTTGTTTCAGTGTTTAATTTTATTTGTAAAAATGTCATGATTTTTATTTGAACTTTAATTCTTCATTATGTATTACAAGTTTTATTATTCAATGTCTGGATGGTATCAGTGCATTGCTCTCTCTAGCCACTTACCTGGGATAACTTGGGATAATTTGGTTTTAAAAGTACACAAAGAAAAAGGAAATGAATTAATTAAGATACCCTGAGTTTATGAAAATTCGTAGCAACTACTGTCCTGTAATTAAGAGATTAAGACCCTTACTAAGCAAAGTGATGAACTTGTAACTTGATCTAAGCTGAGTATTTGCATGCCTGCATTCCTCCTCTGTACATCTGTTGTGTCACTACAAATTTGGGTCTTGAAACAACTTAAACGGTTACATCTTTATGAGGGAGTTTTGCAAAAGTGCACCCTGAGATGTGATACAGCTTATACAGAGTCTCAGTTCTCAAAGTTTAGAAAATATGGTGTCAGTTATGCAGGAGTTTGAGAGGGCATAAGGGATGTGTGAATCAGCAAAGATACAATAATATTTTTGTTTGCATGCATAGAATGGAGAAGCTTGAGAGCAATGTTAGGTGTTTGTTCTTGCCTGTCACCATCCTGTCATGCATGCTTGGTCATTACCCAAAGCATTGTCCCTTCAGCTGTACATGTAACAGCAGATGTCATTCTTCTCTTCATGCTGCTCCGGAGTCCTTTTTGTGCCAACAGTACTTTATTCCACAGTAGCCTTGTTCCCTAACCTGCAAGTAGATTCATGAATTCTGGATCTCATAATGGACCTATTACACTGTGCAACCTAGGAGCCCTCCCCAATATTTATCTAAAATATATATATATTTTTTCAGGCTAGATCCTGGCTGAATATTGAGGTTAGACTTTGGTGTGCACCATTCCTATGCAACTGAAGTTTCCTTTGGACAGGAAGGAGGAATCAGTGTTGCCCTCCAGTAGATCCACAGAGCTGGCACAGTTCAAAGTACACTTGCTCCACGATTTAGACACGATGTCTGTGTCTATACTACTAAATTAAACATGCTTGTAAATATTTGACACTGAGAACAGCTGGCACAGAACCACTCACATCCATACTATTAAACTTTTAAACGTTCTGAACAAGGTAGTTTGTGAAGGCTGCCAATATTGCCTGGTCTCTACCCTGCTCTAACCACAAGTCGTGCCCAGGAATTGTTTGGGAAAATGTGAGGTTGCGTGGGCCAAAACCATACTGGAGTCTGTTCCAGCAGTTTGACAGTGTAGGCAGTCAAGTTTGAGTGCTGAGATGCATTCCCTGGCACTGTTGAATGTACTAGTATAGTCAAAACCAAACAGGATATTCCACATATTCCTACAAGACTCTTTCTGGTAGTAAGATCAAATGTATATTTTTAAAATAAATTATATATTTTATTTCTTTCCTGTAGCACAGGAGAAGCAATTTGCTTAATGCTATGATGACAGAGAAACTTTTGGTGGAGAAGAGTGGAATATTTTATCAAAAGAAAATTAAGTTAAAGCAACAGTATTCGTTTGATTTTAGTCAGTGTGAATCCTTCAATAATTGTTGTGTTCTGTAGGAATAGGTTTCAGAGTTTAACAGTGAATTTTTAAAGTGTCAAAGCTTATGCAATTAAGCATTTGTTAATGTCTCTGACAACAGAATGCAGAGCTACACAGCAGCTTTGTATAATGTATGCGTGCACTTCTCTGGTGTAGTTTGCTTAAAAAATTTATTACCCCTAGATTTTGTGAACACTATATGCATTCATGGTTGTGCTGCACAGAGTTTTTATAAGTCTTCTTATATTACCATATGCTCCCTTCCACAGGTGGCATAGTATAGAAAAACCATTTGTCTACTCTAGTTGTGTGTATAATCGTGTTTGATTTTCTACACACATAGTGGAAATAATAATTTGACTTTGCATGTGTTTTCATGATCCTAAGAAGAAATTTTTGAAGATTTGTATTTCAAGTATCTTCAGTGCTTTAATGGGAAAAAAAGAGCATCTTGTTTCAAAAATCATTTCAGTTATCTTTGCCATCACTGGTTTTATACATCAAGTCACATTATTAAAATATTCTTAAATCAGCTGCCTTGTCTTTGGGCAACTTCATAAAAGGGAAAAACATCTGATGGATAGAAAAGGATGCCAGGGATAAGCAGATACATCATGTAAAATACATGTCGTTTTCATTTCAAAACTGCTTTTTTTCCCAACATGATTTTCAGCATTTCTAGTCAAATCGCCTTTAGGTTTTCACTTTGTGTTCCTTTTAAACTAGAAGAATCAGATTTGATTACATTAGTTGTGGATTCCATATGCCTGTCATATTTCAGTAGTAAATATAACTACTGTGCTAGTAATTTCAGATTAACACAGAGGCAGGTTTATTTCAGGATAAATACAGTATACTTTTCCCGTCTTGATGTTGTTCGGCGTTTTTAGAGCTCAGAATCATGGGATGTTTGAGATCGGAATGGACCTCTGGAGGTCATCTAGTCCAAACACTCTGTTCAAGCAAGGGTCCTGTAGAATGAGTTTCTGAGGACGATATCCTTTGTGTCTTCCTCTGCCCCTGCGCTCTCCCTATGGCTTCATTTGCAGCACCAAAGGCAGAATTTTGAGAAAAATGTCACTGTTAATTCAAAAGACGGCTTTTGAATCTCTTCAGGGACAGAGACTCTGCAGCCTCTCTGGGAAACCTGCGCCAGTGCTCAGTCACCCTCACAGTAAAAAGTCGTTCCTGAAGCTCAGACAGGAACCTCTTGTGTTTCAGTTTGTGCCCATTGCTTCTGGTCCTGTCATGGGCACCACTGAAAGGAGCCTGGCTCTGTCCTGTGTGCACCCTCCCTTCAGGTATTTATGTACATTGACAAGATTGCCCTGGGCCTTCTTTTCTCCAGGCTGAACAGTTCGGGCTCTCTCAGCCTCTCCTCGTATGAGAGGTGCTCCAGTTCTTTCATCATCTTAGTGGCTCTTCAGTGAACTCTCTCCAGTCTCTCTCTTGTACTGAGGAGCCTAGAACTGGCCACAGCACTCCAGGTGTGGCCTCACTATCTCTGAGTAAAGAGGATCACATCCCTCCACCCGCTGGCAACACCCTAGTACAGCCCAGGATGCTATTCGCCCTCTTTGCCGCAAGAGCAGGTTATTGGCGCATGGACAATTTGGTGTCCATCAGGACCCCCCAGTCCTTTTCTCCAAAGCTGCTTAACTGTTAGAATATGTAAATTGAAGTCAGTTACTTTTGTGGTTATTCCTTTGATGTAAGTTCAGATGTTATAGTTAAGTTTCACATTATTTTGAAAACCCAAGAACACAGAGCTGTTCTATTTCTATTCTATTTGTCCATTGTGAGGTGTTGACTTCAATAGGAGCTGAGGCCACTGAGCACATCAAAAGATCAACACCCTTACTGTGTAAACTTTGGTTTATAAATTTTAAATTGTTAACTCTTTTTCCTCAAGTTATGTCATAATAGCATCTGAAGTGGATTTCATAATAAATAAGGCTCTATGCCAGCAAAACATTAATAGAGCTCATACTGTAAAAATAAGATTAGACTGGTGAATTTAGGCTTCTTTCCAATAAATTAGTTGAATACTGGACTGATGCCTTGGACAGTTTTTAAAGAATGATTTTGTAGTTTCTTTTGGCATCGTAGCATAAAGTCACTTTGAAGGGAACTTGGTCGTTTTAATTTCTTAAAGATGTTCAGTAATGTGGTCGCAGATTGACCCCAGCTGCTTTTAGTCTGTGACTTTATTTAGGTTGCAAAATAACCTAAATGTGTGTTCCTTTGTTTATGCACTCCCTCACACATATTTACCCACATGTATATGCATTTTAAGAGATTTAATGTGGCTTCACTTATTCAGCAGTAAACTAATATTCATTGCAGTGATATTGAGCCCACCAAGTTGTCATGCGCCTCAAAATTCAACAGTTATTTTGTGGTTATATTTATTTATTGGAGGGAAAATAAATAGACTCTAGAGTATACTTTAAAAGTTGATAATCTTAAGAGCACTTACCTTCTTTTTATTGGGATGGGGTTGTTCTGAAAACCAGGAGACTGGTCTAGTTTTTAATATTCCCAGGTTTTCCATTTCGTTTGTTCAAAGGCTGTTCTTAAATAATAAGACTGGGGAAAGGAAAAGCAAATACAATCAACATTTTCTGATAAGAACTGAGATTCTTTGGCAAGTGTTCTCACAGTATTGCTAACAACAGCTTTATTTTGAAAGAAAGAGGTCCATCTGACTGAAGTTGTACCATAAAAAAGCATTTAAGTATATTCATTTCCTTGCTTAAAATTAGAAAGCTGTACTTAGAGAGCTAAGTCTTTAAGTGTTTTCTATATAAAATCTGTTGTGCATTTTTAAATGCATTTTTTTCTTAATCTGGGAAATATGTTCATTGCTTATAAGATGCTGTGTGGGAAGCCTATTAAATAAATACATAATTATTCAGTATTGCGTATAATTATTTGTGTCCAAAAATATCAGTCTTTTACAAGTTACATTGTTCTGAAAGAGCATGTGTGAAGATTTTACAATTTATCCATAGGTTAATGGAGTGGCATGGGATTAGTTTTAAAACTGCTAATGAACTTGTGGCTAGAAGAAGGGACAGTGACATAATTGTGCTTTATTATATGCACACATTAGTGACGCTGTTCGCACATTAAAACTTCTGCCAGTTAGGGCGTAAGTCCCTACTATACTTTGTAGTACACTGAATATTTGAGGGTTGCAGAATTTCCAATGTTTTAACTTATGTCAAGAAAATATTCTGATAAATAAATAATGATTAATTGTTTTATACTATATCATGAGAGTATTTTTTGCTAGCATTCACCAGTATTACAAATATGGGCACATTTAATGGGATCAATTTTGTTTTCAGTCACCTTAAAAAAATTGGAAATGTAAACATTACTTGGATAAGCCAGAAATATAAAATGTGTAGAAACATGCCAGTGAGAAATGCTCCTACATTTTGAAAAGTAATTCCATTTGAGAAGGAACAGTTTCTAACTGTGTATTATTCCTGTAGAAGAGGGCAGAGTAATTCTACTGTAAACACAAAAACCACTGTCCTTGTTTCTTGCAGGTTGTAATATGATTACAGCTAACTTATGGTGGTTAAAAAGCTCTTCTTTGCTGCCTTAGATGAAGAGATCTTTCTCAAAGGTATTGACTTACTTTTGAAAGGCACTGGGTCATACAAATTACCAGTGTTTAGAAAGGTCCTCTTATAGTTTTCAAATGCCAACAGCAAAGAAGTTGAGCATTATATGAATGGAAAGAAAAGTGAACAGAAGAACCATGCTGGTTTGGTTTTTGTAATATTACCACAAGTATTAGCCTGATTTTCATAATATTACCACAAATATAAATAAAACACAGAAATCATGTGAAAGGAAGCCTCAGTCAGATTTCTTTTATAGTAACTTTGTAATACTTATGTTTTTGCAGGGGAAGTCCGTTTGACTCCAGAGGACTTTGCCAGAGCTCAAAAATATTGCAAATATGCTGGCAGTGCTTTGCAATATGAAGATGTGAGCACTGCTGTGCAGAATCTGCAGAAGGCCCTCAAGTTACTGATGACGGGCAGAGAATGAAGCCTTTATCCAACAGATTCTTGTCTTTTGCCTACAGAATTAACACCTTATTACTGTACCTGTTAGGGGACTGGAGTTACACAGAGGTTCTCAATCCTGTCACCCGTGACAATGAAATCACTGTTTCAGTGTCAGGTTAGCAATTAATGGTACAGTAGGAATCTCTCTTCATTTTACAAACAGTGGATCTAGAAACATAAGAATGCAGTGGCTTGACGTAAGCAGAGTACTGAAGAAAGGACTCTGAACACTGCTGAAAAGTTAGAATTCATCCCGCAATATTTAGATATCGGAATGGGAAAATGCAGAATTTGTAAAAAACTTGAGTATAAGAATGTTCTATTAAAATTCTTACTCTGATTTTATTATTTCAAACAATTATTTAATAAGTATAATAACTTTAAAACGGTAACTAAGATTAGCGCTTTCCTCCTGAAATGAAAGCATGTGAGAAGGCTGACAGACCCACAATGCAAAGGATGTTTTTCTATACATAATTTATTTGGGTATTATCTGAGACATAAGTCAAAGTTGAGGGAGACCTGAGGACATTTCTATTTGATTTTAAAACATGCTGGAAAAAAACATCTCTTGATACTTCAGAGAGAGCCATTTTGATGTTGTTCCAACCCAATCCCCCACAACTGTATGGACTGCTAGATGTATTCTTGATTATTGGTTCTTGCTCCTTTGGTGTGAACACTTACAATTTTGTACGTGTATGGGTAATTAAGAGAAAGTACTAATATTTATCAGAGATGATCCTGAAACTGAAGTCAGAGATTCTAAACAACATGAACTTTTGCAGAGATTCACTTCATAGCCGTTCCATATTCTTAAGAGGCTGAAAAAAGTCCTCTTCTTCAGCCATTAAAGCAGTATGGGTTCATCTCTGGTATTAGTGTCATAGAGCTTTGTATTTCCAGCTAATATTCTTCCTGTCTGCTTTGTTGTGGAGACTTTTTGGTCTTGGGATTTAATTAAAATATCTTGGAAACTGAATTTTGAGTCTTTATGAGGTCTGTCCTTCCAATTATAGAGCTCTTGATTGTTAAAAATCCATCCATGCTGTTTGAAAGAAAGGACAAGTTGTCTTTTAACTGACATGACATAGTAACTGAGTACACCATAAAGCATGTCTGATTTATGTAATAATTTTAATGACATATTATGTGATCTGTGTTTCCTTTCAAGCTGCCAGATCGAATCCACATATTCTTTATAGCTGCACTGTTTTGCAGTGCCTAAAATAAGTCTGATATTCAGAGCAAAAAGATGAGGAAAAGAAAATCAAGTATAAGCATGCATTGAAATTTAGCTGGTCGTATCCCTTTAAAAGTATAGTCTCTTTGACAGCAGGTTTGAAAAGGGCAGATGAAACTTATAAATATATGCTTAAGCATTTTAGTTGACTGAGATTTAATAAATAAAATGTCTGGTATTGTATTGCTTTCTAATATGGGATAGCATTCTAATCTTGACAGTTATTTGGATTAGGTTTTAATTGTTTTAAGATATTCAGAATAAATAGTGCAGTACAGAACTGGGTAATAAGCCTTTGTTTTGTACGATGCTTCATGCAAGATAGATCCCTCACTTCAGTATCAAACTGAGTTACTGTAAATTATTCCATGTATATTATTGTGGTGTTACACTTGATTGGAGAAGCTGCTTTTCAGTTGAAAGAAGGATGCAGAACATTGATCTGTGTCGGAATATATATATTGCATTACTATAAAAAATCAGAAGTTGCTTTCATTTGGGGATCATACCATCATTTACTATTATCAGCTTCAGTCCCCAGCACTTGAAGGAGGAAAGTCAGTTTTCCTGTTTTAGTTTGCAAAATATTTAAAAGAACTTTGGGGTTTTTGTATTACATGGAAAATAAGTTATTATATAATACTGTATTCATTTGAGGCTTTTCAATTAAAAAATGATAATATGTTTTTGGTGATTGAATTATATGAAGTGAGGTACATGACTAGGAAGTTGCAAATGAAAATTTAAGTATTTCTTAAGGTGTATAAAAAATGACCTTGATTATGTTGAACCTCTGAGTTCCTTGAGGAAACAAGGGAATCATCAGGGAAAAGGTGATATGCAATGGAAAGGCATAAGCAATTTTCTTGAGTTATCAATTACAAATATGTAACCTTTTGCCTAGAAAGAAATTAAAAATATGTGTCCCTGGGGGGAGTGGAGATCAAAATACTAACACAAAAGTTTAAGAATTTCTTAGAGAAGCTATCAGGACGTTCTTTCAGAACACATATCAGTGTTTAGAAGATTTATGATTTAAAAGTCTCATCAATTCTGTAAAATTAAAGATGTCCAATACTGACCTTCAGACCACAACACCTGAATTAGAATATTGAATTTTATTTTGCATAAATTTTGCTCTGATCATTTATTCTTAATCAAGAACTTCTGTTACAGCCACATCTTTAAGCTTCTAGCATTTGATGCAGCAGACACTGAGTATCATCCAAACCAATGCCTAAAGTAAATTGTAGCGAAACATTTCCATTCCATTAAATATAGCCTCTGGGACAGCGTTAAATGTGGCAGATAGCCCAAAAGTACAAACAAATGTTGCAGAACAGTTCAAGAAGTGTACATATTTGAAAACAGCAGGAGAATGTAGGTAGATAGCCTGTAATTATTCCAAATGGGAATTTGTGGTAGGCACTGGAATTTATGGCCCCATTGTTAAATATTGTGTGAGCTTTAAGTGTTGACTGATTCATTTTACAGCCGCTCTGAATGATGAAGTATCAAGGCATAGCTCCTCTTAAACCAATTCCCAGCACGCACAAGTACAGTATTAAATACAGGAGTATGCTGTTTTTGTTGCATGCTACAGCCGACAACTCGCTCTTCTTCAGCATGGCTGCCACCTACATGCTTGTTGGCCTTTCTCCTTTGGATTGTGAGTTCTCAACCTTCTCAGTCTTCTTAACAAAGGAGAAAGAAATGTTTTCTGTCAGATGTTCCATGTTCAGTTTTGCTACTTATGTAAGCTAGAATTTTAGTAAATCTCTTCAATCTTTGTTACTTAAAAGGCTTTTGGTATTACCTAATGTTTTTGCAGTTCTTTTTGCTTTCACCTCTCTGCAGGGGAAGTTCTATGTTATACTTCAGGATTCCTACAAAAAGTCTTTGAAAAGTGTCTTTTGGAGCAGGTTTACGAAATGGTGGAAATTTTTTCAAATGTGCACTAATTGGATTTGTTAATACTGTAGGTGTTCATTTCAAGTTATCACAGTAATTTCAGGTGGAATTTTTAATGGTCTGTGTAAGTCAAGTTTCAGAAGCACAGACTTAAGTATGATCATATTCCAGAATGTGATTGTAATTGTAGTATTTCATGCTATGTAATATGAGAAATTAACAACAGAGAAGCTTACTGTTTGAAGTAGAATTGGGAGGGGTGAGAGGTGGTGATTTGTGTGCAGATATGTGTCTGTGCATTTATAATATAAAGCATGTAAATTCAATAGTGGGCTGTAAGAGTGCCTTCAAAAAAAAACAACAAAAACAAACATAATTAGTACCTTGTTTACAAGTATTGGGAAGATGTCAAATACAAGTATGTAGATACTGCTGACAAATATTGTTCTTAACGCTAAACTCTAAATCTCCTAATATAGTGTGAAAAGTTAGCATTTAACTGTGCAATGTTCCAGATGCAAATGATCTTGGATTTTCTCCTTTTTCATGTCAACAGTAAAATAGAAGTTTGATACAAAAAGAAAGAGAACACAATTATACAGAAAGTTAGATTTACAAAAGATAAAAGATAGTTTATTTTATTGTAAAGTCTTTGTGGTAATGTTCTGATTGAGATTAGAAGGTGGCCTTGCTTATAATTCTTGCATTCTTTTAAAATGTCTTTTATTGTGCAGTTTATGGATTAGAGCTTGGATGTCTGGAAAAATGTTTTTGGGAAAACCCAAAGTTTGATGCTAAGTTTCTAAACCACCAGTGCATCCTGATACTGACTGCAACTGTTCTTCACAATCACCTCAGAGTACCTATTTTTAAATGTTGGAATCTTAACCAAGTTTGTTGGAAAAAGAAGCAATGCTTTTTTCTTATTGCATCGCCACCTTTCAGTGCACAGCCGTAGTAACAAGAGAACTGGAGAAAACATGAATTTGCATTAGATATTTCACTGTCAGCAAGACAAGAATTTTATGTTGCCAGCAGAGCTCTCTGGCTCACAAGAGTATTGGAACAGTCTGATCATAGAGTTTGTTCTGAATGTAAGGCCCTAAATGATCTCAGAATAAGAACTTTGTAAGTAAGAGCATTGAAAACAAACTGGAAGAGAGAGTGGAGACATAAGCCAGAGAAGAAAAATAAATCACACTCTCCACAGAATGGGAGGGGGCACAGAAATTATTGCAGAAGAAGGTGGAAGAAATACTTACAATCCCACATGGGATGGGAGCAGGGCAGTGACTGGAATGAAGTTAGAGTTGCTGGCTGATTTCTTTAGAACCTTGAAAGAGCTGAGAAGGAAACTTGAGCCCGAGGCAAAAGATTACAGGAAGACAGGAGAGTTGGGCATGAGCTCTAGAATGACCAAAAAACCCACTTTTTTACTGCAAACTGGGAAAAACGTGTTATAGCACAGGAGGAAGTTAACCTAGTTGAGGAAATGCTAGTGAGTCTAGGTGTAGCTCCAAAAGGGAGGAGAAAAAAATACAAGTTGACAGCATCCTGAAAATGGAAAGGAGAAGAACTCGTTCTTGGAACCTTTGCGCTCACTAAATGTCATATTTATTAAATAATTAAAATTGATTTGATATGGCCCTTTTGGAAAACAGGAGACTACATGAATAACTGCATGGTATCTGCAGTGAACTACAGAGACCCACGTTTGTCCTTAAAATGATGTCTCCTGATTTGGGGATTTCCTTCCTATCATGATTTGCCTCTCCTTTTTCACTGCCTGCATTTATTCTGTGGTGTTCCTGTAGCTAGAGGGGAGGTTGAAAACAATGCTAAGTATGAGTGATGGCCCACATGTTTAAACATTCTTGGGTAATTTGCGAAGATTAACAGGTCTAAGTTTTACACAGTATGGGCTGTGGAGAAAAATGTAGCAACTGTATTTCCCTTCTGAGCTTCAGAGGCTTTAGCAGCAGTATGACTGCAATATTTAAAGAAGGGTATGTGAAAATTAACTCTACTCAGAGCCATATTTCCAATCAGATCTCTGTATGTTTGGGGACCTCCAGCTAAGCAGTTGGTGAAATTGTCAACTTTTCTTTGCCTCTATTAACTCCTCTGTAAAATGGGCTGCTTTGGATTTAACGCTTCTTAATATAGTCAGGATTTTTGTAATCCTGACAAGTAATTACAAGGATTGATTATGGTAACAAATTCCCAAAATAAATTTGTAGAGTTTTTAGCAGAGGCAGAAAAGGCATTAATATTTAATGAGAAGATGTATAATGAGAACAGAAGGAAAAAAAACTTCCTAGGATAATTTAGGGGACACTAGACAGGAATGAGGAGATCAGAGATACAATGTATTTGTAAGTCATAGCCAGCAATTTATATGGGTTAGTGATATATAATGCTTGTCCTAAAACTTTGGATTTATCAGAGGACCAACATAACCTCCATTATACAGTACTGAAATAAATATAAATCCAGTAATAAGAACTGTTAATGGATCTGTAAGTTCACAGTATTTTACAGTAGCAGAACAGCAAATAAAGCAATTGCATTTAAAAAATGTTGTGACCTCTTAGTTTAGTGACAAGGTTAAGCAAAAGCTTACTTCACATTGTGAACAAAAGACTCAAAGTTCTAACATGGGTATGATAGTATGTAGTATGTTTTCTGCTAGCCTTTTCATTCTGCCCCGCACCCTGGATGGTTTGGGACACTAAGTTTTTAGAAAATTAATGCAATGAAGTTAATTTATTTAAAATGAAGTAATGCATGACATAGGACTCTAAAAATACTTAGGTGGAAATAGATTAACATGAGAATTGAAAGATGGATTAAAGATGGTGGAAGAAGAGTTTGCAGTAAATTCTATAGAGATCAGACTAGAGACACATCCCGTTTTGGGTTTCAGTGACTTAGGTTGAGGTCACCATCCAAGTCACAAGTAATTTGTGGATGAGATGAAGTTGGGAAGTATTGCAAGTACTGCAGAGAACTGGGAAAAATTCTGTGACTTTGATGGAGGGACTAGAATGGAGTGAAACTGAAAGCACAAAATACAAAGTCACTTGGGTTCCAACAAGAGAATATTTTTAAATAAAAGTTAGGATAATGGAAGCTGAAGGAATTCTGATTGGCTTTACCTAGTTGAGCAGGCTAATGCTAATTTAGGATGCATTGGATGAGATTGTTTCAGTACAGGGAGCAAGTACACTGTCAGTTACAATACAGGGTTTGATTCTGATTATTGTTGATGAAAGTTATTTACTAGGAAGAGGTGTAAAAAAGAGCTACTGAGATGCTGAAAGTCTTATTGAAGAAAGATTAAGTCTAGGTTTGGAATGACTTTTTTAGGGCATTAGGGCCAAAGCATTAATGTATTTTAAGGCATCTTGATAAATGTATGTATTGGATTGGATTGCAAGATTGAAGTTGTTCTAGAGTTGATGAGTCAATGAGCTTTTGGAAAGGTTTTTCTGGCCTCTGCTCAACCTTGATTAATGGTCCATCTCCCAAAATACCTGGAAATGTTACTGTGTAAAAAAAAATATATATATATTGCAGGACATGAGACATTGTGATAACCTGATTCCTCCTAATGTCTTTCAGTGGTACATCATTTTGTCTTTATTAGGTCTATGTTTGTTATGATGCATTGTAAGCATTTTAGGAATAATAGTGTGAGGCAGAATTAAGATATTTTTATGCGTTGTATTAATTCAATACCTAGTGTATGTTTGCTTGGGACTATGGAAGAATATCCACAGTCTGCAATAAACTTGTAATATGGTAAGTTTAACAAAGATTTAGATGTATAGATATCGTCAAGGTACAGCACTGCTCAAAATAGAGGCCGTATCTTTTGGTGTGAATACAGCTTTGCAGGAACTAGCCCATACTGAAATCCCTGTAAGCAGTTGTAGAAAACAGCAAGTATTTTGTTTTGTGCTGGAAGTAATCAAGTGTATCAGCAAAATCTTGGGAAAAATACTTTATTCACTATAGATACTAAGTCTGTATTTGTAAAATAGGCATATATGTGCTCACGACTGCTGCACTTCAACCTAGCAACCCTTTGATAATAGCTTTGCACACATGTGTCCTTTATTCTACACTTACTTGCCTGATGAGCTTCACCCATGTGAGTGGTCCTGTTGAGGCAATAAGAGTACTCATGTACACAAGCGTTTGTTGTGTTCGGGTAGAAAGCTCTGCTTCTTGTTCAGAAAAATACAGCTAAAACAGTGGCAGTGGCTTTAATGGATCCAAGTGTGGTATGCTGTTAGTTCTCCTGTGTGGGGGTTCTCGTCTTTGTACTGACAGATTTTGAGACAGAAGTTTTGATTTTTTTTTTCATGTCTTCTGTTTCTGATGTTCCATTATGACTCTTTTTCATGCTTTCTGTTGGAAAATGCAGAGATTTTATTTCTACTTTATATATGAAATAATAATGATAATTCTTACTGAACCTAATTGCACTTGCAGAAAAGGACAGTACTCCTTTGAAGGCTCTATCACTGTATTTCATGGTATAGATATATCTAAACACAGCTTCTTTTAGCTATGAATTTTTTATTCTCAGCAACACCTGCAGGAATGTGCACAGGCCCTGCAGTACAGGCCCTGCTATGTATACTGCAGGTGGTCTGAAAAAGGGCAACTTCTATTCGTGTTCACTCTCAGCTACCTACCCAAATCAGAACATTCAGCTCTCTTTCAAAGAGAGCATTGTGAACACTGTTGGAGCTTTCTTCCCCTTACCTCAGAGCTTTAGAGGATGTATTTCTCCCACAGACTCTTTGGAATACTTAGCAGTTGTCCCTGCTGAAGCTCAAGTGAGATACAAACTGTAAAATGTGAAAATTTCTTTCTACAGCCACTTTTCGTAGTAACTCTGTAATATTTGTTGGTACTGTTCAGTCAGCTTTCTGTGAAGTAATCTGTAAATGTTTCTACCTGTAAATGTCAGGTTTACAGATCCGTGTGTATTTGATCAAATCGCTAAGCTCTGAACCTCAGCACACTGGAGTATGCTAAACACCTTACTACTGCATTTCTAGTGCCTGCAATTTCTTCAGTTTCTGGCCATGGAAATACCTATCAAGATGTCTACTGAAATTCCACTTCTTCGTCTGTCAGAGTTCATCTTTTCAGTGATCATCTTGCCTCTTTTGACTGCTTTGATCCATCTTTCCAGTCACTGTAGACACAGATGCTGCCACAAACATCTGTGCACTGTGCAAGTTTTCAGGACAAGCCTCAGAAGAACCCACTTTCTTTTCCACTTGTTTCTCACATCTCCAGTCTTAGATTAAAAATGAGATCACTTTCTGCAAGCATTGGCTCTCAATGGCTAGTGTTCTGTTAGTCTGTCTAGAAGTTTCTTGATCTTCAGTCAACTGCCTTGTGCTTTTAGTCCTCAGCTATGCAAAATACAAGGACTTGAGAGCCCCCAAGAGAAAACATCTGTTTATGCCTCCCAACGTAAAAGCTCTTCCACATTCTTTAGAAAAGGGAAATGTAAAACACAGGGTGGGAACCCTGAGTTTTCCAGACAGAATGTTCTCAGATACTGAACAGGCTTTCCCTTTGTAGGGCACTTTAGAGAAGACCTGAGACCATCAGAAATTTTTCTGAAACTCGTTGTCTATTAAGACTGTGATTTAAAGTAGTTTCTTGAGATATTGGCAAGCAACTGGCAGAAATAGTTTACAAGGATAATATGTTGAGTTTGTCCAAATATTTGTAGATTCCTCCACCATCACTACAAAACAGGGGTCTTGCTGACTGGCACTCGCTGGGTGGCTAAGTTCAAAATACCTGACATTATACTCGTATCTAGGAACATTGACAAAAAGTGCAAAATACTGCAAAAGGGGCTTGTTTTGTTCACGCAGCCAAACACAGTAGCTACCATGTCTACTGCAGCCTTTGAAAAGTGAACAAACAAGAACTGAGTGGCTTTGTGTATAGTAGAAGATGATCAACCACTTGACAATTTGATAACATTTGAAGACTCGCTAAGTAATTTCACCTGGGACTTGGATGTGCTAGTAGCACAAAACTATTGTCATACAACTCCCTGGGCCTCACAAGATGATACCAAGGCACATGCATTAATGTCAGCTCTGTGTCTCTTGATTCCTGAAGAAAATGTACCCTGCAACAGGAAATCATCATTTGAAGGAAACTGTGTTTAGCACCTGTACAGTGAGGTTGTCATTTTGATAAGGATATCTACCTGATACTTATTTTCTCTAAGGGATTTCCCTTCACTAAAAAATAGTAAGTCTATTGTATATGTTATGCTTTTTTCCTCTTATCTCCAAAATCCCACACAAGCAGCTTTCTGCAGACTCCATATAGGAATCTCTGTGTTAGGTACTAATATGAACTCTGATGTTACACATTCTAGCTATAAAGGAATTGTTTGGATATCTTTTTGTGGAATTCAATCCAGGTTGTTCATCCTCTGTGTACTAGGAGTGGCCTCTTCGACCTAATGTTATTTTAGATGCCACTTATCTCCCATGTTTGACAATGGGTAACCTCAGACACACTCAAAATTATGAAAGAGCTTTTCTTCACAACTTTTGAACTCTTTTGTTTCATTTCTCGAACTTCTCCCATTACCTTATTAGACTTGCTAATAGAATCGGACTCAGAATATGCCCAGGAGAAAGGAAATTTAAAATTATTTCTTGTCATCAAAAATGAATATATCATAGGCCAGTCTTAAACCTCAAAAACATTAACATAGTTTTGAGTTTAAGTGAAGAATATAACAGATGTCATCTGCAGTGGTTCATATTTCGCAGTTAAATTGGACCTGATCAGGACAATTCCAAATTAGAGTCCTCTTCATAGTCCCAGAGGGTGGTCCTCTTCACTTTTGTGGGATTCAGTCAATGGATCAAGTGCCTCCATATTGAACACAGAAGCCAAGGTGCAGCTGGTGATCATAGCTGCAGGTTTCTGAGTGTTCTCTCCTACTATGTTTGAAGCATTCAGTGATGGCTTTTCCTTTTATTGAAAGTCAGGATCCTTATTGTGATTTACCAGCCTTTTGACCAAGAGCTCTTCTGTCTCCTGAAAACAAATGCTTTTTCTACTAGCTATCCATCTGCTCAGGAGAGTAGGAAAAGGGTCAGTTTCTAGAGTACAAACCTGATGTTGTACAACCTCTGAGGAGAAGGCTACTTTGAAGATTCACTGCAAGTTTATTTCTGAAAACAGGTATCAAAGTTTCACTTGAAACTGTTGTCTGTCTTAATCTGTAACCCTATTCACAGAACTGAGGCTAGGTGAATGCTGTCTTGGCTTCATCTTTTTCTATTTGTAGGAAAGGTTATTCAGGTTGTCCTCACATCTGCGTCTACAAGCAGTTGGCAATTGGTGTGGAGGTCGTCTCAGTAGACTGTGACAGGTGACATGGAAAGATGTAGAAGGATGACAAAGGGGTGAATGCTGCTGGAAATGCACCATTGTAAAGGAGTGGATGGAGGTGGTTGAAAACAGAAATGCACTGCCTAATGCTGCTGTATCTGTAGGTAATAAAAGGAATTAGTTATAGGTAACTAATCTCTTTCATACAAGTTTTTAAGACACCTTTCATTGCTAAAATGACCGTAGAAGATACTGTTGATGAAGATGCAATATAAATTGTAAAGTTAATGTACATGCAAAATATAAAATAATTGGAAGTTTAGGGTGAACGTTCATGTTTATCCTTCTTTCCAGTTGTGCTCTGGGCAGTGCCTGGTAAAAGGACTTTATTTGGAAAGCACATCCCACACAAAAGTTTCCACACAGAGTTTCCACACAGAGGTGGATGGAAGAAAGAAAAATGGGCTCAGATTCTAAAGTAAAACAAGTGTTGAAAATTGAACTGCCTACATCTTTCTTGCAGTGGGGGGGTGTTGAGGACATGCTAATTTCTGCTTCCAGTACTGTAAGCTTCTATTTTTATTCTATGTAGACATCAAAAGATGAGTACGTGCTTAACTCTTGTAAGTGTGAGTGAAATTATAGTTTTTAATGTAATTAATTTTGTCTCTGGCAAGATATAATTCAAACCAGAGGGTTTATGTATTTGAAGTCTCAAAGCAGCAAAATATAAGAGAGGCAAGAAGTGGGAGAGGAAACTTAACCAGCAAAATTCACTCATCCTTCAAGTATTTTTCTCAGTGGATCACACCATAGATTCATTTGATTGTCCAGAATGAAGGAGATTTGCACAGATATTTTGTATCCAGAGTATTTACTAAGTTAAAGTGCTCAACTAACTACTATTGAATCTAAAATTGTATTTTAGACCAGATAGTAAAAAGTTTGGGAAATGATGCAAATTTGTATTTTGCCTCGTATACATTTAAACGTACACCACACTTGGGGAGGATGGCTTTAAAAGTTAGTGTGGCACACCCGTTTTTATCTGGTATTTCTTTAAATGCTACACTTGCCACCAGATGGAGGTTTATAACTTGCATTGTGGCATTTGCAAACAAGCCACCACATTAATGATCACACTAAATCCTGGAAGCTGTTGCAGGCATTCAGCTGTTGAATGCAAATAAATATTTCTTCAGTGGTTCCTTTTCCCAACACCACGTTTTGATTATTGTCATCAACATAGACAGGGAAAGAAGAAAATGACCTGGTCAGATTGCACCTGAGAAAAAAACTGATAAAACTCAGCATATGAACATTGGTCTCCAGCTTAGTAATGTCTGTCATACCTAATTTAGTGTCTAGATGTAAGTTTTGTGTTCATGGGAGGAGGAATCTAGAGCCATTTTCGCTAAAATGATTAAATTAGCACTTTCCTGGGGATAAATTTAGAACTTTCAATAAGTATATGCAAACCTGTGCAGATTATGCAATATTCATGTTTCTGTGCAAGAAAACTTGTGGGTTTTTTTCCCCTGTTTACCTACATCTCTCTGGCTGCTTCCAATTACTGTTTCATGCATGCAGCCAGCTGTTGGTTCCTGGAGTTGCCATGATTCATGAGCAAATCTCATAAACAGTTTAAAAGAAACCAAATCCCACCCCTGCAGTGTGCCATAGTAATGGCAGGTACTTCAGACTTGTCAGTAGCTTGTTTTTATTAACATTATGTTGTAAAAATTACGTGACTTGCTGGTGAATGGCTTGCTTTGTTTTCCTGAGATGGAGCATGCTTATATATATGTATGCTATTTTGTATTGATGCAAACTTGATTTCCATGAATCTGTATACTTGCTACAGGAATTGTAGGTTCTTGGAGAAGGGACTGGTATCCTTTGGTGATGTGATTGCAGAGCATGTAAAGGAAAAGTGGGGAAAACTTCCAGGAATGGGGAGGCAATAATTTGAGGATGCTGGAGAAGTTACATCCAGATTGCCCGAAGAGGAAGCAAAGATTATTAAAACAGAAAAACTCTTAAGAATCAGTTTAGAGGTTTGGGGCTTTATTTTTTCTGAGGATTTTAGCTGTTGAACTGTGCTTCTAAGTTTTCTTAACACTATTTTATACTATCAACACAGACTAAATTTCATCGATGACTATCGTGATTTTGTCCGCTTGCTTTGCTATGCTTGATCTGGTATTTGGAGAGCACATACTACAAAAAGTTATCCATATATTATGAAGGCTTTTGTGTGTCATGTTTGTTCAGGTATTTTGCTTCCTACATTTATGGTATTTGCCTCTTCCAAGATTTGCTTGGGAATTGAAGTTGCAATTATCAGCTGACATACCCCTATCTGGGCACTCCTGGCGAGTGCAGTTTTCTGCCTGTGCCATGGCAATGTTGGCATGCTATAGGATTTCCCTACGTTTTCTTCTGGGAGACAGGTTTCCAAAAAATTCTCTTTTTTTTTTTTTTTTTTTCTTCAAGATACAGCCAAACTCTGAATAGATTCACTTATTTCTGTATCTTGCCAGCTCTCATAAAAGTCAGCAGACTAACCAAGGTAACTTTTTTTCTCCTTACAGATAATATTGAATATATTTTTCTTGAGCATCTTATACAAGACAAACAATTGCTAAAGTAGAAGGAGAAAATCACATCACTTCCTATGATTCTTCTGTATATAGCTTTATTCTACATTGGCAAATATTGTTTTTTCGGTTGTTCTTTCCATTATAATTTTGAATGTACTATTTCTTAACAGGATACACTTCTGTTTATTTGCTCTAATTACGGTTTTGTATGTGAAGCTTGAGTAGATTTGCCAAAATAAGAATCCAGTGAACCAAGACTAGCTTAAGGTGGAAAAAAGGTGTGAGTCAGTATTTTGCAGTGCAGACTTCATTTTGATCAAGTTTTGCTTTGTCTTTTGGAAGATTCTTTGATAACAAAGCTTTGGGGTACAAACCCAGACGGAACTCAGGCAGGAGAGTGGGAACTGGATGGCTGTGTCAAACAGCTTCCCTCAGCTTCACATCACTGACTGTCATCACCCTGCATAACAGCTGCCAGTTTTCTGTATGGGGGATTTACGTGCTCAAGAGGTGTGCTGTTTTGATTTCCTTTAGTTCTGACTAATTTCTTTCAAACAGGAGTGCTGTTCTGAAAACAAAATAAGATTTAAGTAAGTATTAATTTTGTCTGAGAAGCTGCTATGATGGGTATCCAAGAGCAGTACTTCTGACCACAGTGTGATGCGTTAGTAAAGAAATGGGATGTAAGCATGCCAGAGTTTTACAAAGCACCCTTCTTCTTTTAAAAAGGGGAGTGCATTAAGTTGTTGAAGTATATCCAGTGTCAATTAGACGACAAAGGAATAACCATCTCTTTGCAGACTAATTAGACTTTCTATTCTTGCCAGTTTGGAGTCAACAGATATTGTGTACCACTTCTTGGCAAAACTAGGAGCCATACAGAGAAAAGAGGATCAGATGGGCCTTTGGCTTTCCCACCTTCCTAATAGATCTGAACTTCTAAAGGAAGAGCGGTGTATTTTTATATTTAACTTTGATTATTTTATGAATCATCCCTAACATGGGACTGTCAGCAAATTGAAAACAAAACCAAACCAAAACAAAAAAACACATAACCAGCCAAACGAAAAAATCCAGTTTTTACTTTGATTCAGTGGTGAATTTCTATTATAATGTTTAGAGTTATAATTTTTATGTTACTAGTAAATTCTTATGAGTCTCATTCAACTAGTGGCCCTTCTTCTATTAAGCATGTTTTCTATTTTCTGTAGCACAAGCTCAATAAAACCAATACATTTTAAGAAAAGTTGCTATTTTGTATAAATGCAGGACCTTTGATCCTGAAGTGTGCTAATGCAATAATTTATATATAAATGGCTCCAGTGGTGAAAAAAAGGAAGCAAACTGGGAAACAATGTAAACCATTCAAGTAATTTGAGGGGAGTATATCTGGGTAATTTCTACTTTCCGTAACAGGTTCTAAATCTTACAGAAGAAGATCTAAGCACTCAGCATCATTAAGGGACTACACAGGAGACCCACAGTTCCACGTGGCACAAAACTTATCCAAATGCTAGAATGAGAAAATAAATCATGCCTGGAATGCAACAAGTGTAGTGATTCTAGAAAGTCTAAACCAACTCTTTATTTTCAGTATAGCTCATATTTCCAGTTTCATGCTGCCATTTCTGCTGGTGTTTGAGTTTCAGGTGTGCTTTCGACCTAGCCATCACAACTCCTGGACTGAGAACAACTGAACAAGGTGTTACAAATTAAGGCTTTATACTACCATTCACTGTGGAAATTATCACAATGAAAAACAGACAAATGGTATATAAACAAGTAAATGAGTATAATAGGAACAATCATATTGTCCAAGTGAGATAAAGAATATCTGAATATATCTTTTTAATGCTCTAGAATGTCAATATTAAAATTGCATCTTTTTAACACACCAATTCTGGACAGATACACAGAAACATCATCTGAGAAGACCACAGACAGTGTAACAGTTACTTTCAAATGTACCAAATAAGTGGGAGCTTTAATTGCCCTTCAGTTTCCCTCTTTCGTGACTAAAGACTTCACTGGGGAGAAATAGCTATACTGAAATACCTACTGATATTTCATCAGGTCAGATCATGTTAAACTTACTGCATATACAGGAAGAGGATAAACTGTAAGGACATGGTGTTAATTCTTCTGCTGAAGGAGCACAGTATGGGGCTGCATGGAATTTACAGCACGTTTTCACTGATCAAGAATTAAAGTTTCGTTTTTGTCACTGTTTCTGTTTCCACCTCTTCTTATATCCAGGTGGGCAGCATTAATAATTCCATGTATGACCATATGGTACAGTATAGAATAAAACTGTGCAATCTTCACATCCCATTCTAAAATGCCCATAGTGATGCAAAACCTTTGCATTTCATTGATATGTACTATTTAATAATCCTGTGTTTTCAAAAAAACAGACAGATGCCTGTTCTGTTTAAATTAACTATTTGCTGTTCCACGCAGCAGCTTCCATACACCCCTACGATCTGGAACAAGATGAGGAAGCATCAGGTATGTGTGGTCTACAAGAACTATAGTTTTAAGAGTAGGAAATTAGGGAAAGTGATGTATTTATGAACTCTGTTGTCTTTATAGTTACTAAACCAACATTGTCCATTCCAAAGGCAGCCTCCTGATTTTATATTAATGTTCCTCATCTCAGTGATAGTTTGGATGACACTGACAGCTTTCTGCAGATAAGTTATTTGCGTAGTTGAAAGCCAGGTGATATTCTCTGACATCTCTCTTAAGTGGTTATTTCACCAGAACTGTTGATGTAGTTGTCTTACATCATAATCTTGCATAAGTGTGTGGAGAAAAAAAGATCAATTAAGTAAATGAGAACCTGATCCTTAAAGTATTTCTCTGTATATGACTTGAAGTAGATGGATGGCTCTGTACACATGAACACATTTTCCCTGTTTAATATCTAATATAATAGCCCTATCATTTTTGAAAAATGATTAGCTGAGTACCTGTCATGTGAATTTAAATCCTGTTTCCTTGCTGCTTATCAGAAAGCTAGAAGCGATATGCTGTTCCTGGTGTTTTGTTCCCAGAGGAGACAGAAGTGCTATAGCTGTGGCAAATGTAAACCTGGCAGACACTGGAGACCAGGAGGGGAGGGGGAAGGAAGTACGTTAAGTGCTTAAATTTGGGCAGTGTAAATATCCTTTTCCCCCTCCCCATGCTGTTGAAATCCAGAATATTTAGAGCAACTGATAAAGCCAAAAGGGAGCTCTTTGTTTCCATCTGCAAAAGAAAGGGCATATTTTTGAAGGCTGTTCAACTTCAAGTGAGGATCATTACTGCAGCAAAAGTAGCCCTATCAACGTTATCTTAAATACTGCTAACAGCAAAATTGTGGCAGCTTAGATTCCAGTGTTGCTGGTTATCCCAGCTGGCCTGAGGTCAGGAGTGCTAGTGCAGAAGGTGAGGCCTGTGTTCGGGTGCTTTACTGCCATCAGTACTGTAGATGGTTAAAAATAAGTGGATTATTAAAATATTGGTCACTGTATGTTACTATTTAAGTAGTCTGATTATGCTTAAATCATTAAATTTAGACTGTTAAACAGGTTCCTCTGAATGGTGATGTAACAGTGTCCTCAGCTATTCTCTTGTCTGTCAAATTAAGCATTTTGGTGATGCCCTATACTGGGGAAGGGCTTACTCTAGAAATATTATTTCTGATGCATTAAATCTGCATTTTCTGCTAGTGCAGAAACTACAGTCTATGATTTCCCTCAGATCAAAATGCCTTTGAAGAACTTTTTTACTTTTATACAGTATTTGGTCAATTTTAAAACTGATGTGCACTGAAATACCTTCAGAGCTGTACCAAATCTAATTTAATTTGCACAAATGGTTCCTGTTTTTCAAAGGTTACATGCAAAAGCCATGCTAACAGGTGTAGAGAAGCATTTGGCATCAGGTATACTTCAGTAATATACCCCTTTAAGAGAAATATAGGATAGGATAGGATAGGATAGGATAGGATAGGATAGGATAGGATAGGATAGGATAGAATAGAATAGAATAGAATAGAATAGAATAGAATAGAATAGAATAGAATAGAATAGAATAGAATAGAATAGAATAGAATAGAATAGAATAGAATAGAATAGAATAGAATAGAATAGAATAGAATAGAACAGAACTATTTCAGTTGGAAGAGACCTTTAACAGTCATCCAGTCCAACTGCTAATTTTCCAAATGAAAAAAAGTGTTTCCTTATTAAATTTAGATACTTTAAAAGTAGTTTTCGTGCGGATTGTGTACATTTCTGATAACGTACTTTTAAAAGAACTGTGTCTTGGGAGAAGAAGAGTCTTTATGACCTTTTATACTTTGATATCAATGCAAAACTTGCGATAAAGAAGTAATTATAATAAATGTAATTTATTTATCGTATTGATACACTACAGCTAAATGCAATTTTCAAACACAATGCAGTGGAAATTTCACCCAAATTCCCTGAAGCCAAGTGAGCCATTGTAGCAAAATTCATGCAACGTATTCACATGACAAGCTGCACTATGTGTTCCTCACTGACCTCTAGTTTCCATCTCTGTATACAGGTAGAAAAGTTTATCTGTCAAAGCTGACTATCCTAGGGAGGTGAACTTTCCAAAACTACATTTCCAGTCTTTAGTTCTAGGTAATATGCTCCTCATCAGCAGTTAAACTTCATTCTGGAAACTGCTAAAGCTGTATCCAGTCTGCAGGCAGTATCTGAATACGTTAGATACAGAAAGTAGTTGATTGTAGAGCAAAAGATATTTTTTAAAGCAGGAAAAGATGAATTGTAACTGTAATTTGAGTGTTACCTGAAGAAGTGAGGAAGATAGAGGATTTGCCATTAAAAAAAAGTGAAGGAACTGCCTGCACCTCTGCTAGGCATTACTGTTCTCAGCTGTACTTAGCTCACCTCCTGTTAAGACTCTGTAAACACGTGCTTTACTTCCCAGTGGAGCCCGACTTTCCTAGTTGCACAGTGTTGCACTGTTAGCCTTTATTTGCTGGCCTTTGAACTAAAGTTGAGTTTAACTGGCTTTGTCTGGCCTGCAGTACTTTGTAACTAGTAAATTAATATTGTAATTATTAATTCTAGAGAAGCTAAATAACGTTTCAGTTTTTGAGGGAACTGTAAAAAGCAGTAAACAGAAATGTTTTCATTAAGGGCAGTGCTCTGACATGAAAGAGTTGTAAACAATAACTGGAAATAGTAGATTAGGCATGAAAAATAAGTCCTTCCTTAAAATCGACTCTCTGCTGTTCCTTAAGTCTCTTCCTATTGTGGGACTGCTTGTTTGTTTCTGTTTAATTAAATCTTAGTGCTGAGGGCTACAATAATTATAGCCTTGTTAATGATAGACAATAGCAACATTTTCTCCTTCAGTATCCTCATTTAATATACAGTTACCCAGACTTTATTATGGGGAGAAACAGTGTATTTCTGTCCTGGCTCTGGTTTTTATTGAACAGTTGCTACATCAAACCCGGTAATTCTGTAGCTGATTTGGGTAATTGAGATTGTATTCAGTAACAGCTTTCAGTGACGCCTTAGGGATGGATCTGTATGATATCTGGTTTGGTAGAACTATGTAGGGAGTTACATCAATATAATGCCTTTTGGGAGCATCAATATACTTTTTTACTGCCATAGTTTCCCTCCAGATGGATGTAAATTATTTCAATATTAGCAGGTCAGTGCTAGGGTATGATTGCACCAGTTGTCTCAGTTGATAAAGTGCAACAATTCTCTGTGCAAAGAAGGCAGATATATATATATATATATGTATATATAGGGAGTACTCATTACCTCTGGAATTATCCTTATATTTAATTTCTCTATTTTTTTAAAATCAAATCTTAGTGTATAATACTTTGTAGCATTTTGAATTTGAAACTGCCAAATTAATGAACAGGTATAGAGTGATAGTTGCATCCAGCCAAAATAGATGTCTTTTACAACAAAACAAAGTAAATGAAAAATAAGATGTGCACAGGCATCCTATCTGTCCAGTGCAGTGCAGTGAAATCAGCAAAATAATTAAAGCATTGTGCTAGCCTCTATAAAATATTTTTCTAATGGAAGCCAAGCAGTATGTGCCCATATGAAACAGACTGCACTAGGCATTCTCAGTAGTGGAAAAAACTGTAAATCATTTGCAAATTGGCAAGCAGTTTCAGTAAACAAAAAAGGTCTAAAATAATATACTCAACTAGTGTGTATAACAGCCACCTGCAAGCTCTTCTAAAGGAAATGCCAATTCTTAAAAAGAGTTCCAGCAAAAAGAGGGACAGCATGAGTAGAGAATAATTAATGAAAAGGAGTGCTGTGTATGCTCTCCCTGCCCCTTTCCACTTACTGTCAAAAACATGGTTACTTCTACACATAGTAATCATTAGATTCCTTTCCCATATCTTAAAATGTGCTGCACAAACTAGTAAACCATGTGTAAAAATATTTTGGATTGGAAAGCCTCAGTTTTGAAATCTTCTTGTGCAACAGGGAAAGGAACAGAGATGTCAGAAGCATTGACCTGGAGCAACTGGAAGCAAAAAAGACAAGGGGAATGATAGCTACTTACAGGACAGAAGTTGTATTTGTCATAGCATCTATTGAAAAGTAAATTACTGTCATCTTTAAGAACTTGTTATTTGAGTGTTGAAATACACCTTAAAAATTGTTCTGTATGGCTCTGTAATGTCATGAATGAAAAACAGCCTATCACCTGGGGCCATTTTAGGGGAGAATTAAAACTTAAATTCTGACTCTGAACACTGATGTGTTGGTAAAGAATTATTTTTTCATTTAATGAACAGAGGAGCAAATAGATTTTTAGAAAGGTAGCCCTTTTTAGCTGTGGACTGTAATGCAACCAGACAAGGGTTTGCTACCCCATTCACGTACTGAAATCTTAGCTTAATTGATGTGTGCTCTATGTCAGCTGTAAATGCCAAGTGTCGCTATTGGTGATTCTCACCCTGACTAGCTCTGACAAGGTCAGAGTCTAGTACCTATCAAGAAAAAAAATCACGTTTATTCTGGCATATTCTCCCAGCATCTTTCAACTTCAGTGGAAGTTACATTTCCTGCAGAGAGAACTATTTGTTTTACAAGGTCATAGTCTTCAAAAAGGCCACAAAGACAAGCCTCCATATCTCCTCCTTGCAATATTCCACTCATTTCATTAGATGTATGTCTGCTCAGTAGATAAATGTGCACACATGCTCTCTAAAGAGTTTGCATGTTGGTCCCACCATCCTTTAGCTGGACCCCTGACTATTGATAGACTTCTGCTTTGCATAATGGAAAACAGAGGTATTTGTCAACTATATCATTAGTGTATTTCCAATTAACGGTGGAGGGAGGTTTCTTGCTGATGTGGCTGGTAAAAAACAAGATAGAAGTGCTGATCCATAGAGCATTCGGGTGTATTCTGTAGTTCATAGTAAGATAAGGCTTCTGCTGTAAACTTTGGGTCCTCCTGACAAGTACATGCAAAGAGCATCCAGATAGAAGGCATAGTCTTATCTTGCAACAGAGAAAATGGGAGCATAATTTTGTACGGTGACAGGAGGAATCCACCTAACCTCTCCTTCTGATACTGAAACTGAGTTCCTCCTTCAGTTGGAATACATATCACTTAATCTTTCTCCCTACCAAGCCTGATGGCATTGCAGCAGCAGATGTTAGCCAGCGAGGTGAATGAAGTCACATGGCGGATGGGATGGGATGGGATGGGATGGGATGGGATGGGATGGGATGGGATGGGATGGGATGGGATGGGATGGGATGGGATGGGATGGGATCTCACTTGGCATCTAGTGAGGTGGTGCTGTGCTAAGGCTAGAACAAGTGAGTTTAGAGGTGGACTTGGCAGTGTTAGCTTAATGGCTGGACTTGATGATCTTTTCCAACCAAAATTATTCTATGATTTTATGATCATGACAGGACAACTCATGAAACTCTTCAGATTCCTGGGAGCAGTGTGGGGAAAGGAGTCAGAATGTCCCAGTCTGGACTATGCATTACTTCTTTTAGTGGATAACCTTCCTGAAGGCTGACACTTCATTCACCATAAGCAGTAAGCTTTGGGAGGGCAGAGGGGAAGGAAGACTGGACCAGGTGGAAGGAATATTTGTACCTTGAGTTCTGTCACTGTGTAATGGGAAACTGAGACCAAAGGAAGACTGCCAAAGCCATTGTGGAGATGGATATGTTATTGACTGTCTCCATAAACATGTTGTTGTCTTATTGTTATACTTTCCAAAAATGAAAGCCAGCTTCCCTCTCTTCAAATTTTCTTTGTTTAGATGCCAGCATCATTCTTAAGAGAGAAAGGAAATTGTGTGGGGTCTGTTTCCATCCTTTGCTTGCTGTGATTGGATTAAGTTGTGGTCTATTCTCTTTTTTAGTAATTCTGTAAACGAAAGAGCAGAAGTGGATGACAAACTAACAAATATTATAAATGGTCATGGCAACCATTAGAAAAAGGTTTTCCTTCGCACATTTGGTGGTGATTTAAGGAAAGTCTAGTCATTTTATTTTGGTGCACACAGCATAAACTGCCCTCAGTTTGGTTTACAGTCATTCTGATTAGACTGAGCCTAAAATAACTGTTTGTACTGGGAAATTGCAGGTTCCTATCTTAAAGCTTATAACAGGGTATGTCAAGAGTTATATATGAAGTTCTTTGGTACTGAATTTAATTATTCAGTTCTCATCTCACTGTCTTATATTTAAAGTACCATACCAGTTAAAAATGCTTCTCACTATTTTGTGCAACAGCCAATAAACATGATATTGCCCATTGCATAATAGGAATTTGGGGTTCTTTTACATATGTATATAAAAGTATATATACATTTCTATGGGGTTTTTACATACATATATGTATTTTCATGAAAATAAGCCTTAGTTAACAGGGAGGAAGATTTTGCCTGTGTTGTCTCAGTATGTGAAATTCAACATGTTTATCAGTGACATTCACACTGTTAAGAAGATCAGCAGTGAGTTAGCTGCTCCTGGAATTTTTATTTAATGGTGTTAGTTAAGGTCACAACTGTACCTGAAACTTTTTGAAAAACACTGTTGAAAAACATTCTTGTGTGTGAGAAGTAGCTGCAGCCTGTCATGACACAGGATTGATAAGCGCAGAGCTAGGATAAAAGGAAAAAAATTATTTGCAATGGCATGTAAGTACCAGAAGGGGTCTCCAAAACTGTTGCAGGCAAAACTGTCAAATTTAGTTTATTTATTGCTAGTTAACATAAACTTCTAATTACTGATTCAGAAAAAGAAAACATACACAATTAAACAAACACCAAGGGAAACAACTTTCCTCCCCCTCTCCTAGGCACAACATCAGGCAATATCTCTCCTTTGCTCTCCCTGGTCTCAATTCCTCCAATTTTTATCACCATATTACCATACCTCTTCTATAGAGAAACAGAATGAAATATCATAATTAGTTGGTCTGTAAGATACAGGAGATTATATGACAGTTGACTGAGTGGGTCTAAATAGCTGATGAGATAAAAGGGAAAGGAGAGCATGAAGAATTTGCAAAGTATAGGATTCATCTCATTTGACATGGGTCAAGTGCGTTAGGCATCCACAGTAAGCTGATTGTCTTCACTCCTGTGGTTATTGCATCCTTCAGCAAGTAAGTTGTCCCATCTGATTACAGGTCTCCAAAAGACATGGATTGGCTCTTCTACACCTCTCTCCCCTAATGAATGAGGTAGCAGAGATACCTATATAAGACTACACACCTATCTTCTAGGTAGCTTCATTTTTACCCACTCAATGAATGTCACTCTATGTTTTCAGTTATAAAATGACTTATAAATTCCACACTGCTTCCACAGACCAAATGTCCATTAGCATTGTGAGAAAACTTATAATTTAATGGCTCAAAATTTTTCTCCTGGTGTTAGCTTATTTGTTTTCCTTCTGTGTTTCTGTTGAGAAAAGCCACAAAGCTATTCTCAAAGTTTTACATACACGGATGTTTCCTTAATGGGTCAGACAGCTTTCCCACTTCCACAGAGGTTCACTCTTCTCTAAGAACAGCCCACAGGTCAGTTAAATTCTACCAGTTACCTTCTTTCGTCTGGCTCGTGCCAGCTTGCCTCTCTCATCCAACAGATCTGCTTCCAGAGTCTGAGGTTGCAGTGAGTCAGGCTGGGGTGGAGGGACTGTGAAAGGAAAGGGATGTAGGTAAAAGGCTGTGGTTTGAAAAAAAAGACGGTATATGAAATTATTTGCTTTATGGACACAAGAGGGTGGAAAGTAGACTGAGAAAAGGATTCAAAATTGCTCTCCTCTCGCATTGTCCTGAGCACCACAGGGGATGGTGCTGAGGTTAGTTGCGATGTGATGGAGGCTGCAGGGCAGGGGTCTCCGCAGCACAGTGAGGGTCAGAAGAGGAAGGGGCTTTTGTGAAGAGGTGGGCAGTATGTGGGTTGGAGGGAAGACCGTACAGTAAGTACCAAAATTTCCCCAGATGGATGCTTTCTATTGTCAGGGTATCAACACCGTGGGGAGTTGGTTCAGCACCCACGAAGCAGAAGGCAATTTTGAAATTTTAGTGCACCATGACTGTGAGCGGAGTGACTAAAAGGCTTCATTTGCCATGGCTTAAGCAGCTTGACATAGAAATATATGGGTAAAACATTAGATGAGGGAACATTGATTTGTTTTGTTTTGGTTTGTCTTTTGTTTTTTTTTTTGTTTTGTTTTGTTACCCTCATTTGGATTCAGGATCTTAACTGTTGTCTTGGTGATTTCACTCACTGGGCTGTGCAAGACTTGTTTTTGTTACATCAGTAATTTAAATGAGTAATTCTAGCATAAGCTAGTGCTAAAATAATAAACTATAATATATTTACATCTATATAGACACAAGTGGGTTCTTAGCTCCTTTATTAAGGTAATATTTTACTTGAGCAATATACGTATTAGCAAGCTGATTGTTTTTTCTGAATACAGCACTTATTTTTCAGCATGCATCTACAAGTTTTTAGTTTCTTTAAATCCCCATGCAGACAATACATTATTAGCTATGAGTTAACACACATATATATATGTGTGTGTGTATAGGACATATATGAATGTATCTTGATCATGACAGGTGACATTTTCTCTGAAGAGGAAGTCTTTTGTACTAACTAATCACACTGTCCTGCTGTTTCTTATGCAAAGCAAGTAGAAAAGGCATGCTTAGTTGCCAAGGAACTCTTACCTCGAGGAAAAATAAAACAAAAAACTCAGGCATTTGGATCTGCTGTGCATTTAAAGTAAAAAGAAAAAAAAACCAAAAAAAAAAAACCTATTCCATGCTGAAAAAACAAAACACAACAAAAGCAAAAAAAACCCCAAACAAACAGAATACCTGCAATCTCATCAAGGCTGATTCACATACCTGTTTCATCAGCTAACAAAAGCAGAATATAAAATATTGCATCCAACTTACCTGCAACAACTTTTGCATCATTAACTAAAATGGCACTGAATAAGGCCCCATGCTTTAACAACCTTATTGTTAAGATGACTTTTTTAGGCATGTCATGGTAAGGCAACCTACTGTATCACTATTATTTTCCTACTAAGTTTGGACTTAGGGGTGTGGTGAATGGGTTACGGTCAAGGGATTTTTTTAGTTGTACTTCCCAACTGCTTTTACGTGATTCCCAGCAAAAAAAAATGTTAGTGGGAAGCTTAACTTCATATTTTCTAAAGAAGAAGGCCTCAAGGGCGACATTTTTTCAGAAGCTTCGACAATCTTGTGTAATTTGCACGTATTTGCACTGCTGACACTGGGAAAGATGAATGTGCTTTCTGGCTCAGAAAAGAACAAATTCTTTCCTCTGTCCTGGAAGCTCATAGTCTTTACGAACTTGAGTCCCTACACCAGTCATTGTTCAAACATGGTTTTCTGATAAAAATTATCTGCTTGTTATATCTTAAAAATGCCAGTTTGCCACAATAAATTTAACACGTTGCTCACATTTGCTGCTTTTAACCATATGTCTGCTTGAGCAGAAAGTACTTTAAAACAAAAATAGTGATTAATCCATTGCTGATCTAAAGAGTACAATGTTTAACCATGTGCAGTACCTAATATGACAATTTTAATACCTCTTCAGCCTATGCCATGAAAATAAATCAATGTATTTAATTCTGGTTTAGTACATAAATAATTTATTTTCAAGTCCCTCCTCTTCATAACAATTTTTAAATCCAGTGTAATTCAGAAGGTATCAATACTTAACTAATTTACAAACATGAAAACAAATGGAAAATCAAGAGAAACATAACTATAGTTTAGAATTTTTGCTATGTCTGCACAAAATATATGTGTATATCCGCACAAAATATATGTGTTTATCCACACAAAATAAGCTTTTAGAGGGATATTTTGCTATAATCTCAATAAAAAGAACACTCAATAAAAGGGATATTTCTTGGCTTTTAATATTGGCAAATTCAATAAAAAGGGAAGTAGTTATATATTATGTCAAAAAGGAAATCCCAATGATAATCCTCAGGCTGTTTCCAAACAACCATGAAATGGATGCTGACAGGACATGGAATTCTCCATTGTGCATTCTGACATTTAACCTGAAACCTTTTTTAGAAGAATTGTCCATGGGTTCTTGTACCATTGACCGTTTTCCTATACCATACCTTCCCATGTTTTGGTTTTTGTAAAGACTATGTAAAGACTATGTAAAACAGGCTGATTTCTCATGAATATACTCGTAATCTGTTAAAGATTTGAGAGCAAGGAATTCAGTCTTTTCTCCTGTTTCTTTCCCCTTGACCTTTTTTGGATGGGGAATAACTAGAGCTAAAAAACAAAGGATAGAAAGTCTCATCTATTCCAGGAATTAAGCATTCTGAAATTCCCCATTTCTTTTTCTGTGTTCATCTGGCAGAGCCCCAGATTCTGTCACCAGTATTTACCCTGTGCAGCTCCTTACTCACAACTTAATCCAAAGCCTGTTGAAGTCGGTGGGAACCTTTCCCTTGACCTCAGGGGGAATCAGCTCTGCTTGTGTAGGCAGAGCAGTTTCAAATTATTTCCACTGCTGATTACAGTATAAGAACTGGTTGAAATCAGTAACCTGTCCTGAAATCCAACACTACAGCTAAGTTGATGACATCTTAAGTTACTAGTATACTTTTTCAGTTGTGCTTTAAGAAGCTTAAGTAGTATCAGCTGCCAGAAAAACAGAAGATAAATTACTTTTTTCTTCTCTACTGAGAGCAAAGAAATTAAGAACTGTACAGCTTCTGAAAACCATGTCATTAATAACCATCACTGGAGATATCATAATGATTCCTTTTGTCTTTTGAAATGTTTACGTCAATAATACAAGGTATTTTAGTAATCATAATTCAGGAAAAAAGGCTTAGGTTTTGTCTGGAGATTGTTTTTAATGGTAGAGGAATTTCTGATGCAAGACAAAGGGACAAAATTTGGAGAGCAGCTTAACAGACATTCAGCAGGAATTTAGGGTGTTTGGACCTTTCTGAATCTGAATTGGTTATTTATGGAAACTCTACAAAAAGTCAGATTCAAATCCTACTATTGAACCAAGCAGCACTGGGAGCCATTCCAGGAAGACTAAAGCAAATTCAGCTCCATTTTCCTCGTTAATGTAATGGATGTCTGCATTCAAGTTTGTTAAAAAAAAAAATTAAAAAAAAAAAAATAAAAAACCAAACACAAAAATGGGGGATGGAAAATAGAGGAAGAATGTAATGTTTGTAAATTCAAGTTTTTTAATGATTTATATTTTTCGTCCTTTCATTCTCTCACATAATGTGTGATACCTGAAAACAGTACTCTGAAAAGTGCAAATTGTTAAAATGTTTACAAAAATATTTGTTTGCAGTGTATGAACTCCAAGTTTCTGCATCATCCTTTTCACACCCATTTCCTTTTGATCTAATAATTTTAATTTTTATAAACTTAGTGCTTATTTAATATTTTTTCAAGTTTTCCAATTTAATGTGTTGTTTTCTTTCTGTACCTCCTTCTACCTTCTTTCATTCTTTCCTCTTCTCGCTACCATGACTCCTCTTGCCATTTTTCCACTCCGTAGCAGTATTTCCATTTCTCTTCTCTCCATTATGTGGTCCTGTCTCCACCTCTTCAGCATCTCTTTCACTTATCCATCCAGCCTTCTTCCACCAATCCATCTTCACTTCTACCCTTTTCCCAGTGACTTCCTTCTAACTTTCCACCTGCTGAGATTTCCTGTATCTTCTTAATCACCCTACAGATGCCTGTCTTATGCCACCTCACACATTAACCCCTCTTCCTCAGTAGTTCTTAGGGATTTGCACTCCTTTGTTTACATAGCCTTGTTTGCTAAGATGATGTGCGAAATTCCAGGGCAGGGTGGATCCAGTTGCCTATTACTGGGGAAGGAGAAGGTGGAGGGGAGTGCTGCCTGCCTGGGGGTGAAGGAAGATGACTAGTCTGTGGACACAGTGCTGTTTCCCCTTTCATCGTCCTCCAAAACGCATGAGGCAATAAGGGCGAAGAAGAGATGGTGAGGAAGCATGTTTCGCAAGAAGAGAGAAAGGGCAGTACCCACAGGAACACCCACTCTGAATATTTAAATGCAGTCTTTTATAGTAGGATCATTTAATGATAGACAAAATAACTCTACAAATACATTAATATTTCCAGCATAATACTTTAAATGCCCTAAGGCAGTCATTTGAAAGTGAGGCTCTAGTGCTGCAGACTACTTTTTCATAGGAGGAGTTTGGGGTAAGATATTGCTGCCTCCCCAAGTCATCAGCAACACGTCTTGTCCATAAGCTGAATGGTATATAGCTACCATAAGAGAGAGGTCGGCTCTAACCATGGTTCCTTTCACTTCTCCGCCTGAGACTTTACATAAAGATCCCAAGACAGATGTTTAAAGTTATGACATCATGTTGGTAAAACCGAGTCATTGAGAACTAGACTCCAATGACTTAAGACATAAAAGAACCTGTATATGAGATCATTGCTTTAGGGACATATTATGCTGCTGAGTCATTAACTGTAACTGGTCCACCAAATACCTCTACTTTGATAAATTGCTGACAATATTAATGTTGTGAAATTTATAAGCAGCACTAACATTCAACTATCTGAATTTCCTTTTTTTATTTGAAAAAATAAATAAGTATGTTCAGGATAGATTAGACAAACATTAGCTGCAGGAAGACGTTTCAACATCATAATGAAAATGGTGAACTTCAAAAGCATTACTGTATTTTTTAAATTAATCTTTGTGGATTATCAAAAACTATCATTAAACTAAGTTCAGATCTTTTCTTACAAGGGATTTATTCGGAATTTGTTATTTAACCCTCTGCATTCTTTTGATTGCGTTTCCTAATGAAAATAGCAAAATGAGCACATTAAATGGGAATGATAGTCAAACATCTTTAAACTTCAGGAATCTTGACTATTTAAGCTTGTATCTGTATTTACATTATTTCCAATGGTTTCCCTCTGTCACCATTTTTTGCAATACACTCCAGAGATTAAGAGTGTATCTAAGTAGTAATTAGTATTAATAATGATAAGAGCAGATTTTGCTTATTTCTTTTGCCTTAGAAGCACAATAATCCTAATATAAGATACAACAGAGCATGTAAGTAGTCGCAGCTCTCCTGATTAACTAGATCTTAAGGCTGAAATATGAAACGAGCCATGAGAACACAGGAACAGCCACAATTCCTGTGCACTGTAGGGTCCGTGTCCTCTCCTCCTGTGTCCTGATGTATGGGCAAAGCTTGCTCCTCACTTCAGTTAGTAACAGGTGATTTCTTCTCACTGGCTGGAACTTGCTGTGGGTGAGCTATGGGCTCTTCGCTGGGGATATTATGCTTCCGGCTGTATCTACACTTAAATTCCTCCTGGCACCCCAATTCCTGGCACGCGGGGGTACAGTCTGCAGGATTATTTTGTATATCCGCATATAATGTAATGTTTAGGGAAGTAAAATAAACAGTCTCCAGGTCCTAGAAAAAGAGTACAGGAGACACCTCTACTGAAGGTAGGACTGATCCATATTTCTAAGACAAAAAATGCAAAATAGTGCTTAAAAAGTGTGAAAAAGTCAGAGGTGGTTTTTTCCTTACCTTTTTTTTTGTTTTTTTTTTTAAGGAAGAGGTTTTGACTGACTTTGTTCTGTAATACAGTTTGTTCTTTTATGATGTTTTGAAAATTTTAATACAATGCAGGGAAATGACTGAATATATCTAGGTAATAAAAGCTTGGAAATCATGGTTTGGGGTTTTTTTCCACAAACGTATATTAATCTCACTATTTTTCAAAATACATGCAAAATACAGATTTTTAATACTTTAAAAGATATGTAATAATTTTTCATTTTAAGTAGGTCTTAATTTAGAGTTAGGTTGAATAACATTGAAAAAAGAATCTCTAATTAAAACTAGTTTACCATCAAATATTTGGGAGGGAGGGAGGTGAGGGGAGAAGGGGTGGGGAAAGTAGGGGAAGCAAGGCAGGAAGGAAAGAAGGGGGAAAGAAGGGTAGGAAAAATTTTATAATAGTAAGAATGAAACACCAAAGTTTCACACAGGGCTAAATGGAAAATGTTTTCTTTCCTCCTTGCATAGTTTTCTGTGACTTGTTAAACCCTGATTTCAAGTTAGAGAAGTTGACATTCCTTGTTTCTTTCCCCTCTCCCACAAAATTTTCCAGGTCTTATTTATTCATCACGAAGAAATACAACCTCAACTGTTTTTCTTAGGCACTCTCTCTTAAATTAAGGAAAAAAACATAGATCTAACCAGCCAACACATGCCCCATAGAAGTAACACTAAAAGATTAAGTGAATTCAACTCCTGAGGCTACATTTTAGGATGTTTTACTATGTTTTAATCTAAAAAAATGAAGAAAATACATAAACTTTCACAAAGTATCTGAAAGATTTTTAAAAAATTAAATGTGACTTGGGCTATAAGTTATAAACACATCCTACAAGCATAGTCTTAATTATCCCTCACTAAAGGGGAAATTCATGGGACTGCACATTCACGTTGCAGTAGAAGTAGGCGCAGTCTCACTTCTATTATGAGAGTCACAACAATATTTTAAAAGAAATAAAATAAAATAAATTGAAAACATACACATCTAGCTCAGCTTTCACAATTAGTTAAGCATGTGCAGATGGTGGGCTAGGTCTTCTATTACAATTCTGAACTAAAGCTGTCTATAAAACTTTGGTGCCTGTTTCTCTGCTGCTGACTTCCTTCCCCTGTTCTGTAGCGAGTCTGTGGAAAGTCACCGCTGATACCTCTCCTCATCCTTTGCAATCCTATCATAAAGAGGTATGCCTGTTCTAGTATCATTCACTTAATGGGGCTGTGCCTTTGCTTTACAGGGTTTTTTGCTGCAGATTTTTTCTTTTAATTATTTTCTGCCTGTGAAAGGAAAAGAGAAGAACCAAAGAAGTAGCCAGGAGGTCTTCATAGGTGTGGATTCCTAAATCATCTTCTGGCAAAGTCCAGGTTGGGGTGAGGCAAATACACATTAATCTAGTGATTCTGAACTCACTTTGGCTCATCTGGTGGTATTCCTTTGAGTAAATAAATTATAACCTGTTTCAGGTAAACTGTTTTCACTCACAGCTTTTTCTTCTTTAGTTGCAGATCTTAACAAGGGTGTTGTATCAGTGTCAGGTCAAGTTGGAGTAAAATCGGAGGTTCTTGAGTTAGGTGATCTGGTTTTAAGAGGAGCTCAGTGAACTAGAGGTATATATTGTGATATAACCTTCCATTTCTCACCCTTGAGGGACCCTCAGGGTCCCAGTTTTATTCACTGCTGGGAATCTATACATATTCCTGCAAGAAGCAGGATTATTTGGAGAACTGGAGATGCTTCTTCCCTGTGCACAATACCTGCAACCAGTGAGAAAGGGGGAACAGATGTTGGAAAGGAGTTGAAGACAGACAAAAACTAGATAAAGGAAGCTATGAAAATCTTGTTGCTGCCACTGCCACTGAGATTTTAAATGGAAAAAATCATTATTAGCTTCTGTATTTCCACTTCCCTATTAGTTTTTACCATGAGAAAGCCTGACCTCAAGAGGAATACATCTTAAAAATATAGAAGTGTTATAAATATAGCACAGAAATCACAAGGGAAAATAATACCCTAAGAATTCTAAGATGGACACTTAGTATGTGAGCACTTATCTATAATTTTGCTCTTAATCTGTCAGTTCTCTATTTGGAAAATAAGGCTAAGTCCACATATTCACTCAGGGATGCTATGTTATCAAGCATTCAGATATTATGTTGAGAGTAATTTAAAATGTCCTTTGTAAAGCTGAGGTTTTGGATTTTTTTTCAGATCACACTCTTAATGAAAAGCACCTTTTTATTTCAGTTAACTGTTCTTGTACTGGCTGGGCTCTGCTAGTCTGAAGCATGAGTTTAACCATTACTCTAAATTCACACCAGAGTCTGTCCTATTTACTTCATCTTTTAAAGCATTCCTAATAATCTGCTTCAGGGAGCTTAAGGCTGACAGACTAAGTGTTACATGTATCCCTCCATTATGTGCTTCAGACTCAAGAAACTGCCATGTTTCTTGCTCATCTTGTGGAACAGATAGTATACGCTTGTGTAATTTATAATAATGCATATGCATAGGAGATGGAATTTAAGTTATAAAGGCAGGTTAAATTGTAATGTAGTTTTGAACCAATATTGTTCTTGTTTGTATAATTTATTGAAAAGTGGAATTGCAAGAACTTCTTCTCATACCTTCAAAACAATACTTTAGAGCACTGGCTTAAAACACTGCTGTGTAACTCCCGTAGATTCAGCCTGAATACAGGGAAAAGTTTTAGAAGGCCCATTGATAGCAAGTTGATCTCAAACACAGCATTATGTCATTGTTTTCTTTCATTCTCTTAGAAGTCAGAAAGGGTTTATACATCTGTATGTTTACTGCTTTCACACTACAACTGCAGCTCTGCCCTTTGAATGGTTTTTTAATGTTCCACTTAGCATCTGATTTCCATTCTTCAGAAGTATATTATTTTTTTATGACGTGGGAAAAAGCTAACTGATTATGATTGATGTGCAATTAGTTTTGTTTCTATGTAATCCTGTTATTTTGTTAGCACTTGTGTGGTTTTTACAAAGAATGATGAATGAACTTCATAATGTTCACTTTTGTTTCGGTTCTGATAAGCATCCAAATATTTGGATGCTTGCTCAAAACTTATCCAAAGTTTCCTAAGCCCTTGAGTCTGCAAAACTAGTCTGAACACTTAGACAGAGAAGGGCTTTCCTCATGAGGTTTCCAGTTGTTCCACTAGTGGAACCTGATGGAAATACCATGAGATCAGCTTTTCTTCCAGTTGTTCCAAATCTTTAACATCTGGACAGAAAACGGAAGTGAGAAATCCTGCCCAGAAGTTGTAATATAGGAAAAGTTGAGTTCTAAAAATAGGTGAAGAACGACTGTTTTTTTAACTCTGCAAACTGGTTACTCCATGACTGAAAAAAATATCAAGTATCCAGAATTAGAGATGAATCGGCTTAATTGGTACCAGAAACTATAACCTCCTCAAGTAAAACCTTTTCCTGCTTAGAATCTGGTTATTTGCTGAGAAAGCTATTCAGAGCAAAATTAAAATGTGGTGACATTTTAGAAGCTTTCAGGGTTGGGATTCATTCTCATTTCTGTCAAGTATTTATTCGTGCATGAAAGGGTAGTACACAGATGCTGGTCGGAAAAGGTTATCTCTTTTTTTACAAAAAATGTCTGTGTTTCCTCACAGTATTAATACTTTGGAGGAGACCCTAGATAGAAGTGTTAGCTTCTTTAAATAACTTGAATTTCAATGCTAGTCTTTCAAGAAGACAGGCAAGTTCAGCTGTTGTTGATCTTAGCATTGAAATTACTTGCAGCCAGAGAGACACATTTTTAGGGAAAATAACTGGATAGCTTAATGCTTTCTACCCTGATGATTGGTATCTAATAAGTTCAAAGTATACTTTACAGAAGTAAATGATCTTTTTGATTAAGCCCCTATTTTCTCTATCCGTGATCTTCTGTTCACTGTGCTACTTCGCCTGTGGAATGCCTTGTTCTCCCTCCATAGCCCCTGATTCAACAGGCTCTCGCTAACCAGGTTTATCATATTGTTCAAATACAAGTCACCAATTCAGATCAGGCTGCTGCTAATTGTTCATGGATGATCTCAACATCATCCTACAGGTTCTTCATAGAAATAGAGTGCACCACCATGTAATATGAGCATTGCTCCCAAGTTCGCTGGTCTGAAGCTGGGAAAAAGTCCTGAGGTTCCTCTTCCCTTTAAGAAAAATGAAAGTTCAGGAAGCCTTTACAAGTGGGCAAGAAAAGAAAACAAGCATCCTCCCACAGATCAGAAATATGTGTGAGAACACCAGTGGAAGTATGCCCCAGCAGGCGACGGTTTAGGACTCCCAGAGTGCTTGATCAAGAGTAAGGAGTTGAAATGAGTTAACAAAAAAAACCAACAAAAACAAACAACCCCAGCCCACCCTCCCACCCTCCCCCTGCCCCCATTTACTAGCTTTAGTCAATGCTGTCCTTCCTTGTGTCCCAAGCCCCTGGAAGCCCGTGCTTGCTTGGTACTTGGTCAGGCATAGAAACTGCTTCCCATCTCCCTTTAACTGCTGGATCAGCAGCCTCCAAGAAACATCCACTCACCCAGCGTTCAGCCATCCCTGCCCAGCTCATATATGAAACCATTGCATTAAGGATCACAGTGAAAACTGACTTGCTCTCTCTTCAGTCTCTTAGTAATGGGAACCAGCCCTGTCTGGATGGGATCTCCAATGTGAAGGGAAAACACCTCCCTGGAAACAAGAACTGAACAAAGAAAAAGACCTGATTGTTCCTGTTATCTCATCATCTACACCTGAAACAGAAAGGTAAGGCTCTTAATCTCTCAAATAAGGGAAAACGAGGAAAGAGGAGCTGTTTAGAGACCTTCTGGCAGGCTCACTATAAAAGCCAGGAAGTTCGGGCTGATTGTCCTTTAGTCTGTGAAAGGTGGCTTCTGCTGTGACCCAGCAAGGGGTAAACAAGGCTGATGGGGGCTGGGAAATCTGGAAGCTGATTAAGTAGTTCAGACAGATAGAAGACTCTTTTAAAAAGGAAGAGCTGCAGGACTGTGAAGATCACTTCATGTAATAGCATAGTGAACCAGAGTCCTTGTCTGCTATATCTCAACAGTCTGAAGTAATAACTGAATTAACAGCCTTGGGAGCAGCAGTTCAAATCAAATCTGCTCCTTCACCATTTAGATCAATGCCCAGGCTTTGATCATCAAAACCAGCTTCTGGGAGCTCACCTTTGAACTCTTAGACTCAGCTGGGGGTACCTATCATGTTTTCTCCAAGACAGGAGAATGACCAGGCAGAAAGGCAGGAATGGTTGTAAAGTGCAAAGCCTTTTTCCCTCTCCTCCCTTGGACTTGATGAGAATGCATATGATCTTGGATTTTCTTCATAGGTTTATAGCATTGCACTATTTAGATTAAGCTTCCTTTTTATTGTTGTGTGTTAAAGTGTTTTTTGTTTTACACTATTACAGGCCATAAAGTTTCAGTATTTGCATTTCTTTGGAAAGTAAACAGAGATTTTCCTAAATGTAAATGTTATAATAAGGAGAAAAGTTTCAAAACAGGAGTTCTGAGAAAAATTATGTTTCTCAAAGGTTAGAATGACGTATCCAGATATAAAATATGATATTTTGTATTATTATTTTATGAAACATTCTTTAACATTCTTATAAAATATTTTCAGAGGTCCATGCAATGTTGAACAAAACATAAGGAAACCGCCATAACAATTAAAAAAATATATGAACAAAGTCATAAAAATCAGAGCCTACAAAATTCATACAAAATATTTCACTGATCATCTCAGAATATTAATGAAAAATTCTGGAATGTTCATAGAATTATTTCAACAATGATAGCAACCTGATCTAGTTTAAGATGACCCTGCTCATTGCAGGGGGATTTGACTAGATGACCTTTGAAAGTCCCTCCCAAGCCAGAACTGTTCTGTGGTTCAGTGGTTCTGTTTTACTGATGTTAGGCCAAATAATTGATCCAAAAAATGCCTTCTTCAGAAAAGTATCCCCTCTTCAACCGTCTGCTCCATACCAAGTTGTTTGACAGTGAATTAAAGGCAGATGTGGCACAGTGAGCTGCTGCCAGATGATGATGGGCATTTTCTTGTGAGCAGTTAGGCTGTTCTTTGCTGCCCTGCAGCTCTGAGACAGTCTGCAGCAACCTGCTACTTTATAATCCAGAAAATCTGCACTGCACATTATCCTTGCGGGACAGCATAGGCATTTGTCACCAGGCAGTGTTCAGTTTGGGGATCCAGAAGCAGCAGTGCTCCTACTGTGAAGAGGAAAGCAGACTGAAGTCTGAGAAATATATGACAGCAAATTCAGAACAGGAGAATTAACCAAGAAATAGCTCAACAAAAGCATGACAGGAGAAAGTTCCCATTATTTCTTCTCATTTTTTGTTGTTTTTTTGGTTTGGTTTGGTGTTTTTTGTTTGTTTGGTTGGTTTGTGGTGGTGGTGGGGCTTTTGTTGCTGTTGTGTTGTGGGGCTTTTTTTGTTTGTTTTGTTTTTCGTGCTTGACTCACAGGTTCTGGAGTTGCAGTCACTTCTAATGCCTTCCAAGTAGGGAAGTAAGATGTAAATTTCCAACATAGCCAGTAGATACACACTACACACATATTGCTAATCTCTGCATGAGCAGCAGATTGACTTCTTCCAGATGCTCTTGATTTACTGTGTAAATCACATACACAGTGGATCCAATATGCCCAGGAGATAGAGAGCTTAATCTTCAATTGATCTGCACATGTACAGCGAGGCCAGTGTATTCTAGATGCACAAACATTGCCGTGCATGTGAGGTAAATGCAATTTGTGTGTGTACAATAAACCCTGGTGGCAAGAACTTGCACGTTTATTGCCCAAGCACAAACTGACTGTATGTAATAGAGTAAGTCTTATGTGCACTGATACATTGGACTCATCACAAATGCAATATAAACTTGATTTACATAGACTTTATCCAGTTGACTACAAGTCTTGGAGGAAAGTTGGCACGTACACCCCCCCTGTCCCTCCCATGGTCCCCTAGAGGGATTCCCCGTGTGATAGCAGGGTGGGAAGCAGTGCAAAACCTACTCAGAACACAGAGCTCTTGATACGGAGTAAAGGCTGACAGGGTACAAAGTAATTCGTACTGCCTTCCAGTGGAAGTTGGCCACACAGATTTGGCTGACTTACTTCCCAACAGTTTCTGCACCTGTGTTTAGTACCAGGAGGTTACAATGAAAACAAGCCTAATGCTTATTGGGTTTAAAGGCCGATAGTAAACATTGACCAGAACGAGTGAATATTAATGTTCAATATAAAGTTCATGAAACATTTAGCGATGTCTTTATGGTTTGTTTGTGGGTTTTTTTTTAATAGAAACTCAATTTGCTTCTAACTGCCATTGCATGCTGATCACTTCATTGAGTGATTCACTATGCCAAGTCTTCTCTTCCCCATCCTTCCAAATCTTGCCAGCTCAGATCCATGGAGAAAAATTTTGTAAAAATTTTGGACTTCTTTTGTGACTTTGTGTTTCTCTGTGTTTTCCTTTATAACATTTCAGTGTTTTCCTACCTAGCTGTACTTCGGTGCCATGTTCACCACAGATTTTTATTGAACAAAGCAACATAAGAACATTAGCAAATGGTGCAAGCTACCTTCCTCCAACAATGCTACCCAGGAGTGAGGTGTAGGCCAGCACTGTACATGGGAGCAGCACACAGCCTTGTATGCTTCTGAGAATGGGTCAGAGATGCGTCACCTCTGCTTACCTATCTTCTATCCCAAGCATAGTGCATTGTGTGCATCAGAGAAAAATGGCACAACTGAAGTGCCTTCGGGTCTGTGTCATCAACTCTGTGACACAGTGGCATGGTTTGTTTCCCATAGGTATGCAGGCAGCCCCATGTGTCCTCATCTGTGCCATGCACAGTGTGTGGGGTGGGTGGAGTGTATTTGCCCCCAGGGAACCTCCTGCCACTGGGATGCTGTGTGGTGCTGCATGCCCAGGGTACTGTCCCTGGTATGGGATCTCCTCAGAGATGACGTCTGTCATTTGGGGGTGACTTTGGGCCTGTGGCTACCGTCTCCTGGTGGGTGTAAGTGTGTTTGGGGACTGTGCACCCCTGGGCTAGCCCCTAACCGGTGGGCGGGGGCGCTGGGTGGCCGTGACTGTGTGAAAGGTGGCGTGTGGTGCCTCCTGGGCAGTGCCTCTCCTGGGGGTCGCAGGTAGCACGGTCCCAGTGGCTACTCCTCACCCCGGCGCGGCGACTCAGTCCCCTGGAGCGGGTCCCCGGAGGAGAGCGCGGGGCCCGCCCGTGGCGGCGGTTCGGCGGGTCCCGTCCTGCCTTTCCGCGCTGCGGGTGGGGCGGCCCAGCCCGCGGGGCCCCGCCGGAGCCTCCACCTGAGCCCCGGGGGACACGGGCGGGAAGGCCCCTGCCTTCGGCACGGGCGGCTTCCCTCGGCACCGAGGTTTCCCCGGCTTGTGCCGAGAGCGGCGAGTCCCGGCGCGGGGGCGCATCGTGGCGGCAGTGGAGGAGGAGCAGATCGGCGCGGTCCCGGTCGCCGCGGGCGGTGTGTGCGGGGGCGGGCGTGGAAGAGAGGTGAGCGAGCAGCGATGAGCTTTGCGAGGAGCGGGCCAGAGTGAGCTGCTGCGGGGCAGAATGGTTGCTGAGACCCGCAGATACTGCATCCCGTAATGTCACCATGTAAGTCTCCGGATTCTGGGGCGAGGGCTGCGACTTGCTGTCCGCGGCGCTCGGGAAGCGCGAATAACCCTCCCAGGCGCCTTCGTGGGGCAAGAAACCGGGACCAGATAGGCAGGGCTTTTTCTCCCACCACCCACTTTCCCCCCACCCGCCCCGTAGCAGGTGATGAGTAATGTCAGGTTTGAGCCGTGCAGATAGGTAGGGCTGAAGGAATGGGGAAACGAGAAAGTTTCACGTTGGGAGCTCAGAGGGCAGGGCAGACAGGGCTCTGCCCCCTTCGGGCTCCGGGTCTGCCGGCGGGTGCCCTGCAGGGTCCCGGGCGGCCGCTGCCTTTCTCAGAGCACTGTAATCCCGTCTTTCGGGCTGCTCTGTTGAGTTTTCCTGTGCTTGGAGGCAAGGAGCGAAACCCTCGGCTCCACCCGCTGCGGGCGCCGGTCTCTCGGCACTCGCCTGGCCTCTCGGCTCGGGGCCGTGGTCGCTCACGTCGAGGAGCCCCATCTCCTACAGGCACCGTTCCCAGCCCTCCAGGTGCGGTGCCAGCACAAATAGGGGCAAAAAGGAGAAGAAGGGCTGGGCGGGCTCCATAAAACCTTCCTGGCCCCACCGCCCCTCCCTGCAGCGCATGGTGGAGAGGAGGCAGCGTGGGGCTCCGCCGCCGTCGGGGGGCGAGGGGTGGGCGGGTCGGTGGCTCTCCTGCTTGTCACCCTCTCGTCCGTACGCCGCCTGGCCCCGGGCGGGCCACTGTCGTGGCCTCTGGGCGCCTTCACCGATATGTTTTGCCTTTGCTGACGGGCTCCCACAGAAGGTAAGGCGAGGGACTAAGGGTTGGGTTTAGGTGTTTCAGCGGTGCGCTCCCAGCCTGTGGCTGGACCTGAAGGGAGTCAGTGTGAGGGGAAAAGGGTAGGGTTTTCTACCAGTGCACGGTGAAGTTAAGGCAGAAATGAGAAGTAGCTCCTGAAGACCTAGTTTTGCAGTGCTAGGGAGTTGCAAACAGCCGGCAGTTTAGTTGCCTGAAACTGGGAAAAGTTCACTTTGAAAGGAAAGCCAAGGGAGTGAAGCTGATCTGATAGAGCTGGAGCTGTTTGAATTAAAAGGCAATGTCTTGTTTTTTTCATCTCTTTTGATGAGTGCGAGGGTGTTCTCAAGTTTGACTGTAAGAATAATTAGGAACAAGTAATGCTTAACAGAATGGAAGTTTTAAGTGGCCTTGTGTAATTAAACTTTCAAGACATTCGTGTACTACAGTTTCAAGCAAGCGTTTCAAAATTAAAGTCAACTTTTCTGTTAAACTGTAGGAAATAAAGTGTGAGTTGTAATAGCCTTTCACTTGCTGTAGTCCCACTTAAGAGTGAGTAAGCTTACAATCTTTTTGTTTGCAACCTATATGAGAAAAAAATTGTGAAATTGATGTTATCTTTCTTTTAAAATTAAAGCGTCAGCAACATTTTTCCTTAATAGCTTTAGACATGTCAAAGACCAAAGACAGTCTTGTCAGTCTGCCTGGGGCAGAATTCACATCCTACTCCAGGGAACTTTGCCGAATCCTTGAACAAAGAAGATGGTGCATTGAAATACATATTGCGTGTTTTGAGACCATACAGTATATAAATTAAATGCTCCAGGATTATTCACATTTTGTGTATATTTTCTTGAAGAGCTGTATACTCCCTAAAAGGTGATGTTGGGTTAGGTCACTGTTAGCATCTAGAGTAAATTGTTTAGTAGTTAGATGTAGCAAAACTCCCATTAATTTCATCCTGAACTATGTTGAGTTACCATCCATTTATGGTTTATATAAATTACATGTCTATTTTGCTCTTCTGGGATGAATTGTGAATAAGCTCGTTGTCTCCCTATATTATAGGAAATGAGAGTTGCTGTGGACTCTATTGAACTGGCAGCTAGAGTTCATAGCTGCTCATGTCATACAGTGTCTACAGTGGAATGAGGACGGTCCATAGAAAAAGTAATAGTTCTTCTATAAGACTCCATAGAAGGGCACTTTCTAAATTTTCTACATTTTTTGTGAAAAAAATAAACAACAACAGCATCAAATTAAAAGGGGTTGCTGTTGTGAGACTACATCCAACTGTAATGGATCTCCTCCTACCATAGGTATACTAATCGTTCCCAGATATATTGGGTAAAGTGTTTTGGTTTGTGTTTGACAATCTGCAATGATTTCTTCAGGGCTGCTAGCATGTTACCAGCTGGCAACACATCAGGGCTCCTTCATTTAAATTGAAACAAAACAGAGAATAAACCCACTAGGAACCATCTTCAGCAATTTTAATGTGCTCAGGGTTAAAGACTGAAATAATCTGCATATGTTCTGAGATCTTTGTAATGGAGTGCTTTGCTTACTTAAACTCTTGGTGAGTTTTAGTATGTTGCTGTGCTAATATCCCTTCTCTGTTCTATTTATGAGCATTAAATGACAGAATAAATATTTTAAATACTATTTAAAATAGGAACACAAGACCAAAGGGGTCTCTTGGGCTGTTAAGTCAGTGCTGTTGTAGCATGGGACCATATCATCCCTTGATAAGCTATAAACTAGCCCAGAACTCTTTCATAATTTTTCTGTTGAATTACTTATATGCTTCTTGGATTTGGTTCTAGATGTTAATTAACACTAATAATCACAAAAATGAACCTTAAAATAAATATACACATAGTGGGTATTAACAGGTGAATATCTGCAACTAAGGGTGTTGTGGTTTCTGGTGTGTTGTGGGGCTTTTTTGGTTGGTTTGGCTTTTTTTTGCGGGAGGGGAGCGGGCAGGGTGGGAGAGGCAAGGCAGGGGCAGTATTAGTATAGTATAGTATGTTAGTAATTAGTATAGTATAGTATACTATATACTATACTATAGTATGCCTGGGAAGTATTTACTAGTTGCTCTGGCCCCTTTCCATAATTGTTTGCCAACTGGGATATCACATTATTAAAGTATCAGGGATGTATTTTGGTATGGAAAAAGCCTTTTTGTTGGCAAAGTGTTAGCTAACTTCTATCTTTGACCACTTCTTGTGTGACCATGGCTTGTACATACAGCACAGCGTTAAGGCTGTGAGCAGTTAGGTTTCTGAATTTTGGCTTTTTGTCAATGCAAGATCTCAAGAACATGTAAATAACTGATTTCCTCACTCATTTATAGTACTTGGCTAGAGGTCATGCTTTGTAACATAGTTCTTCAAAAGTCCTCTCCAACAGAAACAGATCTGACTTGTGATGCCTGCGTTAGTGGAGTATTCTGGTAGTGTGCTGCTTCTGTGGTCATTCTTGTTTGAGTTTTATAAACCTTTCTTGTTAACTGAGATGATGTGGTGTAAAGAAAGTGGTAGAGACTATAATAAGTGGAGGACACAGGTTCACCATTTTTTACATATTTGTTTATTTTAGTGGAGAGTTGTATATTTTTTAGAGCAATTGTATAGTTATCCAGCCTTTTTCTCTGGGGAAAAAATTATAGTTGCTCCCTTTCTCCTTGTTGTTTGCACTTATTTATGCTCTGCTCTGTTGCTGATTATCCATGTTTCTTGACTTGCACTTTTTATGAGAGTGAGGATAAGGAAACAGACTGTAAACTAACACTGTAGAGTCCTGGCTTGTAAGCGTTACCACAGCGCAAGTAAACATTTACAAATAGAAAATGGCCAAATTAAATAGCTCTCTCAGACTAATGCAGCACCTCAGATTCTTTAAGAAAGGCATTAAAGGCATGTTGACTGGGTAGAGTCATGCCAGACTTAGACAGCAGAAACTTGTCATGTTATTTTTCCTTGAGTATCTCAAAAGTTGTGTCTTGCATCCTCCAGCTATTCAATGAGTAAAAACTTCAGCTGAGTTCACAGAGACAGCAAGACTGAAAATTGCTGTAATGCACAGAAAATGTATCAATACAATGAAAACCAACACAGCTTTCTTCTGAATTAATAATTGTTTGTGACTGTTTCCTAGTCTGATAACTTTACTGTGCTTGCTCAAAACAAACAAAAAACAGTAATGCAACCCATTCTACAGGCTAGCATTGGTAGATCATACAACAGCCTTGCATTTATCTCATCTGTAGATGCAAGCTTTTTCATCTGTAAAAACAGCAGTATTCTTATATATCTCTGGTATGCCATACTGTTATCCTCAAAATTTCCATTTCAATACTCAGTAAGTATATGTGAGTGTACTATGCTGTATGTGTGTCCATGTGCATGTAACTGTTATCATGTTTTAAAAGAACTTCTGTTCAAAGTCAGTTTTCTAAATGAATGTGAAGGGCATTGTGGATTTATGAATTATATACATTGAACAGTAACTGCTCCCAAACCTCAGCATTCTGTTGTCTGAAATTTTAATAAGGATTTTTGAGTCATTAGGGTGAAGGACAATAATTCTATTGTTTGATAATCTGGATATTTTCGTGTCTGGCTTCATCAAAGAGATTCTTCTATTTCGGAGCTCAGTGTTTTCTGTGCTTGTCTTCAACACTTGTTAAGTTTGACTTTACAATATCTCAGAAAAATAAATCAGCCTCAAATTCCTAATTTGATTCAACTACCCATAAAGAGCGGGAGTCTTTTTTGTAATCAGACACTTGTGCTATGTAACACTGAACCAGAGGGAAACCTGACTGATTGCAGTAGCCTATTGAAGTGCTATTTACCTGAGCCCATTGGCATCTGGCCCAGGAGGGTGTTTTGACGAGTTACTTCTTTTGAAACTGAAACATCAGTTGTTCCTTTACAATGATTTATCTTGCTGCATTAAGTTTGGCTTGTCTACATTACAGAACTCCACTTTGGGAAGAAACAGAAGCTGATACTGGGAAAGGATTTACATTTGCCCACAAGTTTCACTGGCAGGGTCACAGCAATGTCTGTGGAGCAGAAGGAAGACTAGTTTTCCAAGTTTAAGAAATTAAATTTCTTGCCACTGAGTATGAACTTTGTGCTTTCTTTCACTTACCTCTCTCACATTTCCATCCTGATAAATCACACCAGTGGCCATTCCAAATATGGGGTTCTTTTTGTTTGTTTGTTTGTTTGTTTTTCCTTCCCCCATCTATTTAATATGCACTAACCTGGAAGACATTTGTGTCCATCAGTGTTTCTTCATGTCTATTCATTTGTGGTTCTTCACATACTGCTGCTGGGAACAGAATTGTGAAATATTTTAGGGATTCTGCTAGAGATTTTTCTCCCAGTATAATAGTATCTTACTGAACAGAAGCCAGTTAACCTTGCCAGATAGCAGGAGAAGAAGTTGGTCAAAATAATGTGTGTTGTTTCATTACTTGTTGCTTGCTTTTGCTTGTTGCTAACTTGTTGAATAAAATGAGGCAGGAATGTAATTGAGCACCATTCATTTTGGGTACATATTTAAAAGTCTTCCTTGCTTCCTTTTCTATCCAGTATGGGGGCATTTTATTTTAGCCATTAAATTTAATGTATGCTTCAGTGCAAAAGAAATCTGAACTTCAAGCTATAACTAATAAAGATTTTTATATAATTGCATTTGTTTTGTTAAATAATAAAGGTGTTCCTGACTTCACTGGCAGCACAGATGAACCCCTAGATTTTGGTAATGAAAGTTCCAGGATTTTCATTAAAGTTGTCAGCAGAAAATATTGTAGCTACCAAAATATTAGCACTGAAACATACAGAAAGGCTGGTTAAGGGCCAAGGCAAATTGTCCCATCCCATCTTTATATAGTTAAGAACAAATATATATGTATTATGTACATATTTTTAAACACCATAAATGTATCCGTATATGTAAATAGGTAAATTAAAAGTTGGCAATCTCAGAAAAAGTACACTTTAACTATTTCAGGCACTGTATGAGCTACTTTTACTGAAATACCACCCATGCTTATCTGCTTAAAAGCCCAGCGCTCACCAGTCTTGCACTTTGGTGTCTGCTAAGGACCAGACAACATTATTTCTGACTTTTTTAAGCAAGTGTAGAGGCTTTTGTCTCTGTTAAGCAACACTACAGCCATCCGTAATTTTCAAGTGCTACTTTATTTACTGCTAGTTACTAGTTCGACAGTATTTTGCATTTTCTTGGATATTTGTAAAGCTCTCTGAACTTTTTTTTCCCCACAGGATGTCTCATGTAAGTGAAATGTGGTGCTATCACTGGAAATGGAAGCTGCAGCACTGTCTCTGCTTGTTTACCGCGTATATTATGTGCATGCAGCAAGCAGGTAAGTCAGCAAATTATCTCAAATAAATGGTCTAGGAGCCGAAGTCTTGATAGCTAAGGATTGAATATGCTTACATTTGATTGAATTATATACAACATAGTATTTTGATGAAAGTGATGTGTTACAATTATTAGTTGTAATTTAATACATTGTGTCATATATTCTGCAACTGCCAAATTTTCTGTTTGGTTTTGTGGTTTTGTGTGTGTTTAATAATTTTGCTGTTATTATTTTGTTTTGGTTTTGTGCTTTATTTTTTCACTTTGTACTTCGAATTATTTGTTTTGCTTTTCCTTTGCTTTTACCTTGTTAACACCTACCTGTGTTTTGAATTTCTTCTGGTTGTTGAATACAGCAAGTAATCACGTTGCTTTTCCGTTTTTGTATTGTTCGTGTGTGTAGATTGTGTGTTCAGTAACTTTCCACTCTAGTTCAAAGCTGTAAAATAACTCTACTGTGGTTATTATTTTTACACTATTTTATGATCAAATAATAGAAACGTTCCTCAACAAGCTATATGTACCTGAGGACACACTGTAAAGAACAATCCATTTAAACTTATCATCTTAGTCTGTAGTAACACTTGAGCACAGAGTAATGTAACACATTCTGTTTTCTTTAAACATATGAATGAGAGATTTCATTTATTAAATGTTTTTTCCTAACCACTAGAGTGCAAAATGTTTTAGGAGCTCCAGCTGCTTTACTGGAAAAATATCTCTGGAGTTTATTCTGGAGCATATGAAAATTTTGGAGCAGCTTGAAGAACTCAGCTAATTCCGTATCAGATGGGAGGTTTTACTGTTACAGACTTGCCATTGGAAAAAAATAATGGTTTATATATAGAAAGAGTTTCTAGCTTCTTTGATATATTTTTTTTTTTTCTCCAAACAAAACGTGCAGTGTGTTTTGGTTTTTTAGAGCTGCACTTTTTATTTAGAGAAAAAACAATGCAGTAGCTGCACAGTAGCAGTTTCCAGCTTCATGTGTTTTCCATTTCCGTTAAATTACGTAGCCAGAAATGTACTTAGCACCCGAATCTCACTGGTGGCTATGCTGAGTGATGGCTTTTGTGTCCCTGGGCCATATATGATCCTGGGCCATGCAGCTACCATCCTCAGCATAAAGTAAATCAGCAAATACTACTCTAATTTACAGGTGCTGTGGGCTGTTACCTGGTGACTAAAACATTAAGACCCATAGACCATTAGTCTTTGGTAATTCTTCTTGATAAAAGTTTATTTATTGAAAGTGCAGGTGACACAGCAAGAATAGGTCCCCTGAGCCAGAAGGTCCGAGCCAGTGTGCTGTGAGGACAGAGAAAGCCAAATACAAGCTCATCTGTGCATTCAGCTAATCGCAGCACACCATTGCTACCTGTGCTGGCACCAAACTAGTAGATGGGTCAAAAGCCCTATGCTGAACTCCAGCATACACATCTACAAAATCATATGTGCCCCTGGCTAGCTACTTCATCAACAAAGTAGTTGGTGCCACTGGATACGTAAAAATAGCCAAAGTGTTCTGGTTAATTTGGTCTCCTCTATTCTAGTTACTGTTTGTGCTCCTTTCTCAGGCACTGGTTTAGCACGTAGGAGACTCAGAACCAGGTCTCTGATGGAAATCATAGCAGGACCGGAATCTGAGCCCTAAGTGTGTGCTGCTGGGGGCTTTTTTGTTTTGATGGAAAAAGATCTGAAGTCTTTAAAACTTTCAGTAAATGGAAAATGCGTTTCCTTATCTGCCTAAATGATGAGTAGATAAATAAGGCACACTGGCAACACCCAGGTTCAACAGACAAATGTTTGCTGTTCAGAAGCCAAAGAGATCATACGTAGTCTGCTGTCAATACTTGACTGAAATGGAGACATTTACCTTTACAGCAACCTGTCGTTTGGCGGTACTTGCTTTATGTTGATGTGAAAGGCTAGGTGATACTGCAAAATGGAGTCTTTGCATTTGTTCTTTCTAATAGCACAAGGCAGACAAGGTGGAAAACGCCGCTGCTTCTGCATTTTTTGTGTGTGTGTTTTTAAAGGGTATTGGTCACTTTGGCTGCAGATTCTTATGGTATCCATAATCTCCCTGGCAACTTAAGCTTTACTCAAGTTAGAGTAGAAATATCATAAAACTAACATTCATCCAGCTTCACCACTGAGCTGTAAGCTTAGAAAGCTATTGGGGTTTATTAAGCTTTGCCTAGAGGAGGTTACATACAAGCAAGGGATTAAGATCATCAAGTACAGGTTTTATGGATTATTTAAGGGGCTATTCATAAGGATAAAAATATCAGTCATGCTGTGACATGAGAAAAATGCAAAAATAATAATTGTACAGTTTAACTTGAGAAAAACTACAGGACTTGGCCTGCTTTTGGAAACAAAGCGCAGGAGAAGGACTATACAGCAGAAAACTTAGAACAGGGACAGGATAGTCTGTGAAAAGGATGTTTAGCCACAATTTGATCTGTAAGGGACTGACAAGCAGGTGTGGCAGTGGACTGTGATCCCAAAATATAGGTCTGATACCTCAGAGGAACCAGTGGAGGGTCTCTGATGCAAAATAGAAAGAGAGAAATGTCAAAACATAAAAAAAGAAATTATAAAAATACAGTATGTACTTCAGTTAAAAACTCAGCAGCCTGAACTGTTTTGGTGTACTGGTTTCAGGCTTTGGGGTGAGACATGGGGTGAAGTTACAGAACAGCTCAGTGAGCAGCTTGACAGGTTTCCATTCCTGTCTGGGGTAGACAATCCTGATGGCCTTGAGTGAGTAATTTAGCCGTGCCTCAGTTTCCCTTCCTGTAGTGATGATTATATGTCTTGCCTGTCTTGTAAATAGCTGGTCTGTTTTACGTTGAAAGGACTGTATAGAAGCCAAGATGTTAGAATGGTGGTGTTTTAAACAGAATTTGTTAAATCTAGTTTTATCTGAGATTCAGACATTCCTAACTTTTTGTTTGTATGTACATTTTGTTGGTTTCAGAGTGTCCAAAAGAGAACAGAAAGACTGAGCAGAGTCCTGGAAAACATAACTAATGAGGGCAGACAGAAAGAACTAAGATTTTTCTGGTCTAGAGTAGGCAGAAGGGGGAATGCATAATAATGTAGAGTATTTAAACAGGGAGCTGCAGTGGGAAGGAATAGACTGATCTTTATAGAGAGTCGAAAGGGCAAAAAGAATGGGTTTAAATTACAGCAAGATAAATGAAGGGAGGAAATCTCATCAAAAGGTATAGATAGCAATGGAATAGATTGCCAAGGAATACTGGGTAATCTCAGTCTTTGAAAATGTATAGTAATATATGCCAGAAGTGGTTTAAAAATATAGCCCTCTTTCCTTGGGGCTGAGTAACATATTAGATTATTTCCAAAGTTCCCTAATTTTTATAGGGCTTTCTAAATCTTTGCTCTATAGAATCTATTTTTGTTCAAAATCTGGGAGATAAGGAGGTTCTTTGGAAATGGTATTTCTCAAAATATGGTGGTGCTTTTCTTGTGCCTACAAAATGATTTGTCCTGTTACAGTGGCCTCATTTGAAATAAGAAAGCAGCAGTTCAGTATCAAAAGTAAAAATCAGTTATTTCCAGTGTGTGTAACCTCACAAAACATGTTCAGTTTAATGTCCCCTTGCTTTTTTGTGTTTCTGCTCTCATAGTACAACATTTAAACATACGGGGTTTTGCTATCTCTTGGTTTTGACTGTGGTCTATGTTGTAACTCAGGAGCAGAACTGGACTTTTTTTTTTTATGATCTTAAAAGCAGATTACAATTTGCATAACTTACTTTCCAATCAAACTTACTTTCATGTGTCTTGTCAGTGCTGGACTTCCAGGGTTTTGAACACTTGCACAGTGGAGATTGCGACATCTTCATAAGAGTTTTTACCTTCTCTCATATTTTCATATACATAATTACATAAAAGTCAATAGCTGGTTTATGTTTCAAGTACCACGCAAGCCTATTTAGTTTTATCCAGGATGTAAAAAATATTTATTTTAATAAATTCATGAATACTCCTTAAATTTTTATTACACTATTTCAGCATTTTACCCCATATGCTATTATCACAGAATTACTATGGCTGTAGTTAATGCCAAAGTGAGCGTTTGTACTTGTGTTCACCCACCAGTGCAGTGTGTTAGTGTCTCTAATCACGTTTCTGTGTCCTCAAAGGGCTTAAATAAATCTCCAGGAGCTCACCAAAGAGTAAGTTTCAATTCTATTACAGTCCTTGAAATTTTTTTATTTTTGTTTTTGTGGTGGTTCAAAGCAAAAATTTGTGCCATTTTTAATTGATCAAGAGAGATTAGAGGAAAAAAAGAATAAATCTGAAAGCCAGTGCTTCACCCACATGGCCCATAACGGTCTCCAATATAGGATCATCTCTGTCCATCGTGTTCCTTAATAGGGCTTGTGTGGATAAAGGAGGGATTAAAGTCCTCCCTTGTTTATGAGAGAGCTTCACAGTGACCTTGCAGGCCCAGGAGCTTCATGAGGGATGGGAAGGGAGTGTGGTGGGAAGTGTTGCTGTTGCCACCCACACTAACAGCAAGAGTCGGTCACATTGCTGTCTGTGAACATGGATTGGGTTTTATCTTGCACAGCCCATGTCAGGAAGTGTCTGTTTTCACCATAGACCTGAAAGTGCCCACCCCAGACATGGGCCAAAGATCCTATCGCTGAGTAAATGATGAAGTGGTTGTCAGCACATTCCCTTATCTTCCACTCTTACCATGTGCACAGCAAGAACCACAGTGCCAAGATGTTAACCCGGTCGTTGGACTCAATCCTCACGTACCACAGGGAGGTGGGGGATGATTTTATAATGTTCTTACTGGCAATTTGTGAAATGTGTCCCATGGCATCCCTGGGGTGGGGACAGGCCTGCATATGTTGTTGCTGAACAGGGTGAATGTCACTGAGAGTGGTGTCCCTGACTCAGGCATGGAAATTCATGTTTCTGAACATTATGGAAAAACTCAGAAAACCTGGAAAGTTTGAGAATAGCATTCAGTCTGGTGGTCTCTTTCCTTAAGCAGGCATACGTAAGTCATGTGTAACTGAGAGATTAGTCAGGAGGAATCTGGATATTTAATGAATAGCTCCAAAGTATTTTTATTCTTTCCCTTTTCTCTGTCAGTCTTCTTTTATATTTTATTGTAGCCAAAGCAAAACAAATCAAAAGCAATTCTTTATGTTCTGTTTAATATCTAAATTTCTGCTGTCCTGAGGCATGTGTTTAGAATTTCTGTTCGTATAAATCTTGTGGAGAAAAAATTACTAGTTGGCTTTCTTGTATTCCCCTTAGTTGACAGTGCGTTAATATAAAAGTAAATCACTGTTGGAATAAATTTCACAGGAAGCTGCCTCTCATTACCTCTGTTTACTTTTTTAGATATAATTTTTTGACGGTGTTGATAATTCTTTTCCTTAAAGAGTGTGGACCTTCTTGCATTAACCATAACAATATTGCCTTAAAAGCACAGTGACTTCTTTTTGTTTTTTTTAACCCTTCTCTAACATGTACCTGTAGCCTATGAAAATGGACAATACAAGTATCAAGCTCAGTGCTATATCCCCCAACAATCCCAAAATGACTTGTGGCCAACTGGACTGTGCTTTACAAAAGGCTGCCTCTGATAGAGGTCATTATGTAAAGAAACTAGTTCTCTATGGTATTTGTCTGTTGCTGTCAATAAAGTGAATGAACATTTTAGAACCAAATGTGTTTCTGTTTCATTAAAAGACGTCAGTCTTTTTTCTCTTGTGGTTTAGTAATGCAAGAAATATTGCGTCATGAAGTGAAGGTCTTAACTGGAAATAGAACAGTTTTCCAAATAAAAGTTCCGTACCTGTAAGTTTAGCAATCTTGTGACAAGCATTTTACTATGTATTACAATGAACACAGAATAATTAAAATGGTTGATTTCATATACCAGTGGATGTTTTGGATGTGATTACCACTGTAAAGTCAGCATTTGCCAACTAACAAGAAGTGCAGATATTGGATGTATATTGTTATGTCCATGATAATTTTGCTAGAATATTGGATTTATTTGCTTAATGGGATCGCTTAAGTGATTTGCGTAAGGTATAACAGGTAAACGTTCAATAGATCAAGGCCTCATTTATCACTGTGATAACAGAAATGCAAAGGTTAACATTTCAGTTATAACTGTAGCACAGAGATGTCCAAGACATACTTACCCCATGTATTATGTATGGACAATATTAAAATGAACAAAAACTTACATGACTTTTATTTTACAAGGCCTTGAAGAAATGAAGTTACGGAATTTTAGTTACAGTAAGGTACTAAGAAATAAGGAAATCCTTCCAGAAAATCACATTCCGTGTTCAGATTATGTCTAGCAATACCTTTGATTAAATAGTTCATCCATACTGTTTCAGAATTTCTTCCAGTCATCATGGAAGAGAAAAATTTCTCTCACATTAGAGGAAAAGAAAATATTTCAGCTCTAGACTGTGAACATTTTCTACAGAGTTAACTAAAATATTAATGTAATAATGATACCTTACATCAGAGAAGTACATCCCTTACTGCCCCTCATTGAACCAAAACTACTTCTCCCAGCTTAAATATGATAATACAGGCAATCATATCAAGGGAAAGCAGGGCTTCCAGAAACAGCTCTTGTTTTGTCTGGGTTCAGTGCTCACTGGTCTGCTCAGTTCCTGTAAATGACAGACTAAGCTCTGACTCTTGCTACAGCACAGGAAAATTAAGTGCGTAATTCAGAGTTCTGCTTATGTGGTCAGACCTCCCAGTATCATTCACACTAATTCATTTAATTTTCCTTTCTTGAAGAATCAAGCCACTCTAAAGTCCTTTCCAGTAATAAATTTTTGGTACCACTATGAATTTGTACTCCTTTTTTTCTCAGCTCTCACATTGTAGTTTTTACCTTATTGTCTGTGATACTGGGATGACAGCAGTTTAAGCAGGATCTTGACTGTTTTCAATTTGTTAGTTGGAAACTATTTTGCTAATTGTCCTTGAGATTTCAGCCCCAAACATGTTCACCAATTGCCCTTATGTGAATTTCCCCTTCTGTAATTTCTGAACAGCTTTTCAGTTATTTACTGGTTTGTCCAAATTTCCACATAGCAAGCAGTCCCTTTTGACAAGAGAGGCCACCACAGTGGTAGCTCATATTGCTTAATACTCCAAAACTACAAGTATATCAATTAAGATGAGAGATACTCAATATTCTATGGACACGTCAACATGGCATATTTTTAGAAAACATATTTTTTGGAAGTTCTTGCAGAATGAAAAAGTCTGTGTAGATGTGACAGATGCACCCGCAAATAGAGAATGACAGCAAGTTAGTTCCCATTTGTGAAACCACTTCTCTTTTTTTTTTTCTGTCTGACTGTCTTCCAGTACGTTGTAAAACAACTGCTTTTTTTCAGGGCTAAATATCTGGAAGAGCTAACTCTTGCAGAACACAGGGGAAATCCATTAAAAGATCGTCACACAGCTAACCTAATTTTTGAAAGGATACAATGGGATCAGAGTTTTTCCAGTTCCAGCTTTTTCCCTCATGAATATGCTTCTCAATGGGTGTCAGACAGAAAACTGCAACTCCCTATCTTGAACAGAGTTTGTTTTGTTCAAATGCATGCTCTGGCTTCTCACAGCTCTTGTCATTAGGAGCTGTGCAGTGACAAATCCATACTATGAAGCTGAAGTCATTTTTTTTAAATCAGAACTTGCTTTTTAGGTGGAGAAAAAGACCTCATGGTTGAAGTTATCACAGAGGCATTTCTACAAGTGACACAGTCCTCTGTGATTTTTGTTTTGTGGTGTAAGGAGTGAGAAGTGTGTTTGTTTCTCAGTATCTCGAATTTACAGGCAAAGCTTATAAGCGAGCTTAAATATTAGATCTTGTGCTGTGTGGTTCTTTTTTCTTCTAATTGTGCATCTAAATATTTTCCAATTCCAAACTACATTAGCCCCAGAAACTAGAAGTATACAGGGAATGCTGAAATCACCTTGCCTCATGAGTCATTAAGGAGCACCGATATTGTGGGGTTTGTATTGAAATCTAAAATAACTAAGAGATTGGGTGCTGGGTGTGGTTGTTCACCTATCCAGTATTTCAAACAACAAATCACCCAAACCGTGTTCAGCTCATCTTGGATTTTAACTTTGGTTTAGAGAATTTCTAAATTTCAAAAATGGTATCTGTAGTATACTTACAAAAAGAAAAGGGCAAAATGCCGGTGTTGAACAAAGGCATTGTTCGTACATTGAGTAGACATTGCGGGGCTTTTGAAAAACAAAATATTGTTTGACTGATAAAAATATTTAAGGAAGTGTAAATATGAAAACAAAGAGCCCACTCCCATCCATGTGTAAGCCTGGTGCATCCACTGTGTTGTGTACACCAGCTGCTCTGATTACAGTTTGCCATGTAACTAGTTTATAAAAGGTGGGCTTTCTTCTCTGACCTGTCAGATTTTGGCAGTATATTGTTTCCATGGTGTCTTATATTTTGATCTTATCTTGAATTGGCTATGCTTCTGCTAAAATCTTGCCTCTAGAACTGACGATGATATTATATAGCAGCAATGCCACAGTTGGGGCTTCCCTCTCTGTCTCTGCATCTGGGGAATTACTCTTCTGTTAAGTGATTATTTCATTGCATTAAGAATGAATTGCCTTTAACCCTTCTGTGTTCTCAGAAGGGTCTCAGTGAAAGTCAAAATAGTAGAAGTAGCACTGGTACAATAATAAATTTCTCTCTCTGGTGGTACATGGCAATTAGAAGTTCATACTGAGAATGAATAAGGCAAACATCTCTCCCTCTCTCCTTCCCTCTGTTAAAATGTGCACATATTTTTCACATGTGGGTAATACCAAGTGAGAGGTTTCTAAATCCCTTGGCAAAAAAACTAGTGACTTGGAAATTACCTGCAAATAATATACATTTGGCTCAGTTAGTTGTCTTTAGTTTTGTGGAGGGTTTTTTGTTTGTTTGTGTTGTTTGTTGTGGGTTTTTTTCTCCCTGTTGTCAGTAGCGTTGATGTATGCGATACATACAGGAATTGCCTAAAAGAGAAAACTTGTTTCACTGACTTCTTTGGCTACTTCCCCCAGCAAAATTATCTGAAATTGTTCTCTATCTGTCTATCGATCTATCTATCTATCTATATTCATATATATATATAAAACTCAGAATTGAGTGACTGGCATTATATTATCAATAGTTGAACTCAAGATCTTAAGAAAAAAATTGCCTGTTTTCTTGTGCTTGGCTGCATAAATATTTTCTGAATGACACATCACAACAATAGAAAGTATCAGATGCCATAAGAGTCAGTTTATAAAGCTGTTGTTTTCAATGCATTTACCTTGCTTTATCATCTTAATCAGCTTTCTGATGTAATAAATACTCTGAATTTGAAGGAAAATTTATAATGTTAATTTAAAAATTTTGCCTTTTCTAAAAATTTATTTTCTTAACTAAAAAAATATTTATTTCAAGAAATTAAAGAACAATAACTCTTACTAATAACATGATTGAAGAAATAATAAAATAATTTGCTTTTTTATGCTTAGGCATAGTGAAATTGAAACAGATTCATTTTAACCTTGAAATAGTTTTGTAGGCTTTCAGAATAAGATATAAGAAAACTCTTCAGTGAATGTTCCACTATATATAGTCTGGTGGTTCCTCTATTCTAACTGGATTGCATAACATTGATTTTATTTGGTCCCACCGAAAGTTTTACTGCCCCCTTAAAGAGCAAAAATACACCACTGTTGCGCACTTTGGGAAATCCTTCCCCGAATATCCAAATAGAAACTACTTGATAGTTGGTGTCTTGGTCAAACAGTGTTATGTTAGATGAAGCTAAAGTTCTGCTCCATGCCTTTAAAAGATTTAACTTGCACAGTGCTGCAGCTTTGCTGTTCAGTGCTCAGAAAGGAAAAAGGCTTAAAGAATGAAAGAACAGTTGCTGTGTACACTTGGCAGGGATTATATGTTGCAATTTGAGGGTTTTGTCTGCAGATTACTGTGATCTCACCCAGTAATGCTTGAGATGGAAGAGGGTTTTTGTGTTCTCCTTTTTGTCTGTGTAATCCCCATGTCATGTGAATCCCGACTTGGTACTTAAGAATTAACTTGAGCTCCAACAAAAATCTCAAATGCACAAACTCCTTGGAAGGAGTGATATGGAAAGGCTGCTTCTTCCAGCACTGTTCATACTTTATGCAGGACTCTATACCATTTGCAGGAGTTATGAGCACCTAAAATGCCCAGTAATTCAATGGGAAACAACCATTATCAATACTCCCAAAAACTGAGCTGAAGAGAAGAGAGCATTTTTGCTCTCTCTTATTTCATCTAGGTTTATTGCATCCTGTTGAGGAATTTTGAACTGGCAGAGCCAACAACTGAACAATCATAAGTATCGAGACACCCACTCTTGTTTCTACCTATCCATCCATCCATAATCTGCCTGGTTTTAAATCCTAACACACAGAGGAAAGCTTTCTTTTTCCTCATTAAATTTATTTGTTTTGAATATAGTGGCATGAAATATTTTTTGAGCTTTCCTCAAATTTTACTGTAGTGTGTGTGTTTCTAGTGAGCAGACAGTTCATCCTGGCCAGAGGTTTAATCTTTAGGGTGAGGTCTACAATGCTTTTTCTCTTAATCAGCTGCCATGTTTATTAACTTGAAATATGTGAAAATATGAAGAAATATCTTGTATTATCAGGGATCAAGCCATACTTCCCACCCCCCTCCCCCCCCAAATCACAAAGAAATCCCAAACAAACAAAAAGACAGAACCTAGCCTTTAACAATTAGTGATATTTCACATTAGATTTCTATTAGCTTTCCTTTGCAGAATTCCTTGTAAGGAATGATGTGACAGCAGAACAGTAAATAAACTTGCGTATTTTAAAAACAAAATAAAGGGTCTTAAACTAGAATCTGGTCAGCAAAACATGAACATTGTGAGTTATAAACATAAATCACTTAATAGCAGTTGGTGAAAATTAAAAGAAACATTTTTTTTCTTGCCAAGAAGCTCTTCTGTAGAACTTGCATATTGTTCTTTATAGTTGGTCATAATTCATCTTCATGTTTGTAGTTCAATTTCTTACATTGACCCTCGAAATAGTTCTCATAAACAGTCCCCATTGGTCCTTTTATATAACTCTTCATAAAACTTACAATGTTGGAGTGTAAAGTTAGAAATATGTGTACCAATACTGACAATAACAAATATGATAATCAAATATGCAAGTAGACTTTATATGGCCAAGGTAGTCTATACGTTCACAAAGCAGTTACCTGAAATGCAAGGAGATTATCTGCACAATTAGGTACCATTGTTGGGCTATATTTATCAACTTGTCAACAATTATGAAAAAAGCTAAAGACCAATATGCTCAGTCTAAACTCTGATCTAGTGAATATGTTCCTATATGGACTTTTCTTAAGGTTATGATGTATATTAGACATACAGGTTTAATTAAGATTAGCAATTCACCTGCTATGTTTTTAAAGTTACAATGCAACTCTATAGGAGTTGTCCTTTTAAAGTTATAATATAAATGTTAAATACAGGAGAATGTTGAGCTAAACTTTTGGAACAGCTTAAGGACAATTATCCATATGGAAACACATTGATGTGTACGTTTGGATTATGCAGGTGGATCTCCTGTACTGTTTGTGAGCGCTGACAGATTTATAAGTCTAGCCCAATAACACAGAACCTTTGTCCACATTTTAAGTAAATTACGTTCTTGAGTATGGGCTGCTTTGGTCATGGAAAAATACATCTGTTTGAGACTTGAATCAATAATGGTTTTCATTGTTAGCACCTTTTTATCAGCAGCAATATGAGAGGTTTGAGTAAACATCCAGGGTCCCAATTACACACAGATATTGCAATTTCCCTATAATTTATCTTTTCTAATTATGACAGAGTACATTTATTTCTGAAATTTCACCTGGTATTAAGTATCTCTCGCTTGTCTGTTACTGCTTTAAAGTAACAGAACCCTTCATTCCTAACAATTCTGATAGAGCATAAGACTTTTTGTTTTTTTACTTTCTAACCATTTTCCATCTTGGGAAGAGGTGAAGGGATTTATCTAGTGAACCAAAATAGAGAATGATAATCTAGAATCAGCACTTGTTACTTCTGTTGAAATGTCAGAGACCTGTGTGGTGGAAAGAAACCATAAATCAACAGTATAGGCTGGCATTGTCACACAATAGCACTTTTCGAAGTTAGAATTATTTTAAATAACAGAAGAAAGCCTTAGGAAGAAAATACTATGAAGAAAATACTAAGGCTGAAGAGCTGGCAATTCAGTAATTTGGAAATAACAGAACTGAAGAATTCAGAGTGCCTGTGGAATTTTCTGTTTTCACATCCATTGCGATGATGCAGGTTCTGATTACAGACTCACCTGCTTTTTGTCATGGGCCATCACGTTTGTACAGAGCAGACGTGCTATGAGACTGAAAATAAAAACAATTCTTGAGATCTTTGCTTAATGTGTGGCCAGAGTTAGAACATACACACTAAGCAAGGCACTGGACTGCAAGGAGATCTCATGGCCAGGATGGCTGAATACTGTGCTAGAAAAATGCTGTCTCTGACACTTGTCTGATAGGGGTTGCAGAGCAAATTATTTTCATGATTGTCTTTCATGTGTCTCATTTTCTGTGGCTAATTTGAAGCTATAGAGCGATTTGCTCCTATAATTGCAGTTGGAGTGAGTGAATAGAACTATAATTATATTAACCTCTATGCCGTGCTACAAATCATGAATAAATCAGGTCCTGTGTGTCTGAAATCAGACACCTAATGTCAGAGGATTCTTCCGATCTTGATATTCTGCAACTCCCCTTCTATAAAATGAAATTAGGAATACTTTTGCCCCCATAGTCATATTGTAAGCTTTTAATTAATAACTACTGGGGAAACATTCAAGTGCTACACTAATGAATACCACATAAGAGCTCACGAGGAAATCTGTGATTCTGTCTCAGGGGAAGACTGGAATTGCTGCAAAGCTGCAGGTCACACATTAAAGAACGAAGGGAAAGCAGGATACTGAAAAGTTGCTTATTGCATGGGATTTGTCCTTCCTGTGCACTGAACAAGGTCCTGCAAAAACAGTAGTATGTGATTATGTAATTAAAGACTTTATCTATGCACAAATGCCAAAGAGAGGTTAACTCTGGCATTTCCTAACTTCAAGAGTCCTTGATTGTGCAGCCCTAATGGTGTCTGCGTGTTGCTCGGAGTGGTTTATAACGTTAGTATCTCTGTGTGTATTTGCAGATACAGATATAATTACTGTTAGAGATACTTAGAATTTTATTTTAACCCATACGCAAAATGGAAGGTTTTGTTAACAAAATGTCATTTACCTATTTTTCTTGTTTCATTCATTTTCACTTAATCAGGATGTTCTCTACCACATTTTTGAGACAGTTTAAGGAAGCTGAGATTGACAGTGGTTGGAGTAATCAAGCCACTTCACTGTGAAGTAATTTGCTTAGAAAACTTTCCTTTTCATTTAGTTATTTATTGTGGCCTTTGAGTGACCCAGCAGTTACAGCAACAGCAAGCTGTTTCTGTACAACCTCTGTAACACCAGAACATATTATTTCATTATGAAAAAAAAAAAAAAAAGCAACAGAGAGGTATTCTGTTGTAGTACTTCTACATGTTATTAGCATTCGTAAGTTTGGTTTGTTTTTCTTTCCTTTTTGATTTTGTTATTCCATCCATAACTTCAAGGGGATTTCTGGTTACGCATCTAAAATATATCCTTTCTTCATCTTTCCTAATAATCTTTCCAGGGCAGTACTGTGTATGTTGCGGGTTTTTTGTTTGTTTGTTGTTTTGTTTGTTTTTTACAGCACTGTAGTTCTTAGTTTATTCATGATTCATTAGTGTCACTCTGCTGGAAGAAGAAAACAAAACACTTTGCATTTGGAACAAGGGAGTCAGTGTTACACTTAGCAAAAGAGAGACAAGAAAATATCCATCTAGAGAAGAGATTTTTAAGGCTTCTATTTCTGCAGTGTTAGTCTCTGGAGGAGCACTTGGTGAATGTTGGAGTCTGGATGAGTAGGTCCTGTGTGGACTGAGGTTTGAATCAAGGCAGCATTTTGCTAGGAAGTAGGGTTCTCTGAAATGCATAAAATCTTTCTGTGTATCTGAAGTAATGGAAGGATGCCCAGACCTTTATGGAAAGATGCCTGCTTCTTCAGAAATAAATAAAATAAGTAAATAAATATATTTAGTCAAGGGTAGAATATCTTTGATGTGGAGATGTTCTGCTAGCTGAAAGCCTCCAACTGGCATGTGTTGCCAAGTGTCCCCCTGCTTCCTTAGCACCTTTGGTGCCAACATCCTCAAAAATAACAAGGATTGTAATCCTTAAAACATCAGATTTGTAAAAGGATTTCCTTTACGGCTAAGATTGTTTTTCTTATCCTCTAGACATGTAGCTAGTGGTAGGACAAATGAGTCTTCCAGAAATAAGAAATGTATAGTAACTGTGTCAGTTTTCAAATAACAAGCCATGAAATAAATTAATTTTCCTGTAACTATGGACAAGGTTCTGATGTCCATCTGCCTGTGGAACAGAGGTAGGTCTGTTACTGGTTTAAGCCAGGGGATCAAGTAGCCCAGTGTTCGTGGATGGGCACCTGGAACAGAAGAGTTAAAACAAGGCCTACGTGCATGATGCTTCCCCTCAACACTCCCCCAGCCTTCAGCTGTTTCCATTTTGGGAATGAAAATCTCACTGAAGCTGGTGTGGCTTGCCTGTTTAGTAGTCTGCAATGGATTTCCACCAGCTAGTTGCCCACTTTCCTTTTGAACCTGCACATCCACAGTTGACATGAGGCAGGGAGTGCCATGTGTCTGCTTCCTGCTGCACAAAGAACCACCTTGTTCTTCTTACTTTGAACCTGGCTTGCTTGGTGGCCCATTGTTGTAGAAGACAATGAGCAGATCCTCCCTCCCTACTTTTTCCCTCTTACCCACAGAGCTTTTGTAGATCTCTGTCAACTCTCCATTATGTCACCTCTTTCCTAGCATGAAGAGTTCTTGACTACTTCCTTGTTTGCCCTGACCAAGCAGGACCTTCCCCCCACCAGCCATCCTCTGCTTGTGGCTCAAGGGATTTATTTAAGCCCAGGCTGGGACAGCCATGTGTGGCCTGGGCTGTCAGCCTAGCTGGGAGCAGTAGGAGCAGGGCAGCCGATGAGAGGAGAGGATCTGGGAGCCAGGGTGACCCAAGCACAGACAGGGCCCTCACTGACTGAGTGCAATCCCACCATGTCTGAGCTGGGTTAGCGGACAGAGTGAGGCAATGAATCAGGTCCAGGGTCCACCCAGAGAGTCAGGTCAGGAGCAGGCAGAGTTGAGGCCAGAAAGAAGACCAGAAACAGATGTGCCTCCAGCATATGTTCAGCAAGAACCAAAAGTTAATTAAGGGCTTTTAGTGCACTCAGGGCACTGTCATGCTTATCTATATTGAATTTAACTTGCTGTTTTATTGCCTAGTTGCTCTGTGTTATAAAGGGACTAATTTTTTCAGTTTCTTACAGTTTGTATTCTAGATACCTACTATTTGGAGTAGCTTTCTATCCTCAGCAAACTTTGTCTGTACTCTTCTAGTGCTTTTCCAGATACACTCTGAATATGTTAAGTAACGTGGATCCAGGCAAAGGTCCCTGTAGAACTCTGCTAGTGATTTTCTTGCCTTCTTACAACTTCACATTTGCTCCTATGCCCTACCTCTTAACCAGTTATCTGTCCATGCCAGAATCTTCCTTATTATGTACTGGCTACTTAGTTTCCTTTAAAGCCTTTGGCGAAAGTCTTTGCCAGCAACTTTCTGGATATCCAAGTGAATCTGTCAGCTGGGCCACATTTACCCACATAGCATGACTGAACTCTGCAGAGAACTCCAAGAGGTTTTGAAGACAAAATGTCACTTTACAGGAGTTCTGTTGACTCTTACAAATAGATTTTATTTATCCAGGTGTCCACTAATTCTAGCATTTCTTATACCACAAATCCCCTGTGGTAGCTGAGGTACTGGGCTGCTCAGTGAGAAAAATAAAATTGGAGTAAGCCCATTTTACCTGACTGCCAGTTTCTGGCAACCTTTGCAGGTGTTAATGTTATTAGCAAATATTCAGGCTGAATGACTTGTAATTAGACTGTTGTGCAGTGCTCTAGACTGAGACTGCATCTTGCAGAAAGACCTTGAAAATAATAGGATGTGTATGATCATGTTGACAAGCAGTGGAAAGGACTGAGTGGTACTTCTAGTACTTTATTAAAATATAATGAAAGGTTTGAGCAGCTCACTTGAGTGGTAGTTCCTCATTATAATTTTGTCCTGGGGCCGCTCTTGTGACTCACAACTGTGAACATAAGCAGAAGAACCTTTCCAGTTGCAGTGAATAGCTAGATGACAGTTTGACCATCTCAAGGAAGGAACCAAATGTCTGTTTTTCATATAATCCTCTCTCAGACTGTGAAGGGGAGGAAAGAACCATCATTGGAAAAAGAAAGCATGAATTTCTGCTTTCTTCCAAACTGCAGAAGAGACAGGAATAAACTAACGTGCAGAAGGAATGGAGATAGCGTGCAATTCACCATGTGTGCTATACTTTCTCATAAATGCAGAGATAAACCTGCTACTCTGCACAGTGCAGATCTGGTAGTCATGGGACTGACATTCCTAACTCTCCCTAGAGAAATGGAGCACTTCTACATATCCACATCTTGACTCATATATGGTCAGATAAATAGAATAGATTGCTTCTCTTTGATGGACAGTTCAGAGATCAGCTACTTCAAGAGGGTTTTATACCTTCCTGTTTGAAAGACCATGCACAAGTCAGTTCTAAGTGAAAGATAACACTGTTGTGCTAGTTCTGTGGGTTTTTTTTCAGTAAACCCAAATGTCAAGAAACTTCTGATACTATTACTTCCTGGAAAGTACTTGTTTTCTCAGAACAGGAAGGCTTGTAACTTGTATGAAATAGCAAGGTTTGCACTTGCAAGGAGTAGCAAAATTGGTTTGAAGCGAATTTAAGACAAAATAGTATGAAAAAGAATAACCTAATTATTTAATGTAATTAAACTATTAGGCTTTTAAATTCTTTTAGACAATCAGCACTACAACTAGAACAGTAGCTTTTCGCACATTCCACTTTACAAAATAATATATATAAATACAGTGGGCACAATTCATAACTAGAACTTCTTAGAATTCTTTTAAAATTAATGATGTTACTGGTGTGCAAGGGTAGTCTCAGGCAAGAAGTCAGTATCTAAATCTTGTCTAGAGGCAGCTGAGCCTTTGGTTAGTCTTAGAGAGACAGTCCTGGGAGCAGGACCAGCTTCAGACAGAGCAGAGAGTTGCTTTGAGTAGAAGTCTGCTATAGGCAACAGAGGAGCTGTAGTCCTGCTACATATAGCCCAAGGTGGCCTCACTGCCATTCAGGAAGGGACGTCAACATGTAGCTCATACTAGAGGAGGTAGGGTCACCCCTGCAAGCAGCAGCAGTGACACCCCATTCTGAGCAGTAGGTGCTGCCAGGTTGGTTTTCAGACCTCTCATGACAACTCTTCACTATACCTGTGCCACTTTAACCCACTCTGTCCCTTATATTTCACTGGAGCTGCTTCATCACAGCTCCTTCTCCGCAGACAGACAAAATAAGATAATTCTTACTCTACTGGGAAGTTTTGAATGTAAGCATGGTGGTGGGGTTTTTTTGTTGATTTGTACCATTTGGAAAGTTGGTATGATCAACTGTTTTAGGCTATGGTATTTATGGTTTTGTCTCTGTTTTCATTTTGCATTTGTTTTGTCAGTAGAGGTAGAATTTTGAACAGCCAAGAAGTTTGAAAAGAAAAGGTGCAGTTGTCTGTCTAGTCATAAATGAAAGAAGACACTTCTGGCAAACATCTGCAAGTCATACCTGGTGATGAATCCAGGAGCTGCCTGATGACTTACAAACAACCCTCTGCTTTTCCATAACTAAAAACTGCTTAGAGTGGCTGCTGGCAGTTCGTTTTAGTTAAGTTTAGAGTTCAGGCTGTAGCAGATTTACCAAATGAGCCAAAAACGTGTTTAGCCTGCCACCATTACTACCGTGTAGTACAGCATGTGATTTAATGCTGGAAGAGGTGGTCACAGGTCCATGGCTGTTTAGATCAGGATTGTATCAACCTTTTGTTTCTATGACATTGCATAGATATGAGTGGGTACCTGAATGGGTCTGTTCAGCATTGTGGGCCTTCCTCAGCTGGAAGAAAGGTATTTCGCCCAACGGTGTGCTAGGCAGATCATCAAGCAGTGTTCTGCTATTTTCATAACTGGTCTAGATTCAACTAAAGAAAATGTGCAAGCAGTTACCATCTGAGCTATTGTGGTAGTTTTCTGTCTTGTAGTTGTTGCAGGCTGAACGCAATGACTCCATTATCACACATTATAAAATGCTAAAATTGCCGTTAGCACTGTATACTGTCAGAGCCTGTTTTGGCTTTTCTGTCCGAGTAGTCTTGAGACTGAATACAGGAGGCAATGGGAACTGCCTGGATGGAGAAACCTCTGCAGTCATGAGAGTCATAGGAGAGCTGTCTAGCACACCTGAAGGCTTTACAGACTGCAGATGGATCTCCAGCACTCTGTCTCACCTCAGACTTTACTGCACAGTAACACTTAGGGAAACTATGAAGAAGAAAGAAAATATCAGAATTCTTGGAAAGCTATTTACATGAGGAATGGTGTTGTTTTTAAATCAGACTGTGTTTTGTATTTTGTTTTTCCTCCCAATACATTGTTTTTGCTGAAAACAAAAAGTATATCAGTTTTGAAGAAGAGTGACAAGATTAAAATTCTAGCTGAAATATTTTGATGATGGAGAAAAAATGCCACTTCAAAAATTCAAAGCAGACTTTTGAGTCATTGTTTTGAATTGACTTTAATGTTTTAACAAGTTTTTTTAAAATTTTTAAAGGCAATAACAATGAAATGTTTTGATTCACTTGAAGTGACTTATTTTATATTATTTTGCAGAATATTTTTTGAAGGAGGTTTTTTGTTTTTTTTTTTTTTTTTTAAATAAGATTTCTTGTCTGCTACTTACTGTCAGCAGGTTCAAATTAGCAGCTATCACATTTTTAATCTTGCAGTTACTTCTTTGCTACACCCAATTAACATGTCTGGGTCAACTGACCAGGTATTAGGTTCATATTAGATTTAATACCTGCAAGTTTTAAAAGATTTCTTGACTTTTCCTCATGGCCTGAGGGAGAACTGAGAATCACAGAATGTTAGGGATTGGGAGGTACCTCAAAATATCATCTAGTCCAATCCCTATGCCAGAGCAGGAACACTTAGGTGAGGTTACACAGGAAGGTGTCCAGGCGGGTTTTGAATGTGTCCCAAGTAGGAGGCTCCACAACCTCCCTGGGCAGCCTGTTCCAGTGCTCTGATACCCTCACTGAGAAGAAGTTTCTTCTCAAGTTTAAGTGGAACCTCTTGTGTTCCAGTTTGAACGCATTACACCTTGTCCTGAGGCTATCCTGAACCATACTGAAGACTTCCTGTTCGTTTGCACACACGGCTCAGTAACTTGCACTGAAAAACTTGCAATGATTGGTGCGAGTGCCAGCCATACGGCAACTAAAATAGATTTAATAAGTTTAATTTCATAAGAACTAGGAGATCTGGAATAGCTTGTCTCTTTTAAGAAGGAAGGTACAATAGTTCTCTAACTCTTGGACAGCAGCTCTTCTGCAGGCCTTGGCATTGGGGTCAGCTGGAGTACTTAGAACAAGAAGGAATACTTTTCCTAACTAAGAAGTTCTTGATAATGACTGTGTCTTAATTGAGTTACTAGCTCAGAGTCCTTCATAGAAAAATCTAGATCAAAGAAAACATTAAGTCACTAAGTTTTATTGATTGAACTCTTGACCAAAGATTTAGTCTTGGCAAAGTGGATCTGTCATGAATCAAAGTAAAACTCAGATGATATACCTAAAAATTTTGTCATTCCTGTGACAGCAGTCTACCGTTGTTCTAGGCTCAGTTACTGACTTGTGTTGAAGAAACAATGCTGTCACTGAACTGTAGCAAGGTGGATTTAGCTGGACGTGACAGCATGCAGAATACAATAATTACATGGTTATGCATATAGACAGTGTGAAAGGAATTGTTTAATTTTTCTTATCCATGGTAATTAGACACTGTGGTTGGGGTGAAATGCAAGACTTCCTTTATTTCCTGTTTACACAGACTCTATCCTCTACTCTCTGCTTCTTAATAATGGTTTCAGACTCTTTCTCCTTGTTCTTCAGTACTCTGACAGCTGGTCCAGCTTAGTTCTCCCACAGCCATGGTGTTGGACTGATTTCTGCAGAGCTGTTATGAAATAATTCATGACACATTCTGCTCTTTCATAACTGAAATATGCCCACAAAAAATATCTCACTGTGGCATGGCATGGAACACTTACCAACATAAGTATGCTGAGCTGTGTTTTACCAACTCTGTACAGTGGGTTCCAGCCTATACATTGAAGCATTACTATGTCTTCTCCTAATTCCTACCCGTAGGGTAGCCTGGTATCCTTGCTCTCAGGATACAGTATATCATATTCAGAAGGAGATGCTACTGGGAGAAAAGAACAGTCAGATAGAACCCTCACTGTTTTTTGACTAGGCTTTGTTTGCCTTTTTCTGTTCCGCCCTTCTGTGAGCATAATCATATGATCATTTAGCAAGCAGAATGGTGTTATGGTGTATCTTACCTTATTTTCCTTGTCTGCAGCTTTCCTGTCCTGACTCTGTGTTACAGCTGGGACTCACCAAGCAACAGTTAGTTATATGTTTTTAGGCCACTTTTTGCCTTTTCTGACACTGCCTCTGTGAAGGAAATATATTGCCCAGATTAGGCCTTGTGTTTTTCTTTCCCTCTAGAAATGTTCTGCAATCTGCTTAATTATCTGACAATTTTTATTACTTTCTGCATTCAGATAGATTTTGACAGGGACCTAGTGTGACAGTGTTGGAATTATTTGGCAGATTACCCTTACTTTTTATTTGTGCAGATTTTATTTTCATTCTGTATGCCTGTTAGGGAGCATCTTCAATAATTACTCAAAAATAACACTATAGATTTATGAAGTAGTAAGAACTTTATGCACTATGTTGCCTGCTATTTTCTGATCAGATATTATAACCATTCATAGGTAGTATGCTTTCCATATAAAAAATTGGCAGGCTGAAGGTGTTCATCTTAAGCAACCATTTTATTTCCATTGAACTTTGTGCGTTAAGATAGTGAAGTAGGTAATTTGTTTCTGTTTCAGAAACTGTACGTGACCAGCACTCAGATCACCCTTGGAGGTTCTGTTAATGTCAACTATAGTTCTCAATTTTTGAATCTATATATAATTCCACTGCAAACAGTGAGAACATTTCTTTGAGTTAAGAGTTTTGGATGAAGGTTAAAACTAGATGGTCTGGCCAAGGACCATGAAAGGAGAAAAGCTTCTAGTAAGCACAGAATCTCAAACTAAAATCATCAGCTATATTTTTATATATGTTATTTGTTTAATATGTGTAAACATATCTTCTTCAAAACTTTATATTTATTACTCTGAATTTCTGTTTTTAAGAGTTTATGTGTACTTCCAACAAAATATCAAGAACATCTGGGTGGACAACAGTGAATAGAGATCACTCTAAGCTTGACAGGATGGTAGGATGTGGGTGTGGGAGAAAGACACTATTCACACCAGTCTTCTTACGCTGCTTTGAACACTTTACTGATATGCTTCATTAGCCCTGATATGCTCTATTAGCCCCTGAAGTGAATTTTCAATGCAGGGAATTGATCATTGAGCTAAGTCCTGAAAGAGCTGAGACAAAGTCATTGATGGGTTTATTTACAAACCCAGGTTTACAGTTTGCAATTTAATAGTTTACATGGTGTATGTGAAGAAGTTAGGAAGAAAAAAAGAGAACCCCAAGAACAGTGATATAACTATGTATTGTAGGAAGCAAGTTTAAATACCTTGCTGCTTTACTTAGTGCGTTGTGAAGGGTCATACTGGTAATATAATGACATGTGCCATAGAAATTGGCATATGTTTTATATTTTGTTGCTTTTTTATTGTCAGGCATGACAAATGGCTTTTCTCTTAATCATTCTATGCCATGACAAGAAGATATTGCCCTCACCTTCTCCCTCCAAGCTTTGCAGTTAACTCTGCATAGTCACAAAGCTGTAGTCATGGGTGAAAATACACTGTGTTTTAACAGTGTGCTTCTAACTCTTGTTATTGACTGCTACTGCAAAGTAAATTTACATTCCGGAGGCAAAATACATCTCCTTCTTTTTGAGAAGTGTACTTACACTTTACACTCTGGTATGTTTATGTCTCTGGGCATGCACTATTGCTTGTTCAAATGCTAGGTCAGAAGTTACAGTATCGTGAACTTTAAGATTTTGAGTATTTAAGGAATCAGAATAATTGTGATTAAAAACTGTAGTCAAAGGTAACTACTGTGAAAGCAGTGAGAACTGTAAGCACTCTTGGCATTTTGAACAGCCATGTGTTTGATATTAGAGTTTGATTAGTTTATTTTCTGTATTGGGTCTTTTTATTAAGCCCGTTTTACTTTAGATGTCAGTGAGGCTCCATCACTGGAAATCCCAGGACTTGCTATCTTGAAGGATTCAGTCTTTGAGGCTTTGAAAAATTCAACAGTAGTAAACCTGCAGTCAAAATGGGTTTTGATTCTGAGATGAGTCCAGATATTCTGTCTAGATATTCAACAATGATGGCAGATCTTACACAGATACTTTTGTATTAGTTCATATTTCAGATTCAAAGACAGAGAAAATTGATAAGTGGACTCCAGCTCTAAAAAAGAATACACTTTTTAACTGTGCTTTGAAATAGACTTTCCTTGAGAACAGATGAAGTGTTAAGAAGGGAGAGCACTGCTGTCATGGGTGTTCTTTGAGGGTGGGATTTGCTAGAAATATTAGCTGAAAAATTAACGAGGTGAGGATGTTAAGTTTTGAGTTGATGACACGTTACTTTGCTCGAACTTCAGAGCTTTGTTGGATACAAAAAAACTACAGAGTTTCGTACTTCAGGAAAATATTTTTTAAAATAATCTCAGAAGGAATTTGGGAACAAACCAGGGCTTGGCTGTCATTAATTGAATACTTAAGGCAATTAATGCAGTACAATGTGTTAAAGGTCAAGTAAAGATACAATACTGCGTTGTAAATATTAACGTATAGTTCTTACTAAGTGAGAACAGTTTGTCCATTTAGTTTTGTAGAAGGATGATGCCATGAAGTTCTGTCTCGTACTCACTTCCCGTCTCATTTCAAGGAACACTGTGCACCTGTCATTATGCTTCCTAATCTTTTAAAACCTCATTAGACTGTGTCTCCAGAGCTAACAAAATACCTTTTCCTGTCTGCTTTATATGTAAATAACAGATTCATGAAAGAGGTTTCCTTTGGTTGATTGGCTTGGTCTGGTTTCAGAAATTACAGACCAAGTCGATTGTAAAACTCTGCAGTTTCCATTAAGTTGCAAGTGTTTTAGATGTTGTTTCCAAATAATGCTGATGACTGCAGAACCATTGCAGAAAATAGTTCCTTCCCATGAATAGTTCTGTTAAGATGAAGAAAGCTTTTTTGTTGTTAGAGTAAGCTGTATAATTTGCTGATTTTGATTTGGGGAAACAAGAAATTTTAAGTGTATTTGCAGAATTTCTCTTTCAGTGGAGAATTGAATTCTCCTGGTGTCTGAGGGCTAAAACAGTCCAGTATTGCTTATTTACATGTTCTGAACACAGAAACCAGTGTAGCTCTGTAGCAGACATGTTAAAACATGACATCAGTATCTGAAAATCTGTTCATTATGATGTAGGGTAGACAAATAATAAAAATAAGACACAAAGCATTTTGAAACTGAACAGGCTTTCAAGCCATGCGTAGTCAAACCTATCACAGTTTCTTTGCTAAAGAGCAAGTATTTTTGTGTGTGTCTGTGTGTGTTAAGTAGTCATAGTTGACTAGAAAGACACAGATCAGTTATTTATTTCTGATTTGATCATTGTGCATCCTCAATAAATACATATAGTCTGATCAGAATCAAATTTCTAACTTGGAAGTCTATTCATCAATGGAATATTCTCCTCTAAGGAACTGGTAGAGAAAGCTGAAAGAGTTGGAAAAAGCACTGGAATGTGTAGGGAGACTTGATTGATTGCAGTGGGAGTTCAGTGGCTAGAGCTGTTGGAAAACTGCATAGAGGTTAGAAAAATAAATCATGTAGTCCAAACTGGCAAAAATAAAAGGTTCAGGTGTAGTCACACAAAGTGCAGTCATTGTAAGCTTAATGGAAACTGTAGGAAGACACTTGACTGTTTAATACAAGACTTTGCTGTCTGCATTCATAATGTTTTCTGCTGTTATGTAAAGGAGAAATATACCAACAAACTGGGGTAGAAATTAATAATACAGCAGTAAAGGAATTACTGTTTTGAGCTAGGTATGCCATTCCCTTCCATCATTACATCTGATGGAAACACCACAATAAGAAAGCAGTTCTAGATGCTGTATCACTGAAATTATGCAAATTATAATGAATGGCTTGTTTGAGAATATAGAGCAAAAAACAGCACTAGACATGTCAAAGTAACATTAAATGTCAAAAATGTACACACCCCCCAATAGATATTAGTTTGCTGTATCATACGTACCATTTTTCTGTTCTTAGCAATGCAAACTATTGAGAAGTAAATTCTGATCTTGCATTTACTTGTATAGCCTCACTGTTTCCAGCAAGTCCCTAAATGAAGTATGATGCATTAAAGCTTCAATTAGCAAAGAGGCTTTAACCCCTTTCCAGTCTTCTCAGCCATCTATTAATAGTACACAAGAAAATGACTGATATCATTATTCAGAACATCTTTTTAACTTGCTCTGGCTCAACTGATTGAATAATAAGGGTTAACACTGAATGTGTTATTGTCTTTGGAAGGTGAAAATGTGACTAATTTTCTATGATGAGATGGAAGAGAGTATTTCTGTATGTAATAGAAAAACTTTATTTTGTGATTGTAAAAAATCACAAGTATTTTGACTTAGATTGCTCCTTCTTGCAGATCAGATGAAACAGATATATTCCTGACAGCATCTATTTTTTGATAGCTTACTGAAAGGACACAGAAAATACTGAAGTACTGAAATATAAGTAGCCCAAATCATATTGAAATAAATGGCTTAAAAACTGGTAATAAACCCCTTAAAACTGTTCAAAGGCTCTGTATGAAATTTCCTTTGAATCTGTGTTTCCCAGTATGTCCAGAATACCTTGGTATTAAACCCTAATAATGAATTCCAGCGTAAAATAACTGTGCATAATTTATGTGTCTTTTAAAACACTAGCAAAGTGCAAGAGATCCATATAATAGCAGAGTTTCTGGGATAGATAAAAAATTCTAGAAGAAATTCTAGATCCAAAATTTAGCCTCTGAACACGCAAAGCTTGAAGAATATCACTGACCAGCAGTACAATAACCCCCCTACCTCATGTTTTCTAGAAGCCTTCACAAGAGTTAAGAATTATGCTTATTCTGAATATTGCAGCCTGGAAAGAAAACTCTGCAATTGAACTGGCCTCTTATAAGGGATAAAATATGTTGAATGCATCATGGATTAAATGGAAACTGCTTTGGATATTGGGTGTGTGTGGGATACATGGGATAAAGCACCCAATGAAGAGGTAGTATTTTCTACTTTCACTGCACAAAATATTCTGTTATGCAGAAATTTCGTCCTAACACATTCTTTAGTCTGTTTCCAATTTATATTTAGAGGAAATGTATTTCTTATATGCATCTGCATGACTGAGTTTTATGTAGAACATGACCTGTGCCCAGATACGTTATCTTAACTCATCTGTGCATTTTGGTGGGATGTCAAATTCCTACAAACCACACCTCTTTTAAAGATTGTCAGCTGTTTTCCCATTCATTTTTGAACAGCATCCCAGGTAAGCGTGATGCTTGCATGAATGATACCCAAGAAATTATTTAGCCATACAGTCTGGTGTAGTTGTGTTGAACTAACTGCACTCATGGACTTACTCAAGCTGAGGATGTGATTGTCTTTGTAACAATACAGCAACTGAACAGCTAGAAGCCAGCAGCTGGAACTTCTTGCTGGAGTGGACAACAATGTGACATTCTTGACGACCGTTCTTCTTGTAAATCTTGGCAGGGTTTGTTGATAGAGTGTGATATGTATATCTCAGTTAGAAACCATTACATTACATGTAGCAACCTCACAAAAAACCTCACCTGTTACCACCCTATTCCTTTCCTCACTTAATCTTACCTTTACTGATGTGTGTTAGCTTATGTGCTTATTGTACTAGCCTGTATACTTACTGGTTAATACTTTTTCTAACCAGCACATCTAAACTGAGCTATCAATACCACTCTTTGTCCCAAACTTCTGCTACTTTGTGGGAAAAAAAAAAAAAAAATCTTGGGCCAAAACTAGCGAGTCAATTCTGTTATTTTTATAAGATTATCACAGGAATGCCAATGAAAATATTCTTAAGTTACAATGGGTGTAACACAGGATTTTCACATTACCCCCTCCCTCTGGGGGAAATCCATAACTTTGTCTACAATGTGAACTCCACTGGTGTGGGTCAGGACAGATTTACCCAGTCAGTGTGTTTGTTTCCACTTCCATTTTCATTGGCACAAAACCAAACAACTAAAGGGAAACAGGCAGTGCAGGGCCCCCACCCTGGCTCTGAACATATTTTCTTCTATTGTAGCTGGTTCCCTCAATTTCCCAGATCAATCAAAACTTGCTGGAGTCACTGCTGTGATAAAGTCATTCGCTGTCAGGAGGTAGGATATTGGTGCTAAGCGATCAAGGGCGGCAGAGCTCTTAGTGGCAATGATAACCCAACAGAAATAAATACCTACTGAATTGCATCATAAAATGGGGCCTGGGGGTGGTATGGAATACACACTGAATTGCTAATGGTCTCTGTATTGTGCTAGCATCCCAGTCTAAGGGAATGAAGAACATCAGCTCTGATCTTTCCAGGGCTGTCAAAACATTTTGGAGATCTGGGATATAACAAATGCTGGTAATGTCAATACTTGGATGACTCTGTTTGGGGGCTGGCTAAGGTGCTAGTCTTGAGAAGTCAAGAGGTCAGTTCCCTGAAGTATCCTGTCCAAAATTTCAGCAGCCTGCGTGTGAACAGTACACCGTAAATCGGTGTAAAGTTCCAGTCCATCTGTGTCACTTATGAAAAGGAGTAAGGATCATGGTCTGGCTTATATATATGAGACAATAAATAACAAAATCTCTCGTGATCAATGACGATGTTATACAGTTGTGTCATGAGGAAGTGCAGATCAGTTTCTGCTCTCTTGGTTTTAGTGAAAAGTCTGCTGCTGGCTTTAGTATGAGCTGGTTACTGCCTGCATTCATGCTAAATGCTTCCTGAGTCAGTAGTTTACTATTCTCACTTCTGCTTTCCTAATCTTAACCTCAGATTTGAAAATTAAGTGTTGCTCTTCCTGATTTTTTTTTTTTTTGTACATTATTATCATTACTGACCTCAAGTGTATCCTGAAAGATAATTTTGATTATCATGTTAGAAACAGGATGTACTACCACCTGTTTCTCCCGGATTTACGTGTACTGTTTGAACCTCCAAAACTAATGAGAGCTGCTGTGCTGGCTCCTATGTAAGCTACGCAAGACAGGGCCGCGTGCTCTGCCTCGTGCGGCTGCTTTCCCTTCCCCATGCGTGCACTGGGCCACCCCTACTCCAGTAAATGAGAGGGCTGTTCTCTGCCCCAGAGGCCAGCTCATGCCATGTCCGAGGTGCACATGGTTATAAAAACATGGGCAGCTGTATTCAGACAGTGTGTTGGGAATGGTCCCTGGCCTGTGCCAGGAGGTGTGAAGAGCAGGCTGGGCTGGCCCGAGTGGTGCCAGAGTCACCCTTGTGCTGCAGCTGCACAGGCAGTCGAGTCACGGAGACTGGGGCTGCGCCCACCATCAAGGTGGAGCTATTAATACTTTTCCTAATCAGTTGCAAGCATAAACCGTATGGTTTGCAATCCTTTACAGTTATGTTTCTCCTTATCAATTATTGTATATCTGGAGGGATTCAGAGTTCTTATTAGATACTTGGAAAAATGTCTGTTGGCTTTCTGAATTTTATGCTCCTTGCCTTAATAGTTTTCAGGTCAGAGTTCTGCAGGCTGATGTTTTAATGTAGGAAAAAATATTGACTTTTATCAGTTTTCAATATGCCACATAATGTCACTAATGAAGTGTTTTGTTCTTGTCTTATGAAAGAGAGAAAATAACCAGTTCTAATTCTATGTGACGAAAAATTTAATTTGTTAATAATCTGGTAAACTAGAAGGGTTAGAGCAACAGAAAAACAGAATAAGAAGTGACTTCACAGGCAACAGTTATGCTTTCATATATGTCTATATATTATGCTGTGAGGATTTTTTTTTTTCTATAATGTAATTATTTTTAGGTGCACCAACCAGTTTAGCCATTTAAAGTGTATGCTGCAGGACATACTGCATCAGCAAAGAAGATGGAAGGCAAGCTGATATGACTGACCAGGACATAGTACTCTCTTTGTCTCCTGGCTTGAGTGACCAAAACCCGATTGTTAAATTATTTTGTGAGAGCACAATCTTGCCTTTCATTGAATTCCTAAAGGCTCTGCCAGGGTTATGTGCTATTTCCAGTCAGGAATATGGAGGCTTTAAATTATTGCTGGGTACAGGGAGTGCTATGCAGATGATGCAATGAGAATGATGCAGAATGAAAGTCTGGGCTGAGGTTTTAGTAGTGCTTAAAATACTGTTTCTTACAAATGAGGAAAAAAAAAAAAAGTCACATTTGCAAACTAAGAATAACACAGAGATGAAAGATTCTTCCTAATTACATCTTTATTATACTTACTCTGTGCAAAATGCATTCAATTATGTGTTGCAGCTCTAAGATACTGTGAAGTTTCACTCTTATGCAATTTAAAAGATTTTTCTTTTTGAACTATGTTGGTTATATTACTGGTGAGTCTATGCAGGTGTTTTCATGTGCCATCCCATTAGGGATTCTGTATTTTCTGTGCCTATTAGTATAAATAAGCATTTTAGGAAGGTTTTAGATAATTCTTTCACTGGTACTGGGTTTCCTTTTCTAATGACCTACACTACACTGCCATGTATTTTAGCAACCAGCAGTTTAACTGTTCAGCATTTGGAGAAATTTAAAACCCCAAAAGGTGAACTGAAATACATTTATCCACCCACAAGTTGTCCAGCTTCAGAGCCTGCTGCTGATGCTTTTGTAGAGCTGGAAGTTAATATAATATACTACTAACAAAGGCTGATAGGTTGGGTTTGAACCCTACCAAAAAAGGAATAATGCTTCTATTTTTAAGTGGGAAGGGAATAAGATACTTTGACATGGTAAGATTTTTAGAAAGTTCATGACTGAATTAGAATTAAGACTTGCCTTTCCTGTTTTTTATACAGAAAGTAATTTGAGAATAAATTCAGGCTGAAGATGGGACTTGTAAAGCTTCGAATACAGGACTCAGAAGCATCATTGTGCAAGAAAGGACTTCAGACAGTTGCTGAATTTTAAGTCTATGCTTAAATCCAGATAATATCTGTGAGATTTTTTCATTTGCACAAGATTTTTGTGAATTTAAGGTTGTGCACACTGTAGAAATGCTGAAGTAGAAGAGGTTCCATAATATCCTTACAAATCAGAGGACATTTACACTTATACACAATCATATTTCCAATCAGTAGATCTCAGGTCTGTAACGTTGTATGTGCAGGGGCAAGCTTTTACATGCATCAGGATGAGAGTCTTCTGTTCTATAATATTTCTTACACAGATAATCCTTTTTTGTTGTTTTTGTCCTTTGATTTTGTCCCTTTACAACAACAACAAAAAACCAAAACATTTTGATGTTTAAATAGTTATATTTAGGATTGTTTGATTTGACAATTAAATGCAAGCTAACATTAAATTATATGTTATCAGGGCCAGCATACTTCAGCAAAATAAGGATCTTTTGGGGAGGTCAAACAGCTTCTACAATTCAGAAGATAAAGAAGCGAAGTAAACCTGTTACGTGTCTTCATTTGGACTTTCTCAGATGGAACTCTAACACATTGTGGGTTGTGTGAAGAGCAGACAACATGGTTTGGTGTGCAGAGGCTCCAGAAGAGTGCTATGCTTAATGTTTTGCATAAAAATTTGTATAAGTCTTATCTCATAACTGACTTACGAGTCACTGAGTGGAGCTTTACTTTATGTCCAGAGTGAATGATGTGACACCTCTCTGCAATTAATATATTCACATTTTGCACACAAGTATTTCTGAAGGTCCCAGATCCCCTTTACAGCTGAAATTATTTTTTGAAGTGAAGATAAGCTACTGCTGAAGACTTTGCCATGTGATAGCTGTTCTAGGTTTAGTGTTTGTGTCTCATTAGAATAACATGGTTTTGTTTGTTCTGTAGCCATTCCAGCCCACCCACATCTTCGTGGTTTGGCCCTTCCTCTTGCTTGTCTGCAGGTGTGTTCCTTGCTGACCTCATTCACTCATCTATTTGGAGTCATAAATACATTTAACCTAATGTTTGGCTATATTTCTGTTATGATATCCTTGAAACAGAAAAAAAAATTGCTTCTTACGAAGGAAGACTTTTCCTGCCTAATATTTGTCGAAATATGTATTTTTTTTGTGTGTGTGCTGTTGCAGTAGACAATTGTAAGGTTTCACTTCTATTTTGAGCTTTGCCACAAGCTTGCAAGTGCCTACATCAGGTCACCTCCCTATGCTTCTCTCTTACTTCAAAATGACCATCCTTGCAAGTGCTACCTTTTTAAATGTATTTGAAGTGCTTAAGGGTTCTCTGATGTTTACTTGAAAGAAAATTATAATTAATGCTGTACTGCTTTTTTTAGGTCTAAAGTGCTAGGTACTGTAGCTAAGATTTTCTGTGGTTTAGAGTTGGCCTAATTCTGTCAGGAAAGGGAGATTTTATTGTTCATGTGAATAAAACTAGAGTTAACATAAACCGTTTTGGTTTGTTTTCTGGTAATTCAATTCCAGAGCTACATAGATTTATTTCAAGGTATTTTCATATGAGAGTTGGATGCTCTACAGGGAGAACTAGAGCTTGCTTTCATGCCAAAATGGAATTCAGCATTATTCTGTCTTACTTTCATGAGTGAGCCTTTTAATGGATTTTGTAAAAATACCAGTAGTGTTAATTCAACCCACACAAGCTAGCATTGATATCCTGTGCCACTGCCTACGCTTATGTAGTCATTTACACTTCTGTCAGGTGGAAAATGCTGTACAGAAGGCCAGCTGCATGCTACAGCTGGAAAAAGAAAAACCCAATGCGAGGTTTGACTTAGTGTGAAAACAAACTGGATAACACATGAATTGCAAGAGCAGACGTTTTTCCCTAGAGACCCTGTTTTCTTTTGATCCTAACCTTCACACACTTTAGATCTTAGGGTTGAAATAGGCAGTGTCTCAAGCTGGATTGCTTTTGCTCTTTTAAAAAAATTCTTGGCTAAAGATAATTTTTTGTCCAGCAATTCTCCAAGGTCAGGTAAGAGCAGAAATGAAAGCAGGTGGAGAGGTAGAAGTCAAAACTCATGCCTGAGAAATAAGTGCAGAGTACAATAGGGCAAAGGATGAGGTTTTTGGGGAAAATGATGACAACGAAGAAAAGCAGAGAAGTATGAGGAACTAGAGGAGAATATGAATCTTAGCACAGATTTTGGAGGCAAGGGCTGGAGTGTATTAGTCATGTAAGAAGAAATTAAAAAAGAAATTAAAATAAAAGAAGTACAAAGGTATGAGATGTGGTTATACACAGACTGTTTTCTTTCCAAATCTGTGCGTCTGCTTTGTAGCTCTGGGTCTGACTGTGGCTTCAGCTGCCCACGAATGGCTTGTGGAAGTCACTTCCAAATTGTCTAGCTCAGTGCCTGTAGGTGTCTTCATGAGTTCAAGTGATGGAATTCTGTTCTAGGAGTTCTAAAGAAATAAAATTTCTTGATGGAGGAAAGCTGGGTGATTAACTTTCTTCTACAGGATAAGGTTTTTGTGTGGGTGCGTGTCTATTTGAATGGTGCAATCTTTAATGAGTCATGGTCTGTTTCCCTTAGCCACTTAGCTTTAGGACAGTCTTCAGACAGTTCAGCATCATATAGGTAAGAGCTAGTACAGGGTACTTTCCTCTTCATAGAAGTTAAAAATTATATATGTGAAATAGGCAGGAAACTCATCAAAGAGAAGGAATGGGCTCATGGTTAGGAAAATTGGCAACCATGGAATGGGATTCTATCTCTGCCTTTACCAATAAATTCCTATTAAAGACAGCCAAATGACTTTGACCAAAATTTTCCATTGGTCCCTAAGTATTGTTTTTTGGATTTTCTTCAGTGGGCCAGATTGGCAGGCTGCTCTCCCAGCTGCAGTTTAAAGTCATTGGTAGTGTGCTTTGGACATATAAAAAGCTGTACAAATAGTAAGTAGTTAAGGAAAATCAGTACTCTCATTTCTTAGATTGTGAACCCAAAATCCATGGAAAATTTGCCATTTTTGCCCAATATCATAGAAACATAGGAGGGAAAAAGCCATTTCCCCTACAGTCATTTTGCTTTCTGAAGTCAATTACCATATGCGAATCATTTAAGTAGCTTGAGTGAAAGCTCTAACATACACCAGAGGAATTTATGAATTTTTCTTTTTAGCATGGTGTTGAAGTGTCTTACTAAATACTTAATTATTCTTTTATTATAGGAAGTATGAGTCCTACAGGGAAAAAATAAGTTATAAGGAAATGAAAACCATACTCTTAATGGAGAGAAATGAATTGCCTAGAGAAACCTTCAGTTTAGGAAATGCTGAAATTAAGTGCCTCATTTTGCTATATGGGGAGGGTGATCGTTTTGGTTTGGGAAAGAAAAGAGGGGGGAGAAAAGGTGAAGGTTTTTATTCGTTAAAATATATTTAAAGAGTGAATTTCCTGTGGTCTAGGGTAATAAAAATACTTGACAGGGAGATTCTGCGTATGTGGGGTTCCTGACCAAGAACATCGCACATAAATTTGTTCCCATTAAAATCAATAAAATATCTCAAGTTGCTTGCAGAAATATTTGTGGTCTGTATTGCAACAAGTATTCAGTATCCACAGTTCAGAACTGATCTGGGCCAATGAAATTGCAAAATATTTGTCAGCTTTGGCTGACAGCCTAAGGTTGCCACAGCAATTTTTCTCTTTAATGAGTAAAATAGGTGGTGTTTATAGAAAAATAACCGTCTCATGAGAAGCTGTGCAAAAGGTTCCATTCAAAACCTTTCTGTTTATATATAGTTTTGTTGTTTGTTTTCTTTTCTTTTTGCTTACTACCATGGACATTTGCATGAAAACAGGATATTTCTCCTTCAAATTGCAGTCATGGACAGAATAGTTACTATGCCAAAATGGAACCAACCCACTTCAAAAAAGTAAACTATCTTGCTCACCAAATCTGTTTCTTCTGTGTATGTAAAGTTTTGAGCACTTATTTTCCTACCTAAATTTAGGGGCTGTTTTTTTGTGTTAGTTCTGTAAAACCAACAAAACAATATGGATATTATAAAATGAAAATATGTGAAAAGACTAAATTAGTAAAAAAAAAATGTAAATAACATTTATGTTTTAGTGTTTACAGTGATTGACAGGAGGGATAAAAGTATTTTTTTGACAAGTACTGATGATCTGGGGGGGGTTTACATAGCTTAGAAACAATGATAAATACTCAAGAGAGAGAAATAGAAGAGCTGAGTTCTATTTAACTGATGGTGATCGATAGAATTAATTAAGGCAGGCTTTTCTTGAGAATGTCTGTGCTCTTTCTGATGGACAAATTTGACTTTTCTAGTCTCAGGTTGAATGTAATATTCTACCAGTTTGAGAAATACACTTCTATTGACAAGTGGCGTTTTTTTTTTCCTGGTCCAGCAATGTTTGATAATGCCCTTAAGATTTATTTTAGGAGTCTGAGGCTGAATGAGTGTACATCAACACACACGTTCCTATATATATTTACATCACTTAACAGCTTAGTCCCTGGCTTCAGGTGCATCTGGGTGCACAGGGAAGTCTCCTGACTGGCCAGATAGCTCCGTGTCATGTATTTCTCTGGCAGGGAAGAGTAGGAGAGTGGGTGTGGTGTGCTGCCAAATCCTCAGGCCCTGTAGCCCTCATCTAGCAATAACGAAGGCAGGAGGGTGAATCACTGACCCTTCCAGCTGGAGGCAGCTCCAGCCAGAGCCACCTCTGCCCACCAAGGGCTCACTTGCCCTGGGCTAGGAGAGCGCAGTGGCTTGTGGCACAGAGTGTGCTTTTCCTGTTCCTCCTCCTTTCAGTCCTGGGTGGTTCTCTGAAAACTGATAACTACCTGTGCAAAATCCACTGGATGAAACCATCATCTTTTTGTACAACTGCAGGATTTATAAGTAAATATTCCCTCTCTGGTTAATAAATGGAACAGGGGGGTTTCAGAGCAGGTGAACGTAGTCCTCTGATGGTAGAAATTTGCAAAGAAATTACAAGTGGGAAGACTCCTGTTTGTAATACACAGATAAGTTTTCTGATGTCCTGAGTGCTGCTACTTCCCAAAGCTATCTGCAAATCTTTCAGTGTTTTTTTTCTCATTTGAACAAATAAACATCGCACTGATCCTTTGTAATGTAACTAGCCTGTACTTGGCTCTGAGAGCCCAATTAATTAGTAATCTCTTTACTGAGTTGGGGCCATATGAATTCATGATTAGTGAATAAAAAGTATAAAAACTCTGTAAAATACATCTTGCAAGTCTCCCTGTAGACATAAACAGCTTTTTTTTTGCCAAGCCACTTCACAGAGTCCATTTGCTCAGACCAAACACCGTTTGAATGTGGCTGAAGAGTATCAGGACCCAAGCAGTGGAAAAAAAACATCAAGGGCACTTCGGAGAAGTTTGTTGCATTTATCCTTATTTTATAGCTGCTCCGTGTGTAGTTTACACATCACAACTCTTTGAGTTGCTTTTAGCTTGGGCAACTAATAACGCATGTTCACATTGTCCTATTTTTTCATACTGTAATACTTGATGCAGGATTGTGGCTTAATGAAATGTTTGCAAAGTAATTCAGTGTAAGTGTGCCAGTTAGTTTCTTTCAGTGTTTGTTGGTGATATTCAGTTCCCACCTCATTTGTTCCGTGCTGCTTTGGCAAACTGTTACAGATTTTAGCAGCAGGCAGTTCATGGTAATTATATTGTATAATACACCAAGTAAATATATGATAAATGAGCAAATGTAAACCAAAGAAGAAACACAATCCTGGGGAGTAACTGGGCCTGAAATTATCATGGATAAGCACAGCAGGTGAGTATGAGGAATAGATCAACAGTTTCTTAGAGCCTGACTGCCACAAATGTGTCAATGGGTGGTGAGTCAGCATGGGAAGAGTGCAGTAATTTGCTGTTGATTCAGAAGGCAGTTGGTCACTGCTACACTTCTGGGTGATGTGAAGAGCATTTGCCAGAAATGCTGATGATTAACTTTTGAGAGCTCTGCAGAGCTGCTGCTTCTGCTGCTCCTCGACCCTTCTCTTGTGATGCTGCATTCCAGGGACATTCCACTGGAAACAATGGCATGGCGCAGAGCTGCTGGAAAAGCCACCAGTCAGCATCATACCAGCAGCCAAAAAATGTAAACGATACCAGTCATCTCTTTAGAAGCTGCAGTTTAAGAATTCATTTGCCTTTCTGAATTCAACAATGTTGCTTTTGCTTTGCCTGTGTCAGGTCAATATACATAGCAGGTAAGTATTTTGTGCACAAATGAATATTTAGCAGTATAATTTATATTTATTTTGTGTAGGATTTATTATATAAAATATTATTTTGCTGTACTATTCCTCCAGCATTTTGTCCACTAGAAACTAGGCCTTTTTCTGCCTTTCTTCCTCCCACCTCTGTTCATATTTTTCTGCATAGAAATACATTTAGTTATTGTGTTGATGATTACTTGCCTGTTAAGTTATCTCTCTTCCTGACCTCCAGCCTTTCTCTGTTTTTGTTGCCAGCTCATGGATGTTACGACTGTAGGATTGTGCTAACTGACCCCTCTGGAGTTTTCACTTCTCCATGCTTCCCCAGTGATTATCCCAACAGCCAAGCATGCAAGTGGATCATCCGAGCACCTCATGGATTCATCATCCAGCTAACATTTATTGATTTTGACATTGAAGAAGCTCCGGGCTGCATTTATGATTCACTGACATTAGACAATGGAGAAAGCCCAATGAACCTTTGTGGCATCACTGCCAAAGGATTATCCTATAACTCTACCGGAAATGAAATGATTGTGTCATTCAAAAGTGACTTCAGTATCCAAAAGAAAGGTTTTAATGCCACCTATGTACGAAGTAAGTAAAACCAAAGCATTTAATGTCTCTTAGAGATGTTAGAAGGAGATGTCCTGTGAGGACTAGAATGACAGTTCTTGAAGGAAACGCATCCTCCATGAGAAGGGAAAGGATGCGGAGACTGCAGGGTAAAACTAGACTTCTCTTTTATGTTTTCTTAGCTGATTTATTTTTCTTTGGATGAAAATAAATTGTTTTATTCTGGGACATGACATCAAAAGAGTTAGAAAAACTTTTCACATGCGAAGATTTCAGGCCTAACATTGCCTCTCTCTGGAGTTGTATCCTGGGGGATTTGGAAGGAGGGCAAGTGTCTTCCAGGTCAGGGTACCCGCAGAGGGACACAGAAACCTAAAGGAGAGCATGAGAGGGGACTTAGTTGAGCAGGAACCAAGTCCAGCCCAGACCTCTGGCCCAGTTTAAAGTCCATCAGCAAGGAGGAGTTTGCACAGAAGGGGGAACTTCTCAGGGGTTCTTCTGGTCTCAGAACAAACTCCCAGGGATGAACTGGCACTGCAAAACAGCTACCTTTGGTTCCAGTTCCTTGACATTTCTTTGCCTTAAATACATAACAATGTTTAGAAGCCAACAACTGAAAAAGGAAAGAAAAAAAAACCAAAACCACTCATGTTTTTTTCCTCCAGAAGGGTACAAATAACATGTGATTAATGTTTGTTTTGTTGTTTAAAACATTAATTAGAATTTGCTGAAGGACAGTGAGGTAACAGGACGATTGCTTACAGGTCCCATATGCTACTGAACATTAATTCCACTTCAGGCTTATAGTTTATAATTGTATGCTCTCAGTGGGCTTTCTTTTTGTTGAAGTCACACAGCTTAGACTGAGCATTAGTATTGCATTGAGCATTTATATTATTGTAACTCACTCGTGGTCTGTTGGTTGGCTGGCTGCTGTAGAAACACAGGGCAGGGAGGTTTGCAGTGATCTCTTTAGTCACAAGCATATCTTCCTCATGATTTTTTACTCATATGTTTTAAAATAATTAAGGTAGTAACCTACAGGAATCATAAGGTCAAAGTAGTCCTAATTACACCAGAAAAAAAATTGTGTGCAGAAAAGAAAAAAGGTAGTGTCATATCAGAGGAACTAAAAATACCTCTTCCTACTGAGGAAGAAGCTGATGAAATGAATGCAGTAATAATTCTGGGAGCACCTTTTCTCTTCTGAAAGTGGAAGCAAATTTTCTGACAGGTTTCTGTATTTGAAAACAGCAGCTCTTGCTGTATTGCAAGAAGTTGTGAAATCAAGTGGATCATTAAACACTATATGCAATCAGATTATGCAAAAATATTTATTTTTTTATTCCTTTTTCATATTTCAATATCTAAGTATGATTATAAGGGATAAGATGACTTACAGTTGGAATTTAAAGATGCAACATTGCCCTCAAATGCGTTGAGTGAGTAGGAGAGGAAAAGTCCACAGACATAGTCAGAGAACCATTTGCATATAGTAGTGTATTTTTGTGAAACCTCCATGCCATTGCATTCATGGATAGCACCACTAAAACTAAATAGTTTTGGAAGATATCTTTTCATTTTGAATAGGAATACCACATCCCAGTGTGAGTAAAGATATCTGTGACCTTCACCAGTGACTTATATTTTGATATTTCACAAATATATTAGTTCAGAAACTGTGTTAAGGCTTGCTCATAAACATCTGGATTAAAGCTGCTGAATCTTGTGTCATTACTCCGATCACCTGAAATCTGACTGATTTTGACTGTAGATGCCAAGAGAGCTTGCTGCATGTACCTAGGGCAAAGTATAACTATATTCTGCTTATTACCCATACTTGTGCAATTATACTGGGTTCAGAAGATAGTTACAAAGATCAGGGCAATGTTTAACCTGGCAATGGATATAGAAAAGCAGCATGGCAAAGGGATGATAAAGTACTGCTTTCCTTTCAAGTTGTAAAAGTATGTAGACAATAGGACATCAACGCACACACACAGAGAAATTATCACACACCTGCAGCTCTCCATCAGAGAGATTTGCACACCCCCTTGCTTCACATCCTCAAGGGAGTTCAAAGCTCAGTTGTCGAGCTGACACCATTGTTACTACTATGAACATGATACCTGGGCAAAATCATTAATTCCTCTCAAAGTGAGGGGAACAGTGTTATATGCATGTTTTCTTTAATTTCTCAGAAATTATAACATGTAAATAATAAGTAGTTTGTTCAGTTTTGATTTTCACAAAGTAATGCAAAGTTGGAAAGTAAAGGGCTGTTCAAAGACACATAGCAATTTGCTATCTAGAAATGGCATTTAAAAACACATTAATGGTACATCCTAACGTACAACATGTACACAAAACAAAATATATGTGGGGAAAGACAAATAGAGAGTAGGTGAGTTTAGGGAGGGAACTGGCTGAGAACAGAACAGCTTTTGTGTGACTGCTCAGATTTATGTAAGAGCAGTCTGAAACTCAGTTTCACAGAGCACATCCTGTTACCCATAACAAGTTGGCTGCCCACATCAATGTTGGCTTTCCAGGTTGTCACCTCCTGCAGCACACTAACGGCAGATGGATGGGCCATATCCTGAGATGCATTAAATGAACACAGCTTTGCTAGTCTTCAGGGTATTATGTCAATTTACACCAGCTGAGGAGCTGGCATGTAAATAATTTTCTAGTTAACTGTGTAAGTAATCACTCCAATGATGAGTAGAAGTTGCTCAGTCACCAAAAGGAGACGAAGGCAAGCCAACAGACTTCTGTAAGTACAGAAATGCTTGACCCAGCGTCATGTCAAATTAGCACACAGTTGGGTAGTACTGCAGTAGCCCAGATTAAAAGCACAATTCAGTGTGGCAGTAACAAAACCCCTCACAGGTATTTGGTATGTAGACACTTGCAGACCTCATTAAAGTTGATGCATTTCTTCCAGCATCAGAGAAATGGCAGAAGAAAGCATTGAAGCTAGGAACAGCAGAAGCCACCACTCAAGCATCAAACCATGCTGCAAAGCTCATCAACAGACAGGAATACAGTTTTCCCTTCAAGGGATTTTAAATTACAGTCTAGGGACTCCTGGCTTGCTTATGTGTGAAGGGGTGCATGAGATGTGAGACAGTGAGCTGCAAGTAAGTGAGGAGCTCTGAAAAGCAAGCAGAAGCAGGGTTCACATCATCGCAGTGCTCCCGTAAAAGCAGATGTGAATCTCAGAACAGTGAGTTGCCTGTTGCTGGTTATTCCTGCTGTGTCTGGGCTGCCAGGACTTTTGTACATTCTTCATGAGTAAATAGCAATGTGTCCAAAAAGTCCCAGTTCATTATAGTCAAGTTATCTTCCTAACAGAAACAATTTAACATCATCCTGAAAATAGTCTAAACACTTGGATGGATATTCCAAGAATATATGTATATTTTTCCTCAGAGAATAACCAGTTTTTCCAGTATTAACATCTGAAATTCATCAGTATGATGACTGGCTGTGCAACAGTATTTAGGAGAGAGGCCTGTGCTTAATGTTGGTGGCATGATTCTGTTTTTTTCTCTACATGAACAAAATACTTCTCAGTTTTGTTCTTTCACAGTATGGGGAAGGTGCCAGTGGTTAAATCTGTCAGATCAGTACAGCAAAGTTGACTAGACTTGTTCAGCACTGGAGCAACATCCTCCCTGTTTATTTTTCTTCCTATACTGTTTAAATGTGGCCAGGTGGTCTATAACTCTCCTGACCACCTTAACACAGGCTGGACAGTGCTCATATGAACGTTCTTCTTTTTTAAGTCTTGAATCCTTATAATTCTTATGGAACACTTTCCATGTTACATAAAGAACATTACAGTATAATTAACCCATGAAAAAATGCCTCTATTTTCAATGGAGAGTTGAACACATTTTCTGTCTATAAAATGGTTACAACATACTTTTGCCCTTGGAAAAAAAAAAAAATTATGAAGTAAATCCAGTAACTATAACAGCCCACTATTTATCTCTCTTCCCTCCCATTCTTCAGCTGCTGTCTTGGCAGTTAATGTGCAATGCTTTATGTTATTTTTACTATATAATATATTGGTCAAATTATGCACTTGTGTATATCCAAATAGGGTAGTTTTGGAACTCAGAGTCTTTGCAAGAGCTGGCAAAAGGAAAATACAATACCACAGACTACACAGAATCTTTATACCCCATATATCTGTCTCTTTTCCTGACTGTGGTGTGACAGGCACCCTTCCTGGGCATGTCTCACCCTCTGTGAGCCAACACAGGCAGGATGCAGAAACAACAGAAACCATGGATGAAGTGCAAAGAGTAAATTCATTTTTGCTACCTCACCGACTGGGGGATCTCTGAAAAAGCACCAAAGCACCCAGGCAGAGGTATACAAATGGGAATACAGGCACTGCAGAGCTTAGTCCTTGCTAGAAGATCCGTGAGCCAGCTGGTTTCACCTGTGTATTAGGGATTCATGCAGGCACAGTTTACTACACTGCTTTGGTCTTTGCCTGCTGTAGAGCAGGAATTTCAAGGATGTCCGATAAGGTGCCTTCAAGAGTTTCATAGGCTTATGTTATCTAAACACAGAAATTCTATTTATGAAGCACACAAGGCTTAACAGTTAGTGTGATGTATGTGTTTTTCTACACCCCAGCTGCACTTGCTCGAGCATATTCAAAATTTTCCTCCTCATCAGTCTTCCATTATATTCCCATAGCTTCTCATGTTGAAAAGTTTGTATTTCATTCTGAGAAGGGAACAGATATAGTAATTAATATATGTGCTGTAGCATCATTTAAAAATCCCAGGGGAGTCTAGAGATTAACTACTGTGGCAATTATTCTTCAGGTCAAGTAAAATCCAATTTCACTTCTAGCCTATACACTGTGAAAATGTGTAAAAGAGGAAGCAGGCATTTGCTGGAGGTGTGATCTACCACTGAACTGCAGAGCTAGAAGTAAAACTGATGGCTGCTGCAGTATGGTCTTGTTGACCTCGATGCCTTTGCATGATGGATAACATGAAATTTCTTTCTGTGGAGAAATCTACTAGAGGAATTTTGCTGCCATAAATGTACCAATAAAACTGAGCATATTGACACTTTATTTTGAAAAGTCACATTCTCTAAAGTTGAGTGAATGGAATTGTCATTAATATACTCATGGAGAAAAAGCATATGTCGTCTGATACTCTTTTTCACATTGGTGACTACCATTTTGCCAGTGCAAATCAGAATACTTAATAATGGTTAGAGACAGAGTAATTCTGCCCATGCAGTGCGTATTTGCAAGAGGACTAGCAATTTCTAGATACTTGTGCAAAATGCAAAACTGCTGACCCAAATATTAACAAATACTGAAAAGCCTGGATATAAATATTCATAAACACATGACTGCAGTATTTAACCAGGAGCCTGCTGGGGACAAAATGAGAAGATGCCTAATGCTTTGCAGAAACCCTTTAGCTCAATTCAGGAACAAAAGGCTTCAGTTTGCCAGGGAACGTAATAGGGGCTTTCTTCTATAGAGATGTTTAAAAGAAGCAAGGCCTGAACTTCATTGGTGTAATGCAGTCATGCAGACAAGTAATTAAAATAATATATCTTAAAAGCAAGTCATACTGTGTTTTTCAATTAACTGGTTTATTCCATTGCCTAATGTATCCCAATTAGATGAATGAGTAGTAATTTTTATAAAGTGAGCTAAAGCAGAGTTAGAAGTTAGTAGGTAGTACGCCCTAATATTGCTCTTAATGCAGCTTGAGGGGCTGATATCTGTGTGTAGCGCAGCATTCTCCATGCTGTTGAAAAGGAACTCTGCATATTTTCAGCTGAGTACACTCCCAAGCCAAATTCCCCTTCATGCATACTATTGGTATATTACAGTGATAAAAAACACCTGATGAATGTTTGATTTAATGAATGTTACTTTAACCCCTGCTGACAGTCTGCCTTTATTTCTATATGATGATTTTTTTGTTGTTAATTTACTTATCTGCTCTTGGTTCTAGTTGCCGTGTCTCTGAGGAATCAGAAGGTCATCATTCCCCAGGTTCCTGATGTCGACACTGTGTCCTTGTCAGAGACTGTCTCAGTGCCAGAGCTCAGCCAGTTTACACTGTGCTTTGAAGCCACCAAGAGCAGCAGCGATGACAACGATGACTGGAAGGTATTCTCCTACACCGATTCTTTGTCAACAGAATTCTTAAGCTTCGGGAAGACCGCAGAAGGGCATTTTCTGTTCATCTCAGACACACAGTGTATCCTTGGGAATGCATTGCCCCGAAATGCAGAGTTCTTCACGGACACCTTTCAACAGCTGTGTGTCATAGCAGATAGCTTTGCAGGCAGTATAGGTATCTATGCCAAAAGCACCTATCATACAGTGTACTGTCCGGGTATCTTTGGTAAAGCTGTCCCTGGAAACGGGAGGCTGGTGCTGGGTTCTAACAGCAATGAAGTGAGCTCTCTAAATGGGGACATTTACAACTTCCGCCTCTGGAATTTCACCATGAATGCGCAAACACTGGCCAACCTCAGCTGCGATGTGAAAGGAAACATTGTAGACTGGGAAAATGAATTCTGGAGTATTCCAACTTCAGCACTGAAAGCAGAAAACAATTTGAGTTGTGGTGAGTATGCCTTGCCAAATCTTTTTTGCTTATTTTCCCCCTACACTCCTGCATTGTGCTGAATGTATCGTATACCAGCATGGAAGAAAAAAAAAGGAGCTCCCGTGAAAGAAAAACAGCTAGGTCTTACCTGTCTTAGACTTCAGTTCAGCTCTTACCACACACAGAGGCTTTGAAAGGGTGTGGAGTTAATTCCCTAAAGGAGAAGAACAAGTCCCCTAAGTATATTGAGTTGTTGCTTGAAAAGATCTACACATCAAAGTTTTTCCTAAACAATTTGTTTATTGGCCTTCTACTCATACAAAATGGCCATAACAGGCAGGTACCTGCTATCCTCAAGTAAGATTACAGTGGCCTCTAGGAGAATAAAAAGCGTGTTAACTAACCATTTAGTAAGTGGTTTTGTACCTGCCCTTTGGCCATTTGATTAGCCAAAAGGAGCACTTCCTAGCCTTGTGCTGTGTGTGCAGAGCCAGCAAAAGCAGTGGCAAAACAACAATGCATATGAGACAGAAAAGTATACGAAAATATTAAATTAAAGGAGGCAGACAGGAAGGAAGAGTTTTAGATCTTTGAGATTTACCTTCCTGACAACATATTGTCGGTCCTTTTTTAATTGGTAATTACTGAAGGTCTGTCTTCCTGTAGATTACTCCAGATGATAAATGTTAATACATTGTCCAACCTCTTCTTATTTCATGGCTCAGACATTTGATTCTCGTAAGTGTCCACGTGTAATTTTTATATATGTATATGTTATTACAACTGGTCAGCCATTTTCTCCTGGAACATTTTTTCCAGGAAAGAAACAAACAAAACAAAGCAAAACAGAACAAAAAAAACCACACACACACACCACCGCCACCAAAATACCCCAACTTACTGAGAAATCTCTGTGAGTTTGGACCAGTATTTTATTAAAAAAAAAAAAAAAAAAGGTTGGTGGAAACTTGAGAGATATTTGGGTAGCTATAAAATGCATGGGGGAAAATCTGAATCATGGCCAGCAGTAGCCTATATATGCATATATGATGCTCGTGAAAAGTCAACTGATATCAAACTTCATGTCCACAGAGTTAGAGTCCTCCTATTGTAATTAAAAAAAATAAAAAAGTCTAGTAAACTGATACAAATTTTGGTTCTTCTCTGAACCACATGGGGCCTCTTCATAAGTGATGGTGTCCTTTCCAATTTTACCTTCCTACTCCTCTGATACCTTACTACTTAACAGTTTAAACATAGTTTAAATAGCATGAATATAAGTGTCTCCTGATAGAGCATCTGTCAACACTCTGAGCATTCTTAGCTTAAAACAGAAGCTGGCATCAGTAAGGTGTGCTAGTTTCTGTATCTAACAGCTCATGACGGATTAAGGTGGCTAAGAAAACCATGTTGTTTGCTTAAGTTTCCTCAAACAGAAAGGTGAGGTACTCATTCACAGCTAGACTCACTGGGACAGCTCTCAGCATGTCTCTGCTAAAAAGTTTAAGCAACACCTCTATAAAAACATGAGCAACTAGGTGCCTTCACCCATCTACCTGAACAAAGAAAATGCTAGTCTAAATATTGACTGGGACTGCATTCTGGACACAAAAGTTGTTTTTCCGTTATTGCTAACTGATCTGACAGAAAATAAGTTCCTAGAAACTGTTACTCCTCTTACACCATCATACCATGAAGGATACCACAACACTTTCACTAAACAGCCTACCAAGACCTCTGTAAAAGTTGTGTTCTCATTTAATTTTGGATGGAGTATGGGTCTTGTCCTTCTTTCTGTTAAAGACTGTACAGTCCTGTGACACAAATGTAGTGTCATAGCTCTGGTCATAGAAAAAAACACACTTATTTTCATTCCACAGCTTTATTCTTTGGGATGTCATTATGCAGTGTTTTCCATATAGCAGAACATTATTTTAGATAACATCTATTAGTGTTTGTATATTAGGCCCAGGTGTCTATGCAAGCAACCTAAAATGTATCTATATATAAGCACTGCTATTTCCTCTAACTAATTCACCAGTCTTTTTATGCTGAAGGAGTTAAATCACATCCTGTGATACAGACTTCCCTGAACCAGAGTATTTTCTGAAATAATCTGAAATAAAATACTGAATGCAGTGCCATTTCAAAACTGGTTACAAATCCCAGAGATGGAATTGTTAGAATGTTCTTCCCTTCTTTAATAAAAGCCTTCGTTGTAAAACCAGCCTTCAACAGGCGAGTTGATGAGTCAGACTATCAACCATGAATAAGCCACTGACAGTGGGGAGATGACTCTGGCTGATTAGGCTTCATTCAGCAGCAATGGAAGGATTTATGCAGAAAAGAGGTTTACTCACAGCCCCAGTAATGCTTCCCTGGGAAGTGGCATGTAACTTAACAACAACCGAAACAAACAACAACAATAACAAAACAAACAAAAACAAAACAAAAAACAAACCCCAACAGAACAACAAAACAAAACACCACCAAAAACCAACAACCAACCAAACCAAAAAGAAAACACCAAAAAAACGTCATCAAGCATTTAGCAGTGATATCAGTGTATCTGTGCCTGAACAGTGCTTACATTTTCCAAGGTGAATTATTTTCTTGTTTTTTCAAACAAAGCTTTTACAAGTAGTTTTATGAAGCATAAAAACACTCGTGAATTGTTCCAGATAATCTTTTCATAGTTTTACCTTCTCCTAGTATATTCCTTAGACTAATGTTTTCACAGCTGTGCAGTCATGGTGGGGTGTTTCTGGAAGACTTGACGGAATTCTGTTTTTATTGCTGTACCTTCACACGGCTTGCATTTAAAGATATATGTACACAGCCTGGGTATCCGGACTAATTTTAAAACAAGTAGCCTAGGTAAGAGTAGTAGTGTAACAACACCAGTTCAGAGCTCAGTGCAGGCAAACTGAGGAGCATTCATTCAGTTTCTGGTACTGATCTTGGAGCCTGCACTGGCTACACCTCTAGCAGGGTAAGACCTACGCAGTTTAAGGGTAACACGGCTGCACATCTGTCCACGCCTGCAATTGTTTTTGCTTCATGTACACTTCGTATGAGTCCTTCATTCCCAAAGGCCAGAGGAGTTCTTATTTTCACTGGCAGATTTGACTGAGGGTGGGATCTGTCTGCTTTAGGCAGCTGATTGATGTTTTAGGCTGAGCTAATTGCCTCCAGTGCTGTTTATGAATAGTGGAATGAAAAGGGCTGTTCAGAGGTCAGTGCATCTCACACTGGAGATGTCTCAGTGAAGTGAGAAGTTTTTTGCTGTAGGAGTGCCCAATCCTCTACACTGACTATAAAGAAAGTCTAGCATGATGAGCAGATACGTATGTTTGAGTTTTAGACAGTTGAAGTGAATGAGCTATATCACACAAAGTGTCCATAATACAGGTCCGTATCTGCCATTCACATTACTGACCATACCACTTGGCTTCATAAAGTAGCTTTTGCCGAGTATCTGTTTGCATCTAAATCCTTATATTTTCTTTACTGGACACTGAGGGAAAGTCTAGTCTGGCCAGAATTCAACCCAATTGCAACTTAAATAGCTTATTGAATATATTCACTGAAAACAATGCTCTTTAAAGTATATAGTCTTCTGACTTCAGTGTTTTATAAAGTTGGAGTAGCCTTTTTTTAGTTTCACCAAATAAACTAATGATTTTTTTTTCTTTAAATACTCGCTGAAGAAAATATGAATGTCCACAGATTTTCCTAGCTGACTTTCAAGTGATCTTTCTGTGACACAGAACCAAGAGGAAATAACTCAGAGTATGTTTTGATATTGACTGTTTAATGTTTGCAAATATATTTTGGGGAAATAAGTCTCACACAGGAGGTAGTGTGCCGAGGAAGTGAATTTGCCGGTATCTCCTAATAAATTTTAAATAAATAAATAGAGAAATGCTGAGTTTTAATACTTGTTGAGGATCACATGTTTTAAATTCTGCCCTGTTCTTGTCAGCAATACATGTAATGGTATTTGTAGTGTGATATGATTTCTGTGTCGAGGCCCTGTGTTTCATCTGTTCTTGCATCACAGGAAATATTTTCCCAGCTATCTTTACAAGCTGATGGGTGTTGGCTCCTTAACTTTATGGAAGGATACAATGTTTCATGAGAGAACCTCATTGAGTCAATACAATTCTGAAGTGGTAAAGCAAAAGTCAAAAGGGCAACACTCCCAGTAGGTTCAGATTATGCCATGCTCTATGGCCCCATTATTTTTAAGAGAATGTGCAAAAGCAGCTGTATCTGCAGCCGAACTGCTGGGATACATGAAGTGTAATTAATGCAGTTTCATCAGTTCTTTTTCTGTGGCCATCCTTATATGCCTTGTTTTTGTCTCCAGATCATCAAAGTGTCTGCTTGTTGTTATGAATAATTCAGTAGAGCTATAGACTTAAAACATTATCTGCTTACAAATCATGCATACCAGAATATTAATCATGTCCACGCCCTGGGCAGGGGAACAAGTTTAATCACCTTTTATCTGGTTGGCATCTGTCGCAGGCAGATTACTCAGAAGTGTGTGGTGGGTAACCTGTGCTATACCAGTAGAGCTCGGCTGCTTCTCCAAGATGCATGTTATTAGCCGTAAATATTGCATAAGTCCTGTGGCCATATTGACCCCTCTGCTTTAAAGCCGTTCCACAGAGTACACGCAAACTGCATTCATTTAATGGGATGTTATTTAGTGAAAGCTAAGATAACCTGGGGAAGATAAGTGAGTGACTGTAAGTTGCAAGTCAGCGGGTTTCTCATGGATTCCTCAGCCACAGGAGAAAATGAAGACACATAAGTCTTAATAGGCAAATGGCAATATCAGTTTTGCCACTGCAAGGAATTAGGAAGGGGACTGTGTCACTTGCCAGATATATTTTGAGACATGGTAGTTTTGTGTCCAACAGCCAAACCTTTCTAATTATTTTACTTTCTTTATCTAAAGGCTCATACCTAATTCCCTCTTCTACAATTGAACCAACCAGTTGTGCAAACCTGGGAAACCTTTGCCAAGGTAAGAAACCCAGGTCATTTTCACAGTTTCATCTCTGGGAAATTCCTGTTTTCCTTGGGTCTTTTATTCAATTTTTTGGTTTTGTTTTTGTTTCTGAAAGAGTGAACTGTAATTAAAAATAGAAATAAAATTTATCTTCAAGAGTGTGGGTGTCCAGTATGTACAAAAATGGAAAAAAATGTGGCTATTCCCTTGATGATACATATTCCAAATAGTCTTCATTATATCAAAACTGAATTAATCAAATGCTTTCATTTCTTTCTCCACCTTTTCCTCCTGAACATTTCAACAGTAAAATATTAACCAGGATAAGTAGGTATATCTGTAAATAAAAGATGAACAGATGTAAATAAAGGAACTGACTGTTATTCATTTATTTCTAATAAGTTAGTTTGAGGCTAGGTACTTTGAGATTAGCAGGTAAAAATTTAACATCAAACTGCAAAATCCAGCAGCTCTTAGTTAATGAAACACTTGTTACAACACTTAGTGCTGGTTTAATAGTGTAAAACTCATCACATAAAGGAATTTTTAAGGTCCTGCATAGAGGCTGAAGTTCTATAAATATGCTCCACCATCTCATTTCCACAATAACTTTGTGAACACTCACCTGCTAGTGAGGTGGCATGCTATGTTAAACTTCAATCACAATAGCAAATACACCAGAAAGAATGTCTGTCTCTGTAACCCTTTTCAGACTGAATGGTGGAAGAAGGAAACAGGAGACAATAAAGTATAAAGAGGGAGGAAGTCCCAGAACTCTTCCAAAACAGACATTTGCAATCAGATTTAGCTTAAAAATAAAAAATAAAATGCACTCCACTTGGGAAGCCAGTAAGAGATCTATGTCAGTCTTCAGTTTACTTCTCCCAGATTTTCCTGAGGTAAATTTGGTTCAAGGTCTTGGATCATATTTTACTGGTCTCCACAAGGAAAGTGAAATTCCAGTTATGTCCATAATCGCATTTCAAACAGTAATTTTCAGGCATCGTATTCACAAAGCACAATATTATCTAAATACTACTCGAATAACTTAGGTAAAGGTGACAGCAGCAATTACTCAGTGTTAGTCTTTTTATATGTAAAGGGTAATATAGCCACCATATAAAGATCTTTGTGTTTTCTCTTGGAAGAATTTTGAGAATTTTTCTCTATCAAAATAACATGGTGTGAAAGGAGAATATCTTTCATTAGGTCAGCTAATATGCTAGCAGAATTGGACATGTTTTCAGTGAAACAAGCCTGTATTTCTAAAAGCCTCGTCCTTTTTTCCAGCTTTATTGACTTGTCTAGTAGAAGATATTGCTTCTGATAAAGTATGCTACCTTTAAAATTTGCCTTTCTTAATTTCTTAGACCATCACATCTTCAATAAACACTGAGTACTTTCACAAAGGTAATTTTTCCTTCTCTGGAAAGTGTTTGGTCAAATGTCGCTGGTGTTCTGTGTTCACCACTTTGGAAGTGGGAGATCAGATTTATCCTGTTCCTCATCATCATCTTTATTGTCATAATAATGAAAATCACACAAAAGAAAAGTCTGTCTGTATGTCTCTGTAAGCACTGCAGACTTATTTTGGATTGAGAGGCCAGTTTGGGTTCTTTTTTGTTTGTTTGTTTTGTGTTGTGCAATAGCACCTGTAACAGAATTTGTGGGTACCAGATTATATTAGCTAGACCTGATGAAAGAGCCATTTTCTCCAGTATGCTTGGCAAATATTTTCATTCATTGGAAGATGTTTCCTTTAAGTATTGTCTGGAAGATGCAATCAGTAAGAAGCCTTAAAACTTGTCTCGCAGATAGTGTAGCTCTGAAGTTATATGAAAGAAGAGCATTTTCTGTTATAGGGTATCACTTTCCCAGTTATAATGAGTTATATATTCACTTTCCCAGTTAGAACCTTTTTGATGCAGTCTCCCAACTCTTCCTTCTCTTTCCCCAAGATTCTTTTTTCACTGAAACGTGAACATGAACCTGTTCCCTAAGCTGAGACCTGAGTTTACAACTTTCAGACTCAAAAGGTTAGCTAAAACAACCTCACAAAAAATCAAAAGTGCAATTTCTTGACTAAAATATAATTGCTTAACCTTTCCATGTTGGTTCTTGTTCAGAATTTGCAAAAGGTGTATAACACTGTGAGATTACACAGCGCAAACCTTCATATTGGGAAAAGAGTTTTCAGGAAAAAAGAAATCTATCAGTGAGTGGATTTGCATTCCCTGGGAATTACTAGATGAAATTAAATTATTTTCCAAACTATTCTTTGAAAATTTAGTGGCATGATCTTTTAATTCGTCTAGAATGTATATCCTTCAAGTCCGCTGTGGCGGAACTGTGCCGTTTTGGTTCCTCACTCTGAATTTGAAAAGTGTTCTAGCTAGTTCTCCTGAGGAACATTCGCCAGGGTTGTGTGGGATGAATCCTGCTAGTATCAGTGGGAACAGTACAGCTGAGTTCTTACATGAAGCTTTCAAAATATATATTCCACTCCCATTATTCCAAGTCCGATTGCAGTTCTCTTCATTGTATGGAGTTCAGTGGAGTTAATTGGATCCTTACATGGGTGTTTTACTTTCACATTTGTTCATCATCTTCAGTCCCTGAGTAGGGCCAATTATTCTTTTCATAAGCCATATTCATAGTGTATGCATAGTAGAACTTATAAGATCTATTTTCTGGTCTTTGCACAGTTGTTTGGATCTGAAGTTCTCATAAGAGGATTTTGAATTTGTGAAAGCAGTATAGGACTGATCCTACAACCTTTCACAGAATCACAGAATGTTAGGGATTGGAAGGGACCTCAAAAGATCATCTAGTCCAGTCCCCCTGCCAGAGCAGGAACATCTAGATGAGGCCACACTGACAAAATTTCCACTGGATTCAGTGAAAGTAAAGATTGCAGGACTGGGACCTCAGTTCATATCCATTCATCACCTTGTGCAGAAAAAATATGTGTTTATTTAACATTTATGGCATTGTGTGTAGATGGTTTCATTTTACATTATCATGCGTTGTTCCCATTTTGTCTTACCTCATTAACATTCATTCAAGTTCACCTCTTTCTCATCTTTATTACCAGCTACTGTAAATGCTACTACTCCTACACCACCCACTGTCACCACTAACATGCGCGATACTAATAGAACCGATAAGCCAAACAATGGTAAGAAATCCTGTGTTACATTTTTCCTTGTACTGTGTCTAGAGCAAATTTGTTGTATTTTAAGGTGTGTTTTTCATACTATCATAATGTCAAGGGTCATGTCTCAGTTCTGATCTCATTTACATTGAAATAAATCAGGAGTAACTTCATTGGGCCATGTAACAATGGTGTAAATGAGAAGAGAACCAAATTCAGTGCTTATTTGTATCCTGTTTACCTGACTTTTGTATGCAAGGGACTCACTTTGTGTCACCCCTTTTATTTACCCATGCAAAGAACATGGGAAGGGACCAGTATTTCTAAAAAGGGTCTGAAAAGAATCAGGCTTTTGAAATGTTTCAAGCTGCAGATGATGAGGCACTGCGTAGCTCCCGTCTGTGCAGCTAGGGCGGTAGTAAGCTGGGATTGTCTTTTCCTCACTGGTTGGGAGCAGGAGCCAAGTGAAATTGTTCCTGTGGAGCAAAGCCACTTCCACTGAGTCAACAGGAATCTTTCCACTGACTTCAAGAAGAGCTGGATTAGACTTTACTAGGGAAAATGTTGACAGTATCAGCTATCAGTTACTTTACGTTTAGAAAGATTAGGGGAAAAATAAGGTAGTAAATGAGCCTATTATTAGCACAGGAAAAAAGCCAGGATATCTTTTGAGGTTTTCTATGATATCACTGTTTCCTAGAACCTAAGCATAATTTTGTGAGGTGCTGCTAAAATATTTATTAGTTTGTTAAAAATAGTTTATAAACATTATTACCAACACAGAGATAGATTTCTGCAATTTTCAAGATATTTGTTGTAAATATTTTTTTTTTCACTGTGCTCCAAGTAAAATAGAACCTGTTTATGGTTCTTTCTGTGTTGTTTTTTGGTTGATTGGTTGTTTTTTTCGTATTGTTTTATTTTGTTTTCCCTAAATGCATCAGTTGTTCTCGTAGGAATTGAAATTCTTAGAGTATTTTTTCTCTTGGCAGATCATTTCTTGTACATTAGTAATCAGGCAGTACAGTAGTTGTTGTGAAAGAATTTATATCAATTCAGCCTGTTTGGATTTACTAAGCTGTAGAATTAAGAAGAAAATACTGAAAATGTCTTCCAAATTGTGATGTTTTATTTTTGTGGAGCCACTCACTCCATGTTCACCGTAAGCAGTTAACTCTTTTTTTGTAACTACAGAAGGAACTGAATGCCTTATTAAATTAGTATTAATAAAACCTGGACAATTAAGTCCTTTGGCTTTGAAACTCCCAAGAGAAGTAAAAAGACTAAGAAAAATAAGCCAAGTTCATTTACATTACATGCAAACTAAACTTTCACTCAGTTAACTGGCATCATTTTCCACTCTTGTTAAGCTGATTTTTAGATGAAGAGCAGGCAGCTAAGAACAGACAGTTAAGATGCATATATTTTTCGTTAATCCATTAACTATGTGGCTTACTACACACAGACCTGCAGGAATTCAGACTTCCTGCTACAGTTATCTTCAGAATGAAGAGAAATTCACCTGAATCCTCCCATTCACTACCACAGAGGCAGCAAGAGTCTAAGATAGAAGGGGTCAGAAACATAGGAATTATCTCAACTCCAATTATTTGGCCAGTGAAACAAAAGCCTCTCCGTTTCAGTAAAAACTCAGCAGATGAGAAGCCAGTGAGAAAAAACACGTACAGCTTGTTTCTTCCAACTGTGTCCACATCAGCTGCTTCTGAGGAGACTGGCAACGGTACCTTGGCTTCTTTTACAGAAAAAATCGACCTAGATAATACTGTGATGAATCAGTTACTGAATGAAAACATTTTGAATTATTCTCAAAGTTCATTTCATGGCACTTCTGATGCAGCAGATGCTGTTACGGAGCCTTCTGTGAGTGCAGCAGTTCCTTTTCTTCAAAACAGAAGCCCTAATGTGGAACTAGCTCTGGCTTTGGCAGATGGGACAGTTCATTCTGACTCTGAGTCAGCGTTCCGCTCTCCCGTTACCAGCAGCACGGCTAATGAACCCAAAAAAGAAACCCTGTGGATTTCATCGTCCAGCAGCAGCAGCACAACCAATTTCATGCACGTGAGCAATGTCTTGGAGCCTGCGAGTTGGTGGAGTGGGACTGTCTTTCATAATCGTATAACTTCTGACATTGAAGAAGACAGACATCGTTCTCTTTCTAGCTTACTTATATCACTGACAGAGCAGAAATCATCATTCCAAAAAAGTAGGCTAGATTTGCTAGACTTCACACCTGAAAATTTTTACCTGGAAATGATGGAAGGCAATGCTAATAAGAACCCTTTTTCTGTCTTAGCAGCAAACAGTGAATTTCAGTATAGAAAATCTATGCACATTAAGGAACATCCTTCAGCAGGCACAACAAATTTAACCTCTGTGGGGACTCAACCTGCAAAACGAACAACTTTTTTTCAAAACTTAAAGAAAACTTACACAAAATTTATGCCTGACATCCAATTGACAAATTCAGTCCTAGGACACAGTAGAGAACTAATAACATTTTCAGCACTTTTGGTAGGAACAGGCTGGACAAGCTCATCATTTAAGCATGTTTTAATGACAATGCCTGTTTATCAACAATTGTCCACTGATGTATATTTGGGAAGTGACAGCACATTTATATCTAATAGCAATTACTGGTCACATTTAAAACATTCAGTGCATTTTCAAAAACCAAGTGAGACCTTCAAATATGGAGTACTAGAGAACAATTTAGATACATTTCACTATAGTAATCAAAATGAAGACTCAGCTTTTACCATGTTAGAGCCAGAGAACGCGAATAGAGTTGGCAGCTCCTGGGACTTGGGTTACTTGGATTTTACAAGAAAATATGTAGATATTTTCCCCTCTTTAACAACACGCTTCTGGACTGTTTCCTATCATTTGAAAGAAATGTCACAAGTGTTTCCTGGGAAGCCAGCAGAGAATTGGTGGCTCTTATTCAATAAGCTGCTTTCTTCACCAACAGAGAGATTGCCATCCATTAGTTCACATGCTAAGCCTGACAGTATTTCTGAACAAACTTCTGCCATTAGATTATTAGGTAACAGGGCTGAAGAAATGAACTTCTCTAGCCATGCATCGGCTTTGGAAACACAAGTCTTTAGTTCATTTATTCCAGGCCTTTCAGAGAGAATTTCACAAAGTAATGCCAAGACAATAACCAAGTTACAATCAACAGTGAACTTTGCAAACCTAAACATATCTTCAAACAGGGAGTTTTATTTTGATTTTCCTTTCCCTTCTCTGGAAGTACCTTTGAGTCAACACTCTATACAAGTAGAGGTAAGTCCCTTTGATAAGATACTTGCCAACTCCACAGAAAAATTAATGATATTTGGTAGTTTGCACACACAAATTGGAACTGACAAAGTAAGAAATCAAACCAACATGACCTTCCTAAACAGTAGGCAGCAGCTTGTTTCTGTCCTTCCAACACACTCAGGAACCCAACCTTCACATTCAAGGGATAGTCATGCTGCTTTCTTGATCCCCACACTAGCTGAGAGTGTGGTAAATAGTACAAGAATGCACCGATCACTGCAGTCTCAAAGTCTTGCAGAGAATGATGCTGTGATAAATAATATTGATAAAGCAGGAAGTAATGTTCAAATAGATGCAGCTGGTTTTTTAAAAAGCATCAGTTTTATGAGTTCTGATTTCCTTCCAATGACATTGTCTTTAGAATTAGGGCACCTTCTTCATTCAAGCTCAAAATTCAGTGTTAGTGTACCTCCAAACAGCTACTCAACACCTCCACTCCCACCAGATCTTCAGAACCATCTTGATACAATTTCTCCAAGCCTGATCCCCCAGTGGGATGTAGCAGAGTTAAGCTTGCCAACAACAGTAACACCAAGAAGTCATCTAACAGTTTTAGGACCAAACTCAATTGAAAATCAAGTGGACAGTCTGAGATACAGTCTGTGGACAGTAGAACAAGAAATCATTGATGATAATGAAGACATAAGGAACTCTGCTATTCTGACATCAACAAACATACTGAGGTTTTCTGAACAGGATTTGGAAGGGGAGGTGTATCGATCCTTTAGCAAACACGAAGAAGGAGTGTCTCCTCTAAATATTGTTAGTACTCATGCATTGGATTTTGAAAATGCTTACTATAGACATTTTGCAAATGTCTCTTCTATTTTGGAGTCATCAAGAACTGCAATAATGAATGATGCAATATCTTTGCCATATTCATACAGTGGAGTTATTATTCAACACAAAGAGACCGCCTTCAACCACAATCTGATGACACCTCCTGCAGCAATCCATCACTCTTTCATGCAGTCCCAAATGCCAGTTTCTTCTGTGACACACCACCAGTCATCAGTTTTGGCACATGTTCATTCTTTGGACAATTTACCATCTGGGACAAGACAAAATACCACCCCTTACCCACCACTGCATCAACTTACTAGCTCTCCTGCAGTCTTCTTATCTTGTTTATGTTACTCCTTCACTGAACTGGGCTGCCTGTGTCGACCTGAGGTCAACTACAGTATGTCAAATTCTTAAGATAGATGTAGAAAAAAAACAGATTATTTTATCTATTTAGATACTCAGTTGGTAGACTGAACATAGAAGTAGCTGGCTTTCACCCTGTAGATATAGACCAATTTAGCATATGAAAAGCTTTTGAAATAGTCATTTAATTACAGTAGAAGGGAATTTGTAACATTTTAGTAGTAGTATATGTCATTAACGTGTGATTTCTAATTTATGTGTACTTCTCTAAGACAGCTCTCATGAGACTGTGAGAATACTACATTGGATTGCCATGAATTTTATATATTTTTATGCCATTTTATTGTTTGAGATTGTATGAATGTTTTTCACTTACAGTATTCCTATATTTTTGAGGATTTAACTTCCAAAAAGCAAAGTTTTTCCAAAAGAAACTTTCCTAGCAGAAGAAAAAAAGAAAAAAAAAAATCAAACACCACACCACAAATCCTGGTATTTCATCGATCATTATATTTTTGTAGTTCATGGTGAATGTGGGGAGAATTATTTTTCCAGGTTCTTTTTTCCTCTTTCTTTCAAATTATCTTTGGCTACTTTTCATCAATTTTCTGCCCATAAAAATATTTTTTTTCATTCAGCATTTTGAGGTGGGATTTCCACTGTTTGATTTGGAGAGTGAGAAATGATTTTTAGTTTTCAATATCTGCCACTGCAGTCTCCTGAGAGTGTTTAAAAACATAGATTAGTTCTTTGTTCTTGTTCTTTTTTCACCTCATTAAAGCATGCCTTGGGTCACCATCTGATGGAGATCTTGAAGCTGTTGACTAGTTTGTAGTTATTATGTTTGTTTTTAGAAATACTTTGCATATTCCTATATTAAGGTGATTTTGTCCATATACATAATTATATAAATAAGGTTATAATTTTCCATATTATTACATATCAATGTGTGAGAACATATATAATGCACACTTTCTGTATGTGTGTATCTGTATAGCACATATAAATGTTACATTATACATATAAAATTGCATATATGTATATGCAGAGATATGTACATATAAATGAGATCCAGGTCTTGCAAGTGTTTTCAACTTGCTGAAAGTCCAATTTTCTACTTCCAAAGACTTATTTTTTAATCTTTTTTAAAAATTTTCAACCATCACAGTAATTACAAACTAAAATTTTCAGATTAAACCGGACACCAAATTTGTATGTTTGCTGAGCTAAGGGAGGGAAAAAAAGACAAATCAAAAAGGAAGCAAGTTCATTCTACTCATATCTAAAATTTAATCAGAGCTTACCAAAAAAGATAACTGGTAAACCATCTTCCTGCAAGGAATTGATTCTTTAGTATTTTATCACAGAGGAATTTTCATACTGATGTCAGTGATGATATAGTGGTGATATGAAAAGAAAGAAGAATATTCAAGCCAGCTCATGAACAAGGTAGTAACCAACATGCACAATTAAATCTGAAAATACTGACTTCATTTTTTTTTCCCGTTACTTTTGTTTCAAGCTCTTGTAAAATGATAATCTATGAAGTTTTATATGATGAAATTTATTCCACATATACATAACTACAATAAAAATATCTGTTATTTTGGCTCAGGAAGATAGAGAAGTTCTTTTACAATAAAGAGACAGGAAAGGATTTTTGTATCATTATTGTCATGTTCTGTTCAGCCCTATGTAGTGTCTCATTAAGATTTACGTAAATACATGTATCTGTGATCAAGACACATGACTTTGTCTGGTAACAGCCCTGAACTGAGCAATGCTACATGTGCCATACATGCAAGTGAATTAATCCAGAAATTCTTAAACCTCCTCAATATCCTGGGAACTTTTATTCAACCAGACATTCAGAATTTTTAGTAACTTAATGAAAATAATTCGACTTGTGAAAAGTATGGGCTTTTAACACAGAGAGTAACTCTGAGATTATTTGATGTTATTTATTAGATGTGAAATTTTGTGACGCTGCCTACCAACTCATGAGTTTAAGAGAATTTATATTTACCCAGTGCCATTTCCAAACAATTTTACTGAATATAAAATTGCTCAAAGCCAAGTGTTACACGTTTTGTGACTGAAAGATGGTTTGTTCAGCTGCCAGTTTTGTAAAGCTAATGTGGGTTCTTCTACTACCTGGCCATCACCAGGCCTGAGAGTAAAGACCGTGCTGTGAAAACAAGAGCTGGAAATCCCTTCTCCCAGCTAATTCTGTCCTCAGTTATCTGGTTACTTTCAACTAATGAGCCTTATCTGCTCTCCCAAAGTTTTAAATCTAATCTGCTGTGGTTGAATTCTGGATTATAACAATGTGACCGAGAGTAATAATTACCGACTTCAGTAATCATGATTATTTTTAAATTCATTACACTTTCATGATCTTGCTTTTACATACCACATTAAAGGTATATACAAAATACTATTTTTATATATGTTGTTTGTGAGTTTGCGTGCTACACTTGAAATGTATGGATTGGGGGGGGAATTATTATCTAATTCAACAGGACTAGTGAGCATGGGCCCAAGCCCACAGGTCTTGTTCACTCCAGCCTTGTATAATGCTAGCAAGAGCTTGAAGTGTTCTTCTAGCTGGAGTTCAACCCAATCTTTATATTCATCATGAAACCAAAGTCTCAGTATTAAAAAGGTAAAGATGCTCAGTTTCTAACATTGTAATGCTGTTTTTAATGGACAGGTGGGCTGTTCTACAGGATAAGTATAACTGTCTTTAGTTCCAACTCCAACGCAGAAGTGAAAGTACAGGATGTGGTTGCAGAATGGGTAAGTTACATTTTCTTTCCTGCGTGATTGCATGTATGAATCTGCCCCGTTGATGTATCAATGTGAAAAGGAAACAAAAGAAAGAATACCAAATAAATGCTTATATTAATATGTGTTCTCTGAAGATCTTTCTGTTCTTGCTTTGTGCAGTAATGGAGTCCTATCTAGCTGGGGTTATTAGGCACTGTAGGTAAAATTTTGAAATGTCTCCACTATACAAGTCAGCTTCTTAAGAAATACAGATACTAACTGAGATTTTGGAAAGTGTGGAGAACCCAGAATTGTCCACTGAAAGAGAATCATGTCCAAGTTCCAACATCACTATACAGAGTGAATGTTTTCTCCCCAAATACTAACATGGTTTTGAAGTTATATTGTAATAGAAATAACAAAAAAACCCAGGCAGTGTTCATTTGTGTGAGACAATACACTTTTCCAATTTACCCTAATATTCTCTACTTCGGAAGTCTTCTGCCACAGGTCAGTTGTTTGGGTTTCTAGTAGCCCTGGCTTTTCAGCCAATTTTAGCAGACATAAGCTCTCCTTCCTGAGCCCTCTGGATGGAGAATTCTTGAAGTTCCTGCCTCTGAATGCTTCTGCCTGCATACATATATTCTCTGTCCTGTTTGATAGTTCATATAGGGACAATCACACAATCTGTAATCAGTCTTTATACCAGCTACTTACATGAAAATATGATGCCATAAATATATGGCAATTATTCCGTATTTTACTTTAAGTAAACCTGGAGGCTTTCAGCTTTCAGAAGCTAAGGCAGAGAAGCCACCTATAGTCACCTACAAACCAGAAATACAGCCATTCTCACCTGGCAAGGCTTTTCTCTTAGAAGCAGTAGCCAGCAGAACTACACAGGTGCCTGAGCCAAAGAATCCCAAAAGGTCTCACTTGGCCCTAGCAGAGTATGCAAAAATGTCTCCCGGGGGAAAACTGAGCAGCCATTTCCCACTCAGAGTAAATGGTACAAAGGTCTGGAAAAAGATGATCATAAGGTTGTAGGCTTATAGGTGAAAAGTGACCCTGTAGTTTTATCAGTAAATCTTTTCTAATCAAAGCGTTTCTGAGAAATGGAAAAGTGCAGCATCCTGTGCACTCACCTATTCACTGTGTCATGACCCTGTAGAGATTTCCTTCCATCAGTAAAAAAGCCCACATCTCTCACTACCAGTTGTACATCTAATATAACAATCACCTCACTGATATCAGAGTGTTCTCTTTGCTTTGAAAAACTGAAAGGGACTTCTCAAGGGAGAGAAGGGTCAAATTCTAACTCTTTTTTAAGCAACAAAGAGCCCCATTAACATCTCACCATTCATATGATCAATGTCTTCCTGTTTTTCAGCTAAACCGTACTTTCCAGAACTGGAATTACACTGTGTATGTGGTCAATATCAGGTAAATGAAGGGAGAAGAAATTTATGGTATGTTCCTTTTGAGAATCAATCCACCCTAATTAATGTTTATTTCTTTTATAGCGTCCACCCTGGCTCCATAAAAGAAAGAGCAAGAGAAAAAAGAAGTATTAAAAGGTGACATTTTTAAAGACATTTTCTTGATAGAGGCAATGGCTGCTATTACAAGTGGCTTTACAACAGTCTTTATTGTTATTGGATTCATTGTTTGTTATTGAGCATATGCTGCCAGTCTGTAAATATATGACTGCTGTCGAGCTGAGCGCTCTGATGTGCTCAGAAACCTAATACTGGTTATCATGTTTGTTTTGGTTTAAATCTACTTAGCCTTAATCCACAACAGATCATTTCTTTCAGAGCTAAGGTTTCATCTGTCACAAAACTGAATAGCTGTATCATACGTATGTGGTATGTCACACCCAGCTTACGTTAACAACAAGCTTTGGTACGCTGGCATCTACCCACTGTCACTGCATTTATTCTCTTGAACCAGAGCCTCTTCATTTAACAGACACCTTACTAGATGCGAAACACTGGAAACTCATGGTAGAATTGAGAGCCAAACTAGTGTGAGTTAAACTATTTACCATATGCTCTCATTTCCTGACTTCTCCTGGGCTCAAAGGCACTGGAGTTGGGACAGCCTCAAAGGCAGCCAAAGAAATTTGGGTGGGTTACACCCCCTGAAAATCTGGTCTCACAGGATTTCTTTGAAAGCAGCAGCCTGATATCTGTGGGACGTATGGGGAGGGAATGAACCTTAGGACCAAGTTAAGGAGAGGAAATGAAAATGTGAGTAGTCATGTGAGGAAGGGGGAACAAGTGGGTATGGGATGTTTCCGTTTGCAGTGTAGGCAAGAGTTCGTAGGAAAGGACTTTAACTGCTGACTCTTGAGAAATGCAATGATGACACATGGACTTTTTAAGTACAGAGATAGCCCAGGATTCACAATTTACCATGAGGAAGTAGTTACTGATGCTTCCAGTGTTCTACGGAGTTTACCTAGACATGAAAAGATTTGTAAAAGGCTCTATCTCCTTCCCACACACCCACAGCAGAAAGACAGCTTTTATTGGCAAAACCATTTAACTGGTGTAGGATAAACCCAGTCTCTGAATGGGCTATTTTGCTGCTTGACCTACATTTACAGTAGGGTGTAGTGATGTGGGTGGGATTTTTTTTTTCACACTTCTAAATGATACACTTATGCCAGCAAAACCTTTTAAGTGGAGACCTTGCCTCAGGTCTTACTAACAGTACAAGACTGCTGAGGAATGTAAAACTTTTCCCATCTTTATTGCTACATCTTTTACCAGGCTAGTAGCCCAGCTTGTCAGCATCTGTTCTCCCCTAGAACGAACACCTTATTTCTTCTCATCTCACTTGCCCACCATCCTGTCCTCTGGACTTTGTTTCTTCTTTCCAGCCTATAAAAAAGGAGGTGAAGAGGGAGAAATTATGCTAGTAATTCCTCCTTTCCTTTCCTTTCCTTTCCTTTCCTTTCCTTTCCTTTCCTTTCCTTTCCTTTCCTTTCCTTTCCTTTCCTTTCCTTTCCTTTCCTTTCCTTTCCTTTCCTTTCCTTTCCTTTCCTTTCCTTTCCTTTCCTTTCCTTTCCTTTCCTTTCCTTTCCTTTCCTTTCCTTTCCTTTCCTTTCCTTTCCTTTCCTTTCCTTTCCTTTCTTTCCTTTCCTTCTTTCCCCTTCCCCCTTCCCTTCCTCTTCCCTTCCTCGCTTTCTGACATACAGTGGATATAGCACTAAATTACTTCTAATACTATGTCACTGTTATGGGGAAGCAACCCTATTCCTATTTACTTTGTTCATCATATGTAATTTCAGAGTCAATGGAATTGCATGTTTCAAATATGTCACGAAATATTACAAGGGAGGCCTGGCCTAATGAGAAACTAGTCTTCTCATGGGCTCTAGTGCATTTTATGTCAAAGCCAAATGGCATTTTGTTATGATTCTAAATAATTTAGGATAAATGCTAATCATGTCACAAACAATGTTAGTGTTCTCCAAATAATCATGGTTATTGCGCAGTGCATGTTTTCTTAGAAAGGAGAAAAAAAAGAAAAAAGAGAAATCAAGATTCTACCCAACCTAGAAACCCAGCTGGGGCAACACAGGGATAATTAACAATTTAATTGAGCTATATAATACGTGACTGACAAATGAAAATTACTCTTTTTATACACCATGTACGCACAAATACGTATATAGAAGTATACGTGCACATATATATACACAGGATTTTTTGGCTGTTTTCAGTGTATTTTTTGTGTCTTGCATATATTTCACACATCATTTACCTCTTACAGTCGAAAAAATTCAGAAAATTTGATGTTCTCCCAGCTTTAGGTCTTCTTAGTATATGTCTATCGCCGTACATTGCTTCCCTTCTAAAAGAAGGATTTTCTTCTCAGTAGTCATCAGTGTTCCTGGGTTTAGTCACCCAGTTTCCAGTTGTCTGATGTTCACACAGCTGTTTCCAGATTTTTGAAAGAAAGAAATCTGTTGAATTTCTGGAAATCCAGAGAGTAAACTTTTTTTTTCCCTGCTACTTCCTGATCATTGCTTTCCAGATACTTCGTTAGGTTTTACACTTTCTTGGATTTGTTCTGGGTAGGTTTCTAAGGAAATCCTAGAAGATACGAGAGTAACATTTTGGGGTACAAAAAATTAACACGTTACAGGTTGGAAGTTTTCAATCCCTGATGGAAGTAGTGTTAATTTCTCACCTACTCACGTGATCCACTGAAATGTTGTGGCTGAGTGCTTGTTTGTAACTTGCTCAAAGTGTGATTTCATACAGTTTCTATTAATTAAATATTCCAGTAAATTATTTCTGTGAATATTTATTTCTCAATTTTGGATAATCAACAATAAGTCTCTTGCAGTTTTATACATTCCACTATTTCCCATAGTTTTTAAGTATTTCTTATTCCATTTGCCTTCTTGTTAATCTGAACAGAATTTCACTCTATAGTGAAGACCTAATCCATAAGTATCATGGTCTTAACTTTATCTTTTACAGAAGTCTAACTTTTACCAATCTAACTCTCTAAACCTTATCTGTATTTTCTGAATTTTCCACAAGATTATAGCCTTCTTATTTTTAAGACACTATCATTATTCTTTAAAATGCTTTTTGAGAAGTTTTCCTTCTCTTTGCATGAATTCATATTCTTATTGAGACTGCATCTTTTCTAACTACCTTTTGGATTAGTATTTTATATAGCAGTTAAAAAAGAAACAGCCAAACAAACAAAACACAAACCCCACAACCTTTCTCCACTTTTTCTATACATTTTGCCTTGCTTCACCCCTTATTTACCACCCTGCTACCTTATCAAGGAACTTCTGTAATCGGTCTCCCCACCTAGTCTTCTTGCAAATGAAAGAGGAAGAATCGCTAGAGAGAGAATGATTCAGAGAAGAAATAGAAGCTGGAAGTGGGAGGTAGGAAGCTGGCTTTTTTTGGCACAGTAAAAATAGGTGTTTTCCAAATAAATATTTTAAACTGTACTGCATTCTGGAGAAGAGCAAAACAAAACAAAAATATGAAAGTGGATTGTTATTCTTTCATTGCTGTGCCTTATGAGCTGGAGAAATCCTCAGTACACTGTGCTTATTATGTGTTTATGTGTATGGTGATGAGAGACAAATAGAGTGCCAAGTCCAAAAGTGCATATTATTATCAGCACCTTTAATAACATGAGATCTCTGGATGACAGCAGTATGTCAAGATAATACTTTGGTCGAATATTAACTATTTTAATAGACATTATTTTATCACAGCTATACTTGACTTCATGCCTGTGTTTAATTTTTTCCTCTGGTCATGCTGTTTCCATCTCTTAATGAGAGCAGCTGTTCAAAATAAAGTAGACAGTAGTTCAGAATGGGCTATGGATATAGCTGTTGCTTTGTCCTCCATTATTTTGCGCAAACCCTTGAAAGTGAAGCCAACTTGTGTTCTTTATGTAGATAAATCATGAATGTGTGTATTTCTTTCATTTATTCTTTGCTTTTTATGACACTGTACTGTTGTCCTAACTTTCTGTGACTACTGCTGCTTTTCTCAGAAGGGTCCTACTGTTCCTAGGTCTTGTAGGGCTGCCTCAGTAAGGGAATTGGTTTTTATTAAACAGCTCAGCTCCCCTGATAAGTCTTTCTTTTTTTTCTTTTTTGGTAAGCAATTTTGAGAATTCAGGCTCCAATTAATTTGTAACCTTTTCTCCACTCAACATACAACTAAGATTATGCTTACGCCAGCTTCTAGTACTTCGATTGTCACAATTTTGGCCTATTTACTGTGTTCAGTTGCTTCTGCTATGTGAAACAACATTAATTTTAGTACTGTTAGACAACTCATCCAAGTTAAAAAACACAGTGGTAGCAATCTGTCTAAAGACCACTAAAATTAAACAGAAATGCCTTCTTCCAGGAATGAAAATAGAGAGGAAAGCAGGAAATCAGAGAGGCCCATGCCCAATCCTGCTTTTCTGAAGTCTGTGGGGGTTTTGCCATCAGTGGATGCTGTGCTGCTTAATGGAAAGTTTAATGCACTTGGATAAAACTTAAACTAATTAGATTGTGTAATAGTTTCAGACAGAAGTTAGCAACATCAGAGCAGCATAATTTTGCTTTTATAGCCCTAAGTATCTTTACTGAGTAAAGAAAAATGGGCAAAGCATTAGGCTTTTGCATTCTTCGTAGATTACTTCAAACTATTAGTTATTAAATAATAATGCTATTCTTGTTATAAATGAAGTGAGGCTTTAAGAACAACTTGGAACTGGCCTGCCTCTACTCCCCCTAACTTCAGATTCAGTGTTACCAAAGGCAGCAAGGGACAGCTTTGACCAGCGCTGAGAAACATTTTAAAATACCACCCCGCATATGTTATGTGTAGTATTTCCACTTGGAAAACTGACCAAAAAGGGCCAAGCAGAAATCCACAGGTTTCTCCACGGTGCCCTGGTGGCACCTTGTGTCCATGACCTGTAGAGAAAGCCTTCATCCCAGATGGTGGAATTTGGGAATTCTTCCCAAATGACTGAAGGGTGATCCTTTCTTAGTCTCCTGCTGACGCTGCCTGCTCTTGATCCAACTTTCAATGACTTTGTCTGTCTTGCCGCTGACTTTAACTGGATTTAGTCTAGGTTTAACATTGTCAGAGATCATTTTTAGGAACTGGGCAGTCAGGTTTTCCTTGTTAGGAACATAGCATAACCAAAATTTGTTTCAGCAAAGACCAGCTGTTGAAATGAGAGGGATTCCAGCCCTTTCTGTTTTGCTTTTCTGCTACATTCCCTAATAAAGAATAGTCTTCATACCAAATCATTGCATATTACAAGTGCTTTCTGTTGAAAAGCCACAGTTGTTTGTATTCCCACACCAGATCTGCAAGAAGAAGCAAGGCCCAGGGACACAGAGGCATTACAATGCTGCCTGCAGCACTGTTCTAATACAATGGCCATTAACTTACAAGGAAGGCTTAGCATGCTTTTATTTTTAGTAGTCCAAAAAGGTAGCTGCAATTTTTAGTTTTGTGTCCTGAAGTATCAGATTTTATTTTTTTTTCTATAACATCACTTTCTGCTGAGAAAGGAACCTCTTCATCCTTGGTATTGATTTGACTGTGTCTATTATGCCCAGTCCTATTTTTTTTCTGTCTGTTCTGAACTTTTTAATGGTATCACAGTCAAAATCACCTCATATAAATGTTTATCCACATCTCAGATGCCATTGTAGAATGCTTTCAATTTCCTTCTACATTTGTATCTCTTTCTTTCTCTGCATATTTTCTAACCTGTCTGCTGTTTGTATTATGTCTTCGCTGAGTGACTTATGCAATAGTCAGCTCCTTTTCTGTCTGTCCAGTTAACGTGAAGAAGTTAATAGTGTTTACAGGTGACTGTGTGGTCTTACCCATACTGCCAGTCTTGAGTGATAGCTGCTTATCTTCAAATCCAGCATAACAGCAAGATAGGTAAAGAATGTAATGCTGACATCTTAAAACTTATTTAAATATCCCAGGATAGTTAGGAATTAAATTCCCAGTGACTTCTAGTGGAAATTTAGATTCTCTGAATGCTTAGATTCTTTAAAAATGTAATTTGTTAAAGTTTGATGAACACAATAATTCATCATTAATTCAGCCTGCCTAGTACAACTGAAGCAAGAGGAAAAATATGCATTGGTTGCTGTCAACCAGATATCTTCAGGTATGAGACAGTCTGTGCTGCATGGTTCACATGGTTTGTTAATCCTTCCTTCAGGCTCCTCGCATCGCGTAGCAGCGAGACCACAGCCCGTGTGTAGGCACACTGTCCTGGAATAGCTCTGAGTCACACTGCCGGAGAAGAAAGCCGTCTTTGTGGGACGCACCATGGCAGGGCAGGCACCCCCACTGCTGCCTGGGCCTCTGATGAGGACGCAGCTTTGTAAACTCCTCTCTCTGAGCCAGCTTAGCCTAAAAGGACAAAGTGGGATAGACATCCATCTTTCCCTGCTTTCCTGCTTGCTCCAGGTGTCACCATTTCAGTCGAAAATAAAGAGAGGCATAGCTGTCACCACTGTGTTTATCTATACCACAGTCCATTATTTTGTATTGACAGCAGTGATATTAGCAGTACAGGTTATTCTAGGTGATGTGTCAGTTGTAATTGATGACTGCTGCAAGAATCTATCAGCTTTTATATGGCATACAATAAAAGATGTAAGGTTGGATGTAGCAAATCCAGTCACAGAAGCAGTGCATGGCAGTGTCGCCATTTATCTGAGTCCAAGGATTTTGTTCTTTACCATTAAAATGTTTTCCTTGTGGGATCTGAGTGTGTTCAAAAGTGGAAGGAAGTACTCAGCTTCATATTGCGTCACCTGTCAAGTTAAAAGGTATTTATTTACTTTGGAAAGATAGCATGAGTCATCCTGAAAAGTTTATAGAAATTGTTTTCATCATAATATGGAACAGGCTCTTATTACACAGTATACATAACTTGTGCTCTACGAGTTTTGCAGAAAACGAGTAACAAAGTGGTTTAACAGATTATTTTTATCAGTGCTTCATAATCAATATTTTCTATGTAATTGTTCGAGATAACCATAACCAGTTCTACCTCATCTATCATTATCCCTTCTGTTTTCTTGCCATTATCCCTCTGCACAGTTATGGGTACTAAATATAATTTTGGTTAGTTGGGAGTCCTGCAATAGGCAGCATAGTTATAGCGGTGACTGTTCACTTATGACTTCTGTTTTGCAGCCAAAGTGCTGAGGTAGGGAGTGGCATAAGTGTATTAAGTTTTCCTCCTCTGAAGTAAAGGGAATAGATGAGTGAAGCCAGGATCTTTTAGGAAAGATGGTTAAGTGCCAGGAGACTCTGGGGCTGAAGTACTGGAGGGCTGAAGGAATTGGCAATCTCATAGGCAATTTCCATGCCTCTGCTAAAAATAAATGCTGTAATAAATTTGTGCCTCGTAATATATCCGCAGTATAAAGCAAAAGACTACTAACGCACATCTACCCTACTGAGTCTATTGCCATATGTTAAACACTCCAGGGAGACCAAAGGAGTGTTAGGAGTAACTCAGTATCTCTGGGAGCAGGGGAGGAGTGACCTGACCAGGGAGAGCTGCAATTTCCATGCTAAAATACTAAAATACATCCATTGGGGAATAAACAAGCCAAACCAGCAGACAGTCACATTTTTATCTTATTCTCCAGCAACATGTTACCAGTAAAACAGCATATATGAAAAGAAAAAATAAAAGTATACTGGTGCTTAACAACAACAATAACCAAAAAACCCAAATAAACATCACCACCACCCCCCCAAAAACAAACAAACAGAAAAAAACAAACCACAACACCATGCATGCACAAACAAACCAAACCAAACCAACAAACAAACACCCCACAACAACAACAACAAAAAAAAACATGAACAACCAGGGACAGTGTATATTTATTTACTTATTTCTTTACATCTGCAACAGTGAAACGTGTGGAGTATTTAGTTCACATTCATTATTTCTTTATGAGGTTTGGGCTTTGCTTTTCTTTTTTTATTTTTTTCCTAGACTGAGAGGTTGTTTTGTAATGCCAGCACTTTTAATGACATTTCACTAGCAAGAGTAATCAGAATTAATGTTTGGAGTTATTCAGTTTTCAGAATGATGTCTGACAGAAAAAGGGTTAAATCTAGCATCTAGGAGCAACATCTGTACACTAAGCTGTATATTTATATTGTACCAAAGTAGGCATCTTTGGAAAGCACAGCTCTGAGCTGTCATCATGGGGATGTCTTTCTGGAAGATTTTTGGAAATGAAGCCCTAGTCTGTCTAGAAAGGGGTACCTGGAAACCCTACTAGCCCTTACACAGCAGCCCTAAAGATATTTTTCTCCTACTCTTCTACAAGTGAACCACAAGATCTTGCTGCTGTTTCCTTGCACTGGGGGCCACCGGTGAAAGCAGCTTTGTTCCATGTGTGCCCTGTTCCCTCCGTGTGTGCTGCTGCTTCCCAGGCTGCCAGGAACCGCTCACACACCGGGAAGGTCTGTCTTTATTCACGCTACTGGGTATCCAAGGGCAAGGCGAAGATGAAGACAGCCCAAAGCAGGCTTGCTTTTTCCTTTTTTCCACATTTTGGCTCCCATGGAGATCCAATGTTCCATTCTTCAATGGCATCAGCTCCTACTAGCCAGAGCCAAGCAATGCTCTTGGGTACCAACATATTATCTTCTCCAACATGTGTTTTCTGTGCCCCGGGGGGAAATTTTTGAGCCTTCCACTCTGGGCTGCTTTGCTGTGTCCTGTTAGAAGTGCTTTTCTGTTAATTATTTCTCTTCCAGAAAAGCTATGTTTTTGGACAAGGGTGGGGACTGTTTTATTTCTCTCACAGGAAATAAACTTGGGCTCTTTGAACTACTTTTTATGCCCAAGAAAGTAGCAGTGGGCTACAGTACAAAACAGCTATTACTTCTCAAACTTGAATTATTCATCTGAGCAACTAGACTTTCCTAATGAGGACTAAAAGTCTCAGAAGTGTGTCAGGGTGTTTTTCACTCCATCAAAATTTAGGCATTTAAATGCTAGGCATCTGTTCTTTGTTGATCTTCTAGTTTTCCTCTGTAATCAGTGGAGAGATAGACCTTCTAGAGGATAACTTGTCCCATCCTGACAAGTTTTGTAAGGTGTGATGAATCAGCTCTTAAGTTCCTAAGCCATCAGCAAACAGATTTTTTAATTTAATTAGGGTCCATTTAGAACTCGCAACTTTTTGCTTTCTTCTTTTAATATCTTTTTTAAAATCTAAATCCTCTGAAAATATTCCTTAGCTCTTTTGATGAGATGCTTCTTCAATTGGAACTAGAGGATGAAATTTCCCAACCATACTTTCTTGTCATGGTCCTATATATATATAATTTACAGATAATGGACAACATTATCCTGGTGACACTGTTCCATATTCAGAAAACCAGAGTTTGTCATATATTTTTATTTCCACACATCTGGCCTCTGGTGTTCTGACTCAAACACTTGGATAATTTTTCTCGCAGTTTTGGGGTTTTGGCTCTTCTGGTTTATAATGCTACCAATAACATCAATTTGGAAGAGGAAGAAATCCGACAGAAGCTCATAAGTAATAATGGGACCATGGAAGGAGGATATCGTCTTCATAGTGTAGATGTTGATCCAGTGGGTAAGTAGTTTTCAGCTTTGTTACATAATAGATATTGTTTGTTTGTCCATAAATAAGCATCATCTGTGTTAAATAATAATCACACATTTCTGAACAGTATAACTGTTTCAAATTTTTAATTGTCCCTTTAAGTCTCATTGTTGCACTAATACCAGAGAGCTGTGCTCAAGATATCTTTTCTAACACAAACACAGTTGTCCAGATTGCTTTAGTCGGTGTTGTGCTGTCTGGTTCAAAGAAGCTGGAACAGACCCTGACAGCTCCTCTGGTAGTTTGAGGATAAAGAAATGTGATTTACAGCCAGAGCTATAACAAGACATTTTGGACCTCCAAGGCCCCTCATGGCCACTCCTCGACCCTGTTGTTTGTGCCTCTGCCAACTGCCACCCTTAATCAATCTCCTCTTATCTCTCGTCTTTTCCCATCCAACTTCTTCCAGAGACTGCCCTTCCTTTGGGAGGGAGGAGGTGGGTGCTGGTGCAGTGCAAGTGGGTGCAGCGTGTGCAGTCAGTCCTCTCTCCTGAGCAGCAGCAGTATGTGTTGTACCCTGCTGTGCACCCCTCCATTGGCACTACTCTATAGATAACAAGCAAGCATTTCATCTGAAGACAGATTTATGCTGTAGACTGGTTGATATGCTAAGGACAAGAAATGGAAGAGGATCAGATGAAGGAACTTAGTGTCAACACTTATATATTTTTATTTTTACAGAAAAATGTTTAGCTGAAGAAAACCCTCCAAACTATTTTTGGCCAGATACCAGACCAACTGTGACCAACTTCACATTATGTTATGGGAGCTCGGTTCAGACTGCATCAAGAACCTGGTGGGTGTTTAAAAATCTGAGAAGCTGAGAGCTTCAGTGGCAGCTTTCTGGTTACATAATTAAACTGCGTCCTCCATAATGGTTGCCATTGCCTGGTATTGTATTTCAGGAAGATGATATCTATGCTGTGAGAGATTATGTGTGTGCAGTAAGAGTATGTACTTAATTGGTAAGAAAAAAAAATGAACTCACCACTTCTGTAAGGCATATGAAATCCCACAATTAATATATGTTCAAAGTGACTATAAAAATACCACCTTCTTACAGAATGAAACTGCTTTCTTCAAGTCAGGATGTTTATGTTACCAAAACATAAGCTTCACATTTGTTACCACTCTGCTACTACTATCTTACTTGTATAAGAAATTCTCAACAAAATTTTCTGGAGATGTGTATTTGATTTAATCCAGAACCTCTCATCTTGTTAAGGGAAAGTAAAATAAATCCTGTAAAACAAGCATTTTGCCATTAGTTAGTCATAATTAAAGGTGGGGATAATCTTTTGCTTAAAGATTTGAACTTGTGTTTTTGAGGTTTAGGATGCATTTTCATTAATGTAGCCTTTCTTTGTGAACATCTACAAAAGACTTATACTTTGTATTTCTATTTCTTTTTTTCAAAGTGAGAATATTACCACTTCCTTTGATATATTACCTAAAGAATATGGCTTTGATCTCCTTTAAGTGCTTTGAATACGGCTATGATGGAATATGGAATATAAATTCATTTTTCAGTATTTAGGGTGATCACCATTAAACACAATATAGTAGTCTCATCCGCCCACATTGTATCTGGAACATGTTCTGAGAAGACCAGATCTCTTACTTTCTGAAAAAACTATATGGCAACATGGATATGAATCAGCTTTGAGGTTCTGTGCCAAACAGGAAAGCAACCAGCATTATGTTTAACTAGCTCACTTCCTCAGTCTCTTAATCTTGTACGAGAGTTGCTGGATTCTGATTGACCAACTTTTGTTGTAGAGTAGTGCAGAAGTCAAATTGTTTCAGTGTCAGAGCCTCAGAATCATTAAAAATTAAGGCTTCTGGCCTTTGCTGCCACAGTATTTCTTATCTTTATTGTTCATTTGTGGTCTACACAATGCCATTGATTGTCCATGTACAGAACTTCTCATAAAAAATACTACAATGTTCTGCACTGTGCTATGCTTGCATTGTCTCTGCCTGCACCAGCCTTTACAAATATGGAGCACAGGTGGGGTGTGTTAGGAGAGAAGAAGCAGCTCTTCTACTGGTCTCTTCTAGTCCTGTGCATTGCAGAATAGAAGGTTACCTGCTAGTGTGCTGTTATAACAAAGCTGATCAACTAAGGAATAACTTTGTTCTATCATGTCCTCAGTGGAAGGATGATTTTTTCACATTATCCATCCTGCCTCTGTCATACTATGATAACATGATTTTATTTAAAGAAAACTGAGGCAAAAAATTGTATTTAATTTTGAACACATATCTGGGTATTTTGCTATGGTAACACTTTCTAAAAAAAGCATTTTGAAAAAAAAAAATCTTTATATCTGCCCCTCAGCTTGTAGCTGGATCTGATGGTGACCTACCCTAGTTTTCATGGGTGACATAACGTTGTATCTCCACAAAGCTCCTGTGCATGTTCTTCAGAGGGGTATTATGCCAGCTATTGACTTGATCAAAGCAGTTTATATCAAAGGGATGTTATAGAAACAGCATCTGATAGGCCATAACTGTTTGTGTCAACATTTGAGTCTCCTGAAATACAAGGCCAGAATTTCCACTGATGTTTATAAAATCAGAACTGGGGTTTCTCTTGGCACTATCACTTAACTGATCACGTATTTCCATTGTCAAGCATACATATTTCATTTCACTAGGGCCCATGTTGCTAGGAAAGTTGGGAACTGAGAAGAGTGGACCACTGTTAACACTTACAAAAGAATAATTTACATAATTTTGCTATCGTATTTCATGTAAATTTTGTAATTTTTCCTCTTTAGCTATTTGGCTCTGCATAATTATACATCATACTGGGGCCAGCCTGATCTTAGAAATTGCACAGGTGAGTATATTGATATTGGTCTTTGGCTAAAGGAATAGTTTTGTAGACTTTGGTTACTGCTTACTGTAAGAAAGTTATATTAAGGAAGAATATCTTCCTCCTTTATGCTAAATTGTTTAAAATCTTTCTAAAAAAATAGTGCAAAGTAATTATTAATATTCTGGGGAAGTGGACCAAGTTGAACTCAGCCTACCCAAGAAAAGGTCTGGATACAGATTAGTGAAATAAATGAAGCTCTTCATGTAATTTAAACAAAAATAGAAGCAGTTTGTATCTTGCCTCAATATGATATTCAGGTTCAGACAAATTTTTAAATGTTGCAAATGCCTATAGGTGCCAGTGGAAAGACTACCACTCTCTTCACTGGGTTATGATCAGACGTTTTCAGATTTATTCTCAGTTTGCAAAATACCTCTTGATGTCATTCTGGCCTTAAAGGAGTGCTAAAATAAATAGACAACTGTTTTATGGCTCCTGTTTTTTACTGCCAGAGCTAGTGAGGAGAATGATACTCTCATAAGTAATTCCAAGCACCTACAGTAAGCTCCTGTTCTGAATTGCTTTCTTGGAGAAGCCTCTTTTTCTTTCTTCACTGACAGGTGGGTCCTAGGGAACATGACTACCTGACTTAGATGATTGAGTATATGCAGCCAGGCTATATGAAAACATTGTTGCATATAAAATGAACATTCTACTGTACATGTGGCAAAAGCTGTACTATAAAACACAACATTAAAAAGACCCAGGCAATTGCAGACTAAAGAAGGCTGATCTTTCAAAACCTTACTTCTGAATTCCAATAAATCTCAAATATTTTGATGCTGTAAAACATTAGTACTTAAACTAGTTTTCTATCCAGCTGGTATCAAACTTACATTTTAACAAGAGATTTACACTAATGTTTTGCCATAGGATACGCTATCAACCTTTACTTACCAGGAAGATTTTTCTCATGAAATTTGTTTGTTGTGCTTGCCAACCCTCTGAGTAAGAGTGCAGTTCTCTGAAGGAATCAAAACATTTACAATGGGGTCAGACTTTCTCCCTAAAGCTTGGAAGAGGGAATATTTTGCCTGTAATAGTGACTTTGGATGCATTTGTTTCACTTCAAGAGTGAAACTGGTTTTCCCAGTGAAAAAAAAGGAGTACCACAGAATGTGCTCTAGATTTCAACAATAAGGATAAATATTTGTATTTCTGAGTTACTTCAGAACTGATATGCATTATTTTCTCTTTTTACTTCTTTTCACGTGTACACTTACAGAAAATGCAGCTGATATAGCCAATCAGCTTCTGAATCTCACTGGTGAAGGGCAGCAGCTAACCTCAGACAAAGTAAATGATGTTGTGCAGAAGCTCAAAAAAATTGTGAACGATGAAGAAATTGATGAATCTCTGGGTTCTACTGTGGTGACAATTTTTTCCAATATTCTAACCAGTTCAGACAGTGTATTGGCAGCATCATCTTCAGAGTAAGTATTTCTGCATTTCAGACAAGCTTTAGAGAAAACCTGCACGGTTGGAAGGATCCGTCTTTCCATATATAGACAAACAATTCAAACTTTCCTGATTTCCATCAAAAAGAATTTTCCAAATAAGGTATACACATTTTCCTTCTTGTACTAAAATTAATGTGCATGACAAAGTATTTGGATGGAAAAGAAGTCTCCTGATATATGACACAGCATAGATTTAAGTATTGTTGGAATTTTATTTCAAAAGCAGCAATATGTAGTTAGTTCTGTCAATCAAGAGCTTCTGTTTTCCACAGAGGTACATAAATTTACAGCCTGCCAGTCTCCTTGTGAATACACAGATGGGTGATAGAAACATAGTAAAAATAAGAGGATCATCTCAAGTGTAGAGAGCATTTGGAGCAGAGTGGGTTTTTTCTCTGTATTCATTTTTTAGAATAATCTTATTTCTGTTTTTAGAGCTCTAAAAACTATCGATACCTTGGCTTTAAAGATCCAGTTCACCGGACCATCCATGAGTATTTCCACACGAAACCTTGCACTTGGAGTGTCTTCTGTAAATTCAACTTCATTCAAAGGTGGTTCTTTCAGTGTCAGTCCACAGAATAATGCATCTGATTTCCAGGTATGGAGCAAGCATACATGAAATGTGCCTGTTGTTCCCAGTGTGTTTACTCTGGTTTCTATAAAGCCACTTCCAACTCCCAGTTCTCCCCCTACTTTCTGTTTCTTTTTTCCTGCAATTGTCCAAACAGATTAATGTAGTATCTCCTTGAGTGACAGGAAACCCAGATAAACTCATATGTTCCATATGGATGAAAAGTAATTTGCTTACAAATCCAGAACAGACTTTATCCTTTTCAGTTTTTTTCTTTTTAATAATGAAAAGGGAAAGTAATCTTTAACAGTCTGCTCTATTACCCATTACCCACTAGCTAACCATCCGTTAAAGCATTTCAGATTTAAAACAAGACACCTAATGTCTACATGTCTACATGTAAATTTCTGACAATACAATAGGTGTTCAACCTTCCAGTAGAGTTTATTCACCTATTGCTAACAGTGACCTAAGGCTGATAACAGTTTTCCACACGCAGGTTGATAGGCTTGTGCCATTTGGGATGTTCGAGGCTGTTCAAGGCATGCTTGTGGAGCTTGACCAGCCTAGACATCAAAATTAAAAGAAACACAGATAATTCAAAACACAGAATGATCTCCAGTCCTACCGTATCTAGACAGGCTGCTATAGTTAAGACATTTGTCATCACCTCAAAAATATTTTTTCTTCCTTTTTCATAAAAAGAAAGGCTCAGACATCTAAAAGCTATGAAATAACATTTGAGGTGCACATGAGCACCTTTTGGGATATTTCAAAGGTTCTGTTGAAATCAGTAGCAATAAGGTGCCTAGACTTTTAAAATTTCACTACATGCCTCTCTGCATCTTATGGCACCTCAGTGCTTTTAGCTCTCTTCTTAATGAACCTCAACAGCTGATTGTTCTTTGATGGTTATCAAAGGAATGTTTCTCTGCCAGATTTCATCCTGTATTTATGAAAAGAGGAAAGGAAAAATTCTGAAGTCAGGTTTGGGATGTTCGCATGTATAAAAAGAGTTACCATCTGTGGCTTGAGGACATCCAGGAATTTTCTTGCTCTGGAATCATTTGTTACAGCACTGTCTAAATAATCATAAAATCCAAACTTTGTCAAATTATAATGTTCCTATTGGAACATGAGTTTGTTCTCAGACACTTACATTTCCAATGGCTGAATGAGAATTCTTAGCATCCTTCCTACCAGAAAAGTCTGCAGCAGCTGTAATTGCCTTTTATATTTTCCATGCCTATTAGGAATGATACTTGCTATCCCTGCTGGAGGGAGATTCCCTTGTGAAAGCCCAGGTTTTTCACCAGTGATGTGATGATCTATTTCAGGCTCATCAGGGAGCATTAAACTCTTCGAGCTGTATGTCAGAATGTTTCCAGATTTTATTTCATTTTTTTTTTATTAAAGTAGAAATCAAGCAAATGTATCCATGGCAATTTGGAAAGATTCTATTTCAGTCCCCTGTGTCTTTGTGTTTCTTGCCAAACCTTTGACTAAGTTAGGTTTTGGTGATTCATATTATTAAATTGTTCCTGTAATATATCCATACTTCTTTATAGAAGCCCCTTCCACTCTATTTGCTGACAATACCTAATAGGACATCTTTAAAACAAACACTTTCTGTTTAATATGGCAGGATAATCCTTTGAAAACCTTTTATTCAACTGCATTTAGACCCGTCGGGAGTTATCTATGAAACACTTTTTACTAGTTTCCAAATTTAGAAGTTAAATAAAACTATCAGCAGCCTGTGGCTTTTAACTTTCTATTAGCTAATGGTGCTTTTATTATCACACAACTGGTCATGAGAGGCATAAGTACATGACCAAGTTGCCTCAGGAGGAGTCAAGAGTGTGAGTTTCCTTATCTCACAGTAAAATTCTCCAACACTTTTACTATAGAGCCACTGCAAGATGCCTTGCTCCCCTTGGTTTCCTTGGCAGGGTGGCACACCTTGAGTATGCTATTCAGGGAGAGCATGCAGTCATAGAATTGCTGCCTGTAGCTAATGAAATGCAAGTTTGCATCCTCATTTATTTCCAGCTCACTTGTTACATCCCTGTGCTATAAGAGAGCTTTCAGCTGTCTGACATGTTGCCAGACTGTATTAAGCTTATAATGAAGGTAGAAAGTGCCTTTTTTTGTGCTACATAGCACAGTAAATATAGAAAGTTGACACTAATCATTATTTTTAAATCTCCCTTCTGTAACAAAGAAGCTAGAAAAGCTCATAAGATAATTAAACCAGATGTGCATATGAAGATGAATAATACAAGAAAGAAGGATTCAGAGCATATTTTTCATTTCTCAACATTGTTAGGTATGAGGAAAAATGTCTTGAAGGTTACTGAAAGTTATTATGACTGCAAATTATTGCCATCTCATTATTTCCAAATCGTTATTATAGCAGTGGAGTTTGTGTGTTTGTTTGTTTTATCTAATACCTTTTTGAAGGAGAAGGCTGATCTCATGATGGAAGGGTGGGAAAACCTTGCAATCTTTTTTGTAATTTATTTATTTCATTAACTCTTACATAGGTACAGGTCATATTATTGTTGATTGGTTCTAGTTCCATGCTTAGATATTTTTGTGTAAGGGTGTGAAATCAGTTGTAGACAACAGACGGTGTGGGTTTTGTTTGAACATTTTCTTCTGTTATTTTTTTTTAAACAGATAGATTTTGACAAGGATCAGACAAATGCCTATGCTTCTGTTGTTCTGCCACCAAGTTTACTGAAGAATTTGAGTCAAGACGAGTTCGAAGTTATATCCAGGGCTCAATTTACTTTCTTCAATAAAAATGGTCTTTTTCAGGTAAACTTTAAAGTACTTGAAGTCATTTCAGTTAGGATGACTCAAAGGCAGCTGCTAAAAGTTTTGGTTTACAGCATCTCCTGAGTTATGCGAATAAGAAGATGATAGTAGATATAGGCACTGGAGACAGTGTTATATTCAGAGTGACAAAATAGCTGAAGTGCCCAAGTTGAATTAAAGTCAGTGATTTGACTGCAAATTCCTGGCACCTGGAAGATAAACTTTTTTTCTCAGGCTAATCTATTGAGAGCTGGATCCTAGCTGCTTATATCAGTGTCAAGGCCTCTTAAACGGTGTAACTTCTGTTAAAATGCATTAATGTAGGTCCTTGAATTTCAGTGCAGCCAGCTCTTCTATCAAAAAGGAATTTGTCCTGTAGCACTGCCAAGTACTCTTTCCTTTTCTTTTCCTTAAAAAACTTGGTTGGCACTCATATCCAGCTGACTGCTTATATTCAGTTGGAAACTCTGGGCCGATGGTCATGAGCAAGAGAAAAAATGGTTTTATGCATACTGTTCTTCTTTTCATATATGTGTTCTTATAAGCACACCGTATTTTAATATGGAATAAGGATAACAATACTTGTACCTGAAAACTAAAGGGATGCAGGTAGACTTGCCAAAAAAAATTAGGAAGAGTTTGCAGCTTGAAAAAACAACCAAAACCATTACTATTTTGAAAAAAAAAAAAGAGTTCATTAAGAAGGAAATATTGTTTCATAGTGAACTGTAGACTAAGCCTCAGAAAACTTGAGTTTGTTTTCCCATTAGTATTTCAGGTGACCTTTGGCTCTTGTGCATCCGCAGAGCTCTGTGGTATTGTATTGTCCCTATATTACCGTTTTTATTGGCAGTGTATCCAGATTCTTCAGATAATCTAGGCAAAAAAATACACATGACCCTTAGTTGCCTTCTGAAATACACCCCAAAGTATCTTTAACTATTTAAAATAGTATTAATTTTAAGCCTGCTTTTGAGAAAAACAGGATTAATATATTTAATAAAGAAACCAGAAGGACACAGATGTAGGTTTGTCGTAATTGTATAAAATCATATAAAGTCAGAATGTGTCCTTTAATGGTGCTAGAATGTGTTTCTACTACGCCACTGAGAAGCAAAAAAACAGGAAAATTCGCATCTAACTTAGCAACTAACATTTCTTCCACTTTTTGGTGGTTTTTTCAAACTATTCATGGGTGACATATTCAACACAGTTAATTAAAAATGTGTAAAACTCACATTTTAGTAAGTCTAAAAATAAAGTACTTCTAAAATAAATAAAGCCTAAAAATGAATTTGTCCTTATATCATCTCAAACCAAATAACTTTATTGATTAGTATAAAAGTATTTCATAAATACATTTATTCCAATTGCAATTAAAAAAATTGCAATTAAAAAAATTGCAATGCTGTTAGCTGTATTTATTATAAGCATTCAACATAACAATGAAGCATCATACTTTGCTGCACTGCAACTTTTTAAATTGCAACTGAGAGAATGCTGGTAAGTTTTATCTTGTCATTCATTAAGATCTGATCTTGACATTACTTAGAAGACTATGAAAAATTGATGTAAGCTATTCAGTGTGAGATTAATTTCACCAAAGGCAGACGTGTTCGATGTGCACACCTATGCCCAAACTCTTGTCCATAAATTGCCTTCAAAGGCAGTCTATGGAAAAGAGCAGACACCATTGCATTGTGACACATATCCTAGGGCAGGAGTAGGCGTCACTTCCCCAGACAGAAGAGCATGGTGCAATTTGAGACACCTCAAGGTAGAAACATAGTACTGACTGACAGATGTGACAATGAACCTGTAAGAGATGTGAGATCTTATGCAGTAGCAGTTGGAGACTGGGCAGGATACCTTCAAGCCTCTAAAATGGACACTTATTTTTAGGCAACCTGTATTCAACCTAGATGTATAGAATAGGTAAGAGGGATTATGTCCTGGATGTGCCCATTTCGTGTCATTGACTATGTTAAGAATCCCTGGAATGGCTACATCTGTTCTAGACATCTTAATTTTATGTGTCTAAAGTTAAATTGAAAGGATCATCCTCAGAAGTTCTGAGGCCATGAAAACAATGTGCAAATATGATAGATAATGTAATGATTGTCTAGAGTAGACCAGATTTCTGTCATTGACTCTTGTCTCAGCATTGCTTTACTTTGTACCTCTGTACATTTTATTGGCTAAAAGTTTACATCTAACTTTAGCTGAGCCTCATAGCTAAATAAGCAGTTAACTGTATTTTACTTTAATGCACACATTATTTATATTTCCTTCTAAGGACAAGTAAGAATGTATTACATTGCCTTCCCTAAAGAGACCATCTGATATTTATTTCTAGTATTTGTTATCTGCTAGAGACAGAATCCACTGAAACCCATAGAAATCTGTCCAAAGACTTTCATAGACTTTGTCAGATGTTGAAATTTGGGTGGTAGCCAAGCAGTTTTATCTTGTTTGAATGCTCAAGAGCTGTCTAGAAAACTGCATTTTAGTTCCTCTGCAATTTTAATTTTTTTTCAGAAATTATGTCACAAAGCTGCAGTCTAATCTGAAATATTGTGTTTGAAAAGTCTTGGATGTGCTTCTTAAGAAATGAAATATTCTTCTCAGGATAATGTGTTCTTAATAACTGAAACTGTTCTGTCTGTCATGACTGCTGGGATTTCATGAGCCCAGTGCTGACATCTTGTCAGGCTAACAAAACCCCTAGACTGAGGAATTAGGGTGGTTTTAGGAGTTGGGCAGCCGAGGTTTTTGGAGGGAATGTGAGAGGCAATATACTTCATTTGACCTAAGATCTACTGCAGACAGTGAGCAAGCTTCCCATAAGGCCAACCAGGCATCTAACTATGCAGGTTTCACTGGAAGTTCATCAAAAGAACGTAGTATTTCCAAAGCACGTGTATTTTATTAAATCATCCATTTCCAAGGAAAACTTTGGAAAATTCTCAACCTGGCACTTTTTAATTGCAGGTTAGAAATGGCATTGCTCAGTGGTAACATCAGTCTTCTACTTAAATTCCCATCAAATAAGACCTTGTAAAAAATATTATCTCCTACAGTATGTAACATTGCTTTGAATTTACTACTTCTTAGTGATTCATTGTAAGATAGAGGTTAATTTAGCAACTACACAAAGAAAACAGGTTATTCTCCAATAAACTTTGCATCTACTAAAAAGGATAGAGTTGACAATAAGATAAGAAAGCTAGCTAGTTCATTCTTGTTTAGGGAAATGAGCTAATCATATCATGGGTTGTTATCTGCTACATTGTTTGAGTTGTAATTTTGTTGGCATCAAACATAATGATTAAAAGGGGAATTTATGCCTTCTAACCTCTCTCTGTAATTGTGCCTATAGATGTTTATGATTCTAGGGAAAATGAGGCAAACCCATAATTTGATTTTGTAAACATAATGTTCTTATATTGCATGATAAAAAGTGTAGAAATGCTGACAACTTATTTATTCTGGCACACTGCAAAAAATGAAACTGTGTTCTCTGGTTTTTATGTTATGTGCTGTGTAAGAATTTATTATATTTTTCTGAATCTTTCAAAGGATCCAGAAAATCCTGCGAATTTGACCAGTTTTGTGGTGGCATGCAGTATCGGAAACACAACCATTCAGGATCTTCAGGATTATGTGAAGGTTACAATTAGGCATACCAAAATTCAGGTAAGTCAAGACTGATTAGTCAGAGGAATGGGAATGCAGATTATACAGGTGTTTCAAAAAGACGGACTCAATTTGAAATCACACTGCTTTGAAACTGTGTCCATCTTTTTGAAATACCCTGTATATGGTAAAGGCTGAGTATATAGCCTGATTGATTTAGATGGATTTTGAGTAGGAACGTAAACTCAAATGGAAATAAAAACTCTAGAACAAAATCAAGTAAGCAAAAAGCAGTAACAAATAATCTCTCCCATCCTCACACATTCCTACTCCATTCATGTTCCGTTAGTAACATTTATCTCAAAGACTACTGATTCTGCCACCCAGAGGCAATTTCTGTGCCAATAACTGTAGGCAAAACTTCTGTTCATGACCATGTTCATGACCAGTGACACAATTTATTACACTGCACCTCAGAATGACTTATATTCTTTGATCAAACATAAATGGCTTTGTTCATAGTTCCCCAAGTTATGTTGTTATGTGGTTTTCAGCAAAGGAAGAAGGGACAGAACCACATTGTTAAAAGATGGCTACAATTAATTTAGGGAAATATAGACCACACGCAACCTTTTGGCACATATGGTTTCAGTTAAAAAACGTGTGAGCTTGACTCAGATGTGTTGTCCAGTGGCTACTCCAAAAGAGACAGTAGCACTAGAGAAGTTAAGAAAGAAGATGTTGAAATGCAATACCTAGGTAAGTTGTTTAGGTAATGAGAACCTGGTTTGTAATTTCCACAGTTTGATTAACTTTACCTTGCATTTCATTATGATTATTATTTTAAGGTCAGGCAAAACAACCTCCTTCAGCAGGCTCTTGCACTTTTTCAAGGCCAGTTACACAGAAGATTCACTGACAAATCCTAAGGAGGCGAAAAGCAAAAAGCATTTAGACTCTAAAGATATCATACTCACTGATAACTTTAATGAGACAATAAAATTTCATTATTCTGAGGATGTGGAAAAGGAACAGTGAAGAGGAACAGTGCTCTAGATTTTATAATCTGGGTAGATCTGTGTTTCTAGCAAAATAAGTTCTAACTTGACACTAGACAAAATTTCAACAATCCAAGTGATATTTAGTCTTCAGCACATTAAATGAAAAGATATGTAGTAAAACTTCTGTTGTAAATGTATATGTTGTTGAGATTTATGTCTGAAGAGGTGTACAAAGTCTACTTTTGCATGTGTTCCTAGGAAGATCCTAAGCCTACCTGTGTCTTCTGGGATATGAACAAAAATGGTAAGTTTTAAAATACGGTGATTTCTTTTATGTGGGGAATAAAGCTGTCTGAGTTTTAAAACCACTCACAGTCTTGACCCTTTTCACTACTTTGTTTCTTAATCCTTGCAGAATTAGATGAAGTCTTTAGACAGTATAATTTCTGCTGGTTAGTACAGTTATTTGTAACAACAGATGTTAAGTATTCTTTTTAAAAGTAAATGTGTTTAATATTTGAAATTTGTAGATTAAGTTTCTCTACTTTTCTGTATCTGATAGCAATTTTTCACTGATCTGTGTGTATGTGCGCATTACATAGTAAAGCTACTCAGATACATTAATGGTTCTTAGCCATACTTCAACTGGTCATTTTAAAAATGTTGGGTTATTTAACTGTGAGATTGTACCTGTTACAAATTTTAAGCTGTTTTATCTTCTGTGTCAGGTTAGGAACTACATTACACAAACCTCATGCACCTTGTAAACGATGAGGTCCCGTGTGAAGACACACATTAACAAGGCAGCATTGTAGCCCATTCTTCATTGCTACTGGCTAACCTGTGTGCATTGTTATGCTCAGGCTCTTTGCCCTTTGCACAGACAAAGCCATTCTCTGGGATGCCTTTCCAGATCTTTCTATTTTAGAAATCACTACTGAGATGTTACTCTTCCTTATGATGAAACAGAGTGAAGAAGTATATGTCCTTATCAGTAGAATTTGGGGTGGAGGAGTTCTGTACGAAGGGTCTTGCAAGAAATAAAATTTGCTACCCAGAGTTGTGCTTGAAAGCAGAAAATTCTGAAGAACTGAGGACAATGCAGAAGGATAAAAAAAGAGTGGAAAAAAAGTCTGCTTAAGAAGCTAAACTTAAGAAACACATCAAAGGAGAAACACACAGAGAGGAAAATATTCTCAGTGTCTGCTTGAGTAGGGGAGAGTTTTAAGTGGTTTTGCAATATCTTCAGAGTCTTCTGAGAGATTATGTTTTGAATTTGAGGTAAAGTTATAGGGCTAGTAGATAATTTGCTGAACTTGGCCTGGAGTCATGCAAAAATGCCTTTAAGAGTTCAGAGAATATGAACTATTTCACAAAATTAGTTCGTGTTTTAGCAGGGGAGAAAAAAAGAGAAGAGAGGTAATCAGAAATATCAATTTTGCTTTTTAACATTTAATTTTTAGAATTAGAATGTTCCTTCTTATTTTTCAGAGTCACCTTTTCAGGTGGGCTGAGTAGGGGACAGTTTACTTCACGTTTTTCTTAAGGCCACAAAGGATAATAGGGATTATCCAATCTGACCACCTGCATTACCTGCTGTAGAGAGGAAGGGCAGGACCTTTTGCTCCTGGGCCATAAACACTTTTAAATGCCTGGGGATATATGGGCGGGAGGGAGACAGGTCCAGGCATCACACTGGTGTGGTGAAAAGGAGTCTAAAACAATCATATTGTTTGGTAAAACTAAGTTGTGTCTAAACGCGTCCTTACACAAAAAAATTCCTAGCTTTATTATGGATCTCCATACATTGTTTCTGCTCAGTAGGCCATTACTGGGACACTCATCTGGTGTGACTGTCTGCAGAAATGAGGAAATCTGGCATTTGCATCTTTCCTGATTGCTTTTTATGGTCACTCATTCAATTTGAAAAAGCACATCTGCGTTTGCACAAGACAAAGTGAGAAATCTGTTAAAAGAGATGGTGACGTGAGTTTGTTGAAAATGATGGTTTCTCTCATTTAATTTTCACAGGTGGCAATGGTGGCTGGAACCCTATGGGCTGCCAAGTGGATGCAGAGTCCAATGAAAATGAGACGATTTGCTTGTGCAACCACCTCACCCACTTCGGGGTCCTAATGGTAGGCAAAGTCACTGTTCACTAAGTTATCTTTCCTAGCAACTCCAATGCAGTTTTTGTCTTGGGTCAAGACAACTCTCATTTTTATTACTTGGGTTATTCCTTTTGCACAGTATTTTTAATAATAATACATCGTTTTCCCCCTTATTGTCATAAAGTTATCTTTTCATAACAAAATAGTTAGTGATGATAAGGATTCAGGAATAGGGTAGTGAATACAGTTAGCAATGAAAGTATATTATTAAAATTATTATTATTTTTAAATGACTTAATATTATAAAACAAAAAGTAAAATATGCCCTTAGGAGTATTCTAAATTTTGAAAATATTGTACCGCAGAAGACCTGGGGTTGAGACTTCTGAGCGATATCAAAATACGAATAGCATATTATAATATCAAACTTCAAAGCCAGGACACAGTTCAGTCAAAAAGATGGTCAGGGATTGTAAAATCAAGGCCCAGCACTAACACTTCTACTAGCAAAACAGATAAAATTGATCTTAATGAGTCCTAAGGTGCAGGGGGTCCCCGTCATTTCCCTTAACAATATAATCTGACAAAAATGACATGCAGCTGAGACAGGAGGGTGTAACGAGAGAAATGAATGAGAAACAAGTCTAGGTAGATTTGAAATTTCAAGATCAGGAAAGTGGGAAGTTGTTTGCAGAAAAAAAAAAAAAAGAGGAGAAAAAGTTGAGATGCCATTTTCTGGGGAAGAAAAAAAAAATAGAGACTTATTTTGTTAGGGAAAACAGTCAGGGAAAGAAAATGTCCTACAGTCAGTACAATTGCTGATGAGGATGAAAAGTGAAAGGAGCACAATTATTTCCTTTCATCCTGAGATTCAAGGGGCTAAATTTCCCCTTGCAAATCTAGGTTTCAAATCTGACAAGATTTATATTTGTCTAATGTCAAAAAGTGTAAAGCTACACCTTCTTTTGCAGAAGGTGTAAACCAATACTTGCTGTTTTCTTATAAATGGCTTTAGTCAGCTTCAGGCATGCCTTGCAGTACAAGCCTTCTCTTGGAAACAAATCTGCCCACTGAAGCCTGGTGTGAAACATGCCACACTATTAGAGCCTTAAGCAAAGTCTCCCAACTGAGTGGCTGATATAGGTAGAGCGTAGCCTACCAGAGAGATGAGAGGGAACCATACAGAGCACTTCAGCCTCAGGAGCGTAACTCCTCTAGCACTCAGATGCCTCCAGCAATTTCCACATGTGAAGTGGTTTTGAGAGAAAAAGTCCCAACATGAAAAGGATGGAATACTGCCATCTTTTCTTAATATTTAGTGAGTTTTTATACACCGTAATGGGCTAAAACTTTTCTTTCCATCTGAAATTAACATTTTTGGCCTCTAAAACATACTTGCAGAAACAGCATTTGCTCCTGATCCCAACAATGCTCCTAGAGGAAGTATTTGGGGTTTGATTTCACTTCTTGCAGTGACACATGGGACATAGCCACACAAGGGAGCCACATGCACTGACTTTTTTCAGCTTTGGCCTTCTAGAGCCTTCTTAGTAGAGCTGCTTGCTTCACGTCATACTCAGATGTAGATATGAAAAAGCCACAAGCTTTTTGTCTTTTTGCAAGCTAAATTGTGGTCTTGTTTCACTTTTCGTCGTCAAAGGGAGGGAAAAAAAGGCTTTCTTTAGGATATATTCAATGAGTCCCTTCTCTTCCCCGAATGCTTTTGTGACAGTAGGAAATAAGGCAGAAGTTCTTTGAATTTGGGCTGTATTCCAATAGATTTTTTACACAGTTTTGGCCCTTCTAATTGCTTTTTCATTTGAATAATCTTTTGCAACTTTAATTTATATATTAAATTCTTTTAAAATAACACTCTCCTTATATATATATTAACAAATTGTCATATAAAGTTGGGACAGGGTATAAAAAGCTGCATACCATGCTTTCTTTTCCCTATGAACAGAGTGTTTTGTAGTGTTTTCGTGGTTTCTTTTTGCTGGATAATTTTGCTAGGGACAACAGTGACACTGACTGTAGAATGGACACCATTATATGTCAGTATTTGCTCACATTTACTCCACAGTGATATAGATCCAAACATTCTAGTTTTTTTCTTGTCCTTAAAAAAGGAAATAACACTGGCATTTATTCTCAGACGATACTATGTGGCAATTACAGTTGGACAGAAAACTGGAAAAAAAATCCTCAGAATGTTCCTGCTTTGTTTCCAATTTCTTTAAAATGTTGTCTTGGTCACTATTTTTCTGACCAGTTCTATTTATAACTGTAGTTTGCATGTCAAAACAGACCACAAGACCAATAAGCAATCTCTTGCCCTTGGTTTCACCCATAGATGATTTGCTACATCGACTTCTATGATCTTTTAATAATGAGAAGTGATGTCAGAAAGTCCCCAGAATGTTGCACATTTCACTATTAATACTTCTAAGTTACATTTTCAATGCACATTCATCATAAATATCTTCTTAAAGAGAGTATTCTATGAGCAAGCAAACTAAAAAGTTAGAAAAGGGGAAATTTTTCCAGAGAAGGACATTCGAGTGGCTGGTAATGAGTTATAAGGATCAGTATCAGGCTCCGTCTTTCTGCTGATCCCAGCAGTTATAATACTTAAAGCACAATGTTTTCAAGAGCTATGGGAAGGAAGTGAGAGGTGTAACAACTAAAGACTAAGTATACTCAGTAAACATGAACCCTGATGTCAGGGTTATAGTAGTATTGCCAAAGTGCTTTTGAGTTTTACTTGACTAATTACCAAGAAATAGTGTTGTGCTCCTGGAAAAGGTGTTTGCTAAAACTGATGCCTCTTCCTCCTCTCTCACATAGGACCTTCAGAGAACAGCTACACAAATAGACCCACAGAACACCAGGGTCCTCACCTTTATCACTTACATTGGCTGTGGAATATCTGCTATATTTTCAGCTGCAACTCTTCTGACATATATTGCATTTGAGTAAGTATTAGTTCTATGAAAAAAAATCACAAAGGAAGTACCTTCATGTAATGAATAAAATAAATTAGTAATATGGTAGGCGTGGCTTATTTGTCTGGGAAAGGAAATAGTGTTTCAAAAAACAAAACTAAACAAAACAAACTGCAAAATCATCACAATGTTGTAAGTGGAAATTTCTTTCAAGGGGATATAAGTTCAGACTCTTTCCTCCTATTTCCACTGTGTTGTGCTGCTCAGGTCAGGTAACAAGGATAATGTGTCTCTTTGAGGGTACAGTACCCTCTAGATCCTGAACAGATACACATTATTTTAAAATCCACAACCACGCTTTTTTAAAAAACAAAACAAAACTTGCATCTGTGAGCAGGTCCTAAATAAACAAAAGAAAAAAAAGTAAAAAGAAATTTCCAACTAGAAAAATTACATTCTAATGCTCTTGAGGAGGAAATGGGAAGAGAAATAAAATTGATGTGAAGTGTTACAACAACTTTAACAGCAGTCCTACAGAAATGTGAAAGTGACGGAAGAGAATGCAAAAATTTTGAACTGATACAGTTCTGTGAACAGTGAAAAGAGAAAATGAAGTCATATCACCACAAAGAAACCATTCTGCCTGTAACAGGACAGGACGGAGTAGCTGCTCAAGAAGGATAGTTTGCTGTGAGGCGGGAAGAGGATTTTCAAGTTCCAAACATCTCTGACTATTGCACTCCTATTGTATTACTTATGGTAAAATGTTCTGGTCAAAGATAGCCAAAGCTCGCTTGCTCCTCAGTTCATACATTTATATGGGTATCAGTTAAAAAAGAAAATTCAGTCTTCCTAAGATCTTGTTAAAACAAACAAACAAACAAAAACCTACCAAAATAACCCAAACCAAACAAAAACAAACAAACAAACAAAACAATGCACCACAACAACAACAAACAAACCACCCTCCCCCCCCAAAAAATGCAGAAAACAACAAGCATGTACTGGAAAATATATTCTGAAAAATTAAGCAAAGTTCAACATTTAAAACGATCAGAGATGAGTTTCTGGCAGGCAGTGTTTTGAAAGTTTTATTTTTGTTCTCTTCAGTTTCCATTTAAACTACAAACCACATCGTATTATATTTCATTTGAAAGGTTTTTAATAATACATCAGTTGCTAAAATACTGTGGCAGTTAATTAGCTCAATAAGGACCCAAATAAGTGGTAGTTTTTCTCCACTTCATACAGTGGAAACGTTCAGTGATATCGCACAAAAGTACATGTCACTATGCCTTATTGCCACAAGAGCTTACAGCTAGGACGAGATCCCTGTGCTTTAATTTACTCTGTAAACCAGTAAACCCAGTTGCTGTATGCAGCTTGGGTGATTGAAGCTAATTAATCATGTGCACCTGTATTTCTTCTGATAGGAAGTTGCGACGAGATTATCCATCCAAAATCCTGATGAATTTGAGCACAGCCCTGCTATTCCTTAACCTGATCTTCTTGCTTGATGGTTGGATTGCATCGTTTGATATAGATGGCCTCTGCATAGCTGTAGCTGCACTTCTGCACTTTTTTCTTCTGGCCACTTTTACGTGGATGGGACTAGAAGCTGTTCATATGTACATTGCTCTAGTGAAAGTGTTCAACACCTATATACGGCGATACATACTGAAGTTTTGCATCATTGGCTGGGGTGAGTTCAGTAGATGCAGTGTTTACATAGCATGTATTTGAAATTATTCTGTATAAAAACTCTCTTTTACAAATGCAGAGCAGAATCAAAACGAGTCCGGCATTCCTTTCCCCCCGCCCTGCGGCCTTGCTGGTGTGCAGCGGTCCTCTCTGCCCCCAGGCTTCCCTCTGCGGTTCTGTGCAAACACACCAGAACTGGTGCTCTCTGTCTGGAGCAGCTCACAGCCCGAGGAGAAGCAGAGTGACCAGATAAACTGGTCTTACTTTCCAGAGAGGCCAGAATGGGAGAAGGGAAATGTTAGTGCCATAGCAGAGATGGAGAACCGTGGCGCACAGTGAATTCAGAAACTTGAAGTTAATACAAAGCCTACGGGGATCTTTGCATTGACTTTCAAAAAGCTTTCAATCCAGCTTAAAGTTTCTTGCTAACAAGTACAAAGCCTATGGCAGAATCAGAAACAACCAAAATTTCCTGAGCTTCAACATGGTGTTTAAACCACAGAGAGATCCTGCCTGCCCTAAGCAGTGCAGGACTGAAATGGAAAAATATAAAATAGAAAAATAACTGCGAGGCTCAGGCAGCAAGGCTTTTATTCTTCATTTTTTTCTATATCAGGAATCTGTGCCTTCTGCCTGAATGCACATATTGTGTTTGAAATAATACAACACAATACAAAACCATTAACCTCATGGCTAGAGCACTGACCTCAGTCCAACTGATAATTGATGTCTTTCCATTGGCAACTAGCATCCTCTTTGGCAACCTCAGCAGAGGACAAGGACTGAGTGGTCGGAAAAGCAAATTAACCTCTTCCCCTTTGAATCTATTTTGTCGTAGCAAGGATAAGACATGTAAATAAGGCATGTCAGGAAACTTATGTTTCTTTTGTGTGTTGCTGCACCACTCTGCACAGAGTTCTCTTCTGCACAGTTGTTAATTTTACCAAAATATTCCCTTTACCTTGTTATTAAAAAATATAAAGTTTGCTTTATTTTTGGGTGGACACAATTTAAGGATATATAATGCTGTGGAAAAAGATAATACTTTTACAGTTGAGAGAAGCAGTGGAGAAATTACAGGTTCAAGTTCATGTTCCCCAGCCTAATCAAGTGACATTAGTATCTCTGAAAAAAAATCCCTGAAAAACATCCCGATACCATCCCTCCATTAAATCTCATTTTCGTAATAGTTTGTTAATCTTCTGTTCACTATATTATGAGAGCCTGGGTGCAACTGCAAATTTAACGTTGGGTACTAAGGGAGTTTATTTTACTTTAGTTTCCATATTATATGCTAAAATAACATTTTCTACCTTACAGAACTTTATGAGGCTTATTCATTGATGCCCATTAAGTACTTTGGAAGATTTATACATTTGTACTTTTTAAAACATTGTTTCCTGCTAATTCTCTGTGCAATTTTCTGACATCGAACTATTTCAAGATACTCTGTACTAAAGCAATAGGGATGGAGACATCAATAATCCAGCTTTGCGTGGTGATTTTGAATGTCTAGGAGATCTGAAAGTAACCTGCAAGCTTCCCTGTGTTACAGGTTTGCCAGCTCTGGTGATAGCAATTGTTTTAGCAAGTGCTAATACAAATGCAATTAATGTTTATGGCAAAGATTTATATGGCAAAGATGCTAACGGGCAAGGAGGAGACGACTTGTGAGTATTTCTTTTAATGTCTTACAATTTAGCATTTACAATCCAAAAAATTAGCATCAGTCAGTTTGCTTTGAAAAACTTAGAGGTACATTAAACAAGCAAAGTGGGCAAAATAATCTAAATTGTATGAATCTGAAGCATGAAAAAGGCTATAAGAAAATGGGAAGGAATTCCGCATTAACCTATGCCAGGCACAAACATTTTTCTAGCAAAAAAAATAATTCATACGTTTTGTCATGAAAATAAAATAAAAATATCTGTCTTGGTTTATCTTAAATGAAAGCAATAGCTTTTAGGTAAGAGCAAAGAAAGAAGTAGTATTAAAATAGTCTCCTTTGTAAACAAAACAGCCTTTTGTCAGTGTTGTTCAATAGCTTTGTATGTTCTTCTCTTGATCTCCAGATGCCAAAATTTTTATGTGACTGTTACCTCATCTTCTGTTCCATTCCTGGCAAAGCTTCATAATGATAAATAAAAATGTCATTCTATATTTTTATTAAAGTAACATGCTAAGCATTCTGGCCATTTGCTGCTAGAGGAACAAGCTAATTCTCTCACATGTCTGACTGTCAAATGGCTACCTCAAAGAGCTATCCATCCTGCTGCTTCTCCTCAGATGTATGAGTTCTTCTTTAGACCAAGAGACAGAAACTTGAGATTTTGGCACTGAAGATCCAAGTTGGCCCATTCTGTTACTAAAGCGTCCTGTGCTTCACACAGATGAAAGTGGTGAAGCTGTTCATACTGAGTCTAAACTTTCCATGATGGGATCGCAGTTCCCACAGCTTGGGGAGGTCAGATTTCCTTTTTAATTAGTTTTACCTAAAATAAGGTACAACCATCAGATTTCTGACATCATAATACTATGGGCCATAGTCACTTAAGATGCCACTGTGCTATTTACAAACAGAAAATGTTTCATTTTAAAGTATAGCTCTGCATCAGCTGTATCAGACATACACTGATTTTCCTTGTAGTCTTATAAATAATTGGAGTATCATTTGCACTATCAAAAAAAGCTTGATATTTTTGTATTTTTTTACAGCTGCTGGATCAAGAATGATATTGTCTTTTATGTGACTTGTGCTGGCTACTTTGGAATCATGTTTCTGATGAATGTTGCCATGTTTATTGTGGTGATGGTGCAGATCTGTGGCAGGAATGGGAAAAGAACTAATCGGAGTCTGAAGGAAGAGATCCTGAGGAACCTCCGTAGTGTGGTCAGCCTGACCTTCCTCCTGGGCATGACGTGGGGCTTTGCCTTTTTTGCCTGGGGTCCCTTAACTCTTGCTTTCCTTTACCTCTTCTCAATTTTCAATTCATTGCAAGGTAAGCTGAATTTCTGTTTTTGTGATATTCAAGCTGTAGCTGTTCTGGGACATATTGTGTCCAGTGATTTGACTAAGGAACTCAGATCCAAACTCTCTGGATATTTACTTGATACTAAACCATCATTAATTTCTCCTTATGTAGAATAATGATACCAACTACATATGGGTTGAATATCTTAGTTAAATTAATTAATGTTTCAAGGTCTTTTCCATAAAATGGGCTGTATTATAAACAGTGCTATTCCTAGCTAGCAATCTGTAGTGATCTCTGTTGAGATAGATCCTGTATGGCCTTCAGCATTTCCTTTCACTGATTATAACAAATCTAGGAAGCCTCTTTCCTTAGTTTATTCCTGTAGGGAATCTGTAAAGCTCATAACTGTTTTATTAAGGACTGAGAAGCTCATTAAAAAAATTCAGTCCTGTTGCATTGCGGGGATATATGGGATATTCTTTGGTTCTTTAAGGAAATTCCAGTGACCGTTATAGTTAGTTTATTTTTGTTTCCTTTACTGAAGTTTTTGAATCTTTTACTTTTCCAGTGTAGTTCATCCTTCTGAAAAATGCTGTAAATTGTAATCAAATGGTTATAAATTACAGAATTATATAGCCAACATTTAAAAGAATTTCAACTCAGAGCTAAAATTTGCATGTGTACCAAATGACGTAAGAATCTCCACCTCCGCTTGCTCTACTCGCTAATAAAGAACAACTGAAAACATAACAAAAAGAAAAAGCCAAGAAGGACACAGGAGGGGCAGGTGTTATGCCACACAAATATTGAGATAAAAAATAAATTTTCCCAGAGTCGGCATAGTATATTCCCCTTATGGAAAAAGTACTTAATGTCACACTATGTGGATTTTATCTGTTACAGTTGAGAGGTATTTACTGCACTAAAAGATTTATTGAGTTTTCGTGGAAAGAGAATAATGTTGTGGATTTTGGTTTGGGTCAGTTTCAACCTAAAATGCTAGGCAAAATGGCAAAAAATGTTTGGATGTGGTGTTCTTATTTAAGTCTTTTTCTCCAAAGGACAGATTCTGATACTCCCCTAGCAGCATAATGAAGTATTTGCAGCAACGTGTCTGTGTTAAAAAATCAGAAGGGCCTAGAGAGATTAGAAGTATGGGAAAAACATGAAAAAGGATTAAAGCTCTGAAAAGCATGCCAAGGATCAAATTCAACAAGTTCTCAATAACCAGAATTTCCAGTACAATCAATTAAGCTTGTATGTGCAGAGTACACACAAGGTTGACCACCATTGCTCAAGTCTCTGTGGGATAATAGCACTGTTCAATGGCAAATTAATATTTGGAAAGCACTTAAGTCAGAAGATGAAACTAAAAAACCTGGGGAGTAAATGCAAAAAGAGGAGTGATGAACTTTTCCTCGGTTGTGGTAGCAATGACAACACAGTATATGTTCAGGCACATCATATCAAGCACAGGAAGTTATATAACAATCCTATATCTGAAAATGCTTATTGCTGTGTCCAAAAGAGCCAGGTGAAGCTAAGGAAACAAGGAAGAGGATATTTCTAATCACAAATAACTGGTGCAGTACACACAAAGCAGTAAGGGAATGGAATGGAACAAAGGAAAAAAAAATGAGGATTTGTATCAGAAAGCATTTCCTAGCGGCAAAAAATAGTTCAGCATGGCAAGTCTTTCATCAGTATTAGCATGAGCTTAATTATTGAGCCCACAGTAAATATGTTTATTCTCTCAAGTTTTTGAAAACGGCGCTAGTATTTTAAGCTATACCTGCAGCCTCCATTTTCTGCACACTGGCAGTGAAAAAGTTAATTGCAGCAACTACTAGTGTTACTGTGCTTTGCTATTTCATCTACATAGGAAATGATTTTTCTCTCTTTGATGCTCAGAGTAAAAAATCTGGGAACATCTCTTTTTTGGCTGCTCATTTATATATATGCCTCGGCAAGCCAAACACTTTCAAGTCAGAGCCAAGCTAGAGCCAAGCCTAGGGTCTGATTTGGCTCTGGGAAACAAAACCAAAGCTGTATTACTAAAGCACATTGTAAACTTAATGAATAATGAAATACAGAGAAAAAATTTCAGAGACCAAGCCCAGATAGGGCAAAGGCAAAGTGCTTAATGCAGTACATTTGGTTTGTATTGCTATAGACATACATATTTTCCTTTTTAACCATTCAGAGTGTTCCTAACATTCATCACAATTTAATTAAGTATCAATTTAGGACATTTGTAGCAGTGTAAAAGTCTTAAGAAGTACTTTGGGCCACAAACAACTGCATATCTCTAAGTCTGTAAGAGCTGCCAGTGATTGCATTGGAATTACTTGGTGCTTAAAAGAAATAACACACAAATATTTTACTGAATACAAACACAGTAACCATAATACAACAGAGCTTGCATATGGGATGCATTAAGGTATGTTTGCCTTTCTCAAATTGTGTATTATTTCTTTCTTTTTTCCATGAGCTCTTGAAAAAAATTGCAAAAAATGTGTTTCATGACACAACCTTTACCTAAATTTAACTGATCTCAGTGGTCTTATCTTGGCCTCATGGCTACAAGCAAATGCAAGTCCAATTCAAAGGCAAGCATTCATGCAAGAGTTGACCTCGGCACTTTGGAGAGGAGAGGATAATTTTATGCTTCAGAGCATTTTTTTCCAAGCTATACCCTGCCATTGTGTTTCACCAGCTGAGACATAGTAGGCGTTAGTACACGGAGCTATTCATGATGATCATAAAGAACAGTCTTACAGGATGGCACTTAGCCCTGTTTGCCCACATTACGTAACGTTTATTCATGTTTAAGATATAATCATGAGGGATTTGGCAGTAACATTTTGCCATCAGGTGTTCAGCCCCAGGTTGGCTCTCTCCCAGTGAAAAAGAGTAAAACAAGAACAGGCCAAGCCAGAGAATGATGGAAGATTCCACAGCTGGTGCCTGCCTGGGAAGTGCCAGGAGCATATGAGATTTCCAGTTCCTATATTTAGCTCCAAAGTATCTCTGTAAAATGATGAAATCTTACCATACGCCCCATAAAGACCTTCTTTTCCACATGATAGATGCTTATCTTTTGTCTTGAAAATAAAAATTATGCAATTGCATGAGAAATATGGACTCTACAAAAACATTCTTAAACACATTTATTGCATTTATATGCACAAACCAGGTAATTTTCTTCAGAAATAAGTAGCTGGACAGCTAATTAGTACTTGTGAACATATTCTTACCATTTTCATAATCATTTCAAGTACATGCATGTGATGCACATAAATCCAAGTTGCTTTTTCAAGGGACTCTTTAGTGCCAATTACAAGACATCTGGTTTTAAAAGAATATAGCCCACAGTTCTGTAGAAGTGGAACAGGAGGAGATAAAATATGTTCTTGCTAATATAGTTGTGTCTGTATTTACTTTGCAATCTGGCTCTTGCAGTTCTCTTGGGTGCAAAATATTCATTTGGTTCTAAGACAAAACCTCTTAATTATTTTCCTTTAAGACTGAAAAAAAAAAAAAATAGAAGATCCACACTGAGCTGAATCTAAATCAACAGTATCAATAAAAGGGATCTGGTTCTCTCTCTTCTGGTATTTCAGACACTCATATAGCAGCTAGATGATGCGAAAGCTTTAATTCATGTCCATACTTCTTAAATGAGGCATAGATGACAATAAGAAAACTTTAAGATGTTTTTCCTTTGCTTGTACTTCATAGTCTTTTGTTAGCAGATTATAGTTAATCTGTTTGTGTATTTACAAATACATGTTTCATTTGTTGTTAATTTGCTTTCGTCACAGGTTTATTTATATTTGTATTCCATTGCGCTATGAAAGAAAATGTGCAGAAACAATGGAGAAGACATCTCTGTTGTGGCAGATTCCGACTGGCAGACAATTCAGGTAAAAGCAATTCATAACTTCTGTCCTTAGATACCGTAGTCCATAAAAGTCCAGGTGAACGGTTTGTTATGTTATTTTTAATGTAACACAATGTAAGCCAGAGATGTGGAAAAATATATTAATCATATGCTGTCGCTTAACTTCGGTACTAACAATTGCCAAGGGACTTTTCAGATATCACTTCATAAAAGTTCTCAAGTCTTCTCTTTCAGTCTTCCATTGAAGGCAGTTGGTAAATTTTGCGGTGTTATGAGCATGGTTTTGGAAGGCCCTTTAGACCCTGGGAGAAACTTAAAAAAAAAAAAAAAAAAAAGGAGAAAATAATTCTGAGATTCAAACTCTGTCATTCAAAAGCCCATCTTATTCCTTTTCTCCTACATTGCAGTATGTTGACTGAATGGTGTAGACTGTTAGGTTGATGTAGGAGCAAATCTTAAAAGGCAGGTAGAAATACTTTTGCCTTGATCTTTGTCTTTTCAAACTGTTCTGTCTTTCACCATATAATTCAGAGAGACCATTAGAGACTCAAAACATAATAAATTCCTGTAGCTGAAGGCTGATTGGGTTACAGTATCGAAGTTCATCTTTACCTGTGACTCTCAGAAGGAGAACAGTTAGTTTGGATGCTTCGAATTATAACGCTGAGGATACTGTGTTTATAATCACCTTAACCTTTGGCCATCTCAGATGGCATTAGATTCCTGCATTTAGACAACTAGATCTTGGTTTGCTTTATGAAGTAACGATTTTGGAATATATAATTCTTGCTCATATGGTTCTTGCTCAACAAGCAGGGTTGAAATCTAAAGTTGATGTAAGGTGGCATCAGCTCATTGCATAGTGAGTTAAGCCAGCCTATGCCAGATAAAAGCAGTGCTGCAAGGCCTCTAAGGGTTGTTTCAAGGTTTTAAGTAACTGCTTTGTCATCAAGAATTCTGCTTTGTCTTGCTCTGTTTTGTTTAGGGAATGCATTCTCACTGTACACTATGAAACATTTATGCTTTCACTTTGTAGTAAGAAAACCTGATTCCTGATTTCAAAGAGTTAATACAAATTAGGAAAAGTGTATTCATTCTGATCAGGCATCCAGATCATTTCATATGTTCATTTTCCATGTGGTTCAATGCTGTAACTCCTGAACTGGAAAAATCAGATGGATCAAATTATTTCCAGATTTTTATGCTGCTGTTGGGCAGCTTGCGGGTATGATAGAAATAAAAACCTGAAGGATTTGAGTACTTCAGTGTTAATGTGCTGTCATTACGCCTAGCATTAACCAGTCCATCACCACCAGCTGGTTTTATTCTCCATGAACCTAATACAGTTTTCAGGTAGAATGGTGAAATATATGCCAAATATGAACTTACATATCTATCTGATTTAAGAGTAGTTTAGGGTGTGCTATGATAGAGCAAAGTGACAAGCAAGTCAAAGCCTTGCAACACTGCAGATCAGATAAATAGTAAACTATACCCTATAGCAATCATTTAGGATAAAATATTTGCCTTGACTTAAATCAAGGCTAGCATGGCCCATGTGTCTTTGGGTTGGACTTCTCTTTTGTGAATTTAATTACAGGACGGTGAAATACGGCAACGAGACTAAAGTGTGAAACTATCTGTACCAGCCTACAAGTATATGATACAGAAGTAGTTAAGATGCATTTATGCTACTAGCATTGAGACACATGATGAGTTTTTCAGTGTCAGTTTTCCTCAATAATTTTATTGGCATTAGTTATTTTATTTAATTTTGGAAGTCATTCCAGTATATGATCCTGTTGTTTTAATGGTTTGTACAAAACTCTTCAAATGTGAACTATTAAATATACATTAATATTCATTGTTATTAATAGTGCACCAATATGTTAATCCCTATATCAAGTGCAAATCCACTAGTATTTAGTATCTACCTTATCAGATCATGCCCTCAGACAATAAAAGCTCTGTAAATGCTCCTATTCATCCCTTTCCTGTCCATCCCTTCAGATTTCTCTGTTCAGGTGATGAAACTTTGGCATCTTTATACCACTGCAGTTCTTCGCTGCTCTCCTGCATACTGGAAAGCTGGCTCTTACTTACAGTTCTAACATCCAACAAAAGGATATTTAGCATGTTAGAGCTACCAATTTGAACTAATGTAGTTAATAACAAAGTAAATCAAGTTGGAATCATTCTTGTATTTCTTAAGAACCAAAGTGGCTACCTGACAGGAAAATGATAGGCTGCAATAAGTAATGTTAAGAAATGCATCTGATACTAGAAGTGTTAATAATTGAGTAAATTTTGCATTTATTACTGATGGTAATTATTTATGTAAAACTTTTCAATCATTTTTAGATTGGAGCAAAACAGCAACCAATATTATAAAGAAGAGTTCTGATAATCTTGGAAAATCCTTATCCTCTAGTTCCATTGGCTCCAATTCAACCTACTTAACATCCAAATCAAAATCTACAACAAATACATATTGTAAACGAAACAGCCATACAGGTGAGTTCTTGCCCTGTAACACAGTACATCTGTAAATATGTAGTTTCATGTTAAATGTACAGTAGGAATTTCTACCTAAAAGTTAATATGAGAAAATGTCACCAATTCATATATTTTCACCCTTTGCAAAATATATCTTCCTGTTTAAAAAGAATCTTAACCTAATATACAATACATCCAATATATAGTTCTGATCTGAGTTTGTTCCCATACTAAACAAAGTAGGTGTGACAAAAGCAAACCTTCCTTCTATAGCACTTTCACCTCTTTGGCTAAAAGAAGGTAAGTCTTATTAGCCCATTGTAAACCCAAGAGTAGCCTAAGCACAGAGATAGGACACTCATCACCCAAGTTAACATAAAGGCTAGCAGAACAGCTGGAAATAGGCATCAAGTCTTCTGAATCCTAGTTGATTCACTTGGTCAAACTGCTTCCATTTCACTGCAACACATTTATAGGTGAAGTGACAAGTGGAGGCTACTTGGAAATGTCTGGCTACTGTCTTCCCCAGATACGCATTGTCTTTCCCTTCTACGAATAGCAAGCCATATCCACTACTTATTTATTTAGATGTCAATGGTGTATGTAGTAAAAGGGCCCACCTGTATTCCACTCATGCCATGAAAATGTGCTTGTTTTAATAACACATTAAAGGAGCTCAAGAAGAGAGGGGCTGGAATGATTTGCAAGTCTGTTTGCTTATATTTCAGATAATATTTCAGAAAATCACTTAAATAGTTCCAATTTTTTTTGTTCCTGGGTTTTTGTGAACCCATGTTTTTGTCCTGTATGAAGTCACATAAAATCACAGAATCTTCTTCCAAAACATAGCAGAAATAAAATCTGCAGACATATTTAACCCAAAGGTGTATTTTCTTGCTTTAAAATATTAGCTAGAAGCAATGGTTTAGATATTAAAATTCCCATTTGTACTTGTGGCAGATCAACCTTTAGACCCTTGGCACTGGGATTAGCAATAAAAATATACTTAGATGTTTTGCTGGACTCTGGGCTTTTTCTCAGTCTGACAATTAGAGAGACTTAGTGCTGGAGGTTTTGTAATGCAGTCTTGAAGCAAAACAATAAACCAGTTCCAGATAAAAAGTAAGTTAGAAGAACCTTGCCGTTAGGAACATGCTCATGTACTTTTTTCAAAAGTGGTGAACTGTCCCATGTATAAATGATTTACTGGAAGGGATTATAGTTGGTAATGTAATCATATCTTGTCATGTGATATTTATTGGACATTAAGGGAATATCACAGTTTTCTCTATATTTTAAATATTTTAATAAGTTTTGTTTTGACATCTGAAAAAACACATTTACTTGTGATAATCCAAAGGAATTTTTACTAAAGTTAGGTTTTTTAATACTGGCGTATGATCTCATGTGTTAAAATAATAAAAAAATAACACTAAGATTCTGATATTTAATACAGCTAAACTTCTCGGTTTGATGTTTTAGCTAAATTACAGTCAAATAATGTGATAGCCACATGTCTTGGCAGCTCTTGTTAATATAATTATAATGTGCTCCCTGGAATTGACACAAGCATTCATGTGTTTGTGGTATAGATAATGTCTTCTAAGGCCCTTTCCTCATCAGTGGTGGAGCATTACAGGTAAAGTGAGAATTGCTTTTGCTGAATGCATGGGTTATACAGGGTGGAGGGATGCCACTTGCATGATGTCCTCATTGACACAAAGAACTTTGCTAATCAGAAACTTTGCTTATTTCTCACTATTACATCTTGTGCCACTGATGCTAAATCAAAAATAAGTGTGCTTCCAGCTCTGGGTGTCTGAACTCTGCATGGGGCATGGAGCATTTGGAAGATAGCATTTTAGAAAACAGACCATGTCCTGACATTAATGCCTGCGTTACAGTAGTTTGGGGGAAGAAGAGTAGGTTGAAATACGCATACACAAAACATACATCAAAAAGTAAAACCAATCTGATTGAGTCTTGTAAAAACTTTAAATATTTTTAAAAGTTATTACAGCAATTTTAAGATATTGTATTTCTATGTGTACTATGGCCATTATGGAATTAGTCTTATAGCCATTGTTTTTTTCATATCCAGTCACACCCAAAGTATGTGTGAATGACAAACTATATATGCCTGAAAGCCTAATTCAACTGCTGGTTGAATGCAGAATGCACCTACTGGGATATGAATATTGAGTGGACCCTACCTGGTGGACAAAATGAATCACTTTGGCATCTTGTGGCACTGCTGTCTCTATGAGACTGACACAAACTTGTTATAGATACTACATAAATACCATGTTATAGTCTACTATGAATTAGAATTTAAGATTATTTCTGCAGAGAATTTAGGCATACAGCTCCTATTTGCTTCACTGATGTGGGATTTTAACCCTGTAATTGGGTGTGAAGCCCATTGAGCTAAAAAAAAAGGCCCCCACTGCTTTCAAATTTCATGAGGAAATAACTGGTAAAATAACTGGTATTTAACAATTTAGTGATGCCTTGTGAAAAAAAGTGTACATATCTGAAAGGAATTCCAAAAACTTTACCTAAAGACAGACAATTAACTTCTCATCATTGTAATAAGATACTCAGTATGTAGAAAGACTTCAAAAGGCAGTACCATTAGCTAGTTAATACATTTGACAGGCACACATAACTCAGGAGTTTGCTGTCGGACATGGAGTTATCTGCTGCAATTCATGAACATTCTTGCGTGCTTTTAAAAAATCATCCTGATATGCCTAAACATGCTTGTTTCTTTTTTTCATGAGTAAAACTGTTTTGATTCCTCACTCTGCAATCCATTTCTCCTTTGTAACACTTTATACTCATTTATGGCTTGATATTATGATTTCTGCAGGGGTGGGTTACTTTTCTGTTTATTTTTAATTAATTTCTGTAAGAAAAAAAAAAGGCATGAAATAATAGTTTCAGTAATATGCTAATTTTTTAAATTCCTTTTCCAAGGAATTTTTTAAGGTGATTTCACCAAGGTCTTGTAAGCAGCAATCAAAAATGTCACTTGTAGAAACCATTGCTTCACAGGATACTCCCATTTTATGATCAGCTTCTGATGGCCCAGACCTTGCTTAGGTTAAGAGAATTAATTCCAGCTGTATTCTCACTGCAGTGGAAGAGATAAGAAAGCTCTTTAGGACAACCTACTGGAGCAGATGAGGCACAGGCTCCTTCCTTCTCATAGCTTGCTCCATGAGCTCTACCTACTGGCCGTTCTCCGAACAGCGATACTGTCAGCCCCTGAAGCAGGCTGAACCAGACTGGCTGGGAATTTGCCTTGCTCCTTTTTTCCTTTCAGCTCCACTCGTGGCTTATAATACACAAACTCTGGAGGGATGCAAGTTTTGTGCATCTTTTCCTCCCCACAGTTGTTCATTCTGTACCTTCCACATGATGGAGAAGACGAAGTGATTCTAGGCAAGCACAAAGTTTAGGCCACTTTCAGCTCTGGTTATCTGATTTAAGACGCAAGTCATCTTCTGCTGCATTCTGCACAGAATACATAATTTCTGTGCATAGCTTAAAATCTTCACTGTTTAAATAATTAAATCAATTTACTGTCACTTTCTGCTGGTTTATTATGTGGGTATGTTATTTACCAGATGTTATGGAGGTCACCCTTTTTCCAGTGCAGTCAAAATTTTTTTAATTTGTAAGATTCAAAGCATCAACAGTAAATTAATATGTAAAGGCTCGTAGGAGTCAGTTACACTTCAGGCAAAATAGTAGGGGGATAATTTCAAGAGAGACCTGAGAGGTCTGCCCACAAAACCGGGTGTCTGGAAAGAATTGCGAAGCAGCAATGCCAAGCCAAAAAGTTGTTTGTTGGCTTTTAGGTCAGTAATTTCATTCAGCAGTAGAGGTAATTGAAGGCATATCTATGTGGGAGTGACATGCCTCTTAAAATATTAGTTTGCTTAAGAAACCCTAACTTCTTGTTGTTGATTTTCCTTTTCCTAGAGAATGTTTTTCTTGACAAGCCATCTTCAAAATTTGCCCAAGAAGATGGAGAACAGACATCAATCATCCCTGTCCACCAGGTTATTGACAAAGTCAAGGGATACTGCAATCCTCACTCCGAAAATTTCTATAAAAATATCATCATGTCTGACACATTTAGTCACAGCACAAAGTTCTAACTGGGCTTCTGAATTTTTTGAACCAAAGGATGACAGAAGTCTGCCTGGAACTGAGAATACTGGATATCATAGAATGTGATCTATTTACTTTTTTGCCCAGTTTATGATGTTCTCCTGTTAACAGCTTCCACTCAAGGACCAATTCTCTGTCTTTTTACTGTTGTGGAGAAAGACAATTTTCCACCATGGTATTGAGCTGTTTTCAAATGTGTGCCAGCCAACGTGATGTCTGGACAGCTAATTGTAATCCTGTGTAAATATTTTTTAAGACTGAAGAGCCACAAGCCTAACTCTTAAATTATACATTCCAAACAGAAGCAAGTCTTGACTCCTGGAGAAAATAGCAGACATCACCCAATACAGGCAAGCTCTTATTGAACAGTTTACTGATGGTCTTTTTCTTTTGAAGAATATGGATTTTCACTACGACACTTGTAGATTCTTGCTTCTTGACTGTCTAGAGCTGTCCGTTCTTTATTCATAAGTGAATAAAACCCTAAACCAATGTTAAAGGGTTATTTTAAACCATTTTTTACTAAATAGACCTAACCATGCAAATCTTGCTTACCAAAACACTATGTGCTCTAAATTCAGGCTATTTTGTATCCAAGTACATAGAGAAACACTTATTACATAGAGGTGCTGGCTGAGAAGGGTGTGCAAGTTGCGAGTAACTGCAAATTTCATATATGGAAACGTACCATCATGCATATGATTCACTCACATTGGTGCAGAGCAAGTACACAGGTAGATCCAAAGTTTACACAAAGTCATTTGTCAGCATTTATTCATAGGTATGTGTGAAATGTGGCATCTCCCATCACAACACTTGTTACACAATGTCTATGCCAACGTATGTGATCCTGTGTTTAATGTTCTTTTTCACTAAATAAATTGAAATACATTCAACTATATATAGATATATAAATATATAGGTAGATCTCTCTCCACCCATTTTATAGTAATGCACACAGTAAAATATTACAGAGGAAACCATGTGTACCACAGAAAATCCAAAAACAATGAACCGTGCTAAAGATTAATTCTTTGTAAGCGCATGGGTTCATTTGTCAGGCTTTGTACTTCAGACATACTGTGTGTATGGACACCTCCGTCAGGTGGCATTGCAACATTAGGATAACCTGGAGTACATTTACCAGTAATAAACAAACAAACAAACAAACAAATAAATAAATTCTTCCCGGTCATGTAACATTATCAGTATCCCTCTCCTGCCCCCCAGTTCAGTGACTTGACTGAGGTTGTTGGAAGCACAGAGTTTAAACAGTGTTCAGGCAACATTAGGGAATTTTGCATTGCTATACTGTATGCATAGCAACTCTAAGGGGGCTGGGGGGAGGAGTGTCTGTGTGCAAAGAGACAAGAGCATAAAATGCTTACTTATTTCAGTCTTTACAAATGTGTGACAGGTTAGCATGTGGCCATGACTGCCAAAAGTGCATGTCTCCCCACAATGCACCTCTCACCTCATGACAAGTTTTATAAAAATTGTAACTGTATATGTTGCTGAAGCATGGACCAAAACATCAATAGTGTTTTCAAATTATGTTTCCACAGGATAATGTCTCCTAATGGAAATTTTGGTTTTGTTTTTTGTTTGGTTTTTTTGTTTGTTTGTTTTTGGTTTTTTGTTTTTTTGTTTTTTTTTTTTACCAAAATATTCTTAGCCAAATTAATTTTATTCTGAAGATGACCAGAAAGTCGCGCTGTGAGATTTTCAGTTGCCAAGCAGGTGGATGTTCAGTGATTAGGGATGTGGATTTGTGCCTTTCTCTGCTCTTTGCACATGCTTTTGCATGCAGAGAACCTTTAATGCTGTGACCGCACAAATGGCATATTTTCCCTGGCTGGAAACACCAGGCGGGAGGAGGATGGACTGACAGTATTCTGTCCAGAAACACTGCCGTCGCTACACATAACGAAACCTCGGTCTTGTAACTGCAAAGACTTACTTACATGGTGGTATGAATAAAGTCAACTCGATTCATTTAAAATGTAATTGTTAACAGGGATAAGTGTTATCAGATATCTTTAAGAAGGGAAATAATTTAGGGAGAGATTATGTACAAGCATTTACTGAACTTACATTTTATCATCCCACTTGCTTAACTACTGTAGATAATAGTGTTCATATAGCAGCTTACTGTGAGATTTCTACCTGATTAAGATGTTCAGAAGTGAAGAAAAACCAAACATTCCTGAAAAAATGAGGAATCGATAAAACATATTAGTAAAATATAAATAAAAAGCAAACACAGTATCCTGACTGAAGCTGAGCTGTAACCAATCAGTTTAATGGACAGCTACCTGAATTTTTGCTGAATTAAGATTTTTTTTTCTCTTTTTTTACTACCATGTAGTAATCTTAAACTGTCTGTGTCAGTTAGATGCTCTTGAATGCTGTCAATTCTACAATGTAAAGCTTCTACTTTGTAGTTGACATGCTGTAACCTCCCTTGTATATATTTATTTATTTGTGAGGTTAAATGTGTCAAGTATATTTAGCTATATAATGACTGTTCTTATTACTTTAAGCTTCCGCTTAATCAGGGAAGAGGGAAAGAATTGTTTCTTATATCTTTTTTTCCGAAGACCTTGTGAAACAATTTACTGTAGTTCTATCTTTTACAAGTATGAGGAAATATGTCAGCGTAATTTGTAATGCTAGTCAGTGGAATATAGTATAACAGGTTTGAAGATGGACTAAAGTGGAAAGAAACATTTTCAAGTAAACAGTCTTGATGTTAGTGTTCCAAATAATTAAAGTCTTTTAATAGTGAATGGTTGATTTTTTTTTCTCCTTTTTAGTGTTTAATGGCAAAAATTACTCAGTGGAATTCTGGAAAATAATCTTGTGTTTATTAAGTATGTGAGACAGGTACATGCCTAGCCAAAATGTTGGAAATAAATGTGCCAGACTAGCTCTGCCTCATCAGAGGAACACATTTTGCAGAATATTCTTTTCCCTTTTGCGACTTACTTGGTGCCACATCCAGTGAACGATCTGAAGGTTACACAAGTTCATTTATTTATGGTAGCAGTCATGTCACAGAAATGAAAGGAAAAATCAAGGCAACAGACAATATGCTGAGGTGATCTTTTAGAAGTAATACAAATGAATAATCTAAAACTCAGGAAGTATTGCTATTCATATGTTTCTTTTCAGCTGAATGTAGTCCCTCATTATCAATAACTTGATTTAACTTGTAATCATAGTTTGGCTGATCAATGTTGAAATATTTTAGTCAGCCAATAACTTGATTAATACACACTAATGTATAAACAATAAAGGTAAAACACTAGTGGCCTACCTTTAAATGTTCACCTTCAAAGAACATGGAAACCTGCTGAAATGTGTCAGATCTCCTCCCCCATATTTAGGTCTGATCATAGAAAATGCACAGTGTATGAAGATATAGCGTTAATATTTTTTAGAAAGCAATAAAAAAACCCCTATAAGTGGCATTTATTAATGAGGATGCTGAGTTTGCCTGTGGACAGTAAACACTACCCTTTATGTCTTGAATGGTGTGGGAGGACCCTCTAAGGAAAGGAGCACAGGTTTTTTTTCCAAGTAGGATCTTGGCAGATGCCAAACTTGTCAGGCGTGATTTGCAGCCTTTGGGGGTGGATTTTTTTTTTCCTTGTTTCGTCACTCTTAAAATATCAAGAACAATTTTATTTTAATCCTGTACTGTTAACAGCTTCCTACTGTAACCCATTGAGTTACATAAAATGCCACTTCTTTTTTTTTTACTTTCAAAAGGCTGATCTATAACCAGACACATCTATATAACCACAAGAACAGCTACCGAGTTACAGGGCATCGGGATGTCATTCATGGAGCCATTATAAAAAGTTGTTACTATATATACAGACCTAAACCCACATATAGGTCAGCAAATTAGGCAAAGGGCTTAGAACTTAACGTTAGGGAAACTAGTCGTGGAAACTGGTCTGTGAAGTAGCTGTTTCCTGCCCAGTGCTGCAGCTCATGCTGCACGAATGGGACTTTCCCCTTCACCCTCTGCTTAGTGATCTTTTGCTACTCAGTCGATTTAATTTTCAGATCTCCTGACCCCACTGTAGCACTCCCATCCCCAGGACAATCATTTGCTGCAGTGCTAGGGAAAGGGAAAAGGGAAAAAAAAAAAAGAAAAAAGGAAACTAAAAGGGAAAGAAGGGAAAGGGTAGTTGGCAAGGCCTGCTCTGCTTCTTTTTACACTTTCCATGTGTTTCCTTGCTGCTTCCCCAGGATATATCACCCTGAGCAGTGATGGAGCCAGGCCATTGGAGCAGGTGGAACACACTGCCCTGGCTATTTGTGCACCTGTCAATAAAACTAATATTTTTGACCCTCCAGCTTTAAGCTAAAGATGGTTCTTCAAAGCAGTAATTCCAGTATTTCCATTCTTGGAGGTTAGCCTAGCAATAATACCTCTGTAGTTCAGGAAGAACCTAATGCCTCCCACGATGAGAAATCAGTCTGTTAAGATTCAAGCGCCACACCAGAAACAGCTAAATAAATCTCACTGAAACCTTTTCTGGGAAGACAGACCTTCCTCAGATACATCTCATTACTCAAAGCCAATGCTGCCATTGCTCCTAGTTTAAACCCAGATTTAGTACTCATGAAAAGTGTACATTGTGGTGTTGTCCATATGGATTATATAACCACAGCCATCCGACAGCAATTTGAATGACAGTCTTCTCTGGGAGTGTTGAATTACCTACCCTACAAAATAAATGCCAGCTTGAATCTTTAGCATCTACCAACTTACCGAGCTTAAACTGGGCATTTTGTATCCAGACTATTCTAATAAGAGTTCTCAAAAAACATAGTTTTAGATAGAAAAGAGTTCTCAAAAAAAAAATGACTGTATTCCATATGTGAAGTGTAGGACAAAGCAAATGCTGATAGCTCTGGCCTGATGTTTTCTTCCACTGGCAGGTTTTCTCCATCCCAGGAGCCCACCATCCTGCTCTGGCTGACAAGTAGAGGGCTCCTGCTGTCCATGTTGTGCTACATTTCACAACACTCCAGTTCCAAGTGCAGTAAATGCAATAATATTATGTATTTATAAAATTCCACTCTGGTTTTCTTTTGCGCTTGCCTGGCACTACTGCTCGTGCTTTTCCAGCAGAGGGCAGTGGCATTTTGCTAGTTGTAGAGCTGGTAAAATCAAGTGAAAAATGAAAGATTCTTCCACGTGTAAGCACCAGCGCAGAGATAAGTAGGAGAGTTCATTTCAGGTTTGTCTATTATTTAGCAATCTGTTACATCATCCAAAAAAGCAAGCACTCTGTGCTCGGGGAAGTGAAGGAAGAGAGCTGTCTGCCTGCATTTGGGCATATTGAGTGGAAAGAGCCTCTCTGTATTTTCTCTTGCTGGTTGCTACCTTTTCTTCTTTTTTTGCTCTGAGGGGATGCAATGGAATTAGCAACTGCTACACTGCTGTCAGCTGAGCAAACAGAGCCAGCTCACCATTTCAGGCTTGCACACTAGCTTATTCCAGTACTGGGGAAATTATTTGATCTGCTGGGCTGCCATCCTGTGACTCAGAAATTCACTGTATGCATAATTGTCCAGGAAGGGAAAAAGAAAAACCAAAACACAGCAGCCTGCTGTTGACAGTGGCACGCACGCTTATACCGCCCTACTATTTTTCCCCTCAAAAGCATAGGGACAGATCTGCTGTCAGCTGGGTCCTGTACTCCACATGCTCTTTCCCCATGGCACATATTACCAGGTCAGCTTAAGCAAGGTGCAGAACAACTCAGCTGCACACTCAGGTGTACAACTGCCCCCAAGGCTGCTCTGTCATGGGGCAAGACTGATCAGAAAGCTGCTCCATTGGAAAATGGCACCACGTTGAAATTAAAATGTCTCATCTGAAACTCTGACAAGACCTTCAAAGGAAAAAAAATCTGAAACAGATTGAATCTCTTCATCTGTGCTTGTCTCAGGAGTCTCACTGGCATGTCACTCTCTCCCCACACCTGCACCAGCACCAAGCTGGCACCGAGCTAGGGGGAGAGGGGTGGTCTGGGGCAGATGAGGTGGGGAAAGCATGGGAGGACAAGACTTGTTTTAGCCTTTCCTACTTGTTTTCAGAGAGAGCCCATAGGCATGGTTGCCCTGGCCATGTGAAGAAGAAGCAGTGGGAAGGAAGGCCCAAGAACAGTCAGGACTTGGTGTACAGAGCACGGCACAAGACCAGCATGACAGACATCTTTACACCATCACTTCTCCAAAGCACTTGTGGTGTTGGTGTTGCACAAGTTCAGTCACGGCACAGCTGCATTACTGAAACATTGCCTCTTAGTGAACTTACACAACCACAACTCTGCACAAGGCAGGAGCCAGGGTGAGTTCCCCACCCTGTCTCTCTGCTCCCTGCAACTAGTGCTCACTTCCCAGGAAAGCAGACATGCCAGCTTGCATCGCAGTCTGGCTGTAAACCTCTTGTTGCTCAGATGTGGTCATTTTCTAGCATTACATAAGTTACAGGGTGAAATGGGCATTCTGCAGATTCTGACCACACTACACAGATCACTGAGCTGCTATCAACAGATTTTGACAGTGAGGTTACTCAAGAAAGGAGGCTGAGCATGGGAAACCAGCATTTGCAAAGCTTTACAGGGGCACTGGAGGACAGGGGCTGAAATACTGTGGTTTCCCATGCTGAGTGCAACCCAAAGAGCTCTCAGAGGAGCCTTGTACATGTTTGTTTGCAACAACTCAGCGTGGGACAGGCCCAGGCTGAGCTCTCCAGGGAGGGCAGGTCAGAAGGATGCACCTCCAGCAGCCTAGCTGGACCTTGAACCATGTATGGCTTCTTCACCATTTCATTGGTGTAGCCTAGAGATGGTGGTAACACTGGAGCAAGACTTGAAGCAGTCAGGATAACACCTCTTGCAAGTTAGCAGAATGCATTTGGAACGAGAGCTAAAATAGGTTTTAGGTGAACTAGGCCTTAAAATGGTCATGCAAACCACTCCCCACCATCACCCGCTGCCCCAGCTCTGGTTAGGCAGCAGCTCTTACCAGAGGTGAGAATTCTACATTCATTTTAGCTACATTAGATGCAAGAAAAGCTAGGGTCAAGCCTGCCAGTTCCTAGTAGGTGGCTCTAATGATTACACTGTGGAGCCTGTTCAAGCCCCACACTGCATACCTCAAGATCCTTGTACCAGCTTCAGCTGGTAAGGCATGCTTAAGTCAGTCTGTCATGGTGCTTCTGAGGTGGCTGGGCAGAACTGAGAGAAAAGCCAAATGCAAATTTCATTGCAGAAAAAAATCAACCCAAAAGAGTTGAACATAGGCAGAAGCAGCCTGTCCCTGAGAGTGTGACTGTCAGATGCCGTTGCTGGGCAACAGCCAGCTGAGTTGAACACATCCCGTTCTTTTATTCTTGTTTATTTTTAGTGACTCCCATAGATGAGTCTTCACTTTGCTTGTTGTTTTCACCAAAACTAATATGTCCTCTATTTCAGCAAATAAGCAAACTTCTGGCCATGTTTTATCCTACCAGATGCTGTATACGATGTTTCCTACATTGAAGAAAAGAGACCCTCTCATAGCGATCAGACTGGATATCAGTTGGACGCTAGTATAAGGATAGTCCATAAATTGCCTCCTGAACAAGACAAAGGTGAAGCATATGTCCTAGTGAAGCACCGGAAGACTTTAAGGACAGGAGAGACCTGCCAACACAGCAGGTGTCTTAAGAACAGGCTGAACCTGGGCTTCCTAAACCCACTCGTATGGGTGCCACCATCAACACCAACAGCATTATCAAATGACATACACAGACCATCTCCTGCTCTGTGATCCTCTTTAATTTCACGTAACTATTTTTACTAACACACTACCCAGCATGAGGAGGACGGTGCTTCCACAACAAATTCGTATCAGTACCCTGTCTCCACTGCTTATCTTCTTCCCCTCCAATGTCTCAGCTGTAAGTCCTTTGCGCATAATATCTGCCCAATCTACCAAATAGCTCCACCCTCCCAAACAAGGACCCCACACCCATCACACTTCCACATTACCGTTAATCACCCCAGTCACCAGCCTCCTACCACTGAACCAAAAGCCCCCATCCCTTCACTTGCCAAAGCCCCTGCTGTAGATTTAAAGCAGAGATGACCACAACAACAGGGACTCCCAGCTTTTGAGCAACCTGGCACTGGCACAGTGCTGTGGCATGGCCAGTCAGCAGTGACCTGTGTAGGCAACATGTGCTGGAGGAGCAGTCACAAACACCGTTGCCACTGTCACCTCTCAGCCCTGGTCCCTTTTGGAGGTGGGTTGCTAAACTCTGGGTTAGGCATATCTAAGAGTTGATTTTGATATAGATAAGTTCACCTTAAAGCAAGGAGGAAAATTAAGCACCCTTCTGAGAACATTTCTGGCTTCATTTTCCTTTACTATTATTATTTTACTCAGATTAACATCCTTGTAGGAGTGTTGCCATCTCCAGTGTGCTATTTACATGAGAAACCAGGACTTGTGACCAGCAGCTTGGTGGATCAGGTAAAATGTGCACGAGATCTTCAATTATTTGTTTCACTCCTTAACCTTTGTGGTAAATTCATGCAGTTGCCTGCGTGAGTTACTACCATGAGCATGCTGGCCTGCACCTCCTTTGACCTTGACAGCCAAAATTGACAGGCCCTTAATCCCCCAGTTAAAAGAAATACGTTGATTACTGAAGATGCTGCAAAAGACATTTCAGTGTGGGTTGTTTTTGGTTTGTTTTGTTTTTCAGTGAGGCTGATAAAAATGTGAGAAATAAGCTTCAGGGATAATGTTAACAGGAAGAATTTTGATTCAGAGCACTGACATTTACCAGGAATGGCAAGCATTAGCTTCTCAAACACTCAAGCACACAGATGCAGAGGCTGTTGTGGTGCTCCCTGTTAAAGAAGCCATTTCAGCAGGTACTCAGCAGGATGAAAAGTATGCAAGTAACAATGCATATTGGTACCACATGTGGAGGCAAGACTATCCTGATGCACACATGCACATCCTAGACAGATCTGAAAAATAGGCCATGTGTTTTTTCTCTTTGTTTTTTTTTTTTTTTTTTTTTTTTTCTAAACTGCTGCATACACAATCCAGCACAAAAGCAAAACACTAGCTGCAATTGTCCCAAAGTCCAGGATATAGAAACTAACAGATAGTTTCCCAGGATATTTGCAAGTAAACATATCAACCCAGTTCCACATTTATGCATTTAATTAAATGTCTCAATTTTTGTTATTTTTCATACCACAGGGGAAAAAATTCTCCCTTTGACAGAGAGTACTTCCCCCTTAGATCTCAATCTCTGCCTAGCAGGGTTTCTCTGTGCACAAACCTTGAATTGTCTTGGCACCCACAAATCACGAGGTTTCGGCTGCCTGATGATAGGAGCTGTGGTGGCTTATTCCCATAAACCAGACATTTCCATGTGTGTAGAGCAGCCCTATGATTGTGATTGGCATATAGCTACTTTCAAACGGTTTGTTTCTCCTATGGCTGGCACAATGCCAAGACAAGCATTTTAATATTAAGGTAGTTGTAGAAAAGCAACAGATGCAATAGCTGAGGAACAACAACAAAATATTCCTTTATGAAGTGTTTTGGCTCATTTACCCATTCTAAATAATTAATAATGACTAAGTTCCTGAGTTTAGTAAACAAAGGTTGTTTGTCTAGCACAACTTCATTTGTCCAGTGTGGGATGGATGGGGTCCACTGAACCAACACCCACATGTAAGGTAGGCAGGTCTCACAGAAATAGTTTTATTTTCATCAGCTAAAATTGGACCAGTTTTCTTTAACTCTTTTGCCATACACTTGTGATTTATTTATTAAGCCACATTACTGAAGGAGGATGAGGAGCATCAGCTTCACTCAGGCTGAACGGACCCCTCCTTCTTTCTCTTTCTTCAGCTTGAGCCTAACTTTGTGCATAGCCTCCTTATACATTTCTCGGTTTTCTAGCATGGATGTCCTTTCAGTGGAGCATTAGTGCAGTGGCTCTCCATGCCTTGCTCACGTACTGTAAAAAAAACCCACAAACAACCCCAATGGGTTATCCAGTTTTCCTTTTTATCAGGACACAGGTATTTATGTAATGTATGTGTTCACTGTAAAGGTCACAGAAACTTAAAGCCGCAGGGCTGACGCTTGACTGCATGTAGTCTCCTTGGCTGGCCTTTCGCATCCCAAAAGTGTTTTACCTTACACTTGCCACAAGTTAAGAATTGAGCCTGATGCTGCCAGTTCTCACTCAGCTGATGTGCATTGAATTGCTGTAACAGAACCACATGCCCAAGACCTGAGCACACTGATCTATTGAGTGCGATGTGCAACTGATGTCTTCTTGTTGTGCCTATGAAGCAAGGTATAACTAACAGTATAAAAAATGATAAATGATTACTTGTCTTTGCAATGATTTTACTCATAATAATAACTCATTTCAGAGTGGATGAATGAGGCCATTATGTTTGTAGCCTTTCCAGCTGAATGGTTTCTATATGTAAGTGAAACTATCATTTTTAAAAGGCAAGAACATAAACTTACAACTCTATTGGATAACACATATTAGTGTCAAAAATATCTGTACTTTTTTTAGTAGCATGTGAAAAAAAAATCTCTGTCATACTGGATTTACCATACTTCATAGGTAGAGGGAATGCTGCTTATGAGTTTATAGCAGTGGAGTTTTAGATGAAAACAGATTTCAGAGTCTTAAGTAAGGAAAGGGGAATTGCAGCTGGTCAGTCACTGCATGAGAACAAATGATCTTGCACTTCTCTGTGTGGGAGGACAAAAAAAAAACTTTTGCAAGCACACTTACAAAAATGTAAATTGACTGTCTCCACTTGCCCTGATAAATCTATCAATCACAAGAAACTGTCAGATAGCTTAAAACAAAAGCAAATTTATAAGACTCAGGAATGAGTCAAAACTAAAAATCCAGGCAAAGGGCAGTCTTAAATTTTGTTACTTGTCTCCTGCAGACATGAAGATCTGGGGTAAAAGCCATCCCGAGTCTGTCCCAAGAGACTTCTGCCCAGGATGGGTGGTGAGTGACTCCTGTACACCAGGTAAAAGGCCCTCTGGGTCACTCTGCTGGAAGAGCATTAGACTTACAATGAGGGGTCCAGTCTTGAGGACAGTCCTGCTAGGACAACTTGTATTTACTGTTTGGAGAGGGGCTTTACACCTGGCCTGAACACCAAGCAAGGGACCTGCCAGGGCACCCACCTGAGCTACACTTGCCCTGGAAAACAGGAAGTGAGGGAGAAGAAGGGGGTCAAGCATTCAGCCTGCAGCCCAACATGTGGACACCATGTGCATCCTTTCTGGGGATCTGGGAGGGCTCCTGCACTGTGCACTGAGACCAAACAGAGCCCAACATGAGACAGGCATCAAAGCATTATGAGGGCAATGGAGCACTAGTAAATCCTGAGTCCTGTTAGGCCAGGTCGCTCTGCTCAGTAGTAATCTTTCCAGAGCATCACAGGATGAGAAACATTTCCCCCACCAGGAAACTGCATTACAGAGTGAGACACCATCTCGCCTTTCCCTCTCATTCCTGGCCCTTTTCATCTGGCAGTTGCTATGCTATTGAAACAAGACCTTCCTCCTGATAGTAGCATTAGGCAAAGCTCACTTTCTGCATGGTCATTAATCCGACCATCACCTTGTCCTCAAACTCCCCGTGGATCTCCTGGTGAGCACTCTGGCACTTGTAGCACACCAACACTCAGAAGTAGATGCATGGTCGGAAAGGAGACTGTTTTCAAAGCACCCCAAGAGCCTCGTGCTCTTTATCTCAGACTCAGGCTTCCTCTGTGACCCTGAGCAGGGATGAGGTTCTGGCTATTTGTTTTCCTTCAGTGCAGTTCAGATATAACTCTATCTAACAGGGCACTATTCTTAGCCACCAGCCCAATGGCAGGTGCAGCCGTGGGCACAAAGCCACGCGTGGGCAGGTGGCAGAGCCACGGTGATACCATCCTGCCATGCAGTCCCAGGGTTTCAGACAAGTCAGGAGTGCTCAGGGATGGGTGGATTATTAAAAAGAAGCTAAATCAGGCCCAGGGTACTGAACAACTAGAGAAAATCCTATCTAGAAATGTAGAGCAACAATCACTGACAAGCAGACACAGGGCAAGTCATGATAAGTCACGTAGAAACCTTTGCCACCAGAAGCCATGCTGCTGGTTGTAACCGCAGCTGTGCCTGTGCTCATTGTGCTCCTGATGCCACTTCAGTGTCAGAAATGCAAAAGTGGAAGTTTTACCTTTCTTGAGCTGTTTGCTCTCATGAAAAGTACTGTCACCCAAACATCTGTATCATAGAGTCACAGCACAGTTTGGGCCGGAAGGGACCTTCCAAGGTCATCTAGTCCAGCCCCTCACAATGAGCAGGGACATCTTCAACTATACTATGTTGCTCAGAGCCCTCTCCAGCCTGGTCTTGAATGTCTCCAGGTATGTGACATCTACCACCTCTCTGAGCAACCTGTGCCAGTGTTTTATTGCCCTCATTGCAAAAATAAAAAAATTATTCTTCATATCTAGCCTGAATCTCCCCTTCTTTAGTTTAAAACCATTACCCCTGGTCCTACCATGACACATACTGCTAAAAGGTCTGTCCCCATCTTTCTTATAGGCCCCTTTTAAGTACTGAAAGGCTATAATAAGGTCTCCCTGGAGTCTTCTCCAGGGAACTGCTGGAACAGTTCACAAAAAAAGCACAGCAGAGAAGAAGCAAGGAAAGGCAAATGTTGCTGAGATTCACCAGTGACACTGAAGAGCCCCAGAATCACATGAAAGGTGTTCCTATGAAATCTGCCATGTGCCAAATGTTAAACTTCTGTCTGGTACAACTGGCTTAAAATTCAAGTAGATAAATCGATGCATAAGCGATAAGGTAACAAAGACATTCAAGAGAAGTAAGAGAAAATATTGGAAAAGTTTCAGATATTTTTACTGGAACATGTTTACAAATTATATATTCTTAATTCTTTAGCACCTGTTTCCATTTTTAACACAAAAACTGTATATGCAAAATACCTGCAGACACTGACTTTTGTTTTGCTTTTACTTATTTGTGTTTTCAAAAACACCCACTATGATAAATAGTTATCAAAAGTTTTATTTTTTGTTAGAAATCACTTTTCATTCCACATTGGTTAAAGCCTGTGCTTCATTGTGTTCAGAGGAGCTCTCTATGCCTGACTGCAAGCAGCACTGACAACACATTTTTCCCATTCTGGTAGAACTCCTAGGATTTTTCCTGCTTAATACAGGGAAAATCCACTGAAATGGGAATTCCCAGCAGAGCATCTAATAACTTGAGGCATCAGCCTAAGTTTTTTCTGAACTCATCCGGTGCAGATGTCCAACAACTGAGGACATTACAGCCTGTGGTGTATGTGTGAATTAAAAATAGGTTTATTGCCTTTTGAGTGGGCAAGTAAGGCTGCAATAGTCACTCCAAGAGCTGCCTCTAGCTCCTACCACCCCCTCAAGCAGCCTCCTGAACGATCTGATCTATTTTATAGGGTTTCATATGGCTTTTTGCATGCATGAATTTTGTCTCACCCATAATCTACAGAATGACTGAGTTACACATTATACATGCAAAACTTAACTCCCAACACTCCTGCAAAACCCTTACCTGCATCCAGTTTCCTCACACACCAGGGTCCCAGGGTGGGGGTCACCTCACTCCTATAGCTTGAAGCTTGTCACCCCCAAAATATCATTTGACTTGTAGGCCATTCTTTGAGGAACTGCTCTTCTGTGTTGAGGGGAGTAAGTCAAACCCCTGGCTTCTACCTGCTTTCGGATAACTGCTTGGCTCAGCAAAATTGTGTTATCCTCAGGAAAAAGAAGTAAAAAGAAAAAAAAAAGAAAACAAAATAATGAATGAGAAACAGCTGCAGCAGCCTGATCTGTTGCAGCTGCAAAGTGCCTCAGCTCTGGAGCACCTGACTGTGAACAGAAGGGGCTTACAGCTACCTCAGTATCACTTTTGACTCTTTCTAGTATTCTTTAAGAATATGGGGCAGAGAATGAGGTTTAGACACCTTTGGGATGTTTATTGTTCATGTGCAACAATCTTTGTCACTTCACCAAGTTTTTTTTCTACATTTACATGGTGTTTGGGACTTTTTAGCATACAAAGTAGACTGGGCTGTGAAGAAGACAGACATGTAGGTACCAGAAAGGATTTAGTCTTTTCCCTCCCCTTACCAGTGCCTGTGAGAGCACCATGCACAGTCACACAGAGGTGCAGCACAAAGCTGTTGTGGTCCCCACCTCCCATCTGAGCTCTTCGTTCCTCCAAGCTGCTGAGTTTACCTTATATCAGGTTTGCACTCTTTGAAAAGTATGAGAAAACTATTGCCTCTTCTCTTTCCAGAGCCCAGGAAAAACAACCCTAGCAAACAGGCATTCCCAGTAGGCTGGGTCAGCACCAAAACCAGTAACTGAGTAAACATTGTCCAATCACCACTAAAGGCAAGTCACAGAAGTATGAAAAGGTTTGGTAGGTTGTACGTACTGCTTCTTGTTCTATATATGGCTGGTGGACAGAGAATTCCATCTGTAGTATGACCAAACCAGCACACCCTACTATGTTAAATTGATCAGAAAAAAATCCCACTGAAAAGAACAAAAAGTTTGTCATTCATTTAAATGTGGTATAGATTTCAATTATTTTCTTTCTGGTCATTCGGTCAAAGGAGGTTACGACTATTTTGATGTGAGATTCTGAAAAATAAATTTGCAAATTCTAGCATAAAATATTTTTAGGAATCTTTGAACAGAATTCAATCAATCCGTTTATCCAGATAAGCAAGGGGTAATTTAATTGCTACATTCACTAAATATGCTAATGTCAAACTTGCCTAATTTTTATGCTAAAGCTTACCTTGAGTAATGTTTACCGTCTTTTGTCACTGTTTGAAAAATACATTAAAACACATTGGAAACTACCATTATACCAAACTCCTATCAAATTCTCAAAATAGTCTGAAAAAATAGGAATAATTTTCTTTAAATACCACAAGATTAAATAATAATACCATTAGGTTCTCTTATAATTGTGTTTTGCTTCTTTGAAAAATTAGATGCACTTAGGTTTTCAAGCACTTCTCTGAAAACATGAGGATTAGAAATGAATACTTTATTTTTTAAATGCAATTAAGACAAGCAAACAAACAAACCCAGCTTCAGTTGGCATAAATAAGCATAGTCATACTGGTGGAATGACAATCTATAATGAACTGTTGCAGTTAATAATCGTAGGTTCTTGCCATACATCTTTTTTTGTCACTCCGTTTCTCTCACACACTGCTTCTTTCCCAGCCCTGTAATAATTTCTAAAGAATTAGTATATAAATGCTTTTGAAGTAATGTGTTTAACTGGGGACAATCTGAATCCTTTGTGTTTAACCATAACTGATGCAGCTGCAGGCTAGAAAATTTGTCACTACAAGAGGTCTTCTCTTAGTGTCCATAAGTACTTTTAATACACTTTTTCAAAGCTTAAACGGTTAACTCAGGGTCTCACTCTGATATTGCACCAAACCACAACCAACTGCAGTATAATAGCAGTGCCATATGACATCAGGTTAGGTCAGAATTAGCCCCACAGGCTCCAGTGACCTGATATGCACCTGCAAGGGGCAACCAACACACTCATAGGACTGCCAACATCTCCATGTCTATCCATCTGCTAGGCCTGCCTTGGTTTTGGTTGTCTTATTCCTCTTCCTCCTCTGCTTCTCCAGGTCACTTGGGAGGGCAGAGTTTGGGGGAACAGTGCTGGACCCCGGCCTGGGGAAGTTGCAGCCCTTTGCACCTGTTGATCCTCAGCAGGCGCTGTGGGCTCTGTGTGCTATTTTCTCATTGAAAACCAGGACTGCTCTTTGCTTGTCTTAGAAAAAATGGCCCCAGCATGGTAGTTAGCCAAAGACCCCAAACAGGATGAACTGAAGGTAAATGGAGGGTCACAGATTTCTGAGTGTGGCCTTGGTACTTAGTTTTTGCCCTATTTAGGGAGATTGGTCTGGTTTTCCTTCCTACATCCCCATCCTTGGGACAGGAGCAAGCCTACATGGTGTAAGAGCACTCCTCACAAAGTTCATTTTCTCAGCTTATTTATTCCATAACTTGAATTTGCTTCCTCACAGCATTTGATAGCCACAAATAGAGAAACTGTTCAACTGTCTCTTGGTGCACAGTTGCCGAAGTAGCAGAGCAGTGTTAAGTGAAAGGCCTATTTTACATTAGCCATAATCCCTTTTAAACAGAGTGCTTCAATTTGTAATTTCCTATTCCATACTACTGGTGTTTATTTTTGTTTAACTTTGATATTGAAAATATCTTATTTCAGATAATTCGGGACAATAATGACTGCACATAGGTTCAAAAATTCCAATTATAATATAATTTTAAAGAGTCCGATACTGGTTTATGGGCTGGCTTACTACATCTTTTTTTTTTTTATTTTTTATCCCTTTATGCAAAGCAAGCTCCAGTTGTGAGTTCATGAGCTGTAATGGAAAGGAAATAAATATCAAATATTTGTTCTGGGCTCAGTAAGCTACAAGTGTAATCTAGAGTTTATGAAGGGGAATTCTTCCCATAGGTCTTTTTTTTCTGCTTCACCAGACAAAAACAATTTTCTGATTTATTTTTCCTCGCTTTCCAGAGGTTCTGTTTCAGCAGCAGACCAGGTTCTCCTCCCTACCACAAAAGGATCCCAAAATGCTTGCAACCCTCAAGTTTATGATTTATGCAAGATAATGCTTTTTAAACATGTGCAGCACACTCCAGTACAGAACTGATGACAGCATCTAGGGGAGGAGCCATCAGAAATAAAAATCAAGAAACGGGAGAAAAGATGGCCCTCATTTCATGCTGTTGCCTGACCAAGAGGGCACCGTAAAGAGTGTTTGCTCCACTGAGACTCTTCAGATGCACGGAGTGGTCTGGGGAAAACAGAATTTTCTCTGTCTCCTTGATGTCACCTTTCCATCCTACATTGTGCATGGACCAGAGCAGAGGGAAAGGGACACCTAGGACATTTCTAGAGGACAGCGTTGAGTCAGAACATGGTCCTCAAGCGTCCAGTCCCTCGCACACCCCTGTTCCTGTCACCATCAGTGCTGGTGCATACAGGCCACTGCCAGATGGGTTTTTGTGTATGACAACTTGACAGTGTCAGACTGACAGGCCCTAAACAAAGCGCTGAAGATGCTGCTTTTCACTTTAATCCTCCAGAGAATCTTGATCCTTCTGAAAATGGCAGAGAAGGGAACCTCTGAAAGCACCAGGAGAATATAACAAATGCAAGTGCAGGGCAGCATCTGTAGAGGAACACTAGGAGAGGGAAAAAAAAAAAGTTCAAACTTTCTATGACATCTACGAATTGACGTCTACATAAAAATAATATAATCACCCATGCTAGATTTAGCCAGACTAGCTAATTACTTCCTGTAATGTATTATCCAGTATCTGTTTATTCTGCTCTCTATTAATTTTTTATTGATGTCCCAGAATGAAAAATTAGGCCCACTGGTCTACATTTTCCAAACCCGCGTCTTCAGTGCCTAAAGTTACCTCTGTCAGCTTTCATTTGTTTGGTATTGCTGAAGGCTTAAACTATGTGTTATTACCACAGGTAATAGTTTAGCAATTTTGTGCTTGAGATTCTTCAGAACTCATGGCACCAGCACCATCTAGTTCTGATGATCTGTAAAGGTTTGTCCTACTTGACCTGAAAGCCTGAAATGTAAATACCTGCAAGAAATTCTGTTATGGTTTATATGGTAGCCAGACCTGAAAAAATATATGTTTTTTTTTTTTTTTCTGTTTTAACTAAGTCTTTCTTGTGGTTTATATGCAAGGCAGTGCACTCTCTTGCCAGCAAAAGCAAAAAGCATCATGTCTTTTTTTCTGGGATCCTCCCTTCTTTCAGGCTGTACCTCAATACAGAAACAGCATCACCAAGCCAGCAATTGGCCATCAGAGGTGCACAGGGGCACCTCTGGGCCCTTCACTGTGTCTGGAATAGTTTAATGACCTTCTATAGTCATCTAATTGCTTTTGTTTGGGGCTATAAAGTACACAAGATAATGCCAGTCATTTAGCATTACACACCTAAAAATCTGTAATACAGTCTATATGTGCTGCCATTCCAGCCACAGCATTAACCATAGCTTCAATAAAGTCTGTGTCCATCAAGGTGTGTAACTAACATTGCCCTGTAGGTTTCCCACAGGGAAGGGATCTTGTTCCATACCAGCTAATCAGGAAAAAAACAAAACAAAAACAAAGCAAAAAAACCCACACATGACCAAACAAAACCCCAAAACAACAAACAAACAAACAAAGAAAAAAACACCACCCATAATTTAGTCATGCTTTATGAAATACTTAAGGTACAAGAGATCAAGAATTATGACATTTGAGGAGCGGGTGAAAAAACCCTTCATTTTTAAATGAGAAAGAGTAAGGGAGTATTCCACTGGAGCTGAGCCATGCATTCTGATGCAAAAAAATTTCAACTTAGCAGTTAAGCCTGGATTCCCACTTTCCGTGATCATGACTCCTAAAAAGCAAGAGAAAGCAATAACCTCATAGATATAAATTTAAGTGAGGCTAGATGAGTCACTAGGAAATATCATGAGGGAGCCTTCCTGGGGTGATAACTCTGAATTAGATGGACTAACAAGATCTTTCCATCTCCAACTTCCATCTCTTAACTAAGATTTTCCATAGTTTACTGAGTGCTAATTCACAACTTCTCACCCCCACACACACTCTCTCCTTTAGAAAATCTAATATTGGCTATATCAGGAGAATAGATGTAGGTTTTCCTGAGTCTTTGTTCTCATTCAAGTTCATATGCCTCTACTCCAACCTGGTGAGACCCCATCTGGAATATTCTGTCCAGTTCTGGGCCCCTCAGTTCAAGAAGGACAGGGAACTGCTGGAGAGGGTCCAGCATAGGGCAACAAAGATGATTAAGGGAGTGGAGCATCTCCCTTATGAGGAAAGGCTGAGGGAGATGGGTCTCTTTAGTTTGGAGAAGAGGAGGCTAAGGGGGGACCTTATTAATGTCTATAAGTATATAAAGGTGAGTGCCATGAGGATGGAGCCAGGCTCTTCTCAGTGGCAAACAGTGATAGGACATGGGGTAATGGGATCAAGCTGGAACACAAGAGGTTCCACTTAAATTTGAGAAGAAACTTCTCAGTGAGGGTGACGGAGCACTGGAACAGGCTGCCCAAGGGGGTTGTTGTCTCCTTCCCTGGAGACATTCAAGACCCACCTGGACATGTTCCTGTGTGACCTCACCTAGGCGTTCCTGCTCTGGCAGGGGTGTTGGACTAGGCGATCTTCTGAGGTCCCTTCCAATCTCAAACATACTGTGATCCTGCGATACTGTGATATGTTCCCTCTTTATTGAACAGTCTATGGCTTCACTAGAGAAGCTGACTATGCATAGATTTAAACAATACAGGGGAGCTCATTCTGGACTTTGCTCTTTTCTGTATGTTCCCCAACTTATTTCTCATTCCCAGACCAAGATTGTCTGGCTTTATTTTGAATTGTCCTGCAAACCGCCTTACCCAGGGAGAGGAAATAATTCACAGCTGGTATGTTCCTTAGTGTTTTAGCCAAGCAAAACATACAGCTTGCCATTTACTGGCAACATGGTTATCATGATTCAAGCCACTTGGCTCTTCTGTTATGTCCCTCTGGCATGTAAGGGAAAATTCACACCAGTGAAGAAGAAAACCATCGAGTCATTAAATATTTGTTTGAATATTTAAATCCTTGGCTACAGAGAAGTGTCTACAGAGAGTTCCATATTAAATAAGGGCCTTATTGAAACCACGCCTCCAGACAGAGCTCTTGCAATTTGCTGACACATTTGCTGAACCCCTCTCTGTAAAAGAAATATGGAACTCTGTATTATGAGAGACACTAAAACATGAACAATTTCTTTCTAATTTGGTATTGCAAGGTGATGCTGGAGGAACAGGAAATCAAGTTGCCAAGCATACCACGTGTGCTGATGAGGAAATTGTTCTCCTCTTAGTCAGATAGACTCTGGGTAATAAGCTGGAAGTCAAATGCAGTGATCCACAGTTTACTGGAAGTAGAGTGCCACATGTCATATCTCACAGATTGAGCATTTTTGGACTTAGATAATCCATGCTCTTTGAGATCTTTGGCCTCTAGCTGAACCTTGCTCATTTTCAGAGAAGCTGTGTGTGGAGCGTGGGCTCAGCAGCTGAAAGACCACTTGGCCATGGTGTTGAAAGAGCTACAGTACATACTAAGAGCTTTATCTGTTGCAGGTTCTGCCTGGTATCATGGTCCCTCCTCATCCCTCCTCCTTCATGTAACTGCTGTGAGCCAAGGTAGTACCTTGTGTACCTTTGTGTACCCTCTTGTGACACTATTTTCTGTCACAAAGCTGAAGAAACCTTACAGATCTATAAATGAGTTAAAAAATGAGAAAGGTAAAATCAAGGGCATCTACTAGACATGTAGAGCAAAGAAAACACTTATTTCCTTTCTTTCAAATGAAAGATGTTATATCATAAGAATTATTACAACATTAAAAAGATAATTTAGAGAAAATCAAAACCCAGACAGGAAATACAGTAGAGGAATATTTTTTGATCCTTCCAAAAGACTTCATTTTGAATGAGGTCTTGAACATACAAGGGTAGGCAAAAAACATTAATTTTACAGTTGTATTTGTTTAGCAAACCAACAGGCAAAATTCCTAAAAATAATGCATTCCTGAGGAAGGATCAAGTAAATCAGCCTAATGCTTGGAAAAGGAGGCAATTTTTTCAGAATCCGAAAGGTTGTCTTGGGAAGAATTCACTGGCTTGTCTAGATGAGAAAGAACAATATTGTGATGACATAAAAGCCTTTCTTTTTTCTTACTTTACCCATGTAAGTTCTAAGGGAAAGTTTGTTTCTTGTATGACTGAATGTTATAAATTTGTCTATACAAATCTGAACTGATATGAGTGACAAACAGGAGGTCCCTTCCTGTGAAGCTGATTGAGATTCAAATCCATTTTCCTAATGAGTACCTTATTAATGGCAAGGAAACAAGTCAAATAGGAGAGAGCCATTCCCTGAAACAATCAATATCCATTGGTTATAGTGCTCAGTTATTAAATAGACCAGATGCTGGTCACTGGCTCCACTGAGTTCTTGGTCTCACAGCTGACATCACCCACACGAATTGTCAGTTTTGTGCTAGACTGACAGGTCAAATAAAAAAATACACTATACTCAAGGACTCATTACCATACACTTCAACATATTCATAACACCAGGCTGGTACAGCTGTGTACTGATGCAAATAATACCTTTCCAAAAACAAGACAAAATTGTAAAAATGCCTAACTCAAGACAAAAAGCAAAAGTCTAGCCTTTAGGAGGCCAACAAATAAGTAAGTTGGTAAGTTTAAGTCAGTTAGATAAGCTTTCAGGATCTCTTTAGTTTCTTCATCATTAAGGGCATAGCTAATTAAAATTTGATATATTCCCTGCTGCCCTAAAATATCTCATCAATTACAGACTTGTGTTTGTGTTGACTTCTTTTTCTTTTCCCTCCAAAGAAAAGAAATTGGCTAAACAGAGCATATGCCTAGAGCGATATTTTTCCTCAAAGGAATCTGGTGCTTGTTGGAGTGAAATGGAACTACTGGTTTCCAAAAAATATTTGTGAGAGAGGAACAGCAACAAAAAATCCTGTTAGCATAAAAAGTAATTGCTTGGTTAACTTAAACAGCTGCATAAGCCCTCCTCTTTCTCCAAAATGGAAACAATTATAACTTCAATCCTCTTGATAGTAAGTCTTTCTCTTTTTTGCCTAACAATTCAGACTGGAGATACAGATATGCTTACTACATGTTCAGCATATGTAATAAAAAATCTCCATCCCTGAAAAGATTTTTCAAATGCTGAGGGACCAAACTTGCAGAAAATGAAAAAATCAACAAGAAGGACACATATTTGTTTCATTCTGGTTATTGATTGCACATGAAAGAGAAGTAAAGTCCATCAGAGAAGGGGAAATAAGGCTTAGGGTAGAATGTATAATAGCATATAGCTGATTTGAAGGGGCAATCCTGCTATGGGACTTCATATCCTAAACTTTACTGCATTCTTCTATAATATCTTTTTAGAGTTAATAAAAAACATAATTTAAAAAATTGAGAAAAGGACAAATCAGGAATATAATGGCTCCATCTTTGTTCAGGAAAACACTGGAGAGTCAACTAAAAATCTTTTTCAGTTGCTTCTTTTGAGAAAAGAGAGGACACATTTGCAGGCAGCACTGAGCACAGGTGAGAGACACAGAGGGATAGAGGCTCTGCCTGCCATTTTGCATTTCCTTAGTTTTTGCCAGTTATCATCAGAGCCTCTAAATGTCTGCCCCTGGGCACTACAAGGCTCCCCAAGCCTTGATCATACTGAGCTTCCCGGCACCCACCTCATCCCCAGGCCTTCTAGGGAGAAGAGATGGGTGATCCTGGCCACGGGGCCCAGCATGCCCCACTCAAGTTGTGCCTACAGGGATACATGGAGGGGTCCTCTCTGGCTTTTACTCAGTTTGGCAGTTAAAGCACATGCCAGACATGAGGCTGTACTTCAAGGTCTTGTTGGCTTGGACAAAGTGAATACTGTTTCACTTCAGTTGAATTCAGACCCCATGTGAGCCATCCTCCTGTTGCTCCAGATTAGAGCAACAGCAAATTTGGGAATTCTATATCTGATCTTGGACCTTCCCCATTCAATCCATCAAAGTGGTTCACACGTCATTGCCTCTCTCCGTTTTCTTTTCTCAAATCTGTTCCAACAGTCTATTTGGCTTGTCTCAGTCTCCTGGCTATTGTCATGGGTTGCACACTCCAATCATAACCTTTGGTTTAAATTCATCATGCAGAGCTGAGGATGGAGAGGGATAAGGAGGAACAGAGATGTTCTCTGCTGCTGCTCTCAGCAGTCTGGTCCATGCTTTCTTCTCTGTCTGCCCTATCAGTGACATCTCCATCCCTCCAGGCTTTGCCATGGAAATCCGTCCCAATGGAATGACTGTCAGGGAGTTTAGATAACATTCAGGCTTTCAGTTACAAACTGAGTGTCCCATGAACATTTTATATTTAAAACTTTTGCTTGCAGACCTGACCAAGTCCGATGTACAGAGGACTCAGTGACATTTGCTTATTGTATACAGTGAGAGTAACCAGCACCGGCCAGATTTCACTATCATTTTGGCCAAAACTTTGAAAACAAATAAATCTCCAGCCACTGATAAACTTACTGAGACATTCCCCTCCACATTTCAGCATGTCTTGATAAAAATCTCATCACTTCCAGGACCAAGTCTTTGGACAACATGACACTCTCTTTTTCATTTATTGTCGAAGAAAGGGGCCACCTGACTGCTCTAGGACCTGGGTCCATGATAGTGCACAAAAAATGTTTACATGATCACAACTGAACTGTCTTACCCGCAACTATACATCTATAATTTTTGTCTTTCAAGGACATACACATTTGTTATACAGGAGTTACTGTCACTTCTTATGAGGCTGGACCAAGCAGAGATTCACACAGTGATCACAGCTAGCTGAAGGAAACCTTCAGGCACTCAGCTGCAGCCTGCATTTCAAAGCTGCTCTGGCATTTGAATACTCTGCACCTATCTGTCAAAGGCACCCACCACACCTGTTATCCCTGTCAGGGAGCACATCCAGACAGCTCTCTGGGCAGCCAAGCCATCAAGGCAAAAGTATGAGCGGGTTAGTGCTCGAATAACTGTTCCATCATGTAGTTTCATAACCTGATCATTAATTCTGCATGAGTAAAGGTTTGCTGAGCTTTATATGCAGAATATGACCTTGCCAAGGTCAGATGAGTAAAGATTTCCAAACTTGTCAGCTTCCTCTCTGTCTGTGCTTTAAGCCAGGTTTTCTCTTCTCTCTGGTTGTCTCCCTCACTTCAAAACTGAACACGGAGCATCCCTTCCTCTACATTGATTTCTTTAGGTAGTACCTCTTCTAACTTTCTCAGATGCAGAGTGGCTTTATTTGGTTCAATCATGCAATTTGAAAGACTTCTTACAACTGCAAATAGTATCAACATGTGACCTTTTTTGGGCACAAGCTGAAGTATAGGAAATTGCACTGAAACATAAGAAAACCCTTTTTTTACTGTGTGGTTGACAGCACATGGGAAGATGGTGCCCAGAGAGGTTGTGTTATCTCCATCCTTGTGGATACTCACAACTCCACTGGACACTACCCTGTTCCAGCTGACCCTGCTGTGAGCGAGGAGGCTGAACTAGTTAGATGATCTCCAGAGGCCCCTTCCACGTCAGCTGTTCTGGGATTCTATGCACATAGAATACAAGAAAATCTTGTGACAGTCTTTCACAGTCTGTGATGGTCATTAAGTATCCCAGTTAAGGCTTTACCTCGTTCTTGGTGTTGGAGCTGAGGCCTCAGGTGCAGTTAGATACCAGAAATATCTTCTCAAGGAACAGGGAGGGAGGGCTGTGTGGCAGCAGTGTAACAAAAGTGTGAAAAAATCTGATGTAATGATTTTGAAGTCTCTACTACATCAGAATGCAGACCATATGCTGAAGAAGTTTTGAATTAAAAAAACTTAGGGATATTTGCCACTTCAAAGAAAGGTTGTTTTGTTTTTTTCCAGAATAAAAATGTTTTTCCTGGTGCCATCAGTGAAGAATGCATTAATGAAAAGAAATTTCCCTTGGACCTTTGATGCCATCTGAAAGTAAGAAGAGAAATTGCTGTTCCTATTCAGATTTTGGTTTCCATGACGCAAGCTGCCACTGGCAATGATGTTATACCACCACTTCCACAGTGTATATTTATCCAGCACTCACATATCCTGACTGGATTGTAAAGTTTGATTAATTCCTTCTGCATCCCACACAAAAATGTCAGGGTCACTTGCGTTATGAGAACACAGTGACAATTCCTTGCACATTTTTTCTGCTTCTATAAATGAAATGTAATTCCCCACCCCTCAAAATGTCCACCAAGATATTGGAGAGTAATTTCATACACTTCATACAATATTCACATTATTCCAGCATACCTTCTGTGATGCCTATATTTCAATGAACTGAAATTATTTACAGTATATTTTTAATTGTAAGCAAGGATGATCACCATTATAATGAGAAGCAGCAAATTAACCCCATGCACTGCCTAAAGATGAGGAAAATATTTGGTAAACTGTGTATTACTGAAGTCAACTGAAACAGCTTTCAAAGAGACATTTGTAAGTAATTTGTATAAGTTCATGCTCATTAGCAGTAGCATAAAAGCTGAGAAAATCTGTTAAAATATACCTTGATAAATAATCACTTCATTTTCCCACAGCTGTATTTCTTTTCCTTGACTACTATTTTTAATGTCTCTGGAAAATAATTCCCTTCTACTTATTTGCATCTTCATCTATGAACCAGAATTGCTGCTGATATCAGGAAAGACGTTGGAACAGAGCTCATTAAATATTGTTAGCCTAACTCTGCAGTCCCTAAATGACTAGAGTTTCTTTTAAAATTAATGTGAGGTTCCTCTGTGACAGGACTTAGCATTGCTATTGTACTGCACTGTTCTTTATTATTCCAGACACCATTAAGCACAGTGAACAAACACATGGTGAAAAAACACAGAGCATGAGGAGCAAGTCCCTGAAAGCCACAAAATTACTTAATACTGGTAAGGCTTCACTTTATATCTCTCATAATCATTATAATGATAGGCACTGAATAGAAATGTTGCTGAATGACTTTTATTGTTAAGTTTAGCACACATGTAACCAAGAGTAATTTTCTTTTTTTCTTCATTGTGGAAATAAATGCAAAAACTAAAGTGAAAAAAAATTCTAAAAGTACTATTATCTCAGCTATAGAGAGAGTCCTTTGCCTCACCAAAGGAATAAAGGTGACATGAATGCTCTGGCCCTTGCAGACACCTGGTGTCATGGGAACTAGGGTCTGGAGACCACCATAAAGACACCATCCAGCTACCCCACCATCCCAGCAACATGGGATACCCCAGAGCTGTGTACCCCAAGAGAGAGAGATCAGAGTTGGGGCCTGAGATTTTCCCAGTAGCTTTAACACCTTCCTTGGACCACGCTGCACAGTCATAGAATCACAGTCATAGAGTCATAGAATCGTTTTGGCTGGAAAAGACCTTCAGGAACATCAAGTCCTTATACAGAGTCTAATATTGCTTCTGCACCACTGCCAGCTCAGGAAGCCCAGCTCAGACTGCAGTGTCACGATCCTTGTAAGAACAGTGATTTTGTTCTGTGTTTGTTCCTCAGGATTGAGGTTTAAATTGTTTGGATGTTAGTTAGGCCTGGAGAATCTGGGCCAGTTTAGAGATCAGTAAGTTACTTGCTAAGCTGTGCACGAGAAACCAGAATTATTTGTGAGAAGAACAACTTGAAGCTTATTTTATTTCATAATGCTTTTATAAAATGGCATGTTTTCATGTTTTAAACAATGACATGTATTTTAAACAATGAAATTACAGGACCATTTAGTTTGCTATAGAATCGTAGAACTTTTGTTCTAATATGTGTACGGACTGAAAATGTGTCTGATCTAGAGTGGGGTCTTCATTCCCGGGCATTGCATTAAAAAGTAATTCTAAACCAAACAAATTTGTCTACTAAATTTCCATGTATAATTTCTTTGCACAACTATGGAATTCCCAGATACCACACTTGGAGTTTCACATAAACATTAGTTTCTGAGTCATAATCTTAACTGATTGTGAAGTATCACAATATCACAAAATATCATAATTTGATTTGGTTTATGTTAATCTTTTCTCTCCAATGAAAATGGCTAAAGGATAATAAACATAGGACTCCATGCCTTTTTTTGATAAGAAGATCTTCCATTTTAAGAATATTGGCTGTTGTTCTAATTGTTAGTGGTCATATGCACCACCACTATACATAGAAATCTTCCAGTGACTTATGGATGAAATTTTATCTGGCAACCTATGTTGTTTTGTCTGCACAGTCCCTCTCATTCATATTCTCCTGATTAATTAACATTAATTGGATAATAAAAACAAGGGGAGATGTTTCTATAAGTGATGCTTGGCACAGAATGTGGCTGATTCAAATGGTATAGTAATTACAGACAATAATCTCAGAAATCCACACTGAATTAATCCTTAAACTAAAATCAAGGAAGACAGAGAAACTTTCTGGTGAATCATTTGAGCTTCCACTTAGTTCAATACTATAACAGTTGCGCTTTATAGTAGGTGCCATGATGGATTTCAGACCCTGTTGAAAAGTAATAAATTTTAATCTGAAAATGTACTACTGACAAAAAAAAAAAAAAGTCCAAGGTACAAAAGAAGGAATGTAGCAATCAGTGTTTTTCCAAGTAAAAGCTTTCAGGGATTGATCCAGAGTTGATGGAAGCATTTGATGTCATTCCACTGACTGCAGAGGAGTTTGGATCAGCTCTTAAGGCTGGCATAGGTGTCATCAGAGCTAAGATTTCTTTCAACTGAAAAACTGAGGAATTAGAAGCCTACAACAATTTTATTCTGAAGGAATTTTCTAATTATTTAAATAGGAAAAAGGTATTAATAAATATTTCCTTTTGTATCATACTTCCATATCCTATTACTCCCTTATAGTTCTTTTCATTTGAAAATTTCCAACTCCTCGAAAAACATTAACCAAAGTTAACAGAATAAACAATGTAGAATTTCACTGTCTGAATTGGAGCCAAACAACTAATTTGCAAATTGATTGCAAAAATGGGGAGAAAGAGTTGTAACTAATTTTTTCCCAAGTTCTTGAACTGATGCCTAACACATTTTGGATGTTGACACTGCAGTTTTGAAGCATTTTGATTTTACGGTTACATAAGCATGTAAAAAAAAAAAAAAAAAAAAGAAAAAAAAAAGGCATACTCTACTAAAAAAGCTGTAGAGAGATTGAAAAATGGGATTGAAAGTTGCTAAACGAAAGTTGTTGTTTCCTGCTTGGCAAGCTCACACATAATGTCAATTGTTCTTTATCCATTTGGAATAATTTTCGTTATTATCACTTTTAACAGTTACTTTACTACATGGATCGATTTACCAATATCAAAAGTCACTTGTGTATTGTTTGTGCATAGAACCCTTATTAGGACTCACTTCTAAAGACCTCCTTCTAACAAGACGCTAATGAAAGTCATCTGTATTATGTAGGTGCTCTACAACTAGACCTGGTGAGAAACAAAACTGAATTTCTAGGATCTGTGGCACCAGGATAACCAGCAATGACAGGGCCCCCAGGCATTCTGCCACAGAGACAGATACCTGCAAGCCTACAAAAAAACCCTCTATTTTTGGCCAGCAATTTAAAATAATGGCTGGCCACAACAGTAAGCTCTCCAGAGGAATTAAAGTTTAGCAGAAAAAAGTGAAAAGGACCAGGCCTAAGTACACAGAAAAATGCACTTGATTAATCCCTTCAAATTTACAAAATATGGCAGTAGATCCTCACACTTGGTTTGGTGAATCATAATCTGGGATGTGATTTCTGATGTGTAGTTCAAGGAAAGTGGTTTGGGTAAGTAAAGGCATGTGATTCAGTGCAGATGAGGGGGTTGCAGTGATTTCTGTTGGAAAGATATCAACACCTGTTTGGAGGAACTTATTCTAGTTTTCATTAGGAAATTTCTAAGACTTCCAAGCCAATGAATCCCCATCTCTCTCTTCACAGAAATTCAGAGACTGTTAATGAGTGGTACCAAAATTATTTATTAGCCAGCAATAGCAAAAGCAAATGACCCAGTTGCAGAAGCTGTATGACACATATAAAGGTTATATAAAAATGGTTAACAACCAAGTGGCACTGCAGTTTCCCTCCAAACAACTTTTTAAATGAGCCGTCTCACTGGAAGAGAATGTAAAAAGAACAGGGCATAGGTTTCTCAAAAAACTTGCCATTGCCAATGGAAACCTGGCTGCTGGCGGGTTCCCCTTGCTGAACCTCTCTGAATGTACTCTTTCGAAGAGTACCCCTGGCTACCAGAATTCATTGTGTAACTTCAGAGTGTAAATTCCCAGCTAAGAAATTTTCAGCCTGTGTTTTGTTGTTTTTTTTTTTCCAAGCAAGACCTGCTAACAGTGAGCCTTTTAAGGAGAGCAGAGGAGGCTTCTTGGTGTTTGATGCAAAGCATATATTTCTGTAAAGCCTCTTCTCAATAAATAACAGCCCATGTAATCTAAACCCCACTAGCAGCAGATTTGCATTTGACCTTGGTGCAAAAAAAAGAGAGAACAAGAAGACATTATATCTTATAGGTTGCTATGACGGTCTAAATCTTCAGTGTCTTAAGCTTGCATTCATTGGATCTAATTCTTTCTATTCTCACTGGAAAATACCTCTTCTGATTTCATTGGCATTATGGCAAACTTTAAAAAATGTAAATACTAGGAGAAGCCAACTCTTTCTACCAGCACAGTGCTTCAGAAAGATAAGTTTGTGTTGTTTATTTCAAGAGGGGTGTGTGTATGAAAAATTTCTTAGCAATCTAATTTCCTGAGTAACTTCCATGAGATTATTGATGGATGTCTTTCACTGAGCACTGGGGAAAAAAAAATAAAAGAAAGTGGAAATTGCCCTGAGAAAATATAATGCAGACCAAAGGATGCTTAGAAAACACATCTAGTTTATAACATCTGTCAAAAGCAAGTGAAATGTAAGTAACAGATGATTCTTCAGTCTTTCTGGACATTTAAATGAGCAGTGTTGAACTGGAGAAAATAAAATAGAAATGTATATTCTATTGCCTCATATGTGATAAGTTAGACTGGCAGCATAGATGATCAAATAACTCAACACGACCAGAATTTATGCAATGGGCATTAAAGTGGATCTTGAACAGTCGCTGTGGTGAGTAATGAATTTTGAGCTGGAACAAAACAAACTGTTCTCAAGCAATTTCTCTTGTTCACCTGCCACAATTTCCCATTTGCTTCCCCCTACTCCTGGCAAGCTCTCCAACAGATTCCTTGTATAAATGCAGATGCTAGTGGTAGAATTCTGTCTATCAAATGCAGCGAAAATTATGCGCTTCCCTTCAAATTAATTAGGATTTTTCCCCTGGAAGGGATGCTCGGACTACTGCTGCAGCTTGCATTCTTGAGCTGATATGAGGTTGCTCTTCTTTTTTGTGTCAGGGGAAATATTTACATTAAAAATTATTTAACTTTAATTGAAAGTGCATACTGCGTTATTGCTTGGTGAAGTACTTCTTAATTTCTTTGCATATCTAGTCGATGAAGCTAAATGCAGTGGTAAACAGAGCTGCAGAAAACGACAAACAATGGCAGTGTGGCATTTTGACTGGGTACACAATATAGACGGCCTGTCACTGTGCAGATGCTCAGACTTACAGTGCTGAACTGAACAGGACAAGAAAATGCCATGTGCTCACAACACAATTATTTGTACCCGACTGATTCCAGTAAAGTGCCTTTCTGTCAAGGCCGAGTACCAGTACTGCAAAATAGAATGCATTATGTGGATAATGAAGAGCAGTATGGTTAAGAAGAATAAGCACAGAGATGAAAACTGCTAATCCACATTTGGCCTTGGATGTTTGTATAGTTTTTGGCAGGTTTCTTCAGTCCAGGCCTTGATTTCTCCATTTGCAATGCAGAGTATGGAGTTTTCACCTTTTCTGTTTCCCCAGTTGTCACAAGGAACATTTGATGCTTGTATCACACTTCGGAGACATGCTCACTTGTTTTATTTATGCATTTCTCTTTTTTTATAAAGCTTATGCTCAGCCACACTCTGCAGTCCAGAATTTTTGAGCACCTTCTTGCCATAGGACCAAGTATGTAAAGAAGACCTCAGATAGTCCCCTTGTAACCTGCCCAGATTTGGTCATAAGATCAACTCCCATGCACCAACCACAGTATGTGGAAGGCAGCCTTACGGAGGGGTGAGCATGCTGTTCTCCAAAGCTTCATGGAGTGAACAGACCCTTGCTCACAGGGTGTCAAAACTTCTGTGTGTAGCAGAATACTATGGGAACTACACAAGGAGATTGGTGCCTCTGTCTCACATAGGCCTTATAAAGACGTGATCATCACAATACACTTTATAGGAATCTTCTAAATACATTTACTTCTGTCCATGCGTGACTATGTGCATCTACGGTGAGAGAGAGAATGAATCAGTCTTTCTGAAGCACAAATTTTCTCAAGTCTAGTAGAAAAAGATCCACCAGGATATGTATAGTCTTGCAGTTAGAGGGTGTCTTCATGAGTTACACACACACTACAACAGAGGCAGAATGAGCTTAGCTACTCACTAAGTCACCCTTGATGAACACACTGATGGAAAAATAATATCTGAATGTATGATTACATTCTAAAGTAGCTATAACATGGCAGATAAAAAGGGAGTTGAACTGAAGCTGGACGACACATGCCAGTTCTTTTTCTAAATTTTGCATGCTTGTCTTTGCAGATATAGTTTCTTTAATGAAGTTTTCTTATTCAAAATAAATTATTTGTTTAGATAACATCTTCTAGATGTTTCATAGCAACAGACCCATCATCCCTATTCGTACTCGCTATGTTGTCACAAGTGCTAGTTACAGGCAGCACTCATCGGCTTGCATTCTTACTAAAAGTTCAAAACAGAAGGAAGAGCATTTTAATGGTCTTGCTGACTGAAGTCAGATTTTATGCTTTGTAGTTTGATTAGATGGCATTACATCACAGAACACAGACAAACAAAGCCTGAACTGATCTTACTTGTCTGCATTCTAAATGAATGGAAAATGACCGCATGGTTTGCAAAGGAGTGGCAATAATGGCATGACACCTCTATGATTTCTATGAAGATTTATATCTTCACAGAACTTCTTTTCAGTTTATGTGTTTCAGCTGTGGTCACGGAATTTAAAGAACGAAGATCCTTTTGCAAGATGATTTTTCAAGCAAACTGAAAAAATATATTGATTACTCTGTATGCAGTTTCAGAGTTTTTTCATTTTAATTAAAGAATCATGCCTTATCCCAAGCACAGAAACCTCATGGTATTTTGGAAGACTATATCATTGCATTGATAATTATCAGTTATCAAAATACCTTCACCATCCCCGTACTGAAAGAGATGGGAGCAGAAAAAAAAATGGGCATATATATTATAGGAATATGTCTGGAGAGGATGATTTAATGAGTTGCTACTCAGGAAAAAGGGTAAGGTATCTGCTCTTGTGGACTTCACTACAGTATGATTTTGAGTTGTTTCTTTCAGCTTTAGTTCTGATTTTAACCTTCCCTAGAAAAACTTGTAAGGATACTCTCACAAAAAAAAATCTCCAGAAAACTTCAGAAACTAGCTTATTCAGAGGATGTAGAGAAGCTACGACATCTCAGTTTACTACTGTGATCATCATAAAGGTTTGTATTTCTGAAGAAGTTCTATGCAATAGGAAATACACTTTATTTTTTCTCATGAGTTCTTCAGTCTGTGATGAACAGATAAGCTTATTCTCTTCCACTTCTTGCCATATTCTTTCAGACAGACTCTGATCACGCAAAGTAAAAACAGTGTTCTGAGAATAGTTTTATCAAACACACTAACTGGAACGTTCACTTGGAGAGAGTCCTTTAAATACACAGATCTGTCTAGGAAAGGGCAGAATAACCCTCTTTCTTGACAAGACTCGTTCTCAGATAAAATTCCACGTTTTTCTCTCAAGGTAAAGAATAGCTTATTTTGGAATTCAGGAAGCAACACTTCTCAATCACTTGATGTGGCACAGGGCGGTTTGGGAAGAATCAGGCATTAAGGAACCCACCCATTGCCAAAATGAATGTGCTTGCACGTGCTGGGATTTGAAGTTCTCCATTTTCTTTGCTGGTTTATCTTGAAACGTGTTTTAACCAGACTGGGTGAAAAGAATGAGCAAAATGTCCTCTTGTCATGCCCAGTGGGTGTGTTTTGAGTGGTGTGAGATTTGTTAATACAAGATTAATGCTATCTCTTATATTAAACTTTCCTCCTTTTTTCATCTGATATTACTCCACCTCCAAAACAAATTATTCAACTAGCCCAGCAAGTCCAACCTTGTGACATGGTTGTTTGATTAAAGCAGAATCTAAGTCCAAAAAATCTGGCTATAACTTACTGTATGCAAGAATAACTGTATGCAAGAATAAATGAATAGGTACCATGACCAGACAGAGCAATGCTTGCTCTGGAGCTGGAAAATGGAGAGCACGTCACAAGGAAGGTGTCCAAGATCTTCACTGCTCAGTCCTAACACCCTTGCCTTTTCCAGGAGAGAGTCTAAAGAGGATAAAGGAATATATATATGCCAGCAGAATAGAAATGGGAGTCCTAAAGAAGTAAGAAAGAGGTTTTGAAGTTATTAATAAACTAAAGAGAAAGAGCTCAAAGCCTTTGAACTGCTATAAAGAGCATAGTTTTGCTAATTATAGAAGAGTAGAAGTTTAATACTAGGAGGAGTTAACACTAGCAATTTTGATTACAAAACAGATTTACATTTCAGTCTGTTTATAATAATTACTTTGCCCCTCTGTTTCAGCACTTTTCTGGTAACATAATTCAACAATGTCCATTACCAGAGCCTATTTCTGTGGCCTTTGGCTGTCTGTGTGTCAACATGCATTTGCAGCAAAGAAGTCTTGAAAGGTTTTGGGGTTTGGGGCAACCATCCACATTTCTGAAAGTTTATCCAGTCTTTCTGCTTCTTCCATTTCATGAAAAGAGAAAAAGCCATTTAAAATTTCAAAAAGACAACCCTTCTCTGAGATTTCTGCCACTTCTGGTTCTGCTGTTAAGTGGAAAACCGGAGGAAAAAAATCCATGTAAAATATTTTACAGATATAAAAAAGTTTGTTTCTTTACTTTTTCTGTAATTAATTCAAGTGAATGCACCCATTTGCAGTGTTGAAGCCACAAGTAGAATCATCTGAAAAGACCCTGGACATCTGAAGACTTGAAGAAAGAAAATGAGATAAAGAGCACACAGAAAGCAGAAAATAAGTAAAAGTACAAAGCTGTGGCACTGCATAGTAACATAGTCCATTTTCAAGGTTGTTACAAATTGAAATCAAGAAGAAACCTGCAGACAGCAAGGAAAAGGGTTTTTAAAAGAAATAGTAGACAACTGATTTTTAACAACTGCTTAGCTTTCAAACAGAGCTGCCTTTCCTGTGTAATAGAAGCAGAAGCATATATACAGGGTCCTGTACTGAGGCTGTGCTAGGGCACTAGGTTGCTCTCTATACATGCAGAATCACCACAGTGTTCCCTGTAAATCAGCTAAACAGGTTACAGGAGGGGAGAGGGGAAAGGATAAGGTCCCAAGACCTATCAGCTATGGGATTCCACTTTCCCCGCAGAAAGAAGACAAAATACATACAATAAAAGTTTAGTCTCTTATTATCTTAAGTCACAAATATAATATTTTTCCCCTTGGCTTTCCAAACTGGAGCTTCACCAAGCCTTAAAAAAAGCTTTTGAATGGTAAGGTACCAATGCATTCCAACAGTAAATTAGCTTTATCACAGATTAAGTCCAAGTCATGAAAACCATTTTTCACTTGGATTAAGGTTTAGTGGCTTTAGTTCAGTTTCATAACAGGCAAGATCATTTTTCGTGAGAAATCCCTAATGTTGCTTTCTTACTACATTTTGGAGACACGTACTTCTCTTTCTGACAGAATGTGCAACAGAACAGATTTGAGGATGAATTAGAGAAGCTGGTATTAAAATATATATTTAAAAGTTCTGTCCATAGAAGTGGTACACTGCACCAATCCAAAGAACAAGCACCTGTGCTGAGTTGTTTCATGCCCTACTGCTAAGATGCTACCAGTGAAGTAAGCTGTATTTCAGCATAACTAATGATTACAGGATAAGCCCCATACTGACAAGACCAGACATTCTTCAGGCTTGTTTTGCTATGCAGGATATACTACATAAGTACTATGAAAATGTTTTTCTGCTACAGTACCTGCAAGTGCCTCTACATACTGGAGACTTTTGTCTGTGTCAAAACCTCTTCTGTCACGTACTGAAAGTAAAGAGTAAGTTCAACTGCAGTTGAACCCACAAAAGGGATAAAGACTATATTAGATGAATAACTTGTCTAGTGTCATGATAGTACCCAAATCGCCCACCTAAGGTTTCCCTGGGAACAGCTGGCCAAGCTCTGCAGAGATGTTAGCAAGGGGTGCTCTCTTTTATAAACCTGGATCACAGAGTCACTGATGATGGAAGAAAATAAGTCTGGTGATCCTGTTGTCTCCAGCCAGCAGTCATCCCTGGGGAAGAAGGGCTTGGAAAAATCAGCAACAAAAGTCTAACACCCCCTGTGTCTAAGACTTGTAGTGTTACTCTGGGTACATAGTCATGGCTTCTCTGAAGGTCAACAGCATCCTGGCTTGTATCAGGAATAGTGTGGCCAGCAGGAGCAGGGAAGTGATTGTACCCCTGTATTCGACACTGGTGAGGCCACACCTTGAATCCTGTGTTCAGTTTTGGGCTCCTCACCACAAGAAAGACACTGAGGTGCTGGAGAGAGTTCAGAGAAGAACAATGAAGCCGGTGAAGGGTCTGGAGCACAAGTCTTATGAGGAATGGCTGAGGGAACTGGAGTTGTTTATCCTGGAGAAAAGGAGGCTGAGGGGAGACCTTATTGCTGTCTACAGCTACCTGAAAGGAGGTTGTAGCATGGAGAATGTTGGTCTCTTCTCCCAAGTAGCAAGTGATAGGACAAGAGGAAATGACCTGGAGTTGCTTCAGGGGAGGTTTAGATTGGATATTAAAAAAATTTCTTCATCAAAATGGTTGTCAGGCATTGGAATAGGCTGCTCGGGGAAGTGGTTGAGTCACCATCCCTGGAAGTACTTAAAAGACATGTATCACAGTATCACAGTATCACAGTATCACAGTATCACAGTATCACAGTATCACAGTATCACAGTATGTTTGGGATTGGAAGGGACCTCAAAAGATCATCTAGTCCAGCCCCCTGCTGGAGCAGGAACGCCTAGGTGAGGTCACACAGGAACATGTCCAGGTGGGTTTTGAATGTCTCCAGAGAAGAGACTCCACAACCTCCCTGGGCAGCCTGTTCCAGTGCTCTGTCACCCTCACTGAGAATAAGTTTTTTCTCAATATATGTATATGTGGTGCTTAGGGACACGGTTTAGCAGTGGATTTGGCAGTGTTAGGTTAATGGTTGAATTTTATGATCTTAAAGGCCTTTTCCAACCTAAATGATTCTATGATTCTAAAATAATAATTAAAAAAAAAAAAGCACAAAACCAAAACACCTATATATAAAGAACATTTCTCTTGAGGTGTCCTGTAATGCCCCACAGGGCATTAACCATGTACCCCTCCAGTGAGTTCCTGCAAAATAACAGGAAAAAAGGGATGGAGTGAAGAAAGAGGCTGCACTTCATCGTCTGTTGCTCTGTACTCCACATCCTGTCATAAAATTGTGTGTCTTTTCCCTGTGCAGGATACATCGCTCTTGCCTCTGAACGAAAAGTACAACTCAGTACAAGGCAAGAATCCTTGTGGAGTGCTAAAATATCTGGCATTACAATATGAGTCTTTGCGGTACCTGAGTTAGTTTTTTAACAACTTCATTTCTGAATTCATAGTGATGTCAAAACTAGGAGGCAGTCTTTTGGGAATCTTCATCTAAAATATCACTTTTGTTGAAGACAGTGTTTCCCTTGACAGTGACTGGGATTCCTGCCAGCATAAACACGGAACTTTTTTCATTAGACCGTCTGTGTGCCGTTCAGTGAAATGGGTGCTGTAGCACAGACAGAGGTTTAAAACATCAGCTACTGTGCTTCTGACATTTCCCTTATCTTTCAAAAGGAGCAATCTTGGGCTTAGATTTTTAAATTTTTTTTTTAATGAGTAAATTCTAGGCAATGTCCTGATTGCAAATTCTGGGCAGAAAATAACACAGAAATGTCTTGCTGATTTTTGAAAGAATTTTTAAAGTTACAATTCCTTCAATTCTACAGGAAATAAGAAATATTAAGAGCAAACAAAAGTCAGCCTCAAAGGTGGAGGGCTCAAGGCACTTACAATTCTGTATACCTCAAAATTTTCTGGTGATTCTGGTACAACAATAAGATTCACAGAAGTCAATTCAGTGAAAGACTGTTCACATAATGCATAAGGACAGCAAAGGCCACATGGCAATGGTCAATATTGACTGATTTGGTGATTGCTGCATCTTTCCTGTTCAGGAAAACATTTTATATACATACACTGTAAATTCAGAATCTCTGCAATGCAACAGAACTAACCACATTATTTGGTATGAATATGGTCAGGGACTGTGTTACTGAGCAAAATGCAGTAAATATAGAGCAAAAAAATTACTAAGGGTATGTGTCTGGAAAATAAAACCAACAAGGAAGCTGGGGGCAGCACGGAGGAAACTGTTTATTGAACTCTGTCTTGTTCCATATAGGGTAAAAACTCATTTACTCTTCCCAAGCTTTGTAGAGTTACTGATTCACAGATTTAGGTCAGAAAATAAATAGTTAGCTAAAATATTTCTTTTTTAATTTGTATTGCATTAAATAACAACATGTATGTATTTCTTTTAGCTAGTGTGTTTATTTGATAAAATTCTTTTTCTGGGTCACATTAATTTATGAATGATACTCCCATGATGCTTGAGCACTTCTGCTAACTGGTTTAACATAACCTTTGCATGACCTTTGTAAAGTATTTTAAAAAAAAAAGCAGTCTTTCTTTGGACTTGTCAGACATGATTTATGTATTTTGCACTTTTAGATATCAGCTTTTAAAATTTGCCAGATACCAGATATAAAGATTTGTGTCTGGTACTTTACTGCTTCTTCATATGAGATAAACAGATGAGATTAGCTCCTTTTTATAATGTGCTATAGCACATTAAACAAGTATAGATAAAAACATATATATAAATGCACACATATCTATATGCTGAGCTTGCTCAGTTTCAGTTACCAACAATCCAGAGAAATACACGCCAATATATACTTACTGGGTTATGGACTTCAGAGTCAATCATTAAGGCAATTGAACTGCAACATGTTAATTTTCTGAGATTTTCTTCATACTAGAAATGATGGCCCGTGTTATGGTGGTCCTCTGACCCCAGCATACCCAGGTTGTAATAGGTTTTCCCACAGCTGTAACTGAGCTGTCTTCCTAAAATAAAAAGTACAAAATATTTAAATATTATTTTAATAGGTGGCAAATTTGCCACCTGCCTTGCTAAACTATCCAAAGGCCCAATCACTTCCACTGATGGGACACATATCTCATTTCAGGACCAAATATTTATGCCTTCAGAACCCTCTCATGGATCTAAGCCTCATCTGTGTGACCTCTTATCACACTGCTACATATGTTTAATAAAACACTGAAAGTATCTACCCTTTGACACATGTATTCTTCATACAAGTAGCTATAATGTGTTATTAAGGCCATCTCTCAGCTGTCTCTTCAATACATTGTTGAGTCTGAAGAAATATCTACACGATGCAAAAGGGCACCGTGCAGAGACCCCAAACCAATGACTGTTGTGGGCAACTGCATGGCAGTCATGGAGTTAATGGCACAAGCTCAGAGAAAATGAACCACATCTTTGCACCCCAGCTCATTAGCCCAGATGAAAGCATGCAGTAAGTTATGTCTATGGGGTCTACATTTGGATATCCAGATGTAACAGCCAAGTCAGCAGTGCAATTGGGCAAGCTCCTTCACTTTGCTACTGGAAGCCAGGGTTGGTCTTCCAGCACCATATAATTTTTCAGCTCTCTACAGTACCCCTACAACATTTTTTAAATTGTGAACATTTTGAACTTAATACAATAATCTACATATAACCTACCATTTGACCACCAATGGACCCTTGGAGAGCGCCTTGTGCTGATGCTTCTTTCAGGTTACTTGTAAGACTAGGGGAGGCTACTGAACCATGGTGGGACCCTGCACCTGATGGCTGCTCAAGCATCTCCGATGGACGCAAAGTGACAGAGCACCCAACAGGAGCAGGACAGAGCAGCATTTATAAATGTTTACAAGAAATGGTTGAGGTTATGTAAGGGGAAAGATATAGAATTATAAATAGTAGCACAATGTTTTGCTTTACATATGTTTAACCCTTAATATTTTTTTTGGAAGATGTTGTTTGTGTGTCACTGACATCCATCTCTCAAACTTGGGTCAGTTTTCCATGTTAACAGGATTCCAAAACTGCTCAATACTTTTTTTGTAGTACTTCTTTTCCATTTTCCAGGCAAAGACCTATGTTACCCATGGCTTCAACTTCATGGTGGAATGAAGTCAAGAACAGGATGGAGATGTATAAACATAGATCCAGAGTCTAGAACCCAGTCACCCTTTTCTGTGCTTCACTTTTCTGCCTGTAAAGTAGAGAAAGAATTTTCTAACTGATCGTGATCTGTAAAGGTAAGAGCCACTATAAGCATTAGTTATTCAAGACCATAATAAAAACAGTCACTTAAATTGAGACAGAAGAGGGGAAAAGGCAGCAGAACAATTAGGTTCACTACTGAGGGTGCATCATTCTGGCACAAAAATTTGTATGATAGCCATGCAAGCTGAAATACTGGACACAAAGCAAAGACATTAGGAAGAAGCCCTTTGGGCCTGACTTACCCTGCAGTGGGGTAGACTCATATC